>NC_084461.1:147375000-148763333 GCF_027409185.1 Cynocephalus volans | reverse complement strand
TGAGTATTCTTTATCCGAAATGCTTGGGACCAGAAGTGCTTCAGATTTTGGATTTTTTCAGATTTTGAAATATTTGCATGTACATACAGGTTGAGCGTCTCTAATCTGAAAATCCAGAATCTGAAATGCTCTGATGAGTATTTCCTTTGAGCACAACCTTTGAGTGTAATGTTGGTGCTCAAAAAATTTCAGATTTTGGATCATTTAGGATTTTGAATTTTCAGAATAGGGATGTTCAACCTGTATATGCATAACTAGAATATGGATATATGTATATGAACACGTACATAGTTAGAATATGAATACATGCACACACACTTTTAATATGCATATATCCTTTGATTCACCAAGCCTAATTCTAGGTATCTGTCCTATAGAAAGTATATGTACAAAGATACCCATTTCAGCATTGTTTACAATATTGAATAAAATAGATACAACTTAAATGCCATTAGTAAGGGAATGACAAAATCGTTGCACTTCCATCTCTTGAATAAGCTGCGGGTAAGACATATGTTCCAGATAAAAAGACATCCATTATTTGCTATTAGAAAAAAGCAAGTTGTACAACTATAAGTAGTACATAATCACCTTTTTATTTAAAAACAGGAAAAGAAGAAACACAAACTTGTGTATGTGTATGTGTGCGCATGTGTATGTATAAATACCAGAAAAGTTTTGAAATAATTCAAACAATACTACTGGAAGTGTGGTTTGAACTATGGGATTTAGGAGGCTTATCAAGCAATTGTTAAGCTTGTATAATTATAGAGTGAAAATTCCTCTTTTAAAGTCTGACTTCATTCTTGTTTTAAAATGTAAAAGCAGAAAATTAAATTCGAAAAACCATTACATAGTAACTCAGATCACAGCTTTGTCTTACACTTTCAGTGAAACTATTTTCTAGAGGATTGAATATACTAACATCATGCAAAGACAGTTTACAACATAGAATCAATCAAGGTTTATTCCTTAATGTGTACCAAGCATCTAAAATAAGTTAAGCAGTGAGTTTGGTTCTAAGTTTATAAAAATGCCTGTGTAAAACTCACAGTTACACAAGGGATGTAGCAACATAAGTTACTGTAATTCAGAATGATGAGGGTGTATAGTAGGTACGTGCTTTGACCTCAGCACCCTGCCATCTCTTCCTCCTGAGCATTCCCGGCTCTGTCTATTACTTCACATGTCCACACTCTTAAGCTTCCATCCTCTCTCATCTAGTTTACAGTGACTACAGATTCTGAACTAGGTCCTGCCTGTCCTCTTGTTTTCCACACCTTGGGCAGACTAAGTTTTCTAAACTGTGCATCTCCTCATGTCACTCCCTGCTTAAGATATTTATCTGTCCTTAAGATAACATCCTAACTGCAACTGAGAGAACCTTCCAATATGTCATTCTTTTACTTCCTCCCTACTTTATTTTCAGCTTTCACCCCCTCACCCATGACTTTTGGTTTTTGAACCATCATTCCCTTGTTTGCCCCAAATCTTTATAATACTTATTTGCCTGGAAACCTTTTCCCCAAGTCCTTCTCAGGGACTTTTTAAAAACCTACTTTAAGTTAGGGCACCCCACATTTTTTTCCCCAAAAGCTGATACTTGTTGTTTTCTCTGTTAAGTCCGTAAGTAATATACAAGGGCACTTCCAAAAATTCACGGGAAAAGGGAATTGAAATATAATACAAATCTTTCCATGAACTTCTTGAAGTACACTTGAAAAGGCAGGGACCATTTCTTTCTTTATTTCCATCTCCAGTGTCTAGTACTGTACTTAGCATAAAACAGGCTCAACATTGGCTGGAAGAACGGAGTGAGTAATTAAATAATTTGGCTGCAAAGCCTATGGGAGCCCTGAGAAGGAAAGTCCATGCTAGCCTGGAGGATACTTTCTCCAAAGCCTGTGTCTTGATGATTAATAGGGAAAAGGAAAAGGCAATCCTGAGACAGACTGAGGACATGTAACAAGTGGTTATAAAAAGTGTATTCACTTAAAATTAAAGACTATTTTGTCCACTAGAAAGAGCCAACTTAAAAAAGGGCTGCCATCATGATGAAGCATAAGCCATGAATGCTATTCATTTTAGAAAAGCTCCCAGCCTGTCCCAGGTGACCACTGCAAAAGGGCTCACCTTTCCTTTTTCTACATGTATGGACAAAGACTATACTTTAGACTTTTCATCAATACAATCAAATTCTGTTTTTAGAATATGGTCGAGAATAAAAATCCACACAGTTTATAATGTCAGAGAGTATCAATTTCTAATAACACATTTCAGAAAAACAGCCTAAGAAATTAGTTTCTAAGGTTTCTCTATTAAATTACCCCTTCTAAAATAAAACATTTGCATTCAGCACCAAGAGAAAAAACTGGTGAACAGTTGAATTATGAATATAGTATATTGAAATTAATCATGACCACATATCCCCTCAACTTTAAATAAATCTAATTACTCCTAGTCTAAACTGAATAAAAATAATACATATTTTCAAAAGAAGTACATCTAAGTACTTGCTGATAACATATGAATTCAAGCCAGGATTCCTGAATTGAGAAAATGCTTTTATTTTAACAGTCAGAGCTTTGAAATCTAATGAATTACCTATTTTATTTTTATCATTTGAATTTCACCATATGACTGTGGAAAAATAAGAATCTTACAGTAATACAATTTAACATATTATTAGTAGTACTTATTCCTAGGTAGATCTTGAAGACTGTATAAGTAGATGATAACAGGGTAAATCGCATTTTAAAGTTAGAAAGAAGTCAGAAAGTCCTGTGGCAGCTGATATGAAATTATAGGTACTTCATCAAAACCCAGCCAGCCACAGCTACCTCATAACTCATGCTTAGAGCTTCATAATGTGATTAGGTTTTCAAGAGGGTGCATTTGTGTTTTGGTTTTCTTTTAATCACTTTATGTTCAGCTTGGCTTCCAACTGACTCCTGATTGACTACAGTCAGCATGGTGAGAATAAAGAGATCGTCAACTTTGCCGAAGAAAAGTTATTAAATTTTAGTTTTCCTAAAGGGAAACATTCTCTGCAACAGTAATTGAAAAAAATAAAATCTTTATTGACATTCTTTGAGGGGAAAATACAATATTCAACATTTAGGAGGCAGCTAGATAGGTAGAGGAAATACAGATTGAAAGCAATTATACAGACAAAGTCAGCCAAGAAAATTGGCTGTGAGAGAGGGTGTCTTGTTGGCTGCTACTCTGGCCTGATTGGCGGCAAAGTTGTCTTCTTTTTTCTTTTCTTCCTACTTTTACTCACTCACACATTCACTCACTCCACAAACATTAATGGAATGCCTAAAAATGAGCTGCAGTCTAACAGGGGTTTGGGCTGGATCAAAGACCAGTGAATAACTGGACTTCAAGGTGGTGACTACAATAACAGAACACACAGACTGCTGTGGGAACACTGAGGAAAGAAAAAAATGAATGTGGGTGTAGAATCTGCTTATTACCTATTTTTACCAATCTCCAGCTACTATACCACTGCCATTGAAGTAAAAAAGGCCCTGCATAGAAGTCCTCTTTTGTGGCTTATTTTGAGAGGCAGGACTAATATGCTGTGTGTGATAACAATAAATGTTTCATATCTGGCTTTTTAAAAGATTTACTTTTCCCTGATTAGAAATATAATACATGTTCATTGTACAGAATTCAGAAAATACAAAATGAAAATTAAGAAATGAAATAAATAGAAAAATCATATGTAACATCATTTTCTGGAGATCATATTTTTATTGCAGATACTTCTACTTGTGTGTGTGTGTGTGTGTGTGTGTGTGTGTGTGTGTGTTATAACCAATTTTGGTACATAACAAGAACAGTCCTAGACAGACTACTTTGTGACCTGCTATTTAAAATTTTTGAAATATACTACAAATAGTATTCCATATCTTTAAATACTGTTCTATATCATGATTTTCACATCACATATTATTTTATAACATCAATTTTTCAGTTTATTTGACTAATTATATATTTACAACTTTTAGACTATTTCCAGTTCTTCTATGTCATAAACCATGTAATAGCTTGGATTTGTTAAATTTGAAAAGGAGGGGTTAATAATTCAAGCCATATTCTATCCAAATTTATCTTTAAAATCTATTACACTATTTTCTTAATTTATTGTCATATTTTAAAGCATGTTTTAGAACGAATAGTCCCCCAAAACATTTGAAGCTTCCCATAGAGCTTTATATTGAAAAGCAAAATATAGAAAATGATAGTGCTTTATAGGTGGTGAATAAATGTTGAAAACATGAAGAAAACAGGGACAACTTTAGCACACAGAATACATGCTATAAATATCTATACATTTTGGTGGAGGAGAATAAAAGTTTAGCTCTGATTTATCTACCAACCAACAAAAACAGAATAATACTGTCAGTCATACAAGTAATAATGTCTGAAAATGGACAGAAACAAACAAACAAACAAACAAAAGCAGTTACTCTTCCACTCACCTACTTCAGTTCTGAGTCGTAAGAAATGTTTTCTCATAGATCTTCATAAAGATCTTTATGTATGGTGCGATGAGCAATGTCCTTAACAACATAGTCAAAGTAAATGCAATTATTTGTCTTATAGAATTGTTTGGTAAAATTATACTTGTCATTAAGAACAATTAAAATAAACTATATTTAGAGAATCATTTCAAATTATACTATTTCCCTTGAGGTAACTAGAAACACTGGAATTTGGTTAAATAAGTGTTGAGAATTCTTAGATGAGGAGCTGAATAAGAGATCTGATGACATTCCTTTGTCCTCCACATGTCGAAAGGCAGGTGGAAGAGTCTGCATGCAGCAGAGAGGGAAAGGCCACTGACCGCCTAGTGCTCTTACTGTACAACATGCATACATTTAGTTGAGAGAATTACCTACAGACATCAGCTGACTCTTGGAGGTCATTTTCAGGTGCTCTGTCTCATATAGTTTAATTAGTTTGACTTTTTCTTGATGACAAAAAGCATTAGATTCACAAAAATGGCCTGGTACAATCACAACTTTTTCAAGGGCATTCCAGGAGCTAGGGAAATGTATGTTTAATTCCATGAAGCCTGGTTCCAGCAAAGGATATAGTGAACTACTGAAAACGTTATTTATGGGATATGAATGCAGAATAAAGCCACAGATAACAGTTACTTTGTATAAAAACTGTCATCCTAAAGCTCCCTTTTTAGCTTCTGAAACAGAGCCATGTGCCATTTTCCCAGAAAGTCTTCTCTGACTGATAGCCTTTAACCATGACCACTCTCCTGTAAGGCAAACACAAATGTACATATTCTATGTATGACAGAATAATTTTATACTTGCCATATTGCTTTGTACACATTCTCCAGTTCACTTACTGATTTGTCAAAGTACTCTTGAGTATCAGGCATTAGAAATAAGTATAAAGAGCAGGCATACCAACTTTTTCCTTTTCACCTAGACTGCATATTCCTAAATAAACCAGGAACCATGTCTTGTACTTTTAATTTGAAGGCTGGTTTATGGTGTAATTATATAGCACTGAGTAAAGAAGAATGAATAAAAAAAGGGGGCTACTGAGTGAGATAAAGATGTTTAATTTAAAAGCAAAAAAACCCAAACAAACCAAAAACCCAATCTGGATTAAAAAGAAAAAGGCTACAGTAGGAATTGAAGATAGCAGAGGTGGAAAAGTATATAAATAATCAAAGATTAATAGAATGGACTGCCTCTAAAACAGTGATACCTATAACATCCATATTCTGGAAAATTTGACCATGTGTACAATGAATGTGCTGTGTAAGCATATATAATGAGTTGTTAACAGCAGTACAGAACTTAGATGGAATGATTTTTTAAAAAATAATCTGGTTCCTTGAATGTTTTGATACCTTACATTATCTGTTCCAGGTTGCTGTCAAGCATCATGAGGTCAGTAAATATTCTTAAGGCTTTGAAAGTCAGACTAACCTCTGACATTTTTATACCACCCAGGTAACCTAAGGAGTGTACAGTAATTGGGATGAGGGGGGACGGTGGAAGGAATTAAAAATTTCATGTACAAATGTTATTTGGATCTAACAATATTTTTCTTATACTGCCTATATAAGAATGTGACTCTGACTTAATATAATAACTGCTGCTGTTTACTGAATATTGAACATGTGCCAAATCTCATTCACTCCCTTTGAGCCAGGTATTATTATTTTTCCCATTGTATAGACAGAAAGACACAGTCCCTGAAATAAGGTTACCAAATTCTAAGTAGCAGAGCTGAGATTCTAACTCCCTTTACCACTATTCTAGACTGCCTCTTGTATAAGGTTATTAAATCAGGGCTCAATACATTGGTCTAAGGTTCTGTAAACATGAGTTGTCTTCAAATCACCCCCGGGGTGCCATGACTAGGCAGGTAGTCCTGGTGACACTTGAATATAACAATAGCAAGTAGCTGAACACTCAGGCCTGGCCTTTCCAGGTACATATTAACCACATAGTACAAAGATGTACTGTGGGCGCATATAATTTTAGAAAGCCATAGATTGTTAATAGAAACACAGGACCACTGTTGTCTGAACATAGATTCTTTTCTCTGTTCTTGTGACCCTCATGCAGCAATTTACTGTCAAATTCTACATCCTCAGGTTTATTTAAATATCAGCAGGTATGCAAAAGTCTTTGTGTATCACACCAAACAACAGGAAACAAGACACTTTATATTCCCAATTCAAAAGAGGCACAGGCCATTAATAAACCATGCCAATCTCATTAAACTATAACATCGCTTTAAAAAAAAAATCTCATTATATCATATTGGCATTGGGCTTACTTGATATTTTCAGAGAGCTTACTTGTTACTGGGGTGATGTGTTTCTTTTTTCTCCACTGTTCGTTGGACAGCACATCAGTTTGACAGAGTGGGTGTTCTAAGATGAAGATTTACTTTCACGCATTTGTTCTGTGAGACAGTGAAGTAGAGAATGCAAATGTGGGGAATGCACATTTGGAGCTGTCTGGGGCTAGAGCTTAAACAGAGCCCAACAACATAAAGATTGTGCTGTTTCGATATGGAGATATTTATAAAAGTTTCAATGATGACAATGTGACCAGCGAGTATATAAACACAATCTAAATTCTGGGTTTAGAAAGATTACATTTCTGTTAAATGATGTTCCTCTGATAAAAGTCCACATGTAGTAACTCCTGCATCTGCATTTATCAAAGCTACTACCACTGTCTGAGTACTTACTAAGTGTTTTACATATTTATCTCACTTGATCCACCCTGAGAAGGAGTTCTACTAATGCCCCCACTTTACAGGCAAGGAAACAGACATACAGAGATGATATAACTTTCCCAAGGTCACATTATAAGCAGCACAATTTTGATCTCGAATTTTTAATGTCTTTTGAAAAAATTATTATTATTTTCCCTTACTGCAACCCTGCCTTTCAAATAAATGTTTTGGACAGTCAGTTTTATGTACCTGCCTCCATGGGAAAGGTTTTGAATGTATTACAGGCATCAGTTGTGGGTCTCTGTATTTGACTTGCATACGTACTTTCACAGGAATAAACATTTTGGGGCACCAAATCAAAGGTGAGGACCTAAAAAATAAACGTTCAAAGATGCCCAAGTAGAACAAAGGTGACAGCATGACTGAATAATCTGTTTTTGACCCCAGGTGACCTGACCTGCATAATCCTGGGAATTCATTTGTCTCCATCGAAAGGGCAGCTGAGTTGACTAAACTGTATGCATGAAGGTCAGCTGGTTCCAACAGAGTGACTGGAAGGCACAGATATGCAATATCAATACCCACACACAGCTACACACCCTGGAGTTTATTCCTCTTTTCAAGAGAATGTAATAGAGAAATTCCAGTCAGCATTAAGTTAGCTTTTTCAGGAGTCTAATGACATCATTATAGAGCATTCTAACTTTGCTCTGCGGATACAATGTCATTAGTGCCCCTGGGGTTTATTCCATGCCATCTCAGTTATTCTACACAACCTCTCTCCATGTTGAATCCTCTCCCATATGTCGGGAAAATGAGAGCTTTTATAGACACAAAAGGGTCTGCAATAGCCCCAAGAGCACACAACATTATTTTATTCATTAGTTGTCAAGTGCCTGCAGGGTTCAAAGAGACAGGTCAATAAAAGGGTGTATATAATATGAATTGTTCTACACTCAAAAAAAATAAGGTATTTGCTGAAAGGTGTCTCAAGGGTTCAAATTTAATAGAAGCTGAAGATTCAATTCTGGTTTCTCAACTTTACCCCTTTTCTGAGACCACCAACCTGCAAGTCAGTATTTGAACTACAATCTGGTTTTTTTTTTCAGTGATTAACTACTATCATCTAATGCTCCCACAAACATCCTTTTGCTAAACACTGAAGCCTGCCCATCATATTCTTGCCAACAAACTCAAGGACTTGACCTACAGTGCACATAGTGGGTGCTCAATGCATTGCAGGCGGAGGAACAAATAAATGTCAGGGGCTTGGTAGAGACAAACAATGTTTCAGACAGTTTCCCCAGTGGACGACTAAGAGGACCAGAATCTTTTTCAATCAGTGGTGAACAAATTTATTTTGGCATGGGGGTCAAATAAAAGTATTAATGGGAACCAATTTTTATTCCAAAATTCGAACTACTTCATTTTTTTATGATTATTGAAACAGTATGCACACATTGCAAAAATTGAAAAAATACTGAAAAATAAAGTACACATTTTTCACCATCCAAATGTGAATTTTAAACAATAAGATACAATTTGTTACTTTATGGAGTCTAATCCATGGGTACACATATAGAAAAAGCAATATAATAAATGGTGTCTATGCATTGGTAATAACTGCTGTAAGTCATAACAGATCTAATTGGTTAATGCTTTTTATTTAAAGTCTGGAAGACATTATATAACATCTTTTAGGATTCTGTGTGTGTGTCAGGGAATGGGGGTGGGTTGTAGGTTGCGCTGGTATCTCCTAAGAAACTGGCATCTTTTATCAGATGGTAAGAGTTAGACACATCACCATATTTCTCTTTTTGCTTTGCCTGACAGAGAGGGTAGAACCAATTTTTTGCTTACTTCTCAGTAGCTTTCCCTAGCAAAGTTTTTCTATTTGGATGATTTGTCACTACATTCTTACTCATTTGTCCTTGCATCAACGGTGTGTCTAATGTCCTTTTCTGAGAGAACAGGTGCTTGTGTGTACACCTGTACTCACATCTGTGAAGGTAAACTTTCATTTAGGAAGCAAACATATTAACACCTGGTTTGATTTTCAGATCACACAGATCTACTCTTAATAACTAATGGAGCATATTGAAATGGCAAGCTTTCTTCAGAGAGTAAGTACCATGTAATATTATTTGACTCCAAGTTTCCACTGAAAGCCTGGCTGAGAGAAATAATGGGTTTTGATGCTTCTCTTTGGAGTATGTGATCCATTCACCCTTCTAGTACTTGAGGTTAATAGAAGGCCACATGCTCAAACCTCAGTTTTATGTCAAGGAGAACAAATCTATACTGCACCAGGTTCTAATCAATTTAACTTTTTTAAAAATTAAAAGTAGATACATATACATACACATATGTATACACACACACACAAAATATATATAAATTAAATAATACTCTGCCAGTGTTTTATTTTTTAGAATTGGCATTGTTTTGTTGATGCTCTGGTTACCAATAGGCTTTGAATGGTTTGCTTCAACCCAGATTTACTATATATCACCTTAAGTTTTTTTTTTTTTTTTAGTGCATGATTTTGCACATTGCAAGATTTTTAAAGAATGTTTGTACTACATTAGAGCAGAAATGAAAGCACAGGTTTCATGAGTTTGTTGTGAGAATTAAATGAGATAATGCATGAAAAACATTTATCCTAGCATACAGCATGAAAAGTGAATTAAGTAAAGGATAATTACCATGACTATTGAAACATTTATATCTCAGAATTCATAACCTCTATATTACAAGTAGAGTGTATAAATCAAGAATTGTGCATAATATTTAGAGTAATATTTGCAGTCATTCTGCCTATAATATTCTGAATATGTAAATCTGTAGCTATAGATTTGATTTATATATAGTATACATATATTGTAGGTGTTCTAAAGGAATTAACATGATATAATGATAAATGAATATTTATAAACATAATGGATAAGTCCACATTCATCTGTTCATACAGATGTACCTGAAAATATCAATATAAAATCCAATATTTATTTGCATAAGTCTAGATCCATGGTTCTTAAGCCTGACTGGATGTCAGAGTCATTTGGGGAACTTTAAAAATATACACCAGCTGGGGCCTCACCCAAGCTATTGATGAGGGGATCTGGGATGGGACCCAGCCTTCATAGTTCTATAAAGCTCTCCAGATGACTCTGACTTTAGGTAGGCTTGAGAAAAAATTCAAAACATAAGTTTATAAAATTCTCTCTTTTTAAAATAATAGAGTGGGTGACTATCTCATTGGCTGATGGACTCTCAAATGCTTCTCCAATTATTTCAAGGCTACTGTAAAACAGTAAAATAGTCTCAAAATAAATTTCATTTTCATTCACATTATCTTTGTAAAGGCAAATTTCTACCAGTCACCACTACAGAGCCATGGGGTGGGGTATGTGTTTGTGAGACCAAATCATATTAGTGATGTCTTGTGCCTATATGTTCTATGCTTTGTTAACTATGAGGCCAAAGGCTTAATTCAAAAGGGGTAAGAAAAGAAAAAAATGTTACAATATTTCACATTTATTGTCATATTTGGGCGGGTGTAGACAGGCAAATGAAAGGGGTCCCTCTACTTAATTTGGTGACAGGAGACTTCATAAACTTAGATGCTTGGGTCAGTAGCAGGCTTCCCAGTCTCTCCCAGCCAAACAGAGACTAAATTTCTGAGTGACTGCTATGGCTTGGGAGACAGCCGAGAAGTAGGGATGAACAGGAAGGGAAAGTAGCAAAGAAGAACAGCAAGACAGAACACCCGGGGCCTCTCTGGAGCATGACAGAGTTTCACCGGACTGGAGAAGAGCACATGTAAGCTAGAGGTGGCTGACATAGGAAAATATACAAGAAGATAGCTTCCAAGGAAGAAATGGAAGGGTGGAGGTGGAAAATGGAGGGCAGTCTCCCAATAAACCTGCAAGTCACAGAAGATAATGAAGAATATTGACTGTGCTATCTTGTCTGAGGAACTTGCTTGGGTGGTAACATCCATTATAATTTGAATGATCAAGTCTGCAAATGAGTTTTTCCTGAGTCCCAAGAGGTCTTTTAGTATACAGAGAAAATTGTGGTATGAGAGAGAGAGAGAGAGAGAGAGAGAGAGAGAGAGAGAGAGAGAGAGAGACAGAGAGACAGAGAGAGACAGAGAGAGAGAGAATATTTCGTTCCTGACTAAAGGAATGAAATTAACAAAATGAAACAAAGAGGACAGGATGTGGATACACCTTCATTGACATTGGATCACACTGTCCTTTATAACGTGTATATGTTTAGTAAAATTGCTCTGCTGCCTTTGTCCTTATCTCTGGCCACCTTGGGAGTTTTGATCCTTAAAATTACAAAGAGGACAGAGAAGGATCACAAAGTGTTCCCTCTTGAATGCACAGGCAATCCATCTTTTTGATGTGAAACATCTAAAACCAAATTCTCAAAAATAATTTTCCACTGAACATTTATTCAGAGCTCTGTTTCTCTGGTGATTCTTTAACAAAGGTTTTGTTGCCGGTGCCCAGAGAAAAGACTAATTTAAATGTAGAAAGAGACACTTAAAAAATAATGTCATCTGTTGGCAAAATCTCTGAAGGTATTACCTTCCTTTCACACATTTTAGCAGGGAGAGAACCTGATTGCATTTAGGGGTGTCTTTAATGGCTATACTCAAAATCAAAACATTCTCATGAGGACTACTGTTCTAACTAATCTACTTATTGAGCTTTTATTCGGTTTTAATAGTTTTATTAAAAAAAAAACTCAAAGGGGATAGCAATGGATTTTGCAATTGTTAGCAAGGAAATGGCAGCTTCTGACCTACAACTGCTTGTCTGTCTAAAATTGGTCCTCTTTTGAAAGCTATCGTTTAAACCATTGTGCTTAATTACAGGTGCTGCTCACCCCCCCATCTGCCACTATCGCTCTGTCCCCAGCAAAGTTACAAACAGTGTGAAGCCAACTCTCCTCCAACTTGGAGGTGGAAGCGAAAAAGCTTGGCAGGTGTGATGTGTCACTGCAGTTTAAAAGAAGGAGATGGAGCAGCTAAGGTGGCCTATCAGAATAAAAAAGTCACACTATACAATATTTGTGAGTAGGATGATCAAAGCTTTGTTTAAACCAATCCTTTGTGCCTTCTAATACGTATTTGTGTCTTTCTCTCTTTTTTTTTTCTTTTTAATGCTTTCTACACCTTAACTGTCTTCAAGGGATAGAACAAATCAGTCTGAGTTTCCCTCTTGTTTATGCATTTTTTTGGGGGTGAGAGATGTTCACATATTCCTTTTGACTGATATTCACCAAACCCATTAAACGAAAATTTTCTAATTATTTACTTCTTATTAAGGACTTTCTCCACAACTACAAACAGTATAATGCTGAAGGAAGTAACTCTTTTTCCCATATCTAAACTAATTATCCGCTGTGCATCTAAACACAAACACAAATCACAAACTGCTAGAGAAATAATGCAACACACCATATGTCCACGAAAATGCTGAGAACCATGACCCCACTATACTAGATTTTCCCATACTAGATCATGGTAGATTCCCTGGAAATATCCCTGCTATTTTTATATTTTAAATTCAATTTGGAAATGACAAATAAAAGGAGCAGCCTCTGGTAGTGTTCAATGTAGGCTCGGTTAAAATGCAGCACCATATGCAGCTAATTCATGCTTTGAGTCCTGATCAAATATTTTACACATTAGGCCTCTACTATCAGAAGTCGGTTTTCAAGATCATTTCTCACTTAAGGTTTCTCATAAGAGTTTTAAGGATCATATGAAAGCAAAAAGAAAAATTAAACCTCACTCTGACCTGGCATGTTTTTGTTTCTAAGGAGCCAGGGAATGCTCTAGGGATCTGCTCCCCCGTTAGTGCATGAATGGTGTTAGAAGTCATATTAAGGCAAATAGGGAGTGATCCAATAGCACTTAATATTTGTGGAACATTTCAAAAATGTATTAAACACATCAGTACTTAATAAAACCTCATAACACCCTCCTAGGAGACAAAACAGACAACAAACTTTGATATCACAACGTAAGTCTCTGTTAAACAGGGTTCAATCATTTACACAAGAGCTAGATTTCTGTTTTTTCATAAAGGGGCCTTGGTGGAGCTGAGATAGATTTTCTTCAGTGACCTTGAACTCTCTTCCTTAAATAAACAAAGCAGCCCTGGGAAGGAGGGGAGAGTATAAATTTTCAGCTCACATAGAGGGAACGACTCAGGGAGTTGAGAAAGACTTTCAAAGGTGAAAAAAAACAGATCATATTTTCTTTGAAGGGGACTTTGTTATGAGAATTGTGGCATCAAAGGGCCAATGAAAGACTTTCTCCTGAGATGAAAGATCAATATCTTATTTGATTTGCAGGCAAGAAATAAACTTCAAAATGGAGAGCTCCTTACTGTGTTTTCCTCGGTTAGACAACCCTTCTAGTTTAGAAGGCTGCTGGCCATATCTTAAGTTCTCAGGTAGCAAAACCGAGATAGGTAGAGGTTTCCTGTGAATTCCCTGGACCTCATGATCTACACCATTCAATAGAAGCTGGCACATCTGCCCTATTCCGATTATGCTCAAGCACGTGGGAAATCAGCAGCAGGAAGTGAGATATCAGCGAGATGAATGTCTGACTAAAGAACAAGTGTGGATATTAAAGAGACAGACAGAAACCCCTTCAGTCTCAGGCAAACCAGAATGGTTGGTCATCCTAAATCTATAAAAGAAAACCCAACATATGGAATTTATTGTCTCCAAAATTGAGAAATTATGGTGTTTTTTTTTTTTTTTGTTTTGTTTCTCAAACATCTGGGCATATCAACTAAAAGTAGAATTTAGACTGAATTTAAAATAATGTCAATTGCCCACTTAACTTCCCAAATATAATGAAGATCTCTGATCATTTGTGAAAAGAAACCCAGTATAGGTTTACATTAGGATTAATATTATGAAAGCTAATAATATATACACAGTACATATAAATTAGCTAGGCACTTTAAGTACTGTCCTTAAACTATCTCATTTAACTCTCAAATAAAAAAAAATTAATGTTAACAATAAGGGATATTTTAATTTATTACATGTAATAATTTAATGTTTTATTGTAATGTAATAATTAATAGTTAACAATATTAATACTTATTAATATTTATGTATGTTCCCATTTTGCAGATGAGGCAACTGAGGCTTAGGAGAGCTTTAGTAACCTGCTGAAGGTTACGCATATGGTAAGTGTCTGAAGAAGAATTACTGATTTTTGCCAGCAAAACTAAGTAGATTTAGTGTGAGTTTGAAAGTGTCACAAAACACAGTCAACACTTATGTGAACTGAGTTAGAACATCCTAAATGCTCATTACCATGTCTTAGAAGTTTCACTTCAGTTCCTTCCAACTCACAGATTTAAGCACAAGACCCTGGGGAATATGATAAATGTGTGCCCGGGAAGGTTCCCGCTGGCTCAGGCTCCAGTTGGTATAAGTCACTCCCTCAGGGACCTACCCATTCACCAAGTCCCTGCACCCAGCAGGAGGAAAGTCCAATTAAAGGCAAATGCCACGTCTTGCTTCTTTGCTGATGGGAATCACCTGTTTTACACGAATACTTCTGATTCCGGTCCAGTGGAAAACCACACAGAGCATTTCAAGTAGTGGAATCAGAGGTTACTGAAGCGGAAGTTATCAGCTAGGTCCTGTCCTGTATTATCTGCTTGCAAGAAAGGAATGAGAATGATGTTGGAGATTTTTGATCTGATTGTATTTAGAAGATAATGTCAATGAAAATTGAGTGTTGTTACTAGTGCAAAGTAAATGTCGGGGCAGACTGAGACATTTAAGAAAGAGTGGAGAGGCCACTTTCTAGGAAAAACCATTCAATTTTATTAACATTAGGGCTATTACATGCCACATTATTTTTGTTTTGTATTTTGGCAAAAATAAAATAATTGAGGGAATCCAATGACCGAATATCAGAGTCAATTTATATAAGGGTAAAATACAGAATGGAACCACAAGTGACCTTATTTACTTGGTTAGTTTATATTTCTCTTTTTCAAAATGCAGGACTCCCACAACAGCATATCCAAAGAGATTTTACTGATTGTTTTCTGACAGGTTGGTAATTTATTTAGTACACACTGGTAGCCATAACATTTTAAGTAGCTTGAAGATATAAGCATTCATTTTCTCCCTCTCATATCTTGCTCTGCTCCTCATCATCCAGATGTTTTAAAAATTATGAAATAGGGTCACATGTACTTCTTTTGTGAGGTTTGTGACCATGATGAAGATATTCATCTACTGACAATAGCACTTATAGTAATACTAATACTAGAAATCTTTTCATTTGACTGATTACTATATGCCAAGCCTTGTGCTAAGTAATTTTATATGCATTATCTTATTCAGTTTTCACAGCAAATCTCTGACAACCATAAAATCACTGCCCTTGTCCAGAAAAGGAAACAGAAGTTCAGAATAGCAAAAGTCTTTGCCCAAGGTCACACGGTTAGGACACAGGGATAAAGCCTGTATTTGAACACTGGCTGTTTGACTTGAGCTCATGCTCTGTGTCTCTCTACCATATTCCCACTCCATTTGCAGGTTCTACTCATACAACAAGATTTATGATACTTAAAATCATATTTTAAAAGGACTTCAGGGTTATTTAGCCCATGTCCTGACTAGTATAAGATCAATTCTGTATAAAGCAGTGCCTTAAGGTTGTACAAACCAAAAATATAATGAGAGTTCAAGAAGGCTTTAGAGAAATTCTTGGATGACAGATCTTTCCCAGCTAGGGATGTCCCCTTTGAGGACAATATCACGAAGGGCAACTATCATCATGTCACACCAATGTCCCTTGGTGCTACTGTAAAAGACAAAATACTGAATAGTGTGGACTATAAGTCTTCTCCCATATGACTTTTTTATGTTCTTATGATTCTTAAAATATATCTAAGTAATCTATTTCTATAATTCATCAAACTTAACCATGAGGAATAACTGAATCTTGCTGTTACTTGTCCAACTGGAGGCAAAGGTGAAGCCATTCTTATTAGAAGGAGGTGATAATATTTTGTAGCTTGTTTTGCTGAAGAGAAAACAACTGGACTATGAGAGGATCTAGGTGCTGTTTTCCTTTCTGTTTCAGAAGTGCTGTGTGAGTCAGGTCAAGGTCGGAGCCTCACTTTCCTTGTCAACAAAGTGAACGACTCAAAGCTGGGGCTTTTCCCCTTAGGAAAAGCTTGCACTAAAAAAAATTTAAATAGTCAGCAAAGAGATAGATAACAGAATTTTGTTTATTGCTGAATTATAGAAGGAAAAACATTCTCTTCTGCAATATTCATAACCACAGGATTTTGAATCCCCTTTGCCTGTCCTCAGGCAAAATTTACAAAACCAGCACCTATCAGGAAACATCAAGACAAGAAATCAAAGTGCTCTTGACTTTGTTGTCCTTTATAGAACCTGGCAGAAACCAACACAAATTTCTAGACAAGGATGGAATGCACCCTCAACTCAGGCCTCACAAAATATCCACAAATTCCAGATAACATAAGCTTACTCTCAAAATTGTAAAACAAACAAGGAAACAGGTGTTCATGAGCAGTATTCAGCAGAAACAATGAAAAACAACTTTAGATAGTGGAATTATGAGACTCGGATTATAACATAACTATATTTAAAAAACAAATTAAAAAAAATGAGCAAGGAGCAAGACTCTATCTAAGAAAGACAACTCAGATTATACAGAAATGTCAAGATCAAAATAGAAATTCAAGAAGTGAAAAAAAATCATTGAAATAAAAAGCTAAATGTATATGTTCAGTAGCAGATTAAAATCGGAAAATATAAAGAATTTATCCATAATGCTGAAGAGAGAGATGAAGAGATTAAAATATGAGAGAATAAGTGACACTGATATGGTTTGAATGTGCCCCCAAAGTTCATGTGTTGGAAACTTAATCCCCAATGCAATGATGTTGAGAGGTGGGATCTTTAAGAGGTGATTCAGGCTCAGCTCTCATGAGTGGACTGATGCACTTATTGAGAGAGTGGGTTAGTTATAATGGGAGTGGGTTCCTGATAAAAGGACGAGTTTGGCACCCTGAACCTCCACCCATCTGTGCACTGTCTACCCATCTGATGCCTTCTGCCACGTGATAATGCAACATAAAGGCCCTCACCAGATGCGTCCCCTCAATCTTATACTTCCCAGCCTCCAGAACTGTGAGCCAAATAAACTTCTCTCATTTATAAATTACCCAGTTTGTGATATTCTGTTATAGCAGCAAAAATGGACTAAGACACAGAGGAATATAAAATAAAAATATCTTGTATAAGTTTAATCCAGAGAAAAACGATTATATATAATATGGGACATTAATAGGGCTAAGAATTTTTTTCAAAGTGATAAAAAACCTAAGTCCTCATGTTAAGAAAACACGATAAATCCTACATATAATAGTAAATAAAAAATATATATTTAACCACAATGGAGTAAAGCTGCACAACATGAAAGACAATGAGAAGATCTTAATAGTAATCAGACATTTAAAACTCAGATTGCCTACAAAGAAAAAAGTTTATTCTCACCAGAACTGCCAGCAACAACAATTAAATCCAGAAAAGAGTAAAATCTTTAAAATCTTTAAAACATTGAGGAAAAATAAAAGTCAAACTGGAATTGTATAACTGGGTAAACTATTGTTCAATAACGAATAATAAGCATTTTTCAGACAAACACAAAAATGAGAGTATGTCACCATTAAATCCTAACTAAAGGAACTCTTGAAGTAGTGGTCCCAAACCCAGAGATTCTTAAATGTTTGAGGAGGGGCTCAGGCATCTATACATACATGTGTATATGTATGTACGTATGTGTTTATGTATGTGTGTGTATGTGATACTTAGTTTTTAAGCCACTTAGGGCATTCTAATGGGTAGCCACTGTGGACAATCACTATTCTAAAATAGGGCTTTTCCAACTTTTTAATTTTATTTTATTTTAATTTAATTTAATTTAATTATTTTTTAGTGCTTCTCCAACTTTAATGTATACAAATCACCTGGGGATCTTGTTAAACTACAGAATGTGAATCACCGGGCCCTAGATTCTGCATTCATAATAAGCTCCCAGGCAATGCTAATGATGCTGGCCCACAAACCACACTTTGAGTAGCAAGGTTCAGAAAGGAATAGTTTAGAAAGATAAAAATTTATCTCAGGGGAAAGACTGAAACTCAAGAAGGAATAATGAACAAAGAATTTGTTAAATGTGGGTAACTTTAAACAAATATTTAATTATATAAAATAATAACAATACAGTTTACTTTTGTCATGGGAAACAATAAAATCAGAGGGGATGATAAGAGTTTAACTGTGACAAGGTGTTCATATTATTCAGGTGGAACATAGAGATATTTATCAAAACAAATGCCTTGGTTTATATCAAGAGTTTTACAATTGGGTTGTACGTACAATTAATAGATCTCAGAGATTTCCAATAATCTATTGTCCATAAAATTTATCAAGCAAATCAGGACACTTTTGAGAGTAAAAGGGGTGCTATCAATTGCCTCGAACAACGGACATAAACCAAGATCATCCCAGGCAAACCAGGACAGATGGTCAGCTTCCCTCAGGAGCTGAGAGGTGTGGCTGAATAAGCAGATCTCTGAGTCTGTTTCCCTCTCTCCTCCACCCCATCTAGCAAGAAATTCCTTTTTATTTACTTTATATTTCATGGTTCTATGTAAATTCTCACTTGAAAAAATGAACATAATGGGCACTTGTTGATTTCTGTCTGCCTAGCACCAATTCTCCCCTCTTTGGGTAGCTGCACCTCCATTTCCTTTTGGGAAAACCATCCCATCCCAATCCCTATCCTTTAATATCAGTCTGAGCCAAATCCAGGAATGGAAACATCTTCCAAACCTGGCCAATCAGGCCATCCTATTCCCTCGATGACAATAATGGGCTGCAGCACAAGCATAAGAGTTAGGACAGACCAATGAGAGTCAATCCTGTGAATAGTTATGAAGAAGATTGCTCTTTTGATTGGAATTTCTAGTTGTAAGGATTAAACTGCTGGGAAACAGCAGGTGGAGGGCCTGAATGAGATCCATGCCAAACCAGAGGGAGAGAGACACACATACAAGGTCCTAATGACATGGTTTGCACTACTGACTATAGTCAAGCCGGAAGCAAATTATACCCCTGCACTCTGAGGTGAAGTGAGACAGTATCTCCTAAACCATTTGGGGATATTTATTTATTAATATTATTGCTATTGTCCTTATTAAGGCAGTTTGAACTGGATTTAGATCAGCAAATGAAAGGCATAATTAATATAAGAGGTATAGTTTGTTAAAACCACTTGACAAAATTAACTTGGCAGTGTCTTTCAGCTCTAGTGACATCACTTAAGTGGCACATGTAACGATGAGAATCAGAATTACTTTTTTCAAAGTGCTATTATTCAAATCTATGGCTTGAAGCTGCCATGAACTTTTTAAATGCTTACCACTTCTCCTAAAAATAGATTTTCCAACCCAGCTTACCTTACAATTAGAAAAAAGGGCCAGCTTAATGCAATTCTAAATTCACATTCTAAGATAGGAAGCTTATAAAATGTTGTTTATGATCTGATTTTCAAAACATTTCAAGGCACTGGTTAAGTAATAGAAATTCAGCTAAGGCAAGAGATTAGAATTAATGCTTTTGAATTTTATTGTAAAACTCACAACTATATGCTATTTAAATTCATCGTTCTTAGTATTCCAGGGAGAGTCACAACAATAAATAAGGTACATGCTCAGTTCAAGGTGCCCTAAATACATCTAAGGAAAAATATCTATTATTTTGCATTTTTCCTTAACCCTTGACTTAAGAATCTAACAAAGTCTGTATTCAATGTACTACAATATTCTGATTTTTTATATAAGTTATTTACATCAACAACTTAGTTTTTTATATATTTTGAAAATAAAATAAAAACATACTCTTGAACAGATGTGTCCCCAGCACCCAACAGTTTCTGGCACAGAGAAGTTACTCAAATACATGCTGAATGGGTGATAAATGAATAGGTATGCCTGATATATAAATATATGTATGAGAGTACTTCAAAAAGCTCATGGAAAAATGGAATCAAAAGACAACACAAATCTTTCCATGAACTTTTTGAAGACTCCTCATGTGGTGTACACATATATATTCCCCCCCCACAATACGTATATATAATGTATTAGTGAATATGAAATGTAATAAAAACAGGAGAATATATACTTACTACTAGTTACTCGTTACTACTTAGATGACAGGTTTGGAACATGTATTCCCAGAAATAAAAGTTCCAATGCCAGATGTTAGATTAAAAATAAAAAGTTACTCTGAGCAAAAAGTTTGGAAAAGCAGAGCTACACAAATGTTTTTCCTACAGGACTTCTCAGAGCCTTTAATATGCCAGTAAGCCTTGTAAATATCCAAGAAGAGAGACAGAGAAAGCAAAGGTTTTTAGACATAATTCTCCTAAACTGACATCAAATTTAAATTTTGTGTAACATCCCTTATCTCACTTTGAAAGGTGCTCCCAGACTCTCACTGCCAATATCCAGGAAAGGGCTTGACTTATGTTGTTTCCTTTGAGACTGTAAAGCATAGTAAAGTCAGAGAGAAAATTTTTTATGAGTTCAGTGACATCATAAAATTAACTGTTGTTATTGAATTTTTAATTTTTATCTTATTTCAAGTATATTTATAGAAATTAGTGTGACGTTTAAAATAAGAGTTGAAATAAGTTCTGAGCTTTGATATGCAACTTAACTAGGAAGAGGTGACATTTTCTCATCCTTCTGGAATTCATTACGGCAAACACATGAGGAGGCAAATGTGTTTCTTGCATAGGTAGAAGAACCAAACATCTACTCACTGGGATGTACAATTGAACTCTACAAAAAGATTTTTTCTTGAATCCCAGTAAAATAAGAGAGCTTAGAGGAGCAGAAAGAATGACCCTGGATACAGAACCAATCTGCATAAATTCATCAAATGATCATGCTGTGGATGCACAGATTACTTGAAAGAGGAAATATATCAACCGATATTTTAAGAGACTGCCTGAAATAAAAAGGATAGTGTTTCAAAACTCAGATGCAATTCTACATTTTTTATCTATCTATAAAATGTGGATGAACGTGTAAAAGACAGTATTGAGTATTTCATTTGCTCCTTGTATTCATCCGCATTTTGGGTTATTCCTTATTGATTTATGATTTTATTAAAGCTCCAGGCATATGTTTTTCTGCATATTTCTAGCTGACAATGTGTATCTGATGTTTTGTCAAGAACACGCGGAATGCTTCCTTGCAAAGCCTCACCCTCCTTTAAAGCAATACTTATAATAGGAGTTCAATACAACAACAAATAAGCATCATTTGTTTTCCTCTTTATCTTATCTTTGTTCCCAAGGAATTTAAATGCAAATGTGAAATAGAATGAACACCAACAAATGCATCAACTGCTCTAGTAATGTAATCATTGCAATCTATAAAGCATAACAGGCTCTCTTG
This sequence comes from Cynocephalus volans, assembly GCF_027409185.1. NCBI lineage: Eukaryota > Metazoa > Chordata > Mammalia > Dermoptera > Cynocephalidae > Cynocephalus > Cynocephalus volans. The sequence continues at coordinate 148,741,521 of NC_084461.1, read as the reverse complement.
TGCTGTCTGCTTACTGTCACAGCATTTTGTGGTTGGAACTACATTCTGTGGGTGTTATTCTGCAACCAAATTTGAATAGGAACACTCTGAGGAATCATCGCAGTGTTTATGTGAAAAGAGTGTAATGTTTGCCTGTGCATGTATGGAACAGATTTATCCTTTATTTAACTTATTTTCACAAAACAATTAAAGGAAATGTATTTTTAGCATCAACAATTAAAACCAGGGAACTCAAAGAGAGGGTGGATCTGCTCAGCCTTATCTAAGCAGAGCTTTCTCCTGTTACTACTAGCAATACACAGCTCCTTCCAGTCTCCTGGCACAATGCATTCCAATTTGGTGGTCAGTTCTTACAACCTGCATCTTGCTCTTTACTGAATACAGATCAAGCCAAACATTAGTCCTTCTACTCTGAGAAATTACTCCATGTGCTATCCTTGTCAATGAGCTGGATTTTTCAGTACCATAGAAATAGTCCGCAGGGAATGGGCAGGTTTCTTGACCAGTGGTTCTCAACTTCAGCAGTGCTATGATCTGAATGTCCCCCCAAATTTATGTGTTGAAACATAATCACCAAAGTCATAGTATTACAAGGTGGTGCCTTCAGGAGGTGATAAAGTCCTGAGGGCAGAGCCGTCATGTCATGCATGGAGTTTAGGCCTTTTGAGGCTTCACACAGCATTCAGCCCATTCTGTTTCTCCACTTTCCACCATGTGAGGACGTAGCAAGAAGGCCCTCACCAGATCCCAAATGCCTGTGCCTCGATTTTGGACCTACCAGCCTCATGAACTATTAGAAATAGATTTCTGTTCTTTATAAATTACTCAGGTCTCAGGTATTTTATTACAGCAACACTAATAGAGTAAGACAAGCCTGCATAAAATTCTGTAGGGCAGTTTGTTAAACAGAGACTCTCAGACTTCAAATTTAGAGGTTTGGGTTCCTATCTGGAGCAGTCCACAAGTATTTACATTTTTAATATGCACCCCAGGTGACACAGATGTGTTGGTTCCACAGTCTATAGATAAGAGACTGGCAAACTATGGCCAATTGGCCAAATCTGGCTTACTGTCTGTTTTTCTAAGTAAAGATTTGTTGGAACACAGAAGCAACTATTTGTCTAAGTATTGTCTATGGCTACTTTCACCCTACAATGAGAGAGAGGTGAGTAGTCATGACAGAGACGTATGGTTCACAAAGGCTAAAATATTTACTATTTGGTCCTTTACAGAAAAATGTTTGCTCACCTCTGCTCAGAATGGTATAGTATTAAGTTTTATGCCTCAAACTTAAATCGATTTATGCAAACATTATGGCGTTATAAGTATGTCATCTTCAGCATATCATTCAACACGATAAAAGCCTCCAACGGCTTCCTATCACACTTAATTTCTTACCCTGGTCTGCCAGGCTCTTACATGCACAATTCCTGTGTCCCCTTTAAACTTCATTTTTCCTTCTCCCCCACACTCTTGCTCACTATGTCCCAGGCCTTCTTTCTGGTCCTGAAACACGCCACAATTGTTCACCCATCAGGGTCTTTGTACTTGATGCTACTTTGCAAACAGGGTATGTTCTGTCATGCTTTTTAAAAAAAAAAAAAAAAAAAAAAATCAAATGTAATGTATATTTATGGAACATTCACTAAGTGCTCAGGAACTATGCTAAGTCCTTGGCATACACTGCAGAGTAAGAGAAATTTGGTTCTTCCCCTTAGGCTTATAGTCTAATATAGGACAAGAAAATCAAATAACAAAATCTGCAATGAAAAATCATGAAAAGTGCTATCATGTTAAATAACAGATGCTCTAACAGAGAACAACAACAGAGTCCAATTAGGTTTGGAATGTCAAGGAAAGCCTCTCTTAGCAAGTGACATTCATACCAAGACTGGAATATGAGTAGGCCTTATTCAGAAATTTTAATTTTATTTTTATTTGACTTTCTGCAATCAGATTCTATTGAAGGATTTTAAGCACATGAACAATATGTTCCAATATCTGGCTCTAATAAAGTTCCACTCTACTATGAGAATCCAGCATTCTGCACTTTTCCATATTTTAAGCCAAACTGCAATGACTGATATACTGCTGCATTTTCTCTTGGACCTAGGAAAGTACTCTGCATGCTCTATGTAACTAATGGTTGAATAAATTAAAAACAAAGAGTATTTTATAAGCAACAATAAAGCCAATTCTTCTAAAGAGTTAACACTTACCCTTGGAGAACAGCCAATTTCAAATATATTTTATGTTTCAAAAAAAGGATCTGTTTTGGATTAATCAATATGAAGTCTAATTACATAAACTGTGGGATGAGCACTGATTCTATTGGTAGAAACTCTATAGTTCTTCTCTACCATTTTTGCTCAACCCTTATGTTTGCTGTCCTTCCTAAGAAGAAAGAGTATTGAACATGGGTTGCACAAATTCTAGAATATTTGTACTTGGCCAGAGTGTTATGAGATGGCATTGTTTGAAGACATTCAAAGTTGCAGCAGTCTGTGGCCTGGGTGTTCCCACTAGCAAGCTATTCTGGCTTCTTTTGTTTCTGTTTCTCTCTGGATAGACTGCATGATAAACAAGGCCCAGGTCAAAATGAAAATGTAGGATTTTTGTTATAAAATCATTAACAGCTCCAAGAGAGGACAGCAGTATATTAAACCAAGTGTGGGGCATAGGTGACTGAGCATAGGTGACTGCACAGCTCACACACATGAAGCTGGCACTGCAGGAAGAAAAGGGCTAGTTTAGGATAGGATTTTGGGTTTAAAACCTGTGTCTTGAACATTCTCACTCTCCACATCTATTGGCAAAAACATTTCAACACAACTCACACTAAGATCAGTCCAATTCATTTGCTAATAGATGGTACCATGTGCTTTGATAGTTGAACTAAAAACAAATAGTTGAACTAAAATACAGCAAGACTAAATCTATTTTTCTGCCAAATTCACCTACGTATCTGTGGATACTTTGGGAGCTTTGTGCTTCCAAAATTTGAGCAAATTTGATGTGACTGATACAGCAAAGTGTTATGATAAAATGATTTTGTTCATGTTCAACACAAATTGGCAATTGGCCCAGAATATGTGTAAGTAGCACAGTGAAGGCTTTCAGATTCTAACTGTACCAAAGTAATGGACATCTGTTGTTTGTACGGCATGCTGGTAGGACTTTCAGTTAAGGTGCCTTGCTTTCTCTTGGTCAAGGGGTGGACATATGATCTCAATCAGGAAATGAACACACTGTCCTAGGAATTAGTCTTGAGTAGAACAATGCGAAGACAAAAATTGAGCGGAATCATGTAAGGGAAAAATTGCTTATGTAGATTTATCCTATTTGTGCTTGAAGAGACTACAGATACATTCTTGCTAGCCAGTTCTCTGAAGTTGTCATGTTTCCAGCCTGTTCCAATGTTTTTCTTTTGAATCTCTTCTTTTGTTTGATTCTGATATTCCTTTTTAAAACCTTTTCTTTATTTGGAGTCAGTTTCTGTTTCTTACAACCATTCAACCAACATCAGCACAAACACAAAGTGGCTATTGATCTCCCATAATTTTAAATAATGAACAAAATTGCATATAAAATGAAGATATGTTTATAGCCTATTGTGCTTATTGTGTAGGCTTCATTGCTTTAACTGTTTCTATAATTTATTTATTTAACACTTTTATTAATAATAGGTGCCAGCTTGGAAGCAAGTTTACCACTGAGAATTCTAGTGCAAAAGTAGCACATCTATGCTGACAACATGGCTTACTAGATTGACCTCGATAATGAGTTGTATAATTCAGGCTCCACGACAAACACTGAACCACAAAAATATAAGTAAATGTGTGAGAATTGAATCTTCTACCTCGTATTCCATGTTATTTCTGGAGGTATTGCTTAGCAGAGTTATTACTTTATCTTCTTGCTGTGAAATGTGATTTAGAGGTTTTTAGAGTCATGTCATCAGCAAACCCTCCCTGTAATCATTGTATATGGGTGGATGACTTCAAAACATAGAAGGTAAATGTAAAAAGAAAAAAAAGTGAATGAGGTATGTCAGATGAGTGTAATACTGAAGAAAATGAAACGCTGGATAATTCCCACTCCCATGCAAAATGTGCAATTCTCTTGAATTTGCCAAAAAACTTATTGCAGGATCAGAAATAGGGTTAGGTCAGTGAGGTGCATAGAGATCAAAATTTAAGAAGACACTCACTTTCAGATTGTGTAAGTGCAGACTTGGCACTTGCAAGTGACTGTTGCCTTAAGTGTTAAATTCTGGGCCCAGGCATCTCACCTGCCTTACTTTATAGTCCAGGTCCCCTTTCCTAGCAATCCAGAGCTTTAAAGAGGAATGGTTGTCCATTCAAATCTGGTGGGGGGATAGAGAAGTTCACAAAGAACTCTAAAATAAGACTGAACAGCATCTCTACCATAACTGAGATACAAAAATGGTTGATGGTAGAAACTGTATTGAATTGGGAGTATCAATAAAGGTTTAGTGAAAGCAGTAGTGTTTGAAATTGGTTGACTGCATTTGCTTTCTGTCTTAGAAAATACAACTTGGACTGACTTAATCATAAATGGAAAATTATTGATTTATGTAATTAAAAATTCTAGGGGTGTGGTTTGTCCAATGTTGTATTCCTAGGATCTTATATACTGTTGGCTCTCGACCAATATTTGTTGAAAAAATACAGGGAGGAATGAATAGAATAATGTGTGAAAATCAGGAAGTTAGCCTTAGTCAGGGTCATATTGAATATGATTTGGAAAGTCAAGTTAAAGAGTTTATTATACAGCTAACTATTAAAGAGTTACTATATAGCTAATAAATGTTTGGGAGCACAGGCATCAAATGATCAGAGCTGTACTCCAGAAAATTAATCTTGTAGCTTTATAATATGGGGTGAAAGAGAAAGAGGGAGAAGTCGGATGACTCATTAAGAGCTTATCTCAACATTTCAGGTCTGGAGGGCCAGATGTGAGTGACAATAGTGGCAGTGGGGGTGGAAAGGGGAGATGGTGAGCAACTAGGGGAAAAGAGAGATGGAGAGGTATCAAAAGGAATGAGATTGTCAGGCTGATGACCTGTAACAACAGGAATTCCATTAACGGAAGTCAGAGCCATAGTTGCTTAGAGGTTTGGGGAAAGCATATGATGAATTCCAATTTGGATGTGCTGACCAGGAATTCAAGGAGGATATGCTCCACTAGCTGCTAGAAACCAAGTGTAGAATGAGCACACATTGGGGGCTAGAGATTTCTCCTCCTGAAGGTGGAAGAAGAGAAGAGGACAAAGTCGTGAAAGAGGATAAACATGAAGAGGAGGAAGAAAAAGAAAGGAAGAAGTCCAAAGTCAAAAAATACTATTAAATACAGTAAAGAGTTCAGATTTTATTCAATATATATATAGTGAGAAACCATTGACAGCTTTTAAACAAAAGAGTGGTGTTATTTTAATTACATTTTAAAAAGATGACTTTGGGTGCTATAGAAAGTGGATTTAGGGTCAAGTAGTTGCCAGTCCCAAATATGAATCCACAATCCATAACTCCTCTCAGCCTAGTCTAGTATATCAAGTTCCTCCTTCTAGACATGTAAGACAAAACTAAACTCTACTATTAAGAACTGAAGGGAGGAAGAGGAGATAGCAAGGAGAAGGGAAAAGGATCTGTGAAATCGGATCTTTAGTCCCTGTCACAACTGCAGAGACTGAAGCTGAGATAATAAAGGGGTTGGGAGAAATGGCAGGATGGGACCCAAATGCAGCACCTGCATCCTGTGCCCTTTACTACTGTGCTGTATGCACTCTCGGTGGGCTCAGGCTAAGTTTACAAGAAGCTGGACTGACTATGATTTCTTTGGGTAATGCATGTGGTAGATGAAGACTTGGAAGCTAAGTGTGTTCAGAACAGAAAGGACTTCTTTGACCTATATTGAACCAAAGAGCTTATATAATTTGTCTGAAGTCACACAGGCACTTAGAGGTGGACACGTAGACCAGACCTCCCCAGTCCCATGGGACAGAGTGACTTTTCCATTCTGTAATGTGGTCTCTTTCTACAATGATGCTTAACAAAATGTTAAGAGTTACTCATTACAGCTGTAAACTGGGAAATTTTACAGAGGTCACAAGTTGGTAGCTACAGGGACCTAAAAGTTACCTTAAATAACAGACTGAAACAGGTCAGGAGTTAGACAAATATTTTTTCCTGCGATCAAGTATCCCTTACCATTAATCATTATATATCCAGTCTTATACTCTGTTCTTACAGTTTTGGCCTGGCCCTGCCACATATGTGAATGGCAAACTTATATGAGAATACTGATGTGCAAAAGAAATTAGTATGGGAAGTGGTTCTTATCTGGAGGCTGCTGAATGCTGAAGGATATTCATCGTTTTTGTGGAGCCGCATTTCAAGTAGGGTTATTGACATGGATTTCCTCTGAAATGAGGATGCCCTTCTGTCAATGCACAATATCAATGCCCATTGTCCTGATAAATATGCTAGTTTGCAGTCATAGTATTAAATACTACATAACTCAAACCACATGTAAATATTGTGACACAAGGAGTTAGTTTTTACTTCCAAGTCTAATGGCTAGCTTTATCTTTAGATTTTTGTACTGAAATCAAGCAAAAAAGACTATTTACATGGTTTTGTTTATGGATCAGAGAGTGGTTAAATCATAGACTCAATTTCACTACCTGTACCACCATCATGGCAGTCAGAGCATCCAGGTGACAGATGCTTACAGCTCACACCTGATCCAGATCTACGTGTGTATTCACAGTAAAAATACTAGCCTTGTAAACTTCAGGGTCACCTCTGCTTCTCAAATGTCAGTTAAATGTTATTTTACTTCCCAGCATTATCTGGTTTTGCTTCCTGCAGTTGTTGTTGCTCTTAGTTTTCTAAACAGCCTTCACGTTGCAAAAGAAATGGCTTCGTTTTGTTTGAGCAACTATTACAAATAAAATCAACTATACTGTAATGAATCTTGAAGCCTTCGTTCGCACTCTTCTAACAACCCTTCAAAGGTAGATCAGCATTAAAGACGTATTACCAGGATCTCATAAAAGTTAAATATATTTCCTAGGAACCTTAGCTGAATTAAGGGCAAAGCCAAAAAAAAAAAAAAAGAATTATTACCTCTACTTTAGCCTTTAGGCCATGCTATAAGAACAGACACCCCATCAAACAACTTCATAAATGTGAAGAACCTAATTAGAAAATTAATTCCCAATTATGCATATAGAACGAACTGTGCTAAATGAGGATGGGACCACAGCAGGGCCGGTCAAAGCAATGTGGAAATTCTTTCAGTTGTGAAACCTGCTTCCTACAGAAGGGTATATAGATGTTGAGACTCAGGGAATGCAATTTATTTTATGGAAAAAGACCCTGTGGCTTCATTTCTCTGGCCTTGGGAACTTACATTTTTACTTACAGAAGGTCAGGAAGTCCTAAAACTCTTTGACATATGGGTTATCTCCCAAGATGGAAGTGGAAATAGAGAGAACATAAAACAACAACAGAAAAACCTTATCTACCATTCTTTTCAATAAGTAATTCCAGAGTCTCAAAATGCATGCACACTTTATCTATATGACTCAATTTCCACTTGAAAAACTAGAAAACGTACATGCATAAGAATACATATTTTATCTTTGAATATTGAACAGTACTCTGTTGCCTGAGATACCTTGATATGAATATACTACTTTAAGAAGGACAAAGATTCATATACAAGAGGATCAAATATATTACATTTGCTTAGATACTTCATGCGCTGTTAGCACCCTTAAGGTACATGATTATGACAGCCTGGGTAACTAATAGACTCCTCTAAAACACGTCCATGTTGTTCCTGTCTGTGTTGTCCAAGGGAACAGTCACATTATACCATCTCTTTAAATGGGTTTCACATACAATTAAAATGAAAATGCCATAATGGGCTATGACATAAGAACAAAACACAACTCTCGGAAGGTTTCCTCATGTGTTTTCTTCTGAGCACTGAGAATTATCTCTTTGTCAGCCCTGTGGCATGGTCACAATGCAAGAGCCTCAGACTAGGGGAACATGTTCATTAGGAGAATTGCATTACTAGGCAAAGTGCCAGGTTGTGTTGCCTTGTTTAGAAGAGAAAAAAGAACTGAGTTCTCTAGCACCACGTGCCTTTCAAATCCTGAGCATTTCTCAGCCTTTCAGGTCAACTTGGGGATATTAACTTGCATCAACAAAGGAAAGGGCAGGAAATTTGACTCCAAACTCATTCATTTAATACTCTGTCTCACAAATCAAGGTTGTGTTGCAAGAGATATTCACAGTAGTGTTAATCAGGAGTTTCTCAGAACAGAGGGATGGGAGTTTCAAATTAAGATCTAAGGAGGAAATTATCAAATTGCATGCCCTTTGTGCTGTGAAAAATGCTTAATAATTTGACCCTAAAAGTCATCATTTTACTACCAATGAAACCACAAGGGCCCTGAAGAAGGAAGAAGTCTGCTCAATCAGGATGGTACCCTGGTAGAACAAGAGGATCAAAATGAGAGCTGCTACTAGAGAGGGGCCACAAACTGAGCCCTTCTCATTTGCCTGAGATGCTCTAGAAAGTTGCCTTAAAGTTCCTCAGATCAAAGTACAGGGAGTTTGAAAACAGAGCCTTCAAACTGTTTCCTAGTTCCTCAAACCAATTTCGACTAGTAATTAGCTGATTCCCAACATCAAAAGGTGAGGTATCCCAGGAGGAGTTAAGGAAGATCAAAGAGTGGTGAAGGGTCCCCCTACACCCCTTCTACCCTCCGCTCTCTTTCCCAGACAGACATCCATTCGACTGCAGCAAGTGAACAGTCACACTGCTTCTCGCCAGAGACCAACATCAAACAGACTTCCAAATTAACTTGCTGGAGTTTCTAGGCTCTGTTAGGAGAAAACAAGGAAGGCACAGGTACGTGACCATATGGTCCAGCTTTTCTAGGATGATCTAGCTTTCTAATATTCAGTCCTGTTGACCCCTTTGCTGGAACACATCACAAAACAGGGTCACCACGGTAAAGAAAAACTGCACAGTGCCTTACACATTGTGTATGATAAGCAAATGATATTTCCCTTCTTTTGCATATCAAGAAATAGTAGGATTCCTGATTATATTTTTTCAATTTTTTCTTGGTGTGTATGTGTGTGTTTGTGTACTTTTGTGATATAAAAGGAAAAAGCTTTGCACATTGGCTTTCAATAATGACAAATACTCAAAAGTGGTAAGCCTTTGTCTAAGCCAGGTACTGGGCATAAGCCTTACAAATCTGGTCAGTCTCTGTGCAGAATGGGCCATTTTCCAGAATGCACTTACTAAGGCATTTTAATATGACATCCTGAAACGCACTTGATTAGTTTGGCACTCTGTGCTTTCATTCATACTACTGCTTAGCTTCTGTGGTTTTTCTACAAAGGTGTGTGCATACACCAGTGTATACTAGCAGATTCTGAGAACTGCCTTTTGGACAGAGAAAATCTGTGGCCAAAGCTTTGACAGATTTTGTGTCTCAGGCACTCTTTGAAACAAAACTTTGGGTGACTCACAGTCAAAATGTACTGAAGGATTTAACATAAGAGATAAATGAGAGGTAAATTCAGGACAGGGCTCACGTTTCTAAATGGGGAAGAGTTCTGCCAGTATCTTGAGCTCAAATATCTAATACTGAACCTACAAGCACCTCCTACAGTTGGGGGTCAGACTGTGAGCACCTCCACGGCAGCAGGGCAGCTGTTCCTTGCTCATTTCTCTGTTTCTCGAGCATGTCTGTCCTTGTGAAACAATCAGTAAATACTGACTGAACCAGCACCTTCTCCTTGCAATGTCCTCCTTTTCTTACAGTCCTATTTGTCAGTGGAGCCATTTTTCTCGACAGACTCTGTCAACAGCTATCTTCTTGGGTCTTTAACCCCATCCTGGCTCCATCAACTCCAACAACCTCCCATGTGCCTGGTGGTTTCCAATGCTTCTATGCCACTTCTGCAGAATACGCAGTACCTCAGGACTGCCTTTCATCATGCCAAACCACCTAACATAGCACTGTCAGAGTCATTTCTCAAAGTCACACCTTTGATATCATCATAGCCTCAGCCCCTGGAACCGGTGAGAGTTCCATATTGCCTACAAGAAATAAATAAATTGTCCTACATCTCCAAATCCTACCCAGTAATTAAAGGGATTCTCAGTTGCTGCATTCTTTCCTTTCGACTGCAAATAACCTTTATCCTCCTCTGGATTTTGATCCAAACTTAAAAAAATAAAAATAAAAAATAAAAAATGGAAGGAACAATTGGCTTGAGTTGAATTACAGCTGTGTCCTGCTCATGAGCCATCTGGCTAGCCATAGCTCTTCCACTCTCAGTTTTATGCCTGACCCTGGGGTTGAATGTCTGTTACTTTCTAACTTTGCACTTGTGCTAGTATTTTTCTTATCATAGGATGAGGGAAGATAAGGAATTTTCTCTTTGTTCCCAGGTCTCTATCACCTGCCACACTGGTTCATTCATTCATATTATTTGCTTAGCTTCAGTACACACCTGAGTTTGTGTCTCCTGCCCCATAGCATTTTTGTAACTGAAGCACAGCAGACTAACCCCTAAAGAGAAGTTAGCCCCAACTCAAAGTGTTAGCACCAATGGTCTCATTTTCTAAAGTTCAGCTTGGTTTCCTCAGAACCAGCTCTTGTATTTTTACAATTCGCCTTTCTTTTGGCATTTTAATGGAAATAACCATGGCCCCACAGCATTTAATAACATCTTCCAGAAATAAGCCAGCTCTTCGATAGTGAACTACTACACTGATACCATCAAAATAATACCCAAGGATAATAACACAAACCTTTTGCAGAAAAGAATAGCTTTGAAACCCATTACTTGGAATAAATACAGGAAAGAATTTTTCCTTGTAATTACTTGGAATAAATACAGGAAAGGATTTTTTGTTGTTTTCTATATATATATATATATATATATATATATATATATATATATATATATATATATATTTGCTTTTTGTTTTTCTTTTTCTTTTTACATATAGCTCCTTCAGGAATGACTTTGTGAAAAGATAAAGATATCAAACTTTTTGAACCTTCTTTCTCCAAAAGAACATTGATAATATACTGTGAAACTCCTATTTACTGGATAACATCCACCCAAGGGCTTAATGAAAGCATTCTTTAAAAGCTCTGTTGTCTATTTCCTTTTTATCCTTCAAGTTTACTAAAAAAAAAAAACCCACACAACAAGAACCAAAAAAACAAACAAACCACAAACAAACAAAACCACTCTGTTTTCTAAATTACTTGTCCCTGACAAAAGAAAAGAACACACAGAGTGTCTTGGGAAAGGCATCAAAGAAGCCTCAGAAATTGAGGGGGTATTTTAGTTGATTTCCAAGCTTGATGTAATTGTTGCTTGCTGTGACTTCTTGTGGCCACTCAATAGCCCGAGTCCTGTTGGGGGTCACCATTACCACTTTCCCCCCTACCCTTGGTCCATCTTTACATATTGCTTTTTTCCTCACTGCTAGTGCCTCTTTCCATCCCAACAAGCAATTTACTCTGATTCCTCCTTTACTCCAGCCATGAGTCAGTCATTTTAAGAGATTAGGAAAATGAGTATTTGACTGTGCTCGCAAAAGGCACCTGATGTAGAATAAACCTCTCATCCTTTATATGAATAGACTGAAAACTTAGTGGTCACTTGACTTGTTAACAAAGTTGAATAGCAAGCAGAAGTGGAAGGGGCAAGTCTCCTGCCTGTCATTTTGAAAGACAGTTCAGCATAATTAAGCACATGGGTTTTAACCACCCTAACCTATGGTAATCACCATTCCACTCTTTCCTTCTATGAGATCAGCATTTTTAAGTTCCACATATGAGTGAGATCACGCATTATTTCTCTCTCTGTGCCTAACTTATTTCACTTAACATTAGGTCCTCAAGATTTATCCATGTTGTTGCAAATGAGAAAATTTCCTTCTTTTTTTTTTTTTAAGGCTGAATAGTATTCCATAGTGTATATGTACCACGTTTTTATTTTCCATTCATCCACTGACGGACACTGAAGTTGATTCTATGAGGTATCAGGTTCTTTGACTATATATCCAGTAGTGTGACTGCTGTATCATATCATAGTTCTATTTTTAATATTTTGATGAATCTCCCTATTGTCTTCCATAATGACTACTAACTTGTATTTCCACCAACAGTGCGTAATGGTTCCTTATTCTCCACATCCTCACCAATACTTATCTTTTGCTTTTTTGGTAATAGGCACTTTAACAGGTGTGAGATGATATCTCATTATGGTTTTAAGTTGCATTTCCCTGATAATTAGTGATGCTGAGCATTTTTTCATATATCTGTTGGCCATTTGTATGTCTTATTCTGAGAACTGTCTATTCAGGTCTTTTGCCCATTTTTTTAGTGGGGTTGTTTGTCTTCTTGCTATTGTTTGGGTTCCTTATGTATTTTGTTGATAAAAATGTTCTAGAATTGATTGTGGTGAAGGTTGCACAGCTATGAACGTACTAAAAACCTTTGAATTGCACATTTTAAATGGATAAATTGTAGGATATGTAAATTATATCTCAATAAAGCTGTTTCTATACATAAATACGTATTAGAAAAGAAAAAGAAAAAGAAAAATGGACGTTAAAATAAGATACAGAGTTAAGTTCTGGCTGTGACACTTATTAGCTTCATGATTTTGGACAAGTTACTTGACCTCTTTGAGCCTCGGTTTCTTCATTTATCAAATGGAAACAATGATAGAAGCTAATCACAAGGTATTTATCCTACTGGACGCTCCCAATGTCTGCAGCACCGTGCCTCACACAAAATGGTAGCAACCGTTTATTGGGTGCATAACACTACCCTTACTATTAAAGCTTTGTCATCACAAATCCACCTACCGATCCTTTCTACAGTCTTCTGGGATTGCTTGAATCTTGAAATCCACACAATACTTGGAGGGACTTTTTCCACCCCAGGGAAAGCAAGATAGCATTTGCCCCTCTTGGAAGAGACATAGAGAAAAGAAAAAAGAAATCAAAAGTTATGTGAGGAAAACATGAGCTGAAACCTCAGGTTGCAAAGTACATTTATGCTGCTCCAGGAATTTCATGTGAAACACCCATTACCAAGCTGGTTTAATTTGTTTAGTTAATAAACTTTATATGACCCATTTTTATTTAGCATGTGTACTGGAAGCTTTTTTACATAATTTCAGAGCCCACAGTGGCATGCTTTCCCTGAACATTTATGACATTCCACAACTCAACTTCCAAAGAAACCCATTATGAAATTAAATGGATCCAGGTGGATAATTTGAGAGGGTAACTATATTGCATGCAACAAAGACAATATGTAAATATTGCAGCAATCTCCCTGACACGATATTAGAATATGAAAGAAAATGAAACAAACAAAACTATGAGATACTGAATTAATTTACTTTCAAATATTAAAAGTAATGAATCTTCTACTTATTTTCCTATGACTCATCTTAATACTATGATAAATTTTAACTCCATTATATTACTTAACACATATTTGCATCACAGCACTCTCCAAATAAATGTCTAGCACTTTTTTTCAACCACAGTTTGCCAGAAATTGCTTTTGTATTTTTACCATTCTGGGTTTGTATAGTTTATTGTAAAATTATTTTTTTAAAAGTGAAATAGAGAAGCCAACACTTGACATGAAGTTTTCTTTACAAGATGAACAGAAAAGTGAAAATATGATTAGCCAAGTCATCATGTGAGATAGAGAACAAAACTCTATTCTGAGTCTGGATCTATTTTACTCTTCCCAGGAAATGTGTTGCTCTTCAGTTTTTTATAAAGATATCAATAAATGAATATGGTCCTTTTTATTTTTAACAGAAGCTGTTTGAATATTATTCAGCAGTGGAAAGGAGTGAACTACAGGCTACATCATGGATGAACCAAAAAGAGCATGCCAAATGAAAGAAGCCAGACACGAGAGACCACATACTGTGTGATTCCAATGGCAGGAAATGTCCAGAAAAGGCAAATTCATAGAGGCAGAAAATAGGTTAGTCATTGCCTGGGACTGGGTGTTGAAATGAGGATTAACTGTAAGTGGACATGAAGGGCCTTATTGGGGGGACAAAAATGTTCTAAAACTGATTTTTTAAAAGGTATTTCAGCAACGTTACTAAAAATCATTGAATTTTATACCCAAATGGATGATTTTATGATGCATGAAATATACCTCAATAATTTGTTAGAAAGAAAATCTAGATGGTGTAATTAATATACAGATGATTTAAAAATAATGGCAGGGCAGGCTGTTTGAGGAAGAAGCTTTCTGCTGTGGTGTCATTGCAAAGTCACATGTCACTTTGCAGTGATACATGGGAATGTCTTTTGGCTTAGGCTTATCTATTGAGCACTGACATTGCTGTGTCATATATAAAGTCACGTGATTTACTTGTAGAGGCAGTTTCCAATATTCTCCTCCATAGAAGACATTATCCCTCCATGTACCCCTTTCCCATAAACTATTCCACACAACAAACACATGCTGAGATGGGCTTGATATCTATATACTTAGTGAGCAAACTCAAATGGTATCAAGATTAGTCCTTGATCCCTTCTTGAGTTCAGTGAGTTTTGCCAATCATTGTATTTCCTCCATTGAATGATGCTGTTATGTCAAATTCTTTTACAGTTCTACTATACATTTTTTTCTGTCTTACATCTTTTGATTTTAAGCTCTGCTATGATACTTGTACTCAACTTCACAGGAATAATAACAAACAATGGCTTTATATCACAGAGGTAACAAAAGCTCACCATAGACTCAGTTTAGTGTGTGTGTGTGCATATAAACAAATATCTGTACACTTTTGTGTGTAGGAAGCATGAGGGGTGGGAATGAAGAATAGTCTACTTGTGTGTCTAATACATCTTTAAGATAGCTACTCCAGCCTTCTGTCAACTGTGTACAATGGTCTCAGCAGAAAAGAGCTCAGCTTGTAAGTACCATCTATGCTGACACTTAAGATGCTGTATTTTGAGATCATGCCTTTCTTCTCACATTCATTGTCTCCTCCTTATTTTCTCAGTATCTGATATTTTGGAAATATGGGGGTGGAGTTAAAGAAAAAAGGTGTGGGGTCTGAAAAAGACCTCTTTGCTGCTTTTTACCTAAGGGAGGAGGGAAACAGGAAGCCACCAGTGAGCGAGCGCCATTTTTGTAGGAAGCATGCTGGTAGGCCAGTGGGTCCTTTTAATACATTGTTTTATTTAGTCCTTGAAACAACACTTAAAGCAGATTTTATCATTCCCTTTTCACTGTGAGGAAGCTGAAGCTCAGAGAAAGTTAACTAACTGAAATAAATTAACCAGCTCACTATAAGTGAAGCAGACGGATTTGACTTTAACACTTATTTGTTTCATAATTAAAATTGATTTTGATGCCCAGTAACTTTTACTATCTTTATAAAATTTAGTAAACCATTACAGCAGTATGTTCTGCTCTCTTGCCAGTTCCAAAATAATTGCTTGAGAGATGAAACAACAACAATTCTGGGAGAAAAAGCCAGTGACCATCTTTTCAAGAAAACCCAATGTTGTTTTCTTGTTGTTTTTCCTAGACTATCCTAATAAATTCCTTGCTTCCTCACTGAACTGCCTAATTGGAAGGGGTGTCTTTGTAATTGTAATGACCTCCTTCTGCAATCAGCCGTGACATGAAGGTGATAAATTATTGGTCTTCTATCTCATTATGGCTAACTACTCTCCATGGTTTATTTGCTCTATAAGCCTTCCATCATGGAAATAAGTAGGTGACACACTTTGAAGCAATTTTGACTTTTTAGATTTTGATGCGAAATTGACTTTTAGGTTTTGCAATGAACTTCTACGAACATACGTACTAACACAGTAAGGCTTCATAATTATGAAAGCTACCATCCCATTTACCTTATTAAATCATCTAAGGCAAAGATTCTCAAACTGGAGGGTGCATCAGAATTCCCTGGAGAGCTTGATAAAACACACATTGTTTGGCTGACTCCTAGGGTTTTCAACTTCAGTAGGTTTGAGCTTTGGCAGGAATTTTGCATTTCTGACAAGTTTTCAGATGATGGCAGTATGCTAATTTGGGGACTACTTTTTGAGAACCACTAGCTTAAAAGGAAAGAAGAAAGATATACATACACACACAAACACGTTTTTATTTCTCTTGCTTTCCTCTATAGGTAAGAATGCCTTTTATGATTTCTATGCAATGTCAGTATCTGAACCCATTTAAAAGTGAACATACCAAGAATTCAAATCTGGCTTATACTATGTTACTAAGTGGCATCTGGGTCTTGAGTATTATCATTTCAAACAATATTTTTCCAGTTTACCAAGCAAATTTACAGTTTTTTTGTTACATGGTTCTCACAACCACTTGCCTGATTGGGCACACCTAATATATACTACTATTTATATTATAGATGAGACAGCCAAAGCCCAGGGAGGTTAGGTGACTTGACTGTATAGTTAGAAAGGATTAAAATTAGTGTGATTTTAATTCAAAATCTCAAGGTCTTTAAATTTTACCAGCATGCATATTACATGTGTAAATATATATCTCAACAGGCACAACTAGACAGATGAAAATGAAGACAGGCAGCATAATGACAGTGCATTGGACCAGGAGTTAGGAAACTTGGGACCTAATTTTCCAGGTCTTCTCTAACACGCTATATCCTTTTGGTGACAAATCATGGATGCAAATAGACTTAAATTTACTCATCTATAAAATGAGAGGTAGATCAGAATAGCTGAGATTTCTTCCTGCTCCAGTTTATTCATTCATCTAATTATTTATTGAAGAAGTACTAATTAAGAGTTTACCATGTACCAGGCACTGTTTTAGGCCTGAAGATAAAGATATGAACAAGATATATCACATGACATCCTTACATGTCATGAAGCTTAGATTCTAAGTGCAAGAGAGAAGAGGAAATAAACCAAATCGCTCATTTAAAAGAGCAATGAGATTTCTTTTTTTCAATAAATAAAATTGGGTGAGATAATAGAGAATGACTGTGCTACTGTAGCTAAAAGTCAAGGTTTTCCCTGATAAAATGATATCTGATTGGACCCCTGGAATGAGAAGCCACATAAAGTGAGCCATCCATATAAAGTGATGGGGAGAGGATATTCCAGGCAGGGTCATACTAAATGCCAAGACTCTATGGTATAAACCAGCTTGGCTTTTTTTGAGAAACAGAAAGAAGGTCGGTATTCTGGAGCTGGCTGAGTAAGCAAGTGGTAAGAGACAAAGTCAGAATGATAGCCAGATCATTCAGGGTGATAAAGGCCATGATAAGAACTCGGAGGTCTTTAAGCAGAGAAAGACAAGACTTGATTCAGGCTAAGATGACTCATTGGCTCCATGGCCGTTGAATAAGTGTGTAAAAATGAGGGTCGGCCCTGTGGCTCACTTGGGAGAGTGTGGCGCTGGTAGCGCCGAGGCTGCAGGTTTGGATCCTATATAGGTATGGCCAGTAACTCACTGGCTGAGCATGGTGCAGACGACACCATAAAAAAAAAAAAAAAAATGAGCAGACACACACATGAAAACCAATTTCAAAAATTTTGACCTTCAAATAAATGTTCTCCCCTAGTTTATTTAGCATATGAATGAGAAAATACAAATTAATACACCAGCCAAAATTGTGTCTTCACCATTGATACTTTGAGGATATTACTAAGTATTATAAACATGGGCAACTCAAATAATAATTAGGAGGAAAATCATATGGAAATTGCTAACAAACTCATTAGAGTGTGCTTAATTATTGCAGTGAAGGGTTAGCAAGAGGATTGGAGCTTACCGAATAAATCTGTTTGCACATGGATTGATATGCTTGTATCATAATTACTCACAGCTGTTGGACTTTCTAAGTTTATTAGGAACTTAATTCCAAAACTTTCATGCTGAAAAGATTTTGTAGAAGAGAAGTGTTAGCCTAGTGCCAATAATATGAGCAAGGAGCAGTTTTCTAGCAACTCTTCTCAGCGATTACTTAACAGAGTAACTACGGATCTCCTCATTATACGTAATGAAGTGGATCTGCTCATTTTTGATTTTCACACACTTTGCAAAAAGAGCAAAGCCTCCTGATTGAAATTGCTTGAGCCCTGTGATGAGAAGTTGTGTGTAATATATATTCCAATTACAAAACAATCTCAGAAAAAAGGCTTGATGCCTGATGTATTCATTTGAAAGCAATTCTTGTCTAAACTGATCGTTAAATAATCTATCTATATGCTTGTTAATTTAATAGATCAACTGACATCAGGAGAAGACAGGAGTGCTTCATCCTTTACATTCTGTCTTATAGCTGACAGCTAATCCTTCTTAGTGATTCATTTATTATGCTTTATAAATTAGAGGAAGTGTACAGGGTCCCTCAAATATAGCTGAAGCTATGCCCAGTAGTTTTTTCTTATTCACCATCAATCAGAAAATTAATACAGTGTTTGGACTAGTAATTTTGATCTCAATCTAATTTTTAGTCTATTTAACTGATAGCTTCTCTCCTGACTTAGGGTGCTATTGACAGAAGTGAAGTTATCATTTGTGCCTAAGTGATGTCTTATGTTTCTAAAGCTCTTTTCAGATCACCTTTGGATAAATGCTAAGATCAACTAATGAGGACAATTTAATAAAGAAAACAATAACTTGAGAGCAAACCTGTTACACAGTTAATGAATTTTTCACATGCACACACACACACACACACACACACACACACACACACACACACACACACACACACACACACACACACACACACCTGCTCGGCCTATATAGACCAAATTATAGTATTTTATAATCTGGCCTTTTTATTCATGTTGCCATAGACCCTGCATTTTGGACTCCCAAATTCCTCATTTTTTTCCCAACTTAGTTTGGACTATTGTGTAATCATGCCTATAGCCATTTCATTCCTCCTCCCTGGAATGCTCTTCCTTACTTGAACTGAAATCCTACCCAACCTTCAAGGACCAAATGAACATCTATTCCTATGAAAGGTATACCTCTATTCATTCCAGACAAAATCAAACACATAAACTCTATTTTTAATTCTAGTATGTTATTTCTTATCAATCATAATGCTAAGAGTAATGGTTACAATCATGGTGATAGCAAACACATATTATTCCTATTATGTGCCAAGCACTGTTCTAAGTCCTTTGCATATTATCAATTCATTTATTCCTTACGATAGCTCCATGACATAGGTGATTTTATTTCCCCTATTTTGTACATGACCAACAGAGGCAATGAGAGATCAGATAATTTGTTCAGGGTCATTCAGGTGTTAAAAAGGCTGAGCCAGATTTTGGATCCAGACAATGTGGCTTCTGAGTCCAGTATCTTAGCTCCTATGCTGTGCCACAATACTGATCTCGCTGGGTAGATGAAAACACTAGAGAGAATCTAAAGTGCCTAGTATAGTGCTTCAAACATTATTCAAGAAGTGGTGGTTATTTCATTATTACATGTAACATAATTATTACAAAAATTATAAGTAATGATTAATAGATATTGTATAATATCTTTATCATTTTTTTCATGTCAAGTGTCAGTCTATCATTTTAGGTAGACTATAGTTTAGGTGTATCCATAACTCACATACATGAATCTGGCACAAAATAAGCACTCAATAAACATTAAGTAAATGAAAGAATGCATGAACAAATTAATCCAAGAGACTTCTGGATGAGCTTTTCCCTTTTCTCCATGCTTCTCTGAGAAACAGTGATAAATCCTTAAAAAATTAGACAAATATTAAACCACTAAAGCATGGATTAAATCAACTTGTTTCCTTCCATTTCAATTAGTTATTATTTAAGATACAACTCACAAAACAATATTGTTAGAAGTCTACATCCCCAAAGTAAAACATGAAAATTATCTGATTATGCAGATAGCCACTCAGTAATTTATATTCTTGAACTCAAGACAATCATTTACCTAATTGTATAGGTGATTATTATGCTTTTCATAGAAGTATCATGCATTTAGATTTTTTAAATTGCATCTCCAAAAGAATCCTCTTAAATCTAATTATTTTATACTTAGAATTTTCCATAATCAGCTAAAAGATCTATTTATTTCTTTAAAGAAAAAAAATCTTTTAAAAATGTGGAATTCCTCTTGGTAGAAGGTGAATTAAACATTCAAAAAAATAATTTCATCGACTTTTTAGTAGGCTAAAACATACATGAAAAGACCTGGTCAATGAAAAGACAAACAAACAAACAAACAAAAACACAAAAACTCTTCCTTATATATTTCTTGCCACATATATAAAGCTAAGAGTATAATCATCAAAAAAAAAAAAAAAAAAAAAGATTGTATCGTATCAATAATAGGCAGAATTCTTAGGGAAATTAGGATGATATTTCAGAGAATATTTTGAGATAAAGTGCTGATACAGCTATTGAGTTTGGGTAATGGCTGAATTTCTCATGATTGTGACTGGTGATTGGTTCAGCTTTGTAAGTGCTGTTTCTGAGACTGGTCTATGCAAAATACAGACATGCCCTCAGAGAACATTCTCAGAAGAAACAAAGAAAGAGAGAGAGAGGCAGGGAGAAAGACAGAAAAGGGATAAAGAAAATAACTGTAGTGGTTTTTTTCAGTGGTCTTGGCTAGAAACAATAGAAAAACTGGTTTTAAAACTATTATAAAAAATTTATACTAATTTATGTCAAAATTTATACTAATAGGTGTTCATGTTAGTTTAAAAAAGACACAAACCCACATTATATGTATAGTTATTTAGAAATCATCTACTTCTGTATTATGTATGCTTTATTGCATATGCTATTAAACATACACAACATTTTTACAAGGATGTGATAAAATCAGTGAAAAAAAGTTTCACTTCCTGCACCACACTTGAGAAACACTGTTTTATATAATGAGAATGTCCATGTTTAAAAGCACAGGTGTTCCCAATTGGAACTTCAACATGTCTGTACCTCATAACATTCTGATCTGCCGAAAACTTAACCATGGACCCATCGACTAAAATCAATGCCTAAAATTTAAATTATGTTTATAGAAATCTCTTTTTGGTACCCATCTCTATGATTGCAGCCAAAAAACCCCTCAAGTTTTTGAGGACAAATTAATACTTTGGGGAAGCTTTTAATATTCTGAAGGTTTGTATAACATTTTCTACCTGGCTGAGTAAGTTGGGGAATTTAGGGGATTCAGGTGGGATTGCTTAAAATTAAGTACATGGTAAAAAGAAAAAAAAACAACTTTATATACAGAGCCATCAATTTTCTTTATGAAGCTGGTACTGCAGAGAGAACATTGGACTGCGAATCATTGGACTGGCCTGATTGATGGTTTCTTCATTTAAGTAGTTGGATGACCTTGATTGAGTCATTTAACTGTTCTGAGTCTCCTTTTAAAAAAATGTCAGTTGAATTCCTCAGACATTTATGGAGCTCCTTCTATATACTTGGTACAATAAGAAATACTAACATGAATAATTAACCCTAATTCTTTTAAGTACACACTAAGACGCCAGAAGAGAGAATTTCTAACTTTCTAGACATTTTCTCTAATTTCATGGAATTTTAACATTTAGGTTATTTGCAAAGTCTGTGCCAAATATCAGAAGAATTCCTTGCTTGTAACAGTAATCTGGATATGCTTCCTGGTGATACAGGAGGTGCTCAGTTTCCCTGGACTGGGGTTTCAGGACACACCTCTGGGTTTCAAGCCACTCTCGGAGGTCTCAGGCTCCTCCTCTGTGTCTTCCCCTAGAGGAAAGCTACTGCTGCCAGTTAGACCTATTTTCAGCACCAACATGGAGAAAATGGGACCATGAGGTGCTGGCTTATGAAAATCTGGTGGCTGGACATGCTCAGTAGAGAAGGGCCATATAATCCTGGTGGTTGAATTTCCTTCCGCAAAAGGTGCTAGAGAGCACAGAATATTCTTGAATATGTCTAGTGCATGTGATAGGATTTGACCAATGAACATGCTCCAAGAACAGACCAACTGAGCATGTGCAAGACTATGTTACATAACAGGGAACAACCCCCTTAATTGAATACTCATTAGATGGCAAAACTATAAAAGCAGAATCCTAACAGAAGAATCCTAGCTGTTGCTCATTCTCCTGTAGCAAACCCACAGTCTGCCTGTAGAGTATTTCTTTGTCTTAGTATCAAACTTACTTTCAGCAAGCAGTTGCTCACTCTCTTGAACCAACCCACATTTGTTATTAAACTTTAAGTATATATTTCTTGCTTTTGTGTTAAACTTGGTTTGGGCCTTCTCAGTCTCTGGAGCTAGGCCACACTCTCTCTGTGAAATCTGTATCTCTTATTCATTACATTAACCTGTTCTCACTTTCTACCATGACTCTGCTCTTGAATTCCTTCCTGTGGCAGAGTCAAGAAACTGGTAAGAGGACAGGGTGGGTCAAGGCCGATTATTGGGCCCCCCGGACCCTACCTCCAACATCACCGAGGCTCTATAGGAATGCAATCATTGGCCAAATAGTCATTAAAAACTGTAAGCATCTTAAAAACAAACAAAAGACTTGGTTTGCAGGCTTGTTGGATAATCAGAATCACAAGTTGAGCTTTTTTGAATCCCATGTTCCAATCCTGCAGTTTCTGTTTCAGTACATCGGAGCCACAAATTTGTTTCCAGGCCCAAGTTTTCCAGCAAGCAACTTAAAGAGGAAGCACAGGCAGTTATAACACCCATGGTATTCATAATACAGAAACAAACCAGTTGCTCAGGAAACGCCCAACCATTTCTGATAACAGAAGAAAATTTTTCTCTTGGGATTGAATCAATGAACCAAAGCAAAATTGCTGTTGGTAATAAAAAATACTGGCCTTCACATAGGGACTGCAAAATGATCTACTATGTTCTTTGAGATATATTTCCAGGCATGGTTTTCCATTGATTAATCAAACCTCTCTTTGGTAAAATTGTACCTATAGGAGGGTACAGCACCTGAACCACATAGGGCGATTAATTAATATTTGCGTAAAGATGGAGGAAAAGAAAAAAAGGGAGAGAGGGAGGAAGGGGAGGAGGAATACAGTTAACCTGTTAGTACTATATTTTTAGGAGCCAAGCTAAACCACACAAGGGTTAGATTGATTGGCACCACCAATTCAGTTCTGCTTTAGAAAGATTTCTTAAGCTAACTGGAGAGCTTCAATTGAAACTCTGATGTTATGAGGTAAATCTGCTTGGGTTAAATTCAGCATTGGCTGTGTGTTTTCAAGAATATTTTGACTGATTTACTCCAATTATCCCTGAATGTCTTCTAAGAACTTTCCAAATTCCACTCATTTTTCAAGGGCTAATTCAAGTCTTAACTTATTTTTCTGGAAGCGTATGCCAACTATTCTAGCTCTAAACAGTTCTCCTTCTCAGAATTTTTTGAACTTATAAGTGTTGACAGGTACATGTTGGTAACCTGAAAGGAGTATAAACTCTTTGAGCAGAGGAATCATGTGTGATAAATCTATATCTCCAAATTACTTAGAGAACCTACTCAGGTTCTGCGTTGTCACCTTTTCTGTGGCTGTGAGTATTTATGAAATGCTGCTGGATCCCAAATATATACCTCTAACATCTATCTAACTGGAGCCACTGCTTCCGGACATTTCCATGTAGATGTATCACCAATACCTCAAACTCAAAATATCCAAAATTAAACTTTTATGTCCTGTTAGATTTGCTCTTTCACTGGAGTTTTTATTGCACAACCAAGAGACCTTGCAAGTATCCTCAATTTTTCTCCCTAGTAGCTCCTTACCCATAACATGTAAACTCCTGTCAACCGTACTTCAGAAAATGGTAGAGGATATTAACAGAGAAATGGCATTTCAATCACATGAACTTCTGTTTGTTTTTCTTTTTGACAATGTGATGATCAAGAGCAGGGCGTTTCCTTTTACGAAGTATTGTTTAAAGATATGTTGAATAAAGATAGCAAGATAGTGCCTAATTTGTGGTAGATACTGCGCTGGATACTTTATTCTGGTGTGGTCCAAAGTCCAAACAAAGTAAACAAACAAAGGGACAGCTTTGAAACTGAAGGGTAAAAAGCTTAATCACTTCATGATTTGTAATTGATTTATTACTCTCAACTGAGCAGATTTAAATATGGCTCTGGTGGTTGCCTTACAAATAAGTACTAACGAGTTGATTCACTACATAGTGCTGAGTAGATTTATTGATTCTCTACTGCAGTGTCACTTTGACATTTTCTTACATTTATATATATCCACATATTTTGTAACAGACCAATTTATTCACAAAGCATGTGGAACAATTTTCTCCAAGAACTTCTTTCTTGAAGAGTTCCCTGGCGTATTTGGATCCAGGATGCTTTGTTCCAAGATGCTGTCATGTCTTACAGTAAAACCAGTAATGCTCCCTGAGCTAAGACTTTCCATGTCAGGCACTTCTGCACAGGAAGCCTCTCAGGGCTCAGAGGCTGGGCAAGACAATTCCTACAGGTGCTGCTTAAAACCCCCACTTGGTTGCTGCAGAGGTGAGATGGCAGAATTAGACCCATTTAATGTAATTTAGGTGACTACCTCCTATGGACAGTGAACATACTGCCAGAATCAACTGGTATTTGCTAAGTATGTTCTATGGGCCTGGCATCATGGTGGTATAGAGAGAACAATGGGGAGCAAAACTGACCCAGTTCCTGACCACGTGAGTGCTCGTGATCAAGAGAGAGGGGCAGATAAGCAATCGGACAAGAACATAACTGCAATCCACTATCTGGATTATAAAGAAAAGGCCAAAGTGTTTCTGAGAATGTGCGACAGGGGTCCTGACCTAGCCTGAGGAGTTGAGGAGTCAGGGAGGGCTTTTCTGAGGAAGTGACATTCAAAGAAAAATTTGAAGGAGGAATGGAAATTAATAGGCAAAGACTAAGGGGATAGGGAGTGGGAATAGCATTCTCAGAAAAGGTGAGATGAATCTAAAATGAGAGAAAGCTATGCTGATCGCAAGAAAAGGGAGATGGCTCTGGGCAGGAGCTCAGAGACTGAGGTGAGTCTTAGGCCTTCTAGACCATGTTAAGCCATTAGGTCTATATTCTAAAGACAATGGGAAGCCCCTTGTGAGTGATTTAAGGATGGACAATATGGATACAATGGTCCAATTTCTCCTTTAAAATATTTAATCTAGTTGCACGGTGGAGAACTGATTGATGGGGCTAAGTGGCTGTGTGGGGATCAGCTGGTCTTCCAACAAGCTTCCAGGGGAAAACTAATGGTGACTTGGATGGGGTGGCAGCTGTGAACATAGAGAGTAGGGGAGATAGGGAGAGGTTCAGAAGGTAAATTCATCAGACCTTGATAATGGATGGAATGTAGAAATAATGGAGAAGAAATTCAAAGACATTGCCCTTTGTAGAATAAAAAAAGGTCTCCTCGCCAGTATTTTAAACTTTGCCATTAGTAATTTATTTCTTTGTTCTTTGTTCTATTATTTATTTATATTTATTTCTTTGTTCTTTGGTCTCAACACTGGCTTTCCCTTTTATATATTTCTTTTTTTTTTAACTTATTAAAATTTATGTATTTCATTTTATAATCTCTACAATTACTTGAAATAGTTCCTTACACTCTTCCAAAAGCACGCAAGTATCAAATTAATTTCAGCAGAGGAAGATGAATAAACTTTTCAAGGAAAATCGATTTCTAAGCAAATCAATAAGTCCACTTAGTAAAAAGAAATCAAGAACAGAAATTAAATATTTCTAAGGTTAACAAGTAAATTGCATAAAAAATCAGTAAAACAATAGAAACTCAAAGGCACTTCAAAAAGTTCACGGAAAAATAGAATTGAAAGATAATGGGAATCTTTCCATGAAATTTTTTTATTTTTCTAAATTTTTATTTTATTTTTTTTTAAAGACTAAGATCATAGAAAATATGTTCTCTGACCATAGTAACAGAAGGAAATTTAGAAAACTCATAAATTAAACAACACTCTCCTAAATAAACAATGGGTAAAAGGAAAAATCACAGGGAAATTAGAGAATACCTTGAGATAAAGATCAAAGCACAATGTATCAAAATTTATAGGATGCAAGGCCCATGCAGTGTTTAAGAGGAAAATTTATACTTGTAAACACCTATATTAAAAATAAGAAAAATCTCAAATCAGTAATGTAAACTTCCACCTTAAGAAAATAGAAAATGTAGAGCAAACTAGATTAAAAGCTAACATAAGTAGGAAATAACAAAAATTACAACAGAAATATATGAAATAAGGAATTAAAAACAATAGAGAAGTTTTCTGTCATTATTTCACTGAGAAGTTTTTCCATGCCTTTTCCTTTCTCCTCCTCTTCTGAAACACCCATGCTTTGAATGTTTGTGCACTTAAGTTGTCTGTTAAACTCACTTAGATTTTCTTCACTTTTTAAAATTCTTTTTTCCTTTTTTTGTCTATCTGGGTTATTTCAAAAGACTGTCTTCAAGATCAGAAATTCTTCTGCTTGTTCTATCCTAATGCTTAAGCTATCAATTGTGTTTTTATTTCATTGAGTGAATCAGTTCCATGAGTTCTGCTACATTCTTTTTTAAGGTATTAATCTCTTTGTAAATTTCCTTCATATCATGGATTTTTTTTTCTTGTTTCATTACGTTGTCTAACTGAGTCTTCTCATATCTCAGTGAGTTTCCTTAAGATTGTTGCTCAGAATTCCTTTTCAGTCATTTCAACTGTCTCCTGCTCTATAGGGTTTGGTATTTGAGAATTACTGTATTCTTTTGGTGGTGTCATATTTTCTTGGGTTTCTGTGTCTCTAGTATCTCTATGTTGATGTCTGGTCATCTGGTAGAGCAGTTGCTGCTTCTATTACTCTGGAGTGACCTTTGAAGAGAGAGATGTCCTCTTTTTCTGGTCTCTGCTGGTGACTTTCCTTGCAATGCACAAGAAAAGGACATTTGAGTGTCTTGCAGGCTGCTTGCACAGTGGCAGTGGCTGCTGTTGTGGCATTGAACCACTTTTTTAGCAGCTATAACTGTGGCAGTGGCTGTGGTGGGCCATCTGCATGGAAGTGGTGTCCGGCTTTCTCTTTTTAAACATAAATACACATGCAAGTTGTAATCCAATTGGTACACATCTCTCTTTTTTTATTTTTTATTTTTTGCTTTTTCAAGTTTTTATTTGAATACTTTTTTTGTATTAAAAAGAAAAGCATAATTAACATACATTACAAAGGACTAAATTAGGACTAAAATAAAAAATCAATTACTTTTTTTGAATGAATATATGTATATTTTGAATTTAGTCAGCAATTAACTAGGACAGAGATTAATTTAGTCAGCAATTAACTAGGCATAGTAGAAATACATGGGCTTGGGAGTCAAAGAGATTTGAGTTCAGATTCTAGATCTGTTAATTATTACCCTTGGGCAATCATTTGACCTCTGTATTATATTTGTTCAACCTGTAAAATGGGCATTATGATATGTACTTCATAAGTTAGTTGTGAGAGTTAAATAAATGGTGTAAAGCATTCGGAACAGTAGCAGGAAGATGGTAAATGTCAATGGAAGTTAGCTCAATTCTATGCCTTCAAAGACTCTTTATTGGAGGGGCAGTAATGAACTCTCTCAAACTTCATGTTAGGGCTACAAGATCATACATAAGCTGGCCCCAGGCTTCATCATCCTCTACCCTCTCTTCCTGAGTCCCTACTATTCAGCCATGCCCAACTTCTTTCTATCTCTGGACACAATGAGCAGGGTTCTTAGGACCTTTGCCATAGCTATTTCCTCTGCCTGGAATACTCCATATCTTTTCACAGCTGATGCCTTCCCAGTGTTCAAGTCTTACAGCAAATGTCACACCCTCCATGAACCCTGCCTTGACCACCCTCTATGAAATATCCCCTTTTCCTGTCATTCCCCATTCCATTATTTCATTGTCTTTTCTTCACAGCCCAAATTGTTAGTTGAAGTTATTGTTTTTGTTTACTTCCAAGGTTATTGACTATCTTTCCCAACTATAATGCAAGCACCAAGAGGGCAAGGATTTCATCTAGCTTATAACCCAAGCAGCCACAACAGCATATGGTACATAGTAGGCGCTCAGTGAATTACTGTTGAACGAGTGAATGATTTAATAACAACCACAAGTATGATGATAGAGGAGCAATCTGTGCCAGGGATCTAAAACCCTTTCAACTACATGAGGATGCTGGGGAATACTTTCCGTGGTGGACCAAAAATCAATAAATCTCCAAAATTTTGCCTCAGGTGACAATTTCCCACTCTGGAACTTTCCCAGTAGAGAAAAGCTACTCACATCTATAGCTCCATGCATCTCTGCCTTGCTAATTTCCCTTCTGGGTCCTGACCCTCTTACATGTTACATTCCTGGAATACTGTTCCAGTTTGGCTTTAAATATATTATAAATGGTGATTATATTTTAAATAGTAAACATTTTGGGAAGTGTGGGTTCAACTGGAGATTTTTCTGAGACTGGAGATTTTGCTGGAATCACCACTTATTGCCTTGTACAAAGGC
This sequence comes from Cynocephalus volans, assembly GCF_027409185.1. NCBI lineage: Eukaryota > Metazoa > Chordata > Mammalia > Dermoptera > Cynocephalidae > Cynocephalus > Cynocephalus volans. Next base: position 148,712,882 of record NC_084461.1, on the reverse strand, counting down.
GTAAACTTGGATTTCCCACAGCCACAGCCGTGTCCCATATTTTCCTTTTCTTTTTTCTTCTTCCTCTTCCTTTTCTGCATAGAGACTAAACCATGGCAAGATACAGCAAGCAGTGTCTTTCTGGGTGGTTATAACACACCCTGGGTGGTGTCATGAGGCACAAGAAGTGCAATAATTTCCCCCAAATCCTGGAGAGTTTTATTTCCTTAATATAGTTGACTTTCTCTATAACTATGAGAAAATCGGATGTGTGTATTTACTGGACACCACAAAGGTGAGCATGGAATGTTATTATCGCCTCATCAGTAAGCCTTGAAAGTGTTCAAGTATGAAAAACACCATCCTGGTTTATGTTCTGGTGTGAAGTCAATCCATGCACCTGCTCAGTCCTGGATTTTCTATGACTCATTTTAACTATTTTGGTCCAGAGAGACAATGATGTGAAAACAATCAGCTGAAAAATATGTACCAACAAGGCACTGTGCATAAGATTTAAGTGCACATGTTTTACAGGCAAAATGATTAAATATTAATAGTTAACATTTATAGAGCCTTTAGAACAGGCCAGGTCTTTTAACATGGGTTATCTCATTTAATCTTCACAAGAACCCTAAGAGGTAAATACTATTAATACCCTCATTTTTCAGATGAGGAACCTGAGGTTTGCAGAGATTAGGAATTTCACCCAAGGTCATACATCTAGAAAGTAGTAAATCAATATTTGAACCTAGGTCTCTCTCTCTCTCTTTGTCCTTCTTCTATATGTCAAAATTTTAACACTAAACCATTTGGCTTGGTTCAACATCTTGTTCTAGCACTTACATGCTTTGAGACGTTGGATCTCTAAGCCCAACTTTTCTAATGTGGAAAATGGTGATTATAATAGGATTTACTTCACAGAATATTTTGAGAATTAACATAGCAAAGTACTTGACTTAGAGTAAGTCCTTATCATAATTATAAGTAAGGTTATTTAAGGTTATGATAATTATCCATTATTATTACTTTATGCAAAGCTCTATTCCAGATGCAGCTGTGGAAGATTCAAAGGCACAAGCTTCTTTTAGGTGGCTGCCAATATATTTGGAAAGCAGCACAAACAATACACAGCTAAAAAGCCAATGGATTACCTCCTGTGAGAAAATGAACCTGAGGCCAGAGATGTTATTCATTCAAGGTCATAAAATTAGCAAGTAGAGGCAGAATTTGAACCCAGCCAACTTGCTTTAAAGCCTACATTCTTTACACTGCCTTATACTGTACCATGCTGCATCCCAATGGCGTAAAAACTCAGAGATGGGAGGGGATCAGTGGGTATGAAAAGAGGAAAAGAATGTTTTAGAAAGGAGGAGCCATACATGGGGACTTATAGTATGGTTTCAGGAGGTAGACTATCATCACAGTAGGAGAAATCCCAGACCATGAGCAAAGAAGAAACATACAAGATAGAATACCATGAGGCAAGATAAGGGAATTCAATGCTGGAAATGTATGAAAATCTAGACCAGGAAGGGCCTCAGATGTTAAGCTGTGACCCTTGGGTTGTACCTATAAGTATCTGAAACAACTGAAGATTTTTGAATAGGGTAAAGAGAAAATGACAGTGATGTCTTTGAAAATAATACATATAGCACAACAATGTAAAATGGAGAAGTCACTTAGGAGCTTTCTGATTTTTTTTTTTTAAATGAGGGATGAAGACCTGAATATAGTGGTAAGAGTAAGAACTAGAACATAAGTGCAGATAAGTTACTAAAAACAAGTTCCAAGTAGGCTAGGGCAGACTTTTGAAAGATAGGGCTATGTGTCAAACTTCCTCTAATGCCTGGGAATGGAGATTTCATATGTGAAGAGTGATCTCTAAAACACTGATGTTCAACTGCAAAGTTCTTTACAAATACAAGACATTCTTGCAATCATCCTTATTTTGTGTAATACCTATAGAAACTTTCTTTTTTACCAGTTTATTCAAAATAATGCGGATCTCTATAGATGTAACTAGGATAATTTAAAGTCATAAGGAGTAGAGTTGGAACAAGGATGAGCTTCCTAATTGAATCAAATCCTTATATTTATAAATATTTACTGGGGAATATCAAATATACATGCTAGGTATCTTAAGGTTGTTGTGAAAATGGCTGTCAGAATGATTGTCTTTTCCCACATTGCAATATTAATGGGTGAACTCCAGCATCTGGTCACTACATTGACAGTGGAACCCGACATTCTCTCTTTTCAAAGGAAACTTATATACAGAATTATTAGAACTCAGATGAAATCCAGTTAATAGCTGAAATGGCTGTTTCTTTAGTGTGTTGCCTTATCTCTTTTTAACAAGTCTTACTTACCAGGGTAATTGCATTCAATTCAATCCATTATCTATGGATTAATTCATTAAGGTGGTTTAAACTTTGGGAAAATGGATGGGTTTTAACAGTCCTCTACTCAGTTCCACAAATTGACAATGTAAAACAAGTCTGTGCCATTTTTATGGAGGCTCCAATTCATGAAATAAAAATCAATGAAGACATTTCTCTTCCAAGCCCTCATGTCATTGTTATGCTCCCTTGGTTGCACGGAAAGCCTTTGGGTAAAAGGAGGACAACTCTAAACAGAAAGAAAGTCATTGTCTTCAGGAAAGCGTGAACAATGCATTTCTGAGGCACTGCCCTTACCACTGTGGGGGCCCCTAGTGTTACTGCCTTCGGGGACACAGCTACAGAACCAGACAGTCCTTGTCAGTCAAAGGGCTGGTGCTGGGAAAGTGCCTAAAACCCAGACCGAGTCTTTTCTGAAGGCAAAATAAGGTTGATTATCATGACAGTGCCAATGATTTCCCTTTTGCTTGATGTCGTCCTTTTCAAGCGATTTTAGTTGGTGGATATAATTGATTATGTATGGCTGTGGTTCCAAAACACAGCTCTAACTGGCTATATCAGAATCACCTGGAGCTTTCAAAAAACATCATAATTCCCAGGTTTCCATTCCCTACAATTTATGATTTAGTAGATCTGGGCCAGTGCCCAGGAATCTATTTTCAAAAAGCTTCAGGTGAATCATATGCAAAACTCATGTTTATAAGCCACTGACCTAGTCATGTTTTTGTTTTTGATTTAAAAATAGCCACTTAGCCAAATGAATAGCAAAGACTACAATTGTTTTATAGACAACACCAATCAATGCTTTTAGTTTTATTAAATACAGCAACCAATCTTGGAAGCCATGGCAGAAACACACAGCATGAAAAACCACATAATATTGTCTAGCCTGACACCATTCTGTGTACCTGAAGAACCCTGCCTTTCACAGTGGACTTCTGATGATCACATTTTGAGAATGGTAAAAAAAAGAAAGAAAGAAAGAAAGAAAGAAATTGACAATCTATTTCAATTTGTGGAATATATGGGTATTATTAAAAGTTAAAAATTACAGAAATATGATGTAGTCGTGTTAAAATACGTTCATGAATTTTTTGACACTTCTTCCTTCCAAAGCCTAATCCCCCTCCCCTTTAATGTGAGCTGTACTCAGTGACTCACTTCTAACAAGGAGTATGTGGCAGAAATAACAGTGGGTCCTGAGGCTGGGTCATAAAATACATTTCTTCTTTTTTTCTTGACTCTCTTGCTTTGGGGATAGAAAGCTGTTATATCACAAAGACAATCAAGCAACCTGTGGAGGAAACCCAGCAGGGAATAACTCAAGCTGCTTGCCAACCCAGCACCAACTGGCCAGTCACTGCAATTAAGCTACCCAGAAAAAGATCCTCCAGCCCCAGTAAAGCCTTCAGATGACTGCAGCTGGGACAGACATCATGGCTGCAACCTCATAAGAGATCTTGAGCTGCAATTATCCAATTAATCCACTCCCAAATATCTGACTCACAAAAACTGTGGGCATCATTGAATGTCTATTATTGTGTGAAACCATGGAGTTTGGTGGTAATTTGTTACACAGCAATAGATAACTGATACACCTGAGATGACTTTCCTTATCTAATTTACAGTTTTTTTTTACCTCTACTTTTGTTTATTCCTTATCTGAGATACACAGACACATAAAAAAATGATCACACACACACCAGTAAATATTTCATAATTCATAAGCATTGTTATAAGTATAGCTCCTAGAGAAAACTAAGTAAAATGTGAGTAATGGTTAAACCATAACATTTTGCATGGCTTCAGTGAGGTGATATGTGATAATAAAATAATCAAGGTAAACATTGACTAAAAAAATAAATCTGTGGTAGGGGGGACTGTAACCAGGAAATGGCCTTGTATTTTACAAAGCCACATTTTGGCACATGGAATTAAACATATCGGTAATAACAGGCAGCTGTGACAGGCAGTGTGCAAATTCGTCTTAGTCCCAGCTTTGCAAACACTTTTCAAGGAAAAAATTTGGAACAGCAGTTGCTTGGACTAGCATACAGGTGATGAAAATGAGTGCCCCAGGCCTGAACCTGCACCCACTGCGAAGAGGCAATGTGAGAGGTCTCTGCTTTTGGTAAACCAGCCATGATTCAAAAAAGCAATCTGCTAAATGAGGTCTCAAGAAATGCAACTCTGAAAATGAGCAAATAACTCAGAACCAGGTGATGAAAGAAGAGAAGGTAGACCTAGTGAAGAGGGTGAACAGTTCTTAATGAAACAGGATGGTTGTTAATGCAAGGAGCACCTAGTTTATAGTTCTCCATATTATGTAATGTATCTGCAGATAAACACTTCAGCTAAATGTTTGGTAAACAGATCATAGAATATATTTTGTCATTTCCAGCACATCTTCTTGTTATAAAGTCCTAAGTTAAAAGAACACCATCAGCTCTTGTTAAAGAAAAGCTTCTGAACCCTGAAGTCTTAACTGACAGAGTCAAAATACCCGAGAATTGGAATATTCTTTTCTAACTGGACGAGAAACTTGTTATATCAGGATTTTTGTCTTTGGGAGTATAAGAAGCAGTATATCAGCATGTGGTAAATATTGCCAAGTAAATCTTGAAAACCACCAAACTTTAAGATAATTATTGAAACCTCCCAAAGGAGATGGACTTTATTTGATTTTAATGTAGGAGGGGGGAAGAAACAAAACCCAAACATCCAGCTGCTCCACTAGCATTGCTACCTAAAAATAACCCCCCCACACACAATCCAACACACGCAAAACTAATACGTACAACCAAAGCACACATAACTCACATAGAACACCCTTACCCACGTCATACAAACACATGACCAACAACATCAACATGTAGCAACACAACCAACATGTACACACACTCCCCAAAACTTAGCAGTTGCACAAGCAGAAAAAAAGATGGAGGTGCTGCAAAAGAAAATCAACACACGAGTTGGTCTTGCCAGGATTCCTTCAGAGACATGAATGTGTGAGGCAGCCAGGTGGGAGGCAGTTGTGAAAAGTGGGGGCTTACTCATCCAAAGGCATTCAAATTCAGTAATAAAAAAAGGCAGTGTGTTGGTTAAACAAAATCCTGTTGGCCTAAGTGCAGCCTGCAGACTGCCAGATTGTAGTAATGTTAGGTTTGGTGGCAAGCATAAGGTTGAAGAGGAGAGTAAAATTGCACTGGTTAAATTGACTAGAGGCAGTGAATCTGAAAAAAAGTAAAAAAAAAAAAAAAAAAAATTCTCATGTGTTCTCTAAAATGATAAAGAGAAACCAAACAAGTTGGGAAAAGAGGACTCAGTCATCCTGGGTAATTATCTGTAGAAATCATGTCATTGAATAAAACAAGGCAACAACAATAATAATAAGTAGAACTCAGTATTAGAAAATGGAACAAATGCAGCCTCCTCTTTTTAAGAGAGGAAGATGGGACTTTATTAAATAATATACATTCAAAGCAGTTGGTTCTTGAGTAAATAATTGCAGCCCTATTTCTTGGGCTAGAAGCTCTAAAGCAAACCCTTCCCTTCTGCCATCTTATGCAGTGTCTTACAGTGTCATTTTTTTGGGGGGGACAAGATTTTAAGAGAATTTTGTTAAAAAAAAATCCACCTTTTGTGTTTTTCCTGCCATAAGTGCAAACAATTCTATATTTTGTTAGGAAACAGGTAGCAGCAAGAGGAAAGTGATGATCACATGGCAAGACAGTGAAAGAGGGAAATACTCATATCAGAAAGGAGCAAACGAAACAGAAGCTCTACAGATGAGATGGAGGAATTTTTGCCCTCCTGGCCACACCTCCCTGGTTGTTGTGATTGTAACGTACATGAGGCAAAACAGCTCTCAGGTCATGTTCCTCCTTCCCTCTGAGGGTCTGTCATTTTCATCTTTGGAAACACCACTGTAAGCAATTGCCATGTCTACAGTGTTTGAGCAATTTTCAAAAACAGTGTACTTGGAGGGGGAACAATATTCACACTCGAACCATGCCACTTAATGCTGAGTCTTTTCCTCTGACATCTTTCTCCACCCTGAGTAGGGGAGTAGAAGAATCTAAATCTTTGTCAACATTTGGATAGAACTCGGCCAGATATGGAATCACAACTCATAGTTTCATCCAATTCTTCTTCTTTTAAAAAATTAGTTCATTAAGGCAATATAGGTTTTTAAAGCCTGGCATACTTTACAGCACTCTGCATTTATGTGGAATTTTCTGTCCTCAGCTCTTGGATTTCAGATGTTTGCTGGTACTGGTAGCCCAGAGGAGCCCTTCTCATCCCACGTCTCCCTCAGCCAAGCTCCTGTTTACTTTTTGTTAACAAAATAAAACAAACAAAATAAAATAAAAGTAGAAACATAATTTCCCGATTTCACTCATTTTGCTTGAATTGATAAAAAAATCAAAATGCTTTATGTAGTGTTATTACGATCTAGTGTATAAAATAGTGTAAACATATGCACCTGTCAGCAGCAATTTCTCATGAATACACACACCTATCAGCCTAAACACCTTTGCCTTTAAGGTTTTTGTAATATAGTAGGAACTTCTTGTACAAAGTGAAAATGAGTCCAATTCTCAAATTTTCTATGCATAAGAATTCCCCGGCGGAGTTTGTTGAAAATGCAGATTAACAGCTCCTCTCTCAGAAATTCTGAATTCATAAGTCTGCAGTGAAGACTTGGAATCTTCATTTTAAATAAGCAACTCAAGAAGACTCTGATGCAGGTGGGCCATGGCCACACTTTGAAAACACTGCAGCTCAGTTTATCAAACATGTTTGCTAATAACATCCCTATGCTAGGTGCCCAGGGGTGCAAAACAAAAGAGGCAGTGCCTCTACTTCATGAGCTCAGTGTTGTGGTGGTGATGGCATCAGTCTACTTGTGTTTCTATGACCTTGCTTCATTTCTACACCCCATCAGGGGGCAGGGCACTGGAAAAATTCTTATCCCATTAGAAATACTGCAAGCAGTAAAGCAATAGTTCTGTATTAACATCCTTACCATGGCATACGAGGTCCTAGATGACCTGGCCCCTCCTTACCTTTCTCATGTCCCTGCCATTCTCCCCACTTCACCGGTCTTCTCATCTCAAGGTCTTTGAATTTAGCACGCCTTCCCCAGACCTCACCACAGCTTTTTTCAAGTCATTTAGCTCAAATGTCACCTCCCCTGCATGGCTTTCTCTGACAATCTAAAGCAACAATAGTAGATGCTCTCCAAAGACATCATCCTGTTTTGCTTTCTTCACAGCAACTATCATTATCTGAAATGATCTTATTCATTCACTTATGTAATTATTGCCTGGTCCTCCCAATAAAATGCATTGAGACTCTGCCTTTGTTACGCACGTTGTAGACTTCGCTCCCAGTACAATGTCTAGCACACATAATTACTTATAAATATTTGTTGAATGGATGAGTTGAATTCATTATCCTGAAAGGATAAATGAATGTCCAAAGTCTTTTCCATTCCTTTTTACTTCTAAGTGTTGATATTGGGATCAGCCAGAAAACTCTAAAGCAGTCATAAATGCAAAACATTCTCACACCATTATTATCATTAATTATTCAGAGCTGGTTGTGAATTGAGACATTATCTTTTTTTATAGGGAGAATCCAGGGAATGCTTTTCTGTTATTTAGGGGTTAAAGAAAGTGGGGAATGGGGAAGAGTGGGGAAAACAAACAAACAAACGAACAAAAAAAACCGGGTACATGAAGGTAGACCAGAGCTCTAAATTTCTTTGAAAATCAAAGATGAGTATAAACGTTTCTTCTCTCAAGATTGCTTCTCCAAAGAACTGAAAGAGAAGAGGACTGTAAGTCTAGGGTCTCAGCTATCTCATTTACAAATATTAACATTTCAAGTGAGGCAAAGCGGAATTCATATAGGTCTTCAAAAGGCACATCTTTTCTACAGCATAGTTTGAGCTCAGTTCTTGAGGAAAATAATAAAAGCCAAAAAGCAAAGTTTGTATCAAACATAGTTTGAATCAGATATTTAAATCCACAATAGCATTATTAAAAAGAAAGATTCACAATTCCAACCTACTCACAAGTTGGAAAGAAAAAGGACTGTGAACAGTCTTTGACCCAAGAGTTATGCACTTATTTTTAAAATGTTTTTCAGTAAATTATGAGGGAGAGGGAACTGAAAACTGCTTTAGACTTACACTGAAAAGAGATAGTTTGAGGCTTCTTGGGATTATATGAATTGTTCTGATTTCTCTCTCCAAGTGCAGCCCACAGCTGTGCCCTGTCCTACTGGTTTACACAGATTACCATTATTACAGAGACGTTTTCCTAATTGCATGTACCATTGTCAAATCTAAGGGCAGATCTGAATTAGGCTGCAGATGCTCCAGGCTGCCCTGCATAACCAGCCTCCGGGGTGACTGTTGACCTCTGAGAAGGTTAACAGGCATTTATTGACTCTTCACACTTAACACAACCCTACTCTTAAAATACATACATATATTCATTATTAATCACACTTTGCTTCTAATCATCCCAAAGAGATTGCCTCTGGTTCTACAAGTATAACCTCCAGATCAGTGTGGACCACATTAGAAGGGGTAGGAATGAGTTACACAACTTGGATTTTTGTCCATCACCACGAAGCTGTCAGTTCCACAAATTATTGAAAAGGAAGAGTAACAGAGAAAGTTCTCTAAATGCCAACGGGAGGAGTGACAAAGCATTATGTAAAAGGAAGAAGCATGATCCCAACCTATTCACAACAGCTGAAAAAAATGCACCTGATTTTAGTCTATTAAAAATACAGTACTCATTAAATATATCTTTTATTATTATTAGGGCTAGTGTTTTAATAGGTCTAAACACTTTCTGTACTCAATTTATTTTAATCCACAGGACAACCATGAGTGTCAGTATCTTATGTCTCCATTTCACAGATGAGAGAATGTAGGCTCAATGCTAAATTACTTATTTAAAATCACAGAAATAAATAGAAGTGACAGAATCCATCCACAACAATCTTACTCCAGAGACCATACCTTTAATGCCCCCTATAATTCTATAATGCCCTCCTCTAGATTCAATTTCATAGATAGGAAAAGGGGTTCAGGAAATTCTGTGTGTTGTCTAAAGTCAGAATGACAATTTCTGACAAAGCTTGAAACCTGGTGCACTTGGTCATTAATGAGGAATAATCAATTACTTATTCCAAAACGCAGAATGCTAGTGGGATAAAGCCGCTGCTGACTTTAAGCTATACACACAAATCCTTTCACATTGTTACTGGGGACACAACACTGACCTGCACAGTGCTGAAAAAAACAAATGGAACTATCTGCCAAGTAAGGCCGCAATAGAAAAACAAAACAAAACTAAGCAAAACAAATAAGAATTTAGATTTTCGGAGTCTTCTAAAAGCTGGGAGATCCAGAATACTAGGTAGCACTTCTGTGTGGCTACCTCATGGCATCTGAGTAGCAAGTGCCCCTAGATATGGAACGTAAACTTTTCAATGACCGCCACCCCAATTGCCATCTAATAAGACGGTACTGTCTTCTTCACTCATTTACCTGAACTGCCTAAATCCCCTAGACAGGTGAATTTTTAGGACTTCTGGTGTAGAACATATTAGGTGGGGGGTGGCAAACAGACTTCCTTATGCAGGTAAAATGCTTTAAAAATGAACATCACTGACAGATGGTGGGGGCAGAGATGGAAAGCCTCTAGCTGAGAATATAAAAAGCATGTTGCTTAACAAAAGGTGGGGAAATTCATTGCACAGAAGGTGGATAAACTCCCAGCTCCATCTCCCCAAACGTAGGTGGCTGGGACAACTACTCTGCTTTGCTATAGTTATGCACATACGTAATGAACTTGTAAGTAGAATGAGTAGCTTCCACTATTCCCAGACATTGAGTGAGTCCTGCTGTGTAGCTAAGGGAGCAATGCCCACCATGGCTGCATATTAGAATCACCTCGGAAGTTAAACAAAATGCCCACCACAGACACAATAAATAAGTATATCTGGGAATGGGTCCAAGAAGATTTCCCCAGATGATGCTAATACATTTCCAGGGTTGATAACCACTCACCATTTAAGAGGATAAGGGCACAAGTATAGCAGGGAGGCCATCCAGGGGATGGTTAAGAGCAAGCCCTCTGGAGTCAAGCTTCCTCGGTTCAAGCCACAGCTCTGCCAGTCACAAGCCAACTATGGGTGCCCCTGAACAAGTGATTTTACTAAACTCTTAGCTAGTAATGGAGTAAAATTAAAGTGAGGGAATGCATGTAATGTGTTAGAATACTAATTGCTCGAATGATAACCATTATTATCACCACCGTACATTGCTGATGGCGTTGATTCCCACTTGAGGGACAGGTAATTAGGGATAAATTTTGTCACAATCCTCCTAAAGTATCACTTCAAGACCTCCAATCCCAAGCAAAGCACCACACTGAAGCAATGACAATTAATGTGCAATCGAAGACTCTGGGTCCATCAGAAAGTTCTTAAAAGAACAGATGGCTCAGCAGTCACTTGGTCCTATCTTGCTAAGGTACGAAATTTACATGCAAACATAATTAATTAATTAACTTATTCCTTCATTCAGAATATACACGGAGTTTACTGTGTAGCAAGTATTGTGCTAGCATAGTGGTTCTTTATTCACTTAACCATCCTTCTATGATTTACCTTCCTACGTAAATATTCAGCAATTAAATGCACTGGGAAGTCTATGTGCAAAGCATGGTGTTAGGCTCTGGGGCTACAAAGACCATTTAACTATAGACCATATGTAAGGGGTATTTGCACTGGGTAAGTAGGAAAGGAGAAAAGAATAATGAGTGTTCAAAAGGCTGGTGATATCTGAGTGTCAGTTATTAAAACAAAAGTAATTTAATACAGATCAAGTAGGGATCAATATTTGCTGGTAGCAGTTTGGTAGTTAATGGACTAAAACTATACATTACATTGTTTAACTTGTTATTTTGAAATAATACAAGACCCATAAGAAGTTGCAGAAATAGTACAGAGTTCTCGTGTATTCTTCACCCGGATTTCTCCAAGATCATCTTTTTTTCTTTTTAGTTGTAACATAGTTGATAGTACCTATCTGTGGGGTACAGAGTTGAATATCAATACCTGTGTGCAATATGTGATGCTCAAATCAGGATAATTAGTACGATCACCTTACATAACGATGAGGATACTTCAAAAAGGTCATGGAAAGATTCACATTATCCTTCAACACTATTTTTCAATGATCTTTTTGAAGTACTTTCGTATAGCTCATTATCAAACTCAGAATATTGACACTGGCATAATACTATTAAGTAAACATGGACTTTATTCAAATTTCACCAGTTTTTACACGCACACATTTGTGTGTGTGTTTGTATGTGTACAGTACTATGAAATTTTTATCACACAACCCTACAGTACTTTTAAAATGCAGAGAAAATATGTGAAAAAATAGCATCTCAAGATGACACTGTTTGGGGGGGAAACAACAATAAATTAAAACTAGGGAACCTACTGGAAAAACAAAACATCAGTTTCCAACACAGCAACTCTTCTCCTGAAGTTCAAAGCAATCCTTGTGTAATGCTCATAACAGATTATATCGCAAAGCTTTAAGCTAAAAGTTGCATTTGTCTAGGCACAGGGGAGAGAAGTAGATATGCAAAGTGCAGACCAGATAATCATCGTGCCAGCTTTCCCATACAAAAAATGTACAGTCTAATAAGTCAGAAGCATGAGAAACCTGCATTCTCAAATATTACAGGTATGGAAGTAAATTAAGAAAACAAATGAATCTGGAAAAATTCTCAGCTCATGTAAGCGTGCATTGTACTTTCATGTTTGAGTAAATCAAAAGAAGAAGAAAACAATTACATGGTTTCCTTCTGTTTTTTCTCACTGCAGAATAAATGCAGCATCCCCATCCCTTCCCATCCTCCCTCCCTTCTTTTCTTCCCTCCCTTATTTCTTCGGAAATAATTTTGAAGAAAACTGAAGATCTGATTTTCCTAATACCCTTACATCCCTTTAAATAAATGCATACACGCTCATAATTACAAGTAAGGCCTTTGCTATTTTGCATCAGTGGAATTTAAGAAATTAAAAACCAAAAGGGGGTTTTCAGGAACACAGCAGAATTGCCTTTTTAATAATAGATTTGGCTCCTCTAATCCATTCTTAATCTAATTAAGACATGAAAAGCACTGGGCTGCCATCTCAGAAAATGGCAAAGATGCTATAAACAGACTGCAATAAAGTGATCAGTTCACACCCCATCAAATTTACTCGCAATCTGAATAACTGTTCTTATTTTCCGTTACATTTGTACAATTTAACAAATGTTTTCGTTTGATTTCCACCCCTCCATCTTCAGATCAAGCACACGCTGTAGGACTTCTGTTTCTGGAAAGCGTGCTGTATTTGGTGAAGCAACACCCAGGGTGTGATTACAGAGCCCTACAAATTGATGCTAACATCTCCAATAAGCAAAGATAATAATTAAGTGGTAAACCTTTGGCATTAAAAACAGCAACGGTGTTATTAATACCCAAATGGGCACCAAAACAAACAGCATTGATGAAATTTAATTAAATGATGTTATGATTATGTATTCTTTGCAAGCTCAGATGATTACACTGGTTATCCTTGGATGAGCATTTAAATTTGGAAGCTAAGATTCAATCTAACAGCCTTTTGTTCAAATATTTCTTTGGCAAAAAAAATGGGGATTTTTTTTTTTCTTTCAAAAGTAGAAATGGAGTAATGAAGAAAACAGAAACTTGTTTTGGTTTCTATTTCCACAACCAGCATAAGAAATATTAAGGCAATGATGGTTTGGACTAATTGGAGAGTTTTGCTTGCCTTTCTTTTTGTTCTTAAGTGATGAACATTGTCTCCATTAATTATAATTAAGGTATTCTGGCTGTTTATTCAGTTATGGTACTAATGGTTCAAAAAAAAATCTGCCATGCCACACATTTGAGTCTCTCCCCTGACACCCCACCTGAATCTGTGAAATGCCAACTATAACATTTATCATTTTCTGAAATCATAATACAACTGAAAAAGTATCACTTATAGTTTATTTTTGCATGGGCAAAAAACACAGTAAATAACTAACAGTAGAGACCAAATGAGTCAAGGAGTCTCAATCTCAGGATCAAGGATCTACAACTTGCTAATTACTTTGTCAAAAATAAAACACACAAAAAACCAGCCACTGACAAAAACAACACATGGGTCCAAAAGATACCAGCAATCAACTTTCGATCAGTGAGACTTGATAAGGACAATATTTACTGCCCACTAATCCCTAATGAAAAACCATAGTGAGCAATTATTTCTAAACATATAGGAAAAAAATTCACCCCACCCCTTATTATTCACAGTAACAGGGCAGTCCCAAATAGAAATATTGTTCTAATAAAATACCCTTATCAGATGACAAGATACATGTTTTGTTCTAGAACAAATAAAGTTATTGAGAATGTTAATGAGTATTGTCAGAAGCTCCATGCAGTTCTCATAAATTATAATTTCACCCTTAGATTCCTCATTTACTTAAACATAACTGATATGAAGGGGGCTGAATCCCCCAGTGAGATAAAGGCAGCACTTGCTTCCGGTCAGACCCAGCAATGACCTGCAGTGTACAGGTCGGCGAGATCACTCTCTTTCACACTTTAGGAGGCTTTTATGCTTACTCTATGGGAGAATGAAAAGAGAGAGGGGTCTGAGGGATTGATGAGCTTTAAGAAACTGGCTGTTACAGGATATGGCTTGCATGAACCTGGAAGTGACTGGCCTCAGTTTCCCCAGCGATCCCCATTGCTCCTTGCTTATTCACCCGTCCCTTAGGGCGGGCCACACATTCTTGTTGATCTTTATGTGTTTCTCTCTTTCTCATGCAACGAGCAAAACACAGGCTGGAAAATCAACCTTTTATTTCCCATAGTCCTTAGCCTATGAATCCAACATAAAAGTGTTTTCCACTTCTCAAATATAAAAGCAAATTAATATTTCCTCTCTTGTGTTAGTGAACAGATCACACAACCTTACCATTGTCTTATATACAAGTAGAAGTGGCAGAATAATGTAGTGAAACTATCAAAGGCACGGAAACCTGGGAGCCTGGGTTCTCCTCGCAATTGCTGCCACCTCGTTGCATGACCCTGAAGAAGTCAAAGGTGACCTTGACCTTCTCTCTGGGTGAAGGAAAGGGTCCTGTGCAAAATGTGAAGAATTGGGTTAAATCTAAAGTGATGAAATGCCACACTATGGGCTAAAAATGGCCTGCAGAAAAGTATTATTGTCCCTATAATAGTATTTATAGGTGTTTTTTAATTAGTTAATAATATTCAAAAAATATAAAACTGCTCATAGAAGTCAGATACTATGTTGGTTTGTTTTAAAGCAGAAGATTGCCATGATCTCAGGTATAATCAGCTGAGTAGCAACATTTGCCCCCTCTAGCCTGTTTTGATCAAGTCATTTGTTTGTACAGATGAAAGCAAGGGTGAGCTGGGAACCCAAAACACTCTGGACACAATGATCTTTAAAGATTCCTAAAATATCTGCTTTGTTATTGGTTGATTTTCAAATGCTTTTCTATGCTAAAGCTAAGATAAAAAGAAAACAAATGATAAAAATGAACAATCTTCATTATTCAGAGCAATACAGGGTTTTAAAAATTAGTAGTTTCCATGAAAAATTTCTTCCACAGTTGCATTTTAAGAACATACTTAGCAGGTTATTTACTTATTGACATTTTCTTTATGGCTGTGTTAAAAATAAGACACTAACATGCATACACACAAAGCCTGACTGATTTTCTTTAAAAGGGGAGAAAATATGACAATGTATATGTTTTAAAAACCACTGCCCAGTCCTGGCAGGGCATAAACCTGGCTTTCTGGGACCGGGGGCTTGGATTTATGTAGCTCATCTTTCTCAGTGGGTGACAGTGGGCTACCTCCTAGTGTAATTGCCTTTAATAATGGTTGATGTCGGGGGACCCTCAAGTTCAATCACCACTTTTACAGATGAACAAACTGACCTAAAAGCTGTCCTCAGTTACCTAACTCCCTGACGCTGCCACTTACTAGGTGGTAACTTTAGACAAAGTAACATGCTTTAGAGTTTCCACGCCTCCATTTGTAAATAAGCAATGACACTAGTAATATCCATCTCACAGGGTGGTTGAGAATTAACTGAGTCTGTGCAGAATACGTAGCACAGACCTGCTATATAATAATAACAGTCACATTCACTGAACACAGATTATCCTCAGAGTAACCTTGTGAACAAAGTAATATTATTATCCTGATTTTACAAATCAGAAAATTAAGGCACCTAGATGTTAAGTGACTTGCCCCAGATCACAGAGTAAGTAGCAGAGCAAGCATTTGAATTTCCACAGTCTGACCCTAGAACCTGGGTCTTTTAAGTGCTAATGTTCTTTGTATCATGCTCTTCACATAGCACTTAATAGTTGGTGTTGCTATTAATTTCAATAATGATATTATTTTTATAACCAGACCTCACTCTTTCATGCAAGCCTCCACCTGCTCAGATCTGTCAACTGGAAATTCTAAATCATGCCTTCTTTGCCTTAGCTGTGGTCCAAATTTTGTAGTTTTGTACCGAGAGCAAACGTTATCTATTTTTGTTATGGAAACTCTCCGGTGGACACTTCCACTTGTGAATAAGCTTCTTGAAGATTTTCCAAATGCTTCCATTTCGAAAACCTTAGAGTTGAATGCTGCTTTATTTGTCATCTGATGGTCTCATGTCATCTAGGAGGTCACGAGAAGTCATTTATTAAAGTTTCCCTCAAAACATTCCGGACGTCAGGGATGTGCTACATAAATGTAGCATGCTTACAGTCAGTGTATGATAACAGTTTGTCAAATACAATTCACTGAATCCAAATGAAATTAATGAAGGGTGTAAAAATGACAGCTATCTGACATATTTCAAATCTCAATTTGACATTTACAACCTTTTAAAGTTATTTTTAAATGCAGCAGTGTTTAAAATGTATTGAATATATCATATGCTACTAAGCCACTGTTGGATGATTGGGTATGTAGCCATGGAAATTAACACAGGGTCACATTTTCTAGCCTTTAGAAAAAATCATGCAGAATGTCTAGATGTAAAAATAATAAATCAATGTATCTTATGAAAATGAAAGAAATGCCACCTTCTACTTATTGGGAGTTGGGGGGAAGGTGCAAGTTAATTTCCATGGAAATGACTGTTTTGATGGAAACTCTGCTACAGGTAGAAAGGTGTTTGTGGAAGCTTCGTGTTGGGGGGTGGTGGATGCTTCATGTTGGAGGGGTGGAAGCAGAGAACAACGGATGGTGAGGACCAGATCTATATAGGAAGTCGTATATGACCTATGTGTGGAGGATACAAAAGAGGTTAGCAGGATCAGACGCTGAGAACTTGTGTTCCAGTCTTAGCTCCAATAACAACTTGTGAAATTCTGACCACACTGCGACTTCACTTTTTATTTGTAAAGTAAACGACACTAGGACAAACTCATGAGGTGGAAATGTAGGTCAATAACCATGAAAAATAAATTTCTATTGTTTATAAGCTACCTAGTTTATGGTATTTTGTTAGAGCAGCCTAAATGAACTAAGCCATCATTCAATCTACATGTTAAATCTCCTCAAACTTTCTTGACAAACTCTTTCTCGGAATTCCTTGACAAACTCCTTTCCTCCCGGCATGAACATCTCCAAACAACATTGTTGCTCCAGTAGTCATGGGCAAGCAGAGGGTGGGGGCCTCAGAGAGGGGCACAGCCTTCTTATGTGGCACCGCCTGGACACAACCCTAGACCAAGGTTTTCCCCGCCTTCTTCTAGCAGGATTATATGCTCTAGTGAGGTGCCCAGGGGGCCAGACCAATTGGTCCCTAGGCTCTCCTCACCATGAGTTTTCCTCTTTGATCTATTTTATATACTGAAGCATAAAAGGAAACCTACTACTAAAGAAAATAAATTAGAGATAGTGGTACATTAAACGCCACTCTGACATGAGAAGAAAGGGTGATAGGATAATTAGTAGATCTTTGAAAACAGGAGTGGAGAATGAGTGGACTCCAGTAATGCAAAGCCCTGGGGAGTAGTTGAAAAGTTATTGTGAACGTGGGCATTTGAGGAGACGCTGCAGTTGTGGTGGGCATGCTCAAAGTAGATGACAATTGCTGCTTATAAGATAATGCACGTTGCACCCAGGGCTTAGTCCAGCTCTGGGCACATAGTGTGTAATAAAACCTGATGAGTGTTGAGTGAATGTACTTATGAGAGATTGTCTCCTTTTGAGTCAGAGAGGGTTTCATGCATTGAGGCTTTCTGGCTTATGGGTCTGAGAAGGTTGCAATGAAGGGACAGTCACAGATGAGAACTTCTGCAGTGAAAAGGACATTGATGGTAACTAAAATATCCAATGGAAATGAGCCAGAATGAGCATCAAGAAACACAACACTGATCTAAGACTTTTGGAATAAAACAACAAAGGAATCAAATACTTAACACGTGCTTTATTCAACTTAGCCCATCTCAAGCTTATCACTTCAGCTTATTATATCACTTAGAAGAACGAATTCACAAACAGCCAGTGATACTAAAAGAAAACACATATATAGTTTTCCCTTACTGTCTGTAGGGGATTGTTTCCAGGACCTCCTTCAGATACTAAAATCCTAGGATGCTCAAATCCCTGATACAAAATGGTGTGGTATTTGCATATAACCTATGCAGATCCTCCTGTACACTTTAAATTGTCTCTAGATTCTTTGTAATACCCAATACAGTGTAAATGCTATGTAAATAGTTATACTGTATTATTTAGGGAATAATGGCAAGGAAACTGTACATGTTTAGTACACAAAAAATATTTGGAAATATCTTTTTCCAAATATTTTTGATC
Source organism: Cynocephalus volans (assembly GCF_027409185.1). Classification (NCBI taxonomy): domain Eukaryota; kingdom Metazoa; phylum Chordata; class Mammalia; order Dermoptera; family Cynocephalidae; genus Cynocephalus; species Cynocephalus volans. The sequence continues at coordinate 148,694,533 of NC_084461.1, read as the reverse complement.
TGTGGTTGGTTCAATTCATAGATGCAGAATCGACAGATACAGAGGGCCAACTGTATTTTGTCTCTGCCCTTGGTTCCCAGTACACAGCTTCTAAAACCCTTGGAATTTCCAGAATCATAAGAGTATCTCTTGTATGCTAATAAGATGACTGGTGGCTGGAGGCCCCCAGATAGCTTCAGGATGGGGCTGACCATCAAAAAGACCAAGGCATAATTAGAGGGTTGGGACTTTCAGCTCCACCCCTAACCTCGAGAGAGGGCAGAGGGCCTAAAGACTGAGTTGATTACCAGTGGCCAAATATGTAATCAATTATGCATATGTAATGAATTCTTCATAAAATAAACCCCTAAAAACAGGGTTTGGGGAGCTTCTGGATTGCTTCACAGGTGGAGGTGCCTGGAGGTTTGTACCCTTGGGAAGGGCATGAAAGCTGTGTGCCCCTTCCCTTCCATACCTTGCCTTATGCATCTCTTCCATCTGGCTGTTTATCTGTATCTTTTGTAATATCCTGCATAACAAATGGGCAAAAATAAGTAAAGTGTTTCCTTGAGTTTTGTGAGCTACTCTAGCAAATTAATTGAACCTGGGGGAGGGGATATGGAAACCCTGATTTATAGCTGGTTGGTCAGAAGCACAGGTCACAACCAAGGGCTTGTGACTGGCATCTAAAGCGTGTGTGTGTGTGTGTGTGTGTGTGTGTGTGTGTGTGTGTGTGTGTGTGTGTGTCAGGGGGGCGTCTTGTGGGTTAGCCCTTAACCTGTGGGATCTGACACTATCTCCAGGTAGATAGTGTCAATTGAATTATAGGCACCCAGCTGTTGTCTACTGAAGGAAGAATTGATTGGTTGCTGGTGGGGAGAAACCCCCCACCAAACCTTTGTCTTTTCTAGGACATGAAAGCTATCTCTTTTCAAAGGCAAATTTAGAGAAGATGACTCATCAGAAAAATTAAGGGAAAAAAAAAAAAAAAACCAAATTGATATTTGGAAATTGGGCAAATAAAAAATATAAAGTCTTGTCCATTAATATTAGGAAAAAGCATTAGTCACCAAAGTGAGTAATTTGGTGACCAGAAGTAGTGTTCTGTGTTGAGTGTGTGAGTGTAGGAAAAACATTTTGGATTTTCCTATCTCTTCAGAAAGCCAAAGGGCTTTCTCACTGGCCTACACAAGATAGAGTACAGTATAACAAGAGTTCTCAAATTCTAACACAGCAATCCCTCTATTTGTAGTACCAGAAGTTCACTCTCTCAACTCATTACTTAGAATAGTAGACTCGACCTTATAGTGTACAGTCAGATGAAAGTTTTCAATGTAGTACTCTTCCTTTTCTTTCCCTAATTTCTCAAAAGGAAATGTGCATCCTCAGGCAAAGAAAAACGGCAGAAATTGAATTCATACTGACTACTGAAGGAAGAGTTGGGGAGCAGAGAAGAATGGCCTGGAAACAGAGATATGAAGCAGCAATGTGTGGCCAACATAGGACTCATTTAAACAAGTTGCATATTCTTCGTTGAGTGTCCAAATATTACTGATATGGAGGGACTGAGTCAACAGGCATGAACTAGAAATGGGAGTTTACCTGCTTAATCCTGGGCAACGACCTTTCAGATTTTCAATCCTGTCACTTCTAAAATGGGAGCACAATAGTGGTGTGTGACTGACCTGCCTTGGAGCATTCTTATGGCCATACTGTGACAAAAAGTGTAAGACTAACATGTCAGGCAGAATGTCCAGGAGCTATATGGTGATGGATATGATGATAGAAAGAAACAAAATGCCTCCACCTCCTTTAAATTATTGCATAAAATTTAAAGGCAAGGATGGTATATTTACTAAAGAACAGCCAAGAATTGCACCTTTCATTTTTTTTTATTAATCTAATTAAAGTCTATAGGGTATGGATTTCCTCAACTGAAAAACTTGTTATTGCCTGTTTGACCACAAAGAAATGACAGCAGCCACTAAACAGCAAAGTCACCAAAAGAATTAGAATCTGTCTCCCCTTCCAAGAGAAGACCTTCAGGTGTCCCATCTGACAAGCTTTCAATACCTCTACCAAAGCACAAAAGCATTTCCAAGAAACACTGGACAATTCTCAAAAAAAAAAAAAAAAATGTGTTTTGTTTTTTTGTAAATCTGTAGGCTCCTGTGAGACACAAAGCAACAGGCTCTAGTCCATTAGTATGACAGGTAGCGCTCTTACTAACAACTGCTTTTTACTCCCTCTGACAAATGTGCTTGGTGCCACGGTTGACGTTTGTGTGGTAATCAGGAGTGATGGAGAGGGGACGTCGGCGCTGCCGAAAGTGCCCCCCGATTTAATGTGAACGATTTGTCAAACGTGCTGTGATAGCAATGCTGTCAGACCCGGGCAGGGAAGCACTCTGTCATCTTTGCGCCAACCAAGGTCACTTTGGCAAGGAGAGGAGGGCTCTTGCCAATGAAATCTTCATGTTTATCAGTGATGCGCATGGCCTACTTTCACAACTTGTTTTTCCTTCTATTAACAGATAACCATCTCAGGGTTTGGGAGACACTCTCCTGGAGAAAGGCCTACTACACAAGACAGAACCCAGGGTGAACCACTTGGAGTCACTGTATGCCAAAAACCAGGATAAGAAACATGAAAGCCAGGGCCCCTTGAGGGTGAAATGTACCCTGGTGGCTTTTTGCTTAGCCAAATACAGCTATCACATATTATGCATTTCAAATAGAATGTTGACCAATATTAGCTATTAGCAATGTATTGGGGGTATGACTATTAGTTTTATACCATGACCTTCTGGACATCAAATATCTCCTAAGCATCAAAAGAACCCAAAGTTAGATGTGGTCTTGACACGGTGGGTTCAGTATATTGGCCAAATGTTCAAAAAAAAGAGAGAGAGAGAGAGAGAGAGAGAAAGGGTGAGTAAAAGAAAAGGGAGGGCATTTTCTGTTATTAGCAAAAAGAACCAAAAGCAATAGGCTATCTAAAGGACGGTGGGTTCGATGTCTTTTTTTCCCTATTCCCATCATATTCTTTCAGTCCTCAGTCAATGCACTGGGCATATCTTTTAGACTAGACTGGAAGCAAAACAGGGCAGGGACTATGTCTTATTGAATTTTGTATTCTTATCGTCTAGCACAGTATTTAGTCAGTAAATATGACAGCATGAATGAATATAATCCGTAGAAATGAATGCAAGAAATTTCAGTGACAGGAAATAAGGATCCATGCCAGAGATTGCCAACTGGGTGCCAGCACAACTATGCATTTTGTTTGTGGATAAACATTGTATATAAAACACAATGGTTTCATTCATAGAAGAGATGGAGGATAAGCCCAAAGGAATGGTCATAGATTGATAGTGTGCAGGCCAAATTGGGCACACAGGCAAAATTCAGACTACAAATATGTTTTATTTATACCAGTCACGTTAGCCTGTGAAATGCCTAATGTTTTGTTTTTGTTTTTTTTAAATTAGTTACTAACACTTAAATATCAGGAGCTTTTACATAAAAGCTGGGATTTTGGATTCTCTGAGGGCAAAACTGGATGATGTGGCAATGCTGGGCTGAGTACAAACAGCTGCCCCTTTCAGCTGGGCATTCACTTTCTAGTTTTTCCAGTCCTGAGAGTCTAATGCCAGCTGCCATTTGTCACTATGTTTGCACTATTACTTTTCTAATAGGAGAGAGACATTTCTCTCTACCATGTCTCAGTCAAAATTGGCTCAGAATGCTGAATAAAGTGCTGAATGATTTTTCTCACAGCCTGTCTCTTCTTCTTTCATTGAGATGATCTGCGTGGTCCCTGCAGATATTTGAATTCACGACACCTAAGCTGTGCCCTCTTGTCCATTGCCTTCCTGATATATTCAGGGCAGCAATAGTTCCAATTCAGGGCTACTGGAAAACCTGGTCTTAGAAGATCTGATATACAAAATGTAAAATACTGATTTCATCTGAAGCTGCTTATCAAAGGAAGAAAGTGGGTTAATTAAGATGATAATGGCATTTTTACAATACTTTGGAGATAACCAACTCTTTGTTAATCTTATATGATCTTTGGCATAGCTAGTGACACCATTCCCATTTTGCAGATGTTACTTTAATGAACAGCCAGGATTGAGAACCGCTCTCTTGTGTTATAGACTGAGTGCTACTTCCCCCCAAATTCATATTTTGAAGCCCCAACACCCAATGTGATGGTATTAGGAGGTGGGGTCTTCAGGAGGTGATTAGATTTAGATGAGGTCACGAAGGTGGGGTCCTCACGATGGGATTTAGTGCTCTTATAAGAAGAGACCAGAGAGAGCTAACTCTCTCTCTCCTTTCTCACATGTCTCCCCTCTCCCATCCCCCATGTCTCCCTTTCCCCCACTCCCTTGCCATTTGAAAATACAGTCAGAAAGCAGCCTTGTGCAAGCCAGGAAGAGGGCCCTCACCAGAACCCAAACATGCTGGCACCCTGATCTCAGACTTCCACCTCTAGAACTGTGAGAAATAAATGTCTCTTTAAACTAACCTGTCTATGGTATTTTCTTATAACAGTACAGCAGTCCCAGCTGACTAACACACTTACATGACAGTTTTCCTTTTGCCACCACCTCTCAGACTAAAGCAGTGCAAACACGGATGTCCTGGCTCAAGGTCTGGAGCAGGATGGATGGGCCTAGCTCTGGGCTGGGCTTAAGGGAATTGGACTTCTAGTCCCAGCTCTAATAAGCTATGACTTTTTTGTGTTGTAAGGCTTATCTGATTAGAATTAATAGTTTTCCAAGAGGGTAAATGCATAAGGATCCCCTGAGGAAGCTTTTAAGACTACACATTTCCCTGGGCCCGATCCCTAACCTGAGAATCAGAATCTCTTGGGTGCACCCAGATAAGCCTATGTTTAAAAAGTTTCTCCTATGATCCTGATGTGCATTCCCAGTTAAGAACTGCTTCAGGAGATGATAAAGACCCTCCAGTGCTATCATCTATGAGAAATGGTGAGGAGAAAATGGCTAATTAATTACCCGGTACCTGATCAGATGAAGTTATAGGAAGAAAGTGTGGTTGTTCCAAACATACTGTACATGTGTCTCAAAACTGAGTTCCAATTAGAGAGTTACCACTGGATTTGGTGTAGAAATTGACCACCACGTGATATTTACTCTACCCAATGAAGAGAAGGACTTGTTCAACACATAATCCTCAAGTTTGCAGGCAAGTAAACTAATTATGCTCAGCAGTGGTGACTTCAGGGGAACACTTCTCAGTGGGGACATAAGGCTACATTTAAAGGGAGCACTTTGGAATGAATAACTATTCACTGGCATTTTTGGGTAATGTGACTTATTTTATTCAATGCCTCTGAGAGCCATAATGTGCTCAACATTAATGTATATTCTCTGTTCATGTCGAGCATATAGACAAAAACTGATTCATAGTAGGTTCTTAATATTCAGTGATGAATTAATATAAGAAGGAATTTGAAAAATGGACTACTGCTATTTCCACGCTCCAGTTTATCAAAATGGACTTCAGAAAATAAAAATGAACATAGAATCATGATGATGATTTCCTGCTTAAAGTTCTTTATTGACTCTCCATGGCCTGCAGCATAAAGTGAAAAGTGTCCAGCATAATGTAGGAGCCTATGCATGATCTGGCCTGGACAACATCTCAGATTTCATCTCTCACTGCACTGACAAGAAGTGACCTTGTCATAATTGCAGTTCAAGGAACACACCTTACCTCACACCTTCAAGTCTTTGATCAAACCACTTCCCTCTGCCTGGAATATCATTTTCCTATTTGCTTCTGTGGTATCTTTCAAGGTTCAGCTCCATAAAATATTTCTTAGTCTGACCATGTAGGATTAATCATTCTTTCTCCCTCTGCATTGTTTGCAGACTTCATTCATGGTGCCTTTGTCAGTTTATACCACTTAATAGATGTGCCTCTTTTTCCCCTAATAATTTGCAAACTGCTAGTAGCTTGGTCCTAGGTTTGCTTATCACCCTGACATCTACCAAAAAACCTGGGTCTTTGCACATGTCCAAAAATGGCAGTCTGAAGGAACCTACTAATGTGTCTTATTCCCATTCTGATGTCCCAGGTATCAGGAACATACATTAGAGGACTTACTTTTTCTCAGACAGGGAAAATAGTGGGGAATATTTGAATGACAAGCCTTTACAAAACCCTAATCCTATATAACAAGTTATTTACAGACATGGAGACTTTCTAGATACTTAGATCACAAGAAAGTTACCCCAAAATATTAACAGTGATTAAACCACTTAAAGCCTCATGATGAAGATCTGCACCAACATTGATCTTCAGCATCAATTCATAATCCAGAGGATGAGACTGAAAATAAAGCCCCACTACCCCATTTTGTCAATGAAATGGTAATTCACTAATTAACTATTCAATTTGAGTTTTCAAGGCTAAAAGTGAAGGCTCAAGCTATTTTATCTGCTGTGCTTTTTTTTTTTTTTTTTTTTTTTTTTTTAAAAAAAGATGACCTGTAAGGGGATCTTAACCCTTGACTTGGTGTTGTCAGCACCATGCTCTCCCAAGTGAGCCACGGGCTGGCCCTACCTGCTGTGCTTTTAATTGTAGGGTACTGAGTCATTTCCTATCACTACATTTTACCATTTTTGTTAAAACATTTCTTCAGTACCTACTATATGCTAAACATTACTTTAGTAGTAAACGGGATTGACAGATCTTGCTTTCATATTTCATATTTTTCTTTATATTTTACTATCATCTACCTGTTTTAGTCTTTTCAAATTCAGTGTTTTAAGAAAATCAGAAATAAGGATAGTATTATTTTATTTCCCCCTAGCCGGGAGTCTCGGTTGGGGTGCCCCGCTACAGCAGGCAGCTGTTCAAAGAATGGGGGACTTCATACTTTATCTCTAAAATACACTTCAAAACACACAGACATTTGTTATGTGAAGCTCCAGATCAATTAAATGAGGTGCTTAATGAAAGATAAAGTGCTTCTATAAAATTTTTTTTCATCTTCATTCTATGATATCATTCCTTCCTCTGTCTCTTACTGGCAAGTACTCTATGCACAGCAAGGCTTAGAGACGTGGGTGCTCCTGTCTCTGCTACATCACCTGTGGTGAGGAAGAGGCATCAGTACAAGTTCAGCTTCATTCCTATTCATCATACTGATTCTATCATCTTAAAGAACACTTTCAAGTGTCCCGTAAATACCTCTTAACCTGGACATTATTTTTACCTCTCATAAATGGTCTGTGACATCTGAAAGCCAACGCAGACTTCCTCCCCAAATGGGTGACATAAAGTAACTCAAGGAAACATCTCTGGCCCGAGTTTCACAAATAAAACATGAAATGATATTATCACCTCACTGGATTTAGTGGAATTTAAGAACCCTATGGCCTATTGATTGAATACTAACCCCTAACAAGGGAAAATGACATTTCTGGTGGCTGATGATCTAGTGACACCAGAGTTCCTACTCCCTCCTCTCATATCACTCTTCCTCCTCTTCTTGTCTATTCAGTCAACGATTCTCTTTGTGTTCCTCTAAATATGACAATCTAAAATATCAGAGTCACACCCACGCATGATCCTTGTCCCTGATGTTCCTGGGAAGCCCTACCATAGCTATTCTTATGAAAGCTCCCCCATCATCAAAATGTCAGTTTGAATGTCCCTGTTTTTGGAAGGACTTCCATAACCATCCTCTTCAAGGGAACCCTGCTCATGACCAGGTACTATCATACCACTTGCATTTATTCATTTTGTAACCGTTGTTTCTATGAAATTTTCTTTTGTCCCTTGTTCACGTATTTATTTTCTGTCTCCTTCAATGCCCTGCCACCTGACAAAACGTAAGTTTCATTTATTGGCATTTCCTTGTCTATCTTGTTCTCTCTCTCTTTCTCTGAATCATTGGAATCTAGAAAAACCAGAGCACAGTATGCATTCAGTTCCTGTCAACTGAAAGAATATATGGATTTACATGAGTTTAAACGCATTTATGAAGACAGTTTACTCTTCAATGGACTTGAGCAAATCATCTAAAACAGTTGCAACAACATATACTCCCCCCCAACACCCCCACAGCTTACTTGACCTAAACCATGACCCAGAACACTCAGTCTTCAGCAGAAAATGATAGAGAAATATTTTTTCTTTGTTCTGCCCTCATCAATAAAAAAATACAGATGGTGAGACAATATAAAGGCGTGAACCCCAAGAGGAGAGGTGACACACACACGTCATCGCTCTGTCTTACAGATGGCCAGCAGTGGGTTTCTTATGAGGCAGTGAGTTAAAAGGTCCTGGATATCAGTTGGAGAGGGGAAGGAGCAGAAAATTGTTTGGCTCATTTTTCCTTCTTTGGTGAGAAACAGAATGAGAAACAAACAGAAGCAGCTGAGGAATGCAGGGTCTAAAAACAGTCGATGATTTTCAATACTATGAAACTGCGGAGAAAAGGAATCTGGAGATTAAAATGCTAGAGGAAAGAAATCCGACAGCACCTTTAATGATCGCAGCAGTATTCATGGCCAAAGCATTCCCATGTTTCCTGGCAACAAAGGCTTTCTTCTCTGGGTTGTTTTAATCTGACAGTACCCTTTCTTTTTCCCTTCCTTCCCCTTCCTTTCCTCACTTTTCCTTTCCTTTCTTCCTCCCACCTTCTTCACCCTGCCTCTTTTCTCTTTCTCAATTCCCGTTATTAAGCATACATATACACTAGGAAACAAGAATGAGAAATTGGTTGCAGTGGGTTGATACTGAATACAACTCTGGAGGAAAATGTGTTAGCAATTTTTACTAAGCAGCAGCATAAGCTAAAAAGATTTATAGTCATATATTACACGAATCAACTAAATTAATATATCATCTCTGTAATTCATAGAGTAACAATAACAAATAAGAAATTGGACTTAAAAAATATACTAACCAGGTACAGAATTTCATAAATAAATTAAAGATTAATTTTTAATCTATTCATACACTAAAATCAAAGACATTACTTCATCATTTTTTATCAAATATGCAAAAACACAGTCATTCCCTCATGAATACTGTTGCTCTTTGAAAGTGCTCTTTGTAGCTCATAGAGTGAGTAAATGATAAATTAAATTTTGTATATACCTTATCCTGTTTTTTTCTTTTCTTTTTTTTCTTTGCTATACCAAGTGTCATTTTCACGTGTAAAAGTAGGTACAAGTCATACTATGATATATTTTAGACCAGCAGTGTCCAAAATGGTAGTCACTAGCCACGTGTGGCTATTTAAGTGTAAATTAACTGAAATTAACGAAAATTAAAAATTAAATTCCTCAGTCACATTAACCACATTTCAAGTTCTCAGTAGCTGAATGTGGCTAGTGCCTACTGTCTTAGAAAACGTGGATTTAGAATATTTCCATCATCTTGGAAAGTTCTATTGAACACATTTTAACAGCAAGCATTTATCAAACCAGTGATAAGGAATGATTCACCAGTACCATGCAAATTATCAAGTTGTTTTTCACATTTTCCTGTTAATTAGGTATATTGGTGAAATTAGTTAATAGTATCTTTCTCTCCAAATGGATTGAAAACTTCACAAGGGCAGGGCTTTTCTGCTTTACTCTCACTGTAAGCTCAGAGCCTGGCAAAAGGTCTCGCACAAAGCTGGCATGTGATACATATTTAATGAGTAACTAAATGATGACATGAATGTCAAATGGTGATGCCAAATAATCGAAAGAAAGGTATATGTAAGGACAAAGGAAAAAGACTGAAAATGCCATTTAGTTACATATGATGATAAATGTCTATTTTCCTTCTTGTTTCATCTGCCTATGAATAACCTAGAATCAGTTCCACCCTTAACATATGTGGATCTTCTTGCCTAGATGAGCAAATGAACACTAAATATATCAGTTGAGGAAACTGTGAAATTAATTGTGTTGACATCTACTTGGGCAGAAAACAGTTAACCCAGCATGACAGGGTTATGATAGTGACTGAAAACTCCTCAGAGGCCCTTGAGAAAGAGTTGTTTTCATCTCATTATGTCTGCCTTGATAATTATAACCAACTCATCAGCCCCAAGTTGAACACCACATATAATCACTTTCCTGCATATTTTTTTGAAGGAGGAAGCATAATAAGGTAAATCTGCAGACTAATTTATGACATTTGTGGATCTATTTTCAGGAAAAGAAAAACTACAACACAGTGGGGGGGATGTTAAAATTCTCTTTAAACACTGTATATAATTTTTAGAACTGTGCTTAAAATTTAGAAAAAAAATTTTCCCTCAATAAAAAGAAGCAAACACGCAACATTTAATACTTGTTCTATTAACAAAAAAGTTTCTAACTTGCTGCCCAAATCAATCTCCTACTTTAATTTGAAGAACATATTACTAACAGAAAGTTAAAATTCTATATTCGGTTAAATGCATAGATTAAAACACTAAATATAGGAACATACCATTAGAAAGAACATATAAGGAAAAAGTTATCAGCCTGGTTTGAACATTAATATGTTTGCTCAATAAAACAGCCTTGGGAGGATGTTTGTTCTCTGAGTTCCATGTATACTGTAAATGAAAACAAAAAATGAAGCTTTTAATGTTATTCTCAGTCACCTCACTGAGCTTTTATACTCAGCAAGTCATCTGTCAGCTATCATAAGAACATTTCACTAATCAAAAAAACAGTGAACAATTAAAAAAAAAATCACCCAATCTCTGTGCTAAACACAGCACAAAATTAATCCAACAAACAAATAAAAAACTCCAACAAAACCATCTGGCTGTTCTATTTCGGGTCATGGCAGCTAAAAATGGCATTAAATAAGATTGTGAGCAACATAGCAACTGCTCTTACTCACAAGGGTTCAAAACAAGAAAATGGGTTTCTACGCTTTGCCATGAGGGGCACCAAACTATTCTTGCTGGCTGTACTTTCCCAATGGAATCAAACTGATCCACAGAAAATTCTTAACTTCCAATTGGTGATAACGTTCAGATACAATCAGGTTTGAATTATGAGGAAGAGGCAGCACATGAAAGTTAGATGGTTTATTTTTAACTGTGAAACATTAGGTTTTAGGTGGATTTTTAAAAAAATCAATTAAAATGCCCATCTGCAAATTGGGAATTGGCACTTGTTTGTGAAGTTCCTAATTAAAGGGCATTCATTGTTCTACCCATTCTCTTTCCCTGCCCTGGAAGATTCGCTGCCCTAATAGGATGACACATACTCACATAAAAAATCCTAAGCCCTACCTTCAACTGCTGATCACTTTCCACTATAAAAGCTATATACAAAGTTATGTGCAAACAAAGATCCAGGAAGGCATTGTTGTTCCACTGGCTTGGGTTTCTCTCATATATTTTTCGTCTTTTAATGTTTCCTTCCGTGTTCATTTATTCTAAGTGTTCATTTTATAGCTCAATAGAATGCCTAAAAAAAAAATTTCAACTGTCTTCTCAAGTGAAACAAAGCCCTTTCATCTTTGAAGCTTTTCTAGGAGAGAGCAGTTGCTCAAATGAAGTTCAAAAGAACCCGTAATGTAAGAACTTTTGTGATGGGGGAGGGCATGATGAACCTGTAGTATGAATTATGCTTGCCTAACTTAATTTCCAATTAAAGAGAATCACTTTTTCCCCTCTACTTTGATAACTTCCAACATTTACATATATTACACACTGCCTCCAACATTAAAAACTCTGACAATCATATCCAAGTTAAAGTGCTAGCGACTCCAGGAAAGAGAATAGGTGTTTGTGGGAAGGTTGTGGTTAGATAGACTAAGTTTCACAGCAAGGTTCTGAATTGCCATAAATATCCCATATGTAACTTGCATGAAGATTTTCATCTTGTAACATGGGGTTACCTACCTAACAAAGTTCAGTAATATCCTTCCTCTCTAGACATCATTTACTATCCATATTTATCCAAGCTGACAAAATGTAGAAAGATTATTCCTTCCAGTCTTTTTAATTACCAAAATTCAAGTTGCTTTTAAAATATCATAGTCCCCCTTGAGATTTCAGGAGAGCTGGAGATCACCATGGCAATAAGAATATGGTGCCAGCATCATCTTGGCACCGACTCACTATGCATCTCAGGAGGCTTTCACACGGAAGAGAATGGAACTTGTGTAAAAAGCATGCGTTCTCCCTTCAATCCTTTATTTTGGGACTGAAATGACAAATTTCATGTTACAGAAGGTAAACAAGAAAATGTTGTAACCATATGCCTCCCTCTAATATACGCAGTTAAAATGCAATATCAATCTGCTCTCCCGGTACGTAGAGTAAAAACGGAAAGCTAACAGACAGTAGCCGCATAAGATGTCCACGTGCGGGTCCTGCTTTACTTCTTCATGCTTTCCTGATCTCTTCTAAACCAGTCTCTCTGACTGCAAGAGGGGTTAATGCATCTAAACTCATGGCATGTGGGTGTAAGCTCGTTATATCCTGTTACTCATAGGTTGGTTCATTCATTCTTTCAGTCAACATTTCCTGTCTACCCAGAACATGCTAGGCAATAAAGAACTAGAAGCGGATAACAGAGGGTAGAAAGCACACAGCAGAGTGATAGCAGTATGCACATGAGTGTGCAATTACAAGAGAATGTGATAAATATTGTGGGAGAGATTTGTACAGAATACTATAAAAATACAGAAATATTGTATTTACATATCATCTTAAAAGTAATACTACAGCACTGTGATATAAAGTAAAATGTAACAATGTTTTAGTTATAATGCAATAACATACTACTACATATATATTAGTAGCATTGCAATACTAATATCTCTATCTCTTCTGTCCTCTCACCTGCTTCCCCACCCCCATCCTGTGCCCCAGGGTGTCAAATACCTACTTCATATATTCTGTTTAAGTGAACCACTCCCAGAATCTAAGCGACATTTTAAATGTGCATTTGATGCCCCAACGACACTTATCCCAGTCTCAGTATTTCAGCTGGAAGAAACCTTCATAACTCCATGTGGGTGGGGGCGGAAAAACTTGTGAACTTTCTTCTTTAGGAAGCTGAATTTGGAAAAGCAGGCCATAAGCTGGCCTTTTCATGTGCTCTTGCGATCTTCTGTTTAGCACTCTTTTGTGTCCTCTGAAGGTAAACTGATTGCTGGAGAAAACTTTAGACCCTTTCTTCCAAATCTACCACAGAAGTCCTGATGGAAAAAGAGATATTTCTTGATATCTCTGAATATTTTTTGTCTGTTATTAACACAGAAAATTCACTGATGACATGAGAGAGAGTGGTCTAATGAAATTAATGGGAATTGGCACAAGAAATTTTTGAAACTGGGAATCTGTGGGGGAGTCCTCCGAGGAGGCAGTCCAATAGAAAGGGAAGAATAGGGGTCTGACAGAGTCAAAGCCAAGTGTCCTGCTTCCTAGCTGTGGGGCACAGTAGTAACTATTTGGACTTTTGGGGCCTCAGTTTCCTTATCTAGAAAATAGGGACAATATTTATCTTTCAGAGATGTTGAGGCTTACTTAAGATAATGACAGTAAACTGTGTGACACATAATTAGCACTAAATCACAGTGGCTATTCCTCTATCACCCCCAGTAGTTGTTGAGTCATCTAGCATGACACTTGCTGTCACATAGAAGAGGATTGGAGAACACTGGGCAAAACTACATTAAGAGAAAAACTCAAATCCAAAGAAGAATACTGAATAAAGGTGAAGAGGTTTTTCTTCCATTAACAATATCCTTAGGTAGATGTGAACATTTACACACTGAAATTACATTTAAACCAAACAGTCATTCTGATTTTCCAATAATCCCACACTTAGTGACTGCAATGGAGTTTTTCTTCCTTTATTTTATGGGGGAGGAAAGTGAGGGGAGACATGGTAAATAAAGCTTTACCCAAGGCTGTTCTTGCTGAGGATTTAAACAAGGATCTATTTGTACATTATAAACATTAAGTACAAACACTCTTACCAACCCTAGATCTGAAGTTCAGTGACAAAACCAGCAATTAGTTTATATGTAATGTTTCTATATAAGAAGCTTCCTTCCTCAGACACAAGTCTGAAATGCTAAAGGAATACTAAACAACTAAAGAAATATGAATAGTTTTGTTTATTCTCCTTAATGAGAACAGCAATATAAGAAATCTTTCAAGAACGCTTGAGGGCTAGTATTTTTTAAGAAAGTAATTGGTTTGAAACTAACCTTTTGTTTCAGAATGAGTCTATTTGCTGCAAATCTTGGTGATGTTAGATTTCATATTAAAAATCTTGATCATGGGACAAAAACCAGTCAGTTTCATCTCTTCCATGTCCGCAATTTGCTGAGTAAATCATTTTCATTTTCTGGGCCTCAGGTTCCCCATATTTCAAAAGTTGGCTTTGGGCCAGATATTTCTGGGTACCTTAGAGTTTCTGTGATTGTAAGTGACTAAACAAGATAAAATGTAATTTTATTTCTTATAGCCTTTTGATTCAATTTTATTAATTTTTCTTTTGATCACCTGGTCTCCTGATAGCTTTTCTCCCCTTTCCCTCTTTTAATAAGTGAGAGTCTGTCTTGAAAGATAGTAGTTGCCCATGTAAAAGAAGATTTATCTGCTAATAAGGTGAGATGTTTATTTTAAATCTTTGAAATTGATGTTCTCCAAATGAAAGACTCAAAAAAAGCTTCTAGATTTTGCGCTGATCAGTACTGGCTCTTTCAAATAAGTAATTTTAGCTTCAGGACCATTCTAAGGTTTGGAACCATTCCATTTTCTTTTAAGCTGGAGTCAGAACAAACACAATGCATTTCAAATTGCCAGAAACAAATCATTCTTTCACTTCCTAATCTGTATTTGTAAGTAAAATTGTAAGGGCTTTGGTGTATCAAAAATAGTGTGATGTAGGTGAACTGATCAGATTTTCTTCTCAGTCATCTACGATAACATTTGAACAAAAACAATCACTGCTTCAGGTTAGTTCTTTCTATAGGAAAAGACCTGAAGTGCACAATTCTTTCTTTCCTATCTCAATCATTGACCTCATAAACATAAATACTGAAGCATGCCACAAAATCACAATTATTTTAGGAGTATTCAGTTTTGATACTAGGCTTTCAAAAATGTTCTTGATGAATGAAAATATAATTTATACTAAACAAAACACATGGAAATTACACATCCATACAGAAGGACAGATGGATGCAAACACTGTTTCAAAATTGAATATCTTGATAGAACATGATATCTGGCAGAGAGAGACTTTTTCATGACAACCCAGGTTTTCGAACCATATTCAGTTACTACACTTCATGTGCATTATACTGAGCATTATATTGTTATAGATTGTATATTATAAAAATTAAAACATAATACCCTGTGTTTTCTCAAATTTTCATCTCACATATTGCATTTAGGTGCAAAGTCTTATGTTAGCTATCAATGGGAAATACAACTCCTATGCTGGCAGGCTAAAGACAGGAAGAAACAGAAAGCTGGCACTTGGCATTGTGTGATATGATCTTAATACAGTTTAATTTTAGTAGTAGATGCATCAAACCAGATTTACAATCCACTAGCAGATTTAAGGAATTTAAATCCTTCTTAAACACTGTATATATTTTAATTGTTTCCATTTTATACAATATTCCTTTCCATCAGGCATCAAACATGTAACTTAAAGAATGTAGACGGAAGCCTAGGTATGAACGAGAAGAGTCACATTTTGGCAAAGACAAGGTACCCCAGTCATGTCTAAATCTATACGTTGTTGTCATCTGATGACATCTGCATGATATTTCTAGCACAGTGTGCCAACAAAACGGGTATTTTGCTTAGGTTAGTGAGAAGAAAGTAGCCAGCACTCTTGCTATACAAGGACCCATACCAGGAATGCTTGTGAAAAGAAAGGTGAAGACCTGTAATGTTGGTTTATCTCCAACCTAGAAGAAATGACTGTAACCAGGAACATTGTTTCCAAGTTCAAGAGAATTTCTGTTAGCAGAGTGGACAGATCCAAAGAATATAGTGTGTATGTTATCATCTAAAGGAGAATCCAGAACTTAGAGTAAAGGTGGGGATAAGTATTTACAGCTTTAAATTTACTCTTGATTCACAACTTCTCTTCCCAGGTAAGTAGAAGCCTAGAGCAATGAACACTGACCAGAGTCCCAGGTATTGGGCTAAGCTCATTACTAAATGCGATTTGGCAAAGGGCATAGGGTTGATAACCTGCAAACACAGTTTAAATAAAGTCTTATTTTACAGAGCCCAAAAGGAAAGACAGAATTTATGTCCACGAGAAAATGGCCGAGCTAGTGTACATGACTAAAAGAAGAAGTTCTACAAAAGAAGGAAGAAAATGGAATGCTTCTCCAAGCCTATGACCCTTTTAGAAAAACACTTGCATTCCTGGCATGAATGGAGAGAGAGGGCCAAATCAAATATTCTTGAGTGATTTAATTACATCATCATTTTTTATAACAGCTCCAAAATGAAAGGCGCTCCAATCTCCAGTAGCAGTGGGTTAATTCCACAGGAGCATGGGCTATGTCTGTCCTTTTCTATTCCTGTCTCTTTAGAAGCTACAGTAGGATCATGTAAAGAGTGAGCACTTGATAAATATTCATTTAAGGAAAACTGCTAAATGAATTAAATCATATATTTCATAAGATGAAATATCATGTAATTATTAAAATAAAGTTTTTAAAGCATAGAAAAAGACCACAACAACGTCAATTTTAAAAGTAGGTTTCTAAATAAAAATATAAATCTCATTGTATTAAAACACTTTGTAGTAAGTGCCTAGAAAAACATTTGAACTCATATTTTCTCCATAACAGTGGATATTATGATTATGACAGGAAAAAAACATAATAAATAAGATTTATTTTTTTTCCAATTGAGAAAGAATATGTATTTCGTTAACTGCAGAGAAGTTTATCTTTAAAAATGCAATACAAGCTAAAACTAGTCTGCATAACTTTTTGAATATACCCACCTCAAGCTCATGGCACAATACCAAAAGCTTCCAAATTTAAACCTTTAGAAGTGAGGGTTTGGTAAAAGAAAAATCCATGACACAGGCAGAATGAAACCACATCTCAGAGGCACCATTTGTTGGAGTAAAGGAACTTCACAATCAATGTAAAATTTTACGGGTAACCAATACGAAGATTGAATTGATGGTCCTAAATATGCTAAGGTGACAAAATGCCAGGAAGGATCTGAACTGCCTGATACTCTTAAGTTGCATCCTATAAATAACAGTTTAGAAGACCCACAAATGGAGAATTACAGTAGTCTAGACCTAAAGTAATAAAAGGGTTTACCAACATTTCCACATTGTTCTCGCTGAGCTGAGGCTCCGCTTCCAGGATAAAAGGATGGTCCAGTAGCAATCACAGGATGTTTACACATTGATGAATCAGTTGTCAACAAGGTACAAAGGCATTTACAACTTTGGGATGCTTTTAACATCACATTCCATGAAAGGGTTACCAGAGAAGAAGCCTAACTCAGCAAGCACTTGGAGCCAAGGAACTGAACTTTGATGTGATCTTAATTCGATTCAATCAAACTGTGTGACAGCCTTCGATGGTCAACCTAGGTAAAGTCCTCATGCCAAAAGGATGAGCGCTTGTCCTTATTCTGTACTGGCATATGCTGCAGCATGGAACAACCGCCTCCAGACAACCACCATATCACTTGCTTTCAGCTCCCTCACTGCATTTTCCGGTTCTTCTACTTTACTTATTTGGATGCTTACCCTCTCCACAGTGTACATAAAAATACATGCAAATTTCAAAGCCTTATGAAACGGTTACTTCTTATTGCACCATGGCTAAGGTATATTAGAACAGGGAATATATCCTATTAATTTTCTTGTAAATGATTATTGAGAATAATGCCAACTATCATTTTGCGAGTTGCTATCCTAGAGATAGGGTTAAGGGCTTTATATGATAATCATTTCTGCTGCTCATAATCTCCTGCAAGATACTATCCCCATTTTACAGACAACAACTGATCTACACAAAGTTTATTTACAAAATGTCATAGAGCTACTAGGCATAATGATTATATAATTCTGCCTACTTCAACTACAACTACTACTAATCATTAAATAAATGGTCAGTGAGTGAAATGCTTTGAGAACTTTTAATATCAGAGTAGAATTATCATTCATAAGAAACAAGACTCGGTGGAAATTAAAACTGATTGAAATAATGCCCGGCCGATTTGAAATCTCGACATAAGTTCCTTGGTGAAATAATAAGTAGTGTGTTTACCCTACAACAAAACACAAACCGTCAAAGAAAATAAACTTCCCCCCGCTTCCCCCCCAATAGCAAACATTTATGTCACCGATTAAATCTGGAAAAAGATGGGTTCAAACAAATCAAACAAATTTTTATTGTAAAACCTGTCAGAGCTTTTAATAAGATAAGAGTTATTATGAAATGCTAGGAAAAGGCTATTATATGACTTATTTCTCAAATTTACTTTGCAGAGCTTTATACTAGACTGGTTTTCTATGGGCTACATCTTAGAAATTCTTCCCTGGGGAAGCTAGAACGATCAGAACTCTCCAGCCTGTTTAGTGCACTTATTGCTGACACACAAATGTAGAAACACCAACCATGTTAGATCAGCATTTTATTCTGTGAAATTT
This sequence comes from Cynocephalus volans, assembly GCF_027409185.1. Taxonomy (NCBI): domain Eukaryota; kingdom Metazoa; phylum Chordata; class Mammalia; order Dermoptera; family Cynocephalidae; genus Cynocephalus; species Cynocephalus volans. The sequence continues at coordinate 148,675,890 of NC_084461.1, read as the reverse complement.
TATTTCAAATGATGTAAAATGGCCCTTGGCAGACGTATATAATGAGCACTTTTTAGCAGACATGCATTGGTTTCTCAAGGAGAAAAGAAAGATGTGGGAGAAATTTTGTGTAACACTGTATGCAAATACACAGGTATTTTAAATAAAATTCTAGAAAAAATTGCATGATTAAGACAAATCTAAGAGAAATGGGTCAAAACACCAAGCCCACATATTCAAAAGGGAAGAATGTTTTATTAGGGAAAAACAAACAAACAATACAAAACAAGCAAACAAAAACCCTATCAAATTAAAGAGTCTCAAACTGAAGAGAAAAAATACTGTTACAACATGGCACCATTTTTTTTTCACTTTTCTATACACACGTAGCAATACAACTGAATAATCAAGATGGAAATTTAAGCAGGACGTTCTCAAGAAAATGAAGAGAGGAGAGCCTACGCCTATTACATCAAACAAACTACAAACTTACAGTAACAAAACAGGGTGGTAACAGTGCAAAGAAATATATGTTATGTATATATACAAGCACATCATATAGAGCAGAAAGCCCTGTAATAGATCCTATTGAATAAAAAATTTAATATAGAATACAGGTGAAAATCTATTAATAGATTACCTATTTAGGGAAAATAGATTCTCATATTACACATACACACATATACACACATACATATTATAAATGAATTAAAAATGTAAAAGTCATTATAACATTAAAAAAAATTACTAGGAGATAGCACAGGACCTATTTATTGGACCTTGTAAAGAGGATTTTTTTTTTAAAGCTGAGAATCAATTCAATATATTGAAAATATTTGAAGAAGACTTTATTACATAATGACTTAAAGTATCTTTATGTGAAAACCAAAACCAAAAAACTATTGGGGTAAATATTAAATATGACAACGAGAAGTTTCCTATATCCTAAAAATATGGAGTACTTATAAAGAAATCTCACTTTTTTAAGAAAAAGGCCATCAAACAGCAAATTCAGTGGAAAGTGAGTAGATTGAGAGATCTACTCTAATAGAATAACTAAGATATAAATTTTTAAAAGATAATTACTATTATTACTTATTACATATGCAAAGATGATAAAAATGACATACCAAACTATTAAAGTGGTTTTTTTTATGGTAGCATTTCAAAATTATTTTACTTTCATTTGTATATTGTTTTCAAATTATTTTTTAATAAACATATAATCAGATTTTTATAATTATAAAATCAATCAGAGTGATTTTTAAGTGTCAGATTTTTTTAAGGAATACACTTTGGTAGGATCTTAATGCAATGTTTTTGAGTGCTATTTAATACATGAGAGAATTCCTACTGCATTACAATGAATGAATGCAAGAAACAAAACCCCAATTTTTAAAATATTCACTTGTTTAAGTTGATAAAAAAAAAACCAAACAGGTTTGAATGAGATTATAGATGATTTTTATTTTCTTTAATTCTTTTCTGAATTTTCCAAATTTTCTGCAAAGACTATTCTGCTTTTATAGTTAAAAATATACACATTTAAATAAAATATGCTAATTTCTTTTTCTGTCATAAACTTAATGGAGAATTTGTTTCCAAAAAGCATTGGATGAAATATGGCATTAAATGTTTTATTCAGAATTCATGTGTATTCCACATAATTTACATTTATTTTTGAATTCTGATACTAGTTTTAAAAAACTACCTAGTTTTATAAAGAGTCAAATTTCATTACTAGTCAGATGATATGCAACAATTATTAAATAATTTGTATATTGTGCATCAAGGGTACACTGTACAGACAACAAATGACAGGTCTGTGGCTTTGTGACAATAGTAAAGATAATACATCATTCTCTCAGGGACAGAAACATCATTGTCATCAGATATTTATGTTTCCTGGGGATCTGAAAGAGAGTTCCAAAAACAAAGGGACAAAATGAATTAAATGGGGCCTAATCATAAATGAAAAACAAAAGCCCACACTCCACTTGTTAAATAACCAGGATTCCCCATATTTGGCTTTACGAAATGGTGAGCAATTCTACAAAGTTTCTACATGTCTCTTCTATGAGTTCAGTAATTCTCTACAAATGGTCTTGCGTAAATGTGCTGTCATTTAAAGATTAAAGATTATACCAGTATGTACTTACAGTAGATTTTATTTTATTTCTTGTTTTGTTTTGTTTTGTTTGAGCTTCCCAAGTGAATGTGGGAAGATAAATGGATTAAAAAGGCAGACCATAACTAAGAATCAAAAGGAAATAATATCCTTTAATAATGCTTATTCATATCAATTCATTCTAAGAAAAACTAATTGTATCTGTAGTTACATAACAACCTTCTAAAATGAATTTCACTCAACACACCCAATGGATGGAAAGAAAGAAATACTATCACAGTCTGTCTAGAAATATGATAAGTGATGTCTCCAATTAAGGGGAAACTTGATGCATGAATATTCGATGCAAATACACAAATATTCTGCCTATACCTAAGCACCGCCACCAGGCTTAGCTATAACCAGGTGGGCAATCCAGATCTTTAGAATGTGAAAACAAGAGAATTTCCCCCCCCCCCCAACACGAGTTTTCTGCTACATCATGGACGGTTTCACATTGCAATTATGTTGCACACTCATTCCATTTATGATGAAACATATGGAAACTTAATTCTCTGAGAAGGTGAACAATAAGCCCTGGGAATATCACTCACTTTGAACAGATTGAAATGGTCTGATCACCTCCTGCCCTTCCCAGCCTTTTCTGAGCATGGTTGCCTCTTTGGATCTCAGCATGTGATTCTCATTAATGGCAGTAGAGGGGATGCTGGAGCTCTAGGTGACCCTGCCTGTGCATTAAACAAGACATTTGCAAACCACCAGGCTCACGGGCTAAGGGGGGAAAAAGTAAGAATTTCCCATTCCCAGTAATGTTTCCTGACATATAAAAAGGGAAAATAGTTACACCTTTCACTGCATCACTGTGGGAACTAATTTGTTTTGACACACTGAGAAGTAATCTGATGTTTGTATTTATTCTGAAAAAAGCTATATTAGCTAAAACCAAATTTCATGAATAAACCACAGATACATTGTGAGACATGTACATTTACTGAGCATGTCTGATATGAAGGGAATTAACTATTGCTCATAGACTTCTTTTTAAATGAATCTAATTTCTATCACTTTGAAATATTTTCCAAATCCTCTGTCCAGTACTCCTAGCACCCAGGACACAGCTGTCTCCAGGAACACCTGGAAACATTATACCTAGAACACTAGCCTGCTTTATTCCAACCCACTGTCTCATTCTTTTCCTTTCAAAAGGCCTAATAAATGATCTTGATTGAAGAGCTGTTTCAATACTATTCTTGGCACAATGACGGTCACTGGAAACCTTTCTGAGCTATAGCCTGTTTCACTACAAACTGACATACCACCTTATTTACTTATCTTCAGTTTATGAAAAGCTAATGTTGAAAATTCTATTTAAACCTAAGAATCAAAAAAATACCCCTTCAAACTCTTAGAGTTAGGAGAGACATATAGAAATATATTGGGCCTTCAACAGGTACATGAAAAAATTCTCAGCATCACAACTCATCAGAGAACTGCAAATCAAAACCACATTGAGATATCTTCTCACCCCAGTTAGACTGGCCATTATTAAAAAGACAGAGAATAACAAATGTTGATGAGGACGTGGGGAAAAGGGAACTCTTCTACGCTGTTGGTGGGACTATAAATTAGCACAGCTATTATGGAAAACAGTATGGAGGTTTCTCAGATAACTATGGATAGAATTACTACATGATCCGGCAATCCCACTACTGGGTATATATCCAAAGAAATGGAAATCAGCATGTTGAAGGGATACCTGCACTCCCATGTTCATTGCAGCTCTATTTACAATAGCTAAGCTATGGAACCAACTTAAATATCCATCGACAGACAACTGGATAAGGAAAATGTGCTTTATATACATAATGGAATACTACTCAGCCATAAGAAAAGAATGAAATTCTGACATTTGCAGCAACATGGATGAGTCTAGAGAAAACATATGTTAAGTGAAATAAGACAGATAAGGAAGCACAAATACCACATGTTCTCACTCAAAACTGGCTGCTAGGAAGGAAGGGAGGGAGGGAGGAAGGTAGGAAGGAAGGAACAAAGGAAAGAAAGAAAAGATCACAACAATATGTTGAACTTTCAGAAGGAGAGAACAAACCTAAAGATACTAGAGATGTGGGAGGGGGAGGGAGGGGGTTTGGGAAGTGATAGGTCAGGTAAAGGACATAAAGAAATGTCATGATTTATAAGAATGAATATGCTAATAACAAATAAAAAATTTAAATAAAAAAATTTAAAAAGAAATATATTGGGCCTTAAAGCTATAGAAAGATGGGGGAAAAAAAAACAACACCTAATGAAACCACAGTGAATGATAGGAACTTGGAGTTACAAGTACTAAAAGAGATGAATTGCATTAACCCCTGCCCTTCCCCATTATATTCACTGGAAACAACAACAGCATTACTAAAATCCCACACTCTCTAATGGGATGGTAATAGGATTCAGAGGCCATTAGGGTAAAGGCAATCCATATTTTACACTGTAATAAGCTCAGACTGAAGATGTCAGCACCCCCCTCAGAGCTCAACAATTACCAATTTAACATTAACAAATCCACAAGCACTTTCAAAATTGCAAAATTTCCAAGTTGAATGTCAAAGGTCTATTTTTGTAACAACTGTATATATTTTTGTGAATTAAAAGCAACTAATTAAATTAAAAATTTTTTTCTTTGCTCTGATATTATTACTCATTACAGAATGCTTTGGAAATGAAAGATACTGTGATTGTTAGAAGGTGGTTATAATTCTTGACAAATGCAGAGTATATTTGCTTATGGCAAGCATGCTCCATTTTTTTTAAAGAATCACTTTTTTTCCCCCTAAAAACATTTTCTTATTCAAGAAGAAATATAATAAACCATCCTTGGCATTAAAAGTTTGCACATAAGATGTAGGAGTGGATTTAATAGGACACTCTGAAGAAGGAAAGAGAGAGTGTAATGAGCTTTCTGTTCCAATCTTCATGGAACCAAAGACTGAGAGAAGGCTACATGTCCAAAATTAAAACAGAAATTACAGTTGCAAACTCAAATCATTCAATATGCATATTGTCAGGGAAACAGTAAACTGACCAGCCTTTTATGTTTATTAACATAACTTAAAATAATTAGATTATTTGATGAACATTTATATTATATTGTTATCTAAATAACTTCTAGGATGGCTGTAAGCTGTTATATCTTTGTGTAATAAAGACAATGCATTTTTAGGAAAATACTTGCACTGGAAAGTTCTTGACATTTTTACTGGAGATAAAGAAAGTAATTTGTTTACAATTAATCTCCACACATTCCTCTTTATAACTTTCCTGGCACAATATTAAAACATAAAATCTCTGATGATAGACATCAAATATTACTAACCTATAGAATAATAGCCAGCCTTCCCCCACCCCATGCTTTTTCAAGTATGCTTCAGTTCTGAATGATAATATTCCAATGCTGCTTAGTCATATAAACAGGTAAGAATAATCCCATTTTATACTCTTTATAAAATAGCCACTCCCTCCTTTAGACAACAAAATAAGAAACAACAGCGAACATAGGATCAGATGATGAAGGTAATTAAAAATATCAATAATAAGGAGATGAAGATATCACATCTGAAAGCCCTTTCTACCACATTCCTCATTCCTCACCAAACTCATCGTATGTTTGTGAATTAAGAGGTAGTAATACCTGGAATATGGCTGAGTTTAAATCATGAAGAATGAAAATTGTCCGCTCTATAATTCCACATCTATTCTCAACCATATTTCGGGGCACTATGAGAATAATTTTCTACTTTGAGGGTGTGCCTGTACTAAAATGGTCAGTTAAAAAAAAAAAAGTTAAACGTGTGCTCTGACAACAGCTGCATGCCCCAGAAGCTGCTCAGTCATCTAAATGTTCCCGTCAACAAAGAATGATAGTGTGGGCATCTGGGAAGTCTTAAGTCTCATGGTATTATAAGGAGGATTGGCATCTACTAGGGTATTTCAATTATAAGCAACCAGGGACAGCTTGATTTTATCAAATAAGGAATCAAAAAACTTATTGACACATTTAAGGAGGAGAGTTGGAAAGGAAAAGAAAGCAGATAAGTATGATTTGGGGGGACAAGATCCTCACATAAAGTGACCTGGTCCCACAGACCCAACTAAAAAGAAATCAATGTCTATTTATTCTGCATCACCAGTTCTGAACTTCAGTTCCTAGCAAAGCGCCTGATACCTATCCACTTAATCCATATTCATGGCTGCACTACTCAGAGTCCATGGTCTTTTTAAGCTCCTGATATACAAGGTTCAATATCTCAAAACCAATCACTAGTGTAGAGAGAGGTAGTCACCACTTTTAGGCTTAGCTCCCAGACACGTCTACCTTCCATCATAAACTATATTATCAGAGAGTAAAGAGAAAACAACTAACAAGTGTACAACATCCTCCAATTAACAGGATGGCTCTGTCTGGGGCTTAGGGACCTGGATCTATTTCAAGGTGGATAAGAAGAGGCAGAAGAAAGGGGATGACTTGGGATACTCTGAACCTGCCCTAGAGTAAGGCTTGAGAGCAAACACAGATGTTACTCCTTCCCAGCTTCCTGTAGATGTGATACCTCCTTCTTAACGTATCAATGCATCCTAAGTATTTATGTATTTAAACATTCATTCAAGAGTTATTGATGAAATAAACATTATGTTGCCAGACAGTTGACTAGGCATCAGTGACACAGCAATGGACAAGCTTGACACACATGGTTTCCATCCTTATGAAGCTTAAAAGCTGATGTAAACTGTGGACAATTAAACCAGCAGTTATATAAAGTAAAGATGGCGTTATAGTAAGGTAAATGCATTGTTACCAGGTCATAGAGTGGGAGCCCCTCATTTAGACTTAGGGATGGGTAGTCAAGGAAAACTTCTGTGAGGAGGCAACAGTTAAACTGAGACCTAAAAGTTGAATAGGAGTTAGTCAATGGCAAGCTGGAGAATTCGAGAAGACAAGCAGGTGAGCTCTGCAGAGGTACAGTTACCACAGCTGGAAAGACTGAAGGAGTTGCATGAATGCAGACGTTTGAAGGAGCAGATGTGGGGGCAGACAGGCAGGAGATAAAGTACGGGAGGCATCCAATTACATTGTAAACTCCTTGAGGACAGGAATATATCATATCATCCTCATCTAATAATTGGCAACAAAGTAAGTAGATTACGCATTGCAAGTGCTCCATCAATATTTATAGAATATCCACTGGGAATCTCTTAGTGATGGTTGAAGCCACTCTAAATCTAAATTTCTTTTAAATTCTCCACATGGTCACTCTCTTAAAATGCTTAATAGGTTTTGTTCTGTTTTGTGTTTTGAGGCAGTGCAGGTTTGGGATGTGTTTGTGTGTAATTGTAATGCCTTCTTTACTACTCCAGAGGCACCCACAACCTCCTATCGTCTTATTTCTGACTACTCCCCTTTAGGCATTTGTGTTTGCAACCTCTGGTTTAGGATTTATAATGGAGGGAACTGAGCTAAGAATGCAATACACAATAGCTTAAATAAACAAATATGGGAATAGCTTATTGATAGATTAGTTCCAAGTGTGAGTGATATTAACGCATGTATGCCATATCAAGTTCTAAGCCAAGGCATGAAACTTCAACTTAACAGGTCATCATCCATTCTCAAATTCAGATGAAATCTGAGGCCCTGCTGTACTGTTTTTCCTTGCATGGAATGGTGTGTGAGAGGCACTGAAAACTCCACTGTCAAATACATTGTAGCTACATGCCCTCATTTTCTATACTTTTTGTGCATGAGTATTCCAGAGAAAAACTTGATAAACATGCTCAACTGTGCAGAAATATGATGGACTGTCAACAATTTTAGCTTTATATATATATATATATATAAAATAAATCACAACTTTCTAATACACTTTCCAACATCAAGAACATTTAGTTCATAAGAACAAATAAAATTGCAACATATAAATCATCAAATCATTCGTTTCTAAGAGTCAAGAGGACTGAATTGGCAGCTAAAGTAGAAATAGTGTTTCGGATGTAATTGTCAAGTGTTTAAAAACAATTTACCTTTTGTTCTGGTAACATTTAAAAAATCTCCAAAAAGGTTCTGAAGAATCAGTCTGTTATAATAAACTGTAGTAAAATAATTACAGTTTGAATTTCTGTCAAGGTTCTTGCCATGTAAATGTTCATTTATCTGAAATTTGCTTAAAACAAATAGATTAGATTCATTTCAAGAACAAGAATGACATGACTTTTTTGTTAACACTGATTAATGATTTCAGTTCCTAATGTCATTAGTAGACTATCATCGTTTAACCATTTGAAAAATGTTCTCCAGAATCTCTGGGTCTCATCTAGATGGAATGTTTGCCCATTTCTTATATTCTACTGACCTCTAGAGACTACACGTGTGTGTATATAAATCACATAGAATATGTGATTATAAATGCATAAAACATATACATCATAAATGCCATATAGATTGAGAATAAAATGATCTTAATTACATAAGCACATTTTATTTTAGAAAGATACGTACACTTACATTTTCAAACAGAACCTCATGTGTACACATTTAATACTAAATATGTTGACAACACCTTACATTCTTCACTTGAGTGAATGAGGTATAGAAACCATAGAATAGTGAATATCAGACAAATTCATCCTATCTTTGGTGTGTGACCTGCATCAGCCGTAAGTAGTAAGTAATAGAGAATTCAGACATTCTGGCCTGGCATTTCAATAAAGCCAGATGTATTCTTAGTTGGGAACAGATCACTTTATGTGAGGATCTTCTCCCCCAAAATCCTACCTGTCTCTATTTATTTTTCAACCTTCCTCCTCACCAGGCAAAGCATGTGAAGTGTAGAGGTACTTAGTGAAGGCTCAAATGGCTTTGTAGTCCTTGATTTTTTTCTCTCTCTGTTTCCAATTATTTAATATTTCCATGACTGAAAATTCAGCATTAAAATAATTTCTTATTTGGACTGAACTCCTTGAGAGTTATGTCTTGTTCATCTTGGTGTCCCTGGTACCTAACACAATGTGTATGTCAGATTGTGGAAAATTAATAAGGTCAGCTGGAAAAAAAGCACCATATTTTACCAGAAATATACCCGCACTATATCTTACCAGGAATACACCCATTCATTCTTTTTCTCTCTCTGGAGATATAGATATAGATGTAGAAGCAGATATATGCATACACATGTATTCTCTATATGTATATATGTTTGTTTGTCTATATTTCTGTATATAAATGCTAAGTGGCATCTTGTACATACTGAACTTGTGACTACATTTGTCAATGATTTTTCTACCAGTTTTACATGTTCAGCTTTATGTGGTATACTACTGTTTAAACTCTAATTTAAAATAAGGATTGAAAACTATTGGTCATTATACTACATCATCGACTAACCTGAACATGTAAAAATTTCAAGTAAATTTCTCGCCAATGGACTCATTTCCAATCTCGTGATAAAAGAATATTTTTTAAACTACCAAGAGGGCAATATCACTTTTTAACCTTTAGCATATTGCATCAATTATATTATATAGTATATATTTTATCACTTACATTATATATTCAGAAATAGAAACATCTTGTGAATTTTGATTAGGTACCTGAAAGTGCTACCAATATTAATAAACATATTTGTCAAATAGGAACAATGTAAGAGAAGAGATGAGACATTCTTACAAAGTGGCAGATATGACCATAAGATTTTGAAAATGCCCAAGCCACAACTGATGTATAAGAATCGGAGAGGAAATCAAATTTTAATTCTGTAGTACAACCAATAGATAGAATCCTGCTTTCTGACTTCTGCACCTATTCTGCGATTACAACCTCTCCCTAAAGGCAAACTCCACTTCCTACCCTTTCCCCATTTCAGTCTCATTCTGGTATCCAAGAGTCTTTAAAGTCTCCAAAGTCCCAGACAACTCCAGTGGGTCAAATTCTAAACACAAATAATTTATCAAGGATTGACTGGCATTCAGCTAATGATGGAAATGGGATAAGACTGGTGTTGGAGAAAGACTAACTGGACTTTGGGCACCAATTACTCTTTTTGTACTTAACACTAGAGGAATATGCTAATCAGAATGCTGATCCACTGCAGAAAGTACACTTGCTAGATCCACACAGCCTTGTAAAATTCCAGCTAGGCCCAACTTCCAACTAGTTAATTAAAAATGGTAGTTGGTCCAGTGGGAGGTGGGAATGATATAAGCCAGAAAAATGAAACATTATTCAGACTGTTTGATTTACTTTGTTGCTCCGTAAGCAAAAAACAGCTTTTATTTTTGAACAGCTACAGTAAGCGATCATTTGTGAATAGAAAGATAAGACCCTCCCCCCACCAAAATTGAAATTTAGCCTGCCAATTTTAGTAAATAATTTTAAAAAGCAGACTTTTTCATAATTCACTCTACTGAATGATAATTCACTGGTTTGGATTTTTCTGCTCAAATATGCCCTTCCATATCATTAGCGAAGGTGCCAATGATTAGAGAAATGATTCACATCAGGTAGTTAGAAAGAAGACAGGTGAATCAGAGAAGAAATCTGGATAATCCCCATACTGGAAATTCAAACCCTGGATAATCAGGACTCTACTATATAGGCAATTATGATTCTGTCCAGTTAAGAGAAATTTGCAATCCATTCAGTTTCGAGCCTATAAAGTCACATTTCTCAAAAACTTGTATTTCGGCCTCCAATGGCTTAAAAAGTTCTCCTTACTAGATTCTCTCCAATTATAGAAATCCTTCCCAAGTGCAAGGCTGTAGAAGTATATTAAACCTGCAGGATACCATGTAGTTGGCTGTTTTACAGAGCTTTACAGCACATGCAGACTTGATGCATGATGTAATACTACTGAAGCAATTCACCACAATCTGATAACGCTATTGGCTCAGGTCACAAGTATTGTCTTACGTATGGGGGATAAATTGTCTTTGAATTAGAAGGTTCAGAATAGTAAGCAAAGGGAGGTACAGATACATTAACACTAACTTTAAGAATCTCTTTCCTCCCCCGGCCTTACACACAAAGATTAGGGCTACTGTAGATTTTAATAGATTTCTGGCCTGCCCAGGAATAATGGAGGAACTGCGGTGACCACAGATCTGAGTCGGGACAAGTTTTGTCCACAACTGTTCAACTGTCACAAGAACTGAAGTCAATGGTGAAAAGGCAGCTCAGGTGCAAGGCTCAACTTTGGTACTGCATCAAAATGTGGTTGGTGCTGAGCAAATAGCAAATTATAATAATACAGCTGTAAATTTCCATTGTATTACAACACATACCTCCAGTGGATATACAGATGTATACTTTATGGATTTGTGAGTGCTGATTTTTCCTGGGTTTTTATAACCCTCTGCAAACACACAGAAGCAAAACAGTCAAAAGAGGCAGGCTGGAGGAAAGAGAAAAAAGTCTACCTACATTCAAGGTACGAGACAATAATTTCTAAGCCTTTGGGATCTATTTTTTCTCTTGTATTGTTATGCAGTCAAGTGTATGAGTGATGCCTTTTGTGTTTGATAATGTCAAGTGTGAATGTCATGGGCAGCCCCCATCTCTGATGGTATTAAAATGGTGGGAGAATGAAAAGCTTGGAAAAATAAATGGAACAAATTAAATTAAAGTGGCTGGAGGACAAGGAAAGTCACTCATCCATAGTTTGGCTCCAGGATGATGTTGGTGACCCTGTCCACCTGAATAGGCTGGTAAAATCAGGTTTCTAAGGAAAAGCGTGGCACTCAACTTACTTAATTGTACTAATAATTATTTTTGCTCCTTCTCATTGTAAAGTCTATCGAATGCAAGAAAACATCTTATATGCTTACTTATAAACTTCGATTGTATAGTTAGAGTAGTCTCCACAGCTGAGATTGCCAGTCAATTACACTAGACATTGAAGAGTTCAAGGTAAGTTAGTCAAGGTTTATAGAAAGTAACTGACAACACAGGCAACTTAGGGAGGCAATTAATTCCAATAAATAAAGTATATACCTTTTCAGAGAGATGAAAACCCTCAACGGTCATAATCAACGTCAGGAAACATAATGCTAATTGATTGTACCCAAATAGCATGAAGGGAACACCATACCGTCTAAACCACAGGTCTCATATCTGACAAATGGTGAAGGTTTTTCTTATGAAAACATGAAAACAAATGCCTGTACACAAAATCCATGCCTAATGAGGCCATGACATCTACAGTACATACAAGAAATTGCAATAATTATAATAGGAAGGTGTTTCTCACCACCACTGTCTCCTCTCAACAGGTAACATTTCTCAACCTTGCCACCTACGTCTACACTAATGCACCAGATCATTCACTAGCTTCCAGACTCTAGACTAGGAGTTCCCACCATTTTCCCAACAATATCTCTAAAGGATAAAGCAATATCCTACTAGTAGCAATAGCTCCTTAATGCTACAATTTAATGGGAGGATAAATGTCCCCTTGACAGTTTTTCAGAATCACTTGGGGAGGGTGTGTGGACCCACTGTTCCACTCCCTCCCCATTGCCATACCAAGTCTCAACTCCTCTAAAAGCTGCCAGATCACATCTTTCCAGTGGCTATCGGATACCTGATTTGCCATTAAGGCCTGCGTTGTACCAGCTTCAGTCATTCTTTTTGGCACTGCTTCCTCTAGGACCCCTTTGATTTTGCTGATCAGGATAATTTTGTGTTTTCACCTTCCACTCCTACTTCAAAAGCTATCATCCTCAAGATCCCCTCAACCAGCTGTGACCTTTCCTCTGCTGCTCTACTTAGGGAGGGAGTTAGGACCCGGCACATAGCCCACTAGGCGGTTCTCCAGGTAAAATTCATCTTTTCTGTCCTCATAAGATTCTCAGTGAGAAGAAAGACATTTCTTATTGTTGTTAGGTGTACCACTGGCACATTTAACTTGCGGTGCTTTGTATATAGTCGGTGCTTGATAACTACTATTAAAAAAAGACAGTAAGAGACAAACGGTAAACTAACCAGAACTAGAAAGTAACATCTCCTGTCAAATTGTAAAGATTTTTTTATTTAAAAACAGTTAAACACATACACACACACACATGCTATGGGTCAAATACAAAAAAGGTATTTGAATCAAAGCAAAAAATAAAAAAAATAAAAATGGAACATTCTTACCCCAGTGGACTTACAGTGCTAATTACAAAAGAGAAGTACTGACACTCATGTCTTCTAAATATAAGCTTTTTCCTTCCAGAAAAGAGAAATGAATGGGTGTTAAATCAAAACATCCTATGGAGCATTTCACACCTCAGGAATGAAAACTGACAAAGAAGTGCTTCAATGCAAAAGAAAAATCCACCAGCGAGGACCTAGGTCTGCTTAAAGTAAGAAAAACCAAAAGCTCTCCCACATAGGGTGGGCACTTGTCCTATGTGTGAGTGCATTTGTAAAACCCAATGGCCCCTCACATTGGGAAAAATATATACATTTTTCTTTCACAATTAAAATCAGTTAATCGATCATTTCCAAAAATAAATATTGCCATAGATAGAGGCCACTGGTTGCCTGAAATTGCATCAGTGTGTGTCTGGGTACTAGAATCCTGGGCTCCTCTGGGACGTCTTTGTCATTTTATCAGAGTGATTACCAGCAGAGTAGTTCCAGCGTGGTTCCCCTCAGCCTCTAGCGCTTATGTTTGCTCTCTGCATTTCTATTTTCTCCATCAAGCCTTGTGGCTTTTGCTTTGGAAATCTGGCACTTAATATCCAATGTTAATTATATTTTCTATTCTGAAGAAAATCCTATTGGGCTAATTTTTCAAAATCATGTAATGAAGGAACTTCAGTGACAAACCATGTAGGTTTTCGATTGTTTTTTATGGGTAGATCTATTAAGCACTTAATATTCAGTGGGAAAACAGTCTCAGAGCAATGAAATTCTATTACTTTAGAGGTTGCATGCTTTTAATTTCTTAATATTTCATTACATGTTGGCAACTGGTGCATATTTTTATAATGCGTTTGATCATTACTCTTCTCAGGGTATTCTATTTCAGTTCTTCCTCTGACATCATATTTGCATGTTAAAGGGTTTTAGCATTCAGGGATGAAATGTTCTGAATAGTAATGTGCAGTTAACTTGATTTTTTAAAAACAGAAAACAGCAAACAGATATTATATATAGGGACTAAAGAGAACAATCTCATAATTTTAAAATCTAACTCAAGTTTTAATAGGTTTCTATAGAACATCATAAAAGGCAATGATTCAATATAATTCATTAATTAGCAAATTATGCAAAATGCTATCAGCAGAGTTTGGAGAGAAAGATCTTTTTCCTTGGTTTTTATAAGTCTGCTGCATTTTTTTTTCTGTAAAAAAATGATCTTTTCTTTGCTCTTCAGCAACATCTACTGGAAAAGTCAGAAAAATGCTATTTATATGAATCAGACAGTTTGAGTAAGGATATCTTTGATTACCATCTGCCTAAAAAGTGCAGGCTGAACTCCCATCCAGTTTATAATGAAATTATTTCTGCTTACGTTAGTTCCATTTTGTTCTCTAGGAGAAGGATAGTGGTTCAGTGACGCAAACAGCCAGGCAGCAACTTCAAATTTATCACTGCCTCACCTTGAAGAAGTCATTTTCATAAATAGAAGTAAGAAGCACGTTTGATACAGACAACATATTTCTCCTGGCCCGTCTTTTCAACACTTGCCACTTACTTGAGAAATAATCATCGTTATCAGTGGCAGAATAACAGCCCTCAATAGTTAGGTATAGCTAGAGTCAGAGAAAAGATTTCATGCAAGAAAGCGATATAGAAAAAGAGACTGAATTTAAGAAAAGCTACATCAAGATTCTGCAAAGTTTCTTAAGTTGAAAAGAGAAAACATGTGCTGTGATTTTAAAAACTCACTATGCTACCACCAGCATGATTACATCAAACATTCTACAGCAGTTCCTTTTTCCCTTGTCCACATCTTTCTGTGCTCTTTTAACCATGAGGAAAAATTAAGTTTCCTCACACCTGTATCAGGGCACTTCCCAAGGAACTTCTGCTGGAGATTATCTCTGCATGACGAAGTATGATCAGACCCATAGTCCATTTGGTTTCCACTCCCTGATATTCAGCAGTTACTGATATCCTTATAAAATTGGATTCATGGGCTGCACCCACAAGATGCCATTAGACAGTCTGGCAGACAGGAGACATGCCAGGGTAAGGTATTGAGATGTCCAGTTTGGAAACTCGGGAAGGAAAAAAAAAATCTCATCACCAAACAAATATACAAAATTTCCTCTTGTACGTGGTTGCTCAACTCAACAATACCATAGTACACAGTTCTCTGTAGGGCCAAACCTTATGCACGCATTGAAATCACCGTTCTATCTATCATTCCGGAGAAGCATTCTTTTAACAGAATTTTGTACTTTTAATATCCAGATTTTCCCATCCCCCCAAAACTCATTTAAAAATGAATTGAAACATATTAGGTGACATCCTAGGTAAAAACCTAGATATAATTTGGATTGCTATTATTCTTAAATAAAAAGCTTGACTAATTAGGGTGTTTTTTTTTTTTAATTCTCAAATTTCAGTTCATTCATGCCAGCAATAAATTTTAGTAGCAGAAGCAATGAACACAAAATCAACAAAGACTGAGATTAAACACAAATAATCAAAACTTTAAAATCACCACCACAGGAACAAAAATCAAGTGCTGGGAGATTAGAGTGTATTGCATTTTGTGTTCGTTCAGTGTTAAAATAGATGAGAGCCTTTTGAACATCATCCCAAAGCTCTTTAAAGGAGAAATACCATCAAACATAAACCACAACTCCCGTTCATAGCGCACAAAAGGAGCATGTTCCTAAAAGCCACCTGCAGTTGAAGTCCACATGTATTCCACATTTAAGGTCCTAATGCAAAGTTCCCACCTGAGACTGATAATTAGTCCCTTCCATTATTCAGCCGCTTCAAATCCAGAAAGGTTTATCTAACAGCACCTCCAGAGTTAACTCCCGTTTGAAACTGTCATAATTCAGTTATCCTAATTATTTACCGGGTCCATTTCTAAAACATGCCCTCGCCTGATGTTTTAACTTCATATTACATTTGGGACAACACTTAATCTCCATTTATGAAGCATCAACCTGACACAGGTTAAGGAGATATAACAAGCACTTCACCCACAAGATCCAAGCCAAATAAACCCCAGCAGCCAGACTTAAATAAACTCTATCCTTGCTTAAACCTCCGGTTAAAAAAAAAAAAAAAAAAAAAAAAAAGAATTATAACGCATCAGAAGTTCAGTTAGAAGAAAAATTTCAAATGCCAGCTGTCTCCCAGGGTTTAAGTCCTGGAGTTCAAAAGCAGAATCAACTGGATTTTTTTTTTTTCCGTTAGCTGTTTAGAATTTAACATAATGCAAAGTGCTATTCTGATCAAAATCATCTTTCTCATCTCTCCCCTTAAATAAAACGGAGGAGAAATCACTCAGTACAAATGCATTTACCATACAAATCTATTTTCAATTGAATTTGCTGCATGCTCTAATTCATCAAAATTAGTACAGGTACTTTCCATGTTAAACAAAAGGAAGCCGACTGAAAAATCGGCTTCTGCTGCAGATGCCTTTCTCAATTACAAAACGGTGAAAACAGAGATTTAACTAAGCCACTCGGTCAAACCCTCCGATCTCGGCGCTCTTACCTGCCTCAGCTGAAGGCTTCCTTCCCTTGTTAGCAGCGTGCAGCATCTCTAGCTCGCTCCAATCCTCACCACCGGTCTCAAATTACACCGCTAAGTCCACCCCCCGCCTTTTTCTCTCTCTTTTTCTTTTTTTCTTTTCTTTTTTTTTTTCCCAGCAAGAAAATGCTTATTGAAAGTGATTAGTTTTTGTTGTCCCTTTTAAGTCCCTCCTGCGGGAAAGAACAGGGGAGCAATGTGACGCCACCTTTTAATCTTTTGTAAGAGTGAAAAGGCAGAAAAGGAACGCTCCATCAAACTGAGCTGTACACATGCCTAAAACTCGCAGGAGAGGCTGCTGCTGCCTGGCGAAGGCACCGCTCGGCTTGCGTGTAAGAAAAGAGGAGAGAAGAGAGTCGATGGAATGTGACAACGTATGTGCATCAAAGGCCGGAGGAGAGAGAACAATGAACGAGGGAAAGACAGCGAGGAGCGAGAGAGAGAGCGAAAGGGGGAGAGAGAGAGAGAACACGAAGAAAAGATAGAGCGGGTTTCAGGCAAAGGATTCTCAGAATAAAGCCACAGTGCAGTGTCTGGCAGCTTCTGTTTTTATCTCAGCAAGCATGATACACTGCCTCTCTCATTTAGAAACACATTCGTGTATCTCCCAGGTTTGAAAACTGAGATAATCGCAATGTGTCTCTGGTTTTGTCTGATTGGCATTTAACTGTGCGGCGTACCTGTGATTTTTTAGGATGCATTTATGTGCAATTTATTTCGCATATTTATTTATGTAGGCAAAAATGAAAGCTGCTAATTTCTACGGCAATTTGCAATGTAGTTTTACTGGCAGATGGAACTCTACTTATCATAACTGCTGACAAACTGCCATGGGTAAACAAAAGAAGAAACAAATGCTTCTTCTTGATAATTGTCTTGAAAAAAAAAAAAAAAAAAAAGAAGAAGAAGAAAGAAAGAAAAAAGCCCACACCAAAATATTAGCACTTGCAAAACTGGTGTTTCCTGGTTCAAGTTTGAAAGGTGTTTCTCTCCATTAGTTTTATTGATAAAGGCAAAATAAAAGGGAGGGGATAATGTTAGAAGGAAAGATGTTGGAAAGAGGCTATTAGGAAAGTGAAAACCCAAATTCCTTCTGGGTTCCCTCCAACTGTGACAACAGGATTGCCTTCTTGAGTCCTGAAACAGAGTTTTTGAGTCACTATTTCTACAGACTTTTACTGCATCCTTCTGCCTTCCTGTACCATTTTAAAGTAGGTTCCATTTTTAAAACAAAGTAAAAAAGAAACGATTTCCCAATTCAAATCGTTTCCAATGGTGTCTCACCAGCTTTGTTCCATTTCTACTCTTCTCCTGCCACCTGCCACATGGGGGCTAGGATTACACAGTTAAATTCCCTAAGTGACCTCTTTTGCAAAGATGTAAATTGCTGATTCCAAGGTCAAGTATTTGGTATAAGTTAAGTTACTGGTTGACAATGACTGCTTGCTTTCCATGGTAACCTGAGCTAAAGCAGTAGAAAGCCAGCAGGAAGAGGAGACACCCAAGCTTTTGACTGACCCACCTCTTAGAAATTAAGCAATTCTGATACTGGAATGTAAATTCCATGTGCCTTACTTACAACAGTTGTCATTTTGGAAAAACTAAACAAACAAACAAACAAACAAAAACCCCAACAAAATACTCGATCATTTTATTTCAACTACAGCATATCTCAACAATATATCCCTGGACCCTAAACGTCCTGTATTTTGGAATTCCAGTGTAAGCCTGCAGATATAGAATAAGAATTGGTCCAAGAAGAATAACACCCTCTTCCCCACACTGGCCACATTGCTGTACCCAAGGAGGGATTGCTTAACCCTGTTAGACTCAAAGTGTCATACTTTTCATGGTTTGCCAATAGGAGGATATGTTTTTCGCTTGGATCCAAATAAAGAAGCACGCCCTCTCCCACCCCCTATGTGCTCAGGATGAAACTCTACTTATCATTAAGGCAGAGCAGAGAAAGGAGAACACACAGGGGCTGAACAGAAGGCAGCTGGCCAGAGAACAGAGAGTGCTCAGATGTAGATGGGAAAGGAAGCTGCAAGGCCCGGCAAGGAGGAGGGAAGTTGAACCTGGTAAATTCTGAGTTCTCTGCAGACATTTCGCAGAGCGTATTGGAAGCAGCCTCCTTTAAATGACATGACTGATATAGGTTCTATAGTTAAAATTTACTTTATACAAGGGAATAAGTGGACTGAGAATTTTCTGCCAATAAAAATAAAGACCCTGTTACAGTATGCAACTATTTCAGCACAGTAAAAGCTGGATTGGGGGCTTGGGGCTTATTGAATGGAATCTGCAAAAAATAGACAATGAAAAATAGAAAGAAATTAAGGCCAGACAAAAAGATTTTTTAAAAACCTATAAATGGCTATCAGTGTTGTTGCTTATTTTTACCACTTCCGTAGTGAGAAGGTGGCTACTCTGAGTGGATATCATTTGTAGTTTGATATGTATGATTTATTCTTAAGATATCTTGAATGAGGGGGGCTATCTGAGTATACAGGGGTGGCCCAGTTATGTTAATATTTCTTACTGGACTGTGACTTTTACATGACGTATTTCTCTTTGGAAGAGCTTTATATTCATGTGCTTGTATTGTGGAGTATGATAGGGTAAAGTGCTCAGTTTTTGGAACCAGGCTGCCTGGGATTGAATCCCAGCCCCACCACCTGCTTCCTGTGTGACCTTGACAAATTATTTTGCCTCTCTGTGGCTGTTTCTCATCTTAAAATGGGTATTGTAAGAATAAATGATGCATGTGCTGTGGTGAGTTCTGTTCCTAGCACATAGCAAGTGCTTCATACATGTTAATTTCTGCTGTTAGGAAATCCACACAACAGCTTTTTAAAAAAATTAAATGGTGAACATAGACAATATTTCATCACCTCGAAACGGATGACTCAGAAAGACTTCTTTCCACTCTGACCTTCCTGACAATCCCTACTTATTCAAACTGCCCTTCTGGGTTTTTCCATTTGTATAAAATGCTTAAAACTCAACAAGTTCTACAACCAAACTCATGAACTTACCCTCAAAGCAAGCTCTTTCTCCAAATTCCCTCACCAGTGTGAAACGTGAAAATCTTTGAGTCATTCAGGGCTCATTTAATTCCCTTCTTTTTCATCATTCAATTATCAATAACTATCAATTAACACCCTGATATTTCTTAAAGTTACTGTTTCACTTCCAGACCCCTGAGACCTTTTTGATCTGTGCACTTTTGCCTGGACTACTGCAACAATCCTTTAATGTAGAATTTCATCATGCTTTTGTTTTCTGTGCCAAAACACGTGAAGGGGAGTGAATTGCACTCCCAGGGACATGTCTAGGGTTCTGCCAATGTCTGCACCAGATCATAACACCACCGCCTCTCCCCCTCTCAAGCAAGCACGTGAAATCTGAGTGAAGGAGAGTGACATTATTCTAGGTATGACCTTGAATCTGCTCGAATGTACAAAGCAGCTAATCTTTGGCAAACCAATACTTTACTATTAGCGTTTTGTTAGTTGTGACACCTTTCCCAGCTGTCATGACACAGCTATTGAAAACAACCATTTTAAGAGGTTTTCTTTTCTTCTCCAATTCATCCTTCACAAGCTGGAATAACCTTCTTAAAATGCCACTCTGAATGACATCCATTCCCAATAGTTATTGATTGGTCAATTGAAAGTCTGTTTTATTTCATTATCTTATGTATTGGCTTAAAAATCATCAAAGGCTCACAGTTCCTTACAGAATAAAGTGCGGGTGTCTTTGCCTCATATCCAGTCACCTCTGTGGTTTGACACCAACCTATCCATGTACACATTCCTTCTGTCACTACTACGCAGGAGCTTACTGCTCCCCCAACCCAAAACATGCATCCACTCCAGAACCTCATGGGCATTTCTTGTTCTCTTTAGAATGTCCTCCTCTCTTTCATCACAACATATTTAACTCCAATCTTTTTTATCTAAGACCAGGACAAGTTACTTGTCCTCCACAAAGATGTCCTTGACCTTCCTGGTTTACAGAAATGAAATCATTTGAATCATAGTAGCTAGCCAAGTACTCCAGGAAAGGTGGTGTCTATCCTAATTAGGAGTTTGGCTTTGGGGTTGATAACTAGGTCCAAATCCTGACCCTGAAATATGTTTCCTAATTGTGACACATTGGTCAAATTCCTTTCCTCTCTAAGCCTTACTCCCCTCATCTGTAAAATATTGTGAGGGCTTTATTAGCTAATAAATGTAAAGCGAGCACAATAGCTAGTATTTAGCTAGCACCTACATAGTAAAGAATAGGTAGTAATAACATAAATGCTTCTTAAATGACAGGGATTTATCATTGCCTCTGATTTCTAAACCTCACAACAACCTAACAAATGGCTGTTACTGGAACCATTTTATAGAAGACAAAACTGAGGTTCAGCAAAATTAATTTACCTGATATAACACTAGGAGCAAATGGCAAAGCCGGGATATAAACCCTTCTCTTTCTACCTTCTAGTTATTCCTATCTACACTAATCATTTAGAACTTAGCCTGTGCTGGATTGGTTTATTAATATTTGGGTTTTCAGGGTTGTGTCCGATTTTTCCAATTATAAATGAAATGAGAGCAATATTCATGTCTGAAGTATCTCTGCATCTTTTAGTACCTTCCATAAATCTTTAAACAAAGTAGTTTGCTTACTCGGTAAATGTTTGTTGACTGCTTGATCATCTATGCTCATGGGGATTAAAGTTTTTAACCACATTTGAATTCAGTGACACTGTTTTTTGAGGAAATGGTTTCATCATTCTTTCTACGAAACCCATCATAATTATACAAAATAATATAAAAAGCAAACATTACATATGAATGAGCCATGCAGATAGAAACAAATGACGTTCTCTGCAAAAAAGTTGGAGGAAAGTGATACTCATCGATTTGCTTCCTCACACTTGGCATTTACATTCTCAGTGAAGATGGGCCCCTCAGACCACTCATTCCATGCATGGAAATGGGGAAGTTATTAGCTGAAAGTTATCTGTTTAAGGTTACATGGAAAGGCAGAAATAACCACAGCATTCTATCACCTTTAATTCTTTGTTTTTAAGTAAATGCAATAATTATGTTTCCATTTATTTTCTCTCTAGCTAAATCTATATAATATTAAAACAACCTGGAACAACATAAAAAATTCAGTCAACCAACATTATGTCTTTCTGTGTACATGATGTGAATAGTTGAATTTCCAACAAATTGAATAAATGCTTTTATTTAAAATATATACACACCATGGTCACTCTCTGTCCTTGCACATGTGAAAAGCAATAGAACTAAGAACAGAAATGCCCCGCGCTCCCCACATGGGATGATCAAAGCACTCACTGTTTTGCACCTGTCTCATAATATTTGCATAAACTTCATAAAGTCAGAATATTTTTAGTGTTATTCTTGTCCAGTGCTTTATTCCTAGTATCGAGACCAGTGCCTAACATAGAGTAAATGCTCAATATACACGTTTGATAAACAAATGAGTAAATGGAGTACCCCCCAATTTTGCCTAAATCTATTTACTTCTAGTGATTAAAAAAAAATTCCCACCCAACTGGTTTATATACATCCAAATACGCTTTGTGCTCTCCTACCTCCCTGTGTTCTCCTTTCACATGGAATTTGTTTTGTTAAGTGTGTCCTACCCTTTGTTCAATACAAAATTTCCTCATCCTCAAAGAATTCTGTCTAGATTATATTACTTCATGGTAAATGCTCCTTTCTCCAATTTCAAACCCCCCTCTCCTAGAACATTTTATTAGTCTTGTCCTACCTTCTTTTAATATTACTAGGTCACTTTTATTGGGTTCATACTTATACTTTATTTCATCACAAAGATTTTGTTTCCTGAGGTTGAAGGAGCTAAGTGTTTTTATTTCATGGATAATATATGTTGCTACTCCTTTGAATACTACCTTGTACATCAAATGTGCTCATAAAAAATGTTGATTTGGTATTCATAATGAAAGTACTGATAGGTATACAGTTCTATCATTCAGAAATTATGTGAAAGAGCTTATAATACCATCCCTGCCCTTTAAAAAACTGTTGTTAGTACACAGGTAGAATGGTGGCAAAAGTGTGTAAAATATTTTTTGTAGGTTTTTTTCCCTTGAGGTGGTATGAAAGGCTATTCATTTATTTACTTTGGTATACATATTTTTGAGCACATGCTTTGAGTCAACCAGTGTCAAAATTAGCTCATCTCAACAGATTGAGATTCTCATGGTAGGAAGAATTAATAACTGCCCTCTGGAAGAATATCACTTTCCCCCAATCATTTACACATTAGTTGGAAGTCATTAGTTGGAATTAGTTTGTGTTGACCCATTGGCAACTAATCCTTAGTGAGTGTTTCTCAATTCCACAGGAGCTCTTCCATGGGGTCATTTCAGGCCCAATTATACACTTATCTCTTGTGGGAGGTTTGTTTTTCCTTAAGGTGAATATGATAAGAAAGAGCATTGCAGAAACACCTTATCCTAATCAGCCTTTCACCTTGGACAAAAGAAGCTTTCGTAGGAAAGATTTTTTACCCTCACAGTGTTTCTGTCGCAATTCACTAGAGATTCACGCTACTAGAACTGTCTATAAATCAGTTATTTAAAAAAATTCTCCAAAATAAAAAAAGAACATAATCTTTGAAGTTTCAAAAAAGCCCTTAATGTATCCATTTTATGTGTAAAGATGAGATAATTTAAGTCCATTTCATATTTGTTTCCAAAATTGCAATGAGTCTATAATATGATTAAAGGTCTGTGATATAGTTTTATGAAATTAGTTTATAGAATATTGTAATTATATCAGATCTTATTTAGCCAATTAAAACAAATTATTTTGCTTATAAAATTGCTAACATTAATTACTAAGTCCTGGCATTTTGGTTTTTGTCTGCTGAACAGAAATCTGTCTTGTCTGTTTTTCATTTCTGTTTTTGCGTGGTGATTTGAATAAGCCCTTAAGTGAAAAGCAAAGTTGCAGCCACCGAATCATAAAGCAAAAATGGAAAGCAAATCGAGAGAGAACCTCAAATCTCTGCTTCCCATAGTGGATCGAATAGAGTTGGCCTCAGTGAAACTCTGAGTAAGAATTTACGTTCCTCTCCATTGAGTTGAATACAGGCTTTGGTGGACTGTTTGGTTCTTGTTACTGATGTTTTTCAATACGGAACATTTGAAAGCATCCAACCAGAAGTTGCACAATGATCACAGCCTTGAACGTATTCATCAGAAAAACGCATTCACTGCTACAGGTTTTATTTTTACAGTAACCAGTGTGCTGCGCTGTTTGCCAGTTTCTTCAATACTCTTACCCATGACAATCACAAAAGCAATTCACAATCTTACTTATCAGATAGTTCTGTTTTACAATAATCTGGTTGCTATTTGTAAAATCCAGGATAAAACAGTGCAATTTCTGATGCTGAATATCTGAAAAGCACTGGAAGCTGGTAGGAAGAGATATGCACTAAAATATGTAATGCGATGGAATTACAACCAACAGACATTCTAGAGGGTGCACACTCTAGTGCATCTCAGAGTGCGTGACATTTAATGGTGCTACTTTCAAGATTTGCAAATAAATTCTGCATTCCAACTGCCCTCTTCCACTCACAGTTTTTCTTAGCTCCAAATTTAACTATTTCATTAAAAAACGTAGAACTCTCTCAAGAAGAATGATCAATCAAAACAATCGCCATTGAGTAACTGTTTCCAGAGCAAAATGAAGTAGGAATCTCAATTAAATAGTTTGTTTCATGAGCTGGTTCCTCAATCTCTAGATGCACTCTGAAAGCAACATCTTTCTGATGAGAATTTAACTAACACAGAAAAGTGGTGATTTTAACAGCTGACAAATCCCCTATAATAAGGGGCTTCAACTACAACAACAACAAACAAATCACTTTTCCCGTGATTAGGCTGTGCAGATGTCAAAGAACAGTGCCACTCACTCCCTTAAAGAGCATAGGTTACATCTTTTGGGGTGTTTTCATGACCATGTATTAGTGTGAAAGAGAGATGAGAATAAAATGTGCCACTGAGAGGCAGTATAGTGCAATAGAAAAAGTTACTGTATTTCAATCTCAGATCCCGCCACCGTCTCAGTACATGGCATTGGCTAAATCACTTAAGTATTATGTGCTTCAACTTCTCCATCCATGAAATGGGACTAATATCTCCCAGTTTTTGATAAGGTCAATAGAAAAGCATTAGCATATTTATAAAGGCAAAGACGACTATCTTTGTGCAATCAGATTCTACCAAAGCTAAATCTATTCCAAGGGAATAAAAAATTGTATTCTGGAAGCTAAATGCTTTTTTGGAAGATGATAGGGCATCAATTAACAGAGTGATGTAATAAACCACTCAATAATTCTGCACTGGTTGGAAGAATTAATGCAGCTCACCTCTGTTGCTGTGAGTGCAATACCATGTACTCAGAGGATGTTCAATAAATATTAGCTGATGATGATATTGACAGGGTGCCATGTACAGTCACGGCACTAAGTGAATTACTAAGTTTACAATTGTTCAGAAGACTCATTGAATAATTATTGGCAATAATAGAAACCTATCCCTGACCTAATTTACTTTATTATGATTTCATCTCATGCATAATAAGAACATCACCAATCCCTTGAAGCGTAATAGCCTTGTCCTCATGCATTAGGAGAATAAAAATAAGGTCATCCTTCAAAATATATTCAGAATCTGGTCACTTCTTAAAACTTTTGTTGTCATCACTCTGATGAAATCCATCATCAGTTCTTTTCTGGGTTATTGTAGAGCCTCCGATTGCTCTCTGTGATTTCCAATTTTGGCCCCTGTGGCTGATTGTTACTCTAAGGACTCCCAATGCATCTGACCCGTCTGTTCATATTATTGTATAGTCTCCTCCCACATCGACTCTGGGATGGACCTAGTGACTTGCTTTGGCCAATAGGACATAAGCAAGTACAATACAAGAGAAAGCACGATAAGCTCTTGAACACTGGGGCTTTCCTTGTTGGAAGGGCATCACCTCCATGAAAGAAGAATTTTCTGGCCTCCTAGAAGATAGAAAACTGTATGGAGGAAGAGGCTCAACCGTTTCATGGGGTACATCCCTCACCAGACCCACCAGCAGGATGTAACTGCATATGTGAATACAGGCAGGCCCAGCAAAAGAACTGCCCGGTGATAACAGTGAAATTTAAGAAATAAATTACTTTTAAGCCACCAAGTCGTGGTGTAGTTTGTTATCTAGCAATAGATCACTGATACAGCCCCCTACTGATTATTCTCAATTCTGCAATCAGAATGATTCTTTTTATAATACTATAAGCCGGATAATGTCACTCCTGTGCTCAAAACCACCCAAGAGTTCCTCCTCTCAGAGGAGCCAGTCTTCCTAATGTTCTAAAGACCTGACATGCTCTGCCCCTTCCTTACCCCCTGTTTATCAGATCTCTGTCCCTACTTATCTCTTCCTCACTTTCTTCTCTTTAGCTGCACAGGCCTCTGCCATCACCCTATCTGGGTGTTTACTGCAATACCACTCTTTTTTTTAGTGAGACTTACCCAGATCACCCCATTTAAAACTGTATAACCCCTTCCCTCCAAATTCCCCATCCACACTTTCTGTTCTCTCTCTGTTGTACTTAACACTTCCACTCACTATATAGTTTAGTTATTTGGGTTATTTTTTGACTCCCGTTATCAGAATGTAAGCTCCAAGAGGGCAGGGAGTTGTCTTTTTGTTTCACTGTTGGATCCCCACAACTACAACCATGACTGGTACATAGGAGAGACTTAATAAATATTTGCTAAATTACAAAATGAATCCTTTCTGGGTTAAGGTGCCTAGAGCTACAGAGTGGGTTCTACATTTAGCGATAATGCTGAGAGTGAGCAGAGTCTGTAAGGACACATAGTTGGTGCAACTTACAGACATTTATGAGGTATCACTTGACAATACAGAAGTAGCCTTGTGGTCAAGGAAAAGAGAATGTCAAGAAGATTCTTTGAGAAGTATTTTATTGGGGGGCAGGGGGGACTGTGTTCTCTTTAGCAGGTGGTGAGAACTGCAATCAAAAGCAAAGAGAGGTGACTTCACACCAGAAAAGCCACCCCGGAAAGGACAAGGAGGAAATCAAGGGAAGAAAAGGAAAGTCTCCAAGCCTGCTTGAATCTAAAAACCAAGTGCTACAGGGAGAAAGATGCCTCCAAAAGGCAAATCAGATCTTTTTCTGGAATATAGAGTTTGTGATGTGCTTGTACCTTTTCCGGGAAATGCTAAAAATAAAGAGAAATATATCTGAGGCTTTGTCTTTTCATGCTGCTCTTAGGGTTACAAATGTGCACCGAGCCACCACAGTTACAGCACCTAGGCATGTGCCCAAGGACATGATGCATGGGCACCCATGCCCCATACACATGGATATGACAAGGCTTGACACGATTTTCTTAAAAAGCAGGCACCTGGTTTGACTGATCACATAGTTGGCCAAGCACCAGTCACAGCTTCCATTTGAAGACTTCTTTTTGTGAGCTCTCCCTGGGAGAAAAAGCCCATCTCACAAAGGCACAGCCAGGGCTGGCAGTGCAGCCTCCAGCTTGCAGCACAGGTGTGCGGCCAACAATTTACCTTAGTTAGTGTAGAACAGACGTGACCTGGGATGACTTCACTTCACCTCCCCGACTCAATCTTTGTGCAAATCTCATCCGAAACCATCCATTTTCCTCCTCGCCCACACCTCATTTTCCCTGTTGCTCTGCAATTATTTATGATCTGGGTCTGTAATTGTATTGTTTATAGCAGCCATGCAAACTCTATTGTTAGGGGGAAAAAATGCCTCTTTGCCCAACTAGATTCTCCTGTGTGGGGAATAAAGGATGCTAGTCTCTTAGAGCTCTTAATATATAGTTCCCTATATTCAATTTTCCTAAAAACGAAAATTGCCAAAAAGCAAAGTATGCAGGAGATGTATGGTTGGATGCGATTGCAGCCTGGCATCCCCGCTGATGGATGGTGCCCCCTGAATGACTGGGAGCGCTTGCTCCTGCTCTCGGAGAAGCTGGCAACAGCCGGCCCTGCCCAAGAGCAGATCCCTCCCCACTCAGCGCCTCTTTAAAGGCTTCAGTTAGTCATTTGTGGCCTTTTCCCAAACCAAACCACCAACAGGCACTGCGGGGTTATCCTAGTGCAGCAGATCGTATTTTTTAATGGTTCTAATGTATATATTTCAGCATTTGATCCCACTTGCCGTAAAATATTTACTTCATGATCTGTGGTGGGGAAAATGTCATTGTTTTAAAAAAAATTCCTTGAGCTTAATTACAAAAGATGTAAATGTGGTCTCACTTGTGGAAAAAAGTTGCTCTTAACAATGAGGTGTAAATTGGTGTCTGCTTAATCTGTTCACAGTGGGAATAAAGCCCAACACTTGCCTCCTCGCCCTTAATTTTGCAGTAGTACCTGGGAAATTAATATGATGTCGGGAGCTCTGGCAGCATTAGAAAAAAAGAGGTACGAGTTTCAAGCTTCTTCCTTCTACCAGCTGTAAGAACATTTATTTCGCTCCATTTTCAGCATCTATTTTGCACTGTGGACCATAGCTACACTGTCTGACCTCAGTCACGGGCGGCAAAAGTCCGGCCTTCTCTGGCCTCTCTTCTCTCTCCAACAGTTGTGGCCTCCTGCTTATCCCGAAATGGAGTGAAATTAATAGGGGAACTAGAGTGTTATTGATACAATGACCTTGGGCTCCTGGGGGAATCGCAGGCGCTATTCTTTCTCTTATGATGTTTTACATTTCAAAGAACCTAGCTCTCTTTGATATTAAAGAATAAAATGTGTAATGTAATGGTTATTGTTTTATGACCTTTAATAGTTTAATCAGGCTGCATTGCGTTTTCTAGCGTGTGGTTCTGTTCCAAAGGAAATGTTTTGCCTCACAGTAGATGAATTCTGACCAAGGGGCTCAAATTAATATTTGAGAGGATGAATATACTGAGATCCCTAAAACCTTAAGAAAAATGGTTATTTTGCTTACTTCAGTCCCTCTGTGGGTAATAGAGGGTTTCTCAACATTGACACTATTGACATTTTGGCCTGGATGATGCTTTGTTGGGGGTGGGGGCTGTCTTGTGCATTATGGGACATTTAGCAGCATCCCTGGGCTCTACCCACTGGATACCAAGAGCACCCATTTCCCATTGATTACAATCAAATATCTCCAGACAATACCAAATGCCCCCTGGGGAGCAAAATCAACGATTGAGAAATATGAGGTTAATAAAAAAAAGTTGGAGAGGGGGTTCTTTTTGGGGATTATAATATGTATAGAATCTACTGGCTTAAGTGATAATTACTATAACAGTAGCTAACATTTATTGAGAACTCATTATGCACCAATTAGCGCTATGCTAATTGCTTTATGTGTTTGATCTCATTTGATCCTTCGAATAAACCTATGAGATGATGATCTACCACATCAGACATTCTTCCCTTTCTGACTTACCTATGCCCCTTGTGGTTATAATCTGAGTATCTAAATTAAATTCAGGATTTGATTAAGCACCATGTTTAGGAAATGCACCTACACGCTAAATCCATCTAAACACTTAAGCCAATGCTTGCCCTCAAGTAATGTATGCAAAATGGAACGTATAATACAGGAATAGAAAATGCAAGAAAAACATGTAGTAAGAGGCACTAAAGAGGTCAGAAGTCAGAGTCCTGGGATCAGCCTTCTAAGATTTTAATGAGTGTAAGAATCACCTGGGGTCTTGTTAACATGCAGGTTCTGATTCAGTAGGTGTGAACTGGAGCCTGAGATTCTGTATTTCTAACCAGCTCCTGGGGGATGATCCCGCTGGTCTGAGGACCTCACTTTAAGCAGGTGGCCTTTATAGTGTTGGGAAATGTAGCTTCCATGCTTTTGAGAAGTGAGGCTCAACGGCGTATATCTGAGAAGCCAAGAAGGCGACAACACAGAGTGGAAGGGGTGGGAGGAGGGGGCGGGGGCTGCCTTGGCCGTGACAGCCACACGTGTCTCTCAGCTTTCACTTGGAACATCCACGGTGTGCCTACTTGTGTTGACTCCCACGTATACAGCTAAACATCTGCTATTTTAAAGGACAGATATTAATTTGAAGCACGAAAACACCTACCCATGGAACATAACTGGTTTTTGCAAACAGATTACATTCTCATGACCAATTTTGTACTTTTGGAAAAGAATGATTTGTGTCTTCAACATACTATATGCTATGGGCTACATAAGAAATATTTTCATTCCCCCTCACTCCCGCCACCTACAGACACTGTGACTTGAATGGCTGTTGAGCTGCAACTGGCCAAGAGTCTATATAACAAGGGGGAAAAAAATACATGTGGGAGGCTAAAAACAAAAAGAAATTTTTTAATCCAGTGAAAATCACAATTAAAAGGATAGTTATAAGGACTGAAAACTGCATTATTGTTATTTAGCTGTGCCCAGAAAGATAGAAATTGAGTCCTGTAATAAACATTCACAAAGAAGTGGTTTGAGAACTGATCTCCACTAATGGTTGTGGCCTCTTCACCCAGACCACAGTGACCACTGCAGATCAGAAATTGTTTTGTGACATCTGGGTTTGACTGTAGGTCATAATGAAGGGGATGAATTTTGAGTCGCTTGGCTTTCTGAACACATTCAGCTAATTCTCCATTCTCATTGCAGGAGGACACAACAGAGAAATGATTTGCTGGGATGTTGAGATGGGCCATAGTTAACACAAAGGCTGAGAGGCTAAAGAGTGGAACCAACCAATTATTGCTAACATTCCATTCAGATATAAAGTGGGAGGTCTGCAATGGGAAGGGATTGTATATATTTGAGGTTACAGGCATCACCATCATTCAAACTGCCCTGTACTGGTGGAGTAAGATTGCAAGCTTAGGTTCATTCATTAAGCACCTGCTATGTGCTAGGCCCTGGGATATGCAGACAAACACTCTGTCACTCTATCCTCAGGGTTATCTGGGATAAAGTGTTTCTCATTCATGAATCATTTGTGTGACACCTTCATGATTTTTACCATATCCATTACTGACTGTACTGATATTCACTCAATAGTTTTTTCTCTAGGTAATCTCAGATTTCACTCTTTTACCTTGGTCTCATCTTAAGCAACAATATCTGTGAAATTATGTGTTTGAAGTGCTTCTTAGGGCTGACCAACCCGTTGTCAAAATATTAAAATATGCTTCTGTGACTACTGGAAGAAAAAGTTTGCCCCAGCTTTGGGAAGGTCTCCTACCACCCTGGCAACTCTGGCCAGGGCCCGTGGACTTCCCCATGATCCAGCAAAATCAAAGACGTCAGGCCTGGCACATGATGGACTTCTAGCACCTGCTACTCTACTCTGGACAGTGTCTGTTCTGACTGGCCTGAACTGACTCCTTAACTGTTCTGCTTCCACAAAGCACTTGAGGTTTCTGTTTTGGAGTTTTTTAGAGGGTCTCGTACACAGTTATCTTAAAAACAAAACAAACCCTTCTGTTCTGAAAGACTGTTGCATAGTGGTTGCAAACACTGAATTTACAGTATAAGTTATACTTTCTCCAAGCTTCATATTCTCTCTTTGAAAAATGAGCATAATATAAACAATTTCTACTTCATGAATTAAATCAGGATTTTCAACTTCAGCACTATTGGCATCTTGGGCCAAATAATTCTCTGTTATGAGTGACTGCCCTGTGCATTAAAGGATGTTTAGCAGTATCCCAGGCCTCTACCAACTAGATGCCAGTAGCACCCCCAAGCCCTGGCAATTGAAAATGTCTCTAGACATTGCCTTATGTCTTCTGGAGGACAGAATCACTCCCTGTTGAATATGACTAGACTAAGTGAGATAAGCCATGTAAAGTGCTGAGCTAGACTCTGGCACATATGATGAGCTCAGCAGTATTCATCCCACTTATTAAGCATTCACCGTATGCTTGCCATTCTTCTAAGCACTTTAAGCCTATCGCCTCATTGAACCCTCCCATAACCTTGTGAGTGAGGCCCTGTTATTCTTCCCATTTTATAGATGAGAAAAATAAATTCCAAAGAGGGAAAGTAACTTGTAGAAAGTTTCACAATTAGTGACTGGCAGAACCAGGTTTTCTGAGACAGGTAATCTGTCTCTAGAGTCCATGTCTCTTAGGCTCTTTGCTTTCCTACTTTTGTCAAGGAGGAATTATCCACAAAAATAGGTGTCATGGTGACTATCATGATTATGATGCTGATAATGATGATGAAATGTATATATCACACAATAGGCTAAGATTTTCATATTAAAAATTGTATTCCAAATAAAGAGACTGACAAAGAAGTATATAAGGTACCTGATAAAAAATTCAAGTATATGATGTACCTGATAGGAAATTCAAATATGTATCATCCATAATTAAATTTTCATATGCCACTTGTTTGTGTACACACAAACACACACACACACTTTTCTCAAAATGATTAGAAAAATCTTAAATTTCCCAAATCTGAAAGAGATTTACAAAAACAACAAAAAACTTAGCATGTGAAATAAAGAAATGTCTATCCAGCAAGAATCCCTAATTGTCATTATAAAAAGTTCAGGGAATTAAGGACCTATGCAAAGGTGCAGGGCTGTTCCACCACTGTGGAAAGACACTTTGGAAAATCAGATGCTGTGGTCAATACGGCCACCTGGAATAGAGATGATGACAAAGGGTGGGAGGGACATGCTGCTCTCCACTTTGGTAATGGAGACTTGCATGTTTTCCCATGAATCTTTCTTACCCCACTGTCCTAGACAGCTGGTA
Source organism: Cynocephalus volans (assembly GCF_027409185.1). NCBI lineage: Eukaryota > Metazoa > Chordata > Mammalia > Dermoptera > Cynocephalidae > Cynocephalus > Cynocephalus volans. The sequence goes on along the minus strand of NC_084461.1, from coordinate 148,643,174 downwards.
TGCATCATGAGCACTGACACAGACTAGCATCCACTTGTCAAGGCTGGTCTGAGAGAGCTCAGAAAGGCCCATTGACCTACAATGGTGGCTACAGAGCTAACTCTCTTGACAGTGTTTCCACTTACCAGAATCAAAAGGAAATAATTTGTGGCTAAACGCCCCCAGAAAGTGTAGGTTCATATAAGTATATGCATATTATTCCTTCTTTTTTCTGTTGTCTTTTTCATGACCAGTAAGGGGATCGCTACCCTTGGCTTGGTGTCGTCTGCACCGCACTCAGCCAGTGAGAGCACCAGCCATTCCTATACAGGATCCGAACCTGCGGCGGGAGCATCGCTGCGCTCCCAGCACCGCACTCTCCCGAGTGTGCCATGGGGTCAGCCCCATATTATTTCTTCTGACAAACAAAAATTCATACTCAAAAAACAAAATCAACACAACCAGAGTAAACAAATGTAAACTCAGGATTTTGATGTGGGACATATATGTGTGTGTGTGTACATATATATATGTACATATATATATATCAAAGAGAAACTAAAATATAGACTATGAATAATAATTCAGGAAGATATAAGTATTTTCTTCCTCTAAAGTTTTATAATCCAAGCTAACATTGAATTATTAAGTTTGTCATTGTTGAACACAGAAAAATGAGAGCTTTTCTACATTTGACTGAAAATCTTTGCATTTCTACCAGTCTGAAATAGAAACTTGCAATTAAATCAATTAAGCAATGAAAATCAAATATTTCATTAAAATCTAATTTTCTTCGTATCTGATTGGTTGTAACTTAACTGAGCTGGAAACAGATGAGAGAGCCAAAATGACTTGAAGTCTGAGACATGGAGACAGGAGAAAGGGAAAATGTTAAACATGGTCATAGAAAACTTAATAAAAGCATTTTATTTTCCTTCTGCTTGTGTGAGTTTAACCATTAGGGGTTCCCCAAACATAGGATTTCAGAACTAATGCTGCAGATTGAAATGAGAACAGCAAGATTTCTTCCTCCTCAGTCTTCTTTTTGCAGTCAAGTCCTTGGAGGTACTTTTCCCCCTTATGTAACTTGAAAAGGCTAGTCCAAGCTCCTATTCAGAGGGTGCTGTGTGTATTTGTGCACTCCAGCGGGCCCGAAATTTAGTAGCTACCACTGATAGTCAGATTGGAATTAGCTATGTTTGCTGATTCAAGGAGTTACTGATACCTAACATGTCAAGGAGGGATTTATTCTTCTTAGTAGCCAAGTGGGGGAGTTGTCTCTTGGGGATTTGGGGAAAGAACAGGCCAACTGACTCAAACATTCTTTTCCCCTCTGTTCTTAGAGGTGACACACGCTTGCTACTTCCATACCAGTCATCACCTGTGGACAGAAGGCTGAATCTCCAAATAAAAGTGGAAAATGACGCCATACGTTGTTTGAAAGGCGAGACAGTGAAGAGAAGACAATAACTTACGAGTAAGATGCCTTTCCAAGGTTTGAAAGACATCAGGATGCCCAACTGAGTCTAAATTAAATACACTATTCAATGTGAATTTTTGGAATATAATATGTAAGTGGGCAAAAAGAGAGAAAAATGACACCTCCAGGACTATAGTGTGCTTCACATTTTTAACACAAAGTTGTGGTTGATCAGCATTGCTCAAATAAGTTTTGAAAATTCAATCATCAAAACCATTTTTAAGGCTAAACTACTGAGATCTTCTGGAGAGCTGTTCATGTATTTGGTTGTCATAGCCAGCTCCAAATTAGGTGAATCTGTGAAAGTAGAGAGAGCCACAGAAGCTTTTCCAAGTGCTGCTGGAAACAAGTGTGTGTGTATGTGTGTGTGTGTGTTCATGTGCATGTGCACATGTCGGTTTGTGCATACACGTGCATGCACCTGTGCACCCCCATGCCTATGTGTTGGGAGAGAAAGGGAGCTGTCTAATTCTGCTGGTACCATTACTCTCCAGAAAGATGAGTGATGGGAAATGTGTGTTTTGAATTCTGAAAAATTAACAAAAAATCATTTATAAGGATTTGCTTTGCTTTGCCACTCATACTCCCCCCGAGCATCTGTCTTCTCTGAACAGTTGGAACAGGTTGGAGGAGGAGGAGGAGGAGCAGAGAAAGAGAGAAGTTCTTTTGAAAGTAAACAACTGCTCTCGAGTTTCTTATCTCTACCATGCTCTTAGTTCATCCATTTGTTGGTCAAGAATACAACAGGCTCTGGGGTCAGACTGCCTGGATCCGAGTCCCAGCTCCTCTGCTTCCCAGCCTAGTGACTTTGGGTGAATTCCTTAACCTCTCCATGCCTCAGTTTCCTCATCTGTAAAATGCAAAATATAACAGTACATGTGTCCTAGAGTTGTTATGAGAAGTAAACATAAAAGTCATGTTTACAATACATCCACAGCTCTGGATGTATCTGTCGATGCTGCATCCACCCTCATAACGCAACTGTAACCCACAATCTCCTTTGCCACTGGATTCATTTAAATGATAAAAACTGTAGAGTGAGGTCATTGAATCTCAACATCTGATCAGAGCAACTATCACAAAACTAATGAAAATAATCATCACTCCCTTTAAAAACACATATGCCCAAGTATTTCCAAGGAGTTTGGCGGGGTTATCACCTTTTATATTTTGAATATAACACATCCAACTAAGGAATGGTGACCTTCCTTACCTCGATTTAACCATTTTTTTAAGGCTGGCCAAGAGCAATATCATTCCTATTTTCCAGTTGAGATAAATAATAATTTATTGTCCATAAAAGTGGAGAGCAGTGCCACAGAAATGAGGGAGGAAATGAATATTGTTCTGGCGGTAATCCTGAACAACAAAAAAATTAAATTATGCCAGGGAAAGCCAATGCGTCTCATTGAACGGCCCCCACGAGCTGCTTCCCAAGAGAATCCAGCCCAGTCTGAGGAAATCCTCCCTGGGTGCCATACCGTTCTCAGACCTGAAGAGGCCCCTTGCACTCTGACAGGACCCCCTTCTTGCCTTCATCTTCCCCCTCTCAGGGAAACACTGGACTCTGTCCAGCCTGCCTACCCACCTGGAATCTTCTAGGTCTTTCCATCACAATACTGCTTTAGAAAAGTCCGTGTGAAGAAGGAGACTCTGGTATTTAACTCCATCCATCAATGTCAACCCTTCTTTCCACTCTCCCCAAACAGCTTGGTCCATTTACCTAAAAGCTGAATAGCCTAAATGCATGAATTTTGTGCTGGTCTCATTAGAAAGGGAAATTAGCCAGGCGCCGTTCAGCTGTGCAGAAGGCATGCTGATCCTGAAAGCCCTTTCCAACCTCCCACCCCCAATCTTTTCTTCGTCACATGTGACGTTCATGATTCCTTTAACATTTCTTAAAGGTTCCATTATCCACCACTCCAGTTCCTAATGAATACAGAGCTCCTAGTTCCCATCTCCTCATCTCATGAACCAGCCCAGACCTAGGCACGGATCTGGACACTATATTATGTAAGGGTCAATGACTCCAAGTGTTGTCCTGCTCTTTGACATCTGTCTACACATTTAGAGTTTGCTTTTGAAAAAATAAGGGCTATTTACAGCCACGGTATCCAATTTTTTAGTTTTCTCCAGCCCAGTTTATGCTACCCTGACGCAAGCCCTGTGTTCCTGCTACCCTTGCCGGCTGTTAGCTCTTGGGGACCATAGGCTCCCTGCCACCACTGGGCCGGTGCTTGTGCCTTCTGCATGTCTAGAATGGTCTTTCTTGCTCTTCAGATAGTTTACTACTCTTTATCCTTTAGTTTCAGCTCATGACATTTCCTCAGAGAAATCTTTTCTCATCCCATCATGTTTGGCCAGCTTCCTTTGCTATGTGTTCTTTAGAACCATGTTTCTGTCTTTCAAAGCCTTTTCCTCAGCTTTTATATAAAAATATATTGTTGTATATATTCATATATATTTTGTTGTTTCTTTGATTAATGTCTTGTTTCTCTAGTGGACTGTAATTCTGTTCCACGGAACAGGAGCCATGTCTTATTTACATATTCATTTATTTATTTATTATTAACTTATCATACCTATCTTAGTGCCTGGAAACTAGTAGGTGCTTCCTAAGTATTTGTCAAATGAATGAATTTCATTCTACCACAGAGGGCTATTACTATTAGGATGTTTAAGAATGTAATTCACCTATTTATCTATCACTTTTGATTTCCCTAGAGACAGTAACAGAAGAAATCTCAGTCTTATACATAACAAATATTTATGGGACTTCTAGTATGAGCCAGGCTTTGCAAACAAGCCAGTCTTCTTGCATGCCCAAAGAAGCAAACTCCTCTGACGCTAATGGGCGTTACAAGGCTACCATGCCAATAGGTTTCTGAGCAATGCTGACATGGCCCCTTTGCTTTGTGGGGGAAAAGCATCTTTGGTTCTTAGTAATGTCAATGGCATTCAGCTTTGGCTAAATATGATAGTTTCCTAAGCAGTGTTTCAAAAATCAGAAACACTAATATTAGAAGCTCCAGAGAATCAAGGTAAACATCATAAGAAAGAGTTGTCATTCTCAAAAATAATACTAAATGAAAAAACAAATAATGACAATTGGAATTTCTTGATGAACTACAAAGAAATATTATGTCATCTTGACTCTGCCTAATGTATACCTAAGTATATTTATGCTGTTTGAACTTTAGGACTTTATCGTGCTCTGATTAATAACACAGCTATTCCAAGCTATTAGGTATGAGTGAATCAAGGATTTCGCTGCCTTGCCTAGCTTATTTATTTGTGGTAGTTTTGCACTGGCAATGGCCTAGAGATACTTTCTAGGGCACTTGAGAATTTCGATTAATAAGTGATAGACTTAAGTGATTTATTGCAGGTATTATGGTTTTTCTCTCCAGAAAACCCCCAACATAGCTGTTCAGTGAATGAACAATTACAGAGCAATCACCAAGGAGCTATCACCCTCTGTGCCTTGCTGGAAGGAGTTCAGCTGCATCCTCCTGCTTCTCTCACCTGTGGCCTAGAAGCCAACTACACCTGGGGAGCCCTCCCTTTCAAACTAGCTCCCCAGAGGTTGCCATCAGCAGTCCTAGTAAAGAGCAATCTGGAGACCTTTTAGGTTACATAAAAATAAACATTCTGCCCCTCAAAGAAGACATACAATGGAGTAGATATGTCCAACCATTTAACTTAACACAAAACTGATGACAGGACCTTGGCAAAAATGAATGAATGGATAGATCAACAGATTAGATCATCTCAAGACTTACATTTTGATGGGTTTATTTATTTATATGGATATATATATGTGTGTGTGTGTGTGTGTGTGTGTGTGTGTATCCGTATAGAGACATTTGTTAATTGTTATAGAGAAAAAATAATCTGAAAACTTTTATTTTGCTTATGGATTCACTTAGTTTATTATAAAAGATACTTATACATATATTTGCTTATTGTTTACTGTTAGACATATAGACAGATGAGTGGATGTGTCAATGGATGGATGGGTGGATAGATATATAGATAAAATAATCCACAATTTTATATTTGGCTTACAGGTTGCTTACTGCTCATGTGCTCACTGAGTCTCTTTTCATGGGAATGTGAGCACACTGAGAGCACAATCTCATATTTCTTGTTCACCGCTTTATTCTCAGGGCTTAGAAAAGGGGCTGGCACAAAGTCAACACTATTTTCTGAATTTATAAGCACTTTATCCAAGCACACTTCAAAGAGTTTGTGGAAAAATAGAATTAACAGATAATATACAAATCTTACCATGCACTTTTTGAAGCACCCTTGTATAAATACACATGCATCACTATACATGGAAGTACACACAGGACCATTTATACTGTACCTCATGGAAGCCTTAGAGGGTTTTTATAAGCAGTTCTGATCATGTTTAGTCTTTGTTCTTCATGGTGACAATGACTTTAGAATCTCCTCCCCCAACAAGAGGACGATTCCCCTATGTAAGAATACTATTATTTGTGTAGAAATTCCTCCAATCTGCAAGGATGCACTGGTTCCACACAGTGTCCTGAGTGTTGTCACTGTGTTAAAGATTCAGCTCCTCTAGAGCATACTGCCAGGCCACAGGTCAGCATGCTGCTATTAACAGATGCTTGGACACAAGGAGGGGTGTGCAAAGCATTATGCATAATGAGGTTACTCTTTCTCCCTCACTGAAACTGTTAGAGCCATAAATGACCACCACTTAACCCAAATAGAGAACAGTTTCTGAGTCCTTTGTGGAACAAGAATATTTATACTAATATTTTGATCCTAAAAGGCAGGAGTTGTGGGAGATGCTGGCAATAATGTAAATCAAAGCACAGGGAATCCAGCACCATAATAAAATCTATGCTGGGCTCAATATGCTTCAGTAGTACAGCAAACCAGCAGTATGTACAGTGCCTGTAGCTCGTAGCTAGGTATATTCACTGCACCATATGCTGGTTTCTTTAAGTAACCCATTACACAGAAATTAAATATCTTGTGACAGATTGTTTTGACAGTGGAAAAAAAAGAAAGCCAGAGAGAGTGGGAGAGATTTAATTTTTTAAAAAATGCATTTGACTGAAGGCAAAGCGTTAGGTAGATGTTAATTTAACAGATGTCTAGTTTTGCATCATCAGCCTGAAACGGGCAATTTCTGGCAAGCCTTCCCACCACATCGCAACACAAAATCCTCTCAATTCCACATGGATATGCCTTTCACAACCTTCCAAGTGAGCCATTTTCATTCAAAGGAAAATGCCTGAGATTACTCAGGGAAGATGCTAACACCTGGCAATAGTTTTGAAGGAGGAGTCAATGAATGCACCGAGGTACAATGAAACAAAAGTCGGTTCACAAGCAACTTTTTAGTTGGTAGAGAAAGCAGAAGGAAACCTATTCACACTGAAAAAACAGTGAACACATCACAAAGTTACTGCATAAATGATGAAATACTAACCCACCTTACTCCCATAGTATTAACTGGTAGAGTTCTTTTTGTAAATATATAATACAAGCACATCAAATCTAAATTGGCGTTATTGAGATGTTGTTTGAAAACAAAAATCATCTGAAGAGGGACACTTTAGGACTCCATTGCTATTAGGCTCCTTCTTTTTGAAAAGTCCCACCCCTCCATATTAGGGTTATAAATAAATCTCATAGTTAAGAGTTATATAAATAAGCTGACTTGGATAGCCATTCACTAGCTAACATAATGTTAGGTTTGATATTCAGTAGACATTTAATTAGACTTAATTCATTTGGATTTGGTAATTTTATTTTCATTTTGGAGGCCATACACTTTGTTTTTAGGACAGAGATATTTTCATAAGTATTGTAAAGTTCAAGTGTACTAGATATAGTTCATATCATGACTAATAGGGGAAATGTCCTTCTACATAAGATAAAACAAAGCTTAGAAATTTAGGGTTGTGGTTATCCACAGTCTTTTCCAACTAAAGATGTGTTTGGTTTTTATTCTGTGGCAGAATGTAAAACATTACTCTGCTATGATTGGCTGAGTTTAAATAGCACCACAAATAGTCCCTAGCACTGTTCCTATTGTGATAGATACTTCTAGAAAGAAGGAAGAGAGGTGGAAAAGGAAGGACAGAGGGAGAAAGGAAAGGGAGACTTCTACTGCAAAGGATTAAGAATCTGTTCTTATAGTTCAAAGGCTGCTCTACAATTCTGCAGGATTATTAATTAGCACTACTTATTTTAATAGCAAAGACCATTTTATAACTAATGCAATAAACCATTTCACTCTCAATAAACTGCAAATTCTGTTGCTCACCCCACCCCAGTGCATACAGATTTCTAACAATTGCAAAATACATTAGACAGCTCAGTGTGTGTGTGTGTGTGTGTTTGTATGTGTGTGTGTATAAAACCATTAGATTCAGCATTTTTATTTTTAGGTATTTAAAGTAAATGGTCTATATCTTGGTTTTTGACAGAATATGGCAAGAGGCCATCTTTAAGGGCTGAGAGAGATTAATGATATTATGGCAACCTTTGGAAAATGAAACAAAATCGGTCTGGTCTCCAAACAATTCAATACATGGGCGCGTGCGTGTGTGTGTGTGTGTGTGCACGCGTGCGTGTGAGTGCCTCTGTGACATATAATAAATACCAAGTTACGGAATTTTGTCCCCAGGTGATTCCATTTTACCTTACAAATATCAGAACCATGGGAAATGAGGAAAATTAGCCCCATGAATTCAAAGATACTAAAATGCATATTAGGAAAGAAAATGCAGAAGGAAGTTAGACAGTTTACACCAACACACATTCCTTCTCATGAGAGCAGTACCAAGTCAAGGACATGATCTGAAATGAAAGAAATTGGTGGGGGACAGTATTTTAAAACCACTACAGGACTGCAAGAAGAATAAGAAAAAAATCTGTCAACACAAAAGACTCCTTTCTCACTCTCTGAAATTCTAATCCAGTAATCATGTCTGCTTTCTAAAGCACCTTTCATCTGACTATCTCAAAGTCCTTTATGGTATTAAACACTCACTAAATCCCTGAGGTGGGTAAAATTATTCTAGTCATTTTACAAATGTATCTATTCTCTCAAACCTCTCATCCTGGGATGTGATAAGTCTGGGAATGAAAACCAGGAATCGATGAATGACCAGAGTCCTTATTCCTTCAACCTATTTTATAATTACTTAGGGGAAAATTCCTTGATTTGCTATGGGAAAGTGCCATGATGAATTGAATGTAAGTTTTTGATTTGGTGTAAATGACCTTAATATACGCCAATGTGTTTTGCTCCTATCCTTGTCTCCACCTTTCCCCTCGTCCCTTAAATTGCAAGGATTGAAGAGTATGTTGGAAAAGTGATAAAACGGAAAAATGGAAGTAATTAAACGTGCAAAGAGAAAATGAGCTTAGTAGATATTTCCACATCTTCAGGTCTTGGGGAATATTATAAGAGACTACAATTACTTAGCTGTGTCACCTTGGACTAAGCATTAAGACCTCTCTGGGCCTCCATTTACACATTTATAAAGAGAAGGTTAAATTATGTAAACTCTTAAGTCCCTGACAGCTCTACTATTTATTATATGGCTCTGCATTTAAAACCAAAATAGTTTCTGCATTTTGGCATGAATCTTTGTTATGATTAAAAGGGAAAAAAAAATCTGAGATAAATATTTCAAAATATTTCCGAAAACTGAAGTGTGGTTGAGAAGCACTTATAATGCCCAAACCATTCTTTTTCCTTCATTTGTCATTGTTCCTACTGGATCCCGAAGAGCAAATACCCTTATTCAGATCCTACTGCCAGACGGATTTTGGTCTACCAAAAGAAGCGGGCTTCAAGTTTAAGTCCACCTAGCATGACCCTGCACTTTGACTGACACGTTACAAATGTTTCAAGTGCAGGCAATGTGACTGCCCCTTTGAAGGTGAGGTAAGTGGAGTCTCTGTGCCCAGGTTACCCAGGAGAGGAGGCCAGCATGATGACTGAGGTGTCAATTATGGAAAGGGGGACAGAAATATGGCCTGAGGGTGTTAAGTCGTAAATTAGCACACTGAAGTTGACATAAAGGTTAGTTCAGTCTTCGAGTGTGGAAGAAAGCCAAGGGACCGCAGAATATCTGATGCTTCATTGTCATTATTTCTCCCTTGAAGAGTGCCCTCCCTTTTCTAACCTGAGTCCCTGCCAATGTCTCTCCCTAGGACACCTAAATCATGAGACTATCAAATGTAGGCACCCATTCACGATCAATCCTACCCGCTCCTTCCTAATTTAGGCTTACATCTCAAAGAATATTTACCTTCTGTGCAACCTTCTGTCACTTAAATGTTCAGTTCAGCAGTTAGCAAAGACTTTGCGTTAGTCATCAAGGGGCGGTCTGAGCTAACAGAAGCACCAGGTTTCATTTCTTGAATAAAGATTTCCTTTCAGGTCAGGGAGTGAAACCTCAGCAGTATAAAGTTCACAGTCTAAGGTTCATAGGCAGATTGTGCCATTTATGGGAGATAATTCCAGTAGACAATGAGTTGTTTAATATAGGAATATTTAAAAAGTCAGGCACTAGCTTCTGATAGTTAAAAACGACAAAAAAAAAAAAAAGTGGATATTCCATGTCTAAACCTACATCAAGTAATACAAATCAGCCCCCATGTGTTCTTTATTAGGTGGTCTATGCAGCATGGCAGTTAAGTGTATATAAACTCTGGACGAAGAATGATGGTTCAAATCTTGGTTTCACCACTTTCTAGCCTATAAATTTGCCTAAGTTATTTAATTTCTCTAGGTCTCATGTTTCCCATCTGTAAAATGCCAATAATATTTCCTAAGTCATAAGAGTGTTACAAACATTGAATGAGCTGCTCCATATGTAATAAGCGTCCAATAACTTCTTCTAATAATGTTATTTGCAAATCATGATTACTATGCTTTGAGATACATCCAGTATGTACCAAGTTTGTTTCTTACCAATATTATTGCTATCATTGGTATTTATGACCTGTAACGTCTATATGCATGGTCACAATTTACTCATGGAAGGTGTAGAGAAGAACCTTGTCCAACAGCCTGTGCAGAAGATATAATTAAGATTACTATGCCCAAAGGACGAAGATAAAATGCAGTCTTTTTTTCTTTTTGTTTATGTTTCGCTTTTTATTTTATTTTATTTTTATTTTTCATTAGATCATTACACAATGTAAATGCAGTCTTAATTAAGAGTACTTAAATAGGGCTTTGTAAAGGTTCGCAAACTTTGGATGCAATCATAAAAGCAGAAAACCATAAATATTATGTGAAAGCATGGATCGGACTTTAGTGTAAGTGGTTTTTGTTAATGTCCTTTTATTGTATGTGATGTATAATTCACCATTAGAAAGTCGTACCTTTTTGAAGATGTAAAAATTAACTATGACTGTTTTCTTTATCTGGGAATCATACCAATTAAATCTTTTGAGAATATGTCTATCCAGCAAGACAGTGCTACTCAATGTTACACTTTTATTGTGTGCAGGTGTTTGAGTGATATCACTTTAGAGAAAAGGACCTTTGACTGATCTGTCCTTATAAGACTATTTTTATAAGTGGCCATTTTAAAAGACCATCAAAAAGACCAACTTGCTTGAATGAAATCATAGAGAAAAACACGTACAAACATGTGTTAAGTACTTGTCTACGGAGGTTGTGGTTGGTAATGCCATGTGTCTTACCTCATGTAAGCTTTAGGACAACCTAAGAACTAGGCATTGTTATGTTCATTTAGTGGGGACATTTACTAAGCTTAGAGAGAGTAAATAACCATACCACCAGGCCTCAGTTCAAACCCAGGTTTCTCAGGATCCCAAACTTACACTCTTTACAGAGCATAGCTCTGTTATTGAAATAGATTAGCAGTAATTAGAAATCATTTCCAGTGACTTGAAAATGGGCACTGAACGATGACTATATCCTTATTTGGGATGGTGAATTAGATATTTGGGTTAAAAAACCTTCATAAAATATACTTTCACATGATGTTTATAGTTACTTGATTAAATGTTAATTCTATTCTCAAATTACACATGCAGTCCTTCGTAGCACATTTTCCTGCTTAAGATTGTATTTTATGCCATATATTTATTTTTATTTTAAAATTTTATGTCTCATTCTAGAATATCAGCTCCATGAGGGCAAGGATAAATTTTATTATTTCTGAATACCCAGTGCGTCTCCCAGGAGGCACTCAGTACACATTTGTTGAATGAAAGATGAATGAGAAATGAATGAGTGAATATATAAATATTGCCAGATATAAGCCACACATAGATAGACAAATCTAATGTTCTAGAAGCCCAAGTCTCATTACACAAGAGATATAATAGAATAAAAGTGTCCCTGATAAGTGCCAGGGCAGATGATGTAAAAACATCCCTTTACACAATTGAAACTACATATACCACATTGTAGCTATCAATATTTCCAAGTTATGACATGATTTTTTAAATGTGCCCCTGGTATTATTATGCTAAATGGCACCATCAATTTCCATGCTATGTAATAGGATACTTTAAAATGCACAGCTTAGGAAGACACGATCTTCTGTGGCTTTGCCATCATAGCATACATAAGTACAACATTTGATGTTGACAATTCTCCCCTGGGCTTCATGTCCAGAAGATGACTAAACCATCAAACATTTATGTGTCTATTTACACTAGAGGGTCAAATATTTACAACCATGCAGTGAATTCAGAGATGAGTTAAGTTCTTGAAATCTACTCCTCCTCCCAGTACAGAATTACTCCTTGATTTTAAATATTGTAAAATACAGTCAGCCATACGATTAAAACTTAGGTCGATGTATGGGTTGAATTGTGCCTCCCAAAAAGATATATTTAAGTCCTAGTCTCCAGTACCTAGAAAGTGACCTTATTTGGAAATAAGGTCGATGCAGATGTAATTAGTTCTATTAAGATAAGGTCATCGTGGATTAGGGTGGGCCCTCAATCTGATGTGACTGGTATCCTCATAAGAAGACAATGTGAAGACACAGGAGGAGAATGTTCCACAAGGACACACAGGGAGAACACCATGTGACAAGAGGCAGATATTGGAGTGGCGCGACTGCAAGCCAAAAAACACCAAGAATTGCCAGCAAACCACCGAAAGTAGAAAGAGGCAAGAAAAATATTATCTTTACAGATTTCAAAGAGAGCATGGTCCCACTGACAGCTTGAGTTTGGACTACTAGGCTCCAGGAGTTTGAGAAAATAAATTTCTGTTGTTTGAAGCCATCTAGTTTGTGTTACTTAGTTACGGTCACCCTATGAAACTGATACAATAAGCACTGTACTTTGCATAGAAGAGAAAAACCCTTTAGGAAAACATTGGAGAATCTTGGAGAGAATAAAGCATTAAGTCTATTATATTATTACTCAGTGTGGTAGGGTGTTTGCCAAGGTGAGCAAAACGATTACTATCATCCCTGCATCCCTGCCATGTGACTATGCCATTCCTCTTAATAGCAAGAAGTCTATTTTCCTTCCCATTGAACTTGGCTATGATTTGCTTTGATCAGTAAAATGTGTCATAAATAAAATTGGTCAACTTTTGAGCCTAGGCCTCAAGAGGGTACTCAACTTATGTATTCACCCCAACAGAATGTGTTCCCACCATTTGAGGAAGTGCAGGCTAGCTTGCAAGATTGTGAGATCACCCAGAGCAGAGAGGAGAATCCTATCCTATGTTCCCTAAGTAGGAGTTCTTAAACTTGAGCAAACATTGAAATCATCCGGAGGGCTGCACTAAACTTGATCATTGGGCCCACCCCTAGATTTTTTGATCCAGTCGTCCCGGGATGACATCTGAGAGCCTGCATTTCTAACAACTTCCCAGGTCATGCTGATCATGCTGGTTAGGTAACTATGCTTTGAAAAACACTGTCCTAGACTAACCAGCTCCACTGACGGTCACGGATGACTATAGTTATGTCATTGATCCCAGTTGAGTCCAGCAGAAGAACTGCTCAACTGCCCCATAAACACCTAAGTTTTGAGGTCATTTGGTCCATAGCAAGAAACACCTGTGACACCAAGTTATTCTGGCTCTCTTATGTTGCTGACACCTAACTCGTTACTAGTTTTATAAAATCTAAATTTTCACAGTAAAAATCCTTTGTGAGTGACAGAAAGAAACCAGAGAATATGGTAGTAAAGGTAAAGTTCTTGTTTGGGGAAAAATAAAAACAAAAACTTTAGGAGAGATGACTTTATGTATGTAGGAACAGGTAAAAACAATGCAAAACATACATAGAACAAACCATTGATTATTTTTCATATTTGCAATGACCCAGGGATGTTTTTCTTAAACTTTTAGGTGCTTAAGAATCACTTGAGAATCTCACTAACATTCAGATTCCTGGACTTGTCCCCTCAGAGGTTCAGATGGAGGCAGACTGGGAGAAAACACAGTGATCAGCATTTTTTTAATACCCACATTCCTGGTTCTTATTCAGGTAATATATACATCCACACACCAAGGAGAGACCCCTGCAGTCTGTGTTTATAAATCTTCATAGAGTTCACTTGTAGAGAGGCTCTTGAAAAATATGTGTTAGACCATCCACCTAGTTGGCAACATCTTCTTTTCAATATGAAGAATCTTCATTGTGACTAATTTACTCTATTTGTAGTTATAATCACTTTCCTTCTTCCTTCTCTATTTGGCTTTTAAAAGCTGGTGGGACAACCTTCTGGAGAGAGAGCACAAAGCCTTCTGGCTTACTTCATGCATCGGTGACAGATATGGTGGAGTACACATAGTGACCAGTGACTAAAGTAGAGGCATTTTGGGATGACAGCTTTTCTTATTCTCTCCCAACTATAGCAATTGCCTAAAGCAATAATTCCTATTTATATTTCAGGGTATGTGATTATAGGCTCCCTGTGATTAGGATTCCATTTCTCAAATTATTGACTTACATACCAGTCATGTAAAATCAATATAATTTCAAAGTATTTTCCCAATGCACTTGTTTCAGAGAAAACATATTAATGTGGTTTGCAGCCATCAGAGAGTTTAAATGGAGGCCAGCATATCTTCAGCTTAAATCTTGCTTTAAACCCCGTTAGTAGTTTGCAGTCTTATTTCCTAAGAACATATAAAGCAATTTGAATTATGACCAAATTTTAATGCAGATATATTGATTCTAGAAGCCCATCCTACTGTTCATATCACTGAAGTTCGATGGCTTTGTGTGTTATGTGTATGTCTTGATTAAAAATCCTGCTGCTCTTAAATATAGGGATTTTTCAGCTTTGAAAATAGTTTTTAAAGTTTTCAATTTACTCCAATTCCTTCCCCTAAAAAATACCTCACTCTCTTAAAAAAAAAAAAAAAAATCAAACAAATTTTACTTATAAAAGACAGGCTCCCTGTGGCATTTAATGAGTTACCCATCATTAACTCTGCAGGATACAGTCAATAAATTTAATATGTGTGTACTTAAATGAAAGATCTGACAGCTTTGAATTGTAAATAGGAATGTGGTGTAAACAGAGATTTTTATGAGTAAAAAAAAAAAAGAACAACATCATTGGAACTTGCATTAACAATAAATTTTTCCTGGCTACTTACTTCCTTCAGGTTTTACTAGAAGAAGGAATTGATGCTGAAGGGCATTTGGGAACAAGATGGGGACAAAGTATCATAATATAAGGAGCTGAAAATCTCTAGTGAGATCGCTTTAGTTTAGTTATCTATCCCCTTTTCTATCTTATTCATGAAGTGGGTGAAAAATAGTACTGCTCCAAGTTCTGGCCCACACACCCTTCCATTTAGGAACCATTGTAAGGAGGGTGAGAAGGAGGATTAATAAAGAAACCTGACTTTATTTTGCAACTAGGAATGGATGGGGGCCAGGGCAGTAACTTTTACTGTTTATCTCCTATGAGTTTGGAGCAGGTTAGATACTTTCTGTAAGCCCATTTAATTCTTAAAAGCCTGAGTTTCTCCATTTATGAAGAGATTCATAATTTCTTAAATATAAATGGAGGTTTAGAAATTTTAAATCATCTCCGAAAGTCACACAGGTAACAAATGATGGAACTGATATTGGTCTACTTGACTTCCGAAGCTGATCTGTTTCATCAAAATATTTAGTTTTAATTCAGAGGTGGGCAATTTTTTTCCTGTCAATTTTTTTCACTCTGTGGGCCATATGGTCTCTGTTGCCGCTACTCGAATCTGCTGTTGTAGCATGAAAGCAGCCATAGACAGTACATAAACGAATAAGCATGGCTATATGCCAATGAAATGTTTTTTATGGACACTGAAATTTGAATTTCATTTAATTTTCATGTATTGCAAAATATTATTTTTTTGTTCATGTTTCCCCAACCATTTAAAAATGTACAACAATTCTTAGTTTACAGCTGTACAAAACACACATGTGGTTGGCTGACTTGGGCCTGGAAGCCTTGGTTTTCTAACCCCTGCTTTAATTCCTAAGTATCTGGAGGTGGGGGGCTATAATTTATGATTCTCTCATTCCTGTGAGGATCTCCGCCACAGTGTCTAAAACAGAGCAGGTCCTTGCCTAACATTTGGTGATTGGATTAAATATGTGACTCTCAAAGGTGTTGTTTTTATCTTTTCAATTGTGTGTTCCTTGCTGTCTTTTTACTTGAGCCTCAATATACTCCACTGCTGTAATTTAAAATTTTTTCAAAGAAAAAGAAAAGTTGCATCATTTAAAGTTACTGTACCTTAACAAATGCACCTAAAGTGGCACTGTTTTTGCATGCATGAAAGCTCAAAGCCTCAACAACTCCCATGAGCGATTAATCTTCTAACACTAATTAGATATTTGCTAATTAGCGTCTGATGTGTGAAATGAAAAAACATTTTGAAGCTGAAATGAATAGGGTCTAGAAAGATAGGGCTGTATTCCAGTTCCCCCTTTTCCATATTATTATCGTATTTCATAAATATTAATAAGATCACATGATACCAGCCGCTCTATAAAATTATCTCTCTGAACGAAGGCTTTTGTTTGATATAATAGGGATATGTCAATATTTTGCATATGGAAGAAAGCACTCAATAAAGGAGAGCATTTTTTTCCTCAGTGTTAAAGAGATGTCACATTTCGTGAATCACTTTTATGCCTCATCAACCAGTCTTACTTTTTAACCTATGCCTCTTCTTTCCGTAAGTAAGAAGATAGAAAACCTTTCTCCAAATCATCACTTTTCTTCCTCTCTTATACCTTAATCTTATCTTCCTTTAAAAGAAAACTTAACAGAACGGAAAGTATTTTAAACCTATGCTTCTGTGCAATAAAAGAATAGAAGTCATTGTAGAATGGTCAATTTCAATAAGGAATTTGACTAGTAAAAGAGAGACAATTGAATTTCATTAATTGCATGCATGAGAACAATCCTAAAAAACCTCCATATGCCATCTTAATAAAAACATTTCTAGAGAACGGGATAGATATTTCAGTGCTTCAAACTCACACACATAGGCTATAATAGTCAAGTCATAAATATCAAGTCATGTTGTAGTCTTAAAAATGTAACATTTTGATTTGGAATATTTCTCCAGTGAAAGCCCATATTAAACATACTTGGTTCTGAAAGAAAAGACCTATAATAATAAACTATTTCAGTTGGTACGGGATTTCTTAACAAACTACTCACCTGTGAATGCTGGTCATATCACAAATTATATCTAATTACAGCATTGATACAGTAATTTGAAATGATAGCTAAGCACAAGTTGACAAAGGTGACATTGAAACATAATGACGATGAGATTATCGTTTTCTTAGGCTGACATTTTGTGATTATAATAATGCTGATCGAGATGATTAAAACCATAATGGAGGGAAAGCTCCAAGAACCAGAACAAAACACACAGAGACTAGAGAAAGCCTAACATTTCATCTCCTGCTTCTTGGATATGGTTTCTCCTTCCAGTGTAAAATTAGGCACTTGTGCTAGTCCCAGAGACCTGTGGAAACGTAGTTCACAGACTGTGTTTTCTACCTACTCATGGAAGTTTCTATTTTTTCAAAGTGGAATCAGAGGAGAAGGTCATCTATGCCAATTTATCCGTTTACACTGAGGATTGTTTTCTGATTGGCTTTGAGGTGGATAGTCAGCTCCCAGGTGCAAAACACCAATATACTATCTGTACTGATATTTACCAGGATCATCAGCTTAAAATTCATGGTTATCCCAAGGCTCTCAACTGTTGCAAACACCAAAGGAAAGAAAAGAGTCTGGAAGACATTACCCTTTCACTTATCGTTAAATGAGAATAAAACCAGACAGCTTTTAATTACCAACAACAGAGGAGTGAGCCAAGGGGAATCATACCCAATAAAGACATCACCAGTCAATCCAGCAAAGTGACTGGCTGAACCTGGGAGATGAAAGATGTTTTGTACTTTGCTCATATAAGCCTATTCAAATTTTATCAAATTCAAAGTATCTGATGAGACTCATAATTCCAGCTGAACTGTGAACCTCATTTCAAAAACTGGATAAATGTATCTGAATTATTTGAAATTGCCTTCCCAACTATACATATGTTTTCAAATTTGGTTTTCATTTATCTATGGGAGTCAAGGTCTTAAAGTATCATCACAGAGTCATGGATTCACCTGGAAGCAATTTGCAAAAAATCTCTGCCACCAGCTAGGTTAGGTCCCATTGTCCCCTTTTGCCGATGAAGCAAGACATAGACTGACAGGTTTGTACTGTAAGTACTGCCTCCGAATTGGAAACTTCCCTTTATCTTAGAATGTCCCACGTTCTGCAACATTTGAAAAGTTTCCTTCCTCCCATTAAGTGTAAGCCGACTGCTTGTTTTACAGCTCAGTCAAATATCATGACTTTGTAATCACCATTTATTTTTCTGCAGGAAGTGTATTGAAGAGGTATGTTACAACATGAGTTGGCTAATATCCATATGTATCCTATTTCTCACTAAAGTCTCTATTTTATTTGAAGTCTTCATTCCTATACATTCCAAGCTAATGATACCCACTTGAGTTGTAATAGCACCTTTCCCTAAGGAGCATCTATGACTTTAATCTTTGCAACATGCCTGGGAAAATGAAGAGGACAAAGGTCATGGGAGCTAGTCAAGACTTATGCTTGTTCACAGTCAGCAGCAGAGGTAGAAAGCCATGGCCTTTTCTGAAACTATTATTTTGTTTTATTTTTTAGAAGAAACTATCATTAT
The DNA here is from genome assembly GCF_027409185.1 of Cynocephalus volans. Classification (NCBI taxonomy): domain Eukaryota; kingdom Metazoa; phylum Chordata; class Mammalia; order Dermoptera; family Cynocephalidae; genus Cynocephalus; species Cynocephalus volans. Next base: position 148,624,476 of record NC_084461.1, on the reverse strand, counting down.
TTTGAGATAGCTATACCTTTCCTGATGGACTAGGCTTGTGTTTCTGCACTTTAAGTCACCCCATCCTTAGTACTTTTAATTTCTCCTTTCATATCAAGAGCTGACTATTGATACAATAATTTGAAATGATAGCTAAGCACACATTGACAAAGGTGACATTGAAACAAAACAATGATGGTGAGATTATTGTGATTATATGACTGGCACTGTAATAAATATACTTTATATAGTATTTCATTTACTCCTGACAGCATTGTTTTCTGTATTTTTCAGATGAAGAAATCCAGCTCAGAATACTTTAAATCATTTCAATCCATTTCCTCAAAATTATTTATCGCACGCACATAGCATGCTGAACATTGTGTTGGGATTGAGCATTTAATCTTGAGCCAGACAACAGATCTAGGCTCTCACCAACCCTAAGTCTGAGGTCTTAGTGCAAGCAAGGAATGATTTTTATCTATCTGTTATCTGGTTCCATGCTAAAATCATAGATACCCCAAATTTTCAAACTCATGAGCCACTATCTTCTTTGAGTTCTTTATCATTAGCAGGAAACAGCAAATGGTAATCCATGAGCCAAATCTAGTCCACAGCCTATTTTGTATTGCCCAGAAGCTAAGAATGGCTTTTCCATTTTGAAAGGGATTGTTCAAGGGCCATGAAAAATGATTACGTTGCATATTGTTGAATATACTAATGATCTTGATTTGAACATCACATATGGCACACAGGTATTGATATTCAACTCTGTACCCCACAGATATGTACAATCAACTACATTACAATTTAAAAAATTCTTTTATAATTATCCTATTGGCAACATTTAAAAATTGAGAAAAATTTTTTTTTTTTGTTATTTTCAGAAATATTTCCTAATTTATTTTAAGAAAAGAACAGATAAGATGTATTAGAATTTTAAACAGCATTAATAAATGAATAAACTATATAACTACATGTCAATAAATAAATAAAGGGTTGATAAAAAAAAAAAAAAGAATATGTGACAGAGACATTATGGCCCACAAAGTCTTAAATATTTACTATTTGGCCCTTCATATAAAAAGTTTGCTGACCACCAATCTTTATAAAGAAAAGTTAAATATGCCTTCAAGGCCTTTTACATGACTTCTAACTTTGTATGTTTTGCTGGCTTTAGGGCCTCTGTGGTAGTGGTTATTATTTATTTTTTGCTATGTGCCAGTCATTGTACTAAAATTTTTGTATATTTTAGATTATCAATCCTGTTAACACTCAAAATGAGCCTGGATGGGCATTATTATTACTCCATTGTACAGGTGAAGAGACTCAGGCTCAGGATGGTCAAGCATCATAGTTGAACATAGTTTGACTACTACCCAAGATTCAGACCCTGCATTGTCCAATCCCACCACTAGCCTTTAGGGTGCCTTTATGCTAATATGATATCCCCTTTGTTGGATGCAATCATGCAGACTGCTTGCCATGGGTGTTATGGGCTAGATTTCAGCTCTTCTTGCCCCTTTGGCCAAATGCTGTGTGTATCCATAAGCAGGTTGAGCTTATAAAGCACTCTGATTTCATGCCTCTCATTTGTGAGCTCTAATTCTTTCAGCTTGTCTTCATCCATTTGTTCTATTATAACAAAATACCAGAGACTGAGTAATTTGTAAAGAACAGAAATTTATTTCTTAGAGTTCTGGATGCTGAGAAATCCAAGATCAAGGTGCCTGTGGGTTCAGTGTCTGGTGAGGGCCCCATTCTCTGCTTTCAAGATGGAGCCTTGTTGCTGCACCTCTGGAGCAGACAAACACTGTGCTCTCACGTGGCAGAAGGAGAAAGGGCAAAAGGGCCTAAGCTAGATCCCCCCAGTCCTTTTATAAGTCACTAACCCACTTATGAGAGGGAAACCATCATGACCTAATCACTCCCCCAAAGCTCCTCCTCTTATTACCACCACAATGGAGATTAAGTTTCAAAATGCATTTTGGAAGGGACACATTCAAGCCACAATATGGCTTAACCTCAGTCTTCAGTGACCATGCTCACGTTTTGTACTTTCTCCTTGGCACTGTTTTCTTACCTATGACTGGCTCTTCTTCAAGCAAGGTTTGGGTTTCCTTTAAGCATCATCACCGTGGCCACCTCTGCCAGACTTCTTGTTTCTCAGGTCCCAATTCCCCTAGCCCCTTATATTTATGCCACCCCTTTGATGTGCAGAAGAGGGGCAAAGAGGGGAGCTTAAGTAACTCCGTTTTTCTACCTGAGCCACAGAGTGGCTAAAGTGTCAAATGAGTAGATCTTCCCACACTCCAAATGTTCAATAACTTATGATGTGGACACTGTGAACTCCTTACTAGAACCTTCTGAAAAGACATGTTGAGAAGTATACAGGCAGAAAAGAAGACTGGAAAGTTATCTGAACTTAGATTTTACAAGTTCTACATCTTTATTTGAAAAGAAAATAGACAACTATTGTCATCTCAGTGAAGTGATGATTTCATTTAACCTAGAAGGAATCATATTAAGAAAAAATTTTAACCTCAAGACCCCAAAAATGCTAGGTTCGAGGGACTCATGTTTGTGTCTTAAAGTGTTCTGCAGAATGTGTAGGTGTTCCTTATCAGGAATAAGGAACAACCGGAGTGACAGGGAAGCATGATAACAGGCTTTGAGAGAAGATGGGAGGAAGGGGAAATCTCATCAGCTCTCACCTGTGCTCTCTAGACCATCAAGCTGTCTTCATCTGAGGTCTCCATTATCCTGTACAACAAATTAATCATTCTAAAAATTATTTCATCTTGTCACTCCATCGCTCAGGTACTCTTCAAATGGTCCTCACTGAAAATTCATGAAGTCCAATCTCTTTCCTTTGGCATTCAACATAGAGTTGCCAGATAAAATACAGGACACTCAGTTAAATTTGCATTTCAGCTAGGCAATCAATAATTTTGCTTGGGACGTACTAATGCCAAAAAAAAAAATTACTTGTTTATCTGAAATGCAAATTTAACTGGGTATTCGGTATTTTTATTTGCTAAATCTGCAAATCCAAATGCATCTCTGATAAGGCTCCAACCTCCCTTGAGAGCGTTATCTTCTTGCATTCCATTAAAGTGGTTTTCATGCTCTTTGAAATGCACAAGGAACGTTCTTGTCTCCAAGCCTGGCTCACACTGGCACCTCCACCTAGAATGCCTATTTTATTTTTCTTTCTCTACCCAGCTAAGTACTACTCCCGCAGCCCCTTATGAGTATTCTTAGCCTCTGAGAACTTACATCTATGAAATGTCTGTGTAATCCTCATTTGACTTTTGATAAATCATTTATTGTTTTTATCAACATTTTAACAGCACTGGTAGGTAGGCATCTTTAATTATATAACTGTTGTCTTAACTGACCGCTCTGTCATACTACAGTTGTGTCCTTCCTCGTGGAAACACTCATTGGCTCAGCAGGCCTAAACCTCAAGCCCGTTGCTCCTTTGAGCTTCTGAGAGGCTCAATAGCTTGTCTAAGACCACAAGTCTGGCAAGTACAGAAGTAGAATTGGAACATTAGTTAAGAACCCATATGGTTGACTCTCTGATACCATGCTGTCAATTTGATTCCATTCCTGCACGTATCCTACATCTGTATCCTCCTTCCCAATTCTGTGCCCTTCACCACATGCTATGTTACTTCTGTGCTGTGCAAGAACACCAGTGTGTCTCTCAAGCTTCTCCCATAATCTGGTGTACTCAAGCCCTTCAAAGAAATCTTCCTAAAACCACTATGAACATGGTATCTTCAAGTTTAGAAGTTTTCATACCTGCCAAGTCCATTGGCTTGTTTTCAAGTTGTCCATTTCCTCACCCAAATCTACTGTTTTGCCTTAACTCTTACAAAATTCTTTCATGCACATTTTTCACTCAAGCCATATCTTCTTTACAAATTTCCATTTTTCTGCTTTCCTTTCCTTTCTCCTGGAATCTTCTACTTTCCCATTTCTAATAGTCAAGGTCCTTCAAGTTTCTACTCATCCTCTACCTCCTTCCAGAAGCTTTCCTTATTCTAATCAGAAGTCATGGAACTTTAGGTTTAGGAGGAAGACCTCAGAGTTCATCTCATATCACATTCCAGTTTGCATTCATTTAGGGCAGCTTAATAGCTGTGTTTAGAGAAAACTCTAAATATACATGTGCTGAATAAATGAATGATATTGAAAGATACTTTTTTCCCCACTATTCCTAAGAAACATGATCTAATTCAAAGCATACATGAGGCTGTGAAAAGACAATGTGCTGAGTAATAAGGTTTACTGGAGTTCAAGTATGAAGAGAGAAATATCTGAACTTTAATGCCCATCACAAGATAACTAATTGGCATTATTTATTATAATAGAATGAAAAAAATCCAGTGGCTTTTAACATTAGTTTAATTACTAAGCGAAATAAGCTATTCACAGAAAGACAAATACCACATTATCTCACTTATATGGAGAATCTAAAAAAGTTGAGCTCATATAAGCAGAGACTAGAATGGTGGTTACCAGGGACTAGCAGAAGGTGGGGGGTGGAAATGGGAAGGTATTTGTTAAAGGGTACAAGTTTCAGTTAGGAAGGATAAATGTGTAAATTATTGTACAGCATGGTGACTGTAGTTAATAGTAATGAATTATATACTTGAAAATTGCTAAGAGAGTAGATCTTAAATATTCCCCCCCCACAAAAATGATGTCTGTGAGGTGTTATGTTAATTATCTTGATTAAATCATTTCACAATGCATATATATATATATATAAAATGCACTGTAAATACAATTTTAATTTGTTAATTATACCTTAAGCTGAGAAAATAAAGTAAAACAAAATAAAGTAAAATAAAATGATAGTATACTAAAAAAAAAAAAAGAGAAATTATAAAATGTGGCTTTCGAAAAGAATACAGACAGTCCCCAACTTACAAATTGTTTGACTTATGATTTTTCTAATTTACTATGGCATGAAAGTGCTATACATTTAATAGCACATCATACTTTTTTGAATTTTGATTTTTTCCTGTGCTAGCATTATGTGAGACAATAGGAACACTGCCTGGAAATGCTGAGCAGCGGCAGGAAGCAACAGCTCCCAGTCAGCCACAGATTAGGAGGGTAAACAACCAACACTGTACAGTGTACTGTGTTGCCAGTGTTTTGTTGGATACTATGTTTGTGTTTTCTCATCCCATCATGTCTACAAAACTCCCATCTGTGTACAGTATTCAACACTTTTTCTTAATAAATAGGCTTTGTGTAAGATGATTTTTCCCAACTGTATGCTAATGTAAGTGTTCTGAGCATGTTTAAGGCAGGCTAGGCTAAGCTACGATGTTCAGTAGGTTAGGTGTATCAAGTGCATTTTAGACTTATTATTTTCAACTTAGGATGGGTTTATCTGGATGTAACCCCATTGTACATGGAGAAGCATCTGTATAAAGAAAGCCTACTCTTCCTGACTAGTATTTTGGAATCACAGGTAGAAATACGTGCGGAGTATTCTTGTACATAAAGCAACAACCATCCATAGCTCTAAGAGGTAGAAGGGGGAAAAACATTAGAAACCCTTCAAAAACAAAAGAAGCCACTCTTGCAGCCACTTCCAATGTTTAACAAGATTTGTAAAAAGAATATTAGATGTCTTGGGATACCCTGGTGTCACTTATTTGAAGGCAGTGAGAGAAACCTCTTTAGGCGCAGGTGCTACTTGCAGTCATGGGCTTGTGTATTGCTCTCTCTTCTTCACATCAGTTCAGTGGAGCCATGTACCCTCTTCAGCCTCCTGCACTCAGATGGAGGAGTTAATGCAGTTAGATTGCTCCTGGGCTTCTAGCGGGACTACTTCAAATGATATTACTTCCATTTGCGACGTGCATCACCAGCAGTGCTCACATTTGAGGGAAACAGTAAATAGACAAATCTAAATCTGCTCGCTGGAAGAGAAGCCACCTCCCCACTGAAAGGACCGCAGCACCAGAGCTATAAATTTGTCAGTTTCCTCAACCGTGCTGCTGCAGTGAGCTGGGCTCCACCTGAATGAGACTCAGAGAGTCGCCGGGTGGCTCTGTGCTTGCAGGATCTGGAGGGAACCTTGTTCACGGATCCGGAGTCCATTTTGACAACATGGGATCAATGCAAGTATAGTGAAAACTTAAATCAAAGCTTTCTGCAGATAACTACCGTTTTGTGAGAAAATCCACTTTGGACTAAAAAGAAGGGCCTAGAAAGCACCCACCATACAGTTCCCTTGAGAATTAAAAGACATAATAAAAGGAAATTATGAAGCCAAGGGCCTGACACATGCAGCTAAAGAAAGAGTGCCTGCAATTGTTTGCACAAATACACTCCTACTAGTACATAAAGACGTTCACATGCAAACTTTTGCATAGCCCTTCCCAGTTTTTTTCTTATTCTGTTATTCCTTTATTTTTTTCTTTTATTTCTTCTAGAACAGTGTTTTTCAAGTTATCTTTGTGAAATGATTTTTTTAAAAAAATTCAAACTGTCACAGACAAAACATAGTAAACAATGAGTTACTAGAGCAATGAATATGCTGGTAATGTCAAATTGCTGTAAGAAGTTTTTAAATGTTTTCCGCTTCTCTATGTATCTCTTTGTGGATTGGTCACTATTTGGCAGATCAACCAATTGGGGTACATTTTATATTGCTTAGCGCAAAGGACTTTTCTCACAGAAATGGTCAAGCAACATACAAGATTTTTCTTCATGATAGATAAAACATATATAACAAACTTGTTGCAATATTGCATCTCAACGAATTTAATTTTGGAAGAGTAGCCATCACTTTCTTCTCTATTTCAGTCCTGGGCACTGTGAATGCTGGAACCTTTGACACTTGTTTTTTCTATCATTTCAAGAGGCATTTGGGAGTTTAAGAGAGTTAAGAGAATCTGTTATAGAATTTGGAAAATTTAACTTTAAATCTGTCATTTGTTTGTGCCCTCATGAACTTACCGAGGCAGTCACTTATTTCTGTACTAATCAGCAGAACCCAGTTACATGTTTATGTGAGTGTGCACGTAAGTTTATTGTTTTCAGGGTTTAGAAAGTACCCTTCACCTCAGTTCTCCCTCTGTATTTATTCCATGTGCTCAGACAATCTGGGCTTAAGATATATGCTAGGTACTCTGTGAAAGGCATGAAGTTTCTCCTAAGTGCAGGAAGTGAACACATTAAGTTGCAACATGGGAGAGATGATACTAAACTGAGAAGCATTTCCAAGAAGTATGGGAATGGATTCTAGTTATAGCGACATTACTTAAAATCATAAAATTACAGAACGTTCAAGAGCTTAAAGTAACTCCTGTAGATTGTACATCAATTTTCTTATTTAGAAATGTAAGAACTAGAACAGGTACTAGATGTGTAGCAGGACCGAGAATCTGGCTCAGGAGACAAGGCAGGCCGTAATTGAATAGAAAACATTTGCTGACTGATTTGCTGTTTCTCAGTCTAAGATTCCAAATTATAAAATTGAAAAAAATGTATATTTCATTCATTCACTCAATTACCAAGATCTACAATGTGCAATACTATATGAAGAAAAGATTTCTCCAGATGAAAGGAGAGAAGCCAAGCCAAAGCTTTCTTATTGCTTATTATCTTTACCATTATTAGACAGAGATTTAAAGTTGACAATTAGAAAACTTTCTTCTATTTTGCTTAATCTTTCCAGTTCTACCACTACTACAATACATACTCAAATAAACTAAAATTAAAGAAAAATGTGGGAAAATTAAAGGAATATATGGGAATCCTATAGTGTAGAATTTCAAAAAGCCTAAAGATTGTTTATAGCAACAAAGAATTACCAAAATGGGACTACTGTGTTTCTAACAAAAACACCGTAAGGAGAGGCAAGGGTGCTCATTCCAATGAGTTCAACAGAGATTATTTTAATATACAAGTAATATCAGTCATTGATTGAGCAGCTACAAAGCTGGGCACTTAAACATCATCACATATTTTTTTGCTAAGCATCACATAGTGTATGGTGGGTTCCAAGAACAAAGTTTGGAAAATTTAAAGAATGTTCTCTGTTTATATAGCTAGATAGCCAAACAGGGGTTAGAATCCTGACTTGCTTAGTATGTGCCAAGTACCATGGTAAGAACTGAACATACATGACTTTATTAAATCCTCCCAACAAAATTCTGAAGTAGATATTACTACATCTCAAGTTTAAAGATGAAACTACCCAGACTCAGATTAAGAAATTTAGCTAACCTAACACGATGAGTAAGGGACAGAACTGGGATCTGAATGTAGCAACCATACTTCATTCTCGACACCTCACTAGTTCCCCAATACCATATTCCACCAGGCAGCAAGCGGTAGAATAGTCAGCCAAATAATGCACATTACTAGCCCATGAAATTATGCAGTTCTTTTTGACTTCCACATGAACTAGGACACTGGAAGACAGTGACCTTTCTTATCTAAGATGAATGCCTTTTCCATTATTGCACACTCCTGTCACATTGCATCATTCAGGATTGCTCCCTAATTCACAGCCCCCCAAATTGTCAGGCATCCACTGGACACTTTAATTATTGAAATTTATCATTTAAAAAAAAGGCAACATAAAATTTGTCAGAAGACTGACTCTATACAACTATCAAAGCAAAATCCTGAATACCTTGTAAGGGCTTATTAAAAAGTATTTAATGGACTTGAGCTCAAAGTTCAAATTTTGTTTTTATTCTCCCCACCAGCCTCCCACACCAGCACCCCCAAGGATGAAGTGCCTACTCTGTGCTATGGTTGAAGTACAAAAATTCATGATCTCCACCCTTGAGGAATTCTGAATCTACAATTCAAAAGCACAAATAATTTATTCAATGAAAATAGAATCTTAAGAGAAGTATGCACAAAATGTTATGAGATCACAGGTGAATAAGCAATTATTTCTTTACTAGGGTGAGGGAGTGATTTAAGAGAAAAGGGTCCATTTTCTCCTATCTTTGGACTATTGGCATCAGTTTACCAAATAGGGCAAAGGGCAGGGCAATTTAGAGGGAACAGCAAGGATACAGACAGAATCCAGCAACTGCAAATAATGGGGGAATAAAATGGTACGTTTGAAAAGATGTCACGCAATCCTATGAAGAAGGAAAAAAATCATGGCATGAAATTCCAATTGTCCAAATATATAATTTATGAGAGTCTGCTGAATTTTTTTCTTTTCAGGGGTGCTGTTCTTTGATGAATCTTTAGGTCTAGCAAACTCTTAGGGCTTACATGACAGTCTATGGAATCTGTCAGATATATATCCCTTTGATTCAAAAAGTTAAGTTCAAGAATTGTTTTTCTGTGTGGGAATGCAAAGTTTCCACTCTCCATCTTTGTAAATAAGAATTCACTCCCATTCAGGATTTAGGGGAATGGGGCTGGATGAGAAAGGAGTATGTGGAGAGAGTGGGGGCCTACTGATCAAAGATCCTTGATTTCCACAGTTCATTCTTAATGCCAAGAGACAGGGATTATTGATTTCTTTCGAATCCATGTAGATTGTATGTTTTTCTGAAGTATTGTGGGCCAGATAAAGGTACAGCATATGCCCTCAGAAATATAGGCATAAACATTTTAGTAAGATTCCACAATCTTCTCTACTTGAGAGATCTGTGAACATCTCAGAATCAGATTTCCAAAGACACTGACAGACTTTATTCTAGAAATACAAAGACTCCAAATATATGCTAATAGGCAGACATCTATGACAGAGGACACACGTTAGCCAATTAGTCAATGAATAGAAATAAGAAAGAATGAAATCTAATTTCCTAGGGATAGAGATCCAGAAAAGTTTTTGTCTTTTAATTGTATTGGTATTTATAAAATAACTCTTGAGCTAAAAAAACCCCATAAATATCAACATGTAAAGGAATCACAAGTGCAAACAAGCAAAAAGAAAAACAAACTGCACTTCCAAAGCAATCAACAGTTGTTATTTTTGTTTTCTGATTAGATAAGTGTAATATAGGCTTGTTATAAAACATTAAAAATAATAGAGAACCACGAATTCTTACTGTTAGCAATCTTTTGCAGAGTATTCCATCCTTTTCTAGCTTTGTGTGTGTATTTGTATGTATATGTATTTTTAAGTAAATTGTGATAGTTTTAACATTGCTAGCTGACTATATTCACATCTTAAGTACTTTTTAAGAAATGACTCCCTATTATTCCAGTCCGAGACTTACCTACATCCCTACCTATCTATTTAGTCATTTTTAATACCTGGATTCCTGCAGTAGAGGTCTCTTCTGTTGTTCATGAAGGTACTAGAAACTGCTATGCAAATATTAGGTACTATTGATGTTTTCTTCTTGTTTTTAAGGTCATAAATATATTTTTTCCTTCCGGTCTTTCTTCTTTTGTTAAGTGGGTTGTCCATTTACAAGAGACCGATTTATGAAGGTGCATAAAAACAAACTCACTTCCCAACTCTATGCCCTGATAATTAGGAGATAATAAATAGACATGCCCTGAAGTATATAATAATGATAATAATAATACCAGTAATACAAATAATACAAACTATATATCTCTAAGAGTGTCAAACAAGTCACATAATAGATGAAAATGGTCACTAGGAATTTAAGTAGTTTTCACTACTTGCTTCTCTATTTCTCCTTCATGTTTTTCAAAGAGGACTAAATCCTGCTAGAAATTTCAAATCTAAGGTGATTTCTACACTAGAGTTCCTGATCTGAGAATATAGAGGGATCTCATTTGGCAAAGAGATAACCAGTATAAAATCATCATAGGTCCACATAGAAATGAAAAAAAAAATTGTTAGGATTGATCCTCTAGGTCCCAGGTCAATAGGACTTTAGTGATACTCAAAGTGTCCTTTATATAGAGGAGTTGACAGTGTGGAAATTTCCACATTATTGGCATCTCATTGTCCTTCATCTTTTGTTAAGGAATTACCAGCACACTAATGCATTCTTTCTGATAGCAAATCTCAGTGGAGCTGAGCCATATGTTAGTTCTTGATTCTTGGAATAGAGTGCTTCAGTTGGTACTTTAAAGCTCAAGACTTATAAATAACTTCTCTAGAAAACACCATTATAGAAGGAGAACCTGACCTAAAAAAAGACTGACATTTGGATATTGGTCAAAATATTACTCCTTGACATTAAAATATGTCATCACAGTGTCATAATATTGTGACACATGATAGTATCACATCAGACCAACTCCCACAAAGTACCAATCTAAGCAATCTACTTCCACAGATTTGTGCATTCAAAGGAAATCCTTTCTGATATTCTAAAGGGTGGTGAGCAGCTTGAAGAGGGCAGTGTGTAATTTATGCACTTGATTTGGAAACCGGCCAACACAGTTTGGGAGGATCTACACAGAAACTGCTCATCAAGCTGATTAACAAACACAAACAAAGGATGATTCTTGTTAACAGCACCAGGTTGGGAAATACCAAAATATTGTTTTTCCCATAAGATACTTACAAGACTAGCCATGGGTACCACTTCTGATATGTTATTGTTTTTGTGGCTAGCTTCTTCCAGGTGGGGTGAGGGTTTAATTTATAATAGAGAGGCATGGCATTTCTTTTTACCCCATTATTTGTGAGGGTGTGAAAATTCTTACATAGCAGGACAGTGGGTCTCAACCTCAGCTGCATACAAAATTCCCTTGGGGAGCTGTGACAAAAATACCAGTGATGGCTCCCACCATCAGTGATTTTGATTTAATTGGTCTGCACTGCCATAGGGAAAGGAGATAGAATAATAAAGATATTTACCAATGTTTGGTAGTAATGAAGATAATACTGACAAAAATAATAGTCGTAGCTAATGCTCATTAGGTGCTCACTATGTGACAGGCGCTCTACTAAACATTTCACAAATATTAATGACTTTAATTCTCAGAACAACATAGAAAAGTAGGTATTGTTATTATCCTTATTTTCCACATGAGAAAATGGATGTTTGTGAACTTGTACAAGGTCTCACAGCTAATGATGGCATATTGGGCACCCGCAACAACCTTCACCCTTTGTATTAAAGAAATATGAAATTTAACAGCCAATGTGAATATGTTGAAGGACTTGGCATTCTAACATACTGGCCTAATTCAGAGATGCTGACTCAATAGGAATGAGGGACTCTATATGGAATGCAAATGACCTTGCCTTCCTCACCTGTAAAGAATCACAGTGAGGATAACCTAGATGAATACCCAGTACCTTCATTGTGAGATACTAGGCAACTTGGACACCATTATCTCCAAGGTTCTCAAGGATCAGACCACATTTAAGACTTTAAATTTGGATTTTAACCTCATTCCATGATCATGAAACCAATTTGATCTCAATGAAGGGCACAAAGTCATAGGTAACATCTCTAGGAAGAAAATATTGGACTAATGCTTTCTTTTCTTCTTAAGAAAAACTATGAGAGTTGCATTTTGGGAGATATTTTCTCAAAACAGCAAGGTCTCCCCTTTGCAATCTAAAATAAATATCGTTCTGTTAGGTGCTAAAAAAATATTTGTTGAGTTAATGAGTATGAATATAAAGTGCTCTCTCAAAGGTAGTTTTATTCTGTTTTTCTGGGATTGTATACTAGCAACCCTTGCAGTGAATATGGCCCATAAATGAGTTTTATTTGGCACATGTAGGCTGTTTATTTGTTTTTTTTTTAATGAGCCACCAACAAATATCAGGGGATTTTACATGCAAATACATAGATCAAAATACAGATTTCTAGTTTGTCCCTTAGAATTAGAAAATCTGGCAACACTGAGCCAGAATTCCTGCATGCAAGAATCAGCCAACACCGTGGGGCACTATGCATAGGAATGAGTCACATACCAGTTACCTGCTATCCCACCCATAGTGGGTTAAATGGTGCCCCCCCCGAAATACATCTATATTCTAATCCCTGGAACCTGCAAATATTACCTCATATAGTAAAAGAGTAACTATCACATTGTATAGCAAAATGTGTAATTAAGCTTGATCATGACAGTAGGAATTTATCCAAGATTATCTGGGTGGGCCCTTAATGCCATCATATGTATCCTTATATGAGAGAGGCAGAGGGAGGTTGAGACAGATACACAGAGAAGGTGACGTGGAGATGGAGCAGAGGGAGATGTGGCCACAAGCCAAGGAATGCCAACAACCTCCAGAAACTTAAAGAGGCAAGATATGGATCTCCCCTAGAGCCTCAAGAAGGGGTGCAGTCCTGTGGCTACCTTGATTTTGTACTCCTGGCCTCCAGAACATGAAAGAATAAATATTTGTTGTTTTACACCACTCAGTTTGTGTTGATTTGTTATGGCAGCTGTGGAAAACTAATATACTACTGACTCACACACAGACAAATGCCTATGTATTTGCATAGGGGAAATCACTCATTTTTTTACAGAACAGAGGCATATTTGTTGAGTAAAGTAGACAAAGTAGGACATAGTAGTATCATCTCTCATCTCCCAGTGCATAGTACTCTCCAAATCCAGGCATTATCCCTTAGAATAGATTTAGTTGAGATTCACTCATTTTTGCTCTCTGCCGGGACATTGCCATATTAATATGAAAAACTATAGCTCTTAGAGTTACATTTTTATATTACAGCTTTAAAAAATGCCAGAAAGAATGCATTTCCCCACAAGCCAGGCACAGAAAGAAAATGCCACATATTCTCATTCACATGTGGAAGCTAAGAAAAGTTGATCTCATAGAAGGTAGGGAGCAGAATAGTGGTTAGTAGAGGCTGGAAGGGGAGAGTGTGTGGGACAGGGAGAGGTTAGGCAATGGATGCAAAATTTTAAGTAGATAGGAGGAATACGTACTAGTGTTCTATATCACTGTAGGTGACTTTAGTTAACAACAAATTATTGTATAATTGCAAATAGCTAGAAGAGAGGATTTTGAATGTTCCCAACCCAAAGACATGACAAATGTTTGAGATGATACATATGCTAATTACGCAGATTTGATTATCACATATTGTATACATGTACCCATGTATCACAATGTACCCCATAAATATGTACAACTACTATATGTCAATTAAAAACAAAAAAAGAATGTATCATTTCCCATTCGTATGAAATAAATAACATAAGGCAAAAGATTCTGAGAGATTGAATATTCCATAGCCCTCATTTTACAAATGGGAAAAGTAGACCCAGAGAAAGAAAATGAGGGCCAAGGTCATACAGATAATTAGGGCAGAGTTAGGAACAGAACTTCCCATTCTTGATTCATTACTCATTCTACATTTCACCCTGCCCTTCCATAATCATCAGTCTTTACTCTTACTTCTTTGATCATAGAAATAAGATTGACTATGAGATCCATTTAATAAAATGCCATTTTTGTTCAAAAGTAGTGTAGACATGCCCTCAATCTATCAAAGGAAGTACATTAAGTCCATCTCCAAATAGGACTTTTTCTAAGCAAACTAATTTATCCAGAACATTTGAGTCACTTTACGTTCAATTATAAAAAGGTCTTGTCATGATACAAGTAGTGTTTAATGCACTAAAGAGTAGGAATATTTAAAAATAAAAATTGGACAGAAAACTCAGTTGGTAACTTAAGAAAAGGGAGAAATGCAAGAGAATATATCTTAACCTATTTATTAGAGACATTTGAAAGGTCCTAAGAAAACCTGAAAAATATAATTGTGCTATAAAAATTGAGGATTAATATAGAGAGTTCAGCACTCAAAGGATATCATAAATTAATATTGTGCACGAATGTTCTTTCTGGTTAAAAAGAGAGAGAGAGAGAAAGAGAGAGAGAGAGAACTTTTTAATTAAATTTTATTTCTAAAGGTAATTTTTTTTACAGTGATCATAGACACTCCAATAGGGAAAGAGCTGACCAATATAGCATTGCAGTAGCTCACTTTTGCACCTTGCTAAGCCTAAGGCGGTCAAGCCACGTTTGGCCTCTATTCTGCATAAATTTCACACTCCAACACAACAGCAATATTTTCCATAATGCTGATCCCAGAACTCCCTAAAAACACATGGGGTTTGTAGTGCTGGAACTAATTCATAAAATAATACGGATTTCTGCCACTAGTCAGAAAGCATATTAAAATGCCATGTCAATATTTGGCTACGTCAAGAACCCACCATACACAGAGATAAACTTGATTCATCGATGCCCAATATAAATCTATACACAGTGAATGTTTCTGCAAATTTTCTGGCTAGATTCAGTGGTTTTCACTATGTCTAGTTCTAGCCATGCCACAGCCTTGTTCGTTCAAAGTCAATAGATATGCACTGATTCAAAAGTTGAATTGCATTTATATCTGTCTCTTCTAGTATGCAGAGGTGCTAAAAATAAAACAAACTGATCTTGTCTCAGGGAAAAAAATTCATATATTTGAGTCTTTTATTGGTTCAAGCAATTGATCTGGCCTAATCCACTTAATCTGAGATACTGAAAGTTAATTTTTGGCAACTTTTGCCTCTGGCTACTAATAGCCTGGATGTTGCTTATTTATTTCTTAGACCTATGTATCATGGCATGTGACTGCCTACAATACCCTTGGCAATAACAACCACAACCTTAATCCTTCCAGAATGGCGAGCTCCATATGAACATGTTATTGGCCGTACGACCCAACTATTAACCTTCATCTCAGCAAGTCTTGCCTAATTGCCTAGGAGTAACACCTGACACATAGGCAGTTTGTGGTAAATATGACCTGGTCCAAATAAAAAAAAGAAAGAAAGAGCTGAATCAATATTTCATGGTTTTGAATTGGTACCAGGAAAGAATTAAGCAGTGAATTGCAGCTGAAGGTGAAAGGTCAAACTGAGAGACAAGTCAGATAGGCCATGTACAAGTAGAGTTAAGACGAAGCAGGAATAGACGGTGAGCAGTGCCATGACATGGAGAAAAGATGAAGAGTGGGAGAAGGACACACAGAAGCCAAGCCATACACATCACAGATTGAGCACCAGAATGACGAACCATGAACTCTTCTGCAGAGGTCTCTGGAACTTTTTTTGTAACTGGAACAATCTAGAAGAGTTTACCTGTATCTAAAACAGCTCTCTCTTCTTCTATCTTCCCTAAATGTGATAGCCAACTTTCCACGCGTTTCTATGTATTCTTATCCATTCAAAAACCCATCCTTCCCATCCCTTACTGAAATAACATGAATAAGCCTGTTTCTGGCAAGCAAGAGAGAGATTAACTAAAAACATTACGTAAAGCTAACCATTCATCTGAAGATGTTACACCATTTGCCAGGTTTGATTATGTACTACTTGAGCTATCTCGTTGCTCCCTGCAGAGATCCTGCTGTTTCATAACCACTGTGTGTGATGTTATATGGGCATCTACAGTGTAGGCATCTTGATGCTCCTTGTTCAGTGAGACCGAGTCTAACACAGACACATACTGGCTACAGAGAAAACCAAAACACTTTGAAGCTCTAATGTGCATTTCCCCAAGCTCCTTGCTTGGTATTTTAAGGCACTGGTTGATTAAATATCTGGTATCATTAACCCTAATTTTAACTTCAGTTAAATGCTTAGGCCCCATTTAGTCTTTGCTCACAAAATGGTGAAACGAGGTTCTAATTTCCAGCATTTTGTAACACAATTCTTCAGTTTTAGAATGTTTTCTGTGTGGTTTTATATATCTTAAAGTATTCATTTACTACATCTTAAATGATTCATCTTGTAAACATATTAAAATTAAAACTAACATTACCTTAAATTTTATTTTGACACCATGTTTTTTGGAGTGCCTAATAAATCCAAAATGATTGTGTGTGTGTGTATAGATGTATGTGTATGTTTTAAAAACAATCACCTTTTGCTTATGAATTACAGGTCAAAAATCATTTCTACGAAAATGAATTCAATTTTGACATCTGGCTTAATTGGCTACATTTTTCAGAATCTTGCCTTTACTTAGTGATCTGTAATTTCATGCTTTACTTAGTGGTATATGAAATAAAACAGTGATGTTTGGACACCTTGAATCTTTCCTTTCTTTTGAAAGTAATATATCAGTTTTAGCTGTTGAGCTCTTTGCTCTGAGACCTGACAAATGTGTATTATACATCTAGAATCCTTATTCAAGAAAATCCATTGTTTAGGCATAACCAACGATGTTTTTGGTTGAATGATTCAATGTCTTAGAAATTCTAATATCAGTGTTTAGTGCCCTTGATATTCCTACTATATAAATTACATATATATGTGTGTGTGTGTGTATACATATATACTTGTTCGTTTGTTCGTTTTGTCTTGTTTTTGGTAGCTGGCTGGTATGCAGATCTAAACCTGTGACTTTGGTGTTATAAGGCTGCACTCTAACCAACTGAGCTAACCGGCCAGCCTCCCTATTATACAAAGGGGTCAATGGTAGATCTGGGAGTGAAATTTAGAATCAAGGACCTTAACTGATCAACCAGTCAACACGTATTTACTGACCTGTAATGTGCCCAGTGCTGGGATAAACCTTGTGGAAAATGTAGAATAAAGACAAGATATTGATTGTTTCTGCCTGGGAAGAGGTTCTAACCTGGATGAGGAGATAATATTTAATCATAAGAAGACATGATACAACCACATAGGATATAATATAATGAAATGTTTGGTTGCGTGTTACAGACTGTTAGATGTCAGAGCAAGGAAAATACTAAGGTCTACAGAAAGGGATTTGAACTCTGAACTGAAGGAGGAAAGGATGTTGGCTAGGTAAGGCTTCATTCTCTCCATACTCTCTCTACAGACACACTGCTTTATAAAACTTACAGGAAATAAGTCACCATAGTAGATCATATGACTTCTCATCTCCAAGGCTGAAGCTGAACACAAACATCCTGTGTACTGTCTGGGTACACACATGATTCTCAAGGACCAAGAAGCCTCTTTCTCCCATCCTTCCAATGGTTCCTGCCACTGGCCCCATCTGAATCAAGCACACCATTCAATCATTTCCACCCTTTGGGAGACAATATATGAAAAACATGGTCTTTAAAGTCATAAAAATTTTAGCCTAGTACTGATCTGATCCTTTTTTTTTTTTTTTTGTCTTTTTCGTGACCGGTACTCAGCCAGTGAGCACACCAGCCATTCCTATATAGTGTCCGAACCCGCGGCGGGAGCATCGCTGTGCTCCCAGAGCCGCACTCTCCCGAGTGCGCCACGGGGTCGGCCCCTGATCTGATTCTTTTACTGCCACTATGTGACATAGACTCAGTCTCAGTTTTCATGTTGGTAATAAGCTTGTTAGAGGATTAAATGATAGAGCATATGACAGGTGGCCGGGGCACACATGGACTATTGTGGAAGGCATATGAGCATTCACGTGATCATGGGATGTCATCTACCCCATCCTTCTCCTTAAAACCGCAGTTAACCTATATGCAGTATCAGGATATTTCAGACTGAGCCATATGAAATTACAACATTTAACTGTTTTGACTTATAAAAATGACAATTTTATGTGATTCAACCTAATTAATATTAGTACATTAATCTATTTTCAGTCATTGACATAAGATTTTTCTAATTTTATAATCAAATCAAAGAGTTTCTCTTGGAACCCTGAGGAAGAGACATATCTCACTGATGAGATAACACTGTTAGATTACAATAATCAATTTACAGCTAAGTTTTGATTTGGGGGTAAGGTAGAGGGAAATTCAAGTTTTGGAGCTCAGTAGTATTGGCATCTATAATGGGGTCATTAGACAGAAAGCCAATGTCATTACTGAGTGTCTGGATTTGAATAAGAGACAGAAGGAGAAGAGACATGGATTTAGCCTATTGAATACCTTTGCATAGGACAGGTCTGAGTCTCTCCCTCTCAACCTCTCTTCCACCTCCATGTGCACACAATTCTCCCTTTGGGGGATGAGGGTAAGGCACAGCAGAAATCAGTTGACTGCCAGGTTGAATAGTATCTGCCTTTGCAAGATAGTACAAATCCAGTAAAGGAAGCAAGCTAGGCAAGAAACTACAGGTTTGTTTACTGCATATGCTTCTAAATGTTCCCAGAAAAAAACCTCCATTTGTCAATGACCCAGCAGGGAGTAAATGAAAATGCTTATTCAGACCCCTCAATTGAGAGAGCTCCCTTAATCCGCTCACTGATGAGATAACGCTGTAGGATTACAATAATCAACTTGCAGTATGTCCTCTATTAGTGCATAAAACTATAGCAGTTCATAAGCACTAGATGTTTCTTCATTTACATAATATCGTGACTGACTTTCACCCTTCTGAGACCATCCATTATTTCCCTATCCCTCCCTTGAAGTGTTTCAATAGAGACAATTGAATTGAGGACCATTTAACAGTTGCATTTCTAAATGACCAAACTTTAAAGAAACAAAAATATATATGTGTTCAGTTATATATATATATCACTGACTTAAGTCACTAAATTATAAACATATCTAGATATTAACAGTGACATCGAGCTTCTCAGCTTCCTCTCACAGTGAGAATTACAATGAAGTGTCTGTGAGACCAGTATGTAAATAGGGGAAGTAATAATGCACAGACTCTTTTTAAAATACTTTCCGTATTGCTATTAGTTTACATAGTGACATTTTAAAGTTATTTCCCTCTACATCCTTTCCTAGTTAGCCAATGTAAGGCCCATGGACAAAGAGAGAAGGCACTTTCTGATACACATTTTTTTAAAAGTTGGTTAAAATTCACGTTATGAAATTGCAAAAGTTTAGATAATTCATTCCATCTTGGCTTTTTTCCATGCACTTTTCTAAAGAAAATTTAAAGTGTCAAAAATACATATCTTGAGCTCATTATTAAATGCTAAATACCACAGTGTTTTGAGCTGCCTCGTGGCCATTGTAAAGAAAACAGGTGTTCTGATAGATTATAAAGTGTGAGTCAGATGATGTGCAGGACAGAATTTTAATGAAGCTGCAAGCACAGAACTCTGACTGGCCTCTTGAATATGAGGCTAAAACCCTGAAAGTAGTCTTAAAGACAAAATAGCAGGAACGCAACACAGGAAGCGTTCACTAATAATCAACAAGTAAATGGGATGTGGAAAATCATTATATTGAGATGCTTTTACATTTCAATGCAATTTAATACAGCATTAGCCTAAGGAGAAGGTGGGTATAATTTGAAAGGACATCCATGTCTTTGTATATATGCAAATATATGAAGAATGCGTCTTCATCGCCACATTAAGTTACTACTCAAGACTACATGCAAAAGCGCCATTCCTCTAGGTGAAGAGATTCCATTAGAGACGGGAAAAGCCATATTTGAGTGTGGCATCAAAGAATAATTAATGATCAATTCCTTAATTAAGTTCCTATTTTAGAGATCTTCTGAAAAACCTAACTTTCCTACCTTTCGTTTTTCATAAAATGTCTAGAGAAGATATGTAAGTGAAAATACACTTGGAGTTTTAGGTGTGGATAGAATTTCAAAAGAAAGATCTAGGCTACAAATCTGGAAGCTCTGACAATGTCAGAAGTAAAGCCTATGCATTAAATTAGATGATATCTTTCATTAACTGTGAATTTAATATCTCATCTCTTTTACAGAAATCTACATCATATCTGATTGTCCTAATTTTTTTCCTTCTACGTTTTCCTCCTCCTTTTAGAGATTGTTATATATAATTTATATGAATAGTTTAGATACAAAAATTTACAAAAATTCACATTTTGCTATGTTTTCTGGAACTCATATATAATCATTATCAGGAGAAATTTCTGAAAAAAAAATCTGTGTCCATAGGCTAATATTTTAGCTACTTCACAGCAAAGACTACTGGAGAGTTCATCACATGGACAGATTTCACATGAATAAAATTTCCTTTGGCCAAATAAATGTAATTAATAAGAAATTGGAAATGAACTTATTTTAATTTTCCCCAAGTATTTGTAGAGTAAGCTAAATATTGTCCTATGGTTCACTTAGCTATCCTCTTCAATTGACTTTAGGCTGTTAGAAGCAAGGCTCTGGAGACTTCTTCATTGGTATTCCCAGGACTTAACACAGTTCCTGGTTCCACAGCCACTGCAAATATTCCATGGAGATTTATTTGCTTGAATAAAAGACCTAAATGTCTATACATGATACACAGTTCTGAAAGAAACATTAAAACTACATGAAAAGGCAATCTACACAATGCTTTCTAAATTATAAGTCTCTCAATTTAAAAATCACATAAAATCTGTAAGTGGAAAACAACACTGTATTTAACCTATAAGATTTGTTGTGATATAAATACAGGTAATGCTACTTTTCTATTATTTGTGTTACAGAGGTATTTACACATACACTCTACCTGTAGTCTACAACCTGTAAATAGCAGAAATATAATGTTTCCAATTCTGTTTATGTGCATGTAGTCTGAAGCATATATGGCAATTTTTTGTTTCATGCTTAAACACACTTTGCCAATGACATTATCTATCAGCTTAGAGAAGAACTATGTATCATGTGGACAGGAACAAAATAATTTCACACCCCTACTCTCAACATTTACCTTCAAGAACTTGCTGGCTCAGACAGCTTTCCTCACCAACCACACAAGATCATTTCCACCTCTGCACACTGTGTTTATTTTGTAGGAAATGCCCTTCTCGTGGCTTGCTACCTAGATAAGTTCTACCTGTCTGGCCCTGTACCACCTACTTATTGTCTAACAATCACTTGCTAGTTCTTATTTAATGACTATTGCCATTATTTACTTCTATGGGAATCCTGGTATTTCTAACCTTAAGACATCCTTGTGTTCCTCTGGGATAAACACAGTTACACAGTTACAGAGTTCTATTGGTACCACTTCTGCCACAGCCACCTCGTGAACTTCATATGGCAGTAGAGAGCTTAGGAAGCAATGATAGATCTGTGGTCTCGTTTGCCTGACAATTTCTCCAGGAAGTGGATGGGTCAGGGTCATAACTGGCTGTCCACTCCCATGTCTTCTCTATGAGATGGTTGGCTTCTTAAGGGTAGAGTAGGGATGTCATGTTTGTATCTACGGTACTTTGAATGATATCTAGTAAACATGGATTGATAACCATTGATAGCTTTTGGAATGAATAAAGAGAGACATTGAGCTTCCATAAGTTAAAACATTCAATGCAAGGTTATGGGGTCACTGAGTAAGCAGGAAGTCCTCCGTGCTGTATGTTTTCTAGTCAAATACTCCTATCTGTACATCACTGTAGCCTAAATAACTGGTAATCTGGGTCTTAAAGAAACAGCTAAGAGAACAAAGGGCTAAAGAGGAGACACCACCTAGCTGCCTTACCATTCTTCCTTTTCAGAGAACTGTGGCATTGATTTGACCACGGTGAGACCAAGGAGAACAGGGTCTTAGTCAGCAGGACTATGACCATCGGCCCACTCAACGGCCCATCTAACAATAGGATGTCAGTGAAGGATAAACTGCTTTTCCCCCCAGAGAAGTGGCTCCTGAATGTCTAGGATGAGGTATTTTGAGAAACAGAAAAGCTTCTGCTGAATGTATATGGAGAAATCGCAGAACATCACTGATTACCCCAGGCTAGGAATAAGTGCGTTTCATTAGAGCAAATCAAAATGTGTGTTCAGTTCATCCCGTCAAGCTCAGCTGCTCTAAAGTGGCCATTCCAGTGTGTTCTGCAAATGGCATGTACGCCAAAGACAGAGCAGAACATGCTAAGACAAACATTAGAAATGGAAGTAACGAGGTTTCACAGAGAATCTACCTATTGAAGTGTTTCCCACCAAACAGGCTCATAAGGCATTTATACGTTTGCTATCAAACTGAGCATTGTAACTTCTGAGAAGCAGGCTTTCCTTCCATTACCTCAATTTCAGCACGTATTTGCTATTGATTTCCCTTTCAGTGAATTTGACTCTATTATTAAAATGATATTCTATATTTTATTGCCCCTGAACACCTGCAAGTAAAACGTATTTTAGTGCCCAAATAAGTTACAGGCATACTTTAAAGAAGCCTTTTCAAAACCCCTCACAAAGTCCCTGGGTCATACAAGTGACATGTTACTAAGGAAGATAAAAGAGAGCTCAAAGTAAACCATTATTCCTTGCTTTCTATCCAATTAAATTAAAGCCAACAAATGGCCTGAACCCCAGTGGAATGAAAGTTACAGATTTTATCTCATGTCTATGAAAAATGAGACTTTGGGGAAACCTTTGTGTTTCAACTCTTCCACAATAAAATCATATCTCCAAACCAGTTACGCCTAGTCCCATTTTCTTTCAGAATCCAATCCCCTATCACTTCTTTATTCATGTACTAATCAATTATAATTTAAGGGCATTGACAACTAGAAGTACTCAGCGATTGCTCTTATCATTCTTGCTTCAACAAAGGTACAATACTGAAACTTATTCATTTAAAAATTACAAAAGGAAGAAAAAAAAAAAAACAGGAGAAAACTAGTTCATAAAAATAGATACCACCAAGGCTTAGACACAGAAAAAATTAAATTGCTTTTCCTAGAGTTCCATAGGTAATTCTGAAATTTGTGTCACTGGAGGGCAATGGATAAACCATATTTTTAAAATAATTTTGTAATAAATCTCATCTCTCTTCTAAACTTAAAAGGTACAGTTAGGAGGCTAAATAAGCTGCCAAAGAAACATCAGTAAAAGAGAAACAATGCAATTTCTTTCTGTTTATTTAGAGGAGCTGATAGCACGCATGCTGTAAATCTATTATAGCCAATGATTCCAATGCTTTCCTGGGAGTGTAGGGATTGTAATCTGTATAACGTAAAATAAAAATTATGCTTAGTATGCACCGTCATGAACCTTAACATTCAGTATTAGGGTATTCATTTTAAATGAACTATTTTAAAACCGTGCTGATGAAACTCATAGTTTAAATAAGTGGAATCAGGGTTGCCATAATAGCTGTGTGGACCATGCCAAATCCTTCCATTTACAAATTCTTCAATTAGTAAGTGACTAATGCCTTTACTCAGTTTATGTCAGAGATCTCTTATTGGATAAAGCCATCTAAGCATACAATTTATATGACATTCTCAAATGCTTTTCATGGATTCTGCATGCACATTCCTTACATTACCTAAGTAATCCAGTCATCAATTCAAGATACAGTATCTTCTGAGTTTACTAGCCAATCCAACTACTTCCAAATCTAGAGCTTCCCAATCCAATTCTGAGGTTGCGTGTCTGTTCAAGTTATCCTTAGAACAGCACATGACTCACCTGTTCAATATTTCAGCTTTGCTTTAAAATCCACATGGGTTGCCTGTAAAGAATGGCAATGCTTTTCTAAGATTGTCTCTATGAATTGCTTCAACTGAGCAATACTATCGCAAATCCCATTCCTCATGAGAGAAGTTGGAAGGAAAAGCTTTCGTTGCTATTTAGTGACCCAAAATGTGGTGTGATTAAATGTGTGGCTGGAAATATGTGGAAATATATATATTCACTACTTTTTTTAATGCCCATGGCAGACATAATTAATTAACCATTAGTCTCTTTCTACTTAGTTCAAGCCTGTCCTTGTAATGCTTGTGACACAGCCTTCCAAGCATAGCAGTCATGACCAATGGACTTGAGCTTATAATCACAACTCTTGCCCATTTCTCTTATTCACAGAGCAGGAAATTGAGATTCAACAAGGAGAAGTGAATTCCTCGTTGCCACAAACCTAGTTAATGGCAGAGTCTTTATGATTTGTCCTCTTATTGTAACCTAAGGTCCAGGGTCTCCTAAATGCCCAGTTGCTCACTGCCACTAAAAGATCTGAAACAGGAATTGAACCGGCCATAACCCTTTGTTCTGAGTTTCTGTTTTTGCAAGAGGCAGCAGGAAGTCAGGAACCATGAAATACTAGACTGCCCTCAAAATATATTCACTAAAACTGAAATATGGGCCCCAGAGATGAACTTTGGTGAATCTCTGCCCAAGAAGAGCCGGGATCTCCACACCTACCTGACCCTGTTTTATGCAACATGTCAGCCATGACAGGAAGTCTCAATTAGCCACCTATGGACTGTAACCTGTACTAGCCGAAGGCTCAAGGTTTAGCCTGTGTGACAATTTCCTGAGGTCCTGCCATTGCCCAAAGGCCACATTCCTTTCTGGGTCCAAATGCAAATTTGGCTCCAGAACTGACCAGTGAACTATGTCCTATAGTCAACCAATTCAAATTGAACAAGCTTGTATCCTTCATTTACATGAGAGGACCTCAGTGAGAACTTGGGCAGGAAGTTAGGCCAGAACTATGGCTATATAAGACAACCCTTTTCTCTTGTTCAGGGAGACACTGCTTTGGAAGTGATCCCCAGTGTTCTCACCACCTGCAAGTAATCAAGCCTTTTCCTCTTACCTTGGTCTTGGTGATTTTGTGCTCTCTGAGGGACCAAGCCCTGTCATCTGGTAACATTATGACAAAAGAATACAAATTCATTATGTACTATAGGAATTGGTAGCAAAGGAGGATTAAGGTTGACTAGTGCTTGATGGAGGTTAGAAGAAGGCTGGTTCTGCCCTTGGGAGGATAAAGAGGAAAGTATCAGTGTGTGACTGTTTCTGTATCTGAACCCTACTCCTTCCTAAAGGACCAACTCACATTTTACTTTCTCACTGAAATTTCTTCTTAGCCCATGGGTCTTTCCAAAATCAGACAATCTCTTTTACTCTGAATTCCCAGTCTTTTATCCGTCTCCTTGGAGGACAGTCAACATTGCTTGTTTTATCTCTTCTCTACTAGATTGTGGATAAGTTAAGGACATTCCTATTTATCTTTGAATTTATGCCAATCCATACCACAGTGCCTTATCCATAGAAAGTATGCAATAAATGTGGCATGAATGACATAGAACACAATGTAGAAGGCAGAGATGGCAGTAAGAAAAGACTAATGCCATGTTCAAACATGATCTCACCAAGCTCCTTCCCCAAAATCATTTCTATCTGTTTTTTTTTAATTACCCCAAAGCATACTTTACTTGGAATTCATCTCATCATAAAATAAGAAATGAAGAAAGGCTAGGACTTAATGGGACTGAAGATTGTACGTGTTAAATTGCAATTTAAATGACATAGATATAATCATAGGTGTAGTTCCCCAGTCCAAACAAAACAAAACAAAAAACATAAACTCAACTAAAATGTCAACATTTCTCTTTTTTATTTTATTTTATTTTTTTAAACAAGCATTGACTTTTTCCTAAAATAACAGTTCGGGAAAATAATTATTAAAAAATATGATGTGAAACAAAATACTGATTTCCCACATCTATTTCCCTTTTCATTGAAAGTGTTCTTCCATAAGTAATGGCATGTTCAAAAGCAACAGATGAGCTCTACAAATCGTGATGGCTTACTACATGCAACATAACTTAGAAGTTCACTAGATGCATCACATGAGGTGTCACAGGTATGGTCAGGAACATCACTTCAAATTCACATTAGTGGGAACATGGCAAACTGCTTTAGAGAAGACGTTAGCAAGTGTAGTGCTACACTTGGAAGACATAAGAAAAAGAAGTTCACTATTAATATGAAAACTTTAGAGGTTAAATTACATGCACTAATGTAGCCACATTCCAAACTGAGCAAATGCATTTTATATTTTAATACATTTTAAAAAAATAAACATCAAATAAATTAAATAAAACAAATATTTATTGAGAGCCTGTTTTTGCCCAGTGCTGTGCTAGGATCTAAAGGCAAATTGTTAAGATGCATTTACTTGCTTTTAGGAATTTAACGAATAATACATTGATAGTGGAAGACAGCCATTCTTTAGTTATCCTCATTTGTATTTTAGGTTTAAGTGTGATATATTGGTCTGTCATTCTATTTGTTCTGGACATATGGGCTTGGGAGTCAAACGAACTTGAATCCAAATCCTGGCTCTGCCACTTAATAGCTTTCAAACTTCATTGGGTTAGTCAGCATCCCTAAGCCTAAAATGGAATAATAAATAATGAGAATATCTTCATATAATAGTGTTATTGTTAAAATTATGGGAGGTAATGCCTATGAAATGCTTAGCATGGTTGCTGGCACTTGATAAGTACTCAGTAAGTGTTCATTCTTATTACTATTATCACTAATAATAATGACCTCTGCTAGAAAAGTCAAATAGCTTTAATTACACATTAAATTCCAAATTATTAGATTTTTGAGTATGTAATTATTACAAATCAACATATCACAATTGGGATAAGAAATATAATTCCAAGAAAGAATCAACCAAAAGTAAATGTGTTAATTAAGTGTCAATTAAAGGCATCTACCTTAAAACTTGTTCTTGAAATAGATCTGCAGAGTAAATGCAACTTTTCAAATTAATCCAATAACTTTGGCATTTTGAATGTCCTCAATTATATCAGTGAAGTAAAACTATCTCTAAATAAATCTCCCATGTGAGGAAACTGATTCATCAATGACTCAAGGGGAAAAATAGCATTGCTTCTCACCATGATTAGAAGTTTTAATATATTTAATTTAAGGACAATTTGTCTACAGTCAACAGAGCTTACACAGTCTGACAGTTACAGGTAATCTCCTGAGGTAGCAAAAATACAGACAAGAAATATGACCTTTATTTGTCACAGCAAGAATCAGTACACCCTAAAATATTAAATTATATGTCAGATATTAGGGAAAAATTGAGCTTGAGGGTCCAGTTTATATAAAATTTAAAAGACAAGTGTATGAGATCACTATTTGTTCAGTAAAATGGACAAAATAAAAGGAAGCATTTACTATAACTTTGTTTTTTTTTAATTTGTAATAAACAGCTCCTAACACTGGTGTATTTCTATTGCACAGTGACAAGTTACAAAAAAGTACAAACTGTCCTTTCAGTACATGCCTCATGGTGGTGTATTTGGGATGATAACCTATGAAAGACAGCTGAGGTACTCCTTTGTCCTGTTTGTATTCCTCCTTTTTTTCCTTCAATGTGAATATGTGAAGCCATTAGGATCTGGTATTATAATTTAATTGAGCTGAGGTTTACACTCATAACTAAACAATAAAGTTAAAGTAATGAGTTTCAATCACAGGACTGTAGCACATAGTTTAATTTACATAGATAATTAAAATCACCACCCCTACTGTCCTTTCTTTGTACTTGGTGCTGTCCTAGCAAGATAGCTGGATATTACCAGTATCCCTTTTCCATTAAAGGGAGATGGAGGATAGAAACGGGGTGTGGGGAGCTATTTTCATGTAATTTACCAACCCCTTTTCAAGGCTAAAAATGCTTAACGTGAAATATGTTTGGGCCAATTGGTTTTAAGTTTCGAGTGAAAATGATTCTGATAATTAAGGGAAGTTTAACAAACTGGCTGGGTGCTTCAGTAGATTCTTCTGCCTTTATGTTTCCTCATGTTCAGTGGGGTTTCCTCAGTAAGCTTCTGCTGAGTCACAGAGCTCTTTCCGTGGGCAGTCATTTCTCATTCCACTAATCATTTGCAAACTATTATTTAACTGTCAGAGCCCCACAGTGGAGTGACAAGTTCTAATTTTATAGTAGAAAGAAAAATAAAATCTACAGAGAAAGAACCTCTATAGATTTCATTTAAAAAAACAAAACAAAGCAAAAATTTCCGATTCCATAATTACTTCTGTGGTAATTGTTATTTATTGGCAAATCACTTGACTTGGTAGTTGTTTTTATTTTTACCATTCACAGAAACTTGGTAGTTGTTTTTATTTTTTCTTTTAGTTTTTCTTGAGTTCTGCAACAAAAGTTAGAACTTAGCAACCTGATATAGTTTGACAGGGTTGAAGGGGAAGCCATTATTACTCGTGACACTAATGCCGCCATTTGCATGATGTCACTTGGACCAGGCCAGGGATGTGATGCCTATATTCATCCTGAATTGAAAGTATGTGGTGGTGACAGGTATTTCTGAGAGTACTGCTGCAATCTATGTCCTAATTTTTAAAGAGGTTGGGAATTTTATGCAAAAGACTCTGCCATATACAAAGGGTCTTCAAAAAGTTCATGGAAGGATTTGTATTATCTTTTACTTCCGTTTTTCCACTAACTTTTTGAAGTATCCTCCTATGTCTTGGATATCTTTGCTAGATTACATTGCATTTTTAATATCTTATTAAATACTCTGATACCTTTCATACTGACAAAGTAGTGTCAAAGATGAGAAATATTATTTTTAATGAACAGTGATAGAGTTGATTCTATATCCCACAGTCAATGAGATGATTACTCTAAAAGATTAAATAACTAAAGTTACTTGTGAGTAATAAAGTCTAAGGTTGAATTTAAAAACTACATATTTGTTGTTTCTTGAGAGGTAGATTCTATTGTATTTATCTGAAATCAAGGAATATATATTTAATGAGATTACAATTAGTTGATACTTGAGTTCTTTTACTTGAGAGCAACATACAGAAATCCAATTACAAATTCAAAAAATGCTTCAGGCAACTTGTTTTGCTTTAATAATATGTATTAATAGTCTGACATTTTGTATTAAAAAAGTTGTTTGTCTGATGAGTAATTATGTAAGTGAAGATAAGACTTTTACAAATTAATTTGGATTTATTTAATTTAGACACATTTGAAAAGTAAGGTTCAAAATGATGAATAATTTTCAAACTTAGAAATTCATGTCCAGAAACATCTTCAAATACTATGCAGCAAATAGTTCTATGTGCCATTTACGAATGAGCCTAAAAACAATCACTCATTTTCAGCCACAAAAAATTAAACAAGAATTCAATGGAGTGAAACTGTTAAACTGGTAGCTTTGAAGAGATTTATCCCCCTTTTCCCCCCTACACTCAACTTACCTTAATAATGGAATTGGGTACCAGAAAATGGGATAGAAGTCAAGCAACCCCTAAGTGTCATTATACAAAATAAATTCTATGCCAGCAAATCTGATTCAATTGCTGAGTCTTATTTACTAAAAATAGCTTTAAATATAACTTCAGACATCAGCATATTTGTAACAGTCATATCTGTAAGATACCAAATTATTTTCCTTTTCTGAAAATATTGACATGTGGTTTCTGAAATTTTTTTTTAGGCTGGACCAAAAACCAAGGTTGAAAATGCTACCTGTAATTTAAAGCAGTTCTCTCTGTGTTATTCATAGTGCAGCCTTCTTAGAAGGATCATAAAGGTGTTAGCAAAAAGGCAGAAAGAGCAAGTTCAATTACATAAAATTACCCAGACATTTCTCATTGCTCTGACCATACATGGATTATAAAAAGCTTTCCTAGAGCACCCACGTGAAATAGTATATACTAATGTAAAAATACATTATGGAGCAAGCATTACATAGAAAGTGGGCATTTTTTTTTAAGGTACTTACAATTACAGCAAGTCACTGCCATGCTGTCATTTCTGTCTGGAATGTCCTTGTTTTCACTTGTGCCCTGGTTAATTTCTACTCATGTTTTAGACCTGGGCTTTAATATCAATTCCTTAAAACAGATTTTCTTTGTCCAAGGTCATCAAGATCATGATCCCTTTAATATTTTCTCATCACCCTTTTCATTTCCTTCATAGAACCTGTCAAAACTAGTGACTATACATCTTATGTGGTTTTGCAATTCATGTCTGCCTCACCTAACTCCACGAAGGCAAAACCTGTGCCTATTTTGCGCATTACTGTTTTCTTAGTAAATTAGCATTTTCTGAAGCAATGAATGAGTGGATACCCAGTTTGAAACACCCCCATCTCCTGCATACTTTATTAAGTATCCAAACTCCACACAAATGGACTTTTTTAAAACAACAATTTTACCTGCATTTTTCAATTCTCTTTCTATTTTCATTCGCTTTCGTATAACAATGGTTTCATTGACAAAACAATCCTTTCCCTCTACCCACATATCCCTTGTTTTTTTAGGATCTCTGTGCTTTAAATATTTAAATTCTAAATAACTAAGTGGTAGTTAAACCCATCACATATTCTCTGCTCTTGTGTGAAGCCTCAAAAAATAATATAAATGGAAGAATAATAACCATGAATATTATAAA
Source organism: Cynocephalus volans (assembly GCF_027409185.1). Lineage (NCBI taxonomy): Eukaryota > Metazoa > Chordata > Mammalia > Dermoptera > Cynocephalidae > Cynocephalus > Cynocephalus volans. Next base: position 148,593,485 of record NC_084461.1, on the reverse strand, counting down.
CATGTTTTGCATCTGACTAATTTGCACATGTTAAAGATTTGATGCAACTAATAATTCATCAGTCTTTTCCACATGCAAACCAAGAAAATGATATCAGTTTGAATATCAAACATAATGATACAGAGGCAGCTTTCAATCATCACTGAGAAAATGATAGCATCAGTTTGAATATCAAACACAATGATACAGAGGCAGCTTCAATCATCCATGTTAATGGAATAGATATGATCCATCCCCACCAATAAACACAAAGCCTCACTTTACCCCTGATTTGTTTCCTCTTTAAGCCATTATAAGATCTGATAAGATGTGGAAAGATGGAAACAGCCACTTCCTTTTTAGCCTTTGTTCAGCCCTTTGGAGGGTGGTAACTCAAAGTAGTAAAATATCCTTTAGGAAAAAAGAGGAGGAGGGTGTAGGATGGGTAACTCATGAAAAGAATAATAGGTCCCTGGATATTCTGTGGGGAAGTATATTTTGTAACACACCCTACCATCTAGTAGGCGCTTCCCAATAAGAGGAAAAGTAAAATAATGACATTAATTCTGGATCAAAACTAAGCAACTTAAAGACAGGTCTAATCTCAATACTATTGAGGCATAACACAGTTCAGTGAAGTTAGAATTTCACACATAACCAACCCCGATCTGCAGAGTCACACAACTCTTTCTGGCCTTCCACCTCCAAGTGGTTAAAGTAATACTTCTTCCAGGGAGATAGATGCATGTAATTTTTCATTATATGGTTTCAAATCAAGCTCTAGTCTTAGAAAACAGAAACAGAAAATCAACATTGTGAAGTATTACAGACTTTGCATGTCTAAACAGCTGTGATGAATTAGTCACACTTACAACGAACTGAAGGAAAAATCTACAGGCAATATATTGCTTTTGCAAGTTTTATATTAAAGGAAAAGAAAACCCTCAAGTAATATTATATAATAAATTATTGTAACAGTGGTTGGCAGTAGGAGTAATTTAAATAAGATTAATTTAACAACCTTTAAATATCAATAAGTAATAAATATCTTCATGCATGGGGGTCCACGTTTCACTTTATTTAGAAATAATGAATAATGTCTGTTGCCTAATATAACCCTAATAACAGAATGGGAATACGCTACACTTTAACAATTTTCATTAGAATAGCTCAAGTATGGCTTCCATTGAACAGAAACTGCATCTGTTCCATACTAGGCATGCAAAAGATAAGTTCTGTGAAGAAGTTGCCAAATTAACTTTGCAAAAGGTAAAGAAAAATGACCTCAAGCACTAAACCAAATCATCTGATCAAATTCACTGCCCCTACTTTTTTTGGGTCATTATCTGTTCTTAACTCTAATGTAAAGTAGTTGTCAAACATCAGAAATATCTGGCTTTTGAAAGTGAGATTCTTGTGCCTCAGATAATCTATTATAGAGTTTTTCAAGTTATTTCAAACTACCAAAAAAAAAAAAAAATGAGGAAGGATGTTATCCTGACATACACTTTTGGATTAACTTTCAAATTGCCATCATCATCTTCACTTTCCTCCCTTCCTCCCTCCTTCTTCTCCTTCTGCACTCTCCCACACTACTTCTCCTCCTCCTCCTCCATAAATACTGAATTTCTACAAAGGCACTAAAAGAACCATTAGATTTGTTAAGTGAGAAAAAGAAGGATGCAAAACTGCATATACAAGCGTGTTCCTAATGCTTTTTCATTATGAGCTGTCAATTTTTTAAAGATATAATCATTGTAAAGATTTTGCATTGTGGGATATTGTTATTTTTAACTCTTGTTTACTGTATTTCCAGATTCCCCAAAATAAAATGTATAACTTTGATGAGTAAAAAACAACAATATATAAAGCCCCAAATGATATTTTTAAGCTTAAACTAGGTATGGCTCCTGCCTGGAAGAATTCATGAAGAGAAGAGTCTTAAATATTTTACATAAAAATGCATGTAATAAAGTAGAGAGTAGAGAGGATGGAAGTCGAATTGGTGGATTGATCTCTGGTCTACATTAATCAGACAGGTGGACATTTGGTCAGAAAAGGAAAGAGAAGACACAGTATTCCTTCAAAGAGCAAAACGGGGCAGCCTGAAATAAAAGAAGGCTAAACAGGTTTTAGGGATGAAGTTCATAGGAGCTGGGTTTTGAGTCTAAAATAGAACCTCCAGACTTAATGGAGGGGAGGTTTGCTTGGACTGAATTATTAAAATTAAAGGCGAAGTTTAACCTTTAAAGAAGTACAATTAACAATATAAATAAAATTATAATTCCTATAGAGATATTACAAAATTGAGGCTATGTCAATGGCTGGAAAGTTGTTAAAAATGCAGATCTCTGTTCACTAGCAGACATTTTGATGTTTTTGGTCTTAGCATTGACACAGGAACATGCATTTTTCAGCATGAATCCCCATCTGAAATTGATACAATTATCCAAGGACCACACTTTATAAAACAGTGGATCCCAGTAGGGATTCAGTAATTTTGACTAAAATCAACCATTTAGCCAGCATGTCTTTCTAACCTGATATTCTTAGACACCACACACACACACACACACACGCACACGCACACGCACACGCACACACAGAGAAATAACTTAACTATGCAAAATGGAATGTTCTATTATAACTAAATATTCCGTTATAGACAATGAAATGCAAAAAGTTGGAAGGAGCTCAACAAAGATTTGAAAATAACCAAGGCTTTCTGTAATGTTTATACTATGAATATTAAAAGTTGTAGTTGAGCGAAACAGCAGTTAAAGAAAATGAAGCAAATAAATAGATTGGAAAAACTGTAATCTGAAAGTGGCATTTTATTTGTGTCTTGAGCATATAATACATTTTCCTTTCATTAAATTGTTACATGCTGTTTTCTTGCATCTATTTTACCTATTAGTTCCTGATTCATAATCTGACTGTTTATAGTCCTGATTCTTAAACAAAAAAGAAGAAATAGGTCACTGAAATTCTTTCACCACAGGCTGCAGATGGACTCAGCTCAAATAAGTCAGTGGAATCCTTAATACGGCCACAGTTCTCCTCACTATCGTTACCATGAACGCCACCCTGTCTTGGGTAAATATATGCATTCTGGCCATATTACAAGTGAAAAGTGGTTAGAGTTCATGTCAAAATGAAATATTCCTAGCACATCTTAGCCATGCCAAAAATATCTAGAGCAAGCAACATGACCCAGTACTTTTTTTTATTTTTCAATTTTGCTTCCAAGTTCCCTACTATCTTTGTCAAATGTCAAGTTTGGAAAAATAGTTCTTTTTTAGGGGTGTGGCAATTACACAAATAATAGCAAAAGCCAAGCCTTCTCTTGACATATTCATATTTCTACTTTATCTTCTATTTTTCTCTTTTTCCAGCATTTCTGTTGCAATAATAAATTGATTAATTTAATAAATATTTATTTCTAAGACTGCTACCCCAAAACCAAAATAAGGTAGAAGGGGGTGTGGCAAAGTCCAGCTACCTACACTGTCCCTAAATCTTCCTAACGTAGGAAAAAAGGAGCAATTGAGTTAGCAAATCCTCACACTGTTTCAACCTGGTTCAAGGCAATCAGAGAATCCCCTCTGTTAGTCCTGACTGTCAGGTGGGTAATGTAAAAACTGGAAGAGGGTGGGAGGTACAAGCAGATGGAAGAAGGATTTAGAGTGGGAATGAGAAAGGAGAAGGCACTACACAGTATAAGTTGACACATGAAAATGTACCAAACGTAAGCCATTGACCACTAATAAGATACAGATTAAGGCAATTTTGAGAATGTGTCTATGCAGAACCCACAGTCAACCTGAACAAGTGGCCATAGCATGAAAGGCTGATTCAGAATAAATATGTGTCTGATTGGGTGTCTCCTACTTGTGATCACCTGGTCTTGGTCAGATGGTGCTGCTCGTCACAGCAGAGAAGATACAAAGGACACGGTTCCTGCCCTCAAGGAGTTCACCGTCTAGTCTGAACAAGGGAGAGTGCCCGCACTGACCATAGCACCATATGCAAAGGCCAGCCCATAGAAATACACAACCAAGTGCAATGAAAACACAGGTCACATGATTTGGATTGGGAGAGATGAGTAAGAATTTGTAAGGCAAAGAAGCAAAAGAAAAGTTCAGGCAGAAGGAGAAGCTTGATCCAAATTTCAAGGCACCTGTGAATGGAAGTAAGCAACATGTTTAAGAAATAAATTATTTGTGATACTAGTATTTACAGCCTGCGTGTGGACTAAAATGTCTGGGAAGGGCAAAAAAAAAGGTAGATCGGGGCTGTTCATGCAGTTCATCAAGGTCCACACTTGGATATCACACTAAAGAAGTAGGGAATTCATTCTGTAGTAACAGAAGCTCCCAAAGATTTTAAAGATGGAGATAAAAATGAGCATTTGTGAGTCTTGGAGAAAGACTGAAGAGGACATTTAGTATTGGGGGCCATCAGTATTGTTACTTTCTGCCAAACAGCTTGTTATCTTCCCTCTGAGGAACTGCCTCTTTCTCCTGGACACAAAGTTATTGGTTCTAGTTATTCAAATATCCATTGCATCTCACCACACCCCTGGAAATCCCATTTTTTTCCAGAACTTTCCACGCCTCTTCCAGATGTAGCTAGAAACTAGACAGAAAAGCAAACCACTTCTATCAGACGCTGCCTGCCTGGAATGTGGACTTCAGCCCAATGATAACCACGAAAATAAGGTAAGTGCTCATTTCACCTGCATTTACCTAACCAGGCAGTTCTTCAATGTCTCCCTGTTTTCTCTATTTTCTGCTTCCTAACCATCTAGGTAACCTTGGTTCCTGCCCATTTCTTTTCATTATTTAAATGTTTTGAGACACAATATGGAAAATTTATTGACACAAGCAATGTCACAGATTATATTTTTACATTATACTGCATTGATTGAGAGCGTACAAATCATGTTTTAACAATGATAAAATGTACTTAACTGGGGGAAAAGAACATTTATATTTTGGTTTTAGTATTCACTGGACAGAAATGTCAAAGGCTAGAGTGATTATCAAACAGGAGAGTTGTCAACTACATATGGAATGGACCTGCTGCAGAGGACAAGGGCACTTCAACTGGCCACCTTTGATCTCAGACCTTGCACATTGCCAAATCTATCACACACACACACACACGCACACGCACACACACACACACACACACACACATACTCGTATACCCACACATGTACACACAACTCACAGAATGCAGGTGCTCATATACCAGCATACACACACATCTCATAGAACACACACACACATCTCATATACTTTTATACACACACAACACGCACACACATTTCATAGAACACACGTTCATATACATGCACACACATACATATACACCCTCACACACATATACACATTCCTTGTCTGGATCAAGGCAGGGCAGATACCTATGAACTAAGTGTGTCTTCCTTAGAGTGCATCTTAGATCTACTCAAGAGTCACAGCACCCATCTCTGTTAATTCAAAGTAATGGGAAGCTCTCAGGAACTTGACTATATCTTTTAATTTTGACTTTTTTTAAAAAATGAGAATTTCAAACATACCCCAAAGTAGAGAGAAGAGAAAATGTACTCAAATGTATCCATCATGTAGCTATGATACTCATGACCATTCTTGTTTCTTTTATAGTCCCATCTACCCTCGCCCTACACCGGAAAATTTTGGAGCAAATTCTAGAAAAAGCATCATTTTATCCTTAAATATTTCAGTATGCATCTCTAAAACAGAAGGACTTTTTTGGGAAACATTCCCCATGCCCACTGGTTCTCTAGCCTGCCTAGCAATTCTCTGAGCTCCCACTCTCCTGCCACTAATTCCCTTTGTTCAAGTTTCCCAGAGTTGTTTTTGCTGCTTGCAACCAAGGAATGATGTCTAATAGTGTAGGTGGTGGAAGTTGTCTTTTGGTGGGCAGTGAAGAACACTTTCTAAGAAAATGCTAAGGATGCAGGGGTATGTCATAGCAATGGATGAAGGTCCCATGGGACACAGAGGAAGGGACCAGCAGAGGAGCAGCAGGAAGAAAGCAGGTGGTGAAAAGGGATGAGCTGAACTGAGGGAGAGAAGGGAAAAAACCAGAGAACTGAAGTCACTGCATTCTGGCAGCCGTGATACATTTTGGTATACCTTAGGATTTCTTTTAAGGATAAACCTAATTAGAACCATTGTAAATGAAGTTTTCAAACTCAGTTTTGTAACAAAATACAAACAATTGCACATTTTAAAAAAATAAGTAACTTCCCAATACAGAGAATATTTTCATTGTCTCAGTAATGATGCTGCCACACAGTTCATTCTTTCCTGAAATCAAAAAGAGGAAGATGGTGAGACAATTGAAAATTTGGAATAAAACTTTAAAAATAAAACATAGAAAGTATAGTTTTTCTTAATTCATGTTTTGCCATCATCTCTGTGAATCCCCAATGGCTCTCTGTGATGCCATCTGAGGAGGGCTCTCTACGTAGTTCTGGAGTGCAAGCTCTCAGAGAGTAACTTCTTTCTTATTCACTGTATCTCCCTACTGCCTGTGCTCAGGATGCAGAAGTGTGCACAGCTGTGTAGTACAAAATGTTTAGAAGAGAGGGTCAGGGTCTATGTCTCAATTAGAGGAATGAGCCCTCTTTGGCTGAACAAACTAATCCCCGAAATACTTACTGCTCATGGCAATTTCATACCCCCTTAGAAGCTATGCCATAAAATATGAAATCTTGAGAATCTGAGCATAGTGCTAGGATCAAAGCAAGAAGTAAGCATCATCAGCAAAGTAAGAAGTCATTCAATAGACAGATCTCACCTCAGGCTACAAGTCAAAACAATGTATGGAGAAAAGAGAAAGGAAGCACTAAACCAACTCTTTTCAAAGAATTTCCAGTGCCTCTGCATCCTGTGAACAGAGCTAGGTAGCAAAACAGAAGAGCAGATGGCACAGATGACAATGTAATCCTAGAAACACGGAGGTCTTGCTTCAACGTTAGAAGCCTGCTGCTCATTAGGACAACAAACTCGCCCCCTGTCACCCCCCAGAAGAGCAGATATTTGTAATTTGTAATTGGTCAAAACTGAAAAGCCAGCTCACACTCTTTGGTCAGTCCCCACAAAGAGCTTCTTAATATAATTCTGAGGCTATTAGGATGGAGTGAACTGAAAAATATTTTTTGATTAGAGGTGTACCAGATGGACAGATACAGAAGAGTGCAAAGTAGCATCATATCACAAGGAGAATTGCTGTTTCTGTGATAATGAATAGACTGTTCGAACTTTGGTCATCCACATTCACTCTCAGAGAAGACAACTGGCACACTGGTACATTTAATTACCAAGTTGCCCTGTCCCAAGCCACTCACCCTGTGGGTATCTAATAAATATTAATTAAGGATGATGATAAAGAGCAGTTCCTTTTGGGGTGAGACAAGTTTGCTGTTTAGCAGTGCAGTACCTACCCTTATACAACACCACAGGTAGAAGAGTGAGGCAAAATGATTTTTCTAATTGAAATTACAGGGGGTCTTTAGGTAACAGAATGTAATTACCTAACCTGGAATTTGGCCAGAGCAATTGGGTATATGCCTTGTGTTTTCAAAGAGGAGGTCATGATTGTGCAAAAGCAGGAGATCTTCAGTCCATGTTGACATTAAGTGACAAAACTGACCATGGTGAATGTCAAGTTGTCAAAGGTAAATGATTGCCCTCCTACGATAATGCATTATTGAGATAACTTAGTAAGGATCTGTTTGGTTGGAGAACATCTATTTAGAATAATCCATGAAAAGAGTCTGAGAAATTAAACCCTACTGCAAGCCAGGGATCCTCCTGTCCTGCTGCTTCACTGTGAAAAGTTGCACTATATTGGGAGATATCTGGCACCACGAGAGCAGGAAGTGAGGGGCAGGCTGCGTTCTTCCTTTCCTAAATGTCCTGTTAGGACTTGTTTGCCACTCGTGCATCCTCTTCACCTAGGGAAGTTTTAGCCCCCTTGATTTTATCATCTTTCCTAGTTGTTCTGACCTTTTGACATTGTAACATTTTCCTCCAGTTAAGCAGAGTAAACCACTGTGACATGAGAAACCAATACCATTTCTGATCTTACTCTCCTTCAGATATGTGACCACCTAGAATGATTAAAATGCCCAGCAGTTCTAATTATGCAAATACTTTATGATAGAGTCTTTCAAATTTAAGTTTTACCCTGTCCTTGTTTTTAAACCTACAACTGATGTACTTATGTGCTTATTTTATTTTGGCAGTATCTCTAGGAGTACTGATTTAAATTGCTCCATTTTTGAGGACTACGAGGGGAAAAAAATCAAATCTACAGATGGCTAGCATCTGTGGTTCTACAGTGTTAACACATACAGTAATACACAGTCCCTAATTGAATACAAGAATGTAACTCAATCGAGGGTCTATGCTAACATCAACCATGACAGTGCAGCCCAAGCAATTAATAAATAGTAATAGCATCTCTCAATCGAATTATGTCAGAGAGGGGCATTGTAATGGAGGTTTCTGCAGTATACTTTTCTTGAATTACATCTGCTAACAAAAGGAAAATGAATGCTCTTCTAAAATCATGTCACAGCTATTAATTTTTGATATGTATCACTAAATAACAGAACAAAAAAACAAAACAGGAAGACACAAAGACAAAGGGATTAATGACTGATGGTTGTTGTTGTTCAGGAACAGTTTTGGTCTCTGTGATATTAGTTTCTCTTACCAAAATCCATTTGAACCTACAGATCCTCTCAGTGTCATTTTAAAAATCGAAGTAAACATCAGAGTTGAAAGAAGTAATACAAAGAGACAGGGCAATCTTCTAAAGCTACCAGGCATTTCTTCCTGCTGCTGATAAACATATCCTTGAACAGTTCAGAGAACTAAATGAGGAAGGAGAATTTTGCGAATATTTTGAGCAATGGGCTAAAATGAATCACGTCAAGATCACAATGCTACTCTGGAAGTACCATTTTCTGCACAAACTTCATTTCTAAAAGGATTTGTCCTAGTTCTTTTTTAAAATCCATTCCAATTGATTTAGAGTTCAAGATTGTCTATATCTGTGGCCGCATTTCCTTTGCTTGCACTAGGAATTCTATTTATTCTGGGCTTATACATGGAAGAGGGAAGTATGAGAGAACATATATAATGTTTTGCAAAATCTTAAAATTGCATAAAATTAAACTTGGCTTTGAAGTCATGAGAGTCAGTTTTCAACCAATGACTTACAATTTCTTGAGCTGAAAAATATTTCATTTTTATTATATGGTGTTAGGATAATTTTAAAAATTCAAATCTTTATTGATTGCAATTGTAAAAGAACTATACAGATTAACATCTTTTTGTTTTGTTTTTAGGTTGCAAACAATAAAAACTAATTTAAGTTAACCTAAACAAGCCAGGAATTTTATTGCAAGGATACTGGGCATCTCATATGATCCATATAAGAGACCAACCAGGATCTCAGAAAGGTCAGAAACCGAGGTACTTCTATGGTATATTACCAACAGTTTTTATTCGACCTTCCTTAACATGCATTACTTCCCACCTCCCACTATCCAAATTTCCAGAAGAAAATCTGCTAGAATTTGTTAAATCCAGCTTGGGTCATACATCTTGCTAAAGCTCTAATCATTTGCTCCCAGATGAAAGGTGTGGGGTCATAAAACACACCTGACTACTCTTACTTAATCCTTGTGATCCCAAGATTGAGCTCTATGTTAAAGAAGTGGAATTGTAGGCTGAGGAAACACCCGCAAAGAATTTTTAAGCACGACTCGCACTTTGCCATTGCCAACGTTGTCTCCTCATTTGTGTCAATTCTAGCTGTCTATACACTCAATCTGCAAGAATTTAATTTTATTCAAGGAACTTTACATCATTTTGTGGTCTTAAAAAGAAAGCAGCATGATTTCTTATGAGTTTATTTAACTATGTTTGCAGTAGCTTACAAAACTGATGGTGGTATTTGAAAATTTTGACCTTGAGGACTTCTCAACAAATGTGTGTGGTGTTCATTTTAAATTATTACAATAAAAACTTTATATTAAAAAGTTCCACCATTAAAAAGATTGTATATCATCTAAATACATTCATTTGCCTTTGTGGATTGAAAATGTCATCTAACTACAGTTCATAAATTTAGAGGCCGAATATTAAAATTATTCATAATAGTCTAAATGAAATCTTAAAAATATGAATTATTACAGTTGGTTGAATATATTAGGTTTTTCTTATCCTAGTGTTTTTATCTGGGGTCATCTCTTCAGTCCAACTTTAAGTCTTGCTCATAACAGACTAAGGTAGACAGTTAGAAAAATGGCATAATTGGATTTTTTTTAAAGAATATTCTATTTTTTTAACAAAGAATAGAGAAAACACATTTACAGTTATTTCTTTACACTTTCACTTCACTTGAAATCATAGTCCCTTTTATGTATTGGCTTCAAATACGTATGTTTCATATCTGTTTGTATGTGCAACTCTCTTTTTTCTGCTTTCCTACTAATCCCCTTGCTCTGGACTGGACACATGGGATCAGTACTTGTTGAATGAATGAATGAGCAAACAATCATATAAATCACACATAAGCATTGAAAGAGTTTCCTAACTGTCCCTGGGTTGGTTTTTTTAAACATTCGATCATATTACGCCCTTGTTTTAAAGACTTTTTAGCAACTTCCTGTTGGATAATGAAAAGAGTTCCACTTCCTCAGCCTAGAAATTTTAAACCTTTCAAAACTTTATTTAAGTTTACTTTTCTAGCCTTTCATCCCACCAAGTAATTGCTATATCTTCTTCAAGAAGTGAGTTTTCTTACCTTTCGTACTGTCTCCCATCAGATACAGACAGCTGTCTGTTCTTTTACTTATGTTCCATATGAAAATGCACTTTTGAGTTTCCAGAGCTGATTATAGTGACTGTCACATACCTATTAGGCACTAGTTGGGTGAATCAACTAATGGATAGGTCATTAAATTTTACCTGTCCTTCACGAATGAACTCTAATATTTTTTTTCCATGAGGGTTACTCTAATAATTTCATCTTTCCTCCCTCTGAACTCCTTTTCATCACCCAAGTTTTAGATCACATCACCTCTTCAAACAGGTGGATTCTGACCACACCTTCTATCCCCATACCACTCTCTATGCCTACTATCCTATTATATATTGTTTGTTTGCTTGTTTGTTTGACATTCTTCTTCCACTACAACATCATACAAAGTCCATGATGTCAAGGACCTTTTCTTCCCTGTTAACAGATATATAACATATATGCTGAATAAAGGAGTGGATTCTTACAGAAACATGTGCACATGCTCTTTACTCCCTTGGATTTTAGATCTGTGTGCTCAATACTTTTTCACTGACTAAATTCTTAAAAGCTAAGATATCAGGTAATTTATCTTTGATCCCCTATACTTCAGTACCTTCATTCATTCAATATTAATGGGAATAATGACCAACAATTATTGAGTGCTTACTATATGCCAGGATCTGTGCTAAGGTTATTCCATTTTATACTGTATTTGATATGCATAAGAATACTATCAGGTAAAAAGCTAGAATTACTCCCTTTTGTTAATAAATAAAGGAAGGCTTCAAAGAAGTTAAGTCATTTACCCAACACCACAATAAACTAAACGCCAAGGCATATCAGATTCCATGTTCCATGCTCTTAATAAACATTGTTCCATGTTATTTCCTGTTATGCTAATAAAGGTTTCTTTAGTGTATGAATACAAACATATCAGGACTAAAATACCTAACTTTTATTTATAAATAAGAATCAGAGAATCCCCTAGGAGGAAGGGCTCCTATCAATCACCTCACCTAACCCATGCTCAATCCCTTTTCTGCAAATGCATCTACTCTATGATTTTCTAGCTACGATTTTGCCTAGCTTCTGCTTAGAAACCCCTAAGGAAAAGGAGCTGATTTTGGTCAGTAGTAGACTTTAACATTATAGAACATCCCTGGGACCACCACGATATGTGTAACCTCTTCCTCATGATGGCTAGCATCATGTCCCCACCGAGACTGCTCTTCCATAGGCTAAGTGTCCCCACGTTTTTTAAACTGATTTTTTTTAACCTTTGCAGGGCACCAGGAATAGCATACTGGACATGTGTAAAGCTTTATACAAAGTATTAAAAATAGCCATATAAATTTTATAAAACTGCAAAAGCCTAAATAGAAAATTAAAGGAATTATATGCTCACAACATCCTTAATAACACTATATGTTATTTAATGAACATATGTTGAATCTTACTTTTTGCAAAGGCTGTACTAAGCCCCTTTCCATGCCTTATCTTATTGTATCCTTGCCAGATACCATGGTATAGGTGCTATTATTAGTTATTTTAGTAATTTCATTTTATAGATCATGAAACTCTCAAATGGGGTTATGCACTCCTCAAGGAGATTCAGGTAGTAAGCAGGAATTATAATAATATCTCTCTCTAACTACAAAGACTGTGCTCTTAACCACTACTCTACACTAATAAATTTAAAATTAACTATAAAAACAGACACCTTACAAAGCATATAATACAACTTAAATTTCAACTATTTTTATAATTTTATGATTTAAAGGCTTTTCTGCTGATCTCAACAACTTCTCTCTTGCTCCATCTAAAGCACTAAGTTTTACATTGAAATCACTTTTAAAACCTTTAAAATACTAATAATGAAATATCCATAAAATTGCAAAGCCGTTCATCTTTCCCTTGCTCTCTCTTTTTATTTACAACTTTCCAATCTGGGTTTATCCTGCCTTTTCAGGGCAGCAATTACTCTAGATAACATTTCCATAGATATTATGTGATACTCAGAGATCCCAAGTATTTTGTTCATTCTCTTGGCAACTTCTGACCCCTTGGTATTTTTTAGATCATGTAGTTGGTTGCGTGGGGGTGGGCAAGGGAATAAAAAAATGAATATATAGGTGAATAGATGTACACATTTAATTGGGACTTTCAACAGAACACCTGTGGACTGTTCAAACAAGAGAATGGAGAGCTGGGTATCCTTGACAACAGTAAAGGTATATAGCAAAACAAAAGGAACACCAGAAGATTCACAATAGGAGATCTAAGCAGTAGACTGTTGGGTAACAGCTGACAGCTTTTTGGTGACTGCCTCAAAAATTTTCATATGTGTTCATGAAATGTACTGTGGATAGTGGGTCATTAGAACATTTGAACAAAGAATATTGATAATTGGCATAATGGTTTATGGATCACTGTGAAAACTGACGTTGAGTGTTAAGTTTTCTGTGTGGTTACAAATAATGGTATATAACTAATGCAGATACAGATGGAAACAATAATCAGTGAAAAAGGATAAAAACTGACATTTATCCAGCTAACTGCATATTGAGCTGAGTTCCCACATAGGTTAAATAGGGTAAAAAAATATTTATCTTATTTATGTCACAGGTAATCGAAAACAATGCTCAGGACAATTGTGGAATACTATATGGCTTCATATGACATGAAAGTGGATTTCTTAAGGATCATGTGTGAAATCTAACAGTTATAGATACTTACTGTTTGTCTCCATGAAATTTGTGCTCACAATTTAAATTTAGGGATATACTTTCTCCCAGTCTCAGTACATGAGATTCCATCTATCTGTAAGAATGGACACTTGCCCCAAGAAAGGCCAGTTGGCATAACTTTTTCTTTTTGTCGGTGTGATTGTTTCAGAGACAAATAAATGACCTATGAGATTTTTACTGCAAGCTCTTTTACCATCGTTAAGATGCTGATAAATGAAGTCAATTGCAGACTTAAGAAACAGAAAGAGACAAAGTCCTAAGGACAACATTTGATTTCTGAACTTAACTACCTTATCTAGGACTTCTCATTTTTTCATGCAGTTCATTACCATTTGCATTTAATCAAGTTGAGTTAGACTTTTTGCCACTTGAAATAGAGAGACTTGACTAAGAAATCAAGACATAACTTGAATTTAATCTTGGTTAAAAGGCCGTGCTTGTACTATATTATATATCAATGTTTCTCAAGTATTTATAATGATGCAATCCTTTTGTCTTATAACGTCTACTAATTTTGGAAGACTTACCAATAATATGATAGACATTTTGAGACATGTGGGTATATTAGAACAGACAATATTAATTCATTAAAAATCCATTGTACATTACAATTCTGGCACACTACATACAAGTACATCTCATGGAAGAAGAAACACAAATGACAAATGAGGAGGGAGAGATTTAACCAGGAAAAAAATGTAAATCAAAACATTATTAGATGGAGTTGGTTAATAGTAAGATACTGCTGTTAATTTCTTGGTTTTGACAAACATACAAAGGTTATGTAAGATGTTAACACTAGGGAGACTCTCTATACTATCTTTGCAACTTTTATATATTTTTAATATTATTATTAATTATATTTAATATTTAATATTAATATTAAATAATATTTAAAATTAATATTAATATTAAATTATATTTTATACATTGATTCATAAATTTTATATATTTTTATTTCAAATTAAAAGTTTACTTTGAAAAACCTTATTGTATACATTACGTGTATCAACTTGGCAGGACTTTTTTAACAGCAAAATAAAGTGTTGCTCAGTGTGCTAGGAAAACTATATACTCTTATTACTGTGATGGGAGAGAAAATGAATGCCAACTTTCCAGGAGTTAATTTGGGAATATACATCTAAATCTGTAAAGCATACACTTTGGTCTAAAATTGCCTCTTCCAGAAAAGTAGTGTTAAAGAAGTAACCTAATGGGTGCACAGATAGTTATGTAGGTGGATATTTATATAGGTAGTACTTTCACTCAAAGAAAAGGTCCAAAAATTCAAACTCTGTATACTTATGTATCCAAAAATAGGGAGCTAATGAATGACAACATATTAATACTATTGAAATGGAATACTATTGTGCCAGAAACAAGCACACTGTAGTAGGTAAAAATACCTAACAAGCGGAAACTTGCTCAGGTTTCATTAAGTGGAGAAAAAGCATGTCAACATGCAATAGATGTAGTGCAATGTCAATCATATTATTCATTCATTCATGAAAAGGATACATTTATTGTATTGAGCACTGGGGATATAGACAGCAGTGAACAGCATACAAAAAAATCCTTGCCTTAATGGAGCACACAGTCTAGAATATAATAAGAGCAATAAACAAGTATACTGTATAGTATGTTAGGAGGCGCTCAGTGATATAGAGAAAAATTAAGTAGGTCAGGAAATGGGGAATGTGGGAATGCTGGAGGGCAGTGTTGCAATTTTAAATTGGTTGGTCAAAAAAAATCTCTGAGAAAGTGATGCTTGAGTAAAGGCCTGAAAAGAGTGAGCCTTGTGTCTTTCTGGGGGAAGAGTAATTCAGAAAGTGAAAATAGAAAGTAACATAAGACCGGAAGTGAGGACATGCTTAGGGATTTCTAGGACCAGCAAGGAGGCTGGTGCACTAGAATGGAGAGAGAATGGGAAAGAAGAGTAAAAGGTCAGTAGGGGCAGATTGTGTAGGTCTTTGCAAAGATTTGGACCTTTACTTTGAGCAAAACAGGGAGCCATTGCAAGGATTTGAAATAAAGGCTGGCATGCATTGATTTATCTTTCAAAAGGATCTGGCTGCCATTTTTAAGAACAGAGATTGCAGGGGGCAAGTGTCAAAGCGGACAACTTGATAAGAAGGTCAATGCAATGATCCAGGAAAGCAATGGTGGTGGCCTGAGACCAGAGTAATAGCAGTGAACACTGTCAGCAGTGGTTAGAGTCCTGAAATAGCTCTAAAATATAATAACTGAGAGAATTGGATGTGGAATGGTGGCAGGGGGGCAGGACACAAATCAAGGACTGCTGGAATAATCTTGACCTGAAAAAAATAGGATTGAGTTACCGTTAACTGAGATGGGGAAGGCTGTAGCTGGTGCCAGTTAGAAGGTAAGACCAGGAATTCAACTTCGGACATGTCAAGTTTGGGATATTTATTAGACTCCCAATTGGACATACTAAATAAGGAGTTGAATATGTATGTCTGAAGTTCAGGAAAAAACTCTTCTACAGTTGGGTCTCAAAAAAATAGAGATATAAGACTGGGTAAGATCACAGGTGGCAGAAGGATTTTACACAGTGAAAAGTGCCCAACAAGTGAGGCTTCACGAACTCCAGCACTAAAATATCAAAGAGAAGAACAGCAGAGGAGACTGAGAAGGAGCAGTTTATGAGTCAGGAGCAAAACCATCGTGGAAGCCAAGGGAATGGAATATTTCAAGGGCGAGGCCGTGATCTGCTGTATCAAATGCTACTAACAGGCCTAGTAAAATGAGACTGAGAATGGGCACTTGAATTTAGCAACACAGAGATCATAACAACCTTGATAAGGTCAATTTTAGTGAAATGGTGGGTTCTAGGGCTCAGTATTGGCATGTGCTTCAAGAGAGTGGGAGAGGAGACCATGAATGTAGACAGTGATTTCAAGGCATTTTCCTATAAAGAGAAGGGAAGAATTAGGGCCATTGCTAGCAGGAAAAGTGGGACCAAGAACAGAATTATTTTAAAAAATAATATGCAATACAGCAGCATGTATTATGCTTACATTTAACCTCCAAGAGAGGGAAAATAAATTATGATGAAAAAGAAAGAGAATAGAACTCCTGGACTGACATCTTAGTGAAGTTGAAAGAGTATTACATGATTTAGTACTCAGTTCATATTGATGTGTGTTCAGTTCTATCTACCTGTTCAAATATTATCTGTGGATTCTGTGCAGTTTCAGGTAATTCCCATTTTCTTTATTTTTCAAAATATTTTCGGGATAATTTTACAAATTATACCTTTCATGACCAGAAAATATTAGGTAAACAATTTGCAAGAAAGCACTGAATATTTTTTAAAATTTTGCATAATATGCTGTCCCAATAAATGTAGAAGACAAAAGACTGAACACAAAATGGAGAACCCAGACTTGGGAGGGGTATTCCACCTGAAGTTTTCAAGAGGGACACAACTAAGGAACAATCGTGTACTTTTGTCTAGCATTTTACATTTCATATAGCTCTTTATTTGATACTTAACCAGCCCAAATATTGAATAAAATTGATTTGTGAAAGTAGATATTCCATTAGTTAATTAAAAGAAAGGACAAAAAAGAAACTTTAAGAGAGGTGGCTGAAAAGGGATCAAATCACGTCACATACACAAAGCTCACAAAACATACACACACCAAATACACACACAGCATGTACATAAACACACACTCGCATGCATATATATCACACATATACACACATAAATATATACAAACATGAGCACACACACACTCTTATAAACAAATACCCACAGGTCTATCTAGTTCTAGTTTAGGATCAAGGCCTTTGTTTTCCTCTAGTGTTTTTTCTTCCCACAGATAATTTCCCTGATGATTGTGCAAATTCAGATATCATTCTGGGTAACTAAAATTCTTACAGAGAATGTCCTAAAGTGACAAAAATACCCAGGCCCCAAACCAAAAATAACTGGAATTAGGCTAGATCATGGCCTGTCTCCTCAAAGAAAACATCTCAGCAGACTGCTGCACCACATCGTTCTGCAAAACGAGATGCCTGCAGGTCACCCTATCAGAAGATAATCAACTTGTATGTTATTCTACTCCTTTACCGAGAGAGTACAAAATCTTTTGATATTTCCATATGTACATATGTACGTTTTTCTGAACTCTTACATAAAACCTTTAATTAATCTTACTCATAGACGACAAGCATAATCACTCATTTGATTTTTTTCTCCCTACCCTTTTAAATCATGAAAAATATAAAAAGGTGTACACTGAGCTCAGATTTGGTCTTTTGATTAAAGCTTATCTTGCCGGAGCAAAGAATGTAGGTGACGGGGTTGTCACCTCTGATTTGTACAGGCTCCTCAACCAAATGCCATCCAGTAGTTGACTAACAGAGGAAGAAAATCATTAAATTGCATTCTTCCCTCTAGTGATGTATTCTTTTGGCATATATTCATGTTCTGGTAACTTGTATTAGATATTATTTAAGGATTGGTAAAACAACAACAACGACAACAACAAAACCTATTATTAGCAGACTGTGGGCTTCCTGAGGGCAGGAGCACAGTCCTATGAATTTATTTCTATCCCTAACACGAGCACAGTTTCTGGAATATGGTATATGCTCTATATGTGTTTATGTTTATTCAGCCTTTGAGTAGAATCATTACTTCTCATTTGCTTATCATTACATTATACAAGCCTCTCTATAAAATCATTCTGAAAATAAGACATGATTTCATTTTTTTTTTCTTAGAAACTTGGAGGATACCTTACAGAAAAAGACAGCAGGAGGTATTTCTACTAGATATCGGGAAAAGTTTTAATATGAATGTGCGTTTACAAAGTGTATATATACGTGTGTGTGTGTGCAGGAGGCCCTATCCAGTTCCAGATTAAGGCAGGAGGCCCTATCCAGTTCCATATATGTGTCCATATATGCATATAAAAGTATGTATAAGCTTTAAGGTGACAATACTCTACATCAAAACAGAGCAGCTCCTTGAATCAAAAGTCAGCTTCATGCAACCACATGGGTGCCAAGGTACAAAATGTGTACCCTGTGTCATGCTCAGTTTGCTCTTCTCTTCCCCCTGTACCTTGTTAGAGCATTTGGGGATTCAGAGTCATAGTGACACAGTTCTTCATAGGCATCACTGTTTTGTTCTTCAACCCACTGCACTCTGGAAGTGACAAAAGCCACTTCCCAGGGAGCTGCAAGACAGTCTCTCAGTAGCGAAGGTATATTTCCCTGCCCCCCTCCTGCCCCAAATTCCATACTCATGACACAGAAGCACAGTTAGAGATGAAAAATATGGTTCATTATATTGGTAGTGCAGAGAAAAATGTTATGGCTTTATTTAGCAGTTGCTTTTATGCTTTTAAAAACACGTTAATTTCATTTTTTATGTAATTGTGCATTAAATCATCTCAGACAATTGTGTGATTTGGAAATAAAAGTCCAACAAAATAAGTAAAAGCTATAATGTGGTTTTTTCCTTACTGCTTTTTGTAGTCTGTTTTTATGTTTCTCAAGCATTAGTGTCTCTGCTCCTTCCTGGGAAGATTAATCTGGATGCTCATAGAGCCTTTTGCCTTCCTGTCTTCAGTTCTCCCAGCACTGAGCTTTTCCCTGTGGTTTCTGCATCTACTACTCATGAATTACCAACCCCAACAACATTAGGACTTATAAAGCCTCATAATCCTTCTGTCTGCTTCCTAATAGGGCCACCAGCTGGATGAAGACCTCAGTGCTGGGGGAGATATTTTAAGAGACCTAAGCTGCCTAAAGTAAAATCATGAATCCTGGGCTACAGAAGATCACTGTACTCACACAGAATACTGCTGATGGATTATTCTCTTTTACTAGAATATATGCAATGGAATGTATGTAATATAATTCAACATGTCTGAGAGATAAGTTTTTATTTTTATTTAAAGAAACATTGGTATATTGAACATGGAGTACCTTTCACATCTCCCATCTTAAGCATTTTAAGAGGGATAAGACTTTCTGATGTACGTTAATGACGGCGTGGGACTCTTGAGAGGGGCCTCTGTGTTATGAGTTGATTCAAGACTAATTTCACACGTATTAGATTTTTTCAAATGACCCTCAAAACCTGTGAACGATCAATCTCTCTTTTTTGTCTTACTTTCTTTAGTGTGTTTAATGTAGATTATTGTTATACAGCATTCTATTTCCTTTAAGGGAATGTGTACCAGTTTGCTAGAGGTGTGGTAACCACAGACTGGGTGGTTTAAACATCAGAAATGTATTCTCTGACAGTCCTGGAGGCTAGAAGTGCAAAATCAAGGTGTTGGCTGTGCTGATTCATTCCAAGGGCTGTGAGGACAGGATCTGTTCCAGGCCTCTCTCCCAAGCTTGTGAATGGCCATCTTCTCTTTGTAT
Organism: Cynocephalus volans; assembly: GCF_027409185.1. NCBI lineage: Eukaryota > Metazoa > Chordata > Mammalia > Dermoptera > Cynocephalidae > Cynocephalus > Cynocephalus volans. Next base: position 148,573,497 of record NC_084461.1, on the reverse strand, counting down.
CTCTTCACATCACATTCCCTCCACGGGAATTTCTTCCATATCCTCCATATCTCTATGCCTAGGTGTACCCTTTTTACAAGGACACCAGTCGTTCTGAATTAAGGCCCACCCTAGTGATTTCCCTGTAACTTAATTACTTCTGTAAAGACCAACCCTATCTCCAAATAAGGACATATTCTGAGGTAATGAGGGTGAGGATTTCAACATATGAATTACAGAGGGTCACAACTCAGCCTATGACAGACTGGAAATGTTTTCTTCCATTTTCCAATGGTATTAACTCAATGTAAAAATGCACAGCTTTCCAAAGACCAACATTCTAAAAAATCACTAAAGATTAACTTCTTTCACTATTCAAAAATGAATTTTTATGATACAGGCATGAGTTTATATAAAAAACAAACAAAATCACTCTTAATTTAGTTGTAGTGTAACCCTCGATACAAACATATGTGTGTGTATGCATATACATGCACACTAACCTATACAACAACCATAGTATATATACATAAGTAGCACTGAAATTAATGTCTGCCTGAGGCTACTATGGAATGTCAATTAAACTGCCAAACTTTCAGAGCTCTGTACTCCATCTTCCTGCCTTAGGGAGCTTTTGTATCCAATTTATTGTTAACTAAAACAGCCAACTTGGCAGCAGAGTTAGATGAACAAATTATAATGAACCTTTTTTTTCTTTTTGCTTAAAAAATAAGGTGAGATAATATTCCTGAAGAATAAATTTCAGAGAGATTGAAGATGTTGAGAGAGGTTATTTGTTTGTAACCATTTCTATTGGAGCAGTAGAAAAGAATGTGCCCACTAGCTTGTCTGAATTGAACAGAAATATAAAAGGAATTTGACTGAAAATGAATAGTGGCTTTGTTTAAACATTTCTTTTACTAACATTTAATATTTTCATAGGAGGAACTAATGTTTGAAGCCAAGAAGAGTCAAGGAGCAACTGTGGGTCTCAAATTTAAACATTTTCCCTTTGACCTATTTAAATTCCCTTTTCTCTTTTTTACACACACACACACACACACACACACACACACACACACACACACACACACACACACACACACACACACACACACACACACACACACACACACACACACACACCCCTGATGTAATCAGCTTGTCTGCAAGGCTCATTTATCTGCTTAAGTAGTTGAGATGGCCCTCTCTCCAGGAAAAAAAGAGTGAGCCTTCCATTCACAAGGTGGTGAGGAAAGTTTTCAGAAGACCACCAGAGTCAGGGAAGCACTTTTTTGTTTGTTAGTATTGGGGTATGCAATAGCATAACTATGTACAGCAGCTGGGCTAAGTGTTTTACATGTATTATCTAATTTAATCCTCATAACAGTCCAATAAAGTAGATGATTTTGAAAATCTTCTGTGGTACAGGTAAGGAGTAGGAGAATTCATCAGAGATTAATTGACTGGGTCAAGGACATAAATATTGTAAGTGGCATAGCTGTGGCTTCCGAAAATTTGATATTGTGTAAAGTGGAAGAAGGTGAATTTAATGTCTTAGAAGAAAGATTTTCTTCTCAAAGTCACATGGGTACTTCTGAAAGAATGGATATTTCTCAATATGAGTAAGAGAAGAGGGCTGGATATTTCTATTTTATTTTATTACAGCTAACATTTATTGAGCTCTTACTAGTTGCCAGAAACCATGATCCAAGCGTGTTATGTATATTACCTCACTTAATTTAACTGTTACCCTATGAGATAGGTTCTACTCCTATTTCCAGTTCCCAGAGCTTAATAACTTAAGTCACACAGGACTTAAAGCCTCCAGACTTGCTCTAGAGCCTGTGCTGTAACTACTGTTTTGCTATCAGGCTGTCATAGGACAAAACAACCTCTGTATTATCAAGCAGCTAATGGATACCTTGACTCACCCATAGTGTGTATTTATAAAAATTAGGGTGGGTTATCCAAACTTCTCAACTGAATTATATATTGAATGAAAGTAGTATATCATTTAAGAGAATTCTGAAAGAAATAATTTGGAATTTGAGCAAATAAATGATTCAGCATAAGGTTATCATGACATTACAAAAAAAAAGGGGAAAAAGTCAAAACCAAAAAAATCTTAAGGATCCTACCAAAAGGAGACTAAGATTATGGCACATCCATATGAATAAATAATTTTCAACCATAAAAATAGTGTTTACAGAAATTTGTGAATAGCATGGGAAACTAATACTCAGAGTTTTAAGTGATATCGAATGTTGTTTTTACAGTAAGTTTTCAAACATAAAAGTATTTGGAAAAAGGTATACAGAAAATACATTGACATGTTAGCAGAATTTATTCATATCCACATGGTAAAAATTAAGAAGGGTTTTCATTTATATCTAACAGCATTTTTCAAATTTTGAATCAGTAGCACATATTATTTATGTAATCAGGGAAAAATCAGATTTTTGAAAAAAAACTCTATAACAGTGGAACAGTTTCCACAACTAGAATAACCATTTTGTAATTAATGTGCACTCAATGCTCCCTAACAAGGGCCAGCAAACTTCTTCTTCAAAGGTCCAAATAGTAAATATTTTAGACTTTGCAGGCCAAGTTGCAAAATTGAGGATATCATGTACATACTTATATAACGAGAAAGAAAACAAATATCCACCCATTTGTTGATGAAATATAAAATGTAATACTAATAATTACACATACATTTTTGTAATATATTTCTACTCATAAAAAGACTGGAATTCTTTTTGTATGTATGCTAACATTTTGCTTAACTGGGGTTCAAAGTTAGTGTTTCCTATCATCAAAATTTATCGCAAATGTTCATTTGTTAATACTGAACTCTAATGAGCTTTTACTTATTTCATCTTTGAAAACGGCTTTTTACACATATAGGTGACACATGTGGAACTTGAAACACTGTGGAGTTGTAACTGCTTCACTGCAATTTATAGTGTGCCTAGCTGTGAGTGCCACATATGGTCTCTTGCAACCGCAGAACTGTGCCTTTGTACTACAAAAGCAGCCATAGACAATGCGAATGGTGTGGCTGCAGGCCAATAAAACTTTATCTGTGGAAGAGCAAAATTTAAATTTTAAATAATTTTCAGGTATCTCAAAATATTATTTTGCTTTTGATTTTTTAACCATTTAAAATGGTAAAAACTTAAATTAAAAAAAATAAAATGTAAAAAAAATAGATAAATTCATTTTCAGCTAGTGGACCACATAATAATAGGTGGCAAGCCATATTTGGTCTGTGGTCTGAAGTTTGCTGATGATCGCTGCTCTAGAAGAAGGCATACATCTCTTGTAAACTTTATCCAGCAACCATCTTTGAGAGCACTAGATGTATTCATAGATGCTTTTTATAAAATTAAAATACTTTTATACCTCTAATCGCTCGATAAATTAATTCTTCTGTGGGTAAAGAAACTATACAACCAGATACTAAAAGTCTATTAAAGATATATTGTAGAGCTAGGGCTGGGTTTGGAGCTCACAGACCCCCCAAGCCCATTCCAGAGTGGGTCACAAACCCCTCACACACCAGGCTGGGTCACGAGACGCCTCCCTCACCAGGCTGGGTCACCAGACCCCTCACACACAGGTCTATGAGCTAGGTAACTGGCCAAAAAGGTCCTTGGAGCCGTAGGTTCAAAAGCATGGCTGTGCAGGGCAGATGCCCGAGGCAGTCAATGCCAGCCAGGTGGCAGTGCGGTGCATGTGCACTAACTCCACCCACACACAACTCATTTACAAAGAATGTGCCACCCCACCCCCAACTGGACCTAAGGCAAGGGGGCCTGATTAAATTATTCTATTTTTCCAACAATCCACCCCTTCAGGTTACATTACAATCTACATGTTCAGAATCTTCCGTGATGTTCCCTTAGCAAGGATAAATGACCCTTACATTTACATATTACACATTCCATCCCAGTCCCAAAAGTCTTTAGCTTATTGCAGCACCAACTCAAAAGTCCAAAGTCTCATCTGATACTAAAGGCAAAACTCTTTTCAGACATGAGCCTGTAAAGAGTCAAAAACAAGTTTATCTACTTCCAAGATACAGTGGGACAGACATTGGGTACACATTTCCATTCCAGAAGGGAGGAACAGAAAGGAAAAAAAAAAAAAAGCTCAAACAAATCCAAAACCCAAACAGGGCAAATGTTAAGCACACTGGGGCACCTGAACCCCTAAAGCGTTGGGCAACTTTGCTCCTACAGCTCTGCCAAGTGCAGCCCATTGAGCTGCCCTGTTGCCTGCAGCTTTTCCAGGCTGGTGCTGCACATTGCCAGCAGCCCCACAGTTCTGGTCTCCTGGTGGCAGTCCCACCATCCTGGCTCCACGAGACATTTCCTCAGTGGGGGTTCTCTGTGGGGGCTCTGACCGCACTTTTCTGCTACACATTGCTCTGTAGATGACCTCCACAGCAGATCCACCTCTGCAACAGGTCTCCACCTGAGTCCCCCGGCTTTTTCATACATCTTCTGAAATCTAGGTGGAGGCTGCCATGCCTCCACTGCTCTCACATACTGCTGGCCTGCAAACTTAAACAATGTAAACACCACCAAAGTTTTTGGCTTTTGCTCTTCGGAGGTGCTGTGGCAGGACTGCTCCAGCCAGAGTGGCTGGGGTGCAGAGAGCAGTTTGCCAAACGTAGCAGTGCCCCAAGTCTGTCCTCCAGAGAAACTCAGCTCTTCTAGGCCTCTGTGATGGGAGGGGGTGCTCTCCTAAACTTCTGAAATGCCCTTGAGTTCTTTTCATTGTCTTGGCTATTAGCATGTAGCTGCCCCATCCCTGCTCCTGAATTACTTAATCAGGTTGGCTTACACCAGCTATTCACTCACAGTCTCAGGCAGTTCTGTAGCATTCACCCACAGTTCAAACAACAACATTCACTCAGTCTCTCTTTTCTTGGGTTTATATGGTACCTGGCAAGTAATCTGCCTTTGGACAAATGTGACATGCGTTTACTACATCATCTCCAGAGCACGTTACACCATCAACCCTTAGGTCCCATAGCTGCAGCAGCAAGGGCTCTCCCTGTTTCTGCTGCTTTACTGCCTCCCCAAGCCAACCAATTCATCCTGGGTATACAGGACATAGGTAGTGAACTGGGTCACCTGTGGACTGCTCACTGGTTGTCCATCCACTCCCATAGGCTGCTCATGTTTCAATTTCTCATGCACAACAGGTCATGCCTGGAGATGCACAGTTTCCCCCAACTCACCACTGGGTTGGTTGTCTTCCCTGGTGTGAGAGGCAGGAGTGGCCAATCACTGCACGTCATCCTCCAGGATAATCATCCTCACTTCCAACAACTCTGCTTTCTGCCACAAATCTCGATCAGTTTGCAGCATAGTGAACAGCACCTCTGATCAACAGGAAGGTGACCATAGGGCACAGCACATTCAAAAGTAGACACATTTCCTCCTTCTCCAAAGGGCTTTTGGCTCTTGTACCTGCTCAGAATCCTGCTACGACTATGACAATTGTAGAGCTAGGGCTGGGTCTGGAGCTCACAGACCCCTCAAGCTCATTCCACACTGGGTCACAAATCCTTCACATGCCAGGCTGGGTCACCAGACCCTTCACACGCAGGTCTATGAGCTAGATAACCAGACAAAAAGGCCTTTGGAGCCATACGTTCAAGAGCATGGCTGTACAGAGTGGACACTTGAGGCAGTCAATGCCAGCCAGGTGGCAGCACCATGCATGCACACTAACTTCACCCACACACAATTCGTTTACAAAGAATGCACTGCACCACCCCCAACCAGACTTAAGGAGAGGGGGCCTGATTAAATTATTCTATTTTCCTAACAGACATTCTGAGGAAATTCTTATTGAATTAGAAAGAAAATCAAGTTTCTGATATCCAAAATCTATGTTGTATATTTCAGACCTATGAATTTTTTTTTTAATGGGTATTCCAGGTTATCAGAAACCATGTTAAACAGACCCATTATACTAACCATTTAAGAAATAACATCAAATATTTAGAATCCTAAAAATAATGCTGCCAAGCCCATTTAAGTTCCATCTGCTGTCTTATGTTCACATTTTATTTCTCCCGGGTCTGGCTACTTGAGTTCTCAGCAGAACACAAAAGATGCTCTGAAGGATCAGTCAGAGTTTTGAGTAGGAAAATATTTGATGGAGGCTTAAAGAACCTGGAAAGTGTGTTAAAATAAATCAGCTATCTACTTTGACCGTATCCTTGGGGCAAAGTTCCTCAGTCTTGTAAGAACCATGTACATCATAATTCTCTAGTTTTCTTATTAAAATACTGACTCCTGGGTCCAAGGTATTTCTAAAAGCATTAAGTTTGGAGAACTAGAGTTTCAGAAGTTGTTTCAGGAAAAAATGGTACAGTTACCGTTTATAAAATGTAACATTTCTAGATTTTTCTCTGTAGTAATTTACATTCATCCCTACGCTTCTTCTGCTCACCTCCTTAGGAGATGTAAATTTCTTCAAGAAAACAAAAATACTTTGAGAAGTAATTTTGTGCCTGGTGAACAGATGTACAGTCCTTATAAAAATATTATGAAAATGAATCAGTGCTTATTGCATGCAGCCATTTGTACAACTCTTATCATGGGAATGTTTTACAATCAGTGGCAGAGTAGAGGGGAAGTGAGCAGTCACCAGAGACAGAGGCACCAGGAAAAGCCTCAGGTTGGAATAGCAAAGAAGACACAATTGACTATTGAATCAAGTGTCCCAAATGAAGGTTTACCTGCTAGCAGCAGGGATTTGTAGGTGCAAAATAGAGAAAGCACAAATAAGAACTTCTCCCAATCACTTTCTAAATTTGTAAACAATTCAAGCACATTCCTTGAAGTGTGGTCTGAAATGCTTCAGGTGCTTTTTTAAAATGAAGATTCCTGGACCCATCCCAGACCTATTGACCTAGCATCTCTGCAATGTATCCAGTAATCTGTATTTTAAAGCATCTGGACAGCTGTGCACTAAAATGTGTTGAAATGACTCACTCCTCAGGCATATGATTCTATTCTTCCTTTTGAACTATTAAAAGTCCTTTAATTTACTCATTTCAACAAACATCTCAGAGATCTTATTGCAGCTAGGATTCCATTTGCCAGGCAATGAATTTGTAATGGAGGCCTCAAAAAGAGTCTAACAGAGTGCAGGTAAATAGGCTACCACATGCAGCGTAAAAAACCCAAAAAGTCCAAAGTGCCGTGAAAACAGTAAACAACTAAAATGAAAACTTTATGTTCAAGTAAAGAGCCCATTTTTTCTCTGGGATGCTGCAATCTGCTTCTTTTAAGACTGCATTTTAGATAATAATATTTTAAACCCTAAATTATTTATTTAAGACTAAAATCTATCTGTATTGACTACAAACTTGATGCTATTTCTTAAAAGTAATCTATGAACTATGTACATCAAAATAATCTGGATGCAACGTGTCTGTCCTTTGGCTCTTAGTTTGAAGCCTTAATCTATTCTAGGCTGTTCCTCATGAATTTTTGTTATTAGATAGTTTGGGATAGGAGAACCCTAAACCTTGTTTTTATATTTAATTGGGTTCAGATCAACAACATATGGAGAAAGTTTCCCATTTTTTATACAATTTAATTGAGTGGCTTGGGGGTTGGGTAGAATGAAACAAGCAAAAATTTCTATTTCCAAATAATCTGGTCCAAAAGAAAAGCTATTATAACTCAGAGGTTTAGATAAATCTGGGTTTGAGCCAAGGTCTGACTTACTAGCTGAGAGACCTTAGACTTACACAACATCACCAAGTTTGTTTCTGCTTATATCTACTGTACTAGATTTCATTACATACTGGTAATGTCAATATCACACATATATGATACACACACACGTATTAATACGTACCTCTATACACACACATTATGTATATATGTGTATAATGTATGTATGCATAAAGTAGGCATAAGTGATCATGCTTATTTTGCAGTATCATAAAGGTTAAATAAAATAATGCACATTATGTGATTAGCATAGCACCTGGCCCATAGCAAGTGCTCAATGAAAACTGGGGATGGGGGTGAGAGAAAGAAAGAAAGCAGAAAATCAAGAGCATGAAGGAGAAGAGGTTAAAGCAAAGGGAAAAACAAAACTGAGAAGTCCTATCACAAAATTGAGAGAGAGGTAAAAAATTATAAATCAAAAGAAATGGTTTATCCCTCATTTCTTCAATAGCTTTGCTTTTTTTGTAAATAGATATAACTTTGCTTCTGTGCTATTTAATGTAGTAGCCATGCCAGCCTTTTTTGACTGAATAGACATTAGAATAAGCACAATATAGTGTAACCTGAGAAAGGTTGCTAATATTTCATCCAAACTCTGAAAATGTCAAGCCATATCTGGCTGGTGATAGAAAACCCATTTCCAGTTATCATACATTAATGACGGGAAACAATCTGCAATCTACAAGGAGGGGGAAAAACCCGAATGAGCAAAGTCCAGAGTCCAGGCAGTTTCCTACATTTCCAGCCTCATTAAAATATGCAGATTGTATCATTAGGAGACAGTTTCCTGGCAGAGTTTTCTCCTGGAGTTCAGTTATGGGCACACGTTTGGCAGTTGTTATTACAATGAGTTAAACCACAGTTTTATTCTTCTATGTAAAAACAAAAGAGACTGTGAAGAAGCAGAAGCAGCTCTTGCAAGCCATGTTTTCATTTGGGGGTGTTTTGCATTTTCAAAATGAGTCTGTATTTTTTAAAAAATGGCCATAGACGCTTGTTTGTTTTGTTCCTCCAATGACATACAGACCCTTATGTTGTAACTTTAGATTTTTCCAAAGTTTTCTCTTCCAAGTCTGGGTGCATGTGACAATGCATTTAACACATTCACACACATTACACCTGGATTTAATTCAGCAAGGTGATTAAGCGTAGCTACTGAATTGAACAAACAGTAATTTCAAAGACTTTCCTAACTCAACTTCAGCTTCAGCCCAGACAAGAAGCATTCCAGTGTTCATCTCAATTCCATACTTTTTAAAAAATCTTCTTTTATTCATTGCCCTCTTGGTTTCTTTCTTTCTCCCTCTTTCCCTTCCTTTCTTCTTTCCTTCCTTATTGCCTCCCTTTTCTCCTTCCATCCTAACTTCCTATGTATCTATCTATCAACTTCCTATTTTTCCTTTTTTTCGGTGGGCAAAATTCAGAGCAAAGGAAAAGATAGGTATTTTAAAAAAACATTTTACCAACAAGCCTTGTAGAACCTCACCAATGAACACTTAAAAAAAATTTTTTTTGTATTTTTTTCATGTTCCAATGAACACTTTCGATGTGAAGATCCAGTGCAGTTATCACTTTGAGAAAATTAATGGCTGATTGGGAATACAGAGTGATAAGGAGGTGACTAGGTAATCAAAATTATTCTGTGGATATCAGAACTTAACAATGCAATGTACGTAAACACTAGATGTCAGCTATTATTATTATTACCTACTAATATCATTTACATAGTTTCTTCTGGTAGTGGTCCCCAAATTATAGTTTGAGACTTCTGGGGGGGGGGTCTCTGAGGTCAAAACTATTTTCATAATAATGTTTAAATATTATTGTCTTTGTCACTGTGCTGCCATTTGCACCAATGGTGCAAAAGCAATGGAGAGTAAACCTGCTGGTTACTTGGTATAAGTCAAGACCATGGCAGCAGACTGGGTTAGTGAGTCACGGTACCCTTCACCATCCTTTACTCACAGTGGGAAAACAAAACAAAACAAAACAAAACAAAACAAAACAAAACAAAACAAAACAAAACAAAAAAACTAGTTTTGCTGAAGAATGCTCTTGATAAAGCAGTAAAAATTAATTTTACTTTTTCTTGGTCACTGAATATATTTTGTAAGTATTCTGTGAGATGAAATGAGAAGTATACATAAAGCATTTTAGTCTGGAAACCAAAACATGATAGTTGTCTTGAGGAAAAGCACTGGTTGTGAATTGAACCAGTCGCTTTTTTTAATGGAATATTATTTTTACTTAAAATAGGCACTGACAGACAACTATTGCTATTCAGACTTGAGTACTTAACAGACATTCTCTGGAAAATAAATGACTTAATCACTTCAAAGGAAATCAACTATTTTACCATTGGCAACAAATTAGTATTTGTTGCCAATGATAAAATTCAAGCTTTCAAGCAAAAATTATTGCTGTGAAAAAATTAAAATCACCACAATCGCATAATAGCTTCTCAATATTTCAAGATATCTGATGAGTTTAACGGTGATTAGCAAATGTGATTTTTCTTTTGACATTTTATAATCAAATGTGTCAACATGTAGAAAATCTGTATACTTCTGTGACCATATGACCAATATTTTCCAAATGACCAAGGCATGGAGTTACAAGATCATACATAAGAAAAACAAAAAACAACAAAAAACAAAAACAAAACCCATTTTAAACTGCAAGAAAGGTCAATGGATTTTAATGTGAGTACAAAACATTTACTGATATGGTTTCAAAAGGACCCCACACTGTAAATAATTTTTAAGAAACTACCAGTTATTGAGTTTTTTTAAAAGCCTCAAATGGGAATATCCATAATTACCTGAAAAGCCCATTAAAAAATCTTCATTTTCTATTTACATATCTGTGTGAAGTCAGATTTTCTTCAACCAGTTCTTAACCAGAACAGCAAATTTAGCTGTGTTAAGTCAGACATTAAAGATATTTGGAAAGAATAAAACAATGTCATTCTTCTCACTAAGTACTTTTAAATAATGTTTTAGAATAAATTCTTGTTTTTTATAAAATAAGTTATTTATGTCACCGTGTAATGGATTTATTGTCGTTATTTTAAAATAAATGAATAAGTAAAAATTTTCAACATTTTTCAGTTTTAATTTTTAGCACAGTAAATATTGGTAGATATAATGAGCATTAACAAAATTACTTTGGGTCAGTAATTTTTAAGAGTATAATGATATCTTGCAATTCAAACTTTGAAAAACACTGTTCTTAGTACAAGAGACATTCTTTTATGTATTTAATTCTTTAGCAATCTAGGTATTAGCCAATAATTTTAAATATAAATATGTTTCCTGCATTAAACATATTTCCATATATACCTCAGTAGCATGTAAGTCTTTCTCAAAAAAATATCCCTTTTTTTTTTGCTTATATTTGTGTTTTCAGTTTTTATGTTGTGACCTAACAATTACATTATTTTTTGCAACATAATGTGCTTGGAGAAGGTACATTAGCCTGAAACATCTCAAACAATGCTGGTTTTGCAAACTTTTGGAGGTCTACTGATTAAACTGGAATCAGTGGTGGAGGGAGAAAAAGTTTTGTCCTTTTTCTAGGATTCATTCAGTTTTCAAATAAGCATGTTAATAAGTCATTTAATAAGTCATTCAGTTTTCAAATAAGTCATGTTAATAAGTTATATCACTTTCAAAAAACAATATAGTAACTACTTACTGTGGAGATAAATATTTGACTACTGGATGAATGAAAAAAGTAAGAGTTGTAATGTGTTCTTGGAATAAAATTGATACCATACATGAATTAATGAACTGCTATATTCCAAGTCCTTCAGACTGAAGTGAAGATGAACGCTCTGAATGTCAGCATCAGGTATAAGCATTGATATTAAACATGAATGTGAAATTATACAAAAGTGTCTCATGAATTTGTGTTAACAGTTGAAGTAAATGCAAGACAGAGTTAAAATTTTGTATAACAACACTAAAAAACTAAAGGCTATAAGTGAAAACTTGACTATTTCATCTATATCTCTAAAAGTTTTTATAATGAACTTGGTCAAAAATATTATTATTTTAAAAATTTTATCATTTGGTAAATGGGGCAAACGATCACTTTTTTTTTTTCTTGAAATCACTTTATATTCAGAATAGATGAGATTTCTAATCCTACAAATCCTGCTAAGGAAAAGTAATTCTACAGATGGGAAATTGAGAACCAGAGAGTTTGAGGACCTGCTCAAACCTGCACAGTTAGGAAGCATGACAATTTGAGATTAGAATCCAGGTCCCCCGCAAAGTCCAAGATTTTCTCATATGCTGATTCTCATTAAGTGTTTCCTACGGTCCAGGGACTGTTTTCGTTTCAAATTCTCGTGTCACTGAATTCTCTCTCACATCAACCCATAAGATAGGTACCGTTTTGACCCCATTTTCTAAATAAAACTGATGCATCCAAGATCATATGGTTAGTAACTAACAGCACTGACATTTGAACCCAATATGGTTTCAGAGTCCTTATTCTGATCTTCTACTATATACTGCTTCTCAATCTACAATAATATTTTTAGAATCTACTTGAACTCACTGTCATTATACAGGCATTTCTATGAAACAAGTATCAGACTGGAAATTATAAGCCATTCTTTCCTTTTCAAAGATTCAAGTAGAATATACACCTGTATACAAATGGCTGAAAAGACATTTTCTAATATTCAAAAAAATAAGAGAGAATGAGCTTTAATTGATTCCTGGCTCTTTAAAGAACTTCAATGCTTAGCTAAAGTTGAAAAAATACCTTGAGGAAAAAAGTTATATGATTCTGAAAGTGCCAGATCATATCTGGGATCAAGAGATACATTTCTCTCTACATATAAAACTACTTTAAAAAAAAAAGTATCATTAACAACAATAACAATAACAGTAAGAGTGATGTCTGTCAAATAATTTGGGTGCGGTAGACATTCATATCTTGATGATATCCAAAACCTAAAGGGCAGTTATTGTTCACAACAATAAGCCTACATAGATATACAACTCAAAATTAATCATAAAAATGTTGGAGTCTTTTTTGGAAAGTAAGTACTACATAGAGGTGGGAAAACACATACATATGATAGTGTTATCATCCTGCAAAAGTATTTAGTTTTTGTTGTTGTTGTTAGTGTGTTTGTTTTCAGTCTTTCAATTCCCACCCCAATTTGTTTATTTTCCAGTGGGGACATAGAAAAGTTATTAAATTCCTGAAGGTCACACAGAAAGTCAAGGCTGTTCTTGGGAAAGGGGCTTATATATTCCTGCATCCCAGGTCCTATTGCTTTCTGCAGTGGATGGGTCCATGTGGAATGAAAGAATGCTCTTAAGCAAATTCCAATTATCGTTTATTAACTTCACATGTAGCATTTATCTTCCAGTTTCCAAAAATAGCAGAACCAATTAAACTGTCTGTTTAGCACAAAGTGTTTTTTTAACTTTTAATTTTTCTTCAGATAAAGCCTTTATATAAAGATAAATGGAACATTACAGATATGAGGGGAAGGGAAGAAGTTATCACTTGCCCATCACCACCAGAATCTTCTTTCACCAACCAAGGCAACCAAAGCAAGACCTGTTCTGCTCCAGAACTGATAGTATAACATCCTCAGTCAAGCAAACTAGCCCATTTTAGGCATGATGGATAGTAGTGAAAATCAGTTATTCAGAAAAGTTGGTAATGTGAAATAAAAACCCCACAAATTCTAGTATTCTATCCACTGTCAAAACAAGATTAAACAATTGCAGCAAGAAAAATAGTAGGCTTGTAAAAAGAGGCTTAAGAGCAGTATTTCACTTCACACTTAAAACACCATCTATAATTTCCAATTGTAATGGTATAAAAGGGAGATTTAACCTGATAAATAAAAACCTTTGAGGGATCTAACTTTTGAGACTTTTCCTTTAAGGTTCACTTTTACAAATATTTCATTAAGGAACCACCTGCTCAAATGAGGGCCACAGAGAGTTGGAATGGGAATTTCCACACTGGATGTCTTCAGAGGGAAAAAATGCAGGAAATGTGTACTCTGGAAGTTAAAGGAAGAATAGTAAAACAGGCACCTCTATTGTCAATTCAGCTGGATGACCATGAACTTCTAGAAACCACAAATGGTCTAAAGAGCAAAAGGGGTGAGCAACCAGAGTCTCAAACCCACTTTACTGGATTTGGAGTTGCATGTCAAGGAAGAGACTCTCTGCAACTGAGGCTCAGAGAAAGGAAAGGATTTGCCTCATATCATACTTCCAGGACTCAGTCCACAGCCTCTTGACAATTAATCTAGTTCCTCTCCACTAGACTGAAATGCTGTGAATTGGAGATTACTTTTTTCTCCTCTAGATTTTCAACATAAAACCTCCCTTGACTTTTTCACTGTTATAGGCATCACACTCGTGTGTCTATCACCACACACCTACCTGTCTAACAAGAGCTGTGGGGATGTCAGAGGACACATTCATGCTATATAGTCTGCTGCTCGGTTCTGTTGAATGTGAGTAGTAATCATTTGACACTTCTAAGAGGTGACAACTATCTTGAAATAATAAAATTACAATTATCTTATCAAATTTAATATTCTGTATTCTTCAGAAATGATTTTTTTTTTCTTGGAGATTGCCACTTCAGTGTAGCTGATTGAACTTGAATTTTTACATTGATGCACCTTTTGTAACTTTTATTCTTAGAGTTTTGTTACTATATTAACTCCTTCTTCTCCATTACCAGGCTTTGTATTTTTATTTTATTCCTCTTTAGAAAAGTGCTATAGATTCATTTCTTTACAAATGTTCAGAAAGCCGTATTTAATTACACAGCCGTAGCTTGGGAAAGGAAGCTAGCTCATATCCAAAGGGAAACAAGCCATGATTATACTTGGAAGTCTTAACTCAAAAGGAGTTAAGTCTCCCTTAATCTGTGCAACATAGCAAGGAAGAATTCTCACCAATATGTAAAGTAGGGAAGCACGGCCATATCATGAAGGAGTAATATCTTCAGCCTGTGGACTACATACTTTTTGAGTTAGGGGATCCTCACCAGAGAAACCAGAGTCTTGTGATTCAGAATTTCAGACTTTCAAAAAAATCCTTTTCCATTATTTGACAGATGAAAAAACTAAGGCCAGAGATTCTGAAGGACTTGTTCAAAATCACTCAGCAATCTAACAATGCGACACAGAGAGAACACAGCCCCATTGGCTATCAACCAGTGGCTCTTTTATCAAATTTCCATAACTAAGCTGCCAGACCCTTTACAGATGATAGATCTCCTTCAGTGGGTCTCTATAAATTATTTTTTTAAATTAATAGTTTCTAAATCATACTGTGGGACCCTTTTCTTCTCAACCATAAATGGAAACCTAGCATGTGTTCCTTCCATGAGCATCCATGATGAGCCATGGGATATTTACAACAGTGTACCAACGTGTGGACGGAGCCTCCTTCAGATCACTGAGTAAAGGCCACTCTTGCAGGTTCTCCCTTCATGGAACACACCACCATTCCTAGGGATATATCCTGATTAGATTAGTCTGGAAATATTATAATGGGTTCTTTAAAAAAGAACCCATTGAAAAAGAAAGAACCTTTCCCTCTAAACTGAAGAACAAAAATAAAAACAACCAAATTAATTGCAAATAGATTTTAAGGAAAATAGCCCGCCAAAAGCAAAAGATAAGCATTGCTCATGCTTGTCTGATGTTCTGAAGGCACCATAACATAGAATTTCAGAATCACACTCAAATTTCAAAGGCTCTATGGACATATTAGGAAGTACAAGGTTGATCTATGATTGCATTGCAGCCACATGAAATAAGCAATTATATTTGTCAATATAGATAAGTGTAAGTTCTGTGATTAAGATCTAGTAACACGATCCATGTCTTGGTCATCATCTACTCCTGCAAAACTTTCTATGACTTCATTATGGTAGAAAATGTGAGTTTCAGGATGTTACAGGACTTTATTCAACTTGTAAAGACCATTTATTTAAACTGAGTCATATTTGGAAAACATGATATGTATGATATGTACATACACAGAAGTGTAAAGAAAGATAGTGAACACCACACATATGGTACATTTATAAGATTATGAAAAAACAAAACTCATTTGTAATTTTTCTGAAATAAAAGTTAAGGAATTTCTTGTTTAGGAGAATAAATATGATTCCAGGTGTGATTCCTCCCACACTGCTTCCATTCTTCATAGTTTCTTTTAATAAACGTACACAGCTTTAAAATCCTGATGTCATATTTTGCTGAAATAATCTAGGTTTTCACTTGCTAATAAAAATGGATTACAGAATATATAAAAAAGTAAAGAGTCAAGAATTAAATAAAAACCTAACTGGCACTCATAAAAATAATCTCAGAAGAGATTTGTTAATGGCTAATGAATGACTCATTAAACAAACACTTGCATCATAAAACTTGTAAGCACATTAACAACTGTGGACCCAATTAAAAGGCTATGCACAATAACAAATATTCTAGAAAATGACAGAAAAGCCATAATTTACTACAACAGACTTCCAGGGTTGCATCTAAAATGTTGCTTTTAAGCCTCAAATTTAGAAAACTGACTTATACCATTAATTTAATCTTTACTTGGGAAAACAACAAATGCTTATCATAATCAGACTGTAATTAAAAAACAAATAGTCTTGAAAAAGTCTCTTTATACTGTAGTTTACAAGATGCCATTTCTGCATTGAAAAATGTTTTTTAAATAACCATCAAACATGTTTATTGAAACTAATTACATAGAGATGAAAATGTGTATTTCAATGCAGCATTAGGGCTAATCCCTAGTTTGATGATCTTCCTATCAGTCTAACTTTAGATTTTAAAAAAAAAACAACAAATTTTTACTTTTTATCTGTTGTCAAGATTAAACACTCCTGGTAGAATATCTGACAGAATGATTTTATTAGGATAGTATTTAAAGTTTCTGTGCAAATCTAAAGGTACTTCTTTAATATAGGAAAACAGAAAGTCAGAATTAAATATATTTAATTATGCATCATTTAGGAGGACAGAGATGCTTACAAGTGGCCTCATTTAAATATGGGAAAGGTATATTATTCAACTGAGTACAACAGAAACACAGAGAAATGTCACAATTTTTAAAGATAATTTGCTTGTTCGTCTTGTGCATATGAAATTTTAAAACTGCTGAATCATTTGAGTACTACAAATAAAAAGGTGAAATGCATACAGCACCTATTTCATTTGAGAACATAATGATTCCATGTACAGGCTCCTATAAATTGCCTACGTGGGAAAGTGGTACCAGTGTAGTTCACATGGGCATTTGATGGTTGATTCCATCACAAACAGAGAATTGCTACACATTCCTAAATGTCATTACCTGACAGTTTTCTAAGCTCTGTAGATTTTGGGTTTCTTCCTTCTAAAAATTATTAAAAAACAAAGTATAATGACACCCTCATAGGCAAATTATTCTAGCTATCAAAAATATATGTAAATGTATTATAGAGAGCCTCATTATTTTATTCAGATTTTCAATACACAGTGGACAGTTTCTGCTTTTCCCCCTTTCCTCATTTCTAATATTTTAGAGTTCACCTTATGCCACTCTAGTGTTGTGAGATAAAATAATATTATTATTTCTGAAAATTGGAGAACTCCTAGATGCCCTGTTTGTACTCATGGTGGACCATGCTTCCAGAAGATTTTTTCTAATGAAATGTGAACAGAATAGATGCTAGTTCATGGGTTTATATTTCTGATCTAGGTTCTAGTGAACTTTATCACCCCAGAAATACTCATTAATAACAAGATTTGGCCAAATACTGAATCAACTGTAAAGTACGTACCTAAATGCTATATTGTATGAAAACTTCCACTATAGATGTAAATCAAGCAGGACCAGAATAACCTACCACATAAAGTTTTATATGAGCTGATTCAGTATCATGGCATTTTATAAAATATGTTCTTACTTTCATCATAATTCTAGCTTTTTTTCACTGTAACAAATATGAAAAGGAATAAATACCATCCTCCGGTTCATGAAATTTAGAAAAGTTTCTATGGGTGAAAGTTTAAAAGGCATCTTTGTTGACCCGTCTGATAAAGGCATAGTGTCATTTTTTTTTCTCCCCAATAATAATAATAACAATAATAATAATGATCTATCTTAACTTCATTTCTTACCATAATTTTATTTTAACTGTGATGAGTAGCTTTAGGGAATAGCTTTAGGGATCAAGTTATTGAACTTAAAGCTTAATCCAAAATTAGAATTTATTTCCTTAAAACTGGTTAGGCAACTTATGTTTGCTGCTTGCCTTGATGAGAGTATATAACACACAGATAAAGTCAGCAAAGTGCTCAAAGTCCAAACCAGTTTACCTGGATCACTGTCCAGCTGAGGCCTCCTTGCACACAGTCAAGGCAGACAAGGAGACTTGTTCAAATGAGAAAAAACATTACTGACAATTTATAAAATGTCAGAATTTGACCAAAACATGAATTAGTAATTATGTTTCTACAAGAGAAAGTTAAAGATATAGTTTTGAAAAATCATTTTCCATTAAGAACAACATTTTGGGAATACTGAAAATTAAAACACTCATAAATGAAAATTTTTATGTGTATTTATTTATTTTTGCCTAACAGGAATAGTAAAAATACATTTAAGTATCCATAAAAATATAGTCCCCAAAAGATGTTATCACGGTACAAGGAAACAATGACTATTATAATTACAACAAAGGAGAAACCCCTGAAACAATAGCACACAGAAATTTGTTCCATTCTGTGTATTGAGACAAATGTAGATTTTTGGACTGAACTAATTCAACTTACTTTATTCTGTTATGGATATTAGACATTGTGGGACCATGAGGTCAAATACGAATATAGTGTCTCTCTCCAAAAATCAATTGAACTTGAAGCAGTGAAGCTGTGTCATGACGACACAAGCAGAGAGGAGGGTTCTCGGTCACATGCTAGAACTCTGCTGTAGAGGAGTTAGCAGTGGAGGAGGATCAGTCCAGCTGCTTCTGGACACTGAAATGTCATACTATACATAGGGACCTTTCAGAGTCCAGTGGGCCATGAAAGAGAAACCGTATTGGGAAGTACCAGTTTATTTCCTCTTCAAGAATAGTTTAAAGATCTTATGGTCTAAAGAGCAGAGGACATAATCAGGCTAGGGGTCTAGACCTGAAATCAATCACTATTAGATCTTTCTTTTCTTAAGGAAGATCACATTTAGATCAGTATGATTAAGAACCAGAATCTTTACTTAGTCATGTGCCCTGGACATTCATGGACTTTGGATTAAGGCAGATACTGATAAGCCCCAGCTATGTCATTCAGGAGTTCTGTGACTTTGGCCATGTTCCTTAACCATGATGAACCTCATCTGTCAAATCAAAATAAAACCGCTTTCATAGGGTGGTTGTGAAGTCCAAATAAGATGGTGAAGATTGCAGAGCATGGTGCTTAGTGAAAAGCAGGAGTTTAGCTCATGCTTCTCCTTTTCACCATCTCTTCCTTTCATTTAACAACTGGGGGAAAAATGCTTTAGAAAGAGAATTTGAGCTGTTGCTTTTTTTTAATTAAACAAAACAAGATATATTCACTTTCAATAACTTCTCATACTATTTCAGCAACTCAGCTACATGAAAAGTGCCATATAATTAGAGTGCTTAAATAATCATACATGCAAACATTCACCAAACCAGAATGCTGGCCATGTGTTAGCACCTAACATCAAATGTGCAAAGAATCTCTGCTCAGAACTGTTATCAGAGAAATTGCACTTGACATCACCTGCAACTTAAGCAGCTCTAATAATGCATGATTATCCAAACTGGAGAGATGTGGAATATTTTTGGAGAACTGTGTTGTAAAATTTTTCCCATGGTAATCACATTGGTGTCACATGGTGAGCTTGATACACTTTATTGGGAAAGTTATGGATCATAAGTTAGGCTCAACTGTACATACTATGCATACTGATTATCTAAGTTAATTTCAAATAGTTCAGCACATTTCCAGTAAATGCATAGTTATGTGTGCTTTTTTTCAGGGAATTTACTTGGAGAGAAATGAGTCTCTTGCTAATACTAATAAAAGGTATTTGAAAGCTGAAACGGTATTCAATCTTTTCCTGCAAGGGTGATTGACCATAATCTCCTGTAAGTTAATATAGTCAGGCCTGTTTTGAAGGGCCAGGGGTTTGTCTTCAATTTCTGGAGAACAAATTTATAAATGCTCTGGTCTCCTTTGGTGGGATGAGCACATTTATGGCTCTTCACCCTTATGTTATAATGAAAATGAGTCCAGTTCAAAACCTTCCATCAGTACTACAGAATAACAAGAAACATAAAAAAATACCTAATATGATATTCATGAGACAAGCTCATATCAGCAATTCATCATTAAGAGATTTTACTTTTTTCCCTCCTTCCTGCTATAAAAACTGTGTATCCAGATAGATGATTAGATTACAACAGATGTTAACTTCTTTATTGCTTGTATGTAGAAAGAGTATGCATACTTGTCAAAGATATGCTCTTGAGTAATATGAGGTTGTAGATGGCATTAGGGTTTCCCTGCTTAGCACTGCACTATTCCCTTTATGGGAGGAAAAAAATGAAAAGAAAACAATGCACATTTTCTCTCTCTAAGGCACTTTTTCTTCAGATCATATGTACTTTTTCTCATGGCTGAAACACTTCAGTCATTCCTGATAAGCAGCAAGTCTCCCAAGAAAAAAAAAATCTTTCTCTGAGTCAGCAATTACATCTGACACTTGCAATGAAGATGAAAAATTGCCATTAAGTCCCCTGGAACATTCTGGTGCTCATTTATCCAGCAGTGAATTGGAGCATCTCCCTGGAACTTTATACATAGCCATCTTCTTCCTCTGCATTTAAGATTTCAGTGAGATTTAAACTCACAAGTCCTACGCACCTGCACAGTTCCTAACCCACACAGTAAACATTCTTGATTCACTCTTTCAAATTTTCTACCATGAAATAAAGGTCTTTGACTGTCTAATAATTGATAAAGAAACCAAAAAACTAACTCTTGAGAAGCTTAAATAAAACTAACATATCATGTATAAAATTAAATGTCATTTAAGGTCCCAAAATACTCACGTACACATACATTGCTGAAAAGACATTTGCTTGCTTTTGACTTCAAGACATTACTCTGACGTAAACACTGTCCTCTAGGCAATTGCTAGCCAGTTGACAATGTTCATAGATGCTCTGACAATGGTGGTCCAGACTGAAATAATAACCTCGGATTAGAATTCCGGTTCTGTCATTTTCCATCTTTATGACATTGAACTAGTTTCTCTTCATCTCTTAGCCGTGTTTTCCTTTTGTATTAAGTGGGGATAAAAACAACGGAAGCATCTTACCTGACTACTACGATGCTTAAATAAGATTACTCATGTAAAGGTCTTAGCAAGGTTCTTGGTACATGGCACATATCAGTAGCTATTGTTATCATGTAGCTATGCATACGTGATTATATTTGCAATTGGTGAGGGTAATACTGAGAAGAAGAGAACTACTTTTCATTATTTTAAGTCTTAGAACCCATGATCTGTAGATATTGAGCTAGAAAACATACATAGTATGTTCTTACACTTTTTCTCTTGTCCTTGTCTGGATGTCCATGAAAGGGTTGCACCTAATGGTATAGAAAAAGGAGTAAAAGCATCCAATAACTTCTCAAATATTTCAGTTAATATGAGTTATGCCTTTGGCTTGATAGGGACTACAGCAGTTTATTGCATTCATTATTTATCTTAGTACCCTATAGAATGCATTGGTCTGAAGAAAATCTAAGGAAGGAGCATGTGTGTGTGTGTGTGTGTGTGTGTGTGTGTGTGTGTGTGTGTGTGTGTGTTTGTATGTATGAAATTGATCAACCAATTGGCTATTAAACTTGATTGTCATATCTGTCTCTCAAGGATCCACTGCTTTTGAGATATGTAACTTTTTACTATATCTATCTTACACTTATCATGTTTTTCCTAAATCATTTATTCCTCAAATCTAATAAATTTAAATTAGTCTCAAGTATACTGTATAATATTATATTATCAATAGGCAATAAGTATGTGAAATTACCAACAATATTAACTTCTAAGTAAAACAAGCAAAAAAAAAAAAAACCTCACTTAAAAATTAGAATCATGTTGCCACAAATAGTTAAATGAATTGATACCTTATAGTAGTGACACATTTACCTAGGTTTTATAATATATGTTTATTTCTCTGATACAGAACCTTGGCTGCTGATTTTAGTAGACTGTATTCAACATATAATTAAGGTACATGCAAGACAAGTACATCATTTACTTATAAAATGTTTACTGAGTGCCCATCTATGTAGACATGGTACTGAATAACCAGAGTTCAGGATAATATACCATCTCTGGTAAACTTTAAATACAATGTCTAAGAAAGGTTGCTTGCTAGAAGGT
This sequence comes from Cynocephalus volans, assembly GCF_027409185.1. Taxonomy (NCBI): domain Eukaryota; kingdom Metazoa; phylum Chordata; class Mammalia; order Dermoptera; family Cynocephalidae; genus Cynocephalus; species Cynocephalus volans. Next base: position 148,551,257 of record NC_084461.1, on the reverse strand, counting down.
ATAAACAACACATTAGCGTAACAATGTCACACTCCACTGATAGTGCACTTCAGTAGGTCCTTCTGTGACTCTTCAGAGTGAAAACTGGGGGGCTGTGCACAGTTAAGTGCTAGAAGAGCCTCCTAGAACAGGGATATCTCTTGAGGCCAACTAGTATGTGGACATCAAGGAAAGAATTATAATGTGGCTTCTGTGATGGAAAGAGTCCCTATTTTTCTTTTATCCTCTCCCAAATGTATAAAAAGAATAATTGCATCTCCGAAGGAACTACCATTGTCCTAAAAGAGTTTTTTTAAAAAATCTCTTTTTGAGCTTCTATATATCTTAATATTTTAAATTAACCACTGCAACATATACAAATATGAACTAAAGAATTTTATACCCTCTCTACCAAAAATAAAACAAAAAACTCAAAAACCCAATGTTGACACATAATGCTTAAAATAGTACTATGAGCCTGTAGGGGGTCTCATACAATAGTACCAAAACATTGCACTTAGTCTAGGCTTTCCTCCTACCTGCAGGTGCACTGTGCTAACTTATTAGTTGCTTATTTGTGGTTTGAAACTAAAGTGGCATTTGCAATTTCATTTCTTTGTGACCAGGTAAGCAACTGCAGTTTATTTCAATAGTGTAAGTTGCACAAATCACACAATCTTCAAGTGAAGAATTTGAAAAACAAAGGGATTAAAATAAAAATAAAACCTCAGCCTGGAGGCAAATGAAGTAGACATTTACCCAACTGAAATTCAGTAGATTTTTTTAAAGCACATATTTCAGTGGTTTAGGGAAACTGACATTGTCTTTGTTAGTGTTTTACAGAGGCTTTTATTTTTAGTTATACAGCTGAAACTCTCCAGCCCAATGAACTGTGGCTGTCTGTGGTGTATTCAGCAGAAGGGAAAAAAAGATGCTTTGCCATTAGTTCTAAAAATATCAGTGGCATGTCAGGGTCATCAGCTCTATGTTAAGAACTATGGAGAGTTAGAGAGAGATGAACTTACGTCTTTCACACTCAGCATCTTCAGTGCAAATGAAATTTTAAAAGAACCTTTCACAGTTTTTAAGCTGAATACACACTGCAATTCAAAATCTAAAATAAAAACAAGTATACCTCTAACAAACAGCATAAACTGGAAAAATGGTGGGAGATGTCTCACATCAGAACTCCATATGGGAGATGAAAATGATTTTAAACCGACAGTATCTTATTGAAGTCTATGATGCAATAAATACATAATGTTATATATTGTAGATATTATAATAAGATATTAGAGGTATTATATTACTTTATAGGTATTGGATAATATTTTACAGAGATTGAACGGAGTGCTGGATTGAGAGAGCTATGGAACAGGAATTCCTGGCTGGATCTGGCTATAACTAGATTTGCAACTTGGGACCAATCACTCACTTGTCTAAACCTCAGTTTTCTCAACTTTTTTTTTTCTTTTTTTGTGACCAGGTGTCGTCCGCACCGCGCTCAGCCAGTGAGCGCACCGGCCATCCCTATATCGGATCCGAACCCGCGGTGGGAGCACTCCTGCACTCCAAGCGCCACACTCTCCCAAGTGAGCCACGGGGTCGGCCCGGTTTTCTCAACTTTGACACAAGAGGGTATATCTCTACGGCTCCTTTCAAAGTGAAAATTCCACACTTCAGAAATGGAAAAGGAGTTATACGCTCCCTCTACTACTAATTCTGTCTAATTTTCCATAAAAAATACAAAAGTCTATTTATACACCACGTTAACACAAACGCAAACACACACGTATATAACATTTGCATATAGGCAGATTTATCTTTACATACAGGGAAATGCAGAGTGATCTGGCGGCCTATCTAGTTTATAAGGCATTTGCAAACTACATACAAGAAATAAGAAAATATTTAGGAAACTTACGAATAACATTGGCTATATTCTCGGTCTGTCTGTACCAGTTTAAATGACTGAAAAAGAAAGTTTCCTGTCTCACACCCATTAGTATGGGTACTATATTTTTAACAAAGGAAAATAACAAGCAAGTATGTGGAGAAATTGAAATACTTATGCACTGTTTGTGGGAAGGGAAATGGTGTAACCACTATGGAAAATATTATGGTTGTTCCTCAAAAAATTAAACATAGAACTACCATATGATCCAGAAATTCCACTTCTGGGCATGTACCCAAAAGAAGTGAAAGCAGGGACTCAGAGATGTTTGTACAACCATGTTCAATAGCAGTGTCATTCACAATAACCAAAAGGTAGAAGCAACCCAAGTGTCCATCAATCGATGAGTGGCTAAACAAAATGTGGCATAAACATACAATGGAATATTATTCAGCTTTCAAAAAGAAGAAAAAATTCTGACACATTCTACAACATAGATGAACCTTGAGAACAGTATACTCAGTGAAACAAGCTAGTCACAAAAGGATAGATAGTGTATGATTCCATTTACACAGGTATGAGGTACCTAGTAGACAAATTCATAGAAACAGAAAGCAGAACAATGGTTCTTAGGGCTGTGGTGGAGGGGGGATGGGGAATTATTGTTTAATGGTACAGAGTTTCAGTTTTGCAAGACGAAGAGAGTTCTGGAGATCTATGGTGGTAAAGAGCACAATGTGAGTGTACTTAATGCTACTGAACCGTACACTTAAGTAGAGTCAAGATGAACAATTTTATGTATGTGTATGCTGTCATGATAAAACAGATTTGACTTGAACTTAAATGTATTAATTTTTTGTCATGCAAACAGCATTTCATAGCAGAGAAGAGGGCAGATTTTGAAACTAGATTGCTTGCCTTTGGATCCTGACTCCAGCTTTCACCCACTGTGTGCTACTTTGGTCCAGTTACTTAAACTGTCTGTGATTCCCTTTCCGCATCAGTAAATTGAGTATAACATTAAAATTATCTTTGTAGAGTTGTTGTAAGGATAATATGTGTTCATATACTAAAGCATGTAGAAAAATATCTGGTAAATAATAAGCATGATGTAAGTGTTGACTCTTGATATTATTACTAGCACTTTTACTACTAATAAAAATTCTGCTGACTTGTCTTCTTTCATATATGATGTCATCTTTATCTTCATAGATATTGCAATAAAATCCTTTTAACTTGTTTGACATGTTGAAATCACTCACAATTATAACCACAAAGGTGGACTGCTCCTAAAAGAATAGAAGAAATTTTAATTTTCTTATTTATTGTGGTTAACAATATTTATTTTTAAAATAATTTTAAAAGTTGGGAATGTAAAGAGACATTGTAGGGGAGCAATACTTTGACCTCTGTGACCTGAAAAACTAGCAACATAACAATTAAGAAAATAATATAGCATATAAAAAGAAAATTCAAGTTGCCTTGGCTGTTCTTTTCTCTTTTTAAAAAAATTTTAACATTTACCTGCATATATTTGTGGGGTCCAATGTGTTGTTTCAATACATGCATATACTGCACAATGATTCACTTAGGGAGACAGCATAGTTTTGAACCTGTTAGTCTTCTTTTCAATGATTGCTCTTAAAAAGGCTTGCTGATATTTTTACATATATGTTTAGTAACTATTTTGTGTGAAAGTTTCTTGGAAAATAGAAACTCTTGCCAGAATGTAGGGAAGGGGTGTTACGCTAAATCAGGTAAAAGACTCTAAAGCAAGTGTTTGTTTACTTAACAGAAATAGAAAAAAAAGTGTTGCCTTTGTGTGTATGGTATAAAATAGATTTTTTTCAAAGATGCTGAAGAGTGGGTTCTTTAAAAAGAACTTAACCATTTCGTATACGTTTGGAGAGGCAGAAGAGAACAGCCTTTAAAAGCAGGAGGCAAATGAAGTGGAATTATCTAAATCTTACAAGCTTTTGCTTATGCAATATGATTCTATACTTTCTAGAGTGATTGGTATGTTACTAACCAAATCACTTACTAATGTAACAAGGCTTTCTACTTCTTTACCACTTTAGAGTGAACTGATAGAGATATCAAAGAAGAGAGAAGAGAGCTTTCCAAAATAGAAAGGTAAGAAAGGCCCATAAGAAGAAGCCACATGCTTCAAACTACACTTGGAAATGGCAGAGGAGACAGAGAAATTCTTACTGTTGTATTTAGCTGTGGTAACATTATTCTCCTAGAAAGCAGCCTAAGTCAATCATGGTGTTTCTTTGAGATGCAGCATGACTTATGAATGTGAATATTCAGATATTGGAGAATATATACCTTTAATATAATCTGCCTGAACCTGATGAACAGATGGCATAAACGAAAATCAGCCTACCACAAATAATTATACAAAATGAAAATTAGATGGATGAAACCTAAAATTTGCTGCTTTTTATATTAACTCAAAATTAGAAATAGATAAGCTCATTTCTGCAACTAATAAATTGAAAGCAGAACATCCATCTTGTGTAAAAAGAAATACTCTGAAATGGAAATTAATATCCTAGTGCATAAACTCTTTGAAGCACAGTTACCTCTATCCAGTTTACATTTTGTCTGAAAATGATGTTTTTACTAAAACACACAGCAAAAATTCTGGAATAAAGGGATAGTAGATAAGAAAACACAAACGTGTGTATGTTGTTTATGTGTGTGTGTATGTGCGTGTGCATGTAGAAACAAGAAATGGACTTAATCAAAATAATAGACTTAGAAAAGAATTAGAGGTTGAATTTAGCTCCATTTGATTTATTCGTACCTACCTACTTTGTGTAAATCCCTACTATAGAATAGATCAAAAGATCATTATCTATAGAATAGATCACAAAGATCATTGTGGGATTAAGTTAAGTGATTTAAAGAATTAGGCCCCCCTCTTCCTCCCCAGGATGCTCAAAGTGGTTTGGGGTCCCCAGTTGACTAGAGTGTAAATAAGCAAGCAACCAGACACATCAGGTCATCTCTTCCAAGGACACGCCCCTACTCCGTACAACCAACTTTCCGAGATGTCTAGGTAGAGAGGTTGTCTCCAAAATTTAGGGCAGGACGGTCCCCATTAAGGATAGCCAATGAGAAAAAATTAGTAAGACCACTCAAAATTCATTCAAAATGCATGATTCAGTTGCTCTTTCTAACCTCATAAGGACAATAAATTGGTGCCCTTTCATCATGTTGCTACTAGAGACACTCTAGATTATTTTATGGAGAATCTATGAAATTGATTTGTAATAAATGTCTGTTGGAGGTCAAGGTGCAGCTAAGAGTAGCTGAGTGACTTTTGAAAAAAGGTCATGTGGTTGTTGCATACAAACAAGCTTGAAAACTATAATCACCCTTGAGCGGTCTTTTGGGTCAGTGACAACTTAAAAGCCATATAAACCCAAAGAGATTTGGGGAGGCACAGAACAGCCTTTCAAAGCATGAGCCAAATGAACTTGAATTATCAAAGATAACTGGGGCAGCAGATTCAGTTAACTTCTTTATCAACTAAAATTAATGTACTGACAAATTAAAAGCAACAGTGAATTACATGCATTCCATATCTGGCAGAGACATCACTTGGAAAAAAAAAAAAAAGAAGATGGATAATGAAACGTTTTATTTTAATGTTCCCAGGAGATATATTTTTAAAATATACACATATATCAGCAACAAGGGGGGGGGATAAGCCAGGCCTATGATATTAGAAATGAAACATTTCAACATACAGCCTTTTTCAGGAAATTTGATATTTTGTTTGGATTGAGATGAGATACCTGTTTCAAAGAAGAGCTATATTTTCATTTCAAAGCTCAGAACAGAACCCAGATGACGAACTGTATGTTTTGTGTTTGAGTACTCAGAAATTCCTTTGTTCCAGTGTTTATTCAGCAAACAAGAAACTGGATAAGAGGGAATTTCTTTGGCTTTTCAAAAGAAAGAATTCAACTTTGATGGGTCTATGTAACACTTCGAAGAATGGCATGAAGACAGGAAGAATAGATAAATTTGGAAGTTAGAAATGGGACCTATGGATTAATTTATGATGATCCATTGCTTTGCCTCACACCTCTCTGGGCCAAAAACACAAATTCTCTTTTTTGAGCAGAAACAATTGCAGTTGATACATAAATTCTTCCACTACTGTCTCTCTCATTTCTGGTTACAACATTCCGATTCTCCCTTAAGAAGCATCCCTTCCCTAATTTTGGTCAACATCATTTGTGAGAGGGTGACTTCATTGCAGGCTCCTGTCATGGATGTGTAATCCAGGCTTGAAAAATTATAATCATAGTGATACAGGGATGAACAGTACCTAACCAGGCCAATAAGAGCACCAAGACTTTTGCTGAAACTGTGGTAAAATATAGATGTGATGCTACTATCAGCCAACATTCCTGAGAAAAGCTAGTCTGAGAGCAAATGTAACAGAGGAAAATAAAATCAATGGTTGGGTGAGTGGGAGAGAGGTGGGGCAGGGGTGGACGAAGGGAAAGAGAGAGAGGGAGAGAGAGAAATTCCTAGTGCCATTGTTCTCTGAACCCTGTATTTAGCCATTCCTGAAACCATCCATATTCATCCCTTGATCTTCCTTATTACATGAGCCAACAAATTCCCTTTCATGTTTACACTTGTTTGAGCTCAGTTCCTCTCATGTGAAACAGTAAACACCCTGATGAGTACGACTATACAGGTCTGAAAGTGAGCGGTACGCCTGCTGGAAAGGGAAGACAGTGTTCTCATGCACATCAGCTCAAGAACAAATTCAGTTCTTCTATTACCAAGGAATGACTGAAGGGCATTGCACTTACTCCTCTGCCATTTCTTTAATACACTTTTCTTGGTGATCTCCTGTGACCCCCATAATACAATTACAGACATTGGTGATTTACAAGAAGTGAAAATTCAATAGGAGTGATTCAAAGTGACTTTGATAAACTACAATCTGGGGAACATGCGTAGTCTTGAAATACACATTTTCATTGATTACCTATGTCCCTAAGCAGGGAAGAGGTGGCAAATTACAAAGCTTAAAACCATTACAGACAGGGGTGGAGGAAGACTTTAAAACATCTTAGTAACTGGCTGGAGCATGGTTCACCTAGTGAATATTCCAAAATGAATCAGAGTTCCTGCATACCAAAAGCTCCATTTCCCTTTTGAAATTTACACAGAAGAAAATTGAATGCTTAGATGAGTAGACGGCTGAACTGAGTTTGATGCTTTTGCATTGGATCCATTTACAGTTTATGTCTCTAGTGCCTAAATCATCCATTCTACTGATTCCCAATCAAGGGCAAATTGGGACTCTATTGCCTGTTCTCTCCCTGGCCGATGAACTACATGAGGATAAAAGACACCTTGGCCTCCAATTTAATGACTTTTCCTGTAAATGGGGAAACTGAGGTATAGAAACGCTCAATATGATTTGTCCAAAGTCACACAATCAGTTAATGATAGAGTCATGCAAGAGTTTCATGACTTCTATTTTGATAATGATATTCAGAGATGTCCACAATACTATGTTGTCAAGAAAAATGATATGTATTTTTTGTTTTGTATTGTTTTGTTGATTTTATGTGCTGGATATGTGTTTTTTATTCAAACAATAGTCACTGGGCATGCTTAACCATTTCTTTCTCCAATTAGAGGATATGACAGATATGTGGAAGATGGGTTTTCTGAGACAAAAAAGGTGGACCATTTCAAGAAAATGAATACATTAGGAAGAAGATTTTTGAGTCTCTACATGAACTGGAAAGCTTTTAAAACTCTTATTTAAAAAAATCATTTAACCTGTTGTTCTCAGCTTCTATTTTACTCTAAAGGAACTGAAGCTTCCAAAGGCAGTTGCAATACCTTGTCAAATTCTCCCTCCAGGCTGTTTTCAATTTCTCACCCCACTTTTCTTGCATTCTCTATCTCTCTTCCTCCATCCATGGAAATCTGACATGCTGTTGGCTCACCTTCTCATTCACCTCTCTGCTCAGCTACGGAAATTCTTTTACATTTCCACAGCTGCCCTATTGGTCTCTGACAATAACAATGTGAATGCATCATCAGTGAATCTGAGTTAAGACCTGTGTATTAGTCAGTTTTTTGTGCTGCTATAACAGAATATCTGAGACTGGGTAATTTATAAAGAACAGAGTTTTATTTGGCTCTGAGACAGTTGCATCTGGCACGGGCCTCAGGCTGCTTCTATTCATGGCAGAAAGCAGCAGGCAGCCTGTGGGTACAAGCAGATCACATGGTGAGAGGAAACAAGAAAGAGAGAGGAGAGGTGCCAGGGTCTTTTAAACAACCAGATTTTGCGGGAACTAATAGAGTGAGAACTTATTCAGGACCCAACTTCGCGTGCCCCCGCCCCCAAGGCGAGCATTAATCCATTCATGAGGGATCCGCACCCATGACTCAAACAGCTCCCAACACTGCCACACAGGGGATCACATTTCCACATGAGTTCTGGGTAGACCACACATCCAAACTCCATTAACCAGCTCATAGGTGTTAAATGAAATAGATCCATGCTAAGTAAGATCCACAGGAATGCACTGTAAGGTATGTGCTCAGTTCTCTTTTCCAATTCTCAAAACACTACACTTTCTCCACACAATAGTTATTACTAATGCAGTGAAAAACCAGAGCATACCTGGGTTCCAGTCTCCTCTTAGTCACAAACTGGTTCTGGCATCCTGGGTAACCCATCTCATTCATCTGGGCTTTTGTTTCCAATCATAAGAGAACAGGTTAAGTTGGGCACTTATTTACTCATGAATCTGTCAACCATATAAAGATTTCCTACTGTGTCCCGGACTTGGACGAGTGAGGGAAGACAGGAATGCCATAATAAACCCTTCCCTCATGGAACCTTACAGTCTAGGACCACTTTACTCTCTAACATTCAGTGCATATATGTTTATAAAAAGTCAACTCTTCAGAAAATGTTGAAAAGAGAAATTGTCCATCACCCCACCCAGAAGCCAGAAGCAAGCACATGACAGACTTGAACCAACATTTCCAATTCTATTAGATTGTGTCTTAAACCCAGGCTTTTTATTTTTTCATGCATCACTATTATTCATCTTCAGTGAACTATGTAGGCAATGTTTTATGCTCTGATTTAATTATTTTTAAGTCATAACAAATCCATCATTTCCACCCCGAAATTTTGAGAAAAACTCCACTGACTGCAACCTTAAGAAAATCAGTTGCTACCTGGCGTCTGCTCCCAAAAGCATCCTTGAGACAAGAAATGTCATCCTATAAATCTCAGACGAGTGTGAAAACTACAGGGAAAAAGCACGATAGGATTAGGATTGTGACCTGGGCTACTCTCTTCAGTTTCTCTTATTTCAGCACAGAATCCCTAACTTCAGACACTAGTCTTCACACCTATAAAATAAACATTAATAATAAGAAGTAGAAGAAGATCCTGAAAGCAAGACCCAGGTATCTGAAGCAGGAAGACAAAGACTCTTTGCAAAGTTTTCGATCGTTCCTTCCTGGCACCGCACTGTCTAGTCGTATAAAGCTGTAATTGAAACCATGTGGTGTGTGTAGAGGGCTCATTATGGGCTCCTCCTGAGTAATCTCATGGCCGAATCCTGTGGAGCGTCTGTGACAATCTTGGGGTCAAGATATTGTCTCTTAAATATGAGAAATAACACATCAACTTGCCTCCTCAGGGAAAATGAAACTAGTCTGAATTTAGTGTGTGCAGATAAATACTTCTGTTACCAAGGACATGTTTATTATTTTATTGACATCCTCTATAGAAGAGGAAATACATTTCATGAAACAGTTTAGTGGTTCATTTTATAATATAAAGGTAGCAGTTACAACAATTTTTAGAATAGTGATTTTTACAATAAAAAAATATGAGACTGTATATATTCTTGCAACATATTACATTAAGAATGGATATCAACACATTAAAGAGTCAGAACAGTGAAATATGATGTGATATTAATAGTAATATCCCACAGAGAAACATCCTTAGCTTTTGACTAATAAGTCATACCACCCAGTAAGGTATCTAATTTAGCTCAGAGTAAAAGTCGTGAAAACTAAACTGAGTTTATGCCCACTGAGAATGAGGGGAAAGTTGAGAATATACAATCTGTTTTGAACCTGAGCATTCCTTGTGAGCTGAGATCTTTTGGGGCCCCACTAGCACTTCCTTTCTTTTTTAACACTCCCTCCATTAGTTATTTCTTAAGAATAATTAGCTTGGAAGAATCCATGGACCTCAGATGATATATACACACATATGGAAAAGTCAGAGAACAAGCTTATGATTTTGATAGTCTTACTTCCTACATCCACTCCTCACAAATTCAAAAAAATACTTACTGAGCATTAAATAAAGACACAGTTCTTGATACAAGTGAAATAACAAAAAATTAGACAAAGTTCTTGCTCTCATGGGGCTTTTCTTCCAGCAGGAGAGAGGTCATTAACAGTCAAACAAACAAATAAGATTTGTTCTGAAAATAATAAGCAATAAGGAAAATACTATTGCACGTGGTAAGGGATGCATTATAAGATGAGGAGGAGGCATGTTTTGAAAACCATGACAGTCCACGTCTCCTTCTCACCTTATAATGCATCCCTTACCACATGCAATAGTATTTTCCTTATTGCTTATTATTTTCAGAATAAATCTTATTTGTTTGTGAAAAGCCAGGGTGGAGTGCTCCAGCCATAGAGGAAAACAAGGACAAAGGCCGCTGAGCTAAAAATGAGCAAGCAATTTTGAAGAGAATAAAAATAGTTTTAAAATAGTGAGCAAAAGAAAGAAATGCATTTAATGTATTTAAAATTAGAATAGTAGGAAGGGGACAGAACATGAAGATATTTGAAAGCTATGTGAACAACTTTTCCTATCATTTATCCACCCACCCACCCATCCATCCATCTATCCATCCACCAACTCTATGTCTTATACACAACAAAGGGAATATTTTCTTTTCATGATGAAATTCTGATTCCACCTGATATACATCTGAAATTAGAAAGCACAAAATCTATCTATCTATCTATCTATCTATCTATCTATCTATCTATCTATCTATCTATCTATCTATCTATCTATCTATCTACGTATCTTTAGTGTGTGTGCGCTCGGCCATAAATACAACGAATCTCAGCTGTTGTTACAATCCAGAAGGTAACCTTCACTTCTGTTGAGGTATTGTGTCTGCAGAGGGCCCGGAGCCACCGCACATGGGAGCCTGGGAGCACCCTACCCTCTTTCACCTCCTGCCCACCATAAATCCTCATTATCATGTTGTCAGCAATGGAGCCTTGTTAACCTCTTCAGCACCCAGGCTGTCAGGCAGGATCTGCTTATTAATTTGCCAGTGCTTCGTTGCATTATTGTCTGAGGTACCAAACTGTATTTTTTCTCATCCCAAGGACTAAGTACCTCAGGAAAAGCAGTGAACAAACACCACAGCTGCCTACATTCTTTAGTTTTTACAGCTGAATTGTCCACATTACAACTTTAGTTGGAGAATTAATTTAAAAGTTTTTATTTTCCTACGCCAAAATTTTTTATAGTCAACCTTTGAATACTTATAAATGCCTTATCATATACATAGGGCAGCACAAATAAAGTTCCTTTATGAGTTAAGGACAATTAGGATATATAGGAAAGTAAATCATCTTTTACAAGGGTGCGCTCATTTTTCTTTTATATTTTTGCATTGTTCTGATACTTAAAATTGGCTAAGAACTTCAAGAACTTGGCTTAGTAAATCTTCTAATCATCCTTCAGCTGCCATGGAAACTCATATGCAAGTTTATCACTGTGCATTATAAAGTGATATTACTGAAATTAAGGAATTCTACTTCCTATTTATTTGAGCATGTAAACTTTCTTTGGTGTGTTTCTGCAAAACCAGTTTCTTTGATAATAAATGCATTTAATTTTCATTCTTACATGGTATGTATTGCTCCCTGGTGTTATGTGTTGGCTGACAGCATCAGCTTTTGCACATCCCTAATCAAATTTTATCTAACAAAAAGCTGAACTAAGCATATTTGTTTTCCTATTTATAGCAGCATGTGCTTACATAACATATGAGATAGCAAGAGTTTTTTTAAAAAAAACAATCCAAATCTTAAAATGCATCCGTTATGTTTAGTTTAAATAAAAGCTATGTTCTCCCATTAAACAAGAATATTAAAAACAATTGGAGACAGACAGAAGCTTATTGCTTATTTTCCAACCAGTATAATCACTGTGTTCAGCCACAATAAAATAGAACAGCAGGCAGAAATTTATTGCTGGTGGGGAAAATTTTCCTCATTGCCCTCCCATTTGCTCAATTGCCCTGGCACTAACTCCCCTCTCACATGTGTGGTGTCTTTGGTCGCACTCATACAGTACTGAATTATTACAATGCAACCAGTGGGGGTGGGGAGGACATGCCATTGTGCTGCATATAAGCAGCAATTTCGCCATATCAATAATTCTGACTGCCACTGGGAACCACTGTAGCTGAAACAGATGTTTCATGTTGATAAGTAGGGACTGGGAAAGGGATTTTTATCCCACTGTTCATTTTTCTCTATTTCCACTACCCATACCTGGCAGCAGCTCCTCTAGTACAGCTGTCTCTTGCAAGCCAATCTGTTCAATCCAGGCACCTAGGTCTCATTTCATAAATCAAACTCAGCCCCGGACAAGCCCATAATCTCAGAGTACTCTTACCGCTTTCCTTGGTGGAAACGCCTCTGTCACAATAAGAGATGCTGGGCCAATTGTGCTTAAATTAGTGCATTGTCACAATTCATTAAGAAAGACAGCATGGACAGGGTATATATTTTTTTGTATTCTTCACTAACTGTTTAGTATAGAGAGGATCACATACGTGGCATTTTGCACAAGGCATTCACCTTCAAATGAAGGATTTGGGAGAAAGCCCAGAATTTCCATGGGGAAGCAGTTTCGTGTGATGTGAGTGGGGTCAGGTGCGACTTCTCATGTTTGCAAACTACTGTCTGGTCCCTTTTACTGGAAATAAAACTTTACTGGTTGAGCCTCAAGTAAGAGATGCTTGCTCAAGTCTGGATAGTAACAACTCAGTAGTTCTGCAAAAATCAAGGAAAACTGCTATTAGATTATCTGGGGGGGGGGGAAGACCCCTCCCCCCCAAAAAACCCCAAAACAAAACAAGCAAAAAACTCAGGGCCAAACTATTTTAATATACTTTAATGTAGAATAATTCAAATGCAATTTTATCTTACTTAAATAAGTAAGTATATGTCATGTAGAATACTTTAAAACAGCTACCTATTATGGGCCAGAGATTGTGCCAGATACTCAACATGTATTGCTTTATTTAATCCACACAACAATATTTGTAGTGGGATTTGCTATCTGCATTCCATAGAGTTGGAAATTAAGGTTGAGAGAGGATCTGAGGTACACAGTATCTAGAGGTACACAGTAAGCTTTAGACCCATGTCTAATACATTCTAAAGCCCACATGTTGTCTGTTATATCTAATCTCTAGTGAGTATCTGTGAGTGCGTGTGTGCGTGTGCACATGCATGTGTGCATATTTGTGTTTCAAAGATCAAGATGGGGGAGTAAAAAATTAGGACTAGCTATGTCAGGAAAGTTAGACATCCAATGGGTATCAACTCCCCATAAAAAGTTTAGGTGTTTACTGCACAAATTTTATAACTTTATTGCATGTTTGAAGCTAATCATAATAAAACGCTGAGGAAAAAAAGTTAGGGATTATAGTTCAGGCAAACTGTGATTAAAGGAAGGATAAGGTGGGTTTCTGGAGTCTTGAAATACTGCTGGTGAATAGTGATGAATCAGTTCCAAGTCATATATTTAGAATGGTATAAAAAATTAACACACCTTAACTGGCCAAGGAAATGTGTGGATAGAGCTCTAAATTATAAACTTTCCAAATTGGATGATAGAGTGATTTAATCAATGCTAAACAAAGAGAGGAAATGGGGCTATGGGCCATGATTTATACTTGTAGAACTCTTCTGAGCTTTAGAGGTAGGGGACCAGGAGGGAGTGCTGAAATAGACTTTAATTAGTCAGAATTTTTTTCAGTCTGGTCTGGATGGATCTAGTCAATAGGTGAGAAATGAGGTAGATGGCCTTCCAAAGTCCCCTCAACTTTCAGAGTTCAAGAGGAAAACGACTTCAACAAAAAGCAGAATTCAAATATCCTAATTTGATCATTACACATTGTACACAAGTACTGATATTCAACTCTGTACCCTGCAAATATGTATAATTAATTGTTTCAATAAAAAAATTATAAATATTTTCCATCACAATTTGAATCATTTTTATTTAAATATCAGTCATTACTGAATATTTTTGTCAACAGTGATTGCATAAAAACAAGAAGGTGAGTTTTGAAGCTGAGCAGCTACTCTCACATTGCCCTACTTATCACTAGACCAGCAGCTGAAGATGTCCACCAAACCCCAGGGAAGATGAAACCATTCACCAGAGCATTATTACCTACAATGACACCATTTAGTCATGGCAATTAGTATGTACATAAGTACCAAGAAGAAACCACGCCAGACTGAACAGACTGTCGACAAGAATCCTAAAATGAAATGGCTTCCCTCCATCTTTCTTTCTGCTCCATTTGTGGTGTCCATAGGAGGAATGGTTTGGGCAGCCACACTGTGGAGTAAGTGACATCCCAGCTAACACTGTCTGTCTCCCAGACCAGACAAGCAATGGCTGAGGGTTGGAAAACCATGCATGGGCTGTGGACTCTGGAGACCTAGTTCAATTCTGCCATTCACAGTCCCTGGTTATGTGATTCTACATTTAACTTGATCTCAGTTTTTTCATGTGTAGAATAGGGATAGTAAGGACTTTGCAGGGTTCTTGGCAGGATAAAGTATATGTACAGGGACCTTTTAGAAGAGCTTTTAGTTACTCAATACTGAGTTATTGTAGTTCTTACCTCTGTCTTGGATAGAATTGCTTGCTGCCTGTGAATTTACTTACTTATATTATGGCTACCCTTCTGAGCTGAATGCTCAACTTATATTATGGCTGCCCTTCTGGGCTGAATGCTCAACTTTACTCATCTTCAAAATCTACCTGCTCAGAGGTAGGAAAAAGCTTGACATATAATGTATAATATAATATGTATGTATCATATAACATATAAGAAGCCCAAAATATGATAAATGTCTCCAGAATAAACAAACGATTAGCTTACACTTGTCTCTGACAATGAAGACTCTAGACAATGCATTTGCTAATATTGGTATTGTTTATTTAAACTTTAAATTAGGACATGTGGGGCATCAAGAGATGCTTTTGACTACTACTACTATCAATACTACAATTACTACAAGTACTGCTACTAGTGCATCAGGTAATATTGATGGAGTTCATACTATATACCAGGCTTGTCTAAGTGCTTTATGTACAATAACTTGTAATACTTACCCCAAGTGCTTTATGTACAATTTGTTATGCTCAATAAGTAGATAACATTATTATATCTATTTTTCCAAATGGGGGAACTGAGGTTCTGAAATATTGAGCCTGTGGTCATTTAAATATGTAAGGAAAATGTGTGCAATTCAGTGACTGTATTGAGCTTCATCATACTAGTTTTGTGGCTCCTTTTACAAGAACATATTTTCAGTAAAACGATTTGTTTTAATATTTGCCCAAACGTTCACTTATTGTAAAAGTTTACAGAGCTTTTACTCAGTTCCAGGTATTGAGGCTATACATTAGAAAAGAGAGTTTCCATCCTAGTCAGCATAAACTCTTACTAGTGTGTTCTTTGCATAAAATTACTGTGAACAATATGATTTAGAAACTAGAGAATTTTGAGAATTGCAACAATTTTTAGAAGATAAATCTGGTTTTATTTATTTAGGGTCAGTATCTACTTCTGTTGGTTCTTTTTCTTCCTGAACTGTTAGCAGGAATGCTTCTTTCAACTTACATTTGTTTCAGGTGTGATTATTTCTATTTTTATTTTTTATCAATTTCTATTGATATTTGTTAACAGTAATTTTTGATTTTTCTCCATATATTTCAAAAGTTTTATATTTAACCTCAATTTTTACCAAATGTCTGAATTTTCTCATTTAAGAGCTTGTTCATTTGTTGCATATAAAAATCACTAATGTAATGGTTTCCCATGACAGAGTTAAAGACTCTGTGTGTGTGTACATGTGTATGACTCTGAGACAGGTCTACTGGACACCATATGTATGGAAATGTAAAGCAAACTTAACATTATAATATGTTTCTTAAGACTTTAATTGTGGTTCCCTTTTATAACTAAGACATGCTGTTTAAATATAAGGCTGATAGTATTTTCTTGAATTAGTAAAATCCCTTGAGACTACCTTACTTATCTGCCACCATAATACCAGTAACTATGAATTGAGGAAATATAAAATATAATTATTAAACATTTATGTGCCAAAGAATATGCTAATATTTTAATGCTATTTTAAGTAAGTCTTTTTGAACTTAATGAATTAACTTACTGGGATAAAAAGACAGATGTTTTGAGTAATCATAAGACAGATTTCTTACTATTAAATTAAACACTACAGAAATCCATAAACCATAATTTAACTGTCTTTTTTTTATCCTAAAAGTTAAAGAGTTACTATGTAAAACAAGCTCCTTTTTTCAAGTTAAAGGAGATATTATTTCAAAAACATATTAGAAAATATAGAAAAGAAAAGATGTAATTAACATTAGTGTTTTCTCCAAGGGAAAATATTTTTCAGAAGTACTCGCACTATAATCCTCACCTATTTTAGAGCAAACAACAATATTTTATAAACTTAGAATTTCATTATAAATTGTCCACCATTATAATCTATCTGCTAAGAGAATTATCAAAGGTTCTTTAAATGCTTCAAAGTAAAAAAAACACAGCATCCAGTTATCTATTCACAAACTAGTTATCAAACTTTCAAATTGAAGTCTACAGCAGGTTATATATATTGTAGATGAGGGATTAATAACCCTTTTCTATAAAGGGCCAGAGAGTAAAAAATTTAAGCTTTGCAGAACATGGTCTGTTAGAACTTCTTAACTCTGCCTTTGTATGGCAAACAACCACAGACAGTATGCAAAATAATGATGTTTTCTTGTTTGTTCTGATAAAACTTTATTTATAAAAACAGGCTTGTGCTGGATTTGGTACCCAGGCACTAACTTGCCAATCACTGCTATATCAGCATCCCCAAATCCATGTGGAAGCCAGCCATCACTGCATGAGGACTCAACTTCCTTGGGTTTCATGACTCATTATTTCAAAGGATAGAATAGATGGAGAAAATGATGTGATATTCAGATGTCCTCATCACCTGGAAGACTCACAGAATAATAAACCTTACCATTGTCTCCATCTTGACATAAATGACCAGTTTTCAAAGGCCATCAATCATTGTGACCTTTTATGCATTCCCAAACTTCTATACACATTGCAATTTCACTTTTAGCTCACAAAGGACAATGTTTAACAACTCATTTCTGTACAAGCAATTGAGCAACTTCAAATCATGACACCTGAATGATTGGAACAAGGTTAAATTAATTTAATTAAAATTAAAAATCGACATTCCTATAATCTAGCAAATTCACTCCTAGTTATCAGCCTTAGAGAGCCACACACACACACATGTGCAAGCATGTTCATCACAGCATTTTGTGTAATAAAGAAATTCTTCAAATAATAGAATATTCATCAATAGTAAATGGTTAAATAAAACATGATTCACTCATGTAATGCTATAAACAGTTAAAAGTAATAAAACCTAGCTATGTGTCAACATGACATGACTAGATCTCAGAAAAAAATCATCTGATGAAAAGCAACTCCAAGAGTGATATAAATTTATAAAAATGATTACATCTGGGGAAGTGAAGAAGGCACTTGGGTTTGCATATGTAGGGTTTTCAGAATGGAGAAACCTGTATAACGAGATTCTAATATTTAATAGGATGCATTCTTTTTCTTTTCTTTTTCTTTTTCTTTTTCTATTATAGCTAAAATTTTAAAGCAAAAACCTTAGGCCCAGAAAGCTTAAGAGATTTCCCCAGGGACACATGTCAAGTAAGTGGCAGAGAAGGCATCAGATTTTAGGCAAACTCAGCAAGTGATGCTCCAGCTGCCACCCCTCTGTACCTGCAACACCCCTGCAATAGCAAATATGCTAACTTCTCCTCCACTGCCTTACCTATCATCACAAGAGAAGCACAGAAACTCATTTCCAGAAGGGGAAAAAATAAATGTATTATAAAGTAGAAAACAGTGGGAAAAAACTGTTCATTAGAGAAAGGCTTCTCACGCCCTTCACCAACACAGCATATGAAAGGTGAAGATAATTTTCCTTCCTTTCATTTCTGCCCAAGAGGAAGGGTTAAGACCATACCACAGGACTACATACAAGTAACAGAAACTTTCTTGCTGAGGAAATAGAGAAGAAAATTACTCTGCAATTGATTTTCCTCATTAAAATATGATAAAAGGCTGATTTCTGGGGTTCAGATAGAAAAGCAGAAAAATAGCTGAATAAATCCAAATTACATTTAATGAAGTACATGCTGATAGCATGCAAGATGTGGTGCTTTTTCAAATGATGGGTGACTTTGAAAAATATCCATCAATACAGAAATTTTGCTTAAAAAATGAAGAGTTGAAGAAATCCAAAAGATAGAAAATTATTATCAGCTTTGACTAATGTAGAGACAGGTAACAGTCAGAGGCTACTGCTAAATTTCCTTAGAATATTATTACTTTGTCTCCCCCAAAACTGGTATAAGCATTGCTTTTTAGCATATGGTCAGCACTGTGGCAAAAGTTGCCTTTAGTTGGGCTTGGAAAAAAGTTAATATTCAAGTAAATGTTAGATTAATACCTAGGAAACCCGAAGGGCAATTAACTCTCCATGAGGAAGAGCAGTCCCGGGAAGATACTATGCATGAGTGAGCGTGCAAGCATTTTCAAAGCAGCCAGCTCTCCATTACCTTTAAGAGTGCGGGGGGAAATGAATGCCTCCTGGGTCATTACCTTGCTGGGAAGTTGGGGAGGGGGTTAGCAAGTAGTTTGAAACATCCATATGCTGGTCCAGAAAAGCTAGCTGGAGTCCTCTATGTGATGGGGGACTAATTACAAATGACCGATTAGATACAACCAAACAATGCGGCCATTCTAATTTCCCACAGACTGTTGATTTACCTGGGCTCCTGGCTTAATATATAAGCACGCTGTAGATGCTCAAAAAGTTTGAAGAAGGAAGGAAAAAGAAAGAGAAGGAGGAAAAAGAAAAAAGAAAAAGAAAGACACCCAAAAGCAGAGTAGGAAAAGGAAGAGAAGATAAAAAAAGTGGGAAAGAGGATAAAGATAGAAGACTTTAAAAGAAATGAAAAGAAGGAAAGAAGGTTGTTGAGGATTAATATTACATAGTCACTTCTTATTGTCAGGGGGTTGAATAGTCACTATACTATTGAGAAGAAGTATTCCAGATATTTCCTTTGTTATTCCCCAGTAATTAGAGACATGACACATATGTCTCATTTGAACAGAAATAATGAATATGTGCTCAAGACCCTCATATCCTGCTCTTATGCTCATAAGCCATGTAGCATTCATTGCTTCTAGGCCTGGATGATGCTTCCAAATCCTTTTCAATGCAGGGATCCGAGAAGTCATTTCCAATGGGTTGGGGTTGGCACAGTAAACACTCCTCCCCATTTCTCCAGTAGGATTACTGTCTTAGTTCTACATTTCACTTAGCACTGAAGCTTTTATCTCAGGAAACTCATTGTATTATGGAAATTCCATTCAGTAAAAAAAAAAAAAAACATTTATTTTCATTAAATTGCTATAAGTAGAATGATCTCAATGTATTATTTAAGAGACATGACAATATGACCGTGTTATCTATAGTTATCTCATTAAAACAAGATCTGGTTATAATATACAAAAGGCTGGGTAGACAATTTTTTTTATAAAAGCTATTTACTGCAAACAAATTGTGTCTGAAAACATCAGACTGTGGTAACTGGGGAAAGGTTAGAGCTACCATGTAAAACAGGACATTTTTGCAGCAACAAGAGATGCCCAAATGTATAAATTAAATTATATAATGCCTTTATATTGTAATTGAATTTGAATTGGCAATAATGCATTATAGACATATGTTCAATCTTTTAAAATGTGGCCTTGTTAATCATTTAGAATTTTACGCTTCTCAAGAAAAATATGGGTAGGTAAGAATGTTTCCTGACTCTCATGACAAAGTGGTGAATATCCATGAAAAGTCATCGAATTCTTCTTGACTTAATCTAAGAGAAGGAGGAACAACAAAAGGATCAAGAGAGATAATATTATAAATAACATTTTCACATATTGAAAAGTCACTACATGACAATCTATTATGTTTTTATATACAGTGGATTATTAATTCATGAAGAGACTCTACAAATTGGTATTATTATTATTATTCCCATTTTCTGAGGAAAAACCAGCCTAGAAAGGATAAATTTCCTAATATCACAATAAACAGAGACAGGATCATTCAATTCAGGGTGTTTTCATGATTGGAGTTGTTGAATCATTGCATCATTGCTTCCTAAGCAGTCTATAGACATCCACGTTCCTTAGCCACAGAAGCAGGTTGAGCATCTTTACAAAGCAAACCATCTCCTTTCCAAGTCTTCCTACTCAGAGCAGATAGGTATCGTATTATTTTAGAGCTTCTAATCACATTTTCAAAAGTGATCAGTCTGCATTATTTCATCCAGGTATGTCTTAGATCCTATCCTCTCCATAAAATCTAACCTGACCACCTCTTCCTCCTTTGGAAAACTCAGTGCTGACCCTCTCATGTGATGCATGCATAACACTAGGCCTGATTGTTTTCCTCATAGTAGTGACATAATACACTTTGCACAGAAAGCATGAGAAATGTTTGATCAAGCTTCGTTTGATATGTACATTGCATAGCTGTGACCTAGAATGTCATCATTTAGTAAGCAAATTATTTATGTATGTGTATTTGTGAAGCACCTACTATGCACTTGGTTTTGAACATGGGGAGATAAGGAGGGAGAGACAATAGACATTTCATAAGTAGAAAAAAAAAAAAGCATGAGCAAAGGCACAAAAGAGGAACGATTTGGGGATTCACGCAAGAAAAATACATAGTGCATTCTCATTGAAATATACGATTTATAGATTTATAGATTTCCTGATGAAACTAAGGTTTGAAAGAGAGATTGAAGGCAGATAATAAATAGTCTGGATTATCAGTCTGGAGTTAGTAGTAGGCTGTATTTTATATGAAGGAATCTTATTCTGTGGAATATTAATAAGCAATGATGTATTAATAATGTATTATTCTGTGGAATATTAATAAGTAATGTTTGGTAAATGGTATTTCGGGAGACACTGTGTTCAAGAGATGTCTTCTCTGTTGTAACTCTGAAACTTCCAGTGTATTAAAGGCATTGAATATATAGCATTCTTTAATTTCTGATTATATTTTCCCCCCATGAAACTGATAACGTGTACATTGGGAAACTGCTCTGCTTAATAAAGAACTGTTTAAAAAAGTAGGTGATCCAATAAGTGAGATACACAAAATTCATCTAGATTGGAACACCTATGCTGGCATTCAACTACTAAATAGGTTCTCTACAGCCAAGTGGATCTATCTGCTATTTTTAAATTTCTGGGCAAGTAGGTAGTTGGGTCATGTTGCAAATTCAACTCAACCTTCATTTAAATTAATATAAATCTAGATCTATAATTTTCTATCTTGTTATTTTCCATAAGGTCAAAGAAACTCACAGATCTTCAACTAGCCACATGATGTCATCTCTGTGTGAGTGGATATTGCCAATAAATAATAATATATATTCATATTAAAATATATATCATATTGCCAATAATTAATAATAATTTAGTATGATTATATATTCTAATATTCTAAATCTCAGCTACTTTATTATTACGGACTCATGAATTCAATGTCCTTTCAAATACTTCTAGAGTTTTCATTAAACTAAATCTATGTAAAATTCAGAGATAAGACATATTGTGTTGCAGATTTCTTAACCATTTTTAATGATATTTTTTAATTGTATGAAGTTCAACAATTGAAATAGAATTCAATTTTTGAGATTACATCTGAAATATAAAATAATTACTTATTTAAAAATAATTTGGCTTGGGTATTTCAAAAATAAAACATTAATGAAAAAATTATATCCTGCAGTTTAAAAATGTTTTCATTTACATATTAAATTTTTCAATTATCTTAATGAATTAATATAATTTCAAACATATTCTTATTTAATAACAGTTTATATTAAGATCTTTTAGAATATCTGAAAGGTAAACTGTCTATCATTTTAATTTAACTTCATGTTTGTTGGGAATATAGAATAGTTTGGTCAGGGCCCTTGCCTCAGGTCCATTGGGTGTGGTTTTAGCACATCCGTCGTAAGGCAATTGTGTGTGTGTGTGGAGTTAGTGTGCATGTGCACCAACGTGTCTTTTTCATTTTGTTGCTATTCTTCTGTTCTTCAGAGAGAGGGAGAGGTAGAGAGAGGGAGAGAGAAAGAAAGAGAAGTGTTAGTGAAGCAGGCGGGTGGGCGTCTGCCTGGGGCGTCTGCCCAGCACAGCCATGCTTTCCAACCTATGGCTCCAAGGACCTTTTGGCTGGTTACCTAGCTCATAGACCTGCATATAAGAGGTCTGGTGACCCAGTCTGGCGTATGTGGGGACAAGGGACCCAGCCTGGCATATGAAGGGTTTGTGACCCAGTCTGTGAATAGGCTTGAGGGGTCTGGGAGCTCCAGACCCAGCCCTAGCGCAACAATCAGCCCAGTGGGCAGAATTACCAGCGGGTAAAAGAGCCTGACAATGTTTTTATTAAAATTTCTTTTTGTAAAGAGATAAAGGGATTCCAAGGCAAAATAATTCAAAAGTATGGTTATCACATCGATAAAAAAAAACATATTTGACTTATCCCTGGATGATTAAAAAATCGGAACTATATTGTACTTTTTGCAAATATATCAATTTAAATATTAGGAGTTTTTTCATGAAAAGATAATATTATAATGTGTACTATTATATTTTATACCAAAATGTTTCTTAGACTTTATCATTTTTTTGAATTATGTTCATATTCACATTATATTTTTACTTTAGGAGATAAAGATAAATGTGGAAATGAATATAAAGACTATATATTTACCAGGAAGAGACCAGTAGTACAAATGTCACATTGCTCTATGTTCAGGTATTAACTATGTTCGGGCTTTAACTCAAGGAAAAAATAAATATAGTAAGGTAATTCCTTAAATTGCTTCAACTTAGGTTACAATTACAAGCTCCCAAAATTTAGGAACATAAATCAAAAGTATAAATGGAGAAAAAATACTCAAAAGAGTATTAGCATAAACAGAAAGGGCCTAAATATTAGTCTGAATCTCAACCTGCCATTGTTACCCTTGCCGAGTCTAAGTGCTGAAATTAATTTGAAACCCTTGTTTTCCTTATAATAGCGCCTGCCATAATCCACTGTGCACAGAAGCTATTAAAACATTTTGGTTCAATTGTCTATACGGAGTAGAGAACTCACCATTTTAGAACATCACTACAATATTGAATCCGCATTAAAATTGACGTGAAACCAATCAATGATTTATATATTCACTTTTGGGGCAAAGTATATGATTTCCCTGCTGTTAATAGATTTTGTTAAGGACCAAAAATTGTTGAAATTCATATACTTATTATTAAAAATTTATTTGGTATTTATTACCTAATTCAATTAAATACTTTGGGAAGTAAAACAACAATGCGCTGTTTTCTCTTGGCAGAACAAAAGAAAGCAGAAATTTAGTAACGTAAGGGTTGCATTTTAAAGCACTTCAATCCATTCCCAGATTTTCCTTAAAACATTAAGGCATTCATTTGTATTTAATTTACTTATTGAAAGTCTAACGTGAGATTCAATCTTTGAGTAAAGGCTCAATATAATGAAAGTCTAAATGTTTGGGGGATGGGGGGTTGTCAAGGATTAGTTGCCATCTAACTACCTTGCCGTTCGCTGAATATAAAGTTTAACTTTTTTTCCCTCCTTTGAAAATAATTCTCAGAAATGTGGAGGAAATGAGGGGGAAAGGTAGCATTTAAAAGTTAACTGGGATAGAAAGGAAAAAAATGTTTTTCACTTATGAAAAGCAGCACCAATAATTATTCAATGAATTTGAAAGTCAACTCCAGCAGAGAAGTATATGAGATTGCTGCTGATATTGGCCATCTGAGAAATAATGATTTATTGCTGTTTGGTATATGCTTACTTATGTGAATACAATTTTCCACTGTGGAATCAAAATAAAATAAGTGTTCCAACTGCTTGCAAGGTTTCTTCAAAGAGACGAAGAGAAACAAATTGGACACTAATGAGAGCGTTTAGCAAAGCTGATTCACTCTGTGGCTGTGAAGTGTACAACAAGCAGGAGAAAAATATGCAGTAGGGTTACCTTAACCAGTTTTTATTTTTCAAGTATGGAGGAGAAATAATAAAGGCTATATCTATGGAAATGATAATTTAGAGCAACATTAGAAACCATTGCTTTTCAATCTTTGGCTGCTTCATGCTGAAAACTCTAATGCTGGTAATTCAGGTTTAAACATGAGTTCACGGTGATGATGAACTGTTTTATGGGCATAAACCACTCACTGTGTTTTCCCAAATTGGGAATCTCTCATAAAAATCTATGATGGCAATTGAGTAATTGAACAGGAGTTAAGAGTTTATTTCCAGGGGAGGTTTTATTGCACAAGAATTTAACTTCTATATATTTTCTCTTATCTTAGTTATTATTTTCCTCAAGTGTAGACATACACTTAAAATTCCAGTTTAGAGAAAGCATTGAAACTCCTTTTCATACAATGAAAAAATATTCAAGAATCACAATTGAAGTGTAAAGTGATAATTATTGTCACCATAAATACATAAATGATTAAGATTCTTATTTTATTCTCATGAGGTAGTATTGAAAATATTATTTACAGGTATTTTGTTTGAACAGAGAATGTCCCTTTAGAAACAGTTGGTGGTAGGAAAAATGAGTTTATCTTGTCTTTCCCAAATTATGATAAATATGCACATGATATATAAATTTATACATGTCTGTGGCTGTTCATAGGGATAGAAATATATAGGTAAGTATACATATATATTTCAAGATTAAATGCAATCTATTTTGTACAAAACACTAGGTAGGCAAGGAGGGGAAGATATGGTAATGTAATGCAAATCAACTATCTTAAATTTCCTTCCTTTTAAACTTTTTTCCAAATCTTGCATTTGTTAAGGTGTAGTCTCATTTGTTTCAAATAATCTTCTTCACTTTCTATCAACAATTTTAAGATTTTCTCCCCTTGATTTTCCTAATACTTGGGATACACTTTTGTCTCAGGTTTAATATTCCAAAGACATTTTCCTTCCTTCCTCACAATCAAGTTAAATATGTGGGAACTAACCTTAACTATTTTATAATTTTCTTCTGAAAATATCTTTCTTTTTCACAAGCTGATATTAGCCAAACAATGAAATAAAGTATATCACTTGCCTCTGTATGTAATGGTTTAAATAAAAAGAAATTAGTAATTGTCTTAATGACCTGCAACCTAAATTTTACAGCCTCACTATGAAAATTTTGTACTAATATTATGGCTAGGCTAACAGGAAAGATCTGTAGTTCATTTGTTTTCTATTTAAAAGTTTAACTTCTTTCGTTATGTAAGGCTTTAGGTTTGGGGCTCCTCAAGAAAAACAGAAGACAAAAAACACTTAATTATTTGGATATTGTTTCTGTACCAGCCATTTAATTAGACACTTTGAATCACTAAAATTCTTAAATTTTTCAGGTTCCATGAAGTGGTTGGCTTGTATAAGAACACTGGAAATATGAAATAGCGGCAGATTACTTATTTCTATTTGCTATTACCTGTACCCTTGAAAACTGTGGACCAAAATTATGTGCAAGGTGTTGTTTGGCTTTGGCATTGGTAGGCAAAATGAATAATTTTGGATTAGAAATGTTTTTATTAGAAGAAACTTTTTGAGAGCTGTCATGTTAGTGTTTAATGGATATGTTATTAATGGTGAAAATGTCCATTTTAAAATACCCTAAAGCCCAAACCTGTTTTGGAATGCTGTTTGTTTGTTTTGATTTTTGCAGCAAGGGTAGCCCCATGGGGCCACTTAATAGGCTGTCGCACCTCCCTTTCTCTCTGGTTATTCTAGTTGTGATGGTGCTTCCAGCGGAGAATAGCTAAAATTAACAGACAGTAAACCAGACCCCCTGCCATCTCCAGAGGCCCAAATGCCAGGAATCATAGAGAAAATTGTCAAAAATTTCAGATATTAAAGGAGATGAGGAGCACAAAATAAACTCATGAATGGCCCAGACTGCAAAACCAAGGGGATGTTTAAGAAAGACCTAAATGAACACCTCTCTCTGTTGAATGCTTTCTGTGGACAGAGCAGTTCATGTTGATTATTTTACTTAATCTCTACCATATAAGTTATGATGATCATAATGATGCCCATTTTACAGATAGAACTGTGGCTTAGGAACTTAAGTGGCGGACAGAGTCAGAGTAGATTTATGCATACATTATTATTCTTTTAAGTGTAAATTACACCATGCCACTCCCTTCCCCCCAAAACCAAAAAACCTCTAGGGGTTTCTTTTCAATTTAAAATTAAAACTCCTGATACATCATGGCCCTAGATGATTTTGTCCTCATCAATCATCCCTCCAGCCCAGTCACATCGGGCACTATGGAGTTTCCCTTTTCTTCTGCCAACACTCCACACTCATCCTTCTCAAATTTTTGGACACATTATTTTCTCCCAGGTTTCCACTTGCTTACTTCCTTTCTGTAATTCTCACGTTGGCTCAAATGATATATCTTCAGAGACAATTCCCCTAACCTTCCTAAAAAGACCTCTGCTGTTCTGATCTCACATTATCATACTTTTATTTTCTGTTCTGCTATCCTCACTTGTAATTTTGTCTTCTTCATTTTCAGGCTCTTTCCACCCCACCCCCTAGAATTAAATTCCATGAACACAGGGACTGTCTTATTTACGACTCTGTCTGCAGCACCTGTAGCAAGGCCTGGCACAGAATAGATGTGCAATAAGTAATTTCAGATGGATTAATTTAGTCCTCGCACAATCTTTTGAGAAACATAGGAGGCAAGCTTACAAATGAATTCTTTACTGCTCAAACCACAGGGCTTGCTGCATGGAGAGGAACAATTAAAACAAACCCAGAGGCAAAATCATGGCCACTTTTCTATAAACTGATGCTAGACCCTCATCCCTGCCAGACGTTGTCTTAATGAGAGGCATTGATTTTGAAGGAGAAAATGGTTCCTTGCAAAGCAGGTAAAACTATGAGAAAGCTTTAAAAGATATTTATATCATAGGATTTCCATTCAAAATTCCATTTATAGATTTGCCAGGAGAGAGGAAAAACATACATGTGTCTAAAAATACTTTGTGGGAATGCAGAAAGTAATGGATTTAACATTTAGAGGACATTAGGACATTACTGTTGAAGAAGAAACGTTATTTTTAACAGTGATGGAAAACGTATTCAGTGAACTACCATGAGCCTTAAGGAGCCCAAAAGAACAAAACATGAAAACTACCTTGTATGAGGCCCTGACCACTGTTAAGAAAGAGAGGAAATATATTCTTCTCCATGTACTGAGCTCAGCTTCTATTGAACAAGTATTCAAGGTGGATATCATTTATAAGGGCAACCAGGGATAAAGAAAATGCTCCTTTTTTTTTTATTGTTCACAGTTTTATACTAAAACAAGGCTACTCAATTTTGAGATAAGATCAAACACATCCTTCGAGCCTTCAATATGACAGACTGGGAAAGCATCTCAGGCAAATTAACCATTTTTCTTTTTTACAAAGGACACATGTGAAATTTCAAATTCTTTTTTCTCAATTTCAAAACTTCTTTGAAGTAGTCAAATTTGGATGAACACATGTGATATAAAAAAAGAAAAAAAGAAGCTCACAGTTCTACCAGCACATTAGAGGTATTCAACAAGTGAGTGTTACTGATTATTAACACATTTGAAAACCAAAATGTTATTTTTAAATTAGATCAATAGCATTCATTAAGAATTTCAATAACTTGTAAAAGTTTGCAAAAAAAAAAAAAAAAAATACTGAACTGAAATTTGGTTGTGCCTATCCAAAGGGTAGTGTTAGTGACAGACATAAGCATCATTGCTTAGAAACAGTTTGGATCCGTTTCCTACTAATCAGTTCACTGTAGCCAAGATAGTAAGAATAACTACCTTTTTGTAAAAAATACCTCATAATGTAATGGGGAGATAGCATTATTTTTATTTCTACACCATTTTGTCTTCTGTAAGAAAAGAATATCTACCTAAAATTGAGATATTAAAAGACTTGAAAAAATTAATAGCAATAGTTTTTTTAAAAAGGAGCACACAGAGAATTCTGAATTAGTCAATGTGAATGAAAAAATGCAGTACGATACCAGATGCTGAAACCAAGGATCGTTATTGTTGGCCTGTTTTCCTTCTTTCTTTCTTTCTCTGTTTCTTTCTGTTTTTATGTTTTTCCCCTCTCTCTCTTTCTCTTTCTTTCTTCCTCGTTTCTTTCTTTCTTTCTACTTTTCTCCTTTCTTTCTTACCTCTCTCTCTTGCTTTCTTTCTTTCCTTTTTTTTTCTTTTCTTTTGAAAATAAGAACGGAACACATGAACTCATCCTAACCAAATGCTGTTCTCTTGCCACTCCTGTTTCTCACAGTATTCCAGCTGGGAAATGACAACTAGAACACATCTGCCCTCATGGTTTTTATTCTAGGATCCTGAAATGACAAGCTATTTATGTGACTCGAGGAGCTTTTTGTAGTGAAAATAATCTTTGAGATGATCAATTAGGTATCAAAATAAATCTACAGAACACGTTGTTGCTGTTTTTTCTAGAACTCAGGTTGCTGCTAAATTCTTGATCAACATTTGCTGACCAACTCGGAAAGTAAACATATGCAGGTACGATGAACAAATCGCTCCAATTGTATCAATGTGTTCTATGAAACACCAAATTAGCAAAATACAAAATAAATCCCAATCACAGCAAAGCAGTTAAAACAGTAGCTGTGAAATGAAAACATTAGCAAAATGCTTAAATCTAGATAGTTTTTAATAAAACAGTTGCAAGATTATTTTTTAAATACTATTTTGAATAGAAGTGCACACATTTGAAGTGATGTTATAGTACCGCTTTTATATGGCTTGGCTAATATTAGGATTCAAGAAAAAACATATGTTTAAAAAAATTTTTTTTTAATGTAGATTAATTAGAATTTCAAAGAAAGATTGACTGCAGTCTACTCCTCTGAGACTTGCTGTCTAGGGGCAGAACCGAGGGAGTCCTGCTTCTTAAGTTTATTTTGAAGTTCATTCCATTTCTAACAATGGGGAGGGTGGAGGAAGCAAAAACAAAGATTTTATTTTGCAAAGCTATAAAAAGGACTTTAAAAGATTAGGTAGTGGGGTAAGGGGAGGACACGCTGGCTCACCTGTGTTACTTGGGGTTTTCCCTGTCCTCCACATTATGAAAAGTAGACTACTAAGACTGGAAGTCTAACAGAAATGTGAGAGGATTGGGACATGTGCAAAAATGATTAGCCACCAAATATTCCCAATTCCTTCACTGACCTTTTTATGTATGGTACAAATCACACAATCCTTAAAAACAGTAAAAAATAATGCTAAATTTGGTACTGCAAGCCATATAATAGGCGATCGAGCACTCACTATGTGTCAGGTACTGTGCTAAGTACGTAACAGGGATGACCTCACTTTACCTTTACAACAGCCCTATGAAATAGACATCAGCAGCAGCAGCAGCACATTGTTTTACAGTTGAGGAAACTGGGACACAAAGAGATTAAGTAATTTTTCCATGTTCATACAATCATTAAATTGTAGAATTAAGGACTAACAGAATATAATACTTTGTACTTTATTTTATTTCTACATAAAATGCACAAATTCTCAGGAAGATAATCTAAAAGCATCTAAGAGGAAAAAACAAGAAAGCATATCAAACATCAAAAGCTGTATGTTATAAAAATATTAAAATACAGAAAATTAAGTATGCTTTAGAATAGAGCTTGGCAGTGCTGTTCATTTGTTATCACTAACCCATTCAATCCACAGGGCCATCCTAGGAGCTGGGTATTACCTCAACCACTTATAGATGACTATGCCAAGAGGTTAAGACACTTGTTGACCCCGGAGCCCAAGCTCTTACCACCATGCTCTCCTGTTTCTCAAAAGACTAATTCACATTTTTCTTTTAGCTTACTGGGGATTATTTCCTTTGATTGCCCCACATATTTTATCAGTCACCAGAATTACAGTTTTATACTGCCCTCATCCGTCTTGGGGGGAGTTAAGTGGTATTT
This sequence comes from Cynocephalus volans, assembly GCF_027409185.1. Taxonomy (NCBI): domain Eukaryota; kingdom Metazoa; phylum Chordata; class Mammalia; order Dermoptera; family Cynocephalidae; genus Cynocephalus; species Cynocephalus volans. Next base: position 148,520,787 of record NC_084461.1, on the reverse strand, counting down.
AGAAATAACTCAAAGATACTTGGAACTCTCATATTTACATTTTTCAACACTTACAAATAAATTTTTCAAACTGCAGAGCAGGTACTATAAACAAACATATAAAGCCATCTATATTTCACTTGGACATTAACACGAAATTGCACTGTGCAAAACCTTATGATAACTACATTTCATTGGCAAATATTTATTGCATTTCTGATATACTTATGATAAAACAGCTTAATCCATCGTTTCAACTAGATATAAATGCATGATTTTTCTATAGATTATGATACTTCCTTTGGAACATTATAACTCCCAGAGCTGAGAACATGAGGTTAAAAAAAAACCCAACCTGCAAGAATAATATTTTTAATAATTGTGGAATAAGTCATAACCTAACAAGTGCACAAACCTCTCTGCTCCAAGCTAAACAGATTTTTTTTTTTACATGAAATAGCAATTTCATATAATCAAAACATGAATTCCACAAAACAAAACAAGATGTAATTTCCCATTTCTGGGGGGAATATTAAGAGTCTTTAAAAGATGTCTACTTTAATTGTACTGAGCACTGAAGCATTCTTCAAGGATTGCATCCCTAAAATAACTATCCGGATAGAATTCTGATCATAGCAATTAAAAATAAAAGTAATGAGATTGCAGCAAAATTATTAAACTTCTAATATTGGGAGCCAGTTAATAACCTTAGTTTTATTATAAAACAATGTCTGAGCAGAATTTCTTCAAAAGTGTCATGAGGTGGCTATTTTCTAACATTGAGAAACGTAATGCATTAAGGTAAATACGAGGTGGGCCAAGCTCTGAAAGAACTCACAGTTTCTGTGTGTGTCTGGCATGGGGGTGAAAGGAGCTTTGGAAGATATTTGACTTGTTTAAAGTATCTGGGAGACACTGCAAATAGGAATTGATGTATTCTGCCTTGGGAAGGAGGCAGGAAGAACTACCAAGAGAACACAGCAGTTGCATAGGTCCCTGAAGAATGCAGGAGAGCGTGTTAGGTCAACAAATTCAGGGCATGTGAAACAAAAAGAAAAAATTAACCAAGATAGAAAATTAGTGAACTTGCTGGCCACAGACAAGGTGTTTCTACTGGAATATAGGCAGAGAGGCAGATTTTCAAAAGAAATATTTCCAGTTTGACAATTTATAACCATACAAAGGATTTGTACTTGAGAGATAATCTGGGGCACTACAAAGAGACATGGCATTTGAGACAGGTAACATTAGTGCAGGACATTTAAGGGGTTAGGGAGGATTTTTTGCCATGGTAGATGGTCTCCAGTGGGAAGAAAGGATGCCCTACTTGAGAATCATAAAAGGGTTTACCTGTGAATTTCAGAACACTTATAATTGAACCTCACTATGGCTGAGGGTCAATGAAAATGATTCTAGAATTGCTAACATAAAGCAAAATACATCCTAGAGCTAGGTGTGTCTTGTTCTATTTATACAGTTAAAGAAGGCCTAGGCTGTTATCTTGCCATGTGCACTTCATGGGAATGGACCAGTGGCCGAGAAAAGCAAATGTTTAAGGACAGTTATTAAAAGAGGAATTATTTACTTTGTAATATTTCAAGGAGGCATTTTTAAACTCTAGGCACATCAATCCTTCAATGTCTTTCCCTAATTTGCATAAACACCATAATTGACAGCTTGTTAACAGTTCATTAAGAACACTAAAACCTTGTGATAAACAACAGCCTGCCAAGAGCACAGTGGACAGAATATCTAGCCATGCATTTTATCCACCTCAGAAACGAACCCAGTTTACCAACAATAAGTCCAAAAGGTGGCTTTGCTAATTGGTGTGCTCATACAGACAAGTGCTCAAACACGGTGCTGTAAAGCTCTCATTAAGTACTGATTAGCAGGTAATTTGTGTCTTTCAGCTAGCTAACTTTGCTGAGAAAATGTACCCACAACCCCTAAAAATGCTCAAATAATTTTATTTAAATAATTGCAAGTGTTAGGAACACCTCCAAATCATAGGAAGAAACTCAAAAAATAAAAGAGAATGGCAGACACTAACAATCTATATTTCTTGCTCTTTGCTAAACAAACAGAAAAGAGTATCTAGTTTCATGCATGGCATTTTCTTCTTAGTGGTCTGAAATGGAACATTTTCATGATTGCAATTTGAAATATGCTGTACTGGAGTGCATGCTGTACAACACAGAGAGAAATCTATTTGTGTTTTTCTGGTAAGAGTGCATCATAAAACTACTGGATGTTGTCTTTCCTTATCTTTGGATGAAAGCCTGATTATAAGCTCATTTTAGTTGAACAAATATATCTGGATTCCCTGCTGTGCAGGACATTTAAACTTTAAAGCAGAGAGGTCTTCATTTTCTGTATCCTTTCACTGTGCTCCCTTGCAGCTGTGGCATGAGGAAACGTGTGTACATTGGGATTCATGGGAGCCCATGAAATGATTGATTTCATTAAGGCATGAGACACTCAACTTTACATTTTCCTCTTGGAAATGGACATCAAATAGACCATTGCTATCAGGGGCATGCATACCAGTAACCCTGGATTCTCCCTACCTCGAGTTATCTTCTCATAGAGAAGGGAAATATGAAATGAACATAGAATCATTCTAGAGAACACTTCAGTACGAACAGAAAGGCTGCCTGATAAATTATTGCTGCAAACCCTTTTGCAATATAAGATATCAAGAGTTGAAAATCCCTTGAAATGGTAGGTATATATCTTTCCACCTATTAGCTCTGGGCCATTGAAGTTCTAAAGGCTCACAGCTTAAGTCATGGATATGTTGATTTGCTTGAATAAATAGATCTCCTGGGAGGCTGATTGAAGAAAATGAGAAATTATTATGTTGAACTGCATATGGTGGACTTCTAAGGTATTTTGGACATTGTGAAATTGCTAGACGTACATTTATTTTTTGACTAGGAAGTGAATTTATATCCATTTGGAACAGAATAACTGTTCTTGTCAAACTACCTTTACCACTACCTCAAATCCCAAACAAATATAATATACTTGTTAGAGTCCTGAGTTTATCCTACTAATAAAGAGGGTAAACATAGCATTCCTAGGAATACTACCAAAAGAACAGTGTGATAAAGAATTTTATATACATTAGTTCGTGTAATATTCACAATAATTTTGTGCAGTAGATTTTCCTATTATCTCTGTTGTAGAGATAAGGATACTGAAATTTATGTTCAACTGTCAAGGAGTTCACAGAGCTAGTGAAAGTAGAAGAACTATCTTAAATTCAGCTTACTGGTCTCCACACTCTGGACTATCACATTAAACTGCCCAATGAACATACTCCTATCTCCACATATTCATTGGCGCTTTCTCTGGAAGTTCAAATCGTAGGGCCACCTTTTGAGCGGAAGCTTCCCTCTCTTTAAACATCTCAAGGATGATACCCTGTCAGATGCCCTGCTAAGGCTGGTCTGATCTCTAGTTAAATATAGCTACAATAGGCACTTAATTTAAGTTTATTGATTGAATGAGAGCAAGGTTAATGTGTATACAGTGGAAATGTTAATTTTGACAGAGTTACTACTTTGTCAGAACAATGTTTTGCAAAACAACCATTAACATTCAAATATAATTATCTTTATCACTATTGTCAGAAAAACAACACTGAGTAGCAGGGATCAGTGGCTTAAATCAGACTAACATTTCTTTTGAGATGTCAAAAATGCTTTGTGTGTGTGTGTGTGTGTGTGTGTGTGTGTTTGTGAGTTTAATTAGAGAATACTCTTTAAGTTTTAGCACAAACATTACTACTGATTAACCTCAAAATACTTTCACAATTTCATAAGCCTCTCCCAGTTCTTACTACACAAGGGCCCCTCCAATCCTAAATTGGAAGGTCCTCTCTTCCCTGGTTAACTTAGTTTAGTTTAGTTTTATACTTAAAAAATATATGTTTATATTTTCTACAGGAGTCTTTCAACCATAAATGAATTCATTCATTTCTTTACTCATTTCTTTATGCAACAAATATTTTGAGTATGTACAACTTATCAGGCCCAGTTCTAGCTAAATTGTAAACAAAACAGATTCTCGTCACCCTGGAACTAACATTCCAGTGGGGAGAGACAGATAATAAGAAAATGTTGTGATAAATAAGTAAATTATATAGTATACTGAAGGGTGATAGTACTTGGATAAAAGACAAGTGATTTCATGATAAAGCAGGGTTGGGAAGGAAGCAGAAATTTTACATAGTGGTCAAAGGTAGGCCTTATTGAGAAGGTGACATCTGAACCTGAAGGAGACAGTGCTAGCCATGAAAACATCTGGGGGGAGAATATTCCAGGCAGGAAGAATAGTCAGTGCAAAATTCCCTAAATTAGAAGCAGGCCTGGCTTGTTAAAGATATTTTGGTAGTTGGTGAGGAGTGAGTGCGGGCAAGGCTGGTAAGAGGTGAGGTCAGAGAACTTCTAGGCTTCCCCTGCTGGAGAGTGTACCATGATACTCAACAGGTAGATGTGGTCCTCACAGTATAGTACAGAGGGCATCATCCAGTAGTCCACAGGATTCATTTGGTCCCAGAAAATGCTTTAACAATTTAGTTACCATTGGTTAAAAATCAGAGGATTTTTCAAAAATTGGATTTCAAGATCCTCCAGAAAAATCAGAAGATCTGATCCCCTACAATTTCATTCAAACAGGGTAACAGCAAGTTGTCCACTTTTCATGGACATGTGCTCTCCGGGTTGTAAAATACTCTCGCTTCTGGCTTCTTTATTTGTGTTAAGCAACTGGCCACCAGAAATTTTGGTGACCTTTTGCAGAGTTTAAAACTCTGTACCTATTTACATCTTTTTCTTCTTTTCTTCTACTATTTTAACTACTATTCTTCCTTCAAAGTTCAACTTAATTCCCACCCTCTCCATGAAAAAAATATTGTCATTGAAATGTTCCAATCATGCTTTCTGCTGCTGCAAAATCCTGGAATGCTCACTGTTAGTGGAACCTGGAAGGTGGAACTTGCTTACTATTGGAAGTCCCTTCGTACTTGCAAAGTGTCATTTAACCTGACTTTAGCTTCAATGAGGGCTGTATTTTCCCTTCTTAGACCTTCTCAGCCTCATAACGTAGGAATTTTTACTCTTAGTTCACTGAAGAGAAGTTGCATAACTCATCCAAAGACACAAAGTGATGAGCAAATCCAGGATTGTAAGCTAGGCCTGCCTGGCTCTCTAATGAATGCTCTTTTCACATAATGTTAGGCAGCAGATGTGCTGAAAATATAATGTAACTTTAAAAAGGCCATCTCTTTGTTTCATTATTCTGACTGAGCAAGGCTTTTCAGAGACATAAGCAAAATAGGAAATGATGTTGATAAAAATTTATCTTTGTAGATAGTCGCCATCAACATATTTGAATGATTATCTTTATATGCTTATATACCTTTCCTATGTATAGACATGTATGTCTATACATACATGTATATATATAATAAGCTATACTTTGTAATATAAAAACATATACCTATAAAAATATAATTTTAAGTCTGGATTGCTTAACATGGTTAAGCAATTAGCATTACTCAAATTATTTAATTTTCCCATTGCTTTGTTATATTTGATGATAACTACCTTGAAGCAATTATAATTTTTTAAAAAATGACTTGAGCATGTTCATATTTATTTATGTATACATATATCTATGATAGTGATTCATATCTATTCTCCATGTCAAGGGACAGTATGTGATTTCCCCACACCCAGTCCCATCACCAATTGCTTTTTCCAATTTTGATTTCCCCATCATTGACCTTTCAAAATAAAACAAAACAAACTATAAGAATAATTATCTTTTTTCCTTCTCCCAGAAAACCCACTCTTGGCATTTTTATGGAATAAAATGTAGCAAAAAGAAAAGCAAAGATTAATCTAATATTAATCACATGAAGTTTTCAAAGTATCCAACTCTCTGTGTCTTTCAGCTGGTCACATATTCTTTATTATTTATGCCATTTATTGTTCTGCATATGTCTGGATGGTCAGGAGTTTGTTTGCAACACTTTGGTTTTCTCAAGTTTTAAAATAGAAGACAATATAATTTTCTTGTGGTTTACCAAATGAAAACATTAAAATATCGCAAAAAAGCCATCCTTACAAAGTGGCACAATTAATAATTTAGATCTTCGGCTTCATTGAAAATTATGGGTGGCAAGTACTGTATTGAAGAATGGGAAATATTTTGATTTTGTATGTTTCTACGAAAAAGTTTAAAGAAGGAAAATATTTTGATTTTACACATTTCTACAAAAATGCTTATACAATGGAAAATATTTTGATCCTATATGTTTCTACAAACAATTTAATTTGATTGGGGTCTGGGTGACAATGCACATGTACAAGCACAAATATGAAGTAACACATGATTCAGTCAAATTAGTGCAGGAAAAATGAAGACAGAAATGCCAAATGAAAGGTGGGGTCAGCCTCTGAATGCATGCAAAGGGGATGAGGGACGTAAATTATCAGAAAAGTGGATATTGAATGTAAATTCCCACAAGGGTAACAGCAACATATCCACATCCAGCCAGGGTTGCCAGTGTTGCATGGTGGTAGGCTGCATCATTGTAAAGTCTGACAGACCTACTTTTGGACCCTGGCTCTCCCTCTTACAGCTTCATATTGGTGGGCACATTGTTTCACACCTCTGTTTCTTCAGCTATAAAAAAGAGAACCATGCCATTTAGCACATAGGAATGAGGCTTAAACTAGGTAATGCATGGAAAGCACTTAGCATAGTGCTTGGCACAAAAATTCATAAAAGGCAATTATAATAAGCCAATTATGTGTGCCAGGGAAAGGGTAAGAGAGAGGAGGGGAAAGGCACATAAGTTCTGTAGGCTGAAATAAGAATAAGCAAAAGTCCCTGCACCACAGGGAGGTGATATGAATGGATATAATCAAAACTTAAGAGATTCATCTGGCAGCTTGGTATATATAGGCTTTACCAGCACAGGGAGAGGTGGATGCACGAGCAGAGTGGCATAGCTCCATGGAACGTGGATGGAAGCTGGAGACATGGAAGAGAAGGGGTGATCTAACAGCCTGTGCTGGGAAAGAATCACCAGGTATTGGTGATAAATTAGATGTGAAAGGTGAAGGAGGAGATTGGGAAATAACTCCCAGACAAGATCTTTAAGGAGCTTGGAAGGAAGAATTGATAGGTACCCTCCTATTACCTTCAAAGTGAAATGCCCAACTATAGAGGTCCAAATTAGCTCTTTTAAATTTGTTAATTCTGAGTAATTAAGATTAGAGACAAGGGGCAGAAGCTGAGACATAAGTTAAGATGCTAAGACAATATTTTCTTACAGATTCAATACTTTAAAATGTTGACATTCACTTATCAATTGATAAAAACAATGACTATAAGAGAAAAAATTAAAATCAAAACAACTCTATGCTTTATGATCAAATGACAATCCTGTTTGAGAAGTAACAGGGATTAGTTATACACAGCAACATTTTACAACTAGTAGTATTGAGATGACTTCACAGTTATACATGTTTTGGTAATCCTACAATAAATTTGGCCTAATGTGGTGTTGTGCCAGTATTTGCATTGCCAACCACTCTCATCATAAGACTTTTAGAGGCATCTGACAGTATGTTTATCTTACAAATAGTTGCAAAGCAAAAATAGTAACGTTTTATTTTAAGTTGCTTAAGAACCACTTGCAATTAGGAGCCCCACATGTACCTAAATCAAAACAACCCCAGCAATGTTTTTAGGATTGCTGTAAATGCAATACACAGATGAAAATTTACAGTGCTCAATAACCAGGGAAATTGTGATACCAGATTGCATTTACTTTTATCTTACCCAAAGAAACATTATCTTCGGCAACCATAAAGAAACGGCACTATCATATAAATCTATTTAAAGGAATTGGCATCGTTACAATAAAGGCATCCATACACTGTGGCTTATTCCCTTAAAAATCATTCAAATATGCCAGTGGCTAAGAAGAGAGACTTTTGATTTCTTCCTGAATGATCACTAAGTACCTGCCTCACTCTTACACACATATCCCTCAAACTATGTCGAAAGTAGGAACAAATTTCCTAACCCAAACTGAAAAGTCCTTGGCTCTCCAAATGACTATAAATTGCATGGCTAAGTGCATATGGCCACAGGGCTGTCACAATTACTTCTCCTGACAATTCATCATAGCATACTAATTCTATAATATCATTACTGCGTCTCTTCTCACTGTACTGATCCAGCCAGCTAATTTAATCAACTAATAATAGATTCAGAAATGGATGCAAGGGGCCCTAGCACTTCAAATTATATTACTAGAGATGTACTGCAGTGAAGAGGATACATTCCTCACCATTCAACATAACCTCCAGAAGTTAGGTTTTCCTAATAGGATAGGTGAGGATATCTCTGAACATTTCAGTTGGAAAATTACAGCCAGAGACTTTTCTTTCAAAATCAATCCCTTTTTTTTTTCTTTTGCTTAAAATGTATTAACCATGTCAACAGGAAAAAATAAATAAATAAATAAACTAGCTCTTTTTCTAAGTGCAAAGTTCATTATGGATATTAATAAGACACAAGAAATTCAGAAGTTTTAATACGAGTAGGAGAAATCAGAGATCTATGATTAACTGCAAAGTGAGCCATTCAAGGATGGACAATTAATTTTATTAAATTTTAATCTTCTCCACAAATGTCAATGATAATTAGAAAACATTATTCTTTAACATCACAGTCCATCTTGCATGTCATAAAGAGTAGTAAGTTAATTTATTGTAAAGAAAAAATAGCCTAAAAACATAATGTTAGAAATATACAACAGGTAAAATAAATGCCAGAAAAATGCATATATCATTTATTCAAATGTAAAGGTAAAGCATTCATATATTTTTTTAAAGAGCCACTTATTTGAAAGAACAATATAATTTCCTTTCAGCACTTTTCTGTGAAAGAGGACTTACCTATATATCCTGCAGTTCAAAGAGGGATAGTCAGAAAAGATCAGTGTGGTGGACCACTCAGCCAACTCTGCATCTAGATTTGCTTTGCAATTAACATGTGAATTAAATAATATTACTTACTAAGTCTTGGCAACATTCTTTACCTGTACAGACTTGTGAGGAAAGAGAACGAGCTTGCAAAGGAGCTTTTCTCACCAGAATCTTGAAGTCTTCACCCACCTGACAAAAACTTGTAATGCAAAAGGGTCTACTCAGAAAAATATTAACTGATATTTTACCAAGGTGATATTTCCCATGTAAATTATGAAAGTTTGAATATCTGATCCTTCCATTGGTTTTTCTACCAACATAAAGGATAATTCTCACTCCACTGTATGAAGCAATTCTCAGATGCCCTGAGATGAGGGGTCTTAAACCAGCAGCTTGGGTGTTTAAATTGACCTAAGATGGGTAAAATTTGGTCATATCCTTTATTTCACATTTAAATTGACTGTTAATGTTTTAAAATCAGGAGACTTTGTATAAAATCTGTATTTCTGTCTTTCATTGCAAATCACAAGATCTGATATTTTCAACCACTCAGACACATCAATTAGACAGCCAAAGCTAGAAGTGGGGCACACACTCTCCAGTCAACTGATGTCACCAGCACTTCCATAAATCACTCCATAAATCATCACAAATCACTGACTAAGTGTTAGCTACCATTTTTCATCTCATGCAGAACCAACTTTATCCATTTTATAATGTACATTACCCGGACACCTGTAGCTACTGGAATTTCCAAATTCTCCTTAAGCCAATCAAAAATTTTTAAAGACTCTTCCTAAAATAAAGATTTTTATGAAAACGTGTTTTTATCATAAGATGACTATCTATTTTTAAAAGATGTTTTTCAATTTTCTGAAGATGATAATGATTTTACAAGATCAGCTAATGCATTTAGAGATATCAGCCTTATAAAACTCCACGTGGAATTGCTTTTATCAGAAAATTTACAGTAAAATGTATTTCTACAAAAACTCAGTAGCTACCTGGTATGAATCTTTACACTGTTTAAAAAAGTGAGGAAACTGTCATCATGATAATGCTTCTGTATAGTTATTTTGAGAAACAAGTGTAAATTCAGTAAAATGTCCATCCAATGTCACCCTGTGCTAAATGTGATTAGAATCATGTTTGCTTAGCCTAAATGCAAGGTATCTCCGTGAGTACCGTAATATAACAAAACAAATAATTTTCCTTTCATCAATATACAACAGCTTTGTTCATTATTGAGGAACGTTAGGTGGTAAAGCATTGAGTGCTATGCATTTTATGCTTAAATCAATGCACTGTCTTGCAGTCATGCCACCTAATGTGTTTTTAAGTCATCCGCTACAGAGATCAATGTGATTCTTATTTGATATTCAGTGTTAAGTTCGGCCTCATAAATTTAGAATTGCACTCTGTTATTTTGATGGTTATATATTAACCACGTACTGAAAGTTTTATGATTTTATACTCAGCTTGGCTGTAAATCATACCAGTTCTTTACGTAAAGCATAGGGTCTGGCTAGATTTTTATTGCTCTGCTCAGAAAGAAATGGATGGATGGCTGGACATTTGAGGGAGGTAAACCTACATGTGCTTGGGTAAATACCTCAGGTCTTTAAGCATTAAAGGCATGGTTCAGAAAATTCAAATTAGACAACTCATTGCAACCCGCCTCATAGGCAGGGATAATAATGCAATAGCAAGGAGTCATAATTTGGCAATCTTTGATATCAGTACCCTCAGTGGCATGGGCCATAACCTCATACAAGTGCATCCATGCTCACACTATGGTGAGTGTGTTTGACAAACATGGCTTTACCAAGGCTAAATATAAGAGAAGTGACCTGAGAGAGGAAGAGAGAGAGAATGAATCATGAATTGTATATCATTACTCAATCTGAGGCCTATATATTATGTTAGAGATTAAAACAAAATAATGATACATACTAACATTACCACCTTGAAACAATAAACTGGGTTGTAACACTGGAATAGATTGATGCCCAAACAGAACAATTTATTTATGATTAAAACTGAAAACGATTAAAACTGAATTAATAGTGATAATCAGAGCTAGTAAAACAAACAAAAAACCCAGGGTACTTTTAAAAATGATGCCAAAATGGTGCAAAATGACACCAAAGTGCGTAATAACAAAAATGTCTTCTATATAAATGGCATTTCTCAGTTAAATTACAGATATTAGGCCAGTGTAGATTTCTAATCGATGGTTCCATTGGAAATGATGGACATTTGGCAGGGTCTCAAATACTCATGCTCTCTGATGGTTCTAATTTAGTCCCTTTACTATATTTTTATCATGAATTGAAGTCACTTTTTTTTTCTTTTGATGACATATTTTCAGAGTCTGTACTCATCTCCCTAAGTTAAACATGTAACATTTAAACTATGACTAAACTGACAGACATGACAAAACATTTCAGAGGGTATTATGCTAGCCTGGGCCAAAAGTTTGATCAATTTTGATTTAGCAGCATTTAGCAGAAATTATTCTGCTAAACTGTTTTTTTTCCAGCCATTGGGAAATACAGATTGCCTAACGTTTGTATGTTCCATGATATACCATTTTCTTGATTACCGATTCAAGGGTGAAGTATAGCTTAAAAAGTATTCCGTATTTTCTTTCACTACTTTCTAAGATTGAATAATAGACCATCTTACCATGGCAAAAAAGTAACCTTACACACAAACCTAGGTGGCAACAAGTCCTCCAGTAATCATTTTTCTCACTGAAAGTGTATTAGTGAAGGTTTTTGTAGGGCTATCTTTCAAATATTTCTGGAATGAAAAACATTTATTTGCAAAGGTTGTCTTTTGTTCACAAGGTTGACATTACTTTAAATCAGTGGTCCTCAAACTTGTAGCAAGCATCAGAATCACCCGAAGAGCTTGTTGACACACACATTGCTACCCCTATTTTCTGATTCAGGAAGACTAGAGTGAAGCCTGAGAATTTGCATATCGGACAAGTCCCCCCCCCCAACGCTACCCCCAATCCCATGACAATGATGTTGCCACTCTGAGGACCACACTTTATGAGCCACTGCTAAAAAAACACTTCCCAGCTACTTCCATTCCTTTTCTTCCTGAGTCTGTTGTGCAAAACAAAATTTCTTCCAGGTGTCAGAGCTTTGGAGATTCTAAAAGTGCACTGGAACTGAAGAGATTCAGGTGGCCTGTTAGAGCTGAGCGAAGTTTCAATATAGCTTCCAGGTGAACCCTTAACCACCACTACACTAATTTGGTAGCTAGAGATTTATGTACTGGTTAAATACCTACAAAAAATTTCTTTGGTCAAACCACTGATAATGTCATTTATAAAAAACCGTAACATTTTTACTGGCATTTACATTTCTATCTTTTATCCTTTTCTACACACATGTACAGTTTGTATAGCAATTCAGTCAAAACAGATGTATTTAGGTGTGAACATGATATTGTAAGTATTTAGATATTGTAAACAAAGCACCTCATAACTGAAAGATGGAAAAGTTAACTCCTGATTCTTTTAGGAGCATTCTATGCATTGAGGATTATTCTTGCCAAAATTGTTTGAGTTAGAGTAGCATGATTTAGGAGACCAATAGAAAAAGTCGTTAATGTTTTCTAGATTACTTTATAATTTAGACTTCCTCAAATCTCCTGGAATCCCACAGCGATATTTTAAGCTAAGTCATTCAGTTGCTTCTCATTCTCTCTCTCTCTCTCTCTGTCTCTCTCTCTCTCTCTCTCACACACACACACACGTGCACGCAAACACACACACACACCCTTTGGATAACAAATATTGTGGCTTTTGGAAAATGATAATTTAGAACAGGTTCTTGGTTTTATCTCTTAGAATGATACCCCATCTCTTTCAGTTAAACACTCAACATGCTCCACAAAGGTTAGACTTTTGTGTAAATTACACAATTAAAGGCCAAAAACCCATTTTCTCAAATATTTTGTGTTTCTAGGACAAAGGAATTAATAGTTGATCCACTAATCTGAAATCTAATTCATCGGATCAGACATTCACGTTTATGTATAGTAACCCATGCAAAAATCAAGTATAATTTATTTTTTAAATTGATTTTAGTTTTGATTATTTACACGTTCTCCTATCCTCTCTCAGCCTCAGAGATGTTAAGCCCAACATTACCAACATTACCCTGTTAAGCAAATGATGAACCCAGGTTTAGAACCCACCTCCATCTAACAAAAACACCCGTGCTCTTTCATCTCACAACAGTGTTTCCTTAACTAAACCAATTAAATTCCTCTATTAATGGAATTTAGGCTTTTAAAGATTTTTCTAGGGAATATAATATTTAAAACAAAGGAATGCCTAACCAACCTTGGGTTTTAAGTTCTGGATCATTTTGGATGTGGCTGGAGGCTTATAGGTGGCATCTCTATTAAATTATACACACAAGTATATGCCTATTTTGATAGAACATTTTTTTTGCAGTACTAAACACAATGCAGTGAATTTTACCTTAAATGCATAAAATTAAAAATTAAATGAACTCCTTTGATTAAGGATCCAGAAATATTGTGAATTTCTTCTAAGCCTATGGTCAATCTCTAACTTAAATAAATAAGAATGACAGGGAAGTTGCATTCCTCTGAGGGATTCTTTCTGAAATAATTTAAACCTGCTTTATGTATACCAAGGAAGCTGTCAGTTTATTTGATCTTCAAACACGCTGTGAACTCTACAGGGAGAATCTTTGGCAAATCAGAGACTGTTCACTTAAATACATGTAATTTTTTTTTCTTTTTTTGATGCGAAAGCTGAATTCTCTAAAACTATTTACTGTTTATTTGGAAGCTTTGTTAATTTTTATAAATGAGTTGCAGAGAGTGCAGATATGATACAGACATTGCAAAGAAGAATTTTATGTCTATACCACGGAATGTAATAAATCAATTCATTGAGCATATGGCTTATTAGGCTTAAATAGTTCTTTTCCAAGATGATTCTGAGCACTGTATTTTGAAAGATAAGATAGTGGGTTGTTGTTTTTGGATATTTGCCTTCATAAAGATAGGCCATCTGTCTCAACAAGTGAAAAGAGTTGAATGCTTTGATTGCTATTTTCCTAATCAAGACAAATTCTGATTTATTTTAACATACTGATTAACCAGATATGACATTATATCTTGGAGGTGTTTGCTGGTATCATTGCTGTAAGAATTTCATGCTGTACACAAATATTTCTACACACTCCATGCTGAACACGTATCAATTTTATTTTCTGATGGTAGAGAAAAATTTATGCTAAAGTAATGTATCCATATCAAAATGAAAACATAGAATTTATACTTTGTTTAGTTGGGTGATAAAATTAATATTAATTACAAAGTTTTTCCCCAAATTTTTCTTTTTGATATTTTCTTTATGAAATAATCTTTTACCTTAAAAAAATAACAAAAGCAGAAGGTTTTCAAAACTACAAGAAAATCCCACTATGAAATATCATCATCAGTGTTAAATTTCCATCAATGATTATTCATACAACTAGTATTTTTCTGTTATCAATGTGCTAAAATGCAAACAAACAAAAAAATCACAAAAATATACCTGAATGAAAATGGCATAAGCACATTTAATACTACCAATATTCCTATAATTTTGCTTAAAAATGTTTTCTCTGTATAAAGGCATTATATTTTTATTATTGTATAAGTCAGAAAAATGGAACAACACACAAAAAATCACCTATAATCCTATCGTGTGCACGTTGCTTTTAATATTTTTGAGCACATACCTCCAGTCTGCTTTCTAATGAGTTTATCTTTTTAAAGCTTAATTGGTTATATAATGTGTATGCCAATTTTTAGACTGCTAATTAATTTAACAATGTATAGGTGAATACTTCCCTATGTTATTAAAATTTCACAATTAACTTTTAAAATTGACCCTTAAGGATATGGAAGTTTCTCGTACAGTTTATTACAGCTTTTGTAAGTTCACCCATTCTGTTTTGCCTAGACATTCACATCACACTTTCATAAGCACTAAAAGCTGAGAGAAGACAAACTCATCTTTAGTCAATATACACCCCTTTCACCATGCACAATTGTTACGCCTTGTCATAAGAATAAATCTTTTTAAAAATTAGAATGGGTTTAGTTTCTTATTCTTACTGCTTGATTCTTTTCAAATAACATCTCTGAGTTCTTAGGTTGGTAGACTGGAGTTCATTATTGTGAATACCATGACCATTGATATATTTCCCAAATGACTTTGAGTAAAGTCATCTTTCAAGTTTTGCTCAATGAGGTTACTTCAGTACCTTAAATGATAACACACCCTATGAAACACATATGTTTGTATTTTTAAGAATGTGCATACATAGGATTTTGGAGGAAAATACACAGAAAGCATACAGGTCTAAATACTATTTCTTGGCTGATACCTGGCCCCAAAGTAAGTGCTTTAGCACATCTCTAATACACTCAATAAGCTTGCTATTATTAACTAAAGACTGCATTTCAAGTACATTATGGCATCACTTGAAGTAATAGCAACTGAAATGTACCTACTTAATGGAATCGATCTTTCATAAAGACTGCAGTAAAGTATTATCAGAAGTCACTTATTGAACTTTATTTCTCAATGATATAATAAAAAGTAGCATGTCAGGAAAAAAATGTCATTTGTCACCTGAATTTCTGGCACCTCAGAAGTGTTATCAAGAAGTGGGAGGTTCTTTGAGCAATACAATGAAAGTAAGAATTGGTCATCCACTAAAGTTTCTTGCCAAAAGACCCCCCAAGTTCATTCAACAGCCAGATCCAAACACTGGAGCAAGTCACACGTATGCATAGAGGTATATTCTTCAGAAAAAACAATATTTATTGCATTTCGTTTCCCAAGTAAACTCCTTAACACCTCTAGTTACAAGTTTCCTCATACTTTTGGGAGTTGAAATGATATGAGACATTATACTTTGGCAGAAACAATTTCTTTTCTTTATAGTGTCTCTTCAGTTTGTCTCTGATAATGTTTGGTTTTTGTAGTAAATCTGCCAGATTTGATGTGTTCAAGTGTAACACAAAACCCATAATAGGCCACGGTGGAGTAAGGGGATACAATGGACTTTAGGTGTTACCCAGAAAAAGAATGAGGGTTTGGTGAAGTCTGATTCATTGTATGAATTTCTGAGTACTGGCATGATCAGAATAAAAATACTGACGACTTTTTTCACTTTCAGTTTACCAATATTAAATGAGGAGGGTTTTCCTCTCTAGAAGGAAGGTCCATTTAAATGAAAGTTGAAAGTGAATGGCCTGTTGGCCAACTCCTGCCATCCTGTGCTTTTTGTTTGCTCTACAAAGGATTATTTTTCATTAAATTTAATTGATTCGAACATTAAGAGACTTCATAACTTAAAAAAAAATATTGATTTCTGGCCTTACTTGAAAAATCAGAAGATCTAGGAAAATCCTATGCTCATTTCAAGATGGCAACAACCAACCAGAGCACAGTACATCTCCTTTAACTGATGCGTATGTTCTGGCTCTCTATGGTTCCCACCACTTGCCGAAAGCATGCACATGCATCTATAACCACCATATACCATGTCATTTTTATTCTCTACCTGGTTCCTGCAGCCATTTGAGTTTGAGATCACTGTTCTCAAGGTTCCTATACCTCCACAAACCATAGTAATAATTCAACACAATGACAATGATCCTGGAGAAAAGGATGAACTTGAATGTCCCAGAAGCAAGGTCAAAGCAGGTGGTATATTTCGAATGCATGTAGAATTAACCTATCCTCATTTGTTTTGTTTTCCTATTTGCATTCAGTGTTTTCTCAAATGAATTGCTGGTGTGTGTATTCCTTGAATGTTTAATTAATACTGTAAACAAGCACTTTATTTTTTTATTAAATTATTAATCAAGAATTATATTTACCCTGGCATTTGGAAATGCAGCATTCTGTCCACTATCAAATGTCCATGTGGTCAGCCTCCTCGCAGTTAATCTGACACCACCATGATCATACACAAGCTCAATAAAAACCTAAAATAGGTAGGCACTTTTAAACGTACAGAAATAAGTCATTCCCTACGGAAGCAACAGGATGCAGAAAATGTAATGAAGAACTAGAAGTCAGAAGTGTCTAGGTTCTAATCTTGCTTCAGTACTTACTAACTGTATGATCTTACTTAAGACATTCTACTTGGATGACAGTCAGCTTCCTCGTGTATAAAATTCTTTTTGTTCACAGAGTTTTGTGAAGAAAACGTTCTGCTCATTATAATCCAAGACATTTTGTGAACTGTAAATCAAGGCATAATATTGATGGTAATTGTCTTAAAAATCCAACTGATAAAGCAAGGCTGGTGGTTTCCTGCTGATACTCATTCACATTTTGTATTTCAAGGATTTAACCAGGCCCTGAAATATTCAATCTATTCTACTTCAGCATATACAACTAAGCATGCAAAAAATAATTGAGCTCTTTAAGTCCACTGATAATACTTAATTCTATGAATATGCATGTGGAAAATAATGCAATTTCCACAGGGTGCCTAATGTCAGACTGTAAAGAGGGAGAAGCTGATTTTGATTTGGAAACTAAAGCAAACCCATCATTAAACATCCTGGATGAGAACTGACAAGGTGAATTACTACAAACTCTCAGCAAAATTTACAAGTACATTTAATTAAACAAGAGTCTATTCGTTCTTTGCAACCTCATTTAGCAGCACTTATTTAGGTGTAACATTTCTACTTAAAGACTTGGTTAGCCACTGTCTTTGTCTCCATTACTAAAGAAACTCTAGGCATGCTCTCTGACTTCTCTAAGGGGCCCTGTTTACATCCCGTGTATTCTTCTCTGGCTGAAATTAAAATGAGAAGGTTTAACAGTACATGATAAACAACACTACTGGTCTAAAGACCTAAAAAGGCTTAGTTTGGGGTTTCTAAAATCCTGGATTACCTTGTGAATCAATTACATGATCTTTGCCTCAACAGATAATGCTATGAAATGGGAAGACTTGTGCTAGATCTCCCTTTGGAATAGTTGCCGGCATTGATTTGGTTTTTTTGAATTGCATTATATTAAGGCAAAGGTTTGTGGGGTTTATTTCCTGGGATTAAAGGGTGAGACTGAGTTAGAAAGATATGAACAGGAACAATTCTCACAGAGCTTTGCTGAATCTTTTGCAGAACACACTGTCAATACAAGAAGATGTCTCTGAAGTCTTCACGTGCTTGATTTAAAATAGAGTGCAATAGCCCGGCATTACCCAGATTACTTTTATATACAATATATAAGCTCTCCATGGGAAAGTTCATATTATGTGACTACCTATTCAAGAAATGGAAAATTGTTCAATAGTTATCTCATTTAATCCTCACATCAAGCCAAAGGGCAACATAGGATGCCCATCTACAGAGAAGGAGGAAATAAGGGATCACAAAAGCTATATAACTTGATCAGAGTCCCATAGCTTATCAGTAGCAGAACTGGAGTTTGCAGTCAGATGCAGGTATCTCCAAAGCCTACGCTCTTTGCATCATCTCATTTGGAAATAGTACATGATGCCAAGGATCAAAACACACAGGAATAGCCAATAAGGGAAAAAATCCAAATGTGCATCAACTGACAAAAGGAAAAATAGACATGGTATATTCATACAATGGAATATTATTTGTCAATAAAAAGGAATGAAGTACTGATACATTCTGTGTCAGGGATGAAATTTTAGAACACTATTCTAAGTGAAAGAAGCGAGTCACAAAAGACACCATACTGCATGATTCAATTGTACAAAATATCCAGAATAGGCAAATCCATAGAGACAAAGGAGATTGATGGTTGCTGCATAGGGCTGGATGTTGTAGAGAAGAGTGGGGAATGGCTACTAAGGGTTTTGAGTTTCTTTTTTGAGTGATAAAAATATTCTAACATTGTGCCGATGGTTGCACAACCTTGTGACTATACTCATAACAACTGAATTGTATACTTTAAATGGGTGAATTGTATGCTCAGTGAATTAGATTTCAATCACGCTGTTACAAAAAAAAAAAAAGAAGTCATAGGAGCAACTTGAAGAAGCCTGATCAATGGCTAAAGGGCACTAAGGAGTGAAAGGAGATAAGCAACAACCACAGAGAAAGCCAGTATAGATTTCAACCATCAGCACCAGTGGATTTACTGAAGAATGTGGTGAAAAACACAGTTGTATGCAAGAACAATTGTGACAAACTTCCTAGTGGAGTGGCCTGAAGTCTTGCTGACAAAGGTGGTTAAGAGGGCTTCCTTCAAAGCTTTATTTCTCTTAAGGCACTATACCAATGCTTTATTGTGTTCACTAGCTTGAACTCAATTGGCATGAAGCCCAAGTCATATCATAATGTTTGCCTTCAGGAATCCTGTATGTACTGTAATGAAGGATCTTCTGATCTCACTGTATGCTAATGAACAACAGTCAGTCATTGTTCATAACCCCAAATCACTATCATTAGTTCTCTCTAAGGGAAATGCACCAGGAAATTCTCCAGTTTCACAGGCCTTTCATATCCCCTGTGCCTCTCAAATCCTGCACTTCCTCTTTCTCTCCTCTCTTCTTCCACCCATCCATCCTCAAGCCTAAGGACACTCTTGGCCTAGAGACCAGAGAGAGGCACAGATGGCATATCTTGAGAGTTAAATCAGTTTAAAATGTAGGTGTCATTTTCTTCATGAAAAGTACCTAAAGGATGGAAATAACTTACAATTCTCCATGCAACCATTATTTTTAAATAAAGAGCAACTTGGCAAGGGCACCTTGTTCACATGCTTTAAAACATGCAATTGTTCTTACGCAGACCCCTAAAAATGAAAAGAAAAATCTTTTGATGATGAGAAAATAATTTTTTTAAACAGTAGTAGTATCACGTTTTATACAGACTTGGCCAAGGATAGAAGGAGGTTAGCATTATGTCTATACTAATTTCAAAGTCACCACCAACTTTCTGTGTTATTCCCTAGTGCAAGCTTGTACATCTTTATAATGCCTTCAGAATAATTTATCACATAGTAAAGATTTTAAAAAATCATTATCCTTTTGATCTAAAAATCCTTATACTTCAACTTTAATATGTTCTTTCTGAAGAAGTTGCCACGTATATTTTGCTCCTCGGAGAAATCAACAGCAGAGCACTCAGGCAAGGTTTTAGGATCTTCCAATCCCATTTTTAAAAATTTTATGAAAGTTTTTGTTGTGTCTATCTACCATGACACATACTTTCGATGAGAAATGTGAAGACCTGTGAAATACTGAGACAAAATTTAAGTTGGTGGAGTCATTAGAGGGAATATCCAGACATTTCAACTAATGGTTTAAAGTTAGTTTAATATTTAGAAGTACTTCTTGCCTATGGCAAATATATTAGCATAGCACAAGTAAGCTATGAACAACATTGATTTATGTTTTTGTCTTCAGGCTACTTCAAACTGTTCTTATTTTACTACCAAAAATCAAGGGTGGCAGACATGTCAGTGTGGTTTGACATCTCGAAAAGCACCATTGAGAAAGCAGTTGCAAACCACCCAAGTGTAGTAGTACTATTCTTTTAATATCAGGGATGTATCAAGGCAATTTTGTTTATTAACCAAAATTAAAACCCATCACACATACACACATACTCATACATGCACTAGGCTCACGTGCACACACACACACACACCCACGCAGTTTCTAAGGTGATAAATCTTTGAAGAAAGGAAGCAGAACCATAACCAAATCCATTCTGCCTTGCTCCTTGTAAATGGTTTACCTCAACTCCACCAAAAGCTGCACAATTTGGAGCTTTTAGGCCTTTCTATGTATTAGCTTTAAGCATATGTTCCTTTTATAAGACTCTCAGAAGACTACAGAGAGTTCAAAATTAACTCAAATGATCGCATTGTAGCCTAATCACATTGCATCCTCAAAGCATGGTCACCCAAGGGTGGATTACAAAGGTGGGTTATAATAAGGCTGCATGTCTCAGCTCTGATACTGCTAGCTCTAAAGAAGACTCTTTAGACCCTTCCTAAGCTGTAGAGCAGTTTTTCTTTGAAAATCTTTTCTATTAGGGGAACAAAAGGCATTAAAAGTAGTAATGGCTATTTAGTGAGTGTTTATTATGGGCTAGGAACTGCAGTATCATGATATCACATTCAACGTGCTTTGGAGAATCCCCTCACTTTAGGGAATGGAAGAAGAAAATAGAAAGAGGGTGTCTGGTTCAGCGAGAGTGTGAGATGGGAGACATGAATCTGTATAAATCTGTTCATGGTCAGGCATGCAATGTCCGCCTAACTCTGACAGTATGTGTCTCAAAATGCTAAATATATACACACTTGATATGAGGGCACTGCAAAAAGTTTGTGGAAACATTTGTATTATCTTTTAATTATATTTTTTTCCATGAACCTTTTGAAGTACTCTCATACAGGCTCAAGTTATTATGTTCTGTTTATTACTACAAGCACTGTACAGGGTCGTACACACAAAACCATGTATTCTCTATATGAGGGCCAATGTAAGGGATTTGGGGGGTGGTGATCATTTCTACCTATAAATATGATTTTCTATGCTCTTGGTTGACTACAGAACTTATGACCCAATACTAATAATATAGGGCACTAGCTCATATAATCTCCACAAAAACCTTTTAGAGTGAGTATATATATTCTCTTCTGTCATTTTATTGGTGACAGAAAAGAATCCCAGAAAGTTTAAGAAATTGGCTGACCATTCAGCTTTTAAATGGAAAAGATGGGATTCAAATCCAGGTCTGTGTGAATCCAAAACCTAAGCTTTAACTGTTTCTCTTATTTTAAAAAATGGTATTGCCAATCTTGTCTTCTTTTATTGTATGCTCTATTAAAGAACCAACAGAAAAGAGGTAAGAGCCATTAACTATGCATTTGCTGATTGGGAAGGTGAAATGAAGTGGGAAGGGGAATATGAGAGGTTTTCAGAAAGTTTATAGAAAATGTGCATTATAAAAAAACAAACTATGCATAGATTGCAGAATATTTTTGCACCAAAATAAACTCATACTAACATGTAATAACATGTCTGAACAGGATCTAGTTTGAGGCACTAAGAAGAATAAGACATGAATTTGAAAAGAGCCCCTATTAGAGCAACGTGAATCGGTTAACATTAAAGCAAGAATGAACATCACATTTATGGTGAAGCTTGGGTGCAGGAACAGTTTTTTTGGATGCTCAAGGCATATTGCTTATTGACTTTCTGGAGGGCCAAATAATGATAACATCTGCTTATTATGAAAGTGTTCTGAGAAAGTTAGCCAAAGCTTTAGCAGAAAAATGCCTGGAAAAGCTTCACCAGAGAGTCCTTCTCCACCACGACAATGCTCTTGCTCATTCCTCTCACGAAAGGTGATTTTGTGAGTGTTTTGATGGGAAATCATCAGTCATCCACTTTGCAGTCCTGATTTGGCTCTTTCTGACTTCTTTTTGTTTCCTGATCTTAAAAAACATATTTAAAGGGTGCTGTTAATAATGTAAAAACGGCTGCATTGACATGGTTAAATTCCCAGGACCCTCAGTTCTTTACTGATAGACTAAGTGGCCAGTATCATCATTTACAAAAGTGTCTTGAACTTGATTGAGCTTATGTTGAAAAATATAGTTTATATTTTTTTATTTTTATCTTTTAATTTCATTTTTCCATGAACATTTTGAAGCCCCGTCGTATACCCTCTAGAGTTCTGTTCTTCTTCACCTTACTTTCTCCTTTATCACTAGGGAGATGACAAAGACAACCAAAGTTAAAACTGAAAACAATCAAAACTAACTCACTAACTGCAACAAAAACTAATCTTGTTAGTGATTTTTATGCCATTTCTCAACATTTTGATAGTTAATTCACTCCCACAACTTGGACTGTCAGAGTTTCTCAAATTGAAAAAGGTTTATATAGTTTTAAATGGATCACTGAAGCCTATTTATCATCAAAACTCTGGTGCAACTTCTGAATAACTGCATAATAGAGGGCAGTGATTTTGATTAAAATTCAGTGTTTAGGGCCGACCCTGTGGTGCACTCGGGAGAGTGCGGCGCTGGGAGCGCAGCGACGCTCCCACCATGGGTTCAGATCCTATATAGGAATGGCCGGTGCGCTCACTGGCTGAGTACCGGTCACGAAACACACACACACACACACACACACACACACACACACACACACACACACACACACACACACACACACACACACACATTCAGTGTTTAAGCTTGCAGAGAAGCTGCATTAAGTTAAGCACTTTTGCCTTTTATTCAAGTTATTTTACATTGTCTTTTTAAAAAATTGAAGACTTTATGTTTTATCATCATTGTCAGATGCTATACAAATTATGAGAGTCTTACTGACCATCCATGATTCTCAGCAAACACAATTCCTAGAATTTTAATTCTAGTAATTCCAAGCATCAGCTCCTCTCCATAAGTATCCTTGTTCTGGATAAAATATATTCCTATTGGAATATAGAAAATATTCCTCTTGGACAGAATATGATGAAAATTGTCATGTAGCTTCACTCCTTTATGTAGAAAATTAAAAAACACACACAGCAAGAGACATCATTAGAGGCGTATGAGGCATTAGTACAGGAAGTGCAGGCACTTTATGTATTACGGGATGTGATGTTTGCACTGTTCTCATTTTCTTTACACCCTCCTATCCATTAGCCATTTTAATCAAATGTCTGTAGCTGCCTCACTACAGAATGCTCCATCAAATGTTAAAAATATCAAATCCAAAGCCCTCTCCTAATTCTTCGTCCTAAGTAAGCACTCAGCAGCACACAGCATAAATGACCTTGCTCTTCTTGATAGTCCTTTCTTCCAGGAAGAGGACAGATGCACCCCTCTTTTCTCTGAGCATTCTTTTTTCATCTGCTTTGCTGATTCATGTTCCTTGGATTGCCCCCCAAAAGGAAGTGTTTCTTAGATCCTATTGTTAGGCTTTATCCCTCTCTATATTCCCTCTGCTGGACATCTCACCCCCTGATGTAGCCTCAATGATAATCTATGGGTGATGGTTTCCTTATGTTTATTCTCAGGTTTGCACTCTACCTTATTCCCATTAAAGCATTTCCAAGTGCCTATTTAACATCCTCAAATAAAAGTTCAAGAAAATCTATACTCAATATTTTCCAAAACCAAGCTTCTTGTTTTCCTGCTAGATTTTCTTCAACTCCAGTCCCTATCTCATTTATTCACTTTCTTCTAACTAGTCATCCTACTGGAACTACTTAGAATTCCTCTGGAATCCTCCCTCTACCTATGAACCCATCCTTCACCTCGAACTCACTGCCCAAATGGGACCATTATCAACTCTCAGCCTTTTAATTCCTCTTTCTGGTTCAAGTCTTCCTTTTCCCAATATACATTCCACTTTTAAATGCTTTTTCTAAAATGTAAATTCAACTCAGTCACATCCTTTGTTAATAACTTGCGAGGCTACCACCTGCATAACTGGTGAAGCCAGAAGGCTTTGCCATGCAATTTTTAATTTTCCAAAAGCTGGCCCTGGGCTGACTCTCCAGTCTTGTCCGTGTTCACTTCCAATTCCTTTTTCACCCCACCACTTCCTCTCTTATGGGATTGTTCTTCATTCCCTAACCATGCCAGCATGTCCACAGCTCTGAATTCACCGAGTCATTGTATCCTTAACTTATGATGTCATCTATACTGTGGACTACCGGGAACAATCTTCCTCTAGCTTAAAGCCCAGACCAAATATTAACTTCGTTGTGCAACCTTTAATTACATAATAATATGTAGAAGGTTGCTTATAGGAGGTATTAGGTATTACTTTGGGCCCATTTCAAACATTTTACTCATTTACTCTTCACAACAAATCCAAGTGCAGGTACTTCCATTTTACCAGTGAAGAAACTCAGGCGCACAGAGATGAAGTGTAATTCTCCATGTCCCCAAAACTACACAGTGACAGAACTGAGCTTTCCACCCAGACAGTCTCATTCCAAAGAATAGTGTTTAATTACTGTGCTATTCTACCTCCTATCACCATTTAGGTCACTTTCCTCCTGCTAGGATATGAGTTACTTGAGGGCAGGGATTGTGTGAAATTTATCTTTGTCTTTCCACTTCCTCAGTGAGTAGTAGATATTCAATAAATGTTTGATGACGTGTGCTCAGAATGACTGATACTATGGTCTCCCCTGTAGTGAAGGCGTTCTGTGCCCCTGCGATTGGGCTTCTTGCATATTTTGATCCAGCATTTTTTCTCTGCTCCTCACACTGCTCATCCTGGCTCATTATTGGCTTTGATCCTTTCACAGCTCCTTTTATCATCAACTCTGTGAGTCTGGGATGGTCGCATCTCTATATTTACTGGATTAGACTTCTTAATTAATATTTAACTCCCTTTCCTTGAGGAACAAAATGAAATCAAAAATGAAATCACCTTCTAGAATTTCTTTTTGATATACGGGCAGACTGCTCACTTGTGACAGGTTCCCAGAAAAAGAGGATGGCCACTTTCACTGAAAATGATCTAATCCTCACCGCCTTTAGTGTAGAATCAATGCAAGAGCGGGGATTTACATTTCCGCCCAAGGACCTGATAGCCAAGGGTGATGAAGGAGACACAAAAATCATGTTTAATCACTTGCATATGATAACTCTATAAACTTTAAAAGCAGTGTAAATTGATTAAATCTGGCAATGAAAATAATTTTAAAAACAGTAATAGAAAAAGTAGTCAGTTCTATGCATGGACTGTTTACTACATGCCAGGCACTTTGCTAAGAGTTTGAGATACCTCATCTCATTTAATAATCACAGCAAGAATAAGGGAGAGGTACAACTATTATCCCCATTTTATGGAAGAAGAAATTAGGGTTTTGAGAGCTTTAGTGGTAACATGGCAAGGTCATGGAGCTGATAAAGCAAGGTCATGCAGCTGATAAAGGACAGAGCTAAGACACAAACACTTTGTCTATGTGACTCCAAAATCCCTGCACTTGATAGCTGTGCTAGCCTGCCTCCGTTGCATTCATATCAAGAACAATGATATTGACACCTAGAGAGATTAGGTCATTTGTGCTCGCCATATAGCTAGTTAGTGGCAGACCCAGGACAAAAACCCAAGTCTCTAGAATTTTTTCTGCTAAGCCCCCGGGCCTCTCACATTAATATGTTATACCATCACAGTGATACATTTTCTAGTGTTTTCTTCATAGGAACGAATTGTAAGTTGAAAGAAGGTCATAGTCATGAATACAGTCACAGTTTACCTAGGTGAGGTAGTGACAGAAATCTTTGATAGTTTTAAATCATCAAAGCCCACTTTATGGATTCTAAAGAAGATGATCCTGCATTATATTTTGGAGCCTGAATTTTCTTGATTCAAATTTCAAAAAAGCTAACAGAGGTATAGATGATCAAGTCGTCATTCTGGTATCTTCAAAGCGCAAATAGCATTTTTCTTATTTTACTTTATTTATTTATTTTTTGGCAGCTGGCCAGTATGAGGATACAAACTCTTAATCTTGGTGTTATCGGGCACCATGCTCTGATCAGCTGAGCTAACCAGACAGCCCAGATACCATTTCTTAACCTACCATTTCAGCAGGAATAGATATAACAGGAATATAATCTTGCCCATTATACAAGATGCATCTTTCTTTAGAAGGTATGAAATGATCTTCTTCCCATTGTTTTCTGTGCCTTTTTCTCATTGGTTTGTTAATTCACTGGGTTATTAACCTCTTCAAAATGAGGAGGGTCAGTTTGACCTTAAACCACGGACATACTTATACTCAATGCTAATTTTGCAAGAAAACCTATCTTTTATGGGTTCCATGTTTTACTTTACACAGTGGATTGTAATGATCACTAAAACACTGTCATTTTTCTTTTTTTAGTTAATTTTCAGGCTTAGAATATGTTTCGTGATTATTTTGAGACAAACTATTAAATCTAACAAAGACTCAGGTCTTTTATGAATGTGGTTTTAGCACATAAGTATTTTCTAATCTTTTATCATTTTGAGTTGCCTTTCTATTTTCCTTTCTCTTTCCTTCCTTCATTTTCCGGCCTTCTCTCCTATTCTCCCTACATTAGTTCCACAGTTTTATGACTCATTCTGACAAGGAATGTGCTAGATTCTGTAGAAACATGCATGAGTAAGGTGTGGTTCCTATATTCAAGACTTCTCACATTGTCTTAGACAATATTTCTTCTTTCTCTCTTCACTCCTCAAGGACACCCAGTTCTTTACACTAAGGGGTGACTTCATGAACTTCTCTCCAGCAACACAAGGGAATCACTGCCTTAAATTAGAGCAATAGATTGGAAATATTTCTTCAGGATCAGCAGTGAAACTGCACACCAAGATTAAACCATACCTTGGCTGGTCCTTCTAACCCCAGCATGGCGTTGAGAGGTTCCTGAGATCCAACCTGCTCTATCCCTTAACATCCAAAGCCTTGTCCTTACTCTCTGCCTTCAATCCTTATTAAGTCTATTATCCCTCTGTATGTCAATCCCTGAAAAAAATCTCAACCACTTCTCCAAATGCTCCCTCCACGTTTTTGCTCCAGTGGAAATTCTGCTCTTCCTAAGGACACTACTTTCCCTTGAGTACTCTCAGGTGGTGGTGGCTTTTCCTTCCTGTGCCCTCATACCCTGGGGACTGAAGATGTGAAAGAACTACATACTGCTCCTTGTCACTGGTAGACCACGCTTCCTCAATGGCTTATAAACATCCTCAACTTTGCATCTCTTGCCGTCAGACTCTATCCCACATGACGCTCACTCTTGTTATCATTCAGTGACGTTGCCACCTTGCCCCCACCACCATCATTCTTCCTTCTTGGATAATTTTAACTCCTGTCTCTCTGTCACTCCCTCAGTACTCCTCCTTTGCACAGTTGTGGTTATTTCAGTGTGCACATAGACAATTCTGCCAAACCTTCACTTTTTTTTCTTTGAACTGCTTTTGCTACTGATCTGATCTTCCATCCAGCCTCAGTGACTCATGCTCATGGTCATAACTTGTCATTGCTGATAACCGCAACCCTTCCTCAATCTCAGTTTCAAGCAACCCACTCTCTAACCACCATTGCTTACCTTCCTAGCTCAGGTCTTTCTCACACCCTGGCCCTATTAGTTTTTTGACACCCCTTGGCATCTCCGATCAATTGATTCTATGATTCTGTAGTGTTCCTATTCTCATCCTTACTTGGCTTAACTTTCATGGTGAATCATCATAATCATCATAATAACTCCTTGTACTCCCTCTATTGCTTCATAGCATTTGGTACTGGCTTGTTAACACTACAGCCATGGTTAAATCAAACTCTACTTACTGTATGCCTGCACTTGTTAATAGAGTATGGATAAACACACACACACACACACACACACACAGACACACAACACACACACAAATACACACCTGACCATGAAAATTCGTGTCTCCACTCTCCTACACAATTTCTTCACACTTCTCTTCTCTCTTTAAATCTCTTACACCTCCCTCTCTATTCTCTCTCTCAACTGATGACCATAATTTCCACTTCACTGAGAAAACTGAAGCAACTAATGGAGACATTCCAGACTTCCACCACATATATACCCACCTACTAAAATCTGCCCTCTCCCTTTAGCATAGATAAACTTCTCATGCTCTCATACTTGTGAAATAGACCCCATTCCTTTGTTT
Organism: Cynocephalus volans; assembly: GCF_027409185.1. Lineage (NCBI taxonomy): Eukaryota > Metazoa > Chordata > Mammalia > Dermoptera > Cynocephalidae > Cynocephalus > Cynocephalus volans. The sequence continues at coordinate 148,492,058 of NC_084461.1, read as the reverse complement.
ATTGCCAATGGATCTTCTTCTATTGGACCATTTTCTCCAGCATATAAATATACATTCTCTTATAAAATATTCTTTTGCCTCCCCTTCCCACATTTGCAGCAAAACTTATGGAACGGGTTGTCTTTTTTTGTGTCTGCAGTCTCGTTATCCATTTTCTTTTAATCCCCTCACAATAAGGCTTTCAGCACACTCCATAATTTGTTAGAGTTTCAGTTTCAGTTGATGAAACTTATCATTTCATTTGGAGGAAAATTCATACATCCAGATGCTCAGGCTAAAGCCTTAAGAATTATTTTTTTGTTTGTTTTATTGTGGCAAGAACAGGTAACATGAGATCTACCCTCTCTACAAATTTTTACATGTACAGTATAGTATTGTTAACTGTAAGTACAGTGTTGTATAGCAGTCTATAGAACTCACTCATCTTGTGTAACTGAAATTTTATGCCCATTGAACAAAAACTCCCCGATTCCCCCTCCTCAACCCCTGTCAAACACCTTTCTACTCTCTGCTTATATAAGCTTGACAATTTTAGTTACCTCATATAAGTGGAATCATGTATCATATGTCCTTTTGAGACTGGCTTACTTCACGTAGCATAGTGTTCTTAAGGTTCATCCATGTTGTATCATATGGTGGAATTTTGGGTTTCCTTCCTTTTAAGGCTGAATAATATTCCATTATATGTATATACCACATTGTCTTTATCCATCCATCTGTTACTTGATATTTAGGTTGTTCCCACATCTTAGTTATTGCAAATAGTGCTGCAACGAACATGGGAGTACATATATCTCTTTGAGATCCCGATTTTAATTCTTTTGAATAAATATCCAGAAGTGGGATTGCTGGATCATGTGGTAATTCTATTTTTAATTTTTTGAGAAACTTCCATCCTGTTTTCCATAGTGGTGACACCATTTTACATTTCTTCCAACAGTGTATGAGGGCTCCAGTTTTTCCAGATCCTCACCAACACTTGTTAACTTTTTTGTTTTGTTTTGATAATGGCCTTCCTAACAGGTGTGTGATGATATCTTACTGTGATTTTGATTTGCATTTTCCTGATTATTAGTGATGCTCAGCATCTTTTCATATGCTTTGCCATTTGTATGTCCTCTTTGGAGAAATTGAAAGCTTTTGCTCTAAGATTAAAAACAAGGCAAGGATACCCACTCTCACTATTTCTATTCAATACAGCACTGAAAGTGCTAGCAAAGCAATTAAGCAAGAAAAGGGAACAAAAGGCAACCAAATCAGGAAGGAAGAAATAAAACTGTCTCTGTTTGCAGGTAACATGATCTTACATATAGAAAATCCTAAAGACTCTACCAAAAAACATGTTAGAGCTAATAAATAAATTTAGTAAAATTGTAGGATACAAAATCAACATATGAAAATTAGTCATGTTTCTATATACCGACAATGAACAATCTGAAAAGGAAATTAAGAAAACACACACCCATATATGGAGAGACTTATTATAAGCCATTGTCTCACATAATTATGAAGGCTGAAAAGTCCCACAATCTGTCATCAGCAAGCCGGAGACTCAGGAAAACCAGTGGTGTGGGCCGAAGACCTAAGAGCTGGAGAGCTTATAGTATAGATTCCAGTCAGAGTCTGAAAGCCCGAGAACCAAGAGTGTCAAGGCAGGAGAAAACTGATGACTCGGCTCAAGCAGTTAGAGTTCATTTAACCTTCCTCCACCTTTTTGTTCTATACAAAAGAATGGTGGATTGGATGATGCCTACCAGCATTGGGGAGGGCCATCTACTTTACTAAGTCTACCAATTCAAATCCTAATCTCTTTCAGAAACATCCTCACTGATACGCCCAGAAATAATGTTTAACCAGCTATGTGGGCATCCTGTGGTTCAATCAAGGTGATACAAAATTAACCATCAAGCTAGTTTACCAGGCATATGAAAAAGCCCATCTTATTTATGTTCCTGTGCCACTATTCCTTTTTAAATTAATTACTTTCTCTATTTCTCCTGTAATGATTATGCTCATTCATCCAGTTTTGTCTCCTTTAATTGAAACTGCAGTCATGGAGAGAAAAGAAACAGAGAATCTTTGGGTTGAGAGATTAGGAAGCCACAGCAAAACTGAAAGCCATCAGGAGCCCTAGTGAAATTCACATAAACAAGAATGAACAGAGAACTACTGTGTGCAAGGCACAGTCGTTTAGTTCTTTAATTGCATGTTTAATTCTCTTTTGCATGTTCTTTCTCCTCTACCCAACATGTAAGGACTACTACTCGGTTTGCTCCTGGCCCTCTCCTCTTCTCTCTATCTTCCTCCTTGGGTGAGCTCATCTACTTCCATGGATATATATACATCACTGCTGTGCTGCTGATTCTCAAACTGATTTTTCCAGTCCAGAGCTCTCCTCTAGGTTTCATTCTTAATCACACAATGATCCACATTACCTTTCTACTTGTTTGTTCAAAATGTATAAGCCCCCAAATCCTATCTTCTCCAAGTATTCACCACCTTAGTACTTAGGAATCCATCTAATTGCTAAGGCTAGAAATCCTTGATAGCTTTTTTTCATCAGCCCCTACATTTGAACCATCATGAAATTTTATATATTCTATCTCCAAAATACATCTCCAATATTTACTTCTCTACCTTGGTAAAGGCTGCACTACTTCCCTTAAGTTTCAGAAGAAATGGATAAATAAAATGCTAAAGAATTCAAAGGGTGGGAGCTCACATGTAGTTAGAGAGACCAGAATAATTTCATAGGAGACTCAGCATCTTAGGTAATTCTTTGGTGATGGATGGGAATGTGATGGATAGTCAGACTTGAGGATAACGGTGCAAACAATGGGAAAAGAATGGACAAAGACGCAGAGGAGGAAAGAATATTCTCCGGAAAAAATAAGTAGCCCAGTTGGGCTGGAGCTGAAAATATGCTTAAAGGAGAAGGAGGAGCAAGGGCTGAAAACATAAAACTGGACTATATTGTGGAGGGCCTGAAATACCACAGTGGGACAGATTAAGTTGATTTGTGTACTTCCTACTTTCCCAGTGTGCCTTGTAGTTCACAGCCATAAATATGTATCAGCGGAAATGGAAGACAACCTATACTCTTTTAATTGTTCTGCATTTCACTAGGGTCTTTTTCATTCTGAATGTGCAAGGGGATGCCTCAGAATATGGAAATTTTTCTACTCTTTATTTCTATAACATCAATTATTAAGCAACATTGTATATTAGCAGAGCCATATGCTTATTATAATAGTAATTGCTTCCAAATGATTATTTTCAGATCATTTTTTTATATACTGAGATATTTATCTTGTATGCAAAACTACCTATTTTGTAAAAATACCAATAGCTGGGATACCACTGTGTTTATGATTACTAACCTCATTGAATCAAAGGCACCATAGACAGAGGAAGTTTTAAGAATATTTAATACAGCATTTACTCAGTTCTATCTCCTTAAGGTGCCTTGCAGATTGTCTTAGTAGATGTGAATTTCCTTTCATCATGTATAATGCAATTCTATCTTTGGTTTGTTATAAATTAACAATCTGAAATAAAGTCCTGCATTCTGAACAACAGCTAAAATATGGAAAAAAAATTCCCTTCCCTACTCAGAGGTAGCTTTTCTTCTCTGGTGAACGATGGCTTTCCAACTAGCCCTGATTTCTGATAAACACAAGTCAACTCCATGCACTTCACACACACACACACACACACACACACACACACACACACACACACACACACACACACACACACACAGTGTTTCATCCTACAGAAAATGTCGCATGCTTTTGAGAATGTAGCCAAGTTATTTTCACACCTGTAATTGAACATTTTAAACCATTGGTATAAATAACCAGGTACGATAGGACTTACTTTGCGGTCACTGTAGGCATCGTAAAAAGTTAATACCAAACTGAAAAATTAGAAGAATTATCCCAACATCTCATCTGGAGAAGAAATACAAATCATAAAATAAGAAATATGCATGGACTACGAACACATGAAGAGTTGCTCAATCTCACTCATATTAAAGTAAATGAAATCCAGAATAAAAATCTTTCATATAGATGAAAATCTACAATTTGGAAAAATATTAAAGACACTTCCCAGTGACTCCTGAGAACAATAAGCATGAGTAGGGACTGACCAGTTAGCTCAGCTGGTTAGAATGCAGCCTTATAACACCAAGGTCACGGGTTCAGATCCCCGTACTGGCCAGCCGCAAAAAAAAAAAAAAAAAAAAAAAAGAAAAAAGGCTTGTGTGCCAGGTGATTTCCACACAGCACTGGTGCAAAAGTCAATGCTCCTATAAGAAAACTGATAGAAAAGGATTACAACTTGCGTAACTGTGTATGTTCTAACTCCTTTAAGAATTTATCCCCCCCAAAAAATAATTAGGGACATACACCGGAATTCAGCTATAAGAAGTTTATTCATCAGACTCCTCTTCACTGCATCTAAACCAAAAGTACGTTAAATATCTATGAAAAGAAACTGAGGAAATGTATTATACTAAAGGAGTACTATGCACCCCTTAAATAGTGCAGAAAATATTTGTCATGGAAAAATATTTATAGTATATTTACTTAAAAACCTAAGGCTATATAAGGGCTTGTAAACCATGATGCCAACTTTGTAAAAATATTAATCTCTCTCTCTCTCACACACACACAGAGAATGAAAAATATGTGCATCAAGATATTAACTATGGTCCTTTTGGGTATAAAATGACAGGCGAGTTTTCTTCTTCATGCTTTTATATATATGAATATATTATATATATTTTTGGATACATTTTGCATACTTATAGATATGTTGTTTATTTTATACACGTGTATATTTACATATAATACATATAAATAAATAAATAAATATAGATAGATAGATAGATAGATAGATAGATAGATAGATAGATAGATAGATAGACATACACACCTTACTTTGGACATCATCAAGACTCAACAATAGAAAATTAGCCTTTTTCAGCAATTGTAACTACTAAAGTGAAAAACTGGTAGCATTGAGATTCTCTTTCACTTTGGGTGGCCGGGGGCTGAGACTCTTTAGAAAGCTGTGAGGACAATACTTCTTACCACATCCTATAGGACCTGGTATGTATATTTACTCTCATTAGACAAGAAAGACTGAAAGTACCAATCTTAGGACCATCTTAAAAAGTTAAAAGACAAGAAAAGACAACAAAATGCACTCTAGAAGTTTAAATGAGGGAATTAAAAAATATAATACTTTGAAATTAATTAAAAAGAAAACAGCTTAAATAATAAAGACAAAGAGAAAGCTTGAAAGTAATAAATAGATCCTATTTTAAACCAAAATTAAAAACATGAGAGATAAAAATATTAAAAAAATGGATGAGGAGAAAGACATAATGACAGTTATAGGTTTTTTCAATAAAAAACAAATTGCATGAAAATATGACTCACAAAAAGAATATAGAAACAGGAATAATCAAGAAACTATTAATCAACCTGGAATAGTTCTAGCCAATGTTCACCTAAAATACACTTTAATGTTTAAAAATAATATTATGACTATTTTCCTTGCATGTAACAAAACTTCATGTTATTTTATTTAATCATTTGATTAAATATTATAAACGCTGGAGTCTAGCTGTAATACTTTATTGTATATGTAAACAGAATAGATTAACTGGAAGAAACACTCCTTGTACTGCATGAGTGTGGAATTATGGACCTACTTCTAATTTCTTACTATTCAGCTTCAAATTAAATGCTTTCTAAATTTTAATATCTTAATTTATCTGGTTGCTACACATCTATATTGATATATTTCTACTACTATTCAATAAAATCACTAGGCTCCAGTTAAGCTGATTAGGGTTTAAATTTTTTTAAGAGAGTGTACCCTGAAAAATCATCATCACCTGCACCCCACCTCCCATTCTGCAACCACCCCACACAATGGCATTTGTTCATCTGAAATATCCATCATCTAATTTCCACTCATATAAGCCCTAACCCTCATTTACAACCTAATTAAAACTCCACCTCCTCAAAGCTGCTCCTACTGTATCAGTCTGCTGACATAAATCATGTTTATTTTCTTATTTCTCTATTGAGAAAGACAGAAATTTCTCTGGAAATGTATAGGGGTGCTTGGTTTCTTCAAAAAACAAAGTCAATATTTTTAGTGATCCATATAAGTGAAAGTCAGCACAGATAATTAAAAGAAGAAAATAGGAATTGTACCAAAAAATAGTTAGAAACGACTAGCACAGATGGCCCTGAACAATAAGAAATACAATCTAACATGTTCTCACAAAATAATGGATTATTCAAATATTCTGAGGAGTGACTGGCTGCTTAGACTTCATCTCCTGGGAAATAAAATGTCTAATACAATAGGCACTTAACATTTTGCCAAACAACTATATCGATATAAACCTTTTCATACTTCCAAAGCATACATTTCTATATTTATGTAATCTATCATATTTGTGTGTGATGTGTGTATACACATATTTTATGTGCTTTACAAAACAGACTCAAAAGTTGAAACTTTAAAAGACAAATGAAAATAAAATAAATTATATAGAGAATACTTTTTTTTTTCCCTGCATGTTAGTGAGTCACGATGCTTAATCCATATTTTGGAGACATGATCCCACTCATTTTGACAAGAGGATAGAATGAAATAATAAAGAAATTAGTTCACTGAGGAGGTGATCAGGCCTTGCCAGATAGATGCAGAGTGGGTAGAGAAAGTACTGGGGGAAAAGACAGGAGCTGGGAAGGGCAGAGGGACATAGAAGAATATATCTGTATATTGCAAAGAAGTCAGACTCCTGACCAAGGCAAATAGTATTTCTCTGACAGACTCAACTGGTTCACAGTTCACTGTAGGCAAGACTTCTTGCATGGGACTTGAGAGAAAGCGGGCCCTTTTGCATGGATTCTCATTTATGTGGATGAGACAACATACCTATTGCAAGTGATCTGAGGTTTAAAGAGCATGCTTCTCAGTGGAAGATGACCAGCGGAATTCAAGGCAAAAGAAGGTCAACACATGTCTTTTCTCTCCCTGCTCTGAAACTGTACATGACAAAATGTCTACGATACTCATTTTGGCATTTTCGTGGATAACCTTACTTTACCATCTCCCTGGAATTTGGCCAATTTATATTCTTGATGTCTGTCCCTCTCAATAACAGCCCTCCTTCCAGTGGAACACTCCCTCCATGCACACACAATATGGATATACACATACCAAGACACACACACACACACAGTTTTGTACAAAGTTGAGCAATTAGCTTCAATCTTTTAAGAAAAAAATAAGGATCCCCCAAATTAAAGTATCTCCTCATCTGAGATTAATTTGCTATTTTTATCAATACTAAATAAAACCAAAAATAGTTTTATCATTATCATATGTGTGTGTATTAAAATATGCACATTAACCAATGTGCATTACCTTCCAAACACCAATTTTCTTTTTTTAAATTCATTTCAAAATTTCTTTTGGATTAGTGAGTATGTGATAGTATATTTCTTGCATAAAATACATTATAAAGAAAGACTTCCCAACCCTCTTCCAGTGCCTGGCTCTTTCAGAGTAAATTCATGCCGCTTTTCTTATGTTTAACACAAGAAGTACTGCTGTAGTGTCAAACTTTTCTACTCCCCTCAAGACTGTATAAACCTCTGTGAAGTTACCTCTTAACCCACTCTTTTCCAAAGAAGTCCAACTCAAATATTTCAGCCCAATTCCACTAGTAAACATGCTTGTATTTCCCTCAGCTTTTCTCCTTCATAAGTACCTCTAGAGTGGTGAGACGACTGGGAGTATATTGCTAATAGGTGAAAGCCATCCCTGAAAAATACTTTGGTTTTCTGCTTATCCACTGGCAGAAGAACATTTCTTGGTTTGGAAACACCATTTCTGACTCTCCCTTGTTCTTAACTCAGCATCTTTCTGTCTTGGGTGCTGGATGTCTTCCTACATCGCTGCGTTTTCATTTTCTAGCCTTTGCTTTATTGTCTTCCACTTCACTGTAACAGGTTCCATAAACCATTTGCCGGGTCAAAACTGAACATAATTAGTACAAAGTCATTTCCCACCTCTTTAAACAGCTTTCTCCTGAAAAGCCCTTGGGGTTTCTTCAATCATCTGAAGTAGCTGAAGTTTTTAAAATAGGTTTTTCCTTCATCTATTTTCTAAAAGTCTACCTAGATACTGATACATTAAAATAGCTCTGTGTATGTGTTAAATCAAAGATTTTGACCTTAATTTTTTATTATTTCAGGGCATCTACTTCAGAAGGTGGCAACGACATATCACCCACTTAATCCCCCCTACCTATACAATTACCTTTATTACTTCCCAAACTAAACTGATTTTTATTTAATTTAATTTTATCTGAACCATTTAATCTAAATGCCTTAAAAGTCTTTTAGAAATTTGGAATAGCAAAAGTAAGCCCACTTTACAGATGAGTCGAACCTACAAAGAAGAACTTCACATCACTATTCTAAACACGTGCTAAGATAAAATTGCTGGGTTCTGGCTTTCTTTCTACAACGTTTACTATCTCTGATTTCTCTAAAGTTTTATATAGGCCAGCACGGTAACTCAAAAGTGCTGACAAAGGCTAAGTCAGACCTTAAATGAATGGATTCACCTGGAGGAAGCTCAGGTTAACCAAAGGACCTGGGCGCCAACTAGAACTCCTGTGGCTACAGCTTCTAACCCAATTGGTCTTCTTATGTTTTCAGAGAAGCTAAAATAAAAATTTCTAATATAAATCTCCCGCTTTGAAAATGTTGGTAAACAATGTAAAATTTTTAAACACTGCACTACCCAAAGCAAACAACTCGATGGGCTGGATTCAGCCCATGGACTACAGTTGGTAACCTCTGTGGTTAATGACATTCCATGAACCGCTTACCCCCACTTTTGACTCCTTCAACCTTCTTCAAACTGATTTTAGGGGAGCTAGGAAAGAACAATATTTCAGGCAGTTCTTTTAATTCGCATTAAATACTACGCAAAATTGAATTGCCAGTTACATTTTTACATTTATCTGTAAGCATATATGCATAACCCCTCCCTATCTGTGATTTCTATCCTATATACCAATCTATTACTTGAGATTTCCTCCTTCCACTTGCTGTGTCCCAGTTTCAGAATGGCTAATGGACTTATTTCATTGTTTCTCATATGCTCTTCCAAAACTCTTTTTAGTTTGATATTATTTTCTGGTCAGGTACATCCTGATCCTGTTATCTGTAGAAAATGCATACTACCAACTTTCTTAGCTTTAACTCATTTTATTTATGACCTTAATCCTTGATATATGGCACACCTCCTCTATCTATTACATCAGTTTAATTTGATCCTTGACAAACAACCACTGAACTAAAAAAGTGACTGAACAATAGGCAAAAAAGTTAGTTTTCTGACTGAAGAGGCTTCCATTTGTGAACTGACATTTTGCTTCTTATCCTTTTACTGCCTTTGCTGCTCAACTGAAGTTAAAGTACTGATATCAGGAACTCAGCAGCTTAAAACCAAATGATTATCCACCAAGCCCAATGTCTCCCCGAAGGCCTGGAGATTACACATGTAACAATCAGGCTGCCCTTGCCAAAAGTAAGGCTTAGTGCTTCATTTTATTTATTGTATGTATTGAATGGAGCCATTTCTTGATAGCCCCTGGGAGCATTAACAAACATGAAAGAAACCACCAAAGGAAAGAAAGAAATATATAAATAACTAAAGACTATGCCACTAAAGTTTATAATCTGGAATGTGCAGTACTGAAATAAAGCACATATTTTTACACTCCTCCAAGTACTCTGTTCTACTTTAAAGTAATGTAAGCATTGCTTAACTTGCCAAAAACCTAAACCTGTAAAGTCTCATACAAGTGCATTTGCGAAACATCAATCCTTTCACTTCTTGCTTGTGTATTTATGCCATGCGATAATGATATTTCTAAATTTTGCCTCTGCTTTTTTATTATTTTCAGCTGTGTTTTGACATTATAATAATCACATATTCAAGACTCCCACTAACAAACTTTTCAAAAAGTAAGGTGTCCCTATGGCCTCTAATACCTGGATTTTGGGGGAACTGAACCACGGTTATTAAAATGAGATCATCCTTTTATTCAGGAATAGATGAGGCTGAGGATCTGTGACATTTTATTCCTAAGTCCTTTATTTTTTTCAATTCATTGATAATTCATTTCACACTCTTCTTTATAAATGTTACTCTTTAAAGTTTGTAAGTACTAAAATAAGTTTAAAAACACACTTTGAAATAATTGTCATCAAAATCGCTTGAAAGTTTTCTTTTGTGTTTTTTGTTTTGTTTTTAAGGAAATGAGACAATATTTTCTTTAGATTCCATGGAAACTTTTTCCGTAAAATTTGGCTGGAAAAGAAATCATCCCTGTACTAACATCAAAAGTACAGCCAAATATTAATGTATGCTTTTTGTAGCTACCTCTTTTATTCTTCTTATTCCTGACTTTTCACTTTTCTTAAGAGCAAAATTATGATTCCTTTGATATGTCTGGAGCTAATAGTGAATATTTATGTCTGTTCCAGGCATTCTCTGTAATTTTTACATGTGGGATGGAGGAGAAGAAAAGAGTAGAGTGGATTATAAAATACAAAATAAATTTAAGAGTATGCAAGAGAAGTAAAGTGGGGCAGACATAGAGATCCACTAGCAGGTCTTGTGTTTACTTAAGAGGCACTATTAATGCTGAATTTATTGAGGCGCTGCTTTTTGAAGAGAAAGGAGGAGGACTTAAGAAATTCACCTCATATGACGAATGAATGCAACTTGGTTGGCATAACAATCTACAGAGCAGGTGCCTGGTACTAAGGAAAACCTTTCCTCCCCTCAGGATTCATTTCTCGTGTCTCAGTTAACAAGCAGTGAAGACCTGGGTGTGTTGAAGCCCTGCCGAAGAAATAGATACACTGCAGTCCTCTGCCAAGAGGACTCAAAATCTAATAGAATCTGTGTTCCACAAATACACTTTACACAAATCCATTATGTGCCGAGAGCCAGCTTGTTTTACAAATGCATTTTGTGAAATGCAATGGAATTAACCCAACATTTATATGTCAACCTCAAGGTACATTATGAGAATTACAAATTTCCCAATTGACAACAAATGAAAATGAACATTGTCCTTATTTACTTTGGGTAGAAATGAAGAGGTTAGGAGAAGAATAATTTTTCTTAAAGCTTTAACAAAGGCCAGATTTAGTTTTCTGTAACTTGCGCCTATCTCATGGCCAAGCTTTTTTCTTTGTCTTTTTTTTTTTTTCCTGGCTGGAAAATAAAATGACTAAAACTAGAATTATGCTGGGAAAAACAAAAACAAAAACCTCAAGGATATCTTTAAGTCCTCAAGGTGAACAAAACGCCTAAGGGGGCCGAGAGTACACAGACTAGGTTTTTACAGTGTGTGCTATCCACATCTTTAAGGAGGCAATTAGTTATTCCTGTGTATTAGTGACTGTCCCATTTTCTCCATAACTCAGGTGATACAAAGGGCCTCAAAGAGGACATATTTTAAGTGGGACATTTATTACTGAAAAAAAGGGTAAGATTCCTTTTTTTTTTTTTTTTTTTTTTGTCTTTTTGTGACCGGTAAGGGGATTGCAACCCTTGGCTTGGTGTTGCCCACACCGCACTCTGCCAGTGAACGCACCGGCCATTCCTATATAGGATCTGAACCCGTGGTGGGAGCGCCGCTGCACTCCCAAGTGCCGCACTCTCCTGAGTGCGCCACGGGGCTGGCCCAAAAAGGGTAAGATTCTAATTTAAAGTCACTGGGAAAGCCCTTTCTATTGATGCAAATTTCACAGCAGCAAAAACTCAGCCCAGCTGTTCTCAACTCTCATTGCCATTTCTAGCCAATGCATCATTAACTTTAAGGTAGAGTTAAAGCATCTGAAAAGAGATCCTACACCTGAGAGTTTTATCTCCTTAAAGCACCCAACCCAAGCCAGCACAATATTCTTGTAATGACCATACAGAAAATGTAAGATGCAGAGCTGTGAGTGGCAATAGCTCTGAAGTGTCTACACTGAGAAAAAAAAAACCAAAAAACAGACAAGTTCACCTGTGTGTTCAGTGTGATGGGACTGTCAGGCTACCTAGTGGGTCATTTTTGTCACAGCAGCAAATAGAAAGCCCAATCAACATTGATTTAGGAAGAACTGTTGGCAAAGTCAGGGATTTTTCTACATGATTTTTGAAGATTGCATACATGCTTTAGGTTATAGAAAGGGATGCTGGTTTCTGAGATTTGTCTTTACTCACCAACTATGCGTAGCAAGATCACAATTAGAATTTTTTAAGGGAGATCTTAAAATAATCACTGTGAAAAAAACTACATACCCCAAGATCCCACCATAAAAATGAAATAAAAACATATAGAATCCCACAGAAAAGATTCATTTATGACCACGTATCCTTAAAATCTAAAACTGAATTGGAGATCTTTTTCAGAGTATAGATTCTTGTTACTTCCTCTTCAAGAGAGGCATACCTAAAAGGTTATTGATTTGGTTCTGAAGGACACGGTGTTTATTAAGGAGGAAGCCATTGCTGGGTACAAGTGTGAGAAATTAATGACGGCTCTGTAAGTGTCCACGTTGTGGTATGGAACCAGTGGGGCAACTGTCAATCTATATGATAATACATTCCCAAACTTCATAAAATCAGGGATATGAAAAAGCATTGATTTCTTTGTGAGCTGAACAGAATTTGTCAGAGAAAAAGAGCAGGAAGTTTACTGAAGTTAACACCTCCACCCGCAGTTGTTTGCATTCTTACTTTTTTTTTTTTTTAAAGAGTTTATGATGTGATGTGCAAAACTTATTTTTATTTCTGGCCAAATATGAGACTAGAACATGCATTATGTACATATTTTGAATATGTGAAATATTCAAAAAATTTTTTAAAAAGAGAAAGGACATTCTACGCAAACATTTTATAATAACCACCCACCACCTAGCTTGAACCCTGGCTTCAGTGCCTCCTTCGTGCTTTGCCAGTCACACTCACATAGAGTGAGTTGCACAGTGTTTTGAAGCACATTTTTCTTTACGCAATTCTGACTGCATTATAACTAGCATTACACGATAAACTCAAGACACTCTAAGGATTTATTTCCTATCACTTTGTAGAGAATTATATAGACTCCTCCAAAATAAAAATTGTTCCAATATGATGTTTCAAATAACACTGGGAAAAAAGAGAGTACTATTTGTCTACGAAATTACTTGATTAATTATAAAATTTTTCCCACCTATAACGGTGCTAGATAAATTTAAGGCAAGTGTTTTTTGTTCCTTTGGCTTCACTGGAAACTTTCTCTTCTTACTAGTTGAGTTTTTAGGATGTGTACAACTTAAAAAGGAAAAGGTGTGGATTTTATACGTATGCATAAATAACTTTGTACAGACGATTCACTGTGTAGATGTGAGAATATCAACCATGGGAGATTTGCTAAAATACCTAGTTTAAAATGTGCCATAAATTCTTGGATTACAAGTGATTTTATTTATTAGGCAATCAAACTGCCTCCGTTTAAATAGTATCTGACACACACTGAAGCTGAAAAAGGATATCAGTAAATGGATTCAATGTATACCTTTATGGAAAGTTCTAAAAGTAATTTCCTATCAAATAAGCACCTTAGAGTATTGAATGTGCCAAGTGTCAGAATTTTGTTAAGATTTGAAAGGAGTCAAAAATCTCAAGATTTTTCCTTGAGAGTACACCTTGATTAGCTACATGAATGGAGGGATAAGTAAGACACATCCCCTTGTCCCCACTGTAGAATAAATTATTTCAGAATTAAACATAAATTCAAATGCAACAAAGTGACATCTTTTTGAATATATGCGACTTACCCAGGAAATGATGTATTTTCAACACAGTTTTGAGATTAAATGATATTTAGCTATGTTTTTTCATTCACAACAAGCTGTCTGCCTGCAAATTTCTTTTTCTTTTTAAGTGAAAGAAAATACTTAAAGCTGCTCTACCAGAAGTTTATAATATTTTATATAAACATTCTTAACTGATCTATTTGTAAACATTTTAATGGTAATTCTTTTAGCAAACAAGCAATCTATTCATAACAAACCACACAGCATTTGATGTTTTCTTCATAAATCAGCTGTACCTAGAGCAATTTATCTTTTAAAAAAATGTTTTTCACGAAACACAGTTCTCAGTCGCAAAGAAATCCACAAATAAACACTTTATCTCTTTAATGACTTGCTTAGGCTTCCCTATATTTACTGCTTAATGATCAGAAGAATTTAATTTTCTAAGTTTCATTAAAACCTACCTACAAAGCTGATGGATAGGCAATAGTGATTTGTGATAGAAGACGTGGGAAGTCATTAACCTACCTAGGTGCCAAGGGGAAAAGTAAACATATAAGAGAATACTTTTTTGAAGACAAGTCTCTTCCTATTTGTCATTATTAAACTCTAGAGCATCTGTTCCAAGTTTGATCTTCAATACGGATATGAGGCATTGCCACCTGGAAATGAAAGTCTAAGATAAGGTAGGATTCTTAAGAGATCTTCATGAAAAAAATAACCCAGGTTGCCATTTACTGGGAAGGGGAAATCAATACAAAGACCTAGAAACTTGTGGAGAGAGGACATTTTCTAGGTATAGGTCATAGTTTATCAAGCTGCCTCTTTTGCAATGTAATTTACTTGCTAATAAGACCAACTGACTCTACTGGAATACTGTGTTATCATCAAAATGTGATTTTAAAATTCTCTTCTCATTTCTTGTGTACTTGAGGGTTGCTGGTGTATTTCCCTCCAGCTCAGACTGGGTAGACAAGGTTGATTTAAAAGAAAATAAATGGTTTTATTACACCTCTTTATTAAAAAACAAAAACATTGCAAGCCCCACATTGTGCAGTGCACAGAACATTAAAAGGTATTGAAGAAGCAGGCCTACCGTTCTCATCATCTGACTTATTTTCGTTGTCAGAATCAGTCAAGGTAAGGGCTGAGTTTTCACGACTGGACAGGCCGGAACTGCGCCTGGATTTTATCCCTCTTCCCCACAGTCTGATGGCGTGTTCTGGAGACATTCCTCCCTCTGTATCGGAGTCAGCGTCAGAGCCTGTGCTCAGGGAGTAGCCCTGGTGAAGGATCCCCATGTCCGAACAGTAGCCACTTCGGTGCGGGGAGGGCTCGCAGATTCCCAGTTCCGCAAGGGTGAAGTTAGTTCCTAGGGTAACGGTAACAGAGACACTGATTAAAAATCGTGAAATGCTTTTACAAAGTTAAAATTTATCCTTATAAAAAAAGCAGACAGACACTTTTTCCACCCAGCAAATACACCAAATTTGCTATGGTATACAGAAAAAAGTCATGGGCAAGAGTTTTTGGGATAGTGGAATAAATTTTTTTAAAAAAGAGAGAGAGAGAGAGAAAGAAAACATCAATTTCAATCCTAGGACAGAATGCTCAGATTTTATTTCAGAGATTTTTAGACATTTTGACACTGTTGTCTAGATAGCACCACATAGCTGACAAACACTGGACCTATAATATCTAATATATACCATGCCCTTTCTTGGGTATCTTCTATTTGGTAACTTTTATTTTATATTTTGTAAAATTTTACAACATTATGAAGATGATACTATTATTGTAATCATTTTATAGATGAGGAAACTGAGGACCAGGGAATTTGAGTGACTAATCCAAGGTCTCGCATCTAGATGATAGCAAAACTTGGATTTGATCTGTCTTCATGTTCTGTGACCTTAACTGTCTAAAAATATCAATGGCAATTAAAAGTTCTGGATGCCAGTCCTGGCTTTTCACTGGTAACAGTCTCGTTTTCTGCAAGTCTCTTAATCTGTGGGACCCAGTTCTCTCATCTATACAATTTGGGTATTAATCTCTTCAGTTTCTCTCAAGATCATTGTGTGCTTCGTATGGTAAATATGCCAAACTGTTTTTTTTAAATGAATATACATCACATGTTACTAAAATCAGTATCTGAAGGATGAAGAGTTAACCCTTCTGTTTTTAAATGATGTCAAAGAAGGCTTCATCTGTGGAAAGTGAACATGCACACATGGGCCATGCAGGGGTGCATCCATGGCTTGATGGGAAGCAATGAGAATAGACATGTATTGAACACTTGTGTTACCATGTATTGAGCACTGGGCCAGGCACTTTATAAGCTCTATCTCTTAATAGCCCAGCAGTTTGGGTGTTGATATCTCCACTTTACAAAGAGAGGTGAAATACTCTGTTCAAGGTCACACCTGGGCAAGTGGCAGATCCAGGATTCACCTCTCTATCTGCAGACCCCATGCCTATGTGATTTCTACAGCATCAAGCAGTCTCAATCAAAAGCAAACTGGCAACATTGTTGCACAATAAACACTATTTATTTGGGTGCTTTATTAGCCAGCTTCTTAAGACACTTTAAGGTGTCAATGCAGATTAGATGGAATCACGTGGTCCACTCTACTTATTGACATATACAGCTGATTTCTTTCATCTTTAACCAATTCATGACAATAAAAATGCAGTGAAGAAATGCACTTCTATGCTATGAGTGAAGAGAAACTTATAAATTACATGAAAATCAGGAGTTTACCCAAAAATAAAGTAATATTTATTACATTAGGGCCATTCCCTATCCTTCATGTCCTCTAAACTCGTGATATAACTTGACACTCCATGATAATTCACATACATGATCTCATTTTTCAGCTTTTATTTTAAAAAGCACCAACCACCACTTATATTAACCTTGTGTGACTTTAATGTGGTAACAGAGAGATTTATTTTTATTCTGAGTTTTTACTTTCCCTTCTTCAGTGCCCATTAAACTTCCACAGCCTAATTTGGCTGTGTGGTTGGAATCAAACCCAATTCTATAAATAATTGTCTCTGCCGAGTGAAACTTACTCATTGGAGAGCTAACCCAAGCACAAATTCCTGTTGGCATGGGTTAATTCCCCACTACCTGTGCAGGGGATAATTCCCCAGGCACAGTTTATCAAGCTGTCTGAAATTGTCTGCTCGGACTACTCGGTTCCAGTTTGCATCTTTGGTAATTAGGTACTGTCTCATAATTGCACACAAAAATATACATTTCAGTCTCAGTAGTCTATAAAACTGAAGGTGCTGAGTTCATATCTATCTGATACTATAAGACTTTTCTCTCTTTTGTTGCTTTTCTTATTCTTAAGTAATTGGGGGAAAAAGTCATTTAATATTAATATTCTTCTATTTTGTCTTTAGAGATCACATTCTTTCTGGACAGAGTCAATAAATATATTGTTTCATTTTCTCTGAATAAATGAATATAACCCAAACTAAAACTAGCATGTTTTTATTCCACATGTGAGAATTTTTAGTGATATAATCTCATTCTAAATGGAGTGGGTATGTTTTAAGGCAACTTTCCTGATGGTTTTCCCACATCTCATTATCAATAACTCACTTTGGAGACCTCCCCAGGAAAAAAGATACAGCTGTGCAGGAGAGAAAGCCTCAGTTTTCAGAGCACCCCATGTACTTTTCGATTTGGGTACAGAGGTAACAGGCAGTAGGCTTAGGCCATGGGATGCCATGGGATAAATATGGTGCCACATCTTTGGTTAACAAATTTACTTGATGAAAAGAAATTAAAATTTTATTTTTATTCCAAAACAAACAATCTTTACACATAGGGTAAAATTTGCATACATTTTAAAAGTAACCACAAATGTTAGGAAGAAAAAGTGCACTTCAAGAGTTTCAACTTCAAGCTAATAATCCCCAAGCCATAAAGGAACAGCATCATGAAAGAAATTGGAAGTACTGTACTGAATCCACCAGAAAAAAAGTAAGTGAGTAAGTTCATATTGGCTTACAGATACAAAGGTTTTCCCTCTAATAACAAAATTGTTTCCTTAAAAAATTATCTTCTAAACTCATCTTCATCTTCCAACAAGACCATCGCTCCTCAGTACCACCCTTTCCCCACCATCCCTAGTTTGCCATCTTTCCATCCTCCACTAACTCAAAGAATAGGAACCTCCTTCTAAGTACCTGGGGCAGATTCTGGACCAACTTCTTTCCCAGGTTTGCTGGCTTAATATATGAAGCTGGTGAGCCTTACACCAAGTAGAAAAGAAAAACAGATCTATCATTTATCAAATCATTCAACAAATATTTATTGCTCCTAGTGCTGTGTGAGGCATTGGGGATATAACAGTGAGTATTATAAAAATATAGTCCATGACATTTAAAGTCTAATTGGGAAAGAGACATTAATCAAAGAATCACATAAACAAAGTACAATCCATATAGTGATAAATACTGTATAGGAGAAGGACAGGGAGGCATGAAAGGTCATCGAGTGCTCCAACCCTTCACACTTTCACACACAATATGTTCATCTCGTGTGGGGGTGAATAGGTGGAGGGATTGGGAGTTTCCTCCACTGAGAAGCTATCATTCCCCCTTCAGTTTGTTCTTACCATACATTAGTTTTCCCAAATGTTCCTCTGTATGAATTGATTTCATATGATCATTTTTCATGTAGTTCATCTTACAGCATGAAGCTCCATGTTATACACTTCTGCTCAGAATGTAAAGTAGTATGAGGGAATTTTTAATACTATGTCAACTTATTGTTTTGCACTTACTTTGTTCATCCATGGAAGACTGATTTTGCTGTAATTCATCTGGTATAATTATGTCTTTATTAAGCTCCATGGCAGCTTTGAATAGAAGAGAGAGACTAGTCATTGTGTGATTGTCCAAGCTAAGATTTCTAGTGAAAAGCTGTCAACACCTTATTCCTTCTTTACTATCTTGCACAAAGATAAAGAGGAGGCGTAATATCTCAGTATTCATGGAACACATTTACCCTCTATCTGCCTCCAACCCTCCTGAAATGGCTGATTAAAGTGTATGCAGATGATGCGCAAAATGCATTTCATTTCAGATATGTGTTTTATGGCTGTTGCCAATAAATAAGTTGCCCAGAGTGACTCCCATATTATGACCTACTAAAACAGAAGATTTACATATCAAGGCCAGAGTAAATATATTTATAGATGAATGATTACACAAAATCTATGATATTTAAATCATGCAATTTTAGTATAATGTAAGGTGTTGGGAGAGAACGTTAACATCTAAGAACTATTAGGTGATCAGGATACAGGAACACAAATCTTTAAAAATAACTCTCTTGATAAGTCTCTTCGGCTGTAGGTTTTCTCTTCTGTGATTATAACCACAGTGTATAATCCAAATCCTCTCCACACTTTTTTAGAGAAAAATTTTGCAATAGATATGAAGAGTCATCCTTTGATCCACTAATTCTATTAGGGATTCAATTTTAAGGAAAAATACGCCAGTGCATTGTGATCATGGCTTTATTTTATAAGTTTTAACCAACATCTCACACTTTAAAATAACCTTTAACTAAGACAAACCCATACGTAGCTAAGTCAGAATTTTCATGTCATGGTAATATCAGGGTATACAAATAGCACTGAAAATGTCAGCACTTGAACAGATTTTCTACTATGAGGGCAAGAAGATAAAACTTAACTGTAGTATAGGGGGAGTGCATATAGAAAACTTTTATTATCTAAATGTTTAGTATATCTAAGTCCTTTGAATTTAAGAGAAGAAACTTTACATAGGGAGGTAAAAGTTTGTTATATATGAAAATAGTCACTAATGACCACTTCTAAAACTAATCCCCACCCATCCCCACCCATCCCCACCCCTTACTACCAGTATCTCTTTTCATATCAACCACCATATCAATGTCTATGTCATCAATTAATTGCTGATAGCAGAAATTAATATGGTGCCAATGTGAGATTAAACTGCCAAGCTTGTAAAAATGCAGATTTTCATGAAGTCAATAAAAGTGATCAGAAAACCCATTAGGATCATAGACAAGGCCATAGAATAACCAAGATCTAACAGAATTAAGCCATTTAACAAGAAAAAATAGAAATGGTGGTATTGGCTTGATATTGGGAACTTTTAAAGATGATTTGACCAACTTCCGGTTCCAAACCAAGATGGAGTTTTCCACTTCTCTGTACTCCTCCCACATAGGACAGCTGAAAACCCTGGACATTACATGTAAAAAACACATAAGAAGATTCTGAAAATGGAAGAGAGGAAGGCAGACCTATTAAGGTACTGGAACCCGAGGAACTACACGGAGGTTAGTTCCCTGAGTTTTATTTCTGCCTCATGTGTCCCAGAGCTAGTGCTGGAGAAACTTGCAATTGGAAATACTGATGGGAGCAGACAAATAAACCCAAAGCATAGCCCGCTGTAACAATGGATTCTCCCCTACACGTCTTTGGTGTGTTTACACCAAGGTGGAATCAATAAAATCTAGTGGTGAGCCAGAACTGTTATCCTCACCCAGTGGTAAAGAGACTTTCCTGACTCCCCCATAATGGGAACCTGATCTTTCACCTCCTCCTGGGGTCAGGTCACATGTCCAACCTTTCCCCTTGGTTCAGTGTCAGTGACCTACTAAAACAGAAGATTTACATAAGATCCAGAGTTGCAAAACATAATACTTCAATTAGCTAAGATATAGTAAAAAATTTCTCATACCAAGAACGAGGAAAATCTCAACTTGAATGAGCAATGATAATTATATAAATAGAAGTTAATAAATCCTTAGGAAAATCAATGAATCCATCAAACAGTTCTTTGCAAAAAATGACCCTCTATGGTCATGGTGCAAAATGCAAGCCTAAAGTGAAAGGTGTCATACAATCATACAATTTTGCCATAAAATGTATATTACACCCCATCCAAAAGGTGTTATTCTTTACCCTTTTGAAAAAATATGTGTATTTTGAATAGTAAATAGTGTTAAAGATAAGCTAAAATGCAATCTTGATAATCAGTTTTATTTTTTTAAGATAAAGTTGCAATAAATTATTTTTACTATTTAATATGAAATGTTGGTTCTTTTAAACATGGACTCCTTTTTCTAAGTAGCCTTTTTCTAGGATCATGTATCCTAAAACAAAGATAATCTCTTGTAAATAAAAATGCGTCACTTTTCTTGAGAAAATGTTAGAGTCTATATTTTAAAGTCAGAAATGAATATGAAGTCCAAAGTTTTCTAATAGGTATTTAAGAAAGAGATAGAAATTATATCATAGTTCTTTTTACCACAGTAATTGATGTAATTTGATCTGATTGCTTAAGCTTTTGTGAAATAAAATGTTTTTAAAAATATGGCAATTATAACTGATAAAATATAATTTTTATTTGTTTCATTAATTAAAATGCATTGCCAAATTGTTTACCTAGTATTTAATATAAATATCTTACATTTAAATGTTGCGTGATTGCAGATATGTATGAGCTATACAAAATAATCCATACCAAATAATTACCAACATTATCTAAAACATAATTCTCATAAAAATATAAAAAACTATGTAATTTTGTATGGAATGATTACAATTTTGACAGTTACTGAAGGAACTACTTAACAATTCTAATGTTTTATGCAGACATCTATTAAAATACTTCACATAAATGCTCTCTTAATGTCCTTCATCTGCATTTACACATTCAGATATTTTCTCAAATGTTGATAAAACCATTTGCCAAAAATCCTATGGCAAAAAGCTACAGAGTACGTGTACATGCATTATTATTCATAAAAATTTAAGTCAGATATTTATATTCAATTATTTGTATTCCAATTGCGATTTAAGACTCGCAACTTTCTATTATGTGTACCACCTAACATGTTACTATTTTGATGTTTCTAAACCTTTAAAGTAATTATTTTAATCTATATAAATGATGTGTCCAAAGTTTTACAATTTGTAACTAGAACCATCCAATGTAATAAAACACATTCCAGATCAAGGAAACACCAAAATGGCTAATGAGGACAGGAGAGTTTCCAATTTCTTAGGTTTTCTTAGAAGATGTATAACTTCCAGAAAAAGGTGAATATGGCATTTTCCTCTGACATGGTGGCATTTTCCCAGTCCAACCTGAACACAGCTCAGTTTGGAAAACTCAAAAGCAGCCACAACAAAAGGTTCTGCAGAACTGGCAGTTCATGAATAGAAGTGAAATGTCTGGAAACCCAGCTAGCTGGAGACTCCTGTACGCTGATGAAAATTCCAAGATTGAAAATCAATTCCAGTATTAAAAACTGTAACCATCAGTTATCCCATGCAAGAGCAATACAAGTGAGTACATTCATCTGACCATGTGAGACGGTGCCTCTCCAAACATTCTTTTTTTTTTTTAATCAGAGAGACAAAAGGAAAGGGGAGGCGGGGAGAGCAGCAGCGAGTTAGCTGCAATAATCTAGCTGTTCTACGTTTGCAAATGGCTACTGGATTAATTTACCTTACTGAGAGCTTCATGATGTGGTAGACACTGTCCTAAATGCTTTTATGTACAGATTTCCAATTATTTAGGTCAGCAGCCCTATAAAATTCTCACTATAAAGCCTAGGGGGTTAAGAAAGTGAGAATTAGAATGACTGTTTTAAAAATACTTGTTAACCGTACAGTCTTAGAAATAATTACTTCTGCTGAGTCTTTGTTTACTCATTTATGAAGTGGACATAAAAATAGCACCTACCTTCACGGAGCATTAAATTAGATAAAGCAGATATTAAAATGCTTAGAACATTGCCTGCCACAGAGTATCCACACCACAAATATAGCTATTGTGATGATCCTCACTTTATAGATAAAGAAACTTGCTTTATTTCTTTATTAATGCTTCTATTTTTTTTGAGTTGATATAGAAAGTTTTGGAACAACGAACTTTTCCAGAAATGTGCCCATTTTATCTATATTTTTAAATGGGTTGGCACAAGGTTATCCATGTATTTTTGAGTCCTTTTAAACCTCTGCTAGATTTGTAGAATGCTATCTTTATTTTCATTCCTTGTATTATTTATCTGTGCTCTCTTTCTTTTTATTCAATTGGTTTTGTTAATGATTGTATTTGTCTTTCAAAAAAACAAAGTTCTGCTTTTCTGATTCTGTCTACTGTCTGCATATGTTTTTTATTTTATTCATTTCTACTCATATTTATAAATTATCCCTTTTTTGAGTTCATTCAATTGTTCTTTACTATACCTTTAAAATTTAATTTATGGGAAATGCAAATTAAAACCACACTGAGATATCATCTCACATCGGTGAGATTGGCTATAATCAAAAAGACTGAGAATAATAAATGCTGACCAGGATGCAGAGAAAGGTGGTTGGTGGGACTGTGAATTAGTACAGCCATTATGGAAAACAGTATGGAGTTTTCTCAAACAACTACCAATAGATCTACCATATGATCCAGGAATCCCACTTTTGCATATATACCCAAAGGAATGGAAAACATCATGTTAAAGGGATACCTTCGATCCTATGTTTATCGCAAGCTCTATTTGCAATAGCCAAGATATGGAAGCAACCTAAATGTCCATCAACATATGACTGGATAAGGAAAATGTGGTATATATACACATTAGAATACTACTCAGCCATAAAAAAGAATGAATTCTGACATTCACAGCAACATGGATGAGCTTGGAGAAAATTAGGTTAAGTGAAATAAGAGAGGCACAGAGGGATAAATACGGCATATCCTCACTCATATGTGGGAACTAAGAGAGAAAGGAGGAAGGAAAGACCACAGTGGTGTGTTCGACTTGCAGAGGGAAAGAACAGACCTAGGGTTGCAGGGGGTTGGGGAGGGTGGGAGGAGAGGGTGTTTAGGGAAAGACTGGGTGGGAGACACAGGGAATAATTGCAATTTGAGGTAGTGGGCATGCTGATATTGATATGATCACCACATCTTGGGCACAGGTGCTGTCTGTCATTTCTGTGACCCATAAATATGTATAATTGATTTAAAAATTTTATTTAAATAAAATAGTCTGATCTATGTATTTAATGTTCAGCCATTCTTTTTTATCGTAAGGATCTCAGACTGTACATTTCTGTACACTGCTACTAATTTGCTCTTTGCTTGTCCTATCAATAATCAAAAGACATATGTTGAAATTGCTTACTAAGATGGGTGTGTTCTGGGACTTGTCTAAATTTCTGATTGTTATTGATTTCTAAAGTAAGTACTTGGTGGACAGAGAACAAACTCTCCAGGATTTCCATCTGAAAATTTATTGAGACTTACTTTGTAGCCCAGCCTACAATACATATTGCAGAATGTTCCCTTGAAAATGGTGTGATTCGAGAGTTCTTGAGTGCAGTGTCCTATATTTATAGGACCTTTGTCTATTAGGTCAAGGTGACTGGCAAAATTGTTCAAATTCTCTGTACCCTTACCAATATTTTTGGTCTAGATGTTCTATCATTTACTGAGAAGAGAGTTAAATCTGTGATTATGGATTCTCCTTTATCTTTCTTTTAGTCAATTTTGCTGCTGCTTCCTGTTCTCTTTGTCTCTCTCCCCATCTGTCTCTCAGTGAAAGTATGTTATTAGGTACATAGACTATGCCTCGGGGGCAAATTGACCCTGTTATCAATTTGAAACCTCCATATTTTTTTCTTGGCATAATTGTGGTCTTGAAGTCTATTTTGGCTGCCATGAAACAGTCAAGCCAGCTTTCTTATTTTTACTGTAAACAATAAACCTGTGATACATCTATTTCCATTAATTTACTTTCAACTTTTCTGTGTCTTTATATTTAACATGTCTTTTGTTGACAGCATATAATTAGGACTTGCTATTTAAGTAACCTGACAATCTCTGTCTTTTAATTGGTGCAACTGTCTATTTATATTTAATGTAATTATTGATATGGCTGGATTTAGTTTCATCATTGTGTTATGTTTTTCCTGTTTGTCCTTTTTCCCCCTTTCTGCGCTTTCTTTCCTACCTTCTCATAGGTTAAGAATTTTTTAAAAAATTTTATTTACATTTGGTTATAAGCTTTTTAGCCATCTCCTTACAAATTATTCTAGTGATGCTGTAGGGACTGCAATACATATTGTTGTTATCAGTCTATTTAGAGTTCTAATTTGACTTGATAGATGCTATGCCTCCAATTTCTGTGAATTCATAATTTCCTAATTTTAAAAATTTCTTAGCCATTGCCTCTTTTAAATATCTACTCACTTCCATACTCTTTATTCTCTTTACTAATTAAACTATGTATATCGCATGCTATCATCCTTTCTTAATGTCTCTATTGGGTTTTTAATTTCTTTTCTCTTTGTGCTGTCTCTTGCTAATTTCTTACGATTATTTTTTCAGTTGACTAATTCTCTCTCTAATTGTGCCTGGTCTCATAGTCACTATATATACAAAACTTTTTTAATTTCAACAATTTGTATTTCATTTATAAAACTGATATTGCTTTCAACTGCTGCTGTTCTGTTTTTCTATTATACATAGTTGGTAGAATGTAACTGACAAATTCTCATGGTTTAGGACTGTAAAGGTCAAAATCAATTATTCATTGATTTACTTACTCTGATTATAAAAGTTTGCTTTCTTATGTACTTAATTATATTTAATATTAGCTCATATTGGTTTGTTTTAATTTTCAAAAATCACAAGGGCCTAAATTGAGGATTCTTGCCTCCTCAAAAGATTTGTATCTGTTTCTGTCTAGGCCTTGTGGTACTATTAACCACATATTTCTTTTCAGGCTTCCTTGCTTAATATGTGAATCTCAGTTTCATGTTCTTCCCTTTGCTCAAAGCCCAAGGCCCAGTGTTCCAATTCTGGTTATGTTAGCACCCCTTGCTCTCAGTGAAAACCTATTGTGTGCTTGTAATCCAATGCTCAGATTTCTAGCTTTAGCTTATTTTTAGTTCTTATTATTCTGCTTTTTTCTTTTTAAGTTGCCTGGAGATTTCTCTTCCTTACTGTGAGGACTAGTTTGTTGTTGTTGTTGTTGTTGTGTTGATCAAGCTATTTAGTATTCCTGTTTTAATTTTCTCACCTGTAAAATGGGGAGATAACAGTACTTGGCTCATATGGTCATTGTGTCAATGATTATACATATATATATATATATATATATATATATGTCTGTGTGTGTGTGTGTAATATACACACATAAATTTAGAACAGTACAGAACAAAATAAATCAATAAATATTAACCATTATTAATATTAATATTATTGTTATTTTTCTAGTGCATGTAAAACTATAAAATAATGAACAATGAAATGGGATTCCATTTTAGAATTTATTCTACTCCAATATAAATGAAAAGCAGTTTCTAGTTAAGCTGGATATATTTAGATATATTTAATGTTTATTCCCTTAAGTAATGTAATATCCTACTTTCTCAGAGTAATACAAAGAATATTTGGTATGTCAATGGAGAAGCTACTAACATTAATTGAAATTTTGACAAAGGCACACGACATTTGCATTTGCAGCACTAATCAAGGTTCCTGTTTGCAGCATGCATTTGATGTTTTGAAAATATTTTGACTTTCCCATCACTGAAGGATTATTCTAGATTTCAAGAGTTAATTAACTCATTTACAGTCTGACATCTAGTGAGATAGATGGGTCACAGTCTATCACCAGGTGAATATAAGTAGAGCAGATATTTTGCCTCCGTAATTAATCAGGCTATATATTCTGACCACACATATTTGGGAGGAAATGTTAATTATATACTCTTGTGTGTAAAACAATTCCTTTAAATCAACTGCTTCATCACCTGTTACCGCTAGCGTTTAGATACTTCCCTAAAATGTTGTTAAGAATTCAGCCATTGAGCTTAGAGAAAATGGCAAGCCCATGGTTTCCTCGTGCCTGTTAGCACTTGTTAAACAAGGAGAGGATAATTGAAACTGAGTCAAGAGTTTTCCTTTCCTTCCTTTCCCACCTTGCTTCCTGTGTTCCAAACACATGTCGTAGGTTACAAATACATGTAAAGCCTTAATTACATTTAGCATCTGGCAGCTGTTGACTTACAGAGTGTTGTTGAGTCATGCAATGCCAAAGTCAAAAAGGAGTTCAGGAATAGAAGGCCGAAAAAAAATCTCATGTCATCACAGGTGAAATACGATACCATCAGCACTGCTATATACGTGGTATGAGTGATGCTGTAACTAATCAGATTCAGCAATGCCAGAGACTAATTCTCCACTGAAATACATCATTCTGGTGTGGTTAGAGCCATAAACCAAACAACCATTGCTATCAACACATGATAAATTTATTCACCTGTAATAGAGACAACAGCTTCACAAAGATTTCAGCATATTTAGAGGCATCAAATGATGACTTTTTAACATAAGGTCTTCACACTATTCACTTAAAACTGTTAACCAAAATTAGATGTGTTAAGCAATTTCATTTATATATTGATTATCACAAGAATCTTTTGGAAGAAATAAGTCTCCTGAGAAAATGTCAAAAAGAGAACAACAAACCTTTAATACTGGACACCATTTGCAACACAATGGCAATTTTATGAGTAGAAAATTATTAGAAATAATAGCATTGGTCATAATATGAATAGATATCAAATTATAAATATTTATTTATGCAATAATAGTACAAGTGCTATATGTCATTTATAGATACGTATATAGTAACAGGATAAATGTGGACTAGAATAATATACAACAAATTCTTAGCAATTATTTCTGGAGGAGGAGGGAGAAGAATCCAATTAGGGAGGGAAAAAAGTATTTGAAGCAAACTTGAGAAAATATTAACACATTAATTACAAGTGATGACTATTGCTTAGTTCTTGATACTTTTCTGTGACTTCAAGGTGATGTTTTAAATTAATTAAATTTTAAAAGTTTAAAAATTAAAGCCTTTGATCAGTCTGTTTCTATTCCATACTTTAAAATATTTGTGGTATCATCATTTTTCTATTATGTCATATTACTCAGCATTTCTATGTTCATGTTTTGAATTAAACTACATAGAAATGCCTCCAATTGTCTTTTTAAGTTTCAGTCAATCTGGAATAAAGTTATGAAGCAAAAGCACATGTAACAAAATTATTATATGACTAATATACTGCTGAGAAATCCATGCACTTTTCTCCCTAGGAGAGAGACTATGTATTTGTGCAGTTAAGTATATTTCAGAAGCAAGTAACCCAAAGTTTGAATTTCTACTTCACCACTTATAGTTTGATCATGTGCAATTTAATTAACACCCCACTCCTGATCTTTAGTTTTCCCATCTATGAAATAAGCTTAATAATAACTAGGCTCATATGGCTGAAGAGATAAAAGTCATCTACACTCATAAAACACTTAACAGGGAGCTAGAACATAAGAGATACTGAATAAAATGTTTTAGAAAATAATACAAAGTAGTAGTTATAATAGAAACAGTGCAGAAACAGCGGTGGAAAATTTCAGTCCCTCATTCCTGTAATCAACATTCAACTGTAACATACATTATTTTGTTACCCTACATCATAAAAGAGGGATACTGGGAGCAGAAAGACAGCTGACTATATTGGAGCAGACACATTATATAAGAAAGGAGTCTTAAAACCTAAAATAATGGGACTCTACAGCTAGTAGAACAAAAGCAAAGACCCCCTATTCATTGGTACATACATGCATTCATTTGACTTATGGTGCTTACTAAGTGCTAAGCCTTGTTCTAAGGGCTTGAGATGTAACAGCAAACACAACAGATCAAGATCTCTGTCCTTATGAAGGTTATATTTCAGCTGGGGTAGACAGACAGTAAACACTTAGCATAATGGTTAAGTATATGGTATCTTAAAAGGTGATAAGTGCTATTAAAAAAAAAAACAAGAGAGAGACAAAGGAGAATAGTGTAAGGCTATTTGTGAGCATGTTGTATAATTGGATCTGGGAAAGCTCACTGAGAAGGTGGTGTTTAGGCAAAGACAAAGAAGTTGAGGGAGTTAGCCTTTTCAACACCTGGGGCAAGAGGAAACCATTGGCGCAAAGGTACCAGGGAGAAGCATGCCTGGCTTATTCCAGGAATAGCAAGGAGGACTTTGTGGCTGGAATGAAGTGATCAAAAGCAGAATCTTAAGAGAGGAATCAGGGAATTAATAAAAGAGCTGGGTTCCTTAAGGCTTTGGGGTGATATTAAGGATGTTTGTTTTTACTCATAGTGAGATAGAAAGCCATTGCATTGTTCTGGGGGAAGACATCATCTTATTTGCATTTTAAAAGGATTACTCTGACTATTGTGCTAGAATATAAGGGGAGGGAGGCAAGAATAGAATCAAGGAGACCACTTAGAAAGCATTTATACATAATGATTACACCCCATCTGGATGGAAGCAGTGGAGTGTTGGGCAGTGGTAGAGTTTGCTGATGGATTGCATGTGGGGCGTGGTAGAAGAAAGCAGTCAACAGTGACACCAACATTTTTGGACTGAAAACTAGGAGAGAGTTACTGTCTATTGAGATGGGGAAGGCTACGAGAAGAACAGGTGTGTTGGGTGCGTGTGTGTGCAGAAGATCAAGTTTTCCGTCTCAGACATGTTGAGCTTGAATTCTGTATTCAACATACAAGCAGAGATGCTGATCAGGTAGCTGAATATGTAAGAGACAGATCTGATATAAGAGACACTGATTAGGGAGTTACTAGCATACAGATGCTATTTAATGCCAGGGAACTGGACCAGATCAACAGTTTGGAATTAATGTAGATGTAAAAGAATACTAAAGACTGAGCACTGTGTTGCTTTTTTATTGTTTGGCACCAAGAGGAGGAAGGAGTATAGGAGTCTGAAAAGATCATCAACTGTGTGGTGGAATAGAATCGAAGTGAGGAAAATGTATCAAAGAGCGATTAACTGTTTCAAATGCTACTGATAAGTCATTAAGATAAGAATTAAGAATTAATGATTATGATATGGCAACACGGTAATCATTGGTGACCTTGGCAAGAGCAATTATGTGGAGGGGTATATGTGACAGTCTGATTGGATTCTGTTTATGAAGAAACGGGGGAGAGGAATCAAAGGCAATCAGATAGGCACCTCTTCTGAGATTTGCTGCAAAGAGTAGTAAAGGAATGTGGCAGTAACTAGAGGAAGATGTGGGTGACCAGAAGTTAGAAAAAAATAACAGCACGGTTGTGTGCTGGTAGGAATGAAAATGGTTCACTTAGGAGAGAGAAATGAGAGAATACCTGGAGCAATCTGGAGAAGACCAGTGGGACTGTGACCTTGCACCCAAGTGGGGGTTTCACCTGGGGTAACAGTAGCAACTGTTCATTTACTGTGATAGGCAAAAAGGCAGAGCATGTGGTGCAGATGCCAGGAGTTGTGTAGATGGTAGATATGGTTTGGGAATTTGCTTCTGATTGGGAATGGGGAGAAGTGCCAGCAGCTTAGGAGAGAACAGAGGGGATGAAGTTGACATCTAGAAAAGTGAGAGAATGCATAAACCAGACAGTTTAGTATGACTGAAGAGCAGAATTAAGGGGACTACTTGAAATATAACACATTTCAAAACTACTGGAAACAAATTTATTTTTCTATACTGATTATACTAAACTCATCACTCACTAGGGCTACCTTGATTCACATGGAAAAAATTAAATTATAGTGATTATATTGAGTTTTTAAAAATGAGACAGTATTAAATGCAATGTAGAAACATTGTCCTTAAAAAAGGTGGTTGGTTATTACATTAAGGGCAAAAATTAGAGCAATTAGGGCTATGTGTTGGTACTTCAAAAAGTTTGTGGAAAAACAGAAGTAAAAGATAATACAAATTTTTCCATGAACTTTTTGAAGATCCCTTATATGTGGATTATATTATATTATTTAAGTATTAGTTCTAAGTATAAATGTTTAATCCATAGTAATCAATTAGTATTACATCACAAACTTCTATTTTTCACCAGATAAAGATACCATCTTTAAGACAAGAGGTCTTTATCTTGAAACACTGAAATTCACATTTTTAGATCCATGAGTGAACACAAGAACAACAAACAAAGTTTCAACAGGGCCATCCTCTCAGAGCCAACTTACCCACTGGGCACAACAGGCACAATATGATAGAACCCATAATACTTTTAGGTGTCCACAAAGAACCTTTATTTATCTTTTTTTAATCCAGAAAAAAGTAAACTTTTAGGTTGTACAGAACACCTTAATATATAACAGTAATACATTTGTCTTTATATCAATGCTGTTGTAACATAAACTTTAAGTATTTTTACGGAGGAAGGGGCTGGCAAAGCAAAAGTGCCTGGGGCCCATGGAAGTTATGGGGCAGCCCTGTTTTCCTCCATGAAATCATTAGATATATGGAAGCCAAAACCACTACAAATGAAAACACCAACCTCCTCAAAGGATTTTTAAAAGAAATTTGGATTGTGTTCTGATATTGTTCTGATTCTGAATGCAAAAATAAGGTATTCCCGTACATAAACATCAAATGCTCTGGCCACTTGGATTTTCTTTCTTTCTTTTTCTTTCTTTCTTTCTTTCTTTCTTTCTTTCTTTCTTTCTTTCTTTCTTTCTTTCTTTCTTTCTTTCTTTCTTTCTTTCTTTCTTTCCTTCCTTCCTTCCTTCCTTCCTTCCTTCCTTCCTTCCTTCCTTCCTTCCTTCCTTCCTTCCTTCCTTCCTTCCTTCTTTCTTTCTTTCGTTCTTTTTTAGTGATGTGTAGGCATTGTATTAGGTATTATAAGTAATCTAGAGATTATCTAAAGTATACAGAAGGATAATCGTGGATTATATGCAAATACTGCACCATTTTATATAAGGGACTTGAACATCAGCAAATTTTGGTATCTGCAGGGGTCCTGGAACCAATCCCTCGCACATTCTGGGGGATGAAGTTTCAGAGGCTAGAAGTCCAGGGAATGCATCTGGTGAAGGCCCTCTTTGGTGGTGACTTCAGTGATGGCAGCATATCACATTGCAAAATGGCAGAGTAGAGAGAGCCACTTGGCTTTTTTGAGACACAGGAACAGTGCCTGGTCTCTGCTTTCAGGTGTTCTGGCAAGGCATGCCCAGTGCTAATATCATCCTGCCTCTTTTAATTAGTGGAACAACTGTTTAGTCATTACAGTAAACTTCCTTGGCCCTTTCTCATTTTCCCAAAATATCTCCCAGAATCCAATGATTCTGCTGTCTTTTACTTGGCTTTCAGAGAGGACCTTTATCAAAGATTTTTTGCAAAGCATACTGCCTTAGGAATCAGCATCAGCTATGGAAAGGGGCAAGAATTACCTCCCCTGAGAAGCACAGAAACAGGAAGGCTCTGGGGCTTTCCAGAAGTCACAAAACGTACTGCTGACAGAGCCGAGAATTAGGATACATCTCCCCTGTCTTTTCTTCCTTTTATTTTTAAATCAGGGGTCACTTCTGGTAGATTGTTTTTTTCTTAAAATGCCAACTTTTCCCAGCAAAACTGCTACATCTCTGGAATGACGGGCAATTAAATCCAATTTGACAATTGTTCTCTATCGAGATGTTTCTTTTTGCTGAGGTTTTCCAGGTGTTTTATGAAAAACATTTGCACTGTGTGGCACCTTGTGCGCCTTTATCTGAGAAGCAGCATTCCCTTATTAAGACAGCTTTGCTTTCAAAAGGGGCAGTGGTTTTTTTTCTCCCACGTGGCTCATGAACAGCCTCCCAGGAATATTGCCATGTCACCAGTCCAAGTCTGGTATTCATATGTCATGAGGGCTTAGGGCCTCATTACTTTCTGTGCTCTCATTTCAGGTGTTTAGGGATCAGCAGCAGATTATTATTTCAAACACTTGCTTCAATTTCCTCTTTCTTAGAATCGGCTCCAAATCACTTTCTCTTGTGTGCAGTGTGCTCAGTCTCCATTCGGATAAGAAAATCAAAATAGTCCTTTCAGAAAACCTATCCATCAGCATTATCAGGAACACACCCCACAAAGGCTTTGGTTGAATTTCCTGCATATCAGGTAGGTTTTATGTTTCTTTGTACTTAAGTCCCCCCAAGAATAGTTGCCATTATACTGCACACACAGACCCAAGGGCACACACTGTTCATGTTTCAAACTGATTAGTTCAATTTGGTTCTACACATAGACTAAAAGGTGCTAAGAACCAACTAGGGATACAGAGATAGGAAAGCTGTGTTCTTACTTTTGGGGATCTCACAGGCTAATAAATAAGATAAAGATATAAATATAGAATTAAAATATCATATCTCATTTCTGATAAGTTTATTTTTTACTCCACATACATTGGTGGGAATGGAAGGGCAGATGTAGGGGAGAGGTAACTATTTCTTCATCCTTTAGAAAAACCTGATCTTAGATGGCAAACGTGAATCTTCATATTCTTCTGAAAATAAGAGGATGGAATGAGAAGCATTGGCTCATTCATTCATTCACTCAACAAACATTTATGGCTTAATATGTTGATTGTATGTCATGTGTCAAGACTGGATTATAAACACTTTACATGCAAAATCTCATGTAATCCTCAGAACAAAACTACAAAGAAGTTAGGAGTCACAAAAGAAAAAAAAATTCCTAAGACCACATAAAGAGTAGATAGAGAAGCCTTGATTCAAACATTTCCTTTTTGACTTTAAAGCCTCTATACTCTTCCACAAGCCAAGCCACGCTCCATGGGTCTATAGATTTTCAGCTTTAAACTTTCATGATTATGTACTTCTAGTGAGAGACAAGGCATACAGCTACTTTTCCCAATTAGGATACTGGAGGGTGGGGTGAGGGCCAGGGGAGGCGGAAAAGAAGAGGCTCTTTAGAGAATCTGTAAAAAAAAAAAAAAAAGTGCAAAACAGGAAAAAAATCCTTTTACAAGAGAACGGTTTATGGACTCCTAAACTTTATTTTCTCCCAGCTGTTCAAATCAATGAAATAATTTGTAGATTATCAAAGTGAATTAGGCTCATTTCTTTAAATATTCTTTTTGCTATAAATGAGTAAGAAATGAGCAGACACAAGGCACTCAATGTAAAGACGTGAAGAATTGAGCATCCCTTGGTCTCAGTAAGAAACTATGCAACATTAACAATGACTTTTTGACTTGTCAGCTCCCCACCACACCAGATCCGTCTTGGTAGTTTTGGCTAATCTTTACCATCACAATCCCAGGATCGAGTGTAGTAGGTACTCAATAAATTTTTAATACACAGGTATATTAGAAATAGAGAAATGTCCCTCTTTCATTCGTCAAAAATGTGTTACTTTATTTTACTCTGTGCTTCTCTCTTCTTCATCTTCTGACTTTTTCTTCTAAGTGCTTTATTTTTCTTAAAATATGCCATGAGGTACTAATACAGGTAAAAAAATGTAAAACAGCTTTCGATGAGTGGTTTCAACATCTTGACAGTGTCATCTCTCCAACCATTCTGAGAAACAAAACACTGTATACTATTCACTGCCATCATGTGGTCACCTGAGGGGATCCAAACCCTTCAACCACACGAGAAATATATACAAACATTTATGTATTTTTATTTCTCTACATTCTACCAGGTTTTATTTCAAGCAAGAAATTATCTCCCCCCCCCCCCCCGCACTTTCGCACATTACGGAGCCAAGTTTCCTGTGTTACACCAATTTCCAAATGTTCAGCACTCTTTATCCCTTTTTTATAGTTCATATAAAGACATGGCTCCAAGACCTCAAATAACAAAAAGTTTATTTATGTATTTATTTTTGCATGGCATGTGCTGATGAGCCAGTCTGCTCAGCAAGCATTTCACAGATTAAATGCATGAGTATGGTTTCAGGCAAGCCTCCCTCATGTTTCTGCGCATTGGCTGATAAACACTTCAAAGTAAACCGCTCATAAATATGAAATGAAAAGCTGAGGAGTCGTTATGCGTAGCTTTGAGATACAAATCTCTTTATTCCCTTCTGAAGTGGGGTTTGATTGACATAATGAGTCATAGATCCTGTCCAGGGACACACCGCCTTTTCCCCTTTTTCTCTGGAGACAGGGAGACTTTAAAGAAATCCACTTCAGAACTTGGTGATAGACAGCTTACTTGAAAAAATAATAAAGTTGAATCCTATATTAAATAACTTATTATTTTGCTTTAATGCCAACTTTGACAACCAAGACATATGTCAAAGGTTGACTCCACATTCTCACAGAGACATTATTAGCTACGACCCTAAGAAGAAGATTGCCAAATTTAAAAAAAGTGTCATCATCTCTTTTCTCATATTGTTGCTATGTACATCCTTTGTCTGGTAAGAGAAAATCACTACTTAAATTAATTCAGAGCAGAAGGCTAAAATCCTGTAAGCCAAAAGGCTACAGGGAGTAACATAGGAGATGGGGAATAATTATCGAGGAAAATTCATTTTATAAATAAATGTCTTCCAAGAAAGAAAGAATCACTCGCAGAACTTTCTATGAAAAATAGGATGAAGAACAATTGAAAGCAGAGATTCGATTTATTCTTACTCATGAATCTTTAATAAGTATCTGCTTGCCTGAAAAAGATACAAATTTCAACAAGGCCACACAATTTTCTATTAGATCACATTTTGCAAATTCAAATGATTTACTGAAGGAGTTAAGTCGGCCAGTGTAAAGGGCACAAAGGAGTAGCGGGGCCTGTGGAAAAATGCAAGAGTGCAAATCCCTTCGGAATAGGCAGCCGTTATTCAACTCCAGTAAATTTCTACCACTTAAGAAGGTAGAACTTATGTTGCCAGATCTTGCAATTTTTTCTAGAGAAGCTTGAAATCCAATTCATGTAACATTTAACTGTTTAGAAATGATGACAATAAAAAAGTAATTTTAAAAAAGTGCAGTGCAAATAAAATAGGTCTTTGAGCTTCTAGTCTTCCGTTTCTGCTCTAGACTTTCTGCAGTGATCATTTAAATAAGTTTTCATTAAGAAATAAAAGAGAAGGGAGATAGAATAAAGACCTTAAATTAGAGAATGTTGACAGAGAAACGAGTCCTAAAGTAATCTACTCCAATGGTTTTAACCTGTCTTTCCAGAATCCCTGAGGATTCTGCTGAGGGCCTGAAGTGAATGAGAAGGACCTGATTAGAGGTGCCCCTCCCCAAAGCTCCTTCAACCGGAACAGTTCTCTGCTCTGATTTAAATAATGATTGTGTGACAGGAAACTTCTGATATCAGCTCTTTAGATCATCCCCTCATCGAAGAGTAAGTAAACCAAGTTATTAACACATGCACCCAGTACCTGATTGGCCCAAGGTCTAAAATCCCATTAAGTTTCAGGTTTAGATCGACTCTAATCCTCTGCCTGGAGACTCAGCCTGAGTGTCAGAGAATTAACTGGCCACCAAAATTAGTGTTTCCCCTTCCATGGCATGGAACTGCCACTATAAAATGTGTGCCCGGCCAGGAACTGTTGTTCCCTGTTCCCACTGCATCTAGATCAGGCCACATGTCTAGTTCTTGTCAACCAAATGAAGCAGAAGTGATATGTATCATTTAAAAACCAGAGAAACGAAACTTCTGTATGTTCTCTTTCCCTTATGATGCAGAAGATACCAGCAGTGATGGCTTAAGAGATGGCAGTGTCACCAGATGAAAGAAGCCTAAGTCCCAGAGTCACCACCTGGAGGAGATGCACCCAGTCATTAGCATTACTGATTTCAGACATCACAGGAATAAAAAATTAATTTTGATTGTGGTAGATCTTTTATGCATATATTTGTATATATTTGAGATTCCTTAATTCATCATTTCAATTTATCTAAAATAATGCAGTCAATATTGAATTGTTTGAAGTTGCATTTTATAAGAAAGGTACACAAATAAATGATCCAAAAGATAAAACATTGATTTCTTATTGTGAAATTGCTAATGCCATTTTGTATCTAATAAGGAGGACCAAAGGAATGAAGTGACTCACTGAAGGGCATGAAAGTGTTAATAGAAGAACGGGATCTCAAACTCAGGTTTTGGGAGCTCCAAAAATCTCTCACTGCCCTCCTCTACCTTCTGGTGCAATATTATGAGCTGGCAACTGAGCATGAAAATCCTTACTAATCTAATCTGATATAAGCACCATCCTGATGTGTCAGATGTCGATTTACTACAAATTTAAAAAAAAAAAAAAAAAAACCTCTAAAAAATCAAGTATCCTCAAGTTCCCTCAAATAAAATTTTTGACATAAAGAATTAGCTGGTCAATATGTATGAATATAATATTGTCTTTCAATATAAGTAATATTGTCCTTCAAACAGCAAATTTTTTATGAAAAATTTTATACATATAAGTAAAAGGATGGCATAATATTTTTAATATGAAAGTGACAATTACACAAGTAAAAACTGTCAGCCATTAAACCCTAACACAATCACCAAAATTAAAAAGAGATATATTGTTATATATATAACAGAGAATTGAGAAATAAGAAAAAAGAAATGCTTTATGTGTATGTGTATATATATATATATACACATACACATACATATATATGTGTATATGTGTATACTCATACATATACACACCCAGTAATAGCAAGAATAATTTGAACAATCTCCAGTTTCTACTAAGATCCACAGCCAGCTCTTTCAACTGGGAGGGATTGTACAGCACCATGCAAAATGGCTTTGGAGTCAGACTAAAAGTTCAAATCCTACAGCTTCTCAGCTCTGGGAACTTCAGTAAATTTCCTGGCCTCTCTGAATCTCCATTTCCTCATTTATAAGATAAGGATGATAATATCTACTATATTCAAATATATGGACT
Organism: Cynocephalus volans; assembly: GCF_027409185.1. Taxonomy (NCBI): domain Eukaryota; kingdom Metazoa; phylum Chordata; class Mammalia; order Dermoptera; family Cynocephalidae; genus Cynocephalus; species Cynocephalus volans. The sequence goes on along the minus strand of NC_084461.1, from coordinate 148,454,346 downwards.
GTAGTCCACATCTGAGGAAACTAACCCTAGACCGATTAGGTAAGGCACATAAACCATTATAATGTGAGCTTGAAATTAAACTAGTTGTTGCCTGGGGCTGGATGGGGGCAGGGAGGAAACAAGTAAGAGTGATCTTTTGGGGGTGATGGAAATGCTCTAGAATTGGACGGTGGTGATGGGCATAGAAAATTTACTAAAAGTCATTGAAGCGTACACTGTAAGTGGGGAAATTTTATGATTCGTATACCTCAATAAAGCTGTTAAAAAATTAAACTGGTTGCATGTAAGTATTTCTCTGTATGTAGGAAATTGCACCTGTAAAAGCTAGAAAACAACAATAGGGGTCAGCACTTAAGATTTATAGAACGTGGAATAACCTAGTTGCAGTTAATCTACCTCTCTCATATTATGAAATAGAAGGTGAGAAATCCGACGATGCCCAAAGTCAGTATAATTGTAACGATGCGACTTTCCTTTTGATTTCATCACCAATTTTAGTGGCTAAAATATTCTTAGAATAACAATTACTCATTAACTTAGCTTTGAAAATCACAAAGGCACAAGTCCCCTGGGATTAACACACTCTACGTTAACCATCAGGATGAAAAGAATAACCTGTCTAAGAATAAATCAGCACCAGCATACTTTTCCATCTTGAGGTTTTTTTAATCCTCTAGACTGAAAATAGTTTGATTAAACAGGCTGCACTGGGATCATGTATTCTATCTCAGTCTAGGAAGAAACAGCTGTCAGTCACAATGCTGTCCTCCTCCCACGGTCCCTGGAGGACAACCTAAGCAAGCTGTCGCCAGGATAAGCACTCCTTCGAGAATTCCTTGCTCATCATGGCCTGCAGCCGAAAAGCAGCCATTCTACTCACTCGGTCTATTAGCCCTTTGACTTCCTTCCTTCATGCACAAATATAAATATAATGCTTAAGTGAATGATTACTACTGTTCCAATAGAAATTTCAATTAAACACTTGGAATCCTTAGGAAGGGTACCTAGGGGGATTTCCAAAAAGAGCTGCAATTGGTTATGTATTATTAAGTCTGGACTTGGATTGTAAATCTCCTGTTTTCTCTTTTAATGTTAGCTAGGGCTTTCAAAGAACCACCTCCCATGTGATTTGTACAATTCTCTCCCAAACTCTAAGCAAGACCAGTATAATGGAGATGTTCCTGAGCAATGAGCTCTCAGGTGCAGTTTAAAAGGCAGATAGGAACATTCCCTTCCTTGCCTGCCACCAGAGTTTTGGTGGAGGAAAGGATATCACCTTTCCTCTTTTTTCAAAGGGAGTGGAGGTCATCTGGAAATGTCTGCTGATTGCAGTGGTCGATTCTTCGAGTAGCACTCAGCGTTTCAATCTCCCGTAGTCCTATAACATCACACACATGAAAGCTCATTACCAGGATTCCATCTCTAAGAAGGGAAGCACTTTGTCTAATTTACTTCTGTGTTTTCAGCACCTGTGACAGTGCTGGGAACACGAAAGAAAGTTTTTCATAAATAAATGTAAATGGACTGATAGAAGGAAGTCAGGAAGGGAAGGAAGGAAGGAAGGAAGGAAGGAGAGAAATTATTTTAACTTTTCTTTGTACCCCATTAGCTTGTCCATCTTGCTCTCACCATTGTAACTCTAGCACCTAGAATAGTAGCTGGCACATAGTAGGTAATAAATACATTATTTTAACACCATTTCCACAGCAACAGAAATGAATGCATTTCCTACACCAGTAAAAAGGTATGCCCATGACAATTGTATCTCTTGATAAGGGAAGTTGTTGGGAAACAATTCTCTAGGGGTCTCTTGTGTTTCTGCACATCTTTCAAGCAGAAACATTGACTGCCTTTGCTGTGGACTATCTTTTCACAGATGTTTGCATAGCAAGCAGCCTTAGAAGACAGAGATAATGCCTTCCATCAGAGCAAAGAACAAGCTTTACTACAGACTTGGGTGATAAACATAATATCTCCCTCTGGAGCGAAGGAGCAGGCATACTTACTACCCATTATAGAAGATTTAGTTTTCCTAAGCTTAGGCTTCTTCTCCTGTAATTGACTCCAGTAGGCATGCAGGTATGATCTGGCTTTCCTTATGCTTCTCCACAGGAATTGGGGGTTGGAGAACTAAAACAAATGCTGCTACTCTGGCTGCATCTACTTCTGAGGGTAAACAACTTTCCTTTGCCTCTGACCCAGAAGTCTCATGACTTCTGCCAGCATCCATGAAACTGTGGCAGACTTGTCAGCTTACAAGTAGGGTGGAATCTCAGAACCTTCACAGTTCTTGGCAGAAGCTACAAGAACAATTTTATCATTGAATATCAGATTAAGAAATGACCTTGGAGACCACTCATATTGCCTATTTTCCAATCTCTGGCACCAGAGCATATTTTAATATCTCAAAAAGTCCAACAGAAAACATTTGTACATTTCAAACAGATTTCATAGATAAATATGTTTATTAATGAAAATAATCGTGCAGACTAAAATAAATAGCTTATTACTTTCCTTACTCTCATCTGGAATTAAAGCAACTTCATGTGTGAATATAAGCCATCTCATGCTGATAAGAAATTCTGGTTGACAGTTACATTTACCTATTATTGATAACTTAAAATGAGAAAATTAACCATAAATTATAATGCATAACCATAAATGCATTTTATATAACCATAAATGTATTCTGTTCGATGGTCAGTTTTCAAAGCATTTGGTTCAAGAAAGGAAAAAAGTTGGAATCCTTTCCTTTAGTCCAACATCCTCTTGTAATAGATAAATAAAAGTATTTTGTTCTCAAATTGGCTTCTTCAGGATAACTTGCTATTTGGCAGGCGTGTGTCTTTCTCTCCCATCCCAGGCAAAGCTGGGTCTTTCTCTCCCATCCCAGGCAAAATTTCATAAACGATTTCCTTGGGTTACATTTACTATTGCATTATTTTGGAAGAATTTACTCAGGAACCAGGTATTTGATAGAACTCATGCTATGCTTTCCTTTTACTGATTACTTATTTTTCGCTCTGTGTCATTTGGTTGAATTAAATGATCAGAGCTAATCAGATTATATTCAGAAATAAGATGAAAAAAGGTCCTTCTCAAAATAATTTTACTGGGGTCAGCAGGTTGCCAAATAACATTCCCTCCTATGTTGAGATTCTATGATTCATCCTCTTTTGGTTTGTCTAAATATAGTTTTTAAGAAAATCAGTAATATTAGCTCCTTTCTAGTGCTGGGGCCTATGCCAATTACTTAAAATAAAAATTACTTGATAAAAATTTTTAAATGCCACTAAAAATCTTTTATTTCTACCAAAAGCAATGTCTGTATTGATACCTGTCTTTAATCATTCATTCTCCCATTAAGGAAGCAGTTTCAAATCTTCAGAAAAAAAAAAAAAAAAGACAAATCAAAACATGATTTAGATAAAATCCTCTCTTTCTGATGCCAATTTTCTTTCTGTCATCCCTATATGCTCATGACCCCCCAGTTTGACACTCTTGATGGATAAATGATAAATGATTGAAAGTGAATTTAAACTCATTTTTGACTAAAGTTTTGTCCCAAACAATGAAAGCTATGTGCTCTCTTGCACTCAGCCTTGATGGACTGATGGATACATGCAGCCTCCATCGAAGGGAAGGCCTGTAAACCCTGGCTTTCTCCCGTAGCAGTGATGTCAGTGCCTGCGTGGTACACTGTACACTGCAAGCTCATTCTACACCTCCTCAGCTCCCATGGGCTCACCTCTTGGAATTCGTAGTGATGCTTGCCGTTGAATAATTGACTCCAAAGCCAAGAGAAACAACTCAGACTAGGCAACCTGGGGGAGTAAATGTTGGGAAAATAGAATAGTTTGGTCAGGTCCCTCACCTCAGGTCCAGTTGAGTGTGGTTCAGCATCCTTTGTAAGCAAATTGTGTGTGCACGTGTGAAGTTAGTAAGTTAGTGCGCATGCGTGCCAATGTATCGTTTTAGTTTGTTGCTATTCTTGTGTTCTTTAGGTAGGTAGGTAGAGAGAGAGAGAGAGACAGAGAGAGACAAAGAGAGACAGAGAGAGAATGAGAGACAGAGAGAGAAGAAAGAGAGAGTAGAGAGTAGTTTTAGTGAAGCAGGCGGGCGGGCGTCTGCCTCCAGCATCCACCCAGCGCAGCCATGCTTTCCAACCTATGGCTCCAAGGACCTTTTGGCTGGTTACCTAGCTCATAGACCTGCATGCAAAGGGGTCTGGGGACCCAGCCTAGCATGTGAAGGGTTTGTGACCCAGTCTGGGAACGGGCTTGAGGGGTCTGTGGGCTCCAGACCCAGCCTTAGGTTGACAATCAGCCCGGTCAGTGCAGGATTAGCGGCAGGTAGAAGAGCCCGACAACTGGCATGGTCGCCTAGATTTACAACTGGCATCATGAACAGGATTAAGAGCTATACAATTGGTGCTGTGAGGATTCCAGGCCTCAGCCTAGCCAGACAGTAAAGGATTGGGATTTTACGTCCCCTGTAAAATGCTAATCAGCAATTCAACAGGAAAGCACTTAAGAAAGCAGAGATCTTCTCTTGACCTTCAAAGAAGGCTGTATTTCCTTGTTTTCTGTATCTCTGCACACTCGTTTCAAGGCCTGAAACACCCCGAGAACAGCAGAGACTTGTGACAGGCTGACTTTGGAAACTCAAAATGAGCATCCTTTACCCACCCTTGGCCTTCATATAAAGGTGTCAACAGGTGTCTACAACACTGCTCTCTGCTGGGTCCAGTAGTTGAGGAATGCTGCTCCAAGATATTAACGGGCAGCTATGACATCTTAATCTTCTCTAAGTTTCTGGTGTGTCCTAGCTTCTGTGATGTATTTCCTCATCACCAATCCCAAGAATCAGAAGGGGCAAACAGGAATGAGAAACTGAGTTATGAGATCCAAAATTCCTGGCTGATTGCCAGAAAGGGTAGAGTCAATGAAATCATATTAATGCCTTTGTTTTGGTTTGTTTTTTGGAAACCCTTATTTGTTGGTGATTCTTCAAAAGCATCCTGGTTAACTGGGTTTTTCCCCCTTAAATGTGTATATATACACACATATATGTATATATATACACACACATACTCTCATATAATATATATATATTTTATATATAAATTCTTGAAGGACTCTTTCTAGTCTAGATAGAATCTCCCATCTCAGGACATTTGAATTCTGGTCTTAATTTGGCAGCTAGGTAGGTGAATAAGATTAGACATGCCATTTTATTCAAAATTATGATGATTCAGTTAAAGGAGGTAGTTCTTAGGATTTCTTCCAGCTCTAAAACTAATATATTTTATAATGAAGGTAATTTTTGCAACATCATAAATATTGTGTGTCCCAGTGAAATTGCCCATCCCATGCCCACTGCCTACCACTCTAGCATGGCATTTCTCAGACAGCGCTGCTGAAAGGTAGAATACCATAACTTATGGCTTAAAAAGATGAAACCAAAATATAATTGTCTCAGAACAACTAATTCAATAAGTAATCATCTTAAGTTAAGCAACAAACTTCTCTTGTTCATTAATTTTTAAAAAATGCAGCACATGCATTTAGCTATTAATTCCAGTTTGATTTCTGATATTTTTCTCATTTCTGAGTAGAATGCAGAAGAAAGTTACGTACTCTTACACCAAAACAAAACCATGGCCCTTTTTATTTATTCACTTATTATTTACTTTTAATATATTTTATACACTGTTTATGATAGAAAAATACAAAACACATTTTTGGAATAATGTCTTTAAGAATAATTAATGTAAATGGATTTTGCCTTAAAGAAATAAACATTTAACCATGTAGAAATATACCCTCTGACTTTTCTGAATGATTCATTTTCAAAGACTCATTGCTTACTCAGAGTTGCATTTTATATGTCACACAGCATATATTTTGAGAAATAAAAGCAATACATATACAATATTAAAAATCACAAGTTACCATTAAAATAAAATCATTTACCAAGTTTTAAAGGCACTATCAAGTAAAATTTTAAATATAGTGTCCAATAAAAATACATTACAGGTGAAAATTCTAAAGTGTCATATTCTGAAGTAGCAAGAACAAAGCAGTCTGCAAAAACACAACTAACGTAATATCCCATAAATTCTAACTTTTTTATTGGTTATGAATATTCATGGGATACAAAGCTGATTGTCACCACTCGTGCCCAACATGCATGGCTCTTTTTAATATAGCCAAATTGAAGTGTTGAACTAATGGGTACAAAACTATGCTATCTAAATGAGTCTGATTTTAGAGGTGCTAGTAGATAAAGCAAAATGTTTGAATACAAAACCTAAAGTTCATATGGAGCATAATTGGAAATAAAACAAAATATTACTACTTTACGTTGTGTGGGAGAACTATCAAGTTCTCAATGGCCACAATATTGAATCAAAATCAGACAGAAAATGGGAAAGATCACATCAAAATTGATCCAAGAGGAGCACCAGGACCCCTTGAAGAAATGGCTGATTCTAGGGCTGAGGACAGAAAATATAGGAGATGAGCCTGGAGCATCTTGGAATGACAGAAAGTACACAAGTGCTCCAAGAAAACAAAAACAAAAAACAAAAAACAAACAAAAAAACAACAGCAGCAGCAAAACCCACAATGATGGTGTGTATGTCACAGGGACAGAGGAGCCAACTGAAAGAGCTCCCAGTCACCAAAGTTAGAACATCTCGAGCAACAAAGTAAATATTGTACTATTGACTTAGAACCCAAAGTACAAAATAACTGTCTGTGAGTCCATACTGATATAAATAAATAATTGAATAGGTAAATAAATGGGGAGAAAGAACAACTTTTCCATGCAGAAGAATTTCAAATCATTTATGTAGATGCTCTGCCCTCAATGAAGTGGAACATAACTTCCCACTCCTTAAAAACATGACATTCTTCTAAAAAATACATTATGGAAAGGAAGATAAAAAGAGTAACTTTACAGTGAAGAAACATAAAGAACACTAGCTCAGATGATCAGGGTTAATATCAGAAGTGGTGAATCACTTTGATAGATATCCCCATGAAGTGACATGATGAGAATGGTACTTTTACCTTTGTGGCTTTTCTCCCGAAAACACATTATTCTGATCAGGAGAAAAACATCAGGCCAATCTCAGCTGTGGGACATTCTATAACATATCTAACCAATACCCCCCCCCCAAACTGCCAAGTCATCAAAAACAAAGAAAGTCTGAGAAACTGTCACAACCAAGAGGAGCCCAAGAAGACCTGATGACTAAATGTCATGTGGTATCCTGGGTGGGATCCCGGAGCAGTAAAAAGGATACCAGGGAAAAACTGAGGAAATCTTAATAAACTATTAGATTTAGTTAATAATACTGTATCACTATTGGTTCATTAATTGTGACAAATGTACCATATTATTGCAAGATGTTAATAATATGGAAAATTGCGTATAGGGTATCCAGGAACTCTTTTTTCCATCTTTACAGTAATTCTGCACATCTAAAACTTTTTGAAATTTAAATGTGTTCCAAAATTAAAAAGTTTATTTTAAAAAGTTTGGTCCAAAGGTCTTCAACCACCTCACTCTATCCAGAAAGAAAAGTATGATAGAAAATAGAATCTTATCATTATGTGGGGAGATAGATTGGGGAAACTGCTGAAATGCAAATTTTGTTTGCCTTACTTTCCCTTAAACATACCCAAATTGGCCAAATAATGTCCCAAATGTTGCTTTGTCCCAGGCACAGGAACTATCCTTTGAGAATATGAGATCTACCCATAATTACATATAATTATCATTTGTAAAATAAATAAATAATATTTTTTAAAAATTTAAATACATTTTTTTAATGCGTAGGAGGATTTACAACCTCATCTACAATAACTCACAAACATTCAAGACAGAAGATTTTTTCAAAACCATTTCAAATGTGAAGTAATTTATAGAAAGTCATGCACTGCCTCAATAGGAATCACTTAACTGTGTAGTAGAAACCAGCTAACTGAAATGCTCACAGAAAAATCAAGCAACAAACAGAAAGTATAAACAGTGAAATTTGTTCTTTACCAAAATAGCTAGATAAATCAGTTTAAACAAAAAATGAATAAATAATTCTACTGATTAACTTTGACTAAATTTCTTACCAAATATCCAGGCATTTTGAAGAAAAAAAAAACCTAAAAAAATTCTTCAGCAGCAGAAAGACAAGATAATTTATCCTTAGGACAAACCAATGTTTAAGAGTTAGGTATTGAGCTGAAAATAAAATAAAATCCCCTTTTCTAGTTTTAAAACATAAAAATGAGAGGAAAAAATAAATCGCACAATTAAACCAGAAAACTCACAGGTAAGCCTGCAATGACCTGTTCTTGAAGAGACTGGTGGCACGCCTATCACTTAATCTAAAGTTAGACCCAAACAGGAAGAGCAGAGACCTGGGCAGAGCAGTGACAGCACCTTCAGGTATGGCCTCATACTGCATAAGTATATGCAGTGTGTCAGCAGAACTGCCTGCATTCTGCAAACAGGGAGAAAAGTGGAGAGAAATGAGAAGTGACAGGTTAGCAAGCTCCCATTTCTATTCCATCCGACTTGTCCTTTTTAGAATCCTGGTGAAGTAAGTTTAAAAAAAAAAAAATCTAGACAGGAATATTTTAGAGTGTAAATCTTGATTCTATTTACTAACAATTTTAAGAGCACGTAGATTAATACTTTGTTAATATAATTAATATGATTGATGCTGTTACAGCACCAATCTATCTTTCACATACACCAAATAATTTTGATACTGTCATTTCCAAAGTCCATACTCAATCAAATTTTGTAAAAAAATATATTATTTACTATGGACTAAATTGTATTTCCCCAAAGTTTATATGCTGAAGCCCTAAACACATTATATTAGAGACAGGCTTTGAAGCAGGTGATTTAGGTTAAATGAGGTCATGAGAGTGGAGCCCTGATCCAACAGAACTGGTTCCCTTATAAGAAGAGAAGGTGACACTGGATCTCTCCCTGCCATGTGAAACACAGCAAGAAGTGGCTATCTGCAAGTCAGGAAGGGAGCCCTCATCAAAACTCAACCATGCTAGAACCCTGATCTCAGACTTCCAAGCTCCAGAACTGTTAGAAAATAAATTTCTGTTGTTTAAGCCACCCAGTCTATTGTATTTCTTTATGGCAGCTTGAGTTCATTAATACAGATTTTAGTACCAAGAAGTGTGACATTGCTGTAACAAATATCTAAAAGTGTAGAAGTGACTTTTAAATGGGTAATGAGTAGAGGCTGGAAGAGTTTTGAGGGGCATGTTAGAATTATGGATGGTAGGCACAATTCTGGTGAGGTCTCAGATGGGAATATTGGAAAATGGAGAAAAGTGATCCTTGCTATAATGTGGCAAAGAACTGGGCTGAACTGTGTTCTAGTGTTTATGCAAGATAAAACTGGCAAGTGATGAAATAAAAATTTGGATGTTTAGCTGAGGAGATTTCTAAGGAAAGTTTTAAATGAATGGGTCTTAGTCCATTTTGTGCTGCTAGGACAAAACACCTGAGACTGGGAAATTTATAAAGAACAGAAATGTATTTATTTTACTTCTGGATCATGGGAAGTCCAAGATCAAGGTGCCAGCATTTAGTGTATGGTAAGAGCTGCTCTCTGCTTCCAGGATTTTCCTCCAGAGGGGAGGAACACTGTATTCCCACATGGTGTAAGGAGGAAGGAATGAAAAAGACCAAACTCCCTTGGTCAAGCCCTTTGATAATGGTATTAATCCATTTAAGAAGGCAGAGCCCTAATGATGTAAACATCTCCCAAAAGGCCCTACCTCCCAACACTCTTGCTTTGGGGTTAAGTTTCCAACACCTAAATTTAGAGGGTCACATTCAGACTATGAAGAATGGCTTAGTTTCTCCTGACTGCTTACAGTAAAATGCAAAGGAGAAAGATGAATTGAACAAAGAATTTTTAATCAAAAAGGACCCAGAATGTGAGGACTGGGAAAATTCTGACTATTCAAATTGCTAAAAAATGAGAAAGCTTGTTCTGAAGAGAACAGTAAGAATGCGGCTGAACAACCATTCGATAAAGAGAGCATGGATGTGACTCATGGACTTAATCAGCCATCTCAGCAGAAACCAGGAATAGAGATGGCATTATACCATCAACACTGCTGGTTTGAAGTAAAGGGGACAGAGAAAACAAGAAAAAATGAAGGAAGGCTGTTAAGACTTCTTAGCACCAGACCATAGAGCTATTCTGCTATGTACATACACTATTTTTCAAGAAAAGGGGAGAATGACTCCCAGTGGTATGCAGAGATCATCAGAGCTGTCACTCCAACCACAGGTTCAGGAGGCAAGGTTCTTTCCTCCTCAGTTTCAGAAGGTGGGGCTGTTCTCCATTTTTGGTGGGCTAGGGCATCCCCGCACAGTATATCAGGGACGGGGCCACCCTCATGGACATTCATATAGGCAGGGCCCTCCAAGAGCATCAATAGACAAGGCCATTCCACAGAGCCCTGGCTGTGATGCTGCCACCCCAGTAGGCCTGGAGGGCAGAGTATTTATCCAAAGAACTTTATTCTTGAGCCCTAAGATCTAATAGAATTTGCCTTGCTAGGTTCTGTATTTTGGACTTACTTGTGACCTGTCAAACCTTCTTTCTTTACAATTACTCTCTTCTGGAATAGCTAGAATAGAATTTTTTTTTTTTTTGGCTGGCTGGCACAGGGATCCAAACCCTTTACTTTGGTGTTACAACACTGTGCTCTAACCAGCTGAGCTAACCAGCAAGCCCAGAAATGTTTTATCCTATGCCTATCCACCATTGTAATTTGGAAGTACATAACTTGTCTAGTTTAACAGCTAAAGAGAAATTTTGCAGAATAAATCGTACTTTGAGTCTCACTTGTATGTGATTTAAATGATAGATGAGACTTTGGACTTTAGACTTTAGAGTCGATGCTAGAATTAGGTAAGATTTTGGGGGCTGTTGGAATATAATAAATGTACCTTGCATGCAAGAAGGACATGAATTTTGGGGGATCAGAGGTGTGATGCTATGGACTGAACTGTGTCTTCCAAAATGCGTATATTAAAGCCCTAACCCCCCCACGTGACTGTGTTGGAGATAGGGGGTGATTAAGATTAAAGAAGGTCATGAGGGTGAGGCCTGAACCCATAGAACTGGTGCCCTTATAACAACAGAAACAGACACCAGGAGTTATTTCTCTTTGTCATGTGAGGACACAGTGAGAAGGGGCCATCTGCAAGCTACAAAGAGAGACCTCATCGCTACCAGACATGCCAGCACCCTGATCTTAGACTTCCTGCCTCTAGATCCGTGAAGAAATAAATTTCTGTTATTTAAGCCACCCAGTCTATGGTATCTTGTTATGGCAGTCTGAGGTGACTAATACACAGCCAGCAACTTAGTGTGGTCCCCAAATAATTGGGATTATCTTCCTTTAAGAGATATGGTAGGACTGCACTTCCTTAACCTCTTTTAAAAAGGGGAATGTCACATGCTATATTTTAGCCAATGAAATGTCAGTGTCACATTTGTCACTTCTACTGCTGGTCTTTAGTAAGAGAGAGCATGATTCTCCATATGTGTGGTCTCTCTTGCGTCTGCGACCTGCAGAGGTCCAGATGGTGAAGTATTCATCAGCCTCGACATTTGAGTGAGGGCCATGGGGAGTAAAGTCCCTAGCCAAGCCACAATGGACATGCAATGTGAGTGAGAAAAAACATGTGTTATTTTAAATCACTGAGATCCTCCTTTGTTAGGGTTGATATAGCAACCTTAGTCCCCTGGGGGAAAGAGAAGAAAAACACAAAACAAAACAATAAAGCAAGCAAGCAAACAAACAAAAACCCCTTAGCCCTGGGGGGGTGGGGAACAGCAGAAGCAAGCAACAGCAACAATAGGCTTTGTAACGCTCTGCTATAGCCCACTGAATAACCACAATGGGCATATATTACAGACACAATAATAAGTAAAAATGTGTTAACCTCTGTAACAATGTAGGCATTTTAATTATGAGATTGTCCAACTGATTTAGCAGTCTAATAAAAAATTACAAAATTTCATTTTATGCTTTAAGATTTTCTTACAATATCTACCAAGATCCAAGATAATTTTGGAAATGCCTTTTGATTTTACCTAACCTTGTTGAACATTATTTGCAGAGTCTTTATTTGATTTGTAAGGGGGAACAACAAAAACTTAATTTTACTTGATTTATAATAGAACATCCCCAAACATTTTGAGATTGGCATTTGATATTGGTCATATTTTGGCATAAATCTTTTAGAATCGCAACTGTATTCTCAAGGCTAGCATTTAGTCTCCTTCATCCTACCACTCCGTAGAATCATCCCACTGCTTTGAAAAATCAATCTATCCCTCCTTGAGCCACATGTCTTTGCAACATCAAGCCTTCACACAAAGGGCTTCCTCTGCTTTGGAGTCCTTCTCACACCCCCCATCCCCACCCTTCTCACCATCTGAAAGAAAACTAATCATTCCACAAGACTTACCTCAATTGTCAATTGCTCTGCAAAACCTGGGCCAACATAGCCAGGAGCAATTATTTCCTCCTTTAGATTTCTAAATTACTTTATGGATATCTTTATTATAGCACTTATTCCCCTTAATTATAATTTACCTCTTAACATGTCTGTTCATTGTATTGTGAATTCTAAATGGGCTGAAAACATCCCTTACTCATTGTGTTATGTAGCTACAATATACTTGTTGAACGATGGGGTGGAAAAGTCAAATTACAACTATTTCTGCCTGAAAATGTTGGATTCTTAATAAAGGTGAAGAATTATGTTCATAATGTTTTTTTTTTCTTAATTATCAAGGGGAAACAAATTGTGAACTTACTTGCCTTCATTTTTCTTGTTCTTTCTCTATGTGTCATATACACTGTTGTAAACACAGGGAGTTTCGGCATACTAGAATTTCAGTTTGCTGGACTGTGCTTTGTAACAGCTTGATTAGAAAGATTTTAAGGAGCCTTAGACTTCTCTACAGCTCTGTCCAAATTTCCTTTTGCAAATTTCTGACATGTGATTTATATTCCTTAGGTAGGTAATAGAGGGACCTTCTTCAACTTTCTTCACAGCCAGCCTACTGAGCCTCTTCAGTCTCCATCCCTACCACTCCTAACACACAAGAACAAAAGCAGATAAAAAGCCAGGGACCAGATACCTTTTTATGCTCTCAATCAAAGGCTATGGCTGCCTGTGCTTGGCACACACTCCCAAGTAGCTCTCCCAAGTAGGGCTCGTCCAGATCAGCTGGCTACAGCATGCGGCCAACAAAACAGAGAAACTACAAATTACTATACCCACACTTTACCTGGACTCCTACCCTGACAAAGAAAGGAAAAGCCAAAAGTACTAATGTCAGATGAGACTGTGTGTTTAGAAAATAGAATGGTTTGGTCAGGAACCTCACCTCAGGTCCAGTTAGGTGTGGTTCAGCACATCCTTTGTAATCAAATTTTGTGTGTGTGTGTGTGTGTGTGTGTGTGTGTGTACTTAGTGCCCATGTGCGCCAATGCATCTTTTCAGTTTTGTTGCTATTCTTGTGTTCTTTAGAGTTTTGGTGAAGCAGGTGGGTGGGCATCTGCCCCAGGCAGCCGCTGCTACAAGTGGCCATGCTTTCCAACCTATGGCTTCCAAGGACCTTTTGGCTGGTTGCCTAGCTCACAGACCTGTGTGTGAGGGGTCTGGTGACCCAGCCTGGCATGTGAGGGGTCTGGTGACCTGGCCTGTCATGTGAAGGATCTGGTGACCTGGCCTGGTGTGTGTGGGGTCTGGGGACCCGGCCTGGCATGTGAAGGGTTTGTGACCCAGTCTGTGAATGGGCTTGAGGGGTAGGTGAACTCCAGACCCAGCCCTAGCTCGGCAATTGGCCCAGTTGGTGCCGGATTACCGGCAGGTAAAAGAGTTTGACAACTAGCATAGTCATGTAGCTTTACAATTGGCATCACGAACAAGATTAAGAGCGCTATTATTGGCAATGTCGACAGGATTCCAACATTAGCCGAGCGCCACACTGTGGACAGATTGCTGTGGGTGTGCAAGGACCTTTTCGCATGTGTTCTAGTTTAGAAATGGGGAGAAGTGGATTCAAAACACTTCAGGAGGCAGCACTGTGTAGAGGCTGGCATCAGTAAGATACAGGATTAAAAGTAGGCTTCACTGTTTGCTGGTTGTGCGATTTTAGAAAGTTACTTAACCAGATAAGCCTCGGTTTCTCAATTTATAAAGCAGGGGGTCATGATAGTATTCCTTGTTGGGCTGCTGAGATGATTCAATAAGAAAATGCTGAGCACAACACACTACCTAGTTCATCATATCTCGTTCCCATTGAGAGCTCAAGTTTTTATCCACCAGGGCCCTGAGAATCCTACATTGGATGAGAGCTTTCATTATTAATAACCATGATCATTACATTAGCAACTAATACTAGTTTGATCAGTTTGATTTGTTGGGATGATATGAGGAAAATATCTGGAATGGAATTTGAAAGACTAGAATTTGTGGCTTGGCTGAACCTCTAAGTCAGTAGTTGTATCACCTTGTACAAGTTCCTCTTTTAACTTCAGTAAAACAAAGGGGTTTAAAAAGATGGGTCTCATCTGTAGTGCTAATGTGGAATCTCTGTGATAAGCAAGGAGAAATGAAGTGGTGATAGTGCTGGAGATGGAAATGTTCTTTTAAGATATCAGAAGTGCTTGTCACGTCAAATAATATGACCTGCAAACCAGATAATGCGTTGTAAGGGGGACCATACTAGCAAAACACAATGTGCCCTAGCGTGCCAACACAAAGTTGACAGGCCTGAATGAGTCACAAGAACAATGGAAGAAAAGGGCGGGGCTCATGTTGATGTTACTTAACAATTTTATACCATTAAGCGTATCTGAAAACAAACTATTTTATTTTCAAAAGACAAACTCTTCTAATATTAACATCGAAGGTATATTTTAACAAATTTCAAGGAAGTTTCACTGTCCTTGAATCAAATCCAGACAGTGACCGTTAACTGATCCACTTAAGATCAGTTTTTAAGTTTAGTTAAGATCATGGGGCCAGTGCTAGACTTCCTGGGCTAGAACGCAACTCCGCTATTTTCTAACTGTATGAACATCAGCAAGCTACTTAACCTCTTTTCTTCTCAATTTTTCCATTGTCAAAATTGGGATGATGAAAGTATTCTACATATCAGGGTTTGATGGAACAGTAAATAAAATAATTCCTAAAAGCACTTGTAATATCTGGCACATAGTAAATATTCAATAAATATGAGGTGTAATTATTAGTATACTTTTATTTAAGCCTTTTTAAATGCTATATATTTTGTTACAAAAAACATAATCTGACGTAGAAAAGGTAATTTATACCATTGACTTAAGGTTTTCATTATAACTCCATTGAAACTATTTTCTCCAATATTGCTTCCATTTAGAGTGAAGTCAAGGTAACCACTGAATTCACAAGCCTAGAAGGAGTATTTTGAAAGGTTGACATAGATTTATTAAATCTCCTTGATTTTCTAAGAGGTCAACTTTATTCCAGCCTTGCTGTTTAGAGACTTACTTTTAAAGACATACCTCCCCTGTCATGCTGATTAATCCACATCCTCCACCCTGTAGCAAAGGGGCAAGAACACCAAACATATCCACACCACAGACTAGAAAGCAACAGCACCTCTAGTCTCTCTTCCATCCCACTGAAAGTATTTTACTCAGCTGTAACGTCAGTATTTGCCAACCCCCAAAAGAAAGTGCCCTGTATATACTAACCCAAGGGCATATCATTTCTTTGCAATTATTTTGAGTTGAAAGACTGGGAAGTCCATGGCTGTCTGATCAGGTTTTCTAGAATCTTTATTTTTTTCATAATAATAATAATAACAGCAACTACCACTCAACATTTATTCGGTCTTGCTTTAGGAACTTTATGTGAACACTATCTCATTCCATAACCTTATGAGAGGTGGCATCATTATTATTCTTACTTCACACATGAGGAAATTAAGGCTGATACGTAAAGTAAGTAGTTCTGGGGGCCCCATAGCTAAAAAGCGGAGAAGCAGAGTGTTGAAGACACGAGGATGTCCCCCCTCCCGTTTCCTTTTATTTGCCCTAATAATCCATTTGGAATTCAGCCTAGTTTTCCTGTTCTTCTGGAAAAGGCTTCCTCCAATTGCTTCTCCTCTCTTCATCCATTTCACTTAATCCCTGTATCTCTGTTATAATATTTCTTTTATCTTTGTTAATGGCTTATGGATCCATTTTGGAATTTCCATTACACACACTATTTCTGGGGCTTAAATCCACATTCATTTCTTCTTTAGTCTCTATAACCTTTTAAACAAACTCTTACCTGGTTCTGCACTTGTATTTGCATGTAACTCTGAGTATAAGTTTGTCTCCTCAATTTGGGACTCAGCCATAATGCTTATATCCAGAACCTTCTACTCCTGGCTTTCTTGATAAGCGTGTCTCTAAAGAATATTATTATATTACTGTAATATAGAGGACACAAAATATACAAGATAACTAACTGCATCAACAGCCCTGAAAGTCTATGCATAAGTACTCAGATATTCAGTGTTTCCATTTTCATTGTGCAGCTAATTAGTTTTTTTGTAATTAGTGTTTATAAACTCAGTCTGATACAAGCAAATAAAATACTGCACAGGATATTCCTGAAGTTACAGGTCACATTAAGAATCCCTAGGAATGAGTGCATACTACTCATGGGGAAGAAACTGGGGCAAAGCCAAGAATCCAGTGCCAAACAAGATGAATTCTCATCTTCTGACATACACACCCCCTGCTGCAGTACAGAAACCTCTGGTTCAGTTGTCACAAAGCTGTTCTCCAGGGAACAAAGCCTGTTTCTGTTGAGGCGGGTACAGCTACCAGCAAAGAAACCCTCACCATGATCCAACGGCAGTTTAGACGCGAGTAAGGCAAAGGAAGCAATTTTGACAAAGAATAGCAGGACCTATCCATACAAATGTAGAACAAAAACGTGAAAAGGCATAAAAGGTATTGATAATTAATTTAAAATACCGTACGGAAACCATAGCTAAAGTGAGGGGGAAAAAATAGAGCCTCAACAAAGACAAACGGAACTGCCGAGGCCATGAAAGTGAATGCCCTAACACTTTGGACTACAATCGCACGCCCAAATTTTTTCCTGTAATTATGGTTCTACTTATCCCATCTCAGATTCATAGAAAAACTTGAGTGGATAAGGGATTATTTCATGCTGGGAATGTAGAAATAAGTTTGAACAAATTGCCCATTTGTGATTATTTAAATAAAACATCGTAATTGGAATATGTTGGTCGATAAAGGCAATTTTTTTCTTTCTCTCCCTTTTGTGTAAGAACAATACACTAAATGCTATCTTGATTTTTTTACTGCATTGCTGTAAATACAGTCTTTAATGCCAGGTGCCCCCTCAATTTTACATTGTGATGGGCTACATAAAAGGAGGAGTAAATGCACTCCGAGTTGTTTTCCACACCACTCGGGCTCTGACAAATCATTAACAACATTCTCTGCTTGGGTATTGTCTTCCATGATAATTATATGCAGCCTGACTCAGTGGCGCTCACATTTAAAGGGTCTCACTTTTACCATATTTATTTCAACAGTGGTTCTTTTGTATAGTTACATGTGACACCATTGTTTCTACAGACTTTTCCAAAATACATCTTTCAAATGGAAGAGGTTCTCCCTCTTCACTTTTGTTCCCAACAAAGAAAAAGTTAGTTTTTGACTCTCTTAAGATAACAGAATTTCCAGCACTGTAATACATTATCTCCGGTAGCCTAAGGAGAGTTAGACTTCCATGTCCTCACTTCAGAAGGCACACTCATGGGTTGAGGATAGTTGAGGTGTCCTGGGTCTTATTCCCACAGGCACTACAGATCTTTAGGTCTTGAAAGAGTTGCTAGTTGATTGGATTTTTCACCTTTCAGACATACATTTTTGAAATAATTTCTTATTTTCAGCTGGCATTTAAGTAGGATCAAATTATTTTTCATAATATCTTTCAATAGGTAATAAAGACATAATATTACACGAATGCCTATTGTTAGCAAAGCTGAAGACTACACATCAGAGAAGACCTGGAAGAATGAAACATAATCCCTGCCCTCAGAATTTAGGTGAAGGAGTAAAATATAAACATATTAATGCCATAGGAGAAATGCCAGAAAGGTTTTGTAGCTCCTAAATGCTACAGCAAATAATAATAAATAGAAATGACGGTGGACTGGTAGAAAACTGTACTGCTGCTGATTCCTGAATTCTCAGATTTAGAGCATCTAAAGCAAGAAGGGATTCAAAGCTATCTAAGTCAGCTGTCATTTTGGGTACTGGACCTGCTTGCCAAACACATGGTGAGTGGAAGCGCTGGTTGCCCCTAAATGCCCAGTCTCTGCTTGAACCTCTTATGAGAGGGAGATGACTCCCTGTCAAAATAGCTCATTTTTTCTCTGCATTTTGAAAGCTCTTTTCTATATTGAGTTGGCACTGCTGTATGTATCCTAATATGACCCCAGGAACCTATAGTTTACAGGTAAGTGCATATGAGCGTGGGATCTAGAGTCAGACCGCCTGGATTCAAATCCAGACTTTACCAATTGTCCATTGGCAAACACAATACCTTCCTTAAACCTCAGTTTCCTCAATTGCAAAACAAGAACAATTTACCAATAGCACCAAAGAGATAGAGTTAATGTGAGAATCTGATGGGCACAGGCCTGTCATTTATCAAGCATTCAATTAAGATAGGCTGTTAAAATTACAACAGCACTTTAGATACTTGAAGATGACTCTCTGGTGTCCTCTTCCAATGATATTCTTTTATACCATAAGGTAACAATGTTTAGAAAGTTTGGTAATATGCTCAAGGTCACACGTCTGGTAAGTGACAGGAACATAACAAGAACTGAGACTTTCTAAAAATCCAGTGACTTTGCTGTTATAAAACATTTTGGGAAGTTTCAGATATTTTAGCCAAGACGAAAACATAAGAGTATTCAAGACAGATTCAGTATTCCAGACAACCAACTGATCCAAATGCTTTGTGGGGAATTGGGAATATAAAAAAACCAAAGAAATTGTCTTAAAAGAGAAAGAAGCTCTTTAAAACCAACAAGTATCTCTACTATAAGTAAGACCCCGTGATTTTCATCCTCCTTATCTCTTTCTCTTTTTTCTATTTCTTTTTTCAAAACTGAAAAGTTTGGACATTTGTCATGTATCTGATAGCTGGATTAATTCATTAACTTCCCAATAGATTCTTCCTAACTCCAATATCTCTACCCACTCATACTTTTTCCCCACACCATTCCCAAAACTATTAACATAAGACATAAGAAGAATGTGTCATCATTTTTCTAAAAAGCCTTCTAATGAACTCCAACTATCTACATGACTATATCCAAATTTTTTGGCAAGCTAGTCAAGATGCTTCCAAATAGCCCCAGGTCTATCTACCCAGCTTCATCTCACTGAGAGAGTGCTTGTTGCAAGGAGTCAATAAGCATAATGTCTGACATATTTCTAAATGATAAATAAACTTTAGTTATTATAACAACATTTATTCCAGAAGGTACTACCTCCCTTCTCTAACTATGGTCATTTATTTATTCATTCAACCAGTATGCACTGCTCATTATTCTAGGCACCATGAATATGGTAATGAAAAAAAAAAAGAACCAGTTCTCAATGAGTTCAATGAGCTTATATTTTAGTGGGAAGACAAGCAAAAATAATAAAAAATAAAAAACAAATAAAATATATACTTTGTTAGATACTGATAAACACTAAGATGCAAATAAACCAGAGAGAGGATAAAATATATTGAGAAGGAGTGTTTGAACACTGAGGTGAGGAGGGAAGACCTCACTATAGAGGTGTTCGAAGCAGAGCTAAAGAAAGTCAGACTGCTTCAAGTGTTTATCTAGGGAGTGAGCTAGAAAGAACAGCTAAAGGCAAATACCATGAGGTAGAGTGTGATTTCTGTGTTTGAATACAGCATGAAGGCCAGCGAGGCTAGCTCAGATTAAGTAGGACTCGATTCAGAAATGTAACAAGAGGGAAGAGCATTTAGAGGCTTGTAGGTCATACTGAGGATTCTGATTCTTCGAATGACATGGGGGACATCGAAGGGTTATGAAGACTGATTTAGTTTTAACAAGGTCACACTTCATTCTGTAGTAAGTTAAGGGTAACTCCAAGTTTTTATCTTGAACAACTGTAAAGAGGAACATGCATCATCTCACTATGTCTAGTGACTGTATCTGCAAAATCTTTGGATCCATTTACTTTTCTCCATCTGCACTCTCACTATCTTGGCCTAAGCCACCATCATTTCGAATCTAATTCAATACAGTATCATCATAAACTTCATCTCTTGTCCCCACCTAGTCAATTATTTTTGCAGAAATTAAAATAATATTTTAAACACACAAAGGCCTGCAATCCTTGCCTATTGACTCAGAAAATAACTTGACTCCTATGGCCTGTAATGTCTTACAGCATTTCGCCACTCTCTCCTTCTCTCTCTGGCTTGATGGCACATTCTAGAACTCTTTCCTTTCTCTGGACCTTCACACTCTTGACCATCTACCTAGAAGCCACCCCATCCCCAATATATTAAATGCTTTCACTGCCTTCTGATCACAGCTTAAATAGTAAATCCTCAGGGAGGCTTTTTCTGACCATTCTACCTAAGTTATGCCACTCCCTCTTATTCTATTATAGACCAACCATTCATTCATTCATTCAACTGATATTTATTGAGTGCTTATGTGCCAGATACTGTTCTAGATACTACTGTAGATTCTGTTCTTACCTGCTTATTGCACTTATTACAATTTATGACTATATTTTATATTTAGTTTCTGCCTCCCCAACTGGATCCCAAACTCCATAAGAGCAAGAGCCATGTGTGTTTTGTTCACCATTGTATCCTTTCTCATAGTGGCAGGCAATCAAAAAAAAATTGTAGAATAAATATTTAAGGTTATTCAGAATTTGCTGGTTTTTCCTTTAGGCTTCCAATATAGAATTTATTTCATTAAAATTTTATATCAAAGGTAACTATAAATACCCCTTCAATAGCATTTCGCTTACGTGAAACAGAAACTATTTCTCCATCATTATAGTGTCTTTCAAAAGGCCTGGCTTAGTGGTTTTGTAACTATAAATGCTTCTTGAACTGAACTGATGGCTGAGTATAACTCTGGGGTTTTCCCCAGTATCTAAACTGCATGTGTCTTAGGAGGCTTGACTTTATTCTATTTTAAAAGAGTATGTATAAAATTACTAAGATTCTTGACCAGTTCCAGAAATTTAACAATGAAATAGATGTACTCCCCATGCTTCAGATCTAATGGCTTCTGATTATAATATCAAAAAAAACCTAATTATCATCTGCAGAAGCCTATGGAATATATCCCGCTTTCCTCACCAAAATTACATAATAGGACAGTTTCCCTGCCTCATCCATGAAGATCCAGCCACACTGACCTTTCTTAATCCTCAACTATACTGAGCACATCCCCCCTTCAGGCCTGTGCACTGACTGCTCCTCTATTCAGAATGCCCTTCACCCTGATGGCTACAGCAAGGGTTTCGGCACCTCGGTCACAAACCCATTTGAATGTCACCTTTTCAGAGCAATCTTTTCAGAAGGCTCTGTGTAAGGAGAACTTTCCTCATCCCTCTCCAAAGTTACTCTCTCTATATACCATTGCTTTATTTATTTTTTAACATACCACTAACTGAAATTATCCTATTTATTTGCAAATTCAAGGTTGATCTCCCTCACTATAGAATATAAGTTCAATGCCGCACAGATCTCGGTTTGTTCACTGCTACTGTAGTCTATGCCTCGAATAATGTCTGAGATGTAGTAGAACATGCATAATAAATATTTGTGGAATGAATGAACTAATGCATACATGACTAAAATATGCCACTGGCATTTATTATAAACCATTGACCAGCATATAGCTCTAGAACTGTGTGTCAGCCCAAATCCACAAGATATAATTAAGAGCATTTCTAAATTCTAATCTGGAAGTCATGTAAGTCCCCTTGTTTAGGATAGCATACAAGGAAGGGAGGTTTTCTAGTGTAAGGGGTGATAGACTCTAACATGGGTAGTGAATTATTAGGTTTCCAGAATGGGGCTTTTCTCCTCTGTGGGTCTCTAGAAACTAGCACACTTCCTGACTCATGGGAAATCTACAACTGGTGCTGGTTGAGTTGATCTGAAATTAGAACAAAAACCTACACTAGGACATTCGCTGTTATAAACTCCAGCATCACTCAAACTATATTTAAACCATATTTACTTATTTATGAGTATCATTTAAATAGATGAATATAAATTCTTGTCGGCTAATTTTCAGTGATTTACTGAAATGCTCTATTTAGAAATGTCAAGTGGCCATTAGCAGTAAACCTCCAAGTATTTATACGCCATAATATTCCCGCTTAAATATTGTCATTGCGTTATTTCATTTTATTGGTTTATTTTTAAAATCTTTCTGAAATCACTGAAAGATTTTAATAGCAATTCATTCTCAGTTTAAAGTAATTAAAACACATGGAGCAGAAATGTTAAGGGGAACGCTCCACAGACTTAATATAACATCACTATACCTAACTGCCAGTAGGGGGCAGTTGCACATGAGTAAGACTGAAAGGCACTGTTTCTTGAAATTTGCCACTCTGGGCCAGGTTAAGCCAAATTCAGTCCATCTGAATGCTTCTGTAGACTTTGAGGGATGTAGTTTGGCACCTTACTAAGTTCTCCTTGTTTTCTTTATCCCATAACTCATTTCAGTCATCTTCCTGAAGATCAGTGTACCTAAACGTAGAATACTAATGTGAGTAATATCTTGACATTACAAGTAAAACTAAAAACACTAAGTCATATTTATTTCATATTTATTTTTATAGTTTTTCTTAGGTTATATCCAAATGCATTGTGGTCCCAATAACTGTTAATCTTCCTCGAAAGAGGAATTTAATTACCTGGGTCAATGTAAGTCTTTCCTGTATGTGGCAAGTAGAGAAGGATGAAATCTCATACACTCACATTTGCAGTTTACAGTTGTATGATCAAAACAGAGCTTTCGATGGAGAATCCCATGTCTAGAATTACTAGCTCAAATTATATAGATTAGAGTACTTTGAAAAAATTATCTACCATCCTTTGAAAGCAGACTTAATTGGCAATGAAGAACCTTCTGTTGTTTCTGGGAGTATAAAGTCTGAAATATAGATCTTGTTTCTCTGGCTGCAATGCTATTTGCAGATTTTAAATATTAACAGTGTTCTTCTCTCCTAGAGTGCATGCTACTGTACCTCTCAAAAATGAGTTGTGTGACTGAACTGCTGGTGAAAGCTATGATGGCCTCATGTAATGACTATTATCATCAGTTGAGCACCTACAATTGGCTATTCACTATATTTAATGCTTCACATAATTTATCTCTGATCTCCACAACAATGCTTCAAGGTAAATATTACCTTCACTTAACCATGAGAAACCCAGGGCTCACAGGTAGATGACTCACTCAAAGTCACAATCCAATGAGGCACATGACTAAAAGGAATTTAAAAGCAGATCTTTCAGACTATACATTATGCCAAAGGTTCTCCAACTTGATCTTACATCAGAATTGTCTAGTGAGCTTGTTAAAATTCAGATCACTAGGCTCTGCCTCCAGAGTTTCTGATTCAGTCAGTCTTGGGTAGGGCCTGACCTACTGTATTTCTCTCAGGTCCACAGGTGATGTTGACGCTGCTGTCTCTGAACCATACTTTCAGAACTATTATTGTTCTGTACCATATTCTTGGTTAGAATGTAAATCCTGGTAGTAAGAACAACCAAACATTGATTATTCTCCAGGAGATTTATGTGTGCGTTTATGAAATTTGAAATATATCAAGATAATATTTAT
This sequence comes from Cynocephalus volans, assembly GCF_027409185.1. Lineage (NCBI taxonomy): Eukaryota > Metazoa > Chordata > Mammalia > Dermoptera > Cynocephalidae > Cynocephalus > Cynocephalus volans. The sequence goes on along the minus strand of NC_084461.1, from coordinate 148,430,324 downwards.
AAAAATTTTACAGATGTTATTTCTGGAAATTCAGGCAATTTTGGCTTTCTTTATACTCTTCTGAATTGTTTAAGTTTAAAAAAATGAACACATAATTAGTGAGTAAAAAGCTGATTGCACTTAGAAAAAAAAATAAAACAAAAAATTGTGGAAGTGTTCCATTTCCAGAGAGGTCTCAGCATCTCAGTACTTAATTTTTTCAGGAAGGGAAATATATAAACACACACACACACGCACACACACATATACACATGTACATACATATATTATATACATATATATACACCACACACACACATTCTTACCTATAAAACAAAGACAAAGTGTTCATTTTTCAGTCTAACCTAGGTTAATTAGGAAGATGAGTTCAAATTCTGGTCAGCTGCCTACTACCCACTTAGCCAGGCCAATTAAGTGCACTGCTCTAAATCTGTTTATGTGTCCATTCAGAAGACTGAGCTAGAATCATACATCTCATAGTTAAAGGACTTTTAAAAGACTAGATAGTCTCAAAAGTTCTGTCTAGCTCTACACACTGTACTAATAGAAATCCTCCTTTCTGGATCTGAAGGAGAAAAAGACCAAATATCAGGCACTTTACAATGTGAGGGTCATTTAGATGAGACCAGAACAAATAAAAAATGCTCAACAAGGTGGTTAAAGATGCAGGGCCACTTGGTCACAACGCTCCTGCTACAGTTTTACATTCATAATAACACATAACCATTTTTATTCTGCAAATTATAATGGCTAAAGGAAATACCCTGGTATTTATGAGATGCTTAGTGCATCTGTCACTATGGCCTTACGGCCCAAATCAAAGCGATCAGAGCTATTAAGATGATTTCCCTATTTGGCTGAGTTTTAAAGACTATAGTTTTGAAGTCAGTGTCCGATGACCTACTAATGGTGTTTAATGGTTCTCTCAACAATTTGTGAAGTACCTTGAGTAACCTACTGGCTAAATACATAAAAGAAAAATTCCAGCTTTAATCACTTAATCCTCGATTTCCTCCTGTTTTTCTTTTGGATAGCGATGTTTTATTCTCACCTTAAAGGAAAAATGGGGAGGGAAAAGGGAATTAAATTTTTTTGAGCACTGGGCTAAACATCGGATATAGGAGCCAGGCCATTTAATCTTCACGATCCTACAGAAGAAGGAAATATTATCTACATTTTGCAAATGAGTGAAAGGTACAGAGAAGTTGCATACCTGAGGTCACACAGTCATGGAGCAATGCGGTGGAATTTGAATGTGATCTGCTGGAATCTAGAGCTTGAGTGTTTCGGTGATGTTTACTAGAGAGAGAAATTCAGAGATTATCTCTCCGTGGTATGAGTGACTGAAAGGGACAGGATGAGACTCCAAATCCACTGAAGGCTGAGATACGACACTCAATGAGCCCTTGACAGATGCTCTTTTTTTCTGAACAAATATTTTTCAGCACTTAAATAAATGAATATCATAAACAAGCAAATCATAGTGTGAAGAACACATAAAAACCAAGGCAGCAAGGCAAGAGATTCAAGGTCCAGGCAGACATTAAGGGGAAACAAACAAGCTAAGAAAAGGCTGAGCAGGGGAGAGTTACCTAGAGGTCAAATACAAAGAAAGCACAGTGCAAAGCAGCAGGGATAACAGTAATTTGGCCATCCTAGCCTAAGCTGCCTTTCTTCCCTGTACCTCAGCAGCCGCCAAACCACTGGCCTGGAAACAAGCTGTTGGATGAGGAACTAAAGTCAGAGGAAGTTAGAGCAGACAAATTCGTGACAAAAAAGTTTCTTACCCTAGGAGCTGGTGATAAATCCTGCAAGGCTCATGTCTGCAGAGGGGGGGAAATGTTTCCACTGCACATAAAATTAAGTTTAAAATCACTGATTGCAGCTTCCAGACAGGAAAGGGAAAAGCAGGCAGAAGAGAGAGAAGCTTCAAAAATGACACCGATTTCCTTCTCATCCTGGCCTGAACGTCTCCAAAATGTCCTATTTTTTTCTTTGCCTGTTTTGATACACTGGCCAAATACATGAGTTTGCATCTTACTCTTGGATTAAAATTACTTCACTTTCTGAATATCCATCACAGCTAGAACTGTAATAAAATTTCCAATGAAGAGCATCAATTTTTTTTAAAAATAAAAATATTTTTGACTTACTTAGCAATTTCCCAGTCCCTTCTTGCTTGCAAGCAAGGTCATTTGAAAATACAGAATTTGTTTCAGGGGCCCTACATACTCAGAAGGTAGGTGTTCTTTATCCTAAGGAAGAAAGTTGAAACAGCAAAATAGGGAATCATCACTGCAGGTATGATCCAAGTTTTTTTCATCTTTATAGAAAGAGACATCTTTAAAAATCAAAAAGATACTTGAAGATCCAAATAACCATTGAAAAAAAAGTTGCTTCTCATCTTAGTCTGTTTTGTGCTACTATAACAAATACCTGAGACCGGGTAATTAATAATACACAGAAATTTATTGGCTTACAGTTCGGGAGGCTGTTAAGTCCAATATCAAGGTGTCAGCACCTGGTGAGGGCCTTTTTGCTGCAGTCACATGGCAGAAGGCACAAAGGCAAGTGAGCAAGAGGAGACTGAATTTACCCTTTTATAATAGTACCAATCCCACCCATGAGGGTGGAGCCCTCATGGCCTAATGACCTCTTTAAGGTCTCACCTCTTAATACTGTTAACACGGCAATTAAATTTCAACATGAGTTTTAAAGTGGACAAATATTCAAACTGTAGCACTTCAGTATGGCTAGGCCCTAAATGCTCTCTGCTTCTGTGTCCAGCAAAAGAGAAGACAAGGACCTGAGATGTCTTTCAAGTCAGAATTTACCTGCATCTTTAACAATCTATCTATTCAGGTCTTTCCTGAATAAGCCCATTTCCTCTTTTGGGCCCTAACTATATCTCAGTGTGTTGTTTTATGTACTGACTAGAGCAGTTTCATCACATTAATTTTTTCATACATATTTCATCTCCATTAGACTATCTGCCTATCCATTAAATGAATTTTTTGCTGAGCATCAACTATGTGCCAGAAGACAAACACTGTTTTTGTGTTAAGGCAGGAATTCAGCAGGTCACCTGTGAACATGTATCTTACTTGATTTTAATTTTTCTTCACATCATAAAATGGGACTAATATTAGTGCTTATTTCATAAGGTTTCTGTTAGAATCAAATTGGATTAGGCAAGCAAAGTTTTTAGCCTATGGCCTGAAGTGTCATAAGTGTTCAACACATATTAACTATCCTTACTGCTAGCAGAGTGTCTGACATACACGAGAGGTTTAATAAGTATTGGCAGAATTAATAGTCAAAGATCAGTTGCACATAGTGTTTAACATGGTAGTGACCTTGCTTATTACAACTGGTTATATCACGTGTACTAACTTGTCCCTTGATTCCAGCTACTTATTAGGTTCTAGGTAGGTTTGCATATAAAGTAAGGTTGATAATAAAGTCATTCTATTTTCAAACACAAAAAGTCCAGGTAATTTTTAAGTTGATACATCTGAGAGCCATGTGATGTAGCAGAAATCATACTGGAATGGAGAAAACTTAGTACTCTGTCATGAAGTTTTCCTTCAAACAGATGCATGTTATTGGAAAAGTTACTTCCTAGACTTCCCTGGGTGTTTTTTCCTTCAACTGTAAAATGAAGAAGGTTAGACTAAATCTTATTTTCATTCTAGCATTAACCATCTGTGATTCCAAATCATTTTCACAGTAAGATTCTGAAAGGCCTTTAAAAAATGCAGATGGTAAATAGAGTTGGCTTTTGGTTTTCCTGTTATGGTTTTCCTAGATTGTATGGGTAAATGTAATTAACATGATAATGATCATTGCTAATGCTGTCTGAGGACTTCTAAATGCCAGGCAACTTAAGTGCCTTTACATGGATTTTGTCATTTAACACACACAACAAGCCAAAACAAAATAGTATAACCTTCATTTAAAACAAACAACAACAACAATAACAACAACAACCCCCTCCTGAAATTTAGAGAAATATATTAACTTGCCCAAGGTCATAAAACTAAAAAGCAGAATTAGGACATCTGATTCTTAATTATAGCATTCTCCACATACAGTATATTTTACATATATTCTACATACATTCCACAACAGTGAAACAAAATTCTGCCTGTCCCCCCAAAATGTACTAGATCTTAAATTTCTTTCACTATGAAGTAAAGCCATCATTCTAAATTGGCCAATTATATATAGATCTGCACAGGTATTTTTTAAATCTCTTAATTTCCCATGCAAGATATCCTCAAGTAACAAGTTGTCTTTGCAAGACGTAACAAATCATTCTGCTAAGAAAATATTATTTAATCTGCTCTCCCTTTGCTCTCCTTTCCCTCAACTTAATGGAAGACAACTTTAAGCTGACAGTCTCAAAAAATGTAATTTATAAAATTCAAAAAAAGAAATACTCTCTAACATCTTGCATGCACAAAACCAATTTGTTAGCTTTGAGTTTCAAAGCCACTGGGGATACCAGGAGGAACATGAGATATGACAAATGGCCAGGGACCTAATTCTTCAACTGGCCAGTGAGGCTGGGTCTTGGAAAAGAAGGCAGATGCTCCTGGAAATGAGAAGCCTCTAAACATGATTTCTAAAGGGAAACTATTCTTTTTGACTCAGCCGCCACTGAAAAAGTAGTTAGGCCCTATTCTGATGCTGCATCAATGAAATCTTTAAAGTTAGTTACAGCCTTATATTTACTCTGACTCTATTATCTGATATTTACAGATCAAAAGAAGATGGCTTATCACTGAGGTGGTTATAGTGTGTACTTATCTTGTTTTATTCATACCATGGGGGGAAAAACATGCATTTGTGTTTAAAAAAAAAAAAGAGAATGAACAATTTTGTCTGTTCTTCAATTCCATAACATACATTAAGTGAATCCAAGTTATTGTGGTAACCTAACGTATCTAGTGCACCAGGCATTTCATTTCTCTAAGGTAAAAACACATTTAAAAGACTCTGCTATTCTAAAATGGTTAATTTCAAATGTTCCCAAGGTATTCGCCTTTGAGCCCCATTACCAACTCATGATTGTCACAGCAACATGGCATTACCGACACACTGGTGTTAAAAGGCAGTGACAGAGCCAACGGGAACCAACTGAAGCCATTTATACTGTAGAACTACACTGACAATCCAAAGGAACACACCATCTGCATTCTGTGTTGCTACAACCTACTGAACTGTGGTTTTGCAATTTAAGAATTGAGAATGTCATGCCCAGTTCCACTTTAGGGAGCTCCTACAGCTGCTACTGTTGCTTCCCTGCCTTCAGAATTCTGATGCTGAAGTTAATATATGAGGACTTCCTTGTGTAGTGATGGAGACATGGCAGTAGGGCATGCTAGAGCACCATATATTTTTATGCATTTATTTATTCAAGCTGTGTGGCCTTTCTCCCCCCTTTCCCTTTGCAACTTATCAACCTGAGCCCTCAGACACTCACACCCACACAATGATCTCAGCAGGCAAGGAGGAAAAGCAAAAGCAAATGCACTTTAGGAAAAGAACAGGAAACTGACACTGAAATGGCCATTACCAGGCATTTCAATTTTACCTGTGGTTTCAGCTTCTGCTCCAAGTGCATGCTATGAATGTGGCCTGATTACCTTAATTCAGTGATATTGGCAATAATCACAATGGCAGGCAGTGCCTAAGAGATTGCCCTTGACAGCAGAGTCGCAGAGATGGAGATATGGAAAATTTCCGTTGAGCACAACACACAAAAGTAATAACAGATGCTCAGGGATCCATTTCCTAGTAGAAGGGTAGATGGCAAAAGAGCTGAATTCTCTTAGTGATTGACTGTAGGTTTGATAAGTTGGTTTTTTCCTGGTTCCTTCTAGTATTATGTTTCTCAATTCTCTGGAAGGATAAAAGAGCTGAGATATATAACCACCACAGAGACAGTTTAGTGCTGATTTGATTTAGTATATAGAGAAGAAAGTTTTAAAAAATGGATAAGAATTAAATATAAAAATAAAATCAATTGATTTCAAAGGCAAAACACCAAAGGCCATTGCTCGAATAAGAGTCATGTGCCTACTGAAAGGATCCTTTCTAGCTGCATTATTGATTGCTAAGAGGAAGCAGATTCTCTGTCTTTGATAACCAGAGCCATTTTAAGTTAAGAAAGTCAACTGGTTTAGGGGAATGGTAGATGGGATGAAAACCAAGGGTTAATGATATGTCATCAGTGTGATTTTAAAAAAGGCTGAAAAGTGATGAAGAGATGATGAAACGAGGACTGAGACACAAGAAGACATTTGTATTGAGGGGTGTGCGGAAGACGGCTGGGGTACCACAGACTGTGGACTCATTTTTTTGCAACACTTAGAGAAGCATGTCAGACATAATAAACTACAACTCTTTACAAAAATGCCTTACCTCTGGTCTAGACAATATGAGCATCAGAATTCTAATTGTAATTATCAATTGAAATTCACTTGTTCCAGGCTTTTGTTCACTGCAATATCTCAAGAAATTCTTAACAGGCTTTAAAAAGGCAGAAAAATATTAGTTGAGATTAACTGACTCTACTCAATAGGATATCCTCTACAGAGGTTACTAAATTTAATGGGGGCCAGCCCATGGCTCACTTGGGAGAGTGTGGTGCTGATAAATTTAACAATACACACATACAAACATACACACATGTTGGTGTGTGTATGCATATTTTTCCCATGTATATTCATAAATATACACACGTGTATATGTGAATATGTATGTACACTTACACCTAACTGAAAATAATATACATACAGTAAGCTTCTGGAATCTACCTTCGATTTTCTCCTCAGAAAGAAATGAAGAAACACTTAGACAGACGTGACTACAAGGAAGGATTCATTCCAGATCCAATCTTATCTTCCATTTTATTGGTTTCCTTGCATCAGCATCATCTGTCTTGGTCCCAATGTTGCATTTCCTTGGGTACAATGCTACACCGAATAGTCATTTATTTGTATCATGTTGGATATATCACTCGCAGTTTGGGAAATTTCTCCATCTGTGATTTTCCACAATTCATTCGTCCATTCCTTCACTGGACAAATATTTATGAAGCACCTACCACAAGTTGGGCATTGTTTGATCAGGCCCCAAGGATACAGTAGTGAGCAAAAGAGATACAAAATGTTTCTGCCCTTATGGAGATTGCATTCTTGCAATTTATAGACAAGTAAGTAAAATAAGCAAATAAGCAAATAAGCAAATGTCAGATCATGAAGCATAAAGCATGGTAAGGAGAATAGAGTAAAAGGCAAGTGACGTACCTACAGCTTTTATAGAGCGTAGGCAGGGAGAGAACGTTTGAGTGAGACCCGAACAAAGTGAGGGAGGGAGTCATGCTCACAGAAGTGTTCCAGGAAAGGACAGTCAAATGCAAACAGAGACTTTGAATACAAGGTCTCTAGGTCACAAAGTGGACTTCTACAGCTCTAGCTACCATTGTTCCTAATTTTCTCTTTCACCTAACAAAGGTGGGAAACATAAAAAGGCTTGTTTACCCCACTGCTTGTATTCTGTAGAATGCCAATTGCCAGACACCCAGAGACAGCCCATCCACTAAAGCTCTTCATTCTGTTCGTTAGAGCATTCTGTCCCTCTGTTTCTCCCTTACTTTTGCTTTAGGAATAGGAGAGATTTTATAGCTCCTGAAATACTCACAGAAAGGAACAATTTTTCAGTTTAGTCCACTTGGAAAAAAAAATCATCTTCATTATGCCTGTTGTTGACTCTTCGCTAAACACTTCCTACCTTACTATATTAAATCCTACTTCTGGCCACAGAAGCCTACTCATTCCACAGGTACTTTTGTTTGAGCTAAACTTAATCTCAGTTCTGTGAATATCTAAAAAATCTGCTTAAAAAATATGACATCATATGTGGCCCACCTTGTATATTACCACTTGTCAAAGAATAAAATATAGAAAGCCAAATCAATACAGAAAATGGTCGTGTTATCTAATTACCTGTTAAATTCTTGGGGCAGAATGGTTAAAAGTAAGTTAACAACCATATGGTACAATCTTACCTATTAATTTTACAAAAATTATAAAATAATGATGCAATCTAATGTTGTCTACCTTGAAATTAAATCACAATTGTAGTTAAATTACTGATGGTGGTATACAATGATATAAGTTATTAGTAAGCAGTTTGATAATGCTTAAAGAGCCGTAAAAGTATTAATATTCTTTGATCCATTAATCCCATTTCTAGGAACTTACTCTAAATATATATGGAATTGTTTATTGAATCTTATTTATTGTAGTAAAAAATGGAAGGGACCTAGTCACTTAACATCCAGGGAATGGTTAAGTAAAATTTAACGCATCAATCCAATCAATGGTATTCAGTGATTAAAAAGGAAAACATTGAGGATATGTGAGACTGAAGTAATAACTGAAAAAATTCAGGCAAAAGTATAATTATCCTAAGTAAAAATGTATCCAGATGAATGAGAGCTACAATGAAAATGGAAAAATGGACACTGTTGATTTGTTAGGAATGAGTGATACATAAATGTGTATACTATTCATATATTAATATCACACATTACATATGCATAATAGTAAAATACATTGTGTTATTCAAATATTATTATTATTATTGCCTTAATGTTTTTACAATTAAAATATATAATTTTATTGTTTTAGGCAAGCAAATTATTGACCAAGCCTGTGAAATTGTATTAGATGGTGACAGCCTACTTATTCTGAAATGTGTCATGGTCTCTTTAAGATGACATCCATCTCCTCTTATGTAAAGATTCCAGGGCTCCTAACTATATTAAATCACATATTAAACATATTTTCTCATTTCTCCAAATTCAAGATTTTAATTCTCTTTAATGCCCTATTTTAATTGGAATGTTGCTAAATCCGTTGACAGTCTTACCAACCATTTTAACAGCCTTTTAATTTGTCATCTGGAAAATTATAACTCTTCATTAACTTTGGGAGACACAGCACTGCAGTTGTGATATATCATTCCTCATTTTATTAACAATCTACTTAATGGAATTCAGGCTTTGAGCAGATGATGGTGATAATGTAAGCACTTGCCCTGGATTTTTTTTTTCTTTAACAAAATTAAGAATTTACTGATAAGCATAATAGGAGAACAAACATTCAATTCCTCAGGCACGCAAGAAATGAAAACCTAAAGAAAGAGATTTCTGAGCCCACATATGTATAATTAATATCCATATAAATCTTTTCCAAAATGCCCAATCTCTTTACCACACCATTTGCTACTCTAAGGCAATAATTGAGAGGCTATGTCAGTCATTCGACATTTATAAATATAACCCACTTGGATCAGGGATGAGAGATGACATAATCTGGTAGATCTTGGGAAGCATAAAATGACTCAGCCCATTAAATAAGTGAATTAGCAAGGACACTTCTTTTTGGGACATCAGGAGATTCTTTAATCCAAATGAGATTTACTTATATTTGTATATTTATATACAGTTGCAGTTCTCACTCACCAGATTTCCCATACCATAATATTAATTACGTGGAATTAAAAATGACTAGATATATTCAAAGATCTACCAAGTCAGTTGAAGATCTGGGACTGGGTCTATATAGAAGCAGAGATAGAGTGAGAGGGGTCTTAAAGATCATTTATGCCTCTTTTGGCCTGATTTTAGATGAGAAAACTGAGGCTTAAAGAGGGTGAGTGACTTGCCAAGGTGATGAAATATGTTAATGTCACAGGCTTAATAATAAATACTGTAGGCCATTTAGACATCTGCTGTACCATTGGATTCTGCTTGCCCTAGCTGGGAAGTATTGCTTAGAGTTTAACTCAGGAAGAACTCTTGCGTCATGGTCCAAAGCACACACATGTCCAGAAAAGAAAAAAATGAAGTCAAGAGTAAGGGTTAAGGCTTCAAGAGGACAGAGCTTGACTCTGCCTCGCCAGGGCAAGGACATGTGCTGGGTACTCAGCTGCTGAAGCCTCTTAGAACATTACAGTTTAGACTGAATCATTTGGGCTGTGTCACACAAAACAAAACAGATGGTTATGAAAGATAACTTCAGAGAGAAAAACATCTTTCTCGTGAGTTTCTTTTTTCTTTTGTTCAGGTTTATGTAGCAAATGCTGTAACACACTGAGATTAATTTTCACATAAGATCTATTTTTCCCATGGGAATCAGACCTCATTTTATTTTTTGTTCCATTCTCATATCATGACACTGCCCTCCCTAGGGATGATTTGTTGTATAGGCAGAAAGCGTCCCACAGACACACAGAAAATGAGACAGAAAAATCCAGCAAGTCCTGTCTTTCTCTCTTGACTCCATTTTTTTCTGTTCTTGGCATCCGTGTGCTTCAAACCACAATGCAAGAGTTCCTTTTGAGATAAACTCTAAGCATTACTTTACAGCTAGGGCAAGTGGAGACAAATAGCAGACAAGATTGCTATCCATATAAATATTTTCAAAAGATTTTCCATTATTAATTTTTCTAATGATCACCTGATTAAAACATATCAAAACCAAACAGTCAAATCACTTGACTCTATACACAAACTCTTTGAATGGTATATTTGCAATATTATGATGTGATTTATATAACATGCATATATTTATGCACATATATATGTATATAATAATATATGCATATGATCAAGTGAAAAAAATTAAAACTATACTTATGCTACAATTCCAAATTTCATAGCATTTAGCAATTATGATGCCATTGCAAAGAAACTAAAGTTTGAAGGATAGTCATATAACCTTACATTCTCCCCCCCTTAATTGGGCTCCAGAGAAATATGACATAGAATCCTTACATTTATGCAATTTAAAATTGGTTTAAGAAAATATCATTAAAACAAAATGATATATTTTAGAATGTGATGTGAACAGATTGTTGCATATGTGGCTGAAAAATTTAGGATATAATTTTTAAGTAGAATTTAAATTTTATTTTAAAAAGCATTTTTAATTGTAGATGTCTGTCCTAAACATTTAGACCTACATCAAAACCTAGACTATTTTTTTACTTCTACATTAGCATAATGTAAAACACAAATCTATTCTGAGGAAATGAGTAACACGCACAAAGATTTATGTAGAATGATGTTCATTGAAGTATTACCATAACAAAAAAACGTACAAAAACTAATATTCCATTGGGTAAAAAGATGAGATGGAAGGTATAGTGTGATACATCCATATGACAATGCCACAGAGTTGTTAAAGAAAGCATATTTCAAAGACTATTTTAAGAAAAGAAAAGCATTCATGACATAATAAGTAAAATGAACAGGGTACTGTATAAATTGTACATATCATTTCATTTTTGAAAATGTATTCCACATACACACAAACAGCTAACAGGCTAGGAAATAAATATAACAAAATGATAATAGCAATTGCTGTTGGGAGGTAAAATAATAGCTTGTTTTAATTTTCTTTTTTATATATTTATTTTCAAATTCCTTACAATGGATATGAATTGCTTTTATAACCAGAAAAAGATCCAAATGCAAGTAATTTAAAAAAGGACTCTTTAAAGAATAATGACCAAATTACCTAAAACCCAATCCAGTGGACTCCTGGGAGCTCCTTCTCCTCTTAATGCAGCTTGCTTATCCAATTATGTTCAACCGTCCAGTGTCCTGCAAACCCTGGGCCCAGCCAAGCACTACTGAACACACTATTTTCCAAAAATAATCAGCGAGATGAGAAAAGGCTACGACTACTGAGCATTGTATGTTAAATATTTATTGTAATTATTAATAACACCATTAATTCTATTTAAAGGATGCTTAATAAAATATGAATAAACTGGGTTCAAATGAAGTCCCTAGCTTCTTGAGGTTCATTCAAGTCCCAGCTTAACAATTATTTACATTTAGTATAAACTAATTTACTGTTATTATCATTTTTATTAACGTCATCAATTTCTCTGATTCATTTTCACACATTCAAGGGGAATTAACAACACTAATTTTCCAGCCTATAATTTGTATGTAACAACCAAGCCTGGTGTACATCTCTCATATGAAATTAATTCTTTCTCGTTTTAGTTGTTTTGGGTTCAATCCTGATCAAATGAAACTCAAACTTTTATTTTTTTCCTACAACACAAAAACCTCCTACTCAGGAGTCACTGCAACTGCATCAAACAAGAGGCTAATTAACAAATTTATTAAGTTTCTCTAAAATAAACACATTTTATCCAGGAGTGAGAATGCTTCTTTTCCTTTCTTTTTTTCTTTTCTTTTTTCTTTCTTTTTTTTCCCCCCAGCAAGTGCCAGGTAATAGCATCAATAAATGCTAACACTGAATACTCTAAGGAGGACTTTCTACAAATATTTTTAAAGGCTCCTTTTGGCTCTGAATAAAGCAATATACTGGGACTGCCACAGGAGCGTGAGCAGGGCTGTGAGAAGCCATAATCCGAATATGCTAAGAAAATGTAAGCAAAAAATTGCAAATAAAACTGCTTATATTCATGTAACTTGTTTGGCGACAGCCGTATAGCATAAGGAAAGCTGCTATAAATCATAACAGCATCTTGTAATAAAACAGCTCTATGCATCCCTCTCAAACTGCTCAGTGCTCAAATCTCATCAGATGGCTGAGTAAGCATTACACTTTGGGACAGTAAATCTGTTTCCAATATGGTCTACATTCACAGATACGTGCTTTAGTATTCATCTCTAAGACACTTCCAGCTAAGTACTTATAAAGAAAGGGTAATCATATATTTAAATATCGGGATGCTATTTTCTCTGTCTATTTTAGTAATCTAGTTCGCAGTAGAACAAACCTAAATGGATCTCAGGAAATCTTCAGTGAACTCATCTCTGACTCGCAGCACAGACTATCTATTACAACGGTCTCTAGGAAGCCTTGCCTTCTGCTCCCATAATACTGTACTGTGTTTCTGTCTACCAGATAGTTTCGCTGAGGTATTAGCATAATATGGTACTTTTTGCCACCCCCTGCACTAACGGGTGGGTTTTCTGGGAGCACAGACCGTCCCTTCTTGATGTCTGTATGCAGCTCCCAGACAAAACGAGGGACAAACGAGCCTTAGGTTAAGTGTTTGTTGACTGGGTGATCTCCTGTGGCTTAAAGTCACTAGCCTGGATTTGAGGTTCAGAATCCTTTAGCATAGCTCTAAGGTTTGGAGGGGGTGAGGATAAAACACATAGCGGATAAGGTTTTCAAGCTGTTTACAGACATTCATTTTTCTGAGCGCTTCATCCTGGTTTGAGCTTTGGAAGAGAATGCTTCTATTCTAGAATCAACCCACTGGGATCAGAGAGAGAGAGAACAGTGGTCTTTTCTCTTTCCATTTTTCTTTGTGGTACTACATCCATAGAAAGCTTACCTGCCTTCATGCAGGGATAAAAAATAGGAGACTTATTAGAGGAAACAAGGAACATTCTCTTAGAAAGTTTTTTTCTTTTTAAAATTTAAACAACCTTCCCCTCAATATAGATAAAGATTTAAGTCCCTATGAAATTAAATAATTCAGAATTCCAGGGAATTCTAACAGTTCTATAAGAGGCTAGATTGGTCATAGGTGAATATGAGCTCTGATTGAGCAGGAACACCTCCCACCCCACCCCACCCCTCCCCCACCCCACCCCACCCCTCCCCCACCCCCACCCCCACCCCTCCCCCACCCCCACCCCCACCCCTACCATGGCTTCTCTTTGTTTATGTTTAAGGTATGCATTTTTAAGGTATTATCTTTTGTGTGTATGTCTCCAGGTTAGAAACTACAGAAATAAAGACTGTGGTGCTAATTCCAAACCTAACCTTTGGCAGACTTCGTCTCTTAGAGAGTGAAAGTTACAGGGGGAGTCTGATGGCATATTTACATAGGGATTTTGTGAGATTTGGGCCATAAGCAGAGCTGCTTCACTGCCGAGTTAAGTAGAATGCAAAGTTGGAAAGACATTGACCCTGTATATGGAAAAAACAGTTTTTCCTCTGTTCTCACACCACAACCAACACAGAAGACTTCTGCGACCAAAGATGTGAGGGGTTTTCCCCACAGCAAGCATTTAATTCTGTAGTGGACATCAGCTGAAGGTCCTCCATCCGATTCAATTCCCACATATAGAGATAACAATGTCAGATCACACAGGTTGAGGACTTAGTCCCACAAAACTGAGCCCCACTTTTCAATGCTGATTGCAAGCCCCAGCTTATTTTGACTGAGCTTCTGACCCACCAGCAATCAACCCACTGGCTATAAACCAGGACCCCCTCCTTGGGTTCGATTAGTTTGCTAGAGTGGCTCACAAAACTCAGGGAAACACTTTACTTACATTTACCAGTTTATCAAAGGACTTTACAAAGGATACAGATGAAGAGATGCATAGGGCAAGGTATGGGGGAAGGGGCACAGAACTCCCATGTCCTCTTTGGGCACGCAACCCTCCAGGAATCTCCAAGTGTTCAGCTGTCTGGAAGCTCTTTGAGCCCAGTTCTTTTTGGGTTTTTATGGAAGCTTCATTACATAGGTATGATTGATTAAATTATTGGCCACTGGTGATCAACTCAACCTTCAAACCCTCTCCGTTCCCTGGAGGTTGGGGGTTGGGGCTAAAGGTCTCAACCTCTAATTCTGCCTTGGTCTTTCTATGACCAGCCCCCAAGATGAAGCTACCTAGGGGTCAACCAACAGTAACCTCATGAGCATACAAAAAGACACTTAATCACTTTGGAGATTCCAAGGACTTTAGGAGTTGTATTCCAGGAAATGGAAGAAGACCAAATATATATGTCATAATCTCACACCCTGTTTCTGGATAGACACAGAATAGCTTTTTTCATGTTCAGTGTAGTCAGAAGGAAACACAGTGTTTCCTTCTTTTTAGCACCTACAAGGCCTAATAGCTTTGGGGCTGGTGGGCTCAGTTTCCGGGTCTGGGACAGAATGTCCCACAGGAGATTGATGTGAACATTGGATCATATCTGAGCACATGGTGAATTTCAAATAGAATTGTGGAGTTTACAAAGTAATTTAGGCATTTCACCCACAGTAACAATCTGGTGGTAATAAAGACTCTTTACAAAGTATTTTGTCATTAATAAACTTCACACACAGAATAACACTTTGTCTAGGTGCTAGGACACAGATAACACAGAAGAGGACTCTGGTTCAGAAAGACTTGTCTAAGGTTTGCCTGACATTGCATGGCTCACCATGGTTGGGCTTAGGCTTAAAGCTAGATCTTCCTAGTTCCAATTCTGTGCTATTTTACTGATTTTAAAGAACTCAGAAAATCTGAGTTGCTGGAAAATCTGTGCAGGGGAGCAAGTGAGGAAGAAGTCATGAGGTAGAGAGACAGGTGCCTGGGTTTCTTGGAGGGCTGGAAACTGGACTTGCTCTGATCCTCCTCTTTTCACATAGGAAACAGTAGGGAAGAGAGAGAAAGATAGGGATGATGAGGTTTGGGTACGGATGGGTGAGGACACAGCAAGGAACCGGCAACCGCAGCAGGCAGAGAATGGCCCACCCCATCACTTCACAAGGGTCAGGAGTGTAAAGGGTCTCCTTTTGTTCAGAAAAAGGAAAGGAGCTGGCAAAAAAGATAACAGTGAGAAGAGTGAAGGACCACAGCTCCAGTGTTAAAATAGTGTTTGCATGGATAGTACAGAGCAAAGGAAGAATTTCCAACTGTGCTTCCTGCTTTTCTTTACCCTTGCTAAAATATGAACAGATTTTTTAGTTAACGTAAATCTTCACTCTGTGAATTTCAAGAAAGAAACAATGGACCTACCCAGCAGGGGATGTAGCTAGATGAACACTGAACTGAGAGGTGGGAAACAGGGTTCTAGCTCTAAACTTAGGAGCTGTGTCATGTTGGCCACTACATAAGCTCTCTGAGTCTTAGTTTCCTCATCTGTCAGTTGAGTGGCTTGAAATAGATGGTTCCTATGGGTCTGTTTAGTTCTGATATTTTATGGTCATGGCATTTTTGAGAGAGTTTCCACACTCTCACCGTCTATGGTTTCCAGAGAAATAGCATCTGTCACATCAAGGACACAGCATTTGTATCCCTCCCTTTATTTTTCTCCTGCTAAGGTGTTTTAATCCTGACAGTATAATAGAATAAATCACAGCCATCAGAGATGGGAGTGACACTGGCCACACACATTAGAGATAAACAGTCAAAAATTGCTCACCCATGCTTTCCCCTTTGCCCACAGCCTCTGCTGTCTGACAATACTGAGCTTGAACTACGATTTCCATCTGGCTGCACAGATCTCAGCACCAAAATAACCCTCTGCATCGTCTTAATAGCTGTAATGATACTTTGCTTTCCAGCAGCCTGCCTGCCCAGACCATCTCAACATATGGATTTTATTTCTTCCCTCTGGCAAGCATTGAGGAAAGTAGGCTGTTACATAGTCAGTTGACAAACAATTTCTAGCATCTGTGAACAGCAGCCTGTGGAGTCAGATTGCTTAGATTTAATTCTCTTTCCGCCTCTTACGTACAAGTTACCTGCCCTTGGTCAAGTAACTAACCTTTCTAAACCTTGGTTGTCCTTAAGCATAGTGAGGCTTTTCATGTACCAATCTCATAGGGTATAGTGAGGTACATAATAATTGCTAAGTAAATTTAAGCTGTTAACATTATTGTTACAATTTTTTTGGCTCTGTTAGATAAGAAAAGAAGGGTATTATCATGTTGCAGAATTGGAAAAATAGATGATGATGACAGAAAGCTCCAGAAAGTCTGTTCTCAGAGTAATGGGCCTGGAGGCTAAATGAGTGGTTAAATGTCTGATTTTCAAGATGAGGTCTTATCCACTTCTTTGTTGTTTCCTCAATACTTGGCTTATCTTGCATCTCTGTGTCTATCTGTGAAAGACACCTGTGAACAAGAAGCTGTCATATTCCATGCAACCAGGGATGGGTAGACGGGTAGGTCTGTGCACCACAGAGGATTTTCTAGTCTTTTCTTTAAAAAGATTCTTCCCTCTTACAAAAAAATAGGAGGGGGGGGGGTGACTGCAATACACCTGAATTAAGTCACCTTTCAAAAGCCAAGGAACAAATCATTGTTCACTAAGGATGACAAAGAAGCAAAAAGCCAGTACTCACTGCACGTTAAATGCAAGGAAGTGGAAGCCAGTGGAGGCCACCTTGTTTGAGATAAAGCACAAAAGGGTTGGACCCACCGTTCTGCTTCAGAAAGCTAGACTTATGGAAAAGGGCTGTGATCTGATTGAAATGTGCCTTCATTGTGTTCCACAAAACATCTATTGCTCATATCTGCAGCTTTTACCAAATTCAATACAACAGGAGCGGGCTTACTGCTTTCGGCGTATGAATGAACTTTGAGTCTCCCAACTTCTATCAGACACTCCCAAACCTCCCCTAGGACTTAGGATACTATTTCTCATAAGCAATCCTGATGGCTTTTACCTGCTGTCCCTGATTCCTCTCTACCTGCCTTTGCATCTGTTCCCCACTGAGAAGCCAGCCACTTTTTTTTATAATGTAAATGATATTACATTGCTATCCAGCTGAAAATCCTCTAATGAATTCCCCTGTCCCCTTAGCTCTGAGTAGCTGTGGTCTCTCTGTACCTCAGTTTTCTCATTTTAAAAATGGAGGCGATATTGAATTGATAGATTGAAGAATATCTGGCACTCAATGAAGCGCTTAAGGAAAAATGTTGTCATTAAAAAAACACACAAAAAAATTCCACGCAAGAGGATGCCTTCTGTTCATTCTGTCCCTGACCCAGTCCCATTATAAAATCTGTTGACTCCCTGCCAAAGAATGTCGGATCCCTCTAATTCTGTTAAGGACAAAAAGCAAGTAGCTCCCATTATCAAGCTACCACACAATTTAATGTTCTATGACTAATCATCCTCCTTAAATGTAAATTGAGGTAAGTTGTTCACATACATATTAATTCTGTCATCTGTGGCTTTGCAAGCAAGCCATCAGGATTTCCTGAAAAGGGTTAATAAAAAGAACTTGCAAGGTGTTCTGAGATCCGAGGTTGAAATTACAGCATGTGTTATTACCACTGTTTTTGTTAGCTACCCAGTAACTAAGCAAAACGTGTGTTTAGAAGATCCAGGAAAAAAAGAAAATGCATGTTGTCTTTCACTCAAGGTCTGGCTAAAAATACATTGCAACATGCAGTGCACAGGTATGTCCTAGAAAGCATGGTATTCCGGGCGGCCAAGGCACTGCTCTGGCTTTGTTTGGCAACAGAGATCACTTTAGTGTTCATGAGAGAGTGGGACGTCTGGGAAAGCCAGTCCTGAATGAAAAACCTTGACTTACAGCATCCCTTCCCAATCAGAACAGAAATAACACAGGGCAAAAGGTTGCCATTTGGAGAGGAGGAAAGAGGGTATGGTGTGGGTGGGGCGATGCAGGGAAGAGCTTTGGACTGGATAGGATGCCTCCAGATTCTAATGTGTGATGAGAATCCCCTGTTCAACAAATATTTATTCAATATCCATGTGCATGACACTATAGTTGGTGCTAAGGGAAATGGAAAGATGAGTGAGGCACTGTCTTTGCTCTCAAGAGACTTACAGGGTATGTTCACAGCTTCCTGTTCTGCACTTTCTGAGATCCAATGTGATGGCTTGCAAGAGGGAAAAACAATATAAGGTTTGCTAGGCATGTGACTAGAAAATTCACACATACTAAAAACAACAGCAACAACAAGAAACAACCAGAGTACTCTATATTTTTGCAAATTTTCTGTAAATCTAAAACTATCCTGAAATGAAAAGTTCATTAATTTTTTTAAATTAGCCAACCAAATAAACAAACAAAAATCACAAATTTGTTATGTAAAATAAAATCAAAAACAAATCACAAACCTTGTAATATTTAGTAAGTACCAAATCATGTCTGTAACTCCAGCTCAGTACCTTCTTTTCAAATCTACCATTTCCTAACTGAGAAATCTTACACTGGCAGCGTCAGGAGCCACATCTGCCCTATAGATGGATAGTCCTCTTTTGGCTTACACAGTGACTTTTAAAAAGAATTAGGTACCAAATGTCTTAACCCAATTTGCACTGAAAGCCAAGGCTGAGACAAAAGCTTGTGAACAAGTAGTTTATATTTGGGAATTGATTCAAAGGAGCAAAAGTGAGGGACAGGGACAGAAACAGAGGGAAAGCCAATACAAGGATGAGTTATAGCCAGTGCTGTAGGTGCCTGATGATGATGGGGCTGGAACCTCCTGGGAGCCTTAGGCTGTGCTTCTCAGGATGAAGGGGAGAAGCATTTAGCATCCGCTTCTTATCTTTGGGCTTCTGAACCTATTGGTCCAGGGAGTCTCACAGCTACTAACTCCCTGCACTTCCGGGTTGCATAAGCTTGATTGTCCTGGTCCTCAAGGGCATTTAGCACCTCATTATCAGAAAAGCCCAGAGCAAGAAATGAGGCCAGGATGCCATGCAAAGCCTACTTAATCTGCTCTACAAATGACCATTACAAAAATGCTTAAAATCTGGACATTTCATGAAAAAATCCAAATCTCTCAATTTTCTTGAGAAGTTAGACTTAGCAACACGACTTGAATGCTTCAGTGGCACCCACCTGCCAGGCCTGAGAAGCACTGCCTGGACATATATCCTCCAAATCAGAGCAGTCTCCACCATGACACAGTTGAAATCCTGGCCTCCTTCATCCATTAATCTTTCCTGCTGCCCCACCATGAGTACAGGACATTTCACCTTTCTTCACTTCATTTCTAGCCTTAATACATATTCACATTGAAAAAGAGGTAGGTACCCACTGTTAACACTACCTTTCCTCACTGACATCACCTTTCAACATAAACATAACTTGATTGTGTTTCTTCTAATGGGAGGTCCAAATTCATCATTACTGCTTTGACTTTGAAGATGTTAGATCAATTAATATAATTAATTGATTATGTGCTACATTCCAAGCCAGACGCTCAAATTAAATTCTCACTTCTAATGTTCAACGGAATGTAAGATGAGAAGCTGGGGTGCTAGAAGGATCAGCCCACCTGCTTCTCTGACTCAGGAATGAAGAGGGCAGGCACTTGCAATACCTAATACACTGGCAAATCGTCACTCACTACTGGTGTAGAAACACTATATAAAGAGTTCCTGTTACAAAGCATTTATTAACCCAAGCCCTCTGTATTAGTCCGTTCCGTTTGTATTGCTGTAATAGAAATACCTGAGACTGGGTAATTTATAAAGAACAGAGATTTATTTGGCTTACGATTCTGGGACAGCTGCATCTGGCACAGGCCTCAGGCTGCTTCTACTCATGGCGGAAAGTGGCAGCCAGTGGGTATAAGCAGATCACAAGGCGAGAGGAAGCAAGAGAGAGGGAAGGGATGCCAGGGTCTTTTTAAACAACCAGCACTCTCAGGAACTAATAGAGCAAGAACTCACTCGTTATTCCCCACTCCCCCAGGGAGAACATTAATCCATTCATGAGGGATCGGCCCCCATGAATCAATCAGTTTCCAACATTGCCACATTGGGGATCAAATTTCCACATGAGTTTTGGAGGGAACAACACATGCAAACTCCACCACCTTCTAAGAATTAGAAGGCTCTATTAAAACTAGAATTACGGGTTTCTGAGTGAAAAGTGAGATTCTGAGTTTATGCTAAGCATGAGGCCTTGTAAACTTGAAATGCTATCAGTTACTGAAGAAATAGTTATTTTCTGCAGAGTGTGTCCTTTTATACTCCAATCCCTTGAGAAATTTTATTTATATAAAAATACATTTTTAAAAAATACTTATGCCCAAGTCTTCCCCACCAAAGATTGTGATTTAATTAGTCTTAGGCAGCGGTTGGGCATAGAGTTTTCAAAACTCCCCAGGAGAGTCTAATGAGTCATCACTGGTCCAGAGAGAGAAATGGCAGGGACTGTGGCCACATTGGCTGTCCTCTCACTGCTCAGCTAGGACAACTCAGCAAATTGCTATAGCCTCCCTGCTGTTCAATCTCCAGGTTTGTGATGCAGAAAGTGTTAACTGGGTCATCTCTGTGCAGAGCTTTTGCAATGCATAAAAATGCGGGTCAGAGTGCAAGCATTATAAATGAAACACCACTGTAAACTAAGTAGAATTTGAACCCAAGGCTGTCAGGCAAACATGGATCTTTTTAAAGCTGTTGGTGCCACCTGAATTTGCAATTATTTTGAGAAGGATTTTTTTGGTCCATGGATATTTATCTTGCAGTCGACTGGATCTTTTCTTTTCTTTCTTTTTTTTTTTTCTTTAGGACATTTAAGTAATATGCCTCCCTTCTATCAGTGTTCCAGCTGCAGCAAATAGAGCCACAGAAACAAACTTAACCCACTGGAATTACTCTCTAAATAAATTCAACATTTTGGTTCAAAGTGCTACAAATAAATTCAGTGCTTTAATTCCCCTTACATGCAACAGTCCTTAACCGTACAAGGACAGACTGAAAAACACATATTACACAGTAAAGGTGGCAGTGGACATGGGAGAATTTAAAAGAAGGTGCTTCAAACTATTTTTAAAATGAAATGCATCCCACTGGGACAGCAATTGCCCAGTGCCGACTACTCATAAATCAGGGTGAACAAAGAGAGGCTTCACATTTTTGTGGCTCTGGCCAAAGAAAAAGATCTAGAAAAGAAAGGAGAATAGCAGGTTCAGTTGAGAATGCAATGGAGCCCATCTGACTTTGTCTCTGAATTTTTTGTTTTTTTTCCATTTCTGAAAAGAACTTTCTGCTTTGGCGAGAATACATGAAATATAGTGCTCATAGTGACTTTGGTAAAATATTTCAAATGTTATAAAATGCTGTTGGGCATTATTAAATAAGTCTATGTTGCACTTATTTTTAATATCTTTGTGCACACTCAGTATTTGTTCTGATGGCTCGCAGCAGAGATTTATTACTAAAGTAGAACTGACTTGAGGTTGAGTGGAAAGGAAAGCAGTCAGTGCAGGAGGAATATTGAGTAACTTGGTGGTGTGATAGTTTGGCTGCAGCAGAGAGAGAGGGAGCTTGTGAGATATGCATGCCAATTAAGATGCTCAAGAAATGAACATGAATTCATTTCGGGGACACACCAGCCCCCTCCTCTTCATGTGTCCCTAGGGATGCTTCTGGAATTGCCAGAGCTGAAAATTAAATTATAAACGTAAAACATGACATTGAAAATGTAATGTCTCCTTTGATAATATCAGTGTGATGATTCATCAGTGGGCAGGACAGTAGCAATCCTGGACCCAGACTACAAGGCATGGTTAGGTAGACGCTGGCAATTCCTCCATCTCTCATGGTGCAGTTTTTCTAAAGGTTGAGGTCAGATTGTGTCACTGAACACATCTGCACTAAAGACCTCCTACACATACAACAGACAGAGGAGGTCCCTGCAAAGGCACAACTGCAACATGTGGCTCCAGCCCAGAAAAGCTTATAGTATTATTGCATCACAAATACTCAGAAAAAGCAAATATCAGTGTAGTTCAATATGTGAGTGTCAGGGTATGTTGCAGAAATCTTCCACAGTGGTGTTTCACCATGTGGGATTTGGTGTTGTCATGCTGAACAGACACACAATCCATGTTTTCTAAGCAGACTCCTCTTCTAAGCTGTGTTTTAAATTCTTCTCATTAGAACAGGAAACAAGCCACTAATAAGAACGAATTCTCTTGTAGTTTGCATCCATGAGTCACAAAACAAAACTGCAGAGCACTTTGTTTATCTCCCTGTTCACAGGACTCAGCATCCATGTGCTGTGTATGCTGAGTCATTCATAAAGACAATAATAACAACAATAACAGCCCAATAAGAGCTACAGGAGTTCAGAGGGCAAAAAGTTTCACCAAACAGGTGGTCCATAGGTTCAGCTTTGTGGGATGAACAGGTTTGGAATAGGCAGAGAAGTGTCCTATGAGGAAGAAATAGACATAAGAAGATTTTTTTGCAATTGCAATAGCCATCAGGGGCCTATCATATAAAATACGTGACTAAAGAGGACTGGTGTAGACAAAAGACAGAGATGGGGCCTGTGGTAAACTGGAATGCGACTGAACTGGCACATGATTCAAAAATTTCTAAAACAGTCTATAGGCAAAACAAAACAAATCTAGGGACCAGATATGGCCTGTGTACATTAACTGTGTGACCTCTGATTTAGGGGATAAAAAGGAGGACAACTGTGAGCAGTTGGATGGGAAATAAAATTAGCACTGTGCTTGAAATGATATATCCAGTTTGAACTGACTGAGTAGAGCACGTAGAGGAAAGTAAGTTTTTTCCCCAATCTCTTTGCAGGGTCTTTTTCCTCTTCCTGTTTCTTGATTACCTGTATTCTCATGAGTAATCGTTTTTTTTTTTTTTTTCCTTGTACATTTTTCCTGGATGATCACACCAAGTCCCATGAAATTATTAGCTGTCGACTCCTAAATTTTTATCCAGCTCAAGCCTCTCTCCAGAATTTTAAAACCATACAGCCAACGGCCTATTAGACATTTGCACATGGATGGCCTAAGGACACATGAGATTCAAAAGGTCCACAGTTACATAGACCATCTTAACCCACAAATCAGCTCATTCCCTGTTTCAAACCCTGGTGACTGGCACTAACATCTAGTCAGTTGCCATAACCAGAAACTTAAGCAATGTCCTTGACAATTCTTTTCTCCCTTAACCTGCTTGTCTCATCAGTTCTCAGAAAGTATTAACTCTGCCTTCTAAACATCCTCAGATTTGCTAGTGAAGTTACTAATTTGCATAAATCAAGCACACACTTACACACTCATATACACCCACAACTCACATCTGCTATGAATCCCTGATTTATTTAGCCCATGATAGAGAATGAACAATGGTATTGTGGTTCACAGAGGAGGGGCAGGTGCATCATAAACTTTTTCCTATTTTCTCTTTGCCCTGAATCCATATTAGGTACTATGTTGTTGGTGCTGCTCTTTGCATAGGCAGGAACCCAACAAGATTGAGGAAATAAAGTCCAAATCCTTGTTTCAGCACTACATTTTTATACTCAGCTTTATGTCCACCATTTCAGAAGAACTTGAACTAATGATCTATATACCTCCACTTAAGGGGGTATTTACAAGCATTGACCTTTCCTGGTTCCTTAAGTAAACTCGGCATCAGAAAGGCAATATTCTTTTTGCAGGAAAAGAAAGCAGTCAATGCCCAAGAGTCTTGCAACAATACATCTGCCTCAACTTTTACAGAGTCCTAAAAAGCAGCAACCTTTGTTTCTCAAAAGCATTTCTCAAACCATTTCCATTATCTTATTTTAGGCCACTAGGCTTGCTGGCTTAGATGAAGACACAACCTCCTAACTCACTTCATTGACCATTTTGTCTCCCTGTAATATACTCCATAAACTGAAACCAGTATTACGTCTCTGAAATGCCTTCATGATCCAGCTACACCTATGACTGTAGCTCATCTGTCCCCACTCCTCATTCAGTTAACCAGAACTTCTTTTAGATTCTTGCAACAACCAAGTGTTGTCATGTCTGGACCTTTCCATATACTGTACCTTTTCCATGAACACTCTCTTGTCAACTCCTCCTTATCGCTCAAGTGTATGCAAGGATGTCACAATTTCTAAGAGGCTATCTGTGATGTGCAATTCTGGGTTAGATGCCTCCCCCAAACTATCCAATATTTTATTTTTCATAGTGTTTATCTTGCAGTATCTAGTTATATAGCTTTTTAAGACTGCCAAGTTTTATGAGATTAAGGACCATGTTTGCCTTATTTCTTACTGTGTCCCACAACTTACAGTTGCCTTGTAGAAAACCCCAAAATACTTTTCAAAGAATTTGAGGGAAGTGACAAAAACAGGGCAGTGTTTTAAAAACTCAAAACATTCCATGATACGTAAAACATGCCAGGGGAAGGAATTCTGAAAGAAAACAATTTAAACGGTGAATCAGCTGTCCAGTTTTGAAATATTGGAAGCTTCCCATGGAATAAGAAACTTGGAAATAAGATAAATGAAACAGGAATAACAGGCATGACTTGGTGAACATCAATACAAAGAATCAAAAAAAAATACAAAATCCTGGAAGATGCTACCAAAAATGCAAGGGTTGTGATACCATTCCCAAAAGCTGGGAAATAAAAAAATGGAAACAGATTTTGGGAGAAAGACAATTAAGTTTACTACTTGAATATCTAAAGAATATTCCAATAGCCATTAAGAAAGTGGACATGGAATTTGGAAAGACCACACAAGGGAGGTCTTAGACTTCAACCTCACTAGTGTTGGGAGCCCTCGTTATCAGGCCATATGGGATTCCTTATCTACTTCTGATATCAGAATCCTTTTTTTCCTACGTGAAATTCATTCCATCAGGTCTAGGAGGCACTGACCATAAGCTTTATCCTAGCACAGGGTAGGTCTAAGGCTGAGACATGGCCAACTGACATCATAAAGTGATAGATATAGGCCATGCCAGGCCTATCTGAATCTTCTTTGAGAATGTTCTGCTGAAGATCACAAAAAGCAAAACAAAACAAACGAACAAATAAAAGAGACTCTTTCCTACACTGTTACTAAGGGAGGAGAATGTGAGAGTGTGGTTATCAACAGACATCTTCAAATAGATCTCTCTGAAGAAGAAAGCCAAGTAAAGAGAAAGAGAAATAATAGATAGTAAGTGTAAGGCCATATGTATTGCCAGATTCTCTAGCGATGTCAGCCAAAACATTAGGTTTTCACAGAAGCTAACTGGAGTTAGGATACCATCACTTCAAACTGAAAGGGTCTTGAGAGGTAGAAACAGTGACTGCTGAGTTGAAGTCATATGAATAAGAGAGCTCTCAAGAAAGTGCCTTGGAGAAGGAAGAGCAGAGGATTAGGATGAAACTCTGAAGAATTACCACTGAAAAAGAACATGAAAGTTCAAAGACTGAAAGAAAGTGAGACCCAAAGTTGAATGCAGAATTGACAATAGATAATTAACTGGAGGATAATAATTGGGCAAACATGAAGATTGCTGCTCAATGGCTAAAGTTACTGAAAATATATAGATATATTCTTAGGTGGGTAATGAATATCAACAATGAAAATCCAGATAAGATTGACTCTTGAAGTGACAGGGACTCCAAATTATTACATGTAGAGTGACGAGAATGGGCTAAATTTCACCCAGGGTTTATATGGATTAAGTTTTCTCTTAATTAAACCCATTCTTAAAATAAGTATTTATTTCCATGCCTTAAATGCACATCTCTAAAAAAATTATTTGCATCCAATTACATTACCTTAGAGCAATTTTTCCACTTCTTTTTTTTTACTTGTAAAATTGTCTGACTAGCAACTCTCTTACAGTGTGTTGGCATTAGCTGACAGATGCTAGATGGTATCTTACATTCCTTTCTAAAAATAGGGAAATAATATGTGAGTTATGTTCATCTTTGAGAGAAAAAGATATGGTGTATAGGAAGTCAGACATACTCTACCAACAAGCCAGAAGAGAAATTCCAGATTTGAAGATGTCAGGATTTTTCTAAGTCACGGGAAACAATCCAATGGCAAAAAATATTTTTGTTGCACAGAATATTAGGAGTGATGGAGAGTAAGTGATCTCCACTTTTCCTGGCAATAGGATTAAAATGACAATAATTATAATTATAGCCACTAGCATTTATTCAGCACTTATTAAAAGAAAATGTCCATAGCATGACAAATGTATAATTGTAAGGAATGATCTCAATAACTACATATGGTGTGAACTTTTATAGATGCAGAAAATGAGACGTAGACTGTGTTCTAGAATTTGACCAAGGTCACACCAATAGTACACATCAGCACTGGGATATAGATGAAGTTTGAACTTTAGGGTCTGCATTCTTGACTTTTCTACCATATGCCTACCATGTAAAGCAATGAGGATTCAAGTTAGCCAGCAAGATAACAGAACATATAGCATTGAAAGGCCGTAGGTTCTCTTCTTCTAAAGATTTTTTTTAAAAGCAACAACACAACTAAAGATTAAGAAGTATTTTGTTATTCCCAGTTGAGTTATGAAAAGAAGTCCTTTTTACAGGTAGGAGAATAAATTGGAAGCAGTCTTAAGTACATTTCAGCCTTCCCTGTATTGACCAAACTCTTGAACTGCACTAAAACATAACAGTTCATCTTTGTAGGTAAATTAAAGTGCTAGGGTTTTCAAAACAGAACCTTTATCACTGATGTTTGGGTATAGTGGAGAAATAACTATTTTAAGACAATGATATAGAATAAAATGTTTACGAATTCCTAAGTATTTCAACAATTATTACATTCATAAATTGAATCAATAGAGGTAACACACTCTAGCTTACTAGTGCTTCGTGAGTTTTCAGCTCATTAACATGGGTCAAATTTATGCAATGCCAAATTACACAGAGCCAAATTTATTGCCAAAACTACTTTAAAGATCACAGAAACAAAAATTAGTGTATAAAGTATCGAAACCAAACCTTGTCTAAAATGTTTGTTTATGAATTTTTAAAAGCGCATCAAAGAGGTGGTGAAATTTATTTCTTTGCTAGAACTGATTGAGAAAACCTATATAAGCATACTTTCAAAAATCCAATCTTCCCCCAATTTTTTCTTCAACCTTGACCCAAACAGCCAGCCTGAGATACAGAGAAAGAATTCAATCTTGGCCCCCTCTCAAGAGACTTGAACTACCAACTGGAAAGAAGGGCTTTTTGAGGAATAAGAAGCCCGGCTGCACTCTCTGGCCCACTGGGCCTTGGCTAGCACAGAAACCAGTCAGTTCTGCTTACCTGAGCAATATCATTTAGATAGTGACACCTTTCTTGGTTAGTGTTCCAGGTTGAGAGTTTGTGCAAAAAGGTGACGACAGTAAGGGAGGGCAGAGAGTCAGTGCTGACAGCCTGGCACACATCCCTACACTGGAAACTTTTTCCTATGGTGCTGGTTGGTGGAGAGGTATTGTAGGAAGGAGTGCTTCCAGGGAATCTGGGAAGTTTGTGGAAATAGAAGGGAATGGACAGAGCAGGAATAAGATCACCAGTGCTGGGGGCTGGTGGGAGCGCAAATTCAGTCAAGGTTAGTGACTATACTTCACATATTATTAAGAAAGAGTTAAAGGTGTTGGTCCTTATAAGGCTTATAAATTGAATTTCATAGACTCTTCCCAGCCTTTGACTAAGGGCTTAATGATTTTTGTTTGTTTTCTTATTTAATGGGAGGTGATCACACATTGGTTTAAAACATAGCTCTTTAATCCGGCTCCCTAGGTTTGAAATCTCTCTTCACATTTTCCTATATTTTTGGCCTTGGATGATTTGTTTAATCTCTCCATGACTCAGTTTCCTAATCTGTAAAAAGTGGAGTAATAATAGTAACCCACCTCAGAATGTTGTGAGTATTAACTGAATTAATACAAGCAAAATGCTTAGATCGGCACCTGGCACAAATAGAGTACTTAACAAATATTAGTCATTATGCTTTTGTAATTATTATTATTGTTGTTTAATGCATCTGAAAACCATGTACTAAGCCTGGTGAAGCACAGAATGCAGACTAGAGTTACAGGCACATAAACATGCAAAAGCAGAACTCAAGTCTACCTTTAGGGCTTCCAAGCCACAGGAGAATGTCTTGTATATCACACAACTCTACACTCTACCTTCAGGGTCTGAAAAAACAAGCTTGTACAACCTGCCTGGGAACTCAGCTGACCTTCATTATTCCAAGTGGCATCTATTTCACAGGTTGCACTGGGGCTGGGTCTGACTAGGGATCAGACCACTGCTCACTTTTGTCAGGTGCATTAACTCATGGACCACTAGGCTGCTCTTTAGTGCAGGATTAGTCATTTACTAATTGCTAATTACTCCAGTGGCCACAGACCTAAGGTCAGCAATTTTCTCCTTTCACACCAGGAGGATCCAGCATAATAGAGGCTAGACAGGTAATTTGCATAGTCTCTACTTAGGAGGAGAAGCCACATATAAAGAAGGCAGAGGTGGACTCTGTGCTGAAAGCAAGCAAAGACAGCACCATTTGACGGGAGCTTCCATAAGCTGCTCTTGGGAACACCTGTCCCATTTCTCCTGCTGGGAAATAGTTTCTCACATTTGATGCTTCAGCAGGCCAGCTGGGGGAACCAGACAAGGTCCGACTCTGGGCCCCACATCACTTTTACTGGAAATTCTTTTGCACTCTGAGCATCTGGAGAATCATCCAACTATGTTTGCCGAACTTGCTTGTATGTAAGAAGGGTGTTTGTTTTATGATCAGTGTCTTTGGTTTTAAATAAGAATACTGCAGGAGATGATCCCACTATGATCCTTGCTAATGTACCTCTAGGCTAATAAGTACTGACATGATCCTGCTCTTTGATTTCATGAATAAGAAAATAAAATGGGAAATGTGTGGCATTTAAAAAAATTATTATTATTACTGAGTGTAAAATTTATTTTAACCCTCTCTGTGGTGGTTAAGTTTCAAGTTGAATGTGCTGCTTGCCAGATTGTATCTCCTGTTCCTCCTCTCCTTAAATATGTGCTTATTTACTTCCTGCAGAGTTCAATTTTAGAACCCATCAAAGTAGATCCACTCAGGCTCTGACTACATTTTCATGCATAAATTCAGAGATGTCTTCAGAAGGAATCGCACTTGCATATGCAAATACTTTCCCATGCCTTTTCATTTCTACTTTTGGCCTGCACAGTTTTTAATTCATGCAAACACATTACACAAACAAATATGGGCTCAGTAACAACACACGGCATGTGTGAATTGTTAATTGCGGAGCTATGAGTTTGATATGGCCAAGCAACTTCCATTATTATCAATGGAAGGAAACAAGATTAAACAGGAAGAATAAAGGTATATTTGAAAATAAAATCCCAGCACTTGGTTTCGTTTTATGTAAATATTGATAAGGGAGTAGGTAACAGGCCAATCCACAATTCAACAATAATCCGGAATCCTCAGCTCAGGGCACAATGATCCAGAAGCCAGGATGCACCTTTAATGAGACTCAGGAAGAAGAGAGCACATTTCAGCACAGAATCACCAGAAACTAAAACATATGCGGCAACACCGAAAATGAAACAAAAACTACAGCAGAAAATGAAAGACTTTCAACCCCTTTTGATGTGCACCACCTTTCAAAATATTTAAGTCCTGTGTTAATGATGCTCTTGGAAACAACAGGTAGGTGTCCTAATTTTTTCATAATGGGAACTTACGCACTCTCCTAATTACTTAAGCCATGATTTTTCCTGTTTTCCCCTCCAATTCACACTACCTGTAATCTGGGGTCAGGTGAGAACTTAAGGAAGTCAAACTCTTGTTGAAGTTGCTCACACATCACAGGTATTTGATCCAGAGAAATTTTCAAACAGTCCCTGCCCCTGTTTTCTCATGGAGGAGGATCAGCCTGTGTCTCATTTACACAAAGATAATTCAGAAAATAGGAACAAAAATTAAGTAAAAATTGTATCTTGTAAGAGTCTACAGTCACAACAGAAACACAATTTTAGTTGTTTCTCTGTTGATTTTTCCAGTATTCTGTTAAATACAAAAGGTGGAACTAGGCTAAAGGGGGAATATATGAGAACATGTTTTTTTAGAACAAACTCTGGAATATAGATTTATATAGCTTGGTCATAATGCTAATTAATAACACATACACGTTTCCTAAGAAATAAGGAAGAGTGAAAGTGATTTAAGGAAGCTAGGAAACCAGGAACGGAATTCCAAACTAAGGTATCTCATCAGGAATTAAACTCATTGCAACATTTACTGCCAAGGACATGGAACAGAAATAAAGAATCAGTGTTATAAAACAAATGATGCAGTAACCTGGCAGAGCAGGGCCTAGACCCCTGGTGCTGGAAAGTGACCCTTCCCTGTGCATTCATGGTAGGTTTGTGCATTCACTTGTAATTTTGCTGAGCTGTCAATGTAAATTGCACACACGGTGCTGAGGCTGATTCTAAAAGCACAAGACACAGAGCTGTTGAGTGGACTCGGCCACACTGCCTCAGCTCTGCTCTGCTAGTCTACGTGTTGACGCGTTCACAACAACCCTGGGCAAGTGTAAACAGAATTCTTCATGGATATCGGACATGAAGAGAATGCCAACTGTT
Organism: Cynocephalus volans; assembly: GCF_027409185.1. Lineage (NCBI taxonomy): Eukaryota > Metazoa > Chordata > Mammalia > Dermoptera > Cynocephalidae > Cynocephalus > Cynocephalus volans. The sequence goes on along the minus strand of NC_084461.1, from coordinate 148,399,159 downwards.
AGTGCCTGGGAGAAAAATACTCTCCTTCCAAAAGAAATCAAAATACTATAAGAAAATTAAGGTTCAGCAAAAGTAGGAGGGAGAATTACATCAGTGAAATTGGATAACAGCATACACGTGTCCACCAATGCTCTCAAACACAAAAAGAAAAAAGTATAACTCAGATTTAGTACCTCACTTTGGTGGGGGAGAAATTATATATTATTATACAGAGAGGTTTTAAATATGTTTTAACCAATATACACCATTTGTTCAAAGAGCATCTGACGGAGAAGCCCAATATGTAAAGCAGGAGAAATTTGAGCGCTTGTAGGCTTGTAGTGGGCTTCAAGGAGAATAGTTTAAAAACCACAGATAATCTCATACTATGGCCTCACGGATACCTGTTATGGAGTCAAGGGTCTGCTCTATGTTATATCTGTCAAAACCCACCATGGCAGGTCTCCAAAAGCAAACATAAAATTGTTGAATTTAGTGTCCAGGATCGAAGAATCACTTCTGTATTACCCACAGGAGTGGGATCTGATAACAGAAGTTGTTCTCTTAAGCGAAACTCTAATGGGGTAGTTGCATGCCAGCATGCTTTGCTTTCAGTTTTCACCAACCTGTCGTTGAGATGCAACAGCAGAAGTCAATGTGACACAGCTCAGAGCAAGTCAGTGGGGGCAGCTCTACGTACCTTGTCTAGGAAACTCATCTGACTCCCGGTGAACAAGGTCTGTGACTCGGTTTCCATAGTGCATCCTGCTGTCATGGTCATAGGCCTTCAGAGTCTCACTGGAACTGTAGGACTTCTGCGTGGGCACGCGGCAGTCTTCGCTGTCCAGGGAGGAGCTCGTGTAGCGACACTCTTTGCCACACCGTCCTCTGGTCAAAGAGCGGTGTCGCCGGTCCTTTACATCCATTACTCCAGATTGAGCAGAACACTGATGCTTTCAAAAAAGTCAGGCCTCAGTTTTGGCACTTTTCACTTTGCCACCTAAAATCATCAAAGAAAAAAACCAAGACTGTGATTACAAGAAATGTTGCTCTCAGTTGTGATTCACGCTCTAACTCAGAGGAAAACATGAAAAGGCGAATTTGGTCATCTCTGCACAATCTCTTTTGCAAAAGCTTAATGTATAGTTAAACAATCAGCCTAAATAGAAGAACTTGATACAGTAAATTAATTTTCTTGCTGTTTAATTTAATAGATTTGGAAAAAAAACTAAAGCAAAAAACCCTCATCTTTTGATTTTCTGTAAATGCACAGATGACACGATAACTCACTCTAATGCAAGATTTTGCTGTGAAGCAGTTTAAAGCTAAGTTGATTTTATCCTTCTTTAATTACATTCTCTTTTTGCTACAGAAGGGTAGGGGAGGAAACAAATACAAGAAAAGAAAGAAGGAAGGAAGGAAAGAAAAAAAAGAAAGGAAGGAAGGAATATGCTACATATTCCTTTGAGCATGAGGCATAAATATGTACTATTAATGCTCTGCAATGGTACCCAGTCACATTCAACTAACATAAAATTGCTTAGCTGGGTCTAGAAAATAATACTATAAGGTGTTCTTAACATACAAACAATCCTTCTCTGATATCTTTAACGAGACTTAAGCAAAGTCCCAGTCAGTTTTCTCTCCTTTGAAAATCTGTGTCTTGGACACACCTGGTTATTTCCTCTACCTACTCACCCACCAACAGGTGATCTTGCTGACAATGAGTCTAATTGAAATAACCACGTGATCACCAACCTAAGCTCATACTGTTCCCTTCGTTGCTGGGATGCCCACTGCAGAAAAGGAAATATGTGGAAGAGCACTGAATACAATAGGTAAGCTGATGGGAAGGGACCCCTCTAGCATATGAACTGGCAACCAAGGAGCCCCACAGGCTGTCGTTTGATACCCTCAGCCTGGAAGTGCATGCCAAACATCATTCAGAAAACACTAGCCTTCTGTCTAGTAAATATGACAAAAATGCTTAGGCACCTCCAAATTCCAAATGATAGGCTCTTACTGATTTCATTTGCCATGCAAAATAGCATGGACCATAGGGCCAGGGCCTGGACAGAATGGACAAATACAAATTTTAATTAAAATGGAAAATACAACCCAGAGCCAGGGTAATGATTTTTTTCCAGGCTATTGTTGCTCACTGCTGCCTCAATATGTCAGGAAACACATGGGGAGCAGATCTGTAGTTTGGAACCCCTCTGCTCTTTCTTGGTTATTTACCGCACAGCAATGGAATGCCTGTTTACATGGAAGGGCTAGCCTGTATGCACAGCAATGTTGACAGCATCTGCCCAGAAGCACCAGAAGCCAAGTGGCTCCTCTCTTGTCTTCTCATACCAAGGAGTCCTTCTGGATATCAGGGATCTTTCTAATCTACACTATTTATATACTTTATTAAATATTGCCTATACGAGGGACTTCAAAAAGTTTGTAGAAAAATAAAAATGAAAAGATAATGTGAACCTTCCCATGAACTTTTTGAAGTACCTTGTAATTGTGGACAATGAAAAAGAGGGTACACCTGTTATGAACTCCAAGCACAGGTGTGCTGCTGCCTCAGTTGCTTACAAAAAAGCAAATAGTTTTCTGGAGCCTACAGTTCTTGACTCAGCAAGTTGAGAAGCACCTTTGGAAGTCACCAGTCAAGACCTCAGGACCTGTTTGGAGGACACAAATAGGGTTGGCATGAAAGTTTTTGCTGCTATATAGTTAATTCAAGTGTCTCCACATTAATGCTAATTCTAGATGCCAAGAATTTCCTTCCTGAACTTCTAAAATGTGATTTCAACCTTTTAGAATCCACATTACAGGCACTTTAAGAGCATGGCCATTGGGGTCTTGACTGAATGCCAATCCCACCGTGACCACTGACTAGCCAGAGACCCTGTCAGAATTATTCCTGGACTTTCAAACTCAGTTTCACCACCAGTGAAAATAGAAAATAATAGTATCCACTTCACAGGGTTTTCAGAAATATTAAAGCAGACATTTTAGTAAAGTTCCTAATATGCTGTCTAACACATCATAGAGACTCAATAGAATTAGTTTTTTTCTCCTCTGAATGATTTAAAAAGTTTTTTTCTTATAGTTACAGATTTGCATAAAACAGAGGGGGAAGACCATAATACAAATCTTCGAAACTCACAGTTCTAATTATAAATTCCAATACTTAAAATTGGCACCAATAGAAGAACTTTAGCAGCTGCTGAAGAAAAGTAAGCCTGTGAGCACCAACACTGGAGAGCCACAGGTGGGTTTTTTGTGGGTGGGCGGGGGGGGGGGAGAGTTGAGTGTTTTGAGCCAATTTTATAATTTTCTTCTCTCCTGCTTCACTGTTAGTTTTTACTTTTTAATATTTTCAGTGTTCCTGACTCATGAAATCTTATCTCCTCTACTTTGCATTGTGCTTGGGAAAGTAGGCTGACTCTCTATGTGTGTGAATGTGTGCGTAGGCTTTTTAATCTTTTTTTTTAAAATCATACTCAGAGTGGGAGCCTAAAGGTTTATTACCTATTAATAAAGTACAAGACTTTAGTGTTTAGACATTTTGATGTCTAATTTGGTTGCCCAGCAATCTTTTCCTGATAAATTCCTCTCTCTCGGCTCTGCCCTTGATGGTTAAGTCTGTCAGCAATGTCACCTCTGGATAAGTGATGACAATTTGTATAGAATGAGGTAAAAACTGACAAATCTTAGTCAGGGAAACCTAATTTCTTAGGAACTAAGCAGAGTTCACAGGCTGTTGGCAAATAGATATTTTGTATTTAGCCTGCTTGTTATTTAAAAATTATTATAATTGTCAATGTTAAAAAGCCCAAAGAGGAGAATGTATATTAAAATCTAGATCCCCAGCTTATCTTAAAAAGTCAGGCACTCTAGAAATTTTTCCTTCCGGAAGATAGAATAGACATACTTTTCTCTATTCTTCCCAGAGTACAGGTAAAAATGATGGACATTACATATAAAACAAACATAAGAAGAGTCCAAAAGGTGTAAGAAAAGTAATGAGTTCCCTGTTTTTCTTCGTTTTCTTTTGTTTTTTTGTCCTATAGAATCCAGGTTCAGGTTCAGAGCTAAAGAAGCTGGCAACACAGAAACCTCAATGGGTGCAGAATAACACCAAAAATAAAAATAAAAAATAAAAATAAAAAAACTGTGTCTCCACCCCCAACTTCACTGGCAAAAGCCAAGTGGGAAGTCTACACTAATAAGGTACCCCACCCCAACCAGAGTATTTTCAGAGAAGGCTACAGAGGGAGCCAGGACTTTCATGCCTTCCAGAAAATAATAAAGCTCTCTTCCGCATAGGGAGCCTGAGCTTCCACCCCCACCAGGCACTAACAAGGGGCTCCTTCCCTCTCCACTGGGGTGGTATAGGAGGATGTCTAGTGAAGATCAGGACTTTCACTATCTTTCGGTGGTAATGAGTTCTCACGCTCTGGTGTGGGGTCAATGGATTCCACGTTAGGAGCAGGACAGAAGCTCTCTTCTCTCTACCACCCAGGGAGGTATCAGCGCAGGCCTAGGGGAAGCCAGAACTTCTGTCCTTTCTTTCTCCTTTCAAGTTTTCAAAATTATTTCTGAGGTTGAAGCAAAATTATAACACTCTCTGATGTGATTCGAAATGCATGTAGAGGGCTTGTTTTTAAAATTATATTATAAACGGGGAAGGATAAAAGGATGTAAAAGAAGGTAAGGTTTCAACACTTGACTCAAACTGGTAAAATAATGCAAGCTGTAGACTGTGATAGTAGATGTGTGTAAAATGTAACCACTATAAGGGCCGGCCCCATGGCTCACTCAGGAGAGTGTGGCGCTGGGAGCGCAGTGGCACTGGGAGCGCAGCGGCCGTGGTTCGGATCCTATATAGGGATGGCCGGTGTGCTCACTGGCTGAGCGCAGTGCGGATGACACCAAGCCAATGGTTGCGATCCCCTTACCGGTCACAAAAAAAAAAAAAAAAAAAAGGTATACAAAGAGATGCACTCAAAATCACGACAGATAAATCAAAATGAGTTCCAAAAAAATGTTCAATGACCCACAAGAGAGTGGGAAGAAGAAAAGAGAGAAATGAAAAACAGAATGAGAGAACAAACAGAAAAAAAAAAGCAGACTCAAGCCCTAAAATAACAATAATTATATTAAATGTAAATGGTCTTAATACATCAATTAAAAGACAGACTTCAGCAGACTAAATTTTTAAAAGTAGCCTAACTCTGTGTTGTCAATAAGATATTTTAAACATAATAATCTAGGCACATTAAAAATAAAACTAATGAAAAAGAAATATCATGCAAATATTAATCAAAAGAAAGCAGGGGTGACTATATTAGTATTAGATAAAATGGACTGCCTAGGCAAAGAAAATTATCAGAGACTGGGGAGCATTATGTAATCATAAGAGGGTTAATCCCCCGAGAAGACATGGCAATTCTGCATATTTCTGTACCCCAAAACCAGAGTTGGAAAGTATGTAAAGCAAAAAAATGATAGAACTGAAAGGAAAACGAAATTCACAACTATAGTTGAGGGTTTCAGCACCTGAGTCCCCAAAATTGATAGAACTTCTAAATGGAACATCAGAAAGGATATAAAAGAGCCAAGCAACACCATCAACATCAACCAGCAGTGTCTAGTCAAACTTTACAGAACTGTCCTCCCGACAACAGCAGTTTATACATCCTTCTCAAATGCCCATTGAACATATATCAAGACAGATGATATCCTGGACCGTAAAACAAACCTCAAAAATTTTAAAATAATTGAAACAATGGAACCAAACTAGAAACAATAACAGAAAGAGATGAAAAAAGTCTCCAAACATGTGAAAACTAAATAACACTCTTTTAAATAACCCATGGGTCAAAGAAATAGTCTTCCGGAAAATCAAAATATACATTAAAGTGAATGAAAATAAAAATACAACACATCAAAATTTGTGGACACAGTTAAAGCAGTGATGGGAGGGAAATTTATAAAACTAAATGTACATATTATGAAAGAGGAAGAGTCCAAATAATAATCTAAGCTTCTACCTCAAAAACCAGAGATATACTCAAAGCAAGAAGAAAAAAGGAAATGATAAAGGGAAGAGCTAAAATCAGTGAAATTGGAAACAGAGAAACAATAGAGAAAAACAATGAAACAGTTGTTTCTTTGAAAACCTCAATAAAAGTGACAAACCTCTAGCAAGAACGACAAAGAAAAAATAGAAGACACAAATACCAGTATCAGGAATGAAACGGGGAATATCACTATAGATCACTCCAGACCCTGATGACATGAACAAGGTAACTAGAGAATACTATAAACAGATCTACACACATAACTTTGACAGCTAAGAGGAATGGACCTCAAAAAACTCAAAGTGTAACTCCCAACATGAAAAAGATCATTGAATTATCTTGCAGCTATTAATAAAATTTAATTTGTAATTTTAAACTCACAAAAAATAAAAATAAACAGGCCCAGATGGCTTCATTAGAGAATTCTGCCAAATGTTTAAAGAAGAATTAACACAAATTCTACAAAATCTCTTCTGGAAAATTGAAGAGGAAGATATACTTTCCAATTCATTTTATTGCTACTATTACCCTCGTGCCAAAACTAGACAAAGACAGTACAAAAAACAAAGAAGAAGAAGAAACTAAAGACAATATCTTCTATGAATATAGACACAGAAATCTTTATATTAGCAAATAGAACTTAGTAATATATAAACAGAATTATACACCATAACCAAAAGGGGTTTATTCTGGCAATGCAAGACTGGTTTGATGTTTAAAAATCAATGAATACAATCCATCATATTAATAAGCTAAAGAATTCAGATCACAGGATAATATCGACCAATGCAGAAAGGGCATTTGGCAAAAATCAACATCTTCTCATGATAAAAATTCTTAGAAAAATAGGAATAAAGGGAACTTCCTCAACTTGATAAAGAGCACCAACAAGAAACTACAGCTAACACTACTCTTAACAGTGAAAGAATTCTTCTCCAGGAATAGAAACAAGGCAAGGATTCTGCTTTCACCGGAATTATTTGACATGGTGCTAGAACTTCTCGGTACTGCAATACCACAAGAAAGGGAAATACAAAGCATACAGATCAGAAAGAAAGATATAAGACTTTTCTATGTACAGATGACATGATTGTATCTACAGAAAATCTCAAGGAATCCATAAGAAAACTTTTAGAACTAATACCAGTTTACAAAAGTCATAAGATACGGGGTAAACATGCAAAAATCAATTACATTTCAATATACTAGCAATGAACACATAGAAACTGGAAATCAAAATACAATACCATTTGTAATTACTCAAAAAAAGAAATACTTAGATAGAATCCTAACAAACAAGTACAGAAATCATATGCTAAAAACTATACAATACTGATGAAAGAAACTGAAGAAGATCTAAATGAATGGAGAGAATTACTGTGTCATGCATTGGAAGACTCAACATATGGAAAATATCAATTCTCCCCAAATGGATAAGATTGAATAAAATTCCTGTCAAATCTGAGAAAAAACTTTTGTAGATATGGATATGATTATTCTGAAGTTTATGCAGAAAGGCAGAGGAACTAGAATAGCTAAAATAATTTTTTAAAAATGAAGGAAATGGGAAGAATCAGTTTACCCAATTTTAAGACTTATAGAGCCTCAGTAATCAATACTTTGTGGTACTAGCAGAAGAACAGACACATAAATTAATGGAATAGAACTGAGAACCTAGATAGAGATTCACACAAATCTACCCAACTGATTTTTAAGAAAGGAGCAAAAGTAATTCAATGGAGGTAAGACAGCATTTTCAACAAAGAGTGCTAAAACAATTAGACATCCATAGGCTTAAAAAAAAAAAAAAGGCCCTTGATCTAGTTTTGCACTTTATACAAAAATTAACTCTCAAAGTGGATCACTAACTTAAATATAAAACAAAATGTTTAGAAAACTTTTAGAAAAAAATATGAAATTTTTAGGGTGTGAAAAAAGAGAAAATCTCTAGACTTGACACTAAATGCATGCTGTATAAAAGGAAAAATGAATAAATTAAACTTCATCTGAATTAAAAAGTTTTCTCTGTAAAAGACCCAGTGAGAGGATGAAAAGACAATCTACAAACTGAGAGAACATATGTGCAAACCACACTTAATAAAAGACAAATATCAAGAATACATAAATATGTCTCAAAAATCCAATTAGAAAATTGGCAAAAGAAATGGATTGACATTTCACCAAACAGGATATTACTACAATATTTGCGATATTACTACAAACCTATTAAAATGGCTAAACCTAAAAAAAAAAAAAAAATAGCAACACTAAGTGCTGGCAAGGATGTGGAAAAACTGCATCACTTAAACATTGCTGGCCTGAATGTAAGATTGTAGAGCTACTCTGGAAAACAGTTTAGCAGTTTCTTTAAAAAAAACGTAAAACATAAAACAAAAAGCAACTACATGTGCAACTCCCATACCACCCAGTAATTGCACTCCTGGGCATTTATCCCAGAGAGATGGAAACTTACATTCACACAAAAGCCTGCACAAAAATGTTTATAGCAAAAATTCATTCATAATAGCCCCAAACTAGAAACAACACAGATGTTCTTCAATAGGTGACTGGTTAAACAAACCATGCTCTGAAACACTGCTCAGCAGTAAGAGCAACGCACTACTGAGACGTGCAGCGACCAGGGTGAATCTCCAGGGAATAATGCTGCACGACATGAGCCAATCCCCAAGGTTACAGATAGATTGTATGTCTCCGTTTATATCACATTCTTGAAATGACAAAATTATAGAAATGGAGCACAGATTAGCAGCTGTCAGGGGTAAGAAGGGTGTGAGTGTGTCAGGGAAGTCAGGATGGCTATAACCAGGCAACCTGAGCAGTCCTGTGGTGATGGAGAGGTTCTGGGTCGTGGCTGTATCAATATCAATACCCTGGCTGTGATACCGGCACTACTTTTGCAAGATGTTGCCATTGGTAGACATTGACTAAAGAGTACAAGGGATGTCTCTATTATTCCTTCTGACATCACATGATTCAACAGTTAGAGGAAAGTAAAAAGCGTATTTAAAAAAAAATAAATTAGGCAATGCAGCATACCTGGGCCCAAACTCCATCAATGCCTATTCTGCAAGGTTACTCACAATTTTAAACTGGGTACACACGCTCCACTTTTCAAAAATCATATTATTATTTTACCACTCCTTTTGATCTTGTGGCCAGTCTGCTTCATTTGTTTGAACCCCCTGCGTGGCCAATATAGTCTTTATATTTGTGACTTTTGCTGTAAAGGAAATAAAAACACAGCTGTGGCCCCTGAAAAGGATCACAAAGAGCCATTATAATATAAGAAACAGCATTTGCCAACATATTTTTCTTTTTAAGACAATTCTAAAATAGTAAGATATTAGTCTTAATGCTAATATGGTTGAATATCCATCCTTTAATAAAATGCCTTTATTGTCTACTATGGGTAAGCACTCTCAGCCTAGTTGTCCTTGAAAGTTAAGGTCAACAATTCATGTGGGGGAATGCAAATGTAGAGACTGATTTTTAAAAGTAATTAAAATTGCCTTGAAGCAGTAGGGAAGATAGTAACCAAAATTATAAATCTTTTCCCCAAGCCTCCACCTTTTCCGCCACTGACAAATGGCAATCACAGGATGGCAGTGCCTCTGCCAGCTCGTTACTGCTATGCTGGGGCTTTATCCTGTCACATTCACATCTCCTCCTTTGAAGAGTGTTCACACTGCTTTTTTCATCACTTCTCTAAGTGGGTCCCATCACTTTAGCAGAACGGACTACAGAGTTCTTGCCTGCAAGCCTTTGTCTAATTAACTAATCCTATGAGCTGTAACACTGTTCACTATTAACTTTTCATAATATCCTTCTACTTAAGGGAGTTGACTTGTTAATCACTGACAGCCCTTTTGAGGGGGGTGTGTGTGTGCTGTTGTATATGTGAGTGTACCTGTGTGTGTGTGCACGCATGCATGAATGACGCACAGGTGAATTTTAGGTGCATCCAGTGGAAAGCTACTCTTTCTCTGTCCAAGAAGACTGCAGGCAGTTGTTTAAACTCGCCTCACCTCCTCAGTGGTCTTTGATCCCACCCTGGCATTGTTTTATTGTGCCTAAATATTTCTATCTTATAAATTGACTGCAGACCTTCCAGAGGTGTGGAACCAGAAGAGCCAGCCATTTCCAAATGCCCACATGTATTGGGAATCCGTTAATTCTGAATGAATACAGATCGATGTGACCACCTTTCTTTCCCACTTAAAAATGATGACATATCATTGAAAGAGTTTGTCTAGAAGGGAGTGAGGAAAGAGTCAGTCCACGTGAATCAGATTTTCTTGTTTCTTAACTCGAGCTGGTATCACAGATATTTTAGAAATCTAAGAAAGTTTCACTATATAAGCATGTTTGTAGTTAAACATACATATTTTAAAAAGCTGAATCAGAAAGCTCCTGTGGAAAATCTTTCTTCCTTCTGATAACATGTTAATTGGTTTGCCATCTTGTTTCTTAAATATTGCAGGTGCCACGTTTCTCTGTTTAAAGAGATATAATGGATAATACATGGTCCCTTTATCCTTTACTCCTCTGCAGATTTTGCCTATTACCCAAAAGCAGAAATGCTAAGTCAACCTAAAAACAGTGCATTCGTAGATTCCTTTCTTGTGTGTTAGAACTCCTCAGTGAAAGTTTATTTAAAAATCTTTAAAGCACCAAATGAAACGTAGTATAGAACCCCACACATGAGAGAGAGAGAGAGAAGCTGAGATAGGAAAGGGAGGGGGAATCTCACTCTGCTTACTTCCATCCCCAAGTAGGGCTCTGACGGACATATGTGAAAACAGGTACTCTAAAATGTCCAGTCTCTTCTCTTAGAAACATTTAAGAACAATTCTGATCATACACATCCTCCAAAATATTTAGAGACAGAATATCCCTGTGACCTCTGGGTGGACCAAGGAAAATCTGGTTTAAAATCTACAAAAGTGGAAGATAGTGGCCTAGTAATTTAATGCACTAGTACCTAAGAGGTCAAAGGCAATTGGCTTCCTGTTCTTCTGTGCTGTTCTATTGATATGTCTGGGGATAAAAAGCCAACTCTGGTTAATGTCCAGAGCAAGAAGGGATAAGCAAATTCACAAGTATGTTTTGCTCTCTAGCTTCAGAACTACATGTTGCTGCCTTTTAGAATCTATTAGGGTCCCTGGAGCCATTTGCACAGGAAATAGTGAAAGCAGAAGCCAGGATCTGCTGTCTATGAATTTTATAAATTGTGAAATGCAAAGCCACTTCTATGTGCTAGCAGTCCTAATCAGCAAAAGCCACAAAGGGACAGCATGCACCCTATGAGTCTAGATACTTGCCATGATAGGACAAACTTGAGTGTTTGTGTATCTTCTTATTTGAATAGCAATGAAAAGGCAAACATCAACATCAGATTGGTATTTAGTCTAATTCCAGTCTTTTTCCCCCTCTCCAGTCCAAACTGTTTAACATTCCAGAAAGTCAGCATGGTTACACCTCCTGTGAAAATTTCAATATGAAATGTGGAAGTTTACTGAAGCCTTTGCCTCTTCAGTTCCACCTCCCCACACGCAGGCCAGTCTGCTCTCCTCCCATTTTCCTATGTGCCTCCTGAGATCAGGAGCCGAACAGATGGCTGTACCTTAGGCACTGGCTAAGTTACCGTAACTGGAAAGACAGTCCCTCCCCACTCCTCCTCCCTGCCATGCAGAACTCAGAGAGGCAGCAGAGCAAGCCCAGGAGCCTGCAGCCTCAACAGCTAATGAAGGAAAGAGTTGAGAACCCTCTTCCCTTCCTGTTTCCCACTCCATACGTGGACTGAAAGCAACATCAGATAATCAGAGTGTGCAGAGGATGTTAGATCACAGGTTTCTAGCCATAACATCAAAGTCAAAATCATTGTCAAGTCAAGCTCTCATTTCAGGAATGCCTACAACTTGCCAGCCTTGAGTTAGGCTCCTATGGTAAGTTACCAGTAACTGTATAATCCTGTAACACAGATATCCTTAGCTGTGGTTAGAGGTGGGGAAATGCAGACTCTGGGAGGTTAAATGACTTGCTAATTCCACACACCTAAAGTGTTCATGCTAAGACTGGGACTCGGAGGCCTGCATTCATTACAAAAATAGTAACTCAGATAAAAGGGCAGTCTTAGAGTATTCTCTCATGTCTCTTTTGGTCATCAAACTTGTGACTGTCCAAGAACCTAGTTAAAGTCACTAGGCACATCACAATCTGCATGCACTCAAAAAGAAAAACATCCAATCAATTAACTGGTGTATGCAAGTCCCTCTTACATATCATGAACAGTGGAAACAAAGGAGAGACATACCATGAGGAAGAGTCAAAAAAAAGTTGACAGGAATAGGATTCAGCTTCTACATCTGGAAAATGGGGATAAGATTCCTACTTTGAAGTCGTTGTGAGAACGTCAAACTACCATGTGCGAATCTCCTAATAACGAATGCTCAGATAGTGACAGATTCCACCATCACCATCACCATCTTCTTCACCACCATCAATCATTATCAATATTACCTTACCTTAAACAATAACAGTTGCTGTTACTTCGTGATCCCCAAAGTACAAATTAAGTAGCAGTATTCTAAATTATGTATGTTAGGTTGATACATTTCTGAGTTCTGACGGGTTAGCACTGTGACACTTGCTTAGGATGGAAACACAGATATTAATAACCCCATTCGCTATTCAACTTTTGCTGCATGATATAGTTCCACTAACACTGAAAAGTTGAAACTGAGATGTTCCAACAACATCATTCTTAATCAAGTCAGATACACTTTGCCCTGTATTTTAAATAGGCCTTGTATTTTAAATTGCCCTGTACTTTAATTAGGAGATTCACTATGAAGTTCATCATAGAAATGATAACACATATGATAAGGTGAAAATGATATGAAAAAGATTAGTTATTTATAATTAACTTATGAGCAGTTTTAAAAGCTAGAGCATGGTAACTGGAAATTCTGTTGTTTACTGCACCTAAACAATGGATCTGGAGATGCAGGATTTGAGGAATTAGGATGGGTCTGGATTACTCTGCATAACAGAGATGTAGAAAGGTCTTAAGGAAGTAGGTAAGCACAGAGACTGGAATTGGGAGGTTTTGGAGATCTTGTGGGGAAGGATATAGAATGGAGTGGAGAATGGAGATACTCCCTGGAGACTTTCAGGGTAGACCGTAATGTACTGGGGGATAGAAACCCTTTGTGCTCCCTCTTCTGACTGAAAATGTGGGGAGGGGAGCTTCACAGTACAATATACATTATGATTTTGTTATGAATTTGACGGCATGTGTGTGTGTGAGGGTAGAGTCAATATTTTTTATTATTTTACTATTATGAGAAAGCAGATAATATTCATTAAAGCCTTGCTTCAATGATGAGATGGTGCAAGAACAGAGGAGCAAAATCCAGGAGACACTAACAAGAGGGCAGGGACCTCGTCTCTTGCCAGCAAATCTATCTCTAGTAGCTGGCAGAGAACCCATCATCAGAGAGTACCCAATAAAGCTTTGTTAAAAATAGCTATGCATTTACGAAAAGTATCTCAAGAAAAAATAACAGGAAAAATGTTTAAAAGAGCTTAGAGCCATTGTTGTTTTTCTTAGTGTTTAACTGTCCTGAACATGTTTTACAGGTCTATTGTTAATTTGCAGGATTTATATAAGAAGTTTTATACAAATTTTGTGACATATTTCCTTCTTGGTTTGTCAAACGAATACAATGTAAGTGTTCTCTTTCCAGATAGTTCCTGCTTCCTTAATTAGAAAACAAAACAAAAATATCGTGAACTGCTTGGAAAATTTTTAAATAGTACTCAAAGTGTAGGAGCTGGCCCCTGATATGATGTAAAGTCAGAATCAATGTCCTACATTTAAAACATCTTTCTGTTTTGGAAAGTATGTGCTGAGGCCTAGCTATACTATATGTCAGGAATCAAGAAACATTTTCTGTAAAGATCCAGATAGTAAATATTTTTTTGCATATCATAGGGCCTGCTGCAATTACTCAACTGTGCCATTGTAGCACAAATACAGCAATAGACAATACTCAAATAAATGGGTGTGTCTGTGTTTCAATAAAACTTTATTTACAAAAGCAGCCAGCAAGTTGAATTTGACCCTCGGGCCACAGTATGATAACACCTGCCAGAAGCAAGAAATCAGAAGTCTGGAATTCTGGCCACATATTAATTTAACTAAACATGCCTCACTAAGGATCTTCTAGAAGATGAGAACTTCCTTACCAGAAACTTTGCAACAACGTTGAATTAACATATACAGGTATTCACGGTAAACAAGTATAGGGACAATAAGTAGAAGAATATAACTAGAGACAATGTCTTGTAGTTAGGAGGTTACTGATTTGAAATTGATCCATTTTCTTAAACTACAAGCCAAAGCTATACATCTCTTGAGAAGATATATTTGTATTTAACTGCTCTTGTGACAATAGTTTGAAATTTAACCTTTCTGTATAATAAGTGTTTAGTTCTTGCCTAACTGCTCCTGCTATTATTTCACCAATTTTTTCTGGCATTGAGGTTCATCAGTGAATATTAGAAACACCAATAATAATATCAAATTATTTATTTTCTTATATCACTCTCCTATTTGTATTTCTTTATATCTTATTTTGTATTTATGAAATAGAAGATGATAATTCACTTGCCAAATGACCATGAATGTTGATAGTTCAAGTTTGAAGCTCCAGAAGAATACAAATGCACTGAAAAAGCTCATACCCATTCTCACTGAAAAGAGAATTTATTAAGAAGTAAGGAGTAATAATTTGGGTAATAGTTTAAGAGTTCATTTATATAAACCTGTATTAAAAGAACTCTTTGTAGCCTGTGCTTACTGTTGTAGTTTATAGTTGTAAATCAATAGATGATATGAAAGAGAAGATTAGAAAATGCACAGCCCAATGGAAAACTTTGTGTAAATTTAAAAATAGCTCAATAACATCAATCTCAAAATTGTGTACTAGCATCCCTACATTTCCTAATGATCCCTCAAGGTTTACCATTATATTTTTACAGCCATTCGCACTGCCATTCATCAGAAACATAATGCTGTAATCACTCAGAGGTTCAAGGAAATGAAAGTCTCTCACATTTGCCTACTACCCTCTGTTTTCTAATATAGTATCAAATGTTACAACAGTGTAAACTCTTCCATACATGCAGATAAAAGCCACTGTGGGAGACAGATGTGATGAACTGCCTGAAATACAGAGGCAGTTTCTGATTTTTGAGAGGGGAACGTTCCCTCCCAAAGCAATTACAAACATACCTCATGCTATGAAATGTTTGTGTTCTAGTACAACTGCCTGAGAACTGAATTCTGCTTCTTCATTGCCTTTGATTCTAAAAAATGGAGGGCTACTCTTGTGGGGGAAAAGAATAAAGGCTCAAAGAAGTCATCAAAACCCTACTTTCAAAAGACGTACACTCTTTAAATCCTGGAAATGGAAAAGAAAGCAATGCTTGATAAAGTAATAGTGGTCCTCAAAAGAGGTTGGTATAAACCCTAAATAGTCAGGATTGCTGGGAACAACAGTGAAGGACTCAAAGGACAAATGGAAGTGAAAACGAAAGAGGGGCACACCACAATTAAATGCCAGTCAGATTCTATCAAATGCCTTCCCTGATTCACCAGCAAGATGACATGCAATACTCTAGGGTGACTCAAATAAAACTTCATCACACTTTATGGAAGCGGCAGGATTTTAAAAAGTAACAGGTTGATTTGGCCAGCAGGAGCAGTTGATGACACAGAGCAGAAGCAGCAGCTCAAAATATATCGAGGGATGAACAAATAGAGTGACATGTTTCCTATAAACCACAATGGAAGGAACTGCAGATGGGGCTACACTGTCCCTGCTTGTGAAAAGCAGCTCATCCATTATGGGAAATGCACATTACATGATTTGGCATGAGGTTTATCCCAAATTATCATTAATCTATTTATCTGGGTACCTGAAACATTTTATGTACATGAATAAAAATGTAGCAATTGCTGCACCACACTAGGGACTGGAAATTTGCTATCTCCTTGAACAACACAATAACCACTTTATTAGACACCCCTAACGCCATTTTACAGATAAGGAACAAAATAAAAAAAACTTGGCTTAAGATTACACAAAAGCATTTAAAAAATTACATAAAAGCAGCACAGCCTAGATCGGAATCCAGATATGTGGCTTTAAATCCAGATTTTACTAACACATGCCATCTCCTTGTGTTTCTCTTTCATGTGTTCTCCCACTTTTTTCAAACAGCATGCTTAATATCTACAGTGCAAAAAAGACCTCAAACCTCAAGAACTTAGAAAACTGTCTGTGAAGCTACCTCTTCTTATTATCTAAATTTTGGGAAGTTAAATTTTCTCTCCGGTAAGAAAATGCTTCAAAAATAAATTGAGGAATTCCAACTCTTAATCAAGGTTCAATTCCATGACCTCTCTTTCTGTGTTAACCCCTTTCTCTTTTTCTTATACCCAAATGTTTTGATGGGATTTAATAAAAATTAAATTTGAATTAAAATTCATTCCAGGGGAATTTTGCACCTCTTCTTGAGATGATAAGTGACAGTTCGCATTCTCACAATCATGATAAATGATTGTTGTGATAAATGATTGTTGTAATAAAAGGATGCTGAAAAGAGAGGCTCAATTGGTTGTAAGAGGAAAGGAGTCAGACATTCTATAACTAAGACTTGACTTCATTCAGTCCCTGTGATTTCCACTTAACAAGCACTTCCTGCGCACCCCCAAAGTAGTAGGAACTATGCTGAATGCAGAGAACAGACGAACGAAGAAGACATGTACTCTTTTTGAAAGATCTCACCCACTCCTCAGAAGCCAGACCCAAGCACAGATAATTAATATAAATTCATTGCAATGCCAGTGCCATGAGCGAGACCACCTGGCTACCATACTGCAAAAGTTTCACTGGAACAAGTGTGAGCACATGACCCAAGAAAGGCCAATCAGAATATTTACTCCTGGGATATGAGAATATGTATAAAGGAGAGAGTAATAAAATGGACTGTCTTCCATTGCTTGATCGGTACACACACACTTAGAAGATGTAAGGTCAGAACCCCCTGCTCATAATCAGATGAGCAGATGCAGAAGAAGCTAGCTTTCGAGTAAGAGAAGAATAAAGCAACTATTCGGAGATGAGGATGGAGAAAGAGGCTGTATGATTTTTCAGTACATAGTTCTGGTATCTTGCAGAGGCCTCGGTATAATTCTGCACCTGGATTCACAGAACTATTCCTAGGCCTTTAGAATAAATTTTGCATTTTTGCTTAAACCAACTTGAGTTAGTTTCACATATTCAGAACCCAGAAAGCCCAAATTAGGAAGCCATCACTTGAACTTGAACTTAATTTGCTAATACCAAAACCATTCCTGCATCCAGAATATACTCGTCCCACTAGCAAAACCCTTCAAAATGGCCATCATGCCCACCCTTCCTTTTCTTTATCCACATGGCTCCATCTTCCCAGGAAGGCCTCAACTATTTTACTTTGTATTTGACACACATTAGAGCTGTTTTAGATAATAAAATCTTAGGCTGAAAAAGCTATTTAACTCATTTTAAGTCTGACCCTGTGCATATCTTGGGCATCCAGATGCCTAGGTACAATTTGATGATGCTAACAAGTCAGTCTGCCAGTTTAACTTGCTAAGCAAACGTCAGCAACATTAAATGCCGGAGGTGTGTAAACTGCTGAAGAAATACTATTATTCAGATGGAAAAAGGTGTGTGGCCTGGTTACAAAAATGCTGCTCTTGCTTTGAATAGGGGAAGACATAAAGGAAGTAAAAATATCTTGACTCAGTGCTCGCTTGGGTCGATTATGGGAAAGATTTTGCAATATAGCTATTGACTATCCCAGACGCCAGTGAGGGACTGCATTCCTTTGCAGCTGCCGGGGGTGGGGGTCAGGGGGCGTGGAGGATGTGAAACGCTCTCCACGGGAAAACAGCCCAGAGTTTAGGAATGAAACACACACTACTCAACTGTTTCATTTCCTAAATCACTCATGAATATATTTCCATATGCAATAACAGCCAAATTATTTCAAGTATGTCCCATTGTCTCTATCATATCAGGGTTTATAAAAAAAAGAGAGAGAAGCTGAGGACGTGGGTAGAAGTGGGGGATGCTACTGCCCCCGCCCCCCCACCAGGGCTGGGAAGTCAGTTTACTAGTTTAAAACTTCCTTATAGCCAAATAGCAATCCTTTGATTCTTTCTGCAAAATAAATAACAATACCTAAAATAGAAAAACATAACCTCTTCATTTTCACACCAATCCTTCAGCAGAATCAACCTTTGGAAGAACAAAGATTGAGACCTTCTAAAATAGGCACCCTAGGTACCCGGAATTCTTCATTTGATCTATCCTGGGCCACCACAGATGCTGCACAAACTATGAATTTTGGGAGGAGAGGAGCGGGGTCGGGGGAAGCTGAAAAAGAAGCAGAACTGCCTAGCATTTCTGGGGGCATTATAAATCGAGAGATCAGAGATCAGATACTGGAGCAATGAAGGCTGGCACATAAAGTGGCACTACAGAAATATTTTAAAAATTGGAAATAAAGCATTGAGGACAAATTTATTATTTTAGCATATGGGGAATTGCCAGATTGGAGATTAAAATCCAAGTAGGATGTAGAAAGAATGATAGGTAGGTGGAATTCATAGAATTCTAGTCAGAGGCGAAAACACTCACTTCTCTGCTTCTCTCTGCTCCTTTTTCCACTGGGGTAATATTCCATAGCTGGGCCTCTGAATACACTCCCCGGGTATTGAAATCCAGCTTGAATTGCCTTTGCTATTGGTGAGATCCTGAGCAAAATTCTTAGCCTCTTTTAGTTTCCCTTTACTCCTCTGTGAAATGAGATTAATAATCCTTGCCTTACAAGGCTAGCATTTTAAGGACTAAAAGTGACTGTTCATATAAAAAGTTAACACAGTGCCTAACAGAGTAAGCATTCATACACGCTAGCAAGTTTCCATTCATTCATTCACTGACTTAAAACAATATGGTAGAGGGAAGTAGCTACGATATGAATGTTTGTCCCCTCTCCACTCCAAATTTATATGTTGAAACCTAACCCTGAAGGTGATGGTATTAAGAAGTGGGGCTTTTGAGAGGTGATTAGGTTCATGAGGGCTCTGCTTTCATAAATGAGATTAAAGCCCCTATGAAAAAGGATTAAGAGAGCTTGTTTGCCCCTCCGAGGACATAACAAAAAGACATAATCTATAGAATAGAAAAAGAAAAAACTGTTAAATTAAATTAAGTATGTCAATAAACTTGGGTTTTTTTGTTGTTGTTTTTTTGAAAAAAAAAAAAAACAACAACAAAAAACCTTGAATTTAATATCTTCATCTTAAAGATGAGGAACCTTGGCCACTGGCCCTAAGTCAAAAAGCCCATGAGTGGTGGAGCCTGGTTTTGAATCCAGTCTGACTGCAAACTGGAGCTTTTAGACTCTCCCACTGGAGAATGCTAAAGAAACAGAAAACCCAGGGGACTTGGCTGACTATTTGAGGGAGACACAATGTGCATCTTTCAAATTAGAGTAATTATAGGGTAACATAAAACATGTCAGAGTTTATTCAGGGCAGGCTATATCCATACATGCTCAAGGAAAGCATATCAAGAAAAAGATCCCTGTGGGGGAAGGTTAATCAAAGAGGTTTTTTGAAGGATATAAATATTGAAGCTTTAATTTTTCAATTTATTATTTCTGACCTGTTTCTGACACAAAAGAGAGAAAAATTTCTCTTAATATTCCATCCGGGAAAACCATCACTCCCTCCTCTAGCCTTAATTCACGCTACTCTCTTCACATGGATGGGGTGACGATGATGATGGTGATGATGACGATGATGATGATAATGCTGGTGATGATGATCTTAATGATGACAATCACTATAACAAAAGATATCATTGATTGAAGGCTTCCTTTGTGTCAGAACCTGTGTGAAGGGTTTTATGTACATAGTCTCATTTACTTCTCGGAACAGCAGTGAGGAGTAATGACAACTCTTCTCCCCATTTGACAGATGATAGATCCGAGATTTTAAAAGGTTTAATAATGAATTCAAGGTCACACAAGTAGTAAGTGGCAAAGATGGGACCAAGACCCAAGCATCATAAGCTCCATATCATGCGTTACTCTCCACACTGTCCTTGTCCTCTTCACTTAATGCTGTGCGTCTTAAACTCTAGCGAATATAAGAATCACCTGGGAAACTTTTCAAAACCAGATTGTTGTCCCACTGGCAGAGTTCCTGAGTCAGTAAGTCGAAGGTGGGAAGGTCACAAGAATCAGCATTTCTAACAAGTTCCCAAGTAGTGCTACTGCTCTCCTGAGGCCATAGCTTTACTGGCCTAATAAAATCTTCCATGCACCTGTGAAACCGGATGATCCTAGTACCAAACTCATTGCAATCTTTGAGAATTTAAAGACTTTGTACATGTAAAGCACTTAGAACTAGCAAGCCAGGGAGAGTAAACAATCAACACATTTTGGTGTTGATCATTATCGTTGTTTTTATTGTTGGAAGCCAAGCTGAACTGTTAATAAACAATCTAGCCAGAATAACTTTCCTTTCCGCATTCTAATATTGTCTTTATACCACCATATCCATGATTACATTTTGTTCTATGTCAATTATATGGATGTCCAATTTTCATGCTAAATTTAATTGTCAACACTCCAAGGCAGAAAATATGTTCATTTAGAATGTTTTCCTGTCTTTCCCAGTGCCTAGCACAGTGCTCCAGAAGCATTTATTGAATTGTTTATTGCTTTGTAATAAAATGATTCAAAAGTAGAGAGTGAAACTGGAAGAGATTTAAATTATACTGTTAGGTTCAATTTAGTAGAAGACTTGGTAAAATTCCTTAGGTCTTCTGATTCACGGTCTAATGTCAGCCCTCAGTTTGTTGCACAGACCTAGATATAGCCATGGAAGAAGAGATAAACAGCCAATGTAATTACAGTGACATAATGGTTAAACTTTTATAGCTGAGGGGATCAGCAAATAGGATTTTAAAAATCAAATTAAAACTGTCATTCCACAACATTAAGTTTCCAGAATTTTCATTTTAATATTAATGATTTTTTTTCTCCAAAAAGGAACAAACAATGCTAATTCTACTGCTACAATACTGTTAATGAAGAAATAAAGAATAATTTATCATTGCATAATTAACACAGTACAGTTAAGCATGTTTTAATGATTTTGTATAATGGCTTCTCATAACTAGATGATACTTGTTAGTCATAGTGAAAAGAAAAAAAAGAAAGAACTGTGCAAGGAATCATTAATGAAGATGAATAAACTGACCAGGATTTTATTTTATTCTTTTATAGAAAGTGTTTACAAGCTCACTTGGTGTCTTTTGGCATTGGTTTATTCCTGAATCTGTAGGTGACCAGATGGTTTTAAAACATTTTCACTGATTTAAGAAATGAAAGGCTGAGAAATAAAAGGCTAAGAATGCAACTCATGCAAATCAGTAGGCTTTCTTCTCCTTTGCTTCCAAATGGAATCAACTCTTAAATTTATTGGCTCATTAAACACTGAAGGTAGGAGAATATTGTTATCCTCAGCCATTTAAAACATCTTACATTTATCAGAAAAATTCAGGCTATTTATTGGAATTTTCTGTTCTAAACATCTTACAGGTCAGGAGGTATGACAAGAGAAAAAAAATCGAAGCTGAATTAAAGGTGGTAATACATATGATCTTATTGCTGCTCTTTCTTTTAACGTTGTTACCAAAATTAGATGTGTGAGTTACTAAAGGTTTTATCTACAGTTAATGCCGTGAAGGTTTCAACATTTACATTCCAGTAAAGCAGATGCATATTCAGTTTTGAGTTTTGGAGATGGGGTGAATCGAGTTACTATTTGTCCATCAGAGAGGTTTTAAACAGGTGACCCACATAGTTACCTCTAGCCTGAAGACATAGTTATTTGACTCACATATTATTTAAATAACATTTCAGTTAGTGTCTAACATATGCAAATTGGCAAATTACACATACTATATATATTTCCAGACCATCCAGTAATACTGAACCCGTGATATATAATCTGCAGCAGATAGGTAGGGACTATCCCCTTTTAGAAGAAAGATGTATCCCTAGATTTCTAGTCTTCAATATGCCCTGTTGCCTGACACTCAATCCTATTCTGTCATTTATATTACCTGCTTGACTCCTGTTGACGTTTACATTTATTACTTCGGTCTACTATATTTCTAGCACAGTGGTTCTCAAGGTGCGGCCCCCTGACCAGTAGCAACAGCATTACCTATAAATTTGTCAGGAATGTAGATTCTCTACCCCAACCCAGGTTATTGAATCAGAAAAGCTGGGACCCCAGCATTCTGTCCACACAAGCTTGAAGATGCTATCTATTCTTGCCATGCTTTCATTACCAGAAACCTGTAAAGGATCATTAATAGCGGGGACATTACTAAAAACCTTCTAGGCCTGGTGAACTATAGAGAGACAAAGAGTGATCTCATAGGTAATGCCATAGTCTTCTGCTAGGTTTTCTGTATTTCAGTTGAACTTTTAACATAGAGTTATGAATATCAAGTTTTACCCATGTTTATGAATATTTCTAGATAGCAAGGTGAGTCAAGCTTTCATGAAAGAAGCAAAGAGGGGAAGGAAGAACCTGTTTTTGACCTTGGAGAAGTGATGCCATGGAATTTTTTTTTTTTTTTTTTTTTTTTGGTGGCTGTCCAGTATGGGCATCCGACACTTTGACCTTGCCATGGAATTCTAAATATGGATGTTCAAGACAAACATATTTTCCAGAACTTCCACATCACTTCTGTATCACTTCCTCTCATAGGCTAAGCACAGGTCTAAGGTGGGGGGGGGCAGACTAAAGGGCACGAAGACCCCAAGGACGATTCATTTGGGAGAAAACACACCACAATATCTGACAGCGTCTCTGAGCAGCTGACTGACATCCGCAGCCACATTCCTCTGGGCTTTTTTTACATGAGAACATTTAATCTTTATATTTTTAAGACTCTCCCAGTTGATTTTTTTTTTTTTTTACTTGAAGGTTGACACATTACTAACTGAGGTGGATGCTGGATCACAGATATGAAAAAAGATAGGAGATTTTACCAAGAAAAAATATAAAACATGCTACCTTCAAATTATGGTTGAGAATAAGACTAGATTTCTTCTTTCTTTTCTTAAAGACTAGATTTCCTCTTTCTTTTCTTAAATTATCATTATCAAGTTTCAAAAGGTGTTTTCTGTTTCTTGCCTTATAAAATTTGGAAGACAAGTGTGTGTATATCATCCCTTATCCCCACCTGGGCTTCAGGATTTTACCTTTGACTGTTCTAAGTCTCCATCTTTTGAAAAAGAGCATTATCTTTGGAACCCATTTCCATATAAAAATTGATTCTCATGGATCTTCCCTATTACTCTTCTTTGGATTTTTTCTGGCTTCTTTTTGCCATTCTTGACATATTTTAATTACATTACTTTGCTTTTATGTGTACTAACTATATTTTCTATTCCACTTCTGACACTTTACAACACTTTGCTGGTCCATGTAACTATAGTACAGACTTTGGAAAAGAGTTTATATTGATTGTGGACCCTTTCCTAATTCATTTTGTAATATTTTTCTGGGTTTTCTTTGCTAATTTGTATATTTCTTTATTTTTAAGCTCTCTACTTTTTTCAGTTGCCTGGATTGTTTCTTTGATTTGCTTCAATTAACTTCACATTGCACTCCCAAAATATATTCAGTGCCTCTTATTATTTGATCCTATTCTTTCCAAATGATTGATTCCTCATCAGTTCTTGTCCCAGAAAAACAAATTAGGATATATCCAAAGATTTAGCAACATAGATATTTGTTGACATATTGTTTATAAAAACCAAGTGTTGGGGAACAATTCGTTGTCCAAAAACAAGAGAAAGAATTAATCTAGTGTAGTATTTTACACAATAAAATAATTTATAACTTTCAAATGGAATACAACTATATGTATCAGTATGTAAATATATCTAGTAGAAAAAGCAGGTTATAAGCTATTACATAGGGTATTATCCTATTTTATGGTTGGGTAATAGGGGAAAGTTGTACTCTCTTTTTTTGCATATTCTCTTTTATCTGTATAACCTAATTTATTGATATAGTTCCTTAAGCTCTTCCATCAAAATCTTGATCCATAAGCTTGACAAATAGAAAGATCCCATCTCAGCATGGTGATGCATGAGAAAGAAGGCCAATTTGAATTCCTAGAGTATTGAAGAAAAATGTAGATATCGTTACTGAAATTTTCTTAGAGTACACAGAGGGATTAATGGAAAACTGCATCTTAGAATATTCAGCAAACCTCTTTATCTTCTTACACAGCAAAACTACCCAGAGGTTGTTTTACTACTTGATCTTCCCCAAATCTCACACCCCATAGCAGCTACTCCACTTTCTCTTTTCTTACTCTCGAAGCCCTCCAAATCTTCTCTCTTTATTAGTTTGTCTTTCTTAATTTCCTTGCTCTTCCCAGAAGCTTTTTTTCACTAAGTAAATCAGCCTAAATGTATTATCCTCTTTCTGTTTACCCAACTTGTATTTCCATATATTTTGATAGAGAAGCAGCCAAAGAAAAGGCTCTCCTTGAAAGTACGGCAGAAAGCAGATACAGGGAAAGAGGATAAATTGCATTGATCTTTCAATATTTATATTATACTTTCCAAATAGTCTTTATACTACTTTATATTGGGAGGTTAATACCATAGTTTAATTTGAGTCCCAATTACATCTGCTATTAACATTTACTACCTTTATAATTAGTAAAAACCAAAAGATGAAAGCCCGCAGAAGTGCCCTTGCAGTTCCCACTATTCCCGCTGTTCCATTAAGAGATGTACCCGTCATTTCTACCCTTTACTTCTTTGCTTTGGACAAGTTATTCATGACAAAGCATGGAGTGACCAGTGTATTTTATTTCTCATGGGGGTAACTACCAGAGAGGTTCCACTTGTTCCTCAAAGTTTTAACCTCGCTCATTGTCAAGAATTGCTAACCCTGAATGCCTGCTTTCATCTGTAGCCAGGGACTATGGGAATCCCAAAACTCCACAGACAGTGTCAAGCTCATTCACTTGCATCATATGCAATACAAGTGGGCCAGCTCCAGAAAACATACCCAAAGGCACTTCCTCACTTACAGGGTGGGCACCACTTACTGTAGGATCACATCCAAAACCCCAAAACCAAAGCCAGTGCCAAAGCCCAAAGAATGCGTAATGAATGGGAATAAAGAGCATTTAACAAAACAGCAATCACAAGCCTCATCAAGTTTCCCGAGACAATTCATGAACCACTATCAAAAACTCATTGTTTCCAAATACCTCTTTAATAATCCTGGCTTCCAAATAATACTGGGGAGAAAAAAAATTGAGGTGCCATGTGTCCCAATGGTATCACTATATATCTGATGAAGAACAGACAGAGCAGGAAACAAAAATAAAACCTAAATCACACCAAATACTAAATTTGGAAGACATGCACCGCAACGCTACTGTTTCATGTAAACCAATGAGCACGTATTCCTCATTTTCTAGTTGGAGAGCTTATATCTTAACCAAAATAGCCTACAATTTCTTGTTCTTTCACAACTATTACTTAGCATAAGTGGACAAATATAAAAAAAAAATGTAACTGTAAAAATCAGGGCCACAAAAAACTTGAAGTCCATGTTTTCATACACAAGAAAGCATTTATGCCAATGTTTTGCATAAAACTCAAAGAAAACATAACAAAAAGAAAAAGAGGGCAGGAATTTATAGTCAGCCTGTCATTCCTAATTAGCACCAATTCCCTTAACTATTTCATTCATTCTTTCAAAGATAAGTGCTTTTAAATGGGAAACATGCCTTAAAGAAAGAATATGGCTTTTAGCAATCACCCTTTAGAAATAAGACCTTCATAATGGTGTAATTTCTGATACATTAAGTAAAAGTCTTCATTATAATTATCTAAAAATAAAAAAGATTTTACCTTTTACTCTATTCTAAATGTAAAGGAAATTACAAAGAAATAAAGTTTGCCATTCAAGAGTTCGCAATTTGGAAGTGTCAATAAATCCTATTAAAATTCTTTTTATGATTCTTTATTTCTCTTGTAATTTGACAGACTTAGGGACTGAGATTTTGACTGCAGAGCTCAAGACACCAGACAAAGAACTTTCAGTAGTACAGAATATTTAACCACGTGGAGCAAACAAAAGGAAATAAATTCTCAGTAGGTACAAAAGGTCTCTTACCATATTTAGGATAAAATCTAAACTAATTCGTTACTGTGGCCCATAGGGACTTATTGATGTGGCATCTGCTTTGTGACACTTTCAGCCTTACTGACTCCATTCAAAACAAGGGTCCTTTTTCTTTTACTTGAACCAGCCAAGAATATCCCCACACAGTGCCTTAGCACTTGCTGTTCTCTCTTCCTAAAAGCATCTGCCCTTGGAGCTATGTACAGCTGCCTCTTGATCCTTCTCACAATTCAGGTGTCAATGCACAGGCCCCCTACACAAAAGGACCTTCCCTGGTCTCATTATCTAAACTCAGCACTCATCTCTTACTTCCTATCAGATATTCTTTTTTATTACTTCTTAGCAGTCATCACTCTCCATAATAATCTAGTTCATTGTTTTTATTATTTATTGTCAAGATCTCTTCTCACTACTCTGTAATATAAACTCTGCAAGTGAAAGGGTGCTACATTTCTAGAAGCCAGTTAATACCTGCAGACTGCAAGACAGAAGTTGGAGACATTTAAGACAAAGGCTGGTTCATCGGCTGACCCAGATAGAATCTACTCTACCTTGAAAGTAGGATAGCCGGGTGGAGAAATGACTTTGGCAGAAATGTGTAATAGAAAGCTTACATTTCATCTCCATGTGAAGCACAGCAGGAGGAGAGTGCTTTCTCTAGGCGTTTAGCTCTAGACATGCTTCTGACACAAATGCCTTTCTTCCTGGGCTTTATTTGAAGACGTTGAATGAGGTGACCCCTAGGTGCGAAAGGTCTCAAGAAGGCAGCTGCTCCTGAAACTGCTCTTTCTGTCTTTTTACCCTTTCTCTCCCTGGTTCCACACACTTTTACTGTGATCCTTGGAAGCTCAGAAGGCCATGGTCACCATGCCAGCTGGTGTCTACAAGTATAAACGGTTCTCTTGTTAATCCTTACTGAAGTGTAGAAAATGCCTTTCCTCCTCCCGTACATCAGCCAAGCAACTTGTACTAAAAATCTCAGAAAAAGGAAAACCAAGAAATAAAAGAATTTACCAGCTTTACTTTGAATTGATTTGGCAGGCAAGGCTTATATTCACCTATTTAAGTTCCTTTCTCTTGTACGGTCCTATGTGAGGTAGAAAAAAATGGATGTCCTAGTCATAGTAGAATCATTGGAACTTTGGCTTGCAACAAATTTAGGTTCTTGTTAATTCTGGCATATTGATTCAGGAATAGTCAGATATTCAATAAGTATTTATAGAGCACTAACTATGCACTAAACATGGCCCTAGATACTGTATGATTGGCAGAATGTGTGGGGGGAGGGGTAACTGATTTTTAATATATTAATCGCATTAAATGAGAAAAGGAGAAAATATTACTGTCTTCATAGATAATAAAATATTACTTACGAAAACTCAACCTACATTCTTGGTTTTTAAAAATAAATTATTTGAGAAATAGAAATTCAAAGCTATTCTAACAGGAAAAATTGGGACTCTGCTAAGACTTTAAATTTTTTATTGTTTTCACATTTAAAAAATTATTTAAACCTTATGACAATTTTGGGAGAACGGGATTTTGTTTCCTTTATGCCTCATTAAAATGTCAAATCGAAGCCTAAGAGAGGGTAAGGCACTTACTTGCCCAAAGCCACAAAGCTATCAAGTCAAGAACAAAGACCCCAACCCAGGTCTATTTGACTCCAAAACACATGGTCTTTGCATTTATCATGTTGCCAATATGGTAAAAGACAAACAAGAGGATGCAATATTACACATAATTTAACTTCTTCCCAGAGAGCTATGACACGTGACGTCAGTGTCAAGCATCCAGCTAAACATATGCACAATATTTTGGAAAAAATGAAATGTTACGAGTATATTATCTTGACATGGGTTGTTGTGTTAACTCTACTCAAAAGTGATCTAAAGGCAAAAATCAGATTTAGTTGAACCAATGTAGCAGAGATCACTAGTTGCTGACCTAACTTCAGGTTGTCCTCTTCATCTTAGTGTGCATGTAGACTACACTTCATAGTCTCCTTTGTGATTAGCTACAGCTGTGCAACTGAGATCTACCAATAGAAAGAGAGAGGAAGTGTTGTGAACCATTTCCTGGCACAACCATAAAAATCTCTCAGATGCTTCTCTATGCTTCTTTCCCTATATAGCTGGCCAAGATGGAGACAGTCTTGGAAGATATATGTTGAAGATGGCAGAATATGAGCTTGGGTCCCTTCTCCCACTAATGACAGTATGAAAAAGAACCCTCAACTGCTATAAGCCTATCTATTACTATTACTGAGAAATAAATACTTTCTCTGAGCTATTTTACAACAGTGGCCGACCTACACCAACGAACAGCTACATTCCAACGTAATTATCGAACTGTACTAAAGGCTAATTTGTCCCTATGCTTTGGGCTCAGCATCTCCAACCCTCTCAATATCTTTCTTTATCACTTTTGGCACTTACATTCTGCAGCTTTCTTAGTTTCTGAAAAGTTTTCCCTAACCTCAAAGAGTGTATTCCATAGCCCTCTAAAATTTTTCTCTTTTGGCTTTCAGAAGCACAGAAGAAATGAATCTTGTGAACTCTTACTTAAGCAGATAGGAGAACTCTATCATGTGGGCCCCCCAAAATGGCCTGACCTTAGCCCTGAATGCATTTCTCTACCTTGTTTAGTTTTCCTGAGCAATCTTTAATAAGAACTTTTCTATACTTCAAGTGTGGATGATGCTTCATCTCTAACATTGCTTAACTGAGACCGGCCTTGGCAAGTAGTTGGCATCCAATAGATATTCATCCAATATTATCTATCTTTCAGTCCTTTAAGAGGATTGAGCTAGAATTACAATGCCCTAACTTTGCATATCAGAACAATGTCATGCCCAAAGTAAAACTAACAAGCAAAATCTCAACATTTACACAAAGGGCAAAGATGCATCACTGCCTCACTAAACCACAGTCCAAAGTCAGTTGATTCCGTCTTAATTAAGCTAAAAAATCTCATAGAGAAAATTCTAAGGGTCATTGAGATAGATGTCCTCCATCTTTTATTAAGATGAAGTGGGCCCAGACACAAGGCAATTTTTCAGCACATGGGTGGGATACAAATTGTATGATATCCTAAGTTTACTCAATTTGGGGGTGGAGGGTCTGAAAGCAGCAAGAATGCCTTAGCTTGTGTCTGTTCCCCTTCAAGAGAATAAAAGGAAATATTATGCTTACTCCCTCCTATTTGTCCTACTGAAGGACAGAAAAAGATGATAAAAATATTGTCTAAAAGTATAATAGATATATAGGCACTGGCATTAGCATGTACTTGAATTCTTTTAACCCTGCATTATTACTGCTAATGTTTAGGTTCATAGATTCCCCTATAGGAGGGTCTCGTTCTGTTGTTTTGTTTATCCAGCTTTGTGTGCTATAACTCTACTAGAGTTTAGTTATTTTTTTCAAACCAAAGAGCCTCCTCAGCTGAAAGTGACTACAAATAAGCAGCCAGTTCTCAAGCTTCCAGTGTTTTATGTGCCTGCATGGGTGGACCTCAGAAGCAATTTGTACAAATGTTCCTTTTTTTTCCAGATGCCACAATTACTCTGAACGTATTCAGAATATAAAAAAATCTAATCAAACTGAAATCGTATTTATAGAGAATGGTCCCACCCTCTTGCATTTCTCATAGTTTATTCTTTCTCGAAAAATAGAACCAATTTGCCTCGATATATTACCGCTTCACCAAATAAAACCAAAACCATCCAATCAACATAACCCTTCTCAAGCAAACAAACTAGAAATGGGTTCGTGAAAGAAATATATTTGGGACTGGCTGGTTGGGTCAGTTGGTTTGTGGTGTCGATAACACTGAGGTCAAGGGTTTGGGTCCCCATACAGGCCAGCTGCCAAAAATAAATAAATAAAATTTTTTTTTAAAGAAATATGGTTGGTATTTACATGCATTGTTGCACTTTACAGAAAATGCTCACTGAATCTATTCACCCAGCAGCATTCTTAGACACTATAATTTTTGTACTGAGATACACAATACGATAATCGAATAATAGGTCAAAACAGTAAGCCTTTTATAAAATAACAGCACTCCAGTAGAACACATGTTTCTCTCTGTGAAGGGACTCGCTACAGTGCAGGAACAAATGGAATGGTCTTGTATTTCACATCAGAGAGCAACAGTTTGCAGTACATGTCAGACTCTCCTTCTCATACGATAGTTCCGTCAAGTAAAACCATACACAGATTATATTATATATATATCAGAGCTGTGCAATAAAAATATAATGCAAGCCACATACATAATGGTACCTTTTCTAGTAGCCACACTAACAATTAAAAAGAAGCAGGTGAAATTAATTTTAATATTATAGTTTATTTAACCTAACATGTCCAAAATACAATAATTTCAACATGCAATTGATAGTTTTAAATGTATTAATGGAATGTTTTACATTCTTTTTTTTTTTTTTTACTAAGTCTTCAAAACTTGTGTGTTTGACACAGCACATCTCACATTGGACGAGTCATATTTCAAGTGCTGAATAGCCATATGTGGCTAGCGGCTACTATATTGGACAGCCAAGCTCTATACACTTTATTTATGAGTGGGCATAACAACATCAGATTTCACCTTCCTGGAATGCTCCTCACTACCACTTAACCCTTCATTTAGCTAGCCCTATTCAGTTAGAGCTCAGAATTCTTTATTCAACACATATTATTGAGTTTCTATGATGTTCCAGACAGTGGTCTAGGGACAGGGAATAAGACGTGAACAAGGCAAAGTCCCTCTCCTCCAAAGCGTAGCGAGTACAAACATCGTTTACCCAAAGACACCTGTCTTATTCCTTGACAGGACCAGTCCCTGTGTTACATGCTTTCACAGCACACCCTCCTACCCCGCAGGACTTTTCCTAGTTTAAATTATTTGCTTACTATCTATCTTCTTTAAATGATGGCAAGAACCATGTAAAGTAAAAAGTAAAGACAACAGCTGTTTTAATCATCGCAGCATTCCCAAAGCCTACCCAGTACAGGCAGTGCCTGGCACAGAGCAGGTGTGCAAAAGTACTTGTTGAATATAAGGAAGGAGTGAGGGAAGTAGGAGGAAAGGAGGGAGAGGGAGAGAAAGGAAAGATAGAAAGAAAGAAGGAAGGAAAAAAATGTGCACTGGAGGAAGGTGAGCCAACTCTCTAAATATCAGTGATATTCATTAGCTACATGGATAGCCAACTGCCGTAATTCACCACTCTCAACCTTATTATATGCAGCCTTATCTGAACTCTTCCAAGCTTCGTAGAATTGGTACTTCAAACCTTGTATTTCATTCGCTCCTTTCCTGGATTTACTTCAACAATTTTTCAATTCTGGATATGACCTAAAGATGTGGATGAAGGAGCAATATATTTTACAGCCACCCTAGTAAATTTTGAAAGCTCTTCGATCCAGTTTGTATTGTATCATAGGCATTCAAAGGAAGCTGGCTGGATTCTACCACTGTCACTTTGCCAAGGATTGACAGAGTGGCTATAAGCCGTCCACATCTACAACTAACTACAGAGATATGTACATACTTCCCTTACCATGGCCTGTTCATTGTTTACTGACTTAATTAGCAGATGATCAGAATTTATTTTTTAGGCCAGTGGTTTGTTTTTGTCTTTGTTTTGGTTTTTAATTTCTTCTCACACATATCTACACAAATTACGCATTTTCAAATTTATGTTTCAGTCAAGAACTTTGACATGTTTTATGATATATATTGGGCTTTTGAATCTCTTTCCTCCATAATCCATAATTAATTCATTCTTTTATTTCATCCATCTATGTATTCAGCTATGTTTGTCAGTGATGAAACTGTTTGTAGCCCCCTATTCTCACCCCACCACCAATACATCCATTCAGATTTTATCAATATTGAGAAACTGGTACTCAGGAAGAGGCACAGAAGCAGCAGGCAGATATTTGGCTTCTTCATCTAGGGAGGTCAGGAGTTTTCAAAGTGCGGTTCAGCTACCAGCGGTGTGAACATAACCTGGGAACTTGTTAGAAATGCAAATTCTCAGGCCCCTTTCCAGACATAACTAAATCAGAGAATCTGGGGTGAGGCCAGCAATTTATGTTTTAAAGACGCCTCCAAGGAATTCTGATACACACTGTAGTTGGAGAACTACTAATCTTAGCCAACCTCTTGCTCTGAGCCTGGGTGAGATATTATCAAAGAGCCAAAAATGAATTAACTCATTGAGGGCTCACATTGGGAAGCTCATTGCGGTACCGTGATAGAGAAACATATTTAGAGAGCACATTTGCATCTTAGGATGATACAATATACATATAAACTAAAAATTTACAAAGAGTGGCACAAGTATTTTTTAAAAATCTCTTCAAGCAAAAATCCACCAAATTTCATTGTAAAGGGGGAAAAGAAGTCACTGGTACTATTTTAAAATCTACATTTCTGAAGTGAAATTCCAAGTTGTCTTTCAGTTTTTGTTTACAGTATTTTTAGATCTCCCTCTGCATGCTATGTTTTCTTCTAGACATACTGCCAACTTTTTGTATCTGTCATCTGGTTTCGAAAATGAGGTTTCTCATCATTTTTTAAGCATTTCACCATTTCACTTGTCACACTAATGCTTGGTACATCTGGAAGTTCCTGTGATAGGATGGATTTAGAGCCTACATTTAAAAGCGTATCAAATAATTACCAATATTTAATTTCATGTTCCTTTAGAAAAAAAATCCATTAGTGGCTCCATAGCTCTTCTTCCATGCCATCCCTTAAATTAAATTTCATATTAAAAAGATGAGATTCTAGGATTTCTCAGGCTTCACGTTTTCAAATTTAAATTCAAAAATGCAGAAAGGAATGATGTGGAATGGAATGATTTATCTCAGGGGTTTGTTCTTTTTAACTAGAAGATAAACTGAGACTCACACAGGGGAGGGGAGAGGAGATACCAGATGAGTCAGGCTTGCACCCTGCTCTTATTTTGTTATGTGCTTACATATTGCTTTGGGTTTTCTATTTCAAGCACCAGTCATTTATTTTTTCCTCCAGCACAAATGTGTTCTTGATGACTGGGATATTGTTTTAATTATATTTAATAAAACTCATTTGACAACCTTAAACTTTTAATAGTGTTTCTCCAAAAGGTTCAAAATATAAAACCAAAGTATCCTCCCATTCTAAAATTGCAATATAACTTCAGAAAATTAATTAATGTCACCTTCAGAAGGATCAGGCTGTGAAAGCTATTTGGGATAGTAGTAAAGAGCAAGAAGTCAGGAGTCAAATTGCTCAGGTACGAATTCAGCTCTGTCACTTATTAGCTGGATGATCTAGAGCCACACCTTAAATTCTCTGTATCTGAGCTTTCTCATCTATACAATGTGCATAAGAAT
This sequence comes from Cynocephalus volans, assembly GCF_027409185.1. NCBI lineage: Eukaryota > Metazoa > Chordata > Mammalia > Dermoptera > Cynocephalidae > Cynocephalus > Cynocephalus volans. The sequence continues at coordinate 148,365,320 of NC_084461.1, read as the reverse complement.
TTAACTCTTGGGTTGTTGTTGGGGAAGTTCAAAGAAGACAGTGTATATAAAGGGTCTAGTATGGTGCCTCTTACATAAGATCAAATATTTATTGTCTTTTTTATTGATAATATTTTAATAACTGGTTCATCTCTGAAATTCCTTGTTCAGAAGTTCTTTCAGTTAGGGACAAGTATTTTCATATTTTCTATCTGGATGTTTGCTGATTTTGTGTAAACTTGTCAAAATGAATGATGAAGAGATGACTGGAGATAAGAGGAGGAGTCCAAGGAGATGTTAGTGGGGAGTTTTCTTGGGAAGCCGGAAACATGAAGCACCACATTCCCCTCGATCATCCATTCCTCCTCCGCACCCCACACCAACCAACACAAAACTACCCTTCCATTCCATACACACCTGAGCAAGCAGAAGTATTCCCACTGCTAGTGCATCTGTGCACAACGGGCTGCTCCTCTATGACTGTTTTCCCACCTAATGGAGAAAGGGTGCCTTGACATACCGTATGGAATGCTTGCCTTTGCTTGTTTCAAAGCACACAAAGAGCATGACTATGCGTCCAGTTAACTTAGTCATTACATTTTTATTTTTCTCTTTATATATATATATATATATTTAAAACCATAATATACAAATATAACAAATACTGTATGCTATAATATAAATATTCTAAGTAAATATATATAATATGTAAACATAAATAAAATATATAAAATATATAAATATATCTGTATAAATATGCATATATGCTTATGTATGCAATTTATAAAAACAGTGAATGCTTATTGTCGAAAACATTTTCATGAGTACATGAATACTTCCAGCCATTTTATACATCTAGTAATATGCACGCACACACACACACACACACACACACACTCACACACACACTCACACACGCACACACACACAGTAATTGGGCAGCTCACTATACAAATTTATTATGATTTAGAGAGGTGGCAGTGATGACAATTCTCTCTTCTCCTACTGAGTCCTAAGCTAATTAAGAAGCAGTGAAAAGCTGCACAGAATAGTCTGCATGGGAAAGCCCACATCTCTACTCTTCTCTTGCCATAGAAAGGAAGAAACTTCCCTTCCCTAGTGGGAAAGGCACAGGAACTAGTTCCACCCCTTTCTAACCCCTTGTCACTCATCCCCCAAAGAGGAAAAACTCATCTCATCGGTGACAATGAAAAAAGGAAGTGACCAAAGGGAGTCCCTCTCCAGCCATGGTGCAGGGCTGGCATTGTTTGGGGTTACCTATGAAAGTACCAGGAGGCTGCTACTTTCATCTCTATTTTCTGGCTCTTTCTCTGCTGGTTTCTACCCTCAGTTAGGAAGAAAGTGGGGTTATTCTTTATTTCTGTATATTTCATTTGTAAAACCCAGATGACTATTCAATAATTTGCTGTTGCCCCTAAACAGATTGTGAATATTTTCCCCTGCCATTAAATATACTTTCTTCTCTAACATCACTTTTAATGGTTATTCAGCATTTCCATTGTATGATGTTCCGTACCCTGTTGAACCAATCTCCCATTGCCAGATAACCACCAGCCTTTTGAAAAAGCATTACATTACTGTCAATAAAACAAACATATGGCATTCTTTGTATACTGTTCTGCTTATTTCCTGAGGATGAAATTCTAAAAGAAGACTGGGTCAACATATATGAACATTTGAAATTTCTTTTTATATACAATGTGAAGTCATCTAAAAAGTTTGTGACATTTTTGCTGCCCCCAGAGTAAATGAGAACACCTGTTTTCTTGGGCCCTTACTAGAATGAAGAAATGGAATTAAAATAATATGTCACATCTCACTTCTTTTGATTTTACACACTTTCGCCACGGCGCACCCTTTGTTTGGGAGGCATTGTTTCATGGCAGTTCGCCCTAGTGTGAAATGCCGCATTTTCTTAAGTCAAGTTACCTAATCTCTTGACATTACAAATATTAGCATTTTAAAACCTGTTTTGAAATTAAGACAAAAGCAAACATCATTGCTAATGTGAATTTGACGGAGGAGGGGGGAAAGAAGAAACCATGGAAACCAGCAGAGGAATTAAAATGCCAACTAAGAATTAGACTCCAGAATAGAACCAGCAATGGGCCAGATGAGGATTATAATTGGAACCAGTCTGACAAGAATGATAAGGTGTTCCTTTGCATTTTTATTTTATTATTTCCTTTTGGTCATGCTTTTAGGAAGCCTTGATAAATCTTACCTCCACTATACTTTTGCTTCTCATAAAACTCCTTAAAAATACCGCAGGCTGTCACAACTACACGCAAACACAGCTCATTTTAGGCCACAGGATGGCACTCTGGGTGCATACAAATAATGAAATGCCACATCCCCCTGGAAAAAAAAGGCTCTCTGTCTCTTGGGAGACTCTGAGAGACACTACTCACAGCCCCAACTAAAAGCCCAGAACCTATCCACAGGAGAAGGTTATAGTGACTAACACTTTATCTATTCAGAATGCCAGGGACTTCTCTCAGGTGTGCTTCTCTCCACTTGTCAAACGCTGGCAAAGGTTTCCCTTCTAGCCTGGCCTCTTGGCCTCCTCACTTCCTTGAAGTTTACACTTACACGGAGCTAGAATATTCTTATTCCTTCACAGGAAGCAAATATATCCCTGCAACAAATACGGGGAGAAAAGTAGCCACTGAACTGCTTGTAGATCACATGGTAAAATTGCATTTCTATATTGCTGATAGTTCTAAATACTCAAAACAGCAGTGTTGTTTTTCTTTACATATAATTAACATTTCATTGTGTGGGATTGAGCTTAACGTGTTAAATGGAGTGGTATGTAAATCATACAGAAACACTTTTTTCCCATATTTGTCCAGCTGAGTTTGTCATTACTACTATAGCTAAGATTATTATAATGTATTATTAAAAAAAGTATCCTTAAGCTTTAAATGTAAAGACCTCTGATGTAATTATCATAACACTGAAAGACATAAAGGATAACCTAAGTCCTGGCAGAACAAGATACACTTAACCTTCAGTAAACTATACATAATAGTAAAAAAGATTCAAATAAAAATCACTATAATGTTTTTCACTGACAGAAAGGAAAAGGACAAAGTCCCCAAGCAAAGGCACGAGGGGAGGGGCAAAGTCAAGGAATTACTGGAAAATAACTCATATGTAAAATTAGACAAAATAATAGAAAGCTTTGAAGGCCTAGGTAAGTCTTTTCAACTTGCCCCAGACACTGAACAAAGGTCTTGAACGGGGATATTACGTGACAGAGACACTGGAAATGATCAATCAGTTATCAATGTGGAAAAGATTGGATTAGGAAAAAATGTTAGAGGAGAAGAGGAAAGACTGAAACATGGAGATGGGTTAGCAGGATATCGCAGCTGATTAATGTAACAAGGACCCAGACAAGAGCGGGGGCAGAGGAAATGAAGAAAAATCTACAGGTTAGAGAGATACTGGGAGAAATATGGACTGTCCAGAGTAAGTGACTAAGTGAAACTAGCAATGCAGCGTTCAAAATCACAGCGTCAGATATCCCAGCATCTGAACACAACTCCTGATCCTTTCAGCTCACTACAGAAATTCTTTGAGCTCGTCTCCCGGGACTCATTTTTCTTTTTCTGTAGCCCTCACTGATCTTCACTTCATTTCTTTTTCTGTTCCACCAGAATTATATCCTTGGAAATATCCTCAGTTCCCTTGTCCCTCAATTTACATGATAAGACCCCGGATGAACCCACCCAGTCACCAAGCTACCTCCATGCAGGTTAACAATGCTGGGGGTTATCCAACAAGACAGAAGCATGGACATGGAAGCCCATGAGACATGGCCTTAAATTGCCCAGGAATTTGACTACATTTCTTTGCTGTGCTCTGCCTCTACTCTCAGCAACTATGGAAAGCATCTTCACATACCCCTCCTTTTTTTCCATCTGGTAATCTTGCTCATTTTTCTTAAGAATCTCTAGAATCTCTAGACACTGTGAGATGGAGACTTTATCCTAAATCTAGAAATCCAGTGTCTGCACTCATCTTTTCCTGGTCTCTCATAACAATGAAAAAAAAAAAGTTCTTGCTTTTGTTAAATGCCAAACTTTCTGCATGGGCACTGGATCTGAGCCCTGCTCCTTCTGAAATATTTTTCTTTTGCCTTTTGGCCTCATGTTTTATGATATTTTCCACCCCCACACAAATATGATCTAGTATTTCTCACTCATTTAATCATCAAAGGTTTAATCAGTATTTACTATGTTTTTCTATGAGTTAATGATACATCAATTAAGAAACCAAAAAAAAAAAAAAAAAAAAAAAACCCCGCTGTATGGAGTTCTGGACTATTCCACGGAGAATTCAAGTCTTATCTCACAACAAAAAAAAATAAAAAAATAAAAATAAACAATCCACTTCCATTACTACACAGTGTTCTTTAGCTGTCAACTGTTATTCTGTTCCGCTTCATAGAAAAACTTCAAATAGTTGTGTACACATGATGTCTCCACTTCGTCATCTTGCAATCATCTTTCAAACCACTCCAATCTTGCTTCTGCTCCCATCACTCCACTAAAACTGCTCCAGTTCAGTTCTCAAAAGATATCCATGTTGCCAAATCCAACAATTGCTCTTCAGACCTCACCTCATTCAACCCCTTGGCAGCATTGAACCGTGTCATCAATCCTTTCTTCTTGAAGCACTCTTCTCTTGACTTGTGTCACACCACACTCTTGCTGGAATCCTTTCAGTTCCTTGATGATACCATTGTATGTGATTCTTGCTGTGTCCAGTGCTCAGCCTCTCTCTTTGCCTGTCTGCCTCCTTCTACTCTTCCACACTTAGCTTAAAGATCATTTCTTCAGAGAAGTCTTCATGCTAACCATACAATTTAATGTGAACCCCAGTTTTCACTCCATATTTCATGTTACCCTATTCTTTGCCTCCAGAGAATTTGTCACAATTTGTTATCCAATAAATATGAGCAAATTTGTTAGTGCTTGTAAGAAACACTTATTCTTTCTACCATTACATGCCAATTTTATATGACTAATCTGTCTAGCAATACTTTATATATATACAATTATATACCTAGTGCCCGGTATGTAGTAGAACCTCCTTAAACAGTGGTGAAATGAATGAACTATTTTGCTCTCTTTGTATTACATCACATCTGGGCGTGAATGAGAGAGGATCAAAAGTAATGCTTTGTATAATTTTCATATGTTAAGTGAAATAAGCCAGGCACAGAGAGAGAAATACTGCGTGTCCTCACTCACAAGTGGGATCTAAGAGAGAGAGAGAGAGAGAGAGACAGGAAAGAAAGAAGGAAGGAAGGAAGGAAGGAAGGATCACAATAATATGTTGAACTTACAGAAGGAGAGAACGGAACTGTGTTTACTAGAAGTGAGAAATGGGGAGGGGACTTAGCAAGAAATTGGTTAATGGACATAAAAAAATGATTACTTTTTGTAATTATGAATATGCTAATTATCCTGATTTGACCATCATATATTGCACACAAGTATTGATAATCAACTCTGTACCCCACAAATATGTATAATCAATAGTGTTTCAATAAAAATTTTTTTAAAATAAAATAAAATTCTAAGAATTTAAAAAAAAAAATTAAAAAGTAATGCTTTGTCTTACGGAATGGGATAATAAGGAAAATGACAATGAATTTCACCATGAAGGAAAATCTGGAAGTGGACTGGACTTAACTCTAGGAGAAAAGGCAATGATCTATTTGGGACATGTTACTTTTGAGTTGTCATGAGAATGTTTAAAGAAAGATATCCATGCTGGTGGAGGCATGTTTTGGTAGACACCACGGCTGTTCCTCATCACCCATTCTACCGCTTTCCCGCTGTGTGGAAACTACAACACTCAGTGGCTTGACCTTCGCTCGAGTAGTAGGCTACCTATGCTGCCCTCCTTCTCTCACTTCAGGGATGTGTTTGTGAACTCAGTTCAAAGCCAACTGGCACATCCCATTCCAGTGACAACAAGGATTGGCTCAAGAATGGAGCCCAATCCAGTGCAAGAAGACATGAGGAGAAGTGTTTTTATGACATGTGGGAAAAGAATTCTTGTAAGAACAAAAGAAGAGATGCCTGCTCTGTCATCCAAACATGAGGGAGGAAGCACTCAGTCCTGACTGCCATTGTCAACTATTCCATGCACTGACAAAAGAAAGCCATGCATAGGATAAAGCCAACGTGCAGACAGAAAAGCCAAAAGATGGAAAGAGCCTGGTCCCTGATGGCATTATACATGGCTGGCTCAACAAATCCTGAAGCCCCCTAAGTTTGCTCTTTCCTATTTCGAGTCAATATTGACAAGCTACTCAGAGTTGGAAGGTCTGTTTCTTTTTTCCTTTTTCTTTAGTAAAAAATTTCTTAACTGATACACGTGAGGCAAGAGGTTGGGAGAATGAATGGGAGTAAAATCAAAAAAATCAAAAGGCTCACTGAAGGGGCTGCATCATTAAAAAGAAATAGGGGGAAATCAAGCAACAACAACAACAGATGGACAAATATCATCTCTAAAGAAATGGCTAGTAGGGGCCGAGCCCGCGGCGCACTCGGGAGAGTGCGGCGCTGGGAGCGCGGCAACGCTCCCACCCCGGGTTCGGATCCTATATAGGAATGGCCGGTGCACTCACTGGCTGAGTGCCGGTCACGAAAAAGACAAAAAAAAAAAAAAAAGAAATGGCTAGTAGTAAGAATTGGTATAAAGAGGGACAAATAGGGCAAAAAAAAAAAAAAAAAAAAAGGCCATCTACCAAAGTCAGTTATCTATTTCTGTTCTTTAAAGGAGTGTTGCTGGTCTCATTATTCAGTCATATCAGTACAAGAGTACTTAAGAGAAGCTCCAGTGCCAGAAAATAAGAGCTTATGAAAAATTATTTTCAGAGAAAAACTTCAAGAAAATACCAGTAAAGAATATCAAAGATAAGTCTATTAATTTATTCATGAATAAGTATAATGTAATTTTACATGTATTTCTCTACTGTTTGATCACTTATTGAGAGATATCCTTTATTCTAGACACTGTTTTAGTATTGGATACAAGCAAACACATCTGCCTTCAAATTGCCCTTAGACTACTGGTGGGGAAGGTAGACCAGTAAAAGGTATACCGAGGGGTGGTTAATTCTGGGATAAATGTAGGTACCAGTACTGGCACTATGGCAACTACGTCACCCACCATTAATGGAGGTGGCAGTTTTGGTGAATGGGCTATGTGAGGTGTCTGGGTGAAATAGTGTCTGAACTGCACACGTAAGAAGAGTGGGAGTAGCCAGGCAAAGCAGAAAACATGCTCTTGGCAGAAAGAACAGACCCAGAAAGATGATGAATGTATAATATAGCTCTGGAGTCAGAAGCGTGATGCTTGTGTCCTGAACTGTATCATGGCTTTCTGAAACTGACTGACCTTACATATTTTTCCATCAGTCTACAAAAGGCCAAATCAGCCTAGTTCAAATTAGAAACTAAACGAAAAGTGTCTATTAGCCATGGAATTCCACATTATTACTTACGGTCAGAAAAATGAACATGACAAGGCACTCCTCAAAGACACCTTGGAGATTCCAGATCTTTCTGTACCAACTTTAAAAGACAAAAGAATTAGATACGACTTTCTCTGGGATTTATCTCATCTGCTTATATGAAGACCTGTAGACCCAGCCACATAAGCGCATTGCTCTGTTTATGAACCAAGTATGCAAATATTGTTATCTAATTACATTTTATACATCTCAATACCTTGCAGAATGGGCCCCAGAAAAGGCTTCTCTCAAAGAATATTTGATTAAAAGCAAATAGCTGTCTCTTACTTTCTAAAAGAGAAACCAAAACAACTTTTATCTGTGGTCAAGAATAACTCTTCCTCATCAGCGGAGTGAGAGTCCACACAACTTATTTTTTATTCTTCACAGGCTTCTGATATGTTGATTAAGACAATCTGTTAAGTCTCATTTCTTAACTATTTCATTTTCTCTCTCTCTTGCACCTATGTATTCAGAAGGATGGAAGGCCCACTTCCCTAGTTATTCAACAGAGGGATGGGCAGCTGCTTTGTACATCCAAACACAGGCAGAACTTAGCCATCACTGGCACAGAAAAAAATTGTCCCTTGCAAATCTCAGAAGCTGAGGAACTCACGTTTTTCAATGATAACTTTTATCATCAGCATATTCTGACTTTGAGGAAACTTTGCCTTAGGTCAACTCCAAGTCTATCATCATGGAGAATATCTTAATTTAGTTTCAGGGGAGAAGTAAGAAATAGCATACCCAGCAAGATTTGATACATGATAATTAGTTCCTTGGCTCCAAAATATCTTTCCCACTGATATTACTGTTTATTTCATAAGACCTAAAATCTATTGATTGTATGATGCACCACCTTTGCTTTATAAATGACTAAGTAACAAAAAATGTTGTCAATCAAATTATAGCATAATATTTTATCGCTTCTCTTTGTTTTAATTATTGAAAGAGCTCATAAGACTCATTTAGGCATAAATTTTAATTGTATATCTCTTTTGTGGGAAATAAAAACAAAATAAATTCCTAATGCTTCTTTACATTCAAAATCCAACTCTTCTGACTTATTCCTTTGACTCAGAGTCAGCACTATTTTTTTTTATATGTGAAAATTATCTGTACTTTGGTGATACAGCATTTCTTAAGATAGTGTTTGTTCTGTTATTGTCTTCCTGATTTTCTTCCACATCGCTTACATCCATCCATTCTGTAGGTTTTGTGGATGATGCCCTCTTGATCTTATCAGAAGGCTTAAATGGAAAATTATCAGACAAGAAGGACAATATTCCTTCTTTAAATGTGCATTCAATGAGACATCAAGTTGATGCATTTGAAAACACACAATATTTGTATAAGTACCGCGCGCTAACCGATTGCGCCACTGGAGCTCCTGAAAACACACAATATTTGAATTCAACATATATGAAGGTTCTCCAAAAAGTTCATGACAATGCATATTATGAAAAAGCTATGCATGGATTTCAAAATATTTTTGCACCAAACTAACTTGTTATAACATGTCTGAATGGAATCTAGTTTGAGGCTTTAAGAAGGATAAGACATCAGTCTGAAAAGAGCCTTTATGAGAGCATGATAAATTCTGCTAAAATTGAAGCAAGAGCAAACATCAAATTTATGGTGAAGCTTGAATGATGAAATGGTGAATCAATGGTGAAATCCTTGATGCTTTACAAAAAGTTTATAAGGACAATGTGTCAAAGAAATCAGAAGTTGACAAATGGAAAACTTGTTTTAAGAAGGGTCGAGATGATATTGAAGATGAAGCCCACAGCTGCAGACTATCCACATCAATTTGTGAGGGAAAAATTAATTTTTTCTGTACTCTAATTGAAAAAAACTGGTGATTTGCAGCAGAAGCAATAGCTAACACCATAGACATTTCTATTGGTTCAGCTTATACAATTCTGATAGAAAAATTAAAGTTGAGCAAACTTTTGCTCAATGGGTGTCAAAACTGTTGAACCCATATCAGTTGTGACAAGAGCAGAGCTTTCAAAAGAAATTTTATACAAGTGGGATTGAGATTCTGACAGGAGATGAAACATGGCTTTACCAGAACAATTCTGGTAGACAAAGCACAATAGAAGCAATGGCTACCAAGAGGTGGAAGTGGCCCAATCAAAGCAAAAGTGGACTGGTCAAAAGCAAAGGTCACAACAACAGTTTTTTGGGGATGCTCGAGGCATTTTGCTGTCGACTTTCCAGAGGGCCAAGGAATGATAATATTGGCTTATTACGAGAGTGTTTGGAGAAAGCTGAAGCTTTAGCAGAAAAATACCTGCGAAAGTTTTATCAGAAAGTTCCTCATCATGACAATGCTCCTTCTCATTCTTCCTCATCAAACAAAGGCAATTTTGAGAGAGTTTCAGTGGGAAATCATTAAGCATATACCTTACAGTCCTGATTTGTCTCCTTCTGACTTCTTTTTGTTTCCTGATCTTAAGAAATCTTTAAAATGCATGGTTACAAATGTAAAAATGACTGCATCAACATGGTTCAATTCCCAGGACCCTCAGTTCTTTGCTGATGGAGTAAATGGCTGATAGCATTGCTTACAAAAGTGTCTTGAACTTGCTAGAGTTTATGTCAAGAAATAAAATTTACACTATTTATTTTTGTCTTTTAATTTCATTTTTCCATGAACTTTTTGAAGTCCTCCCATATTACCAATAATGTACATAACTTCATAGAAGTTTTGGCCATGTTTGCATGCATAGACAATGGTGTCATTACAATGGTCTCTAGCCAAAAGTAATTGAACGTTTCCATCAATTGTTCCACAGATGTTAAAATGCGTGAAAAATATATTCCTTAAAATTGATAATATATGGACATTCCAAATGAAAGCCATTTACTCATTTATTTATGTGATCATTCAGTCATTAAAGAGTATATTCGTAGAGTGCCTACCATGTGGCAGGCACTTGGATAAGGGTCATGAAGTAATGAAGTGGATGAAGTGTTTTCTCTAATTACAGAAACATAAACTTGTGGCTCTAAAATTACATATTGTCATGGAACTTATGACTTGACAAGAAATAAGTTCTTAGTTTCTCACAAAATATTTGTTGATCAAGAAAAACCCTGGGAATTGCAAGAGAAACTTTTGCTGTTTTGCCAACATGTCATCTGCCCCTAACAGGAGAAATAGTAAATGGAGAGGTTTCTGGATATAAATACAGACATTAATCTTGGATAATGTTTCCTTAGGGCAGAGAAAGGACAGACACAAACTAAGTGGAACAAGGCATTTCTATGTCTGGATTGAGAAAAATGATATAGAAGTAGATGCAGGCTGAGTGGGAAAGACAGGACCAGCCAGCAGCCAGTGTTATGTGAAAGGACAGAAGGCAAGAATATACACTTCCTAGATCTTGTTTCCTTTTGAAACAGTGACTACGCCTAGTGGGCATTTTTATGACTCTGATGCGCTTCCCACAGAACTTGCATGCCTAGATCTAGGGTGCAGACCACTCAGTCCCTACTCTATACACATTCCTGGATTCAGCGCTTCTGCCTGCCTCCTTGTGTACCACATCTTTCACTAGAGAATCACCAAGTGAAACTATTCAAAGGAACTTGTAGATGTTTAAAATTTAATCCAGGGCCGGCCCCGTGGCGCACTCGGGAGAGTGCAGTGCTTGGGAGCGCAGCGGCACTCCCGCCGCAGGCAGGTTCGGATCCTATATAGGAATGGCCGGTGCGCTCACTAGCTGAGCGCGGTGCAGGCGACACCATGCCAAGGGTTGTGATCCCCTTACCGGTCACAAAAAGACAAAAAAAAAAAAAAAAAAAAAAAAAAATTTAATCCAAACATTAGGTTGTTTTAGAAATAGGAAAACAAAGACCCAGAGACAGATTGCAAAGTGCCTAAGAACACTCAGCTTTCTTAATGTCATGTATATTCCTCTGACACTGGAGCCATTGGATGAGTGCACGTCCAGTGTCCTCCTACCCCTAATTCAATGATAGGTATCTCTGTCTCAGACATCCCCACAAGCTAGCTCCTTTTTGTTTTTTATAACAGGAATCATAGTAGCTGCCCATGGAAAAAATAAGTTCCACAAATTGTGGTTCCTTGAATCGAGCAGCTTAAAACACATGCACATACTCCCACAGACAAGGACATGTATGCGAATCCTATATATCAAGCATTTTGTTGGCATTATATATATGAAAGATAAAGTAATGGGTCTTCCTCTCAGAGATCCCATAGTTTATTGAGACAGGAAGGCATGCCAAAAATTCATGCAATAATGAAGGTGAACAAGGAAGCATGCGGCGCTTCCTCTACTGAAGAGAGTCAAAGTGATCCCAGGGAGGAATTGACTGAGCAAAGACTTGAGAAATAATTGGGAGTTTGTGAGGTGGGAGGGAGGAAGACTGGTGGAGTGAACATCTATTGATTTTGCCTGTCCAGATACCCTTCCTCCTGTCTCTGATAATAGCAACTTCAGTTTCCTGAGGGACCTGACCTCTTCTCAACTCATATTCCATGGGATTCACTTCACCCTGACTCAGTGCTATGCATGTGACCAAGGTCTCACCCATCAGAATTGACCTGTTCACAGGATTGGATTTATAATGGATGCAAGACTCAAAGCAAGCAAATGAGACTTAAATCTGAGACTTTTCTTACAGTAGTTGAGAAAGAGGCTGTCTCCTTTTCTGCTGGAGTTGTCAATAGTTGGCTAGACTATAGTTTGAAGAATTGGCAGTTATCTTGTGACCATGAGGGAGAGCCTGAGAAAGGAGCCACTGCAGAGAAAAACAGAACTGATGGACGGAGAGGGTGTGATCAATACCTGATAAATCACTACAGTATCTGAATCCAGCTATGCCTAAAGATGTGATACATATATCCTGAAATTTTTCAGATGTGTGACTCAAAGATTTTTCTCTTTTTACTAAAGCCAGTATGAGTTGTTTTCTGTTGTGTTTACTAAAATACTCGTAAAGGTGGTGGTGCATGAGAAAAGAATATGAATCTTGGAGAGCTAAAGAACAACGTGTTACAGACGAACTGTATTCCCTCCAAATTTATAAGTTGAAGTCCGAGCCTACTACCTAATAATTTGGAAGATTTGGATGGTCTTTAAAGAGGTAATTAAGGTTAAATGAGATCATTAGGGTAGGTCCTAATCCACTATGACTTGTGTCCTTATAATAAGAGATTAGGACACAGACATGCACAGAGGGATGACCATGTGAAGACACAGGGAAAAAATGGCCATCTACAAGCCAATAAGAGAGGCCCTCAGAAGAAACCAACCCTGCAGACACCTTGGTCCTAGACTTCTAGCTTCCAGAACTGCTAGCAAATACAATCCCATTGTTTAAGCCTCCTACTCTGTGATACTTTGTTATGGCAACCTCAGCAAACTAATATAGGCAGTTCTCAGGATGAAAGATTGTCATGGATAGAGCAACAGAGTGGGCAAAGTGTGTACATGTAGAAGAGGTAATACATTGAAAATCATAAGAGGTGGAAAGGAGATAGTATAAATTATGTTCAAATGGACACAAAAAAGGGAAGGGGGATACATCCCCTTCAACATACATTTTTATGTTTCATTCTCTGTTCTATTATGTATAATCTCTTTGCCCATGATGGAGGGCAAGCCACAGCACTTAGATTTTAGACACTGACTCAATTCTTCAAATTCCTATTTGTTTTGAGATATAACAGTGACCCACTTACGCCAAACATAATAACCCTCACCCACAAGAGCCCCACAATTGTGATGTGTAGAGTCTACTGAAAGTCTGGCATTTTTAAGTTAGTCTCTTCAAGTAGCCTGGCTTCTAAGAAATGGGTTATTGTTGATTTTTACTTCAAAATGGTATGTGGCTCTATTTTGTCTGTGTCTGTGTGCAGCAGAGCTCTGATGAAACAAAGCGTAGGTTGGCCTTTAAACAAAGATGACAAAAAAAAGCCTCAGTTGTTGAATCTTCAAAAACTTCCCAGACTCAAGGATGCATTCTTCACTGTTAGCGTAATGAAGTTCCTTAGCTCTCGGAGTTGGAGAGAAGAGTAAAATTGAAGGATGAGTCAAAAGCTAAAGGAAGAGAAAAAAGGATCTTCTGTTTGAAAAAGAATTTTTAAAAATTGGATTTGTTTGCCCTTAGCCTGGGTGTGAGGACTCATTACTGACTAAATTCTGTGTGTTTCAACTGGATACACAAAGACAGAGCTAGAGTTGGTAACTCGGGGGAACCAGTCTCCTCGGTTATTTCTAACTCTCCTCTATTAAAGTTAGGCCAATGTTATTTTCTCTGTACAAAGTTCTATCAGAGACATTTTAAAGTGTTCTTTACTTGCTTGATAGAAAGCATCTGAGCATTGTTGAGTGTTTTCATGGATTTTTACCCATGCTCCCCCCCCCAAAAAATAATAAGGTTCTTTTTTGCTTTTTTTTAAGCAACATTTCATTTCCTGTTATAATTGTTTATTAATTTTCAGATCACTCTATAAATCCTGTTTTCCACATCAAGCTGTCATACATACATTAAGAGTTTGGTGGAATAAAAAAAAAAGGAGAAAAATTATGCTTTTTTCTTATACTCACTGATGATAGCTTTCAATCTTGGCTGAGATGTTTTCTGTTGAGTCACTGTAAAAACAACTCCTTCTAAATGGCTTTTATACTTAGGGGAAAAATGAAATCAAATGCTTTTCTTATCATATTAAGTGAATACATTATATGTTAACAATGTTAACAAGCATTTTCTTATTTTTGTAATGGAAAAATTGTTAAGCACAATTTCACTCTCCCTAATTGTAATAAAGCAGATTTGCTTTTGGGCTGAAATACAATAAGCTCTCTGCTAAACAGCAGTCAACTCAAGGTGGGTTGAAATCCTAATGAAAATACTGACCCCCTTCATAAATGGATATAAGTTTATAGCTAGGTCAAGGCTTTTTGCCCTCCCCAGAATATATATTTCTAACTGGTTGCTGGCGCGATACTTTTAGACATTGAGCTATAAGTGGGGGGAGGGGGTGTTATTTTTCTAAAACCCATAGTTCCACATACAATAATATGGCCTTCTGTTTTAAAAAATAAAGTTTGAATAATTATGCATGAGCAATCACTCAGCTGCAGTTACACTGACTTTTAGAAAAATATTTATCTAATATTTGCACAAAAAGCAAGGTCAGACTTTTGCATCCCACTTCCTGTATCAGTCCTCCAACCCCAGAGCCCATACTGATCACCTCCCTCCCTGAAACTTGGAGAGTATTTATTATTGCTGTCACTGATTTGGCACTTAGCATATGCTACCTGGCATTGTTAATTATCTTCTATATGTACATGTCCTGTCAGTCCAAGTAACTGACTCTCCTTGACTGTAAGGGCAATATCTTACAGCACTTTGTATTTCCAGCACATAGCAAATTGCTTTGCTAGAGTAGGCTTCAACATATGTTTTTGGATGATGGTGGTGATGATGCAATGAAGAAGAACCATTATTCAATTTACCCTGTGACACTAAGGCAGCTTGAAAATTCTCTATTGTAACCTACCACAGAGCTTTGCATAGAGTAGAAACTCAGCACACGTTTGATAAATTTTAAGCAATTTTTTTTCAGTCCAAGTGAGCTGGTACTCAGCTTTTGAACTAATTCACATTGCATCTCTAATATCCATTTTATTTTTAGATAAACTTACAATAATGAGTCATGTTGTATAGTCTGTCTTTAATGAGTACATTTAATCATTAAAACTCATTAAGCAATTTTGTCAGTGGTTCTCCCTCCTGGCTTTATGTCAACATTGTCTTCAAAGACTCATAAAATGAAGAGGCCAGGGCCCCACCCAAGATCTAAAATACCACAATCTTTGCAGATGAGATCCAGTACTCCGCATTTTAACAATATCTCTGCTGATGATTCTGATATGCAGCTGGATTTGAAAGCCGTTAAGAATCCTACTCGAAGACTATTTCCTTGCTAATGTTTAGCTTTACTTTTTCCTAAACTTTTTCTAGGTTTCATATATTATTTAAATAATACATGAAATAATGTATGCACATAGAAAGGAGATCAAATAGCTATAATTTACATGTATGTCTATATATACACATATTTCTTCATTTCCTACATTATTTTGCAAAAGATTTGAAGCAGCTTCCAAGATATTTCTAGAATAAAATAAATAATTGGGAGAATTGAAGCTGAAGGAAAATAAGGGTGGAAAATAAATAACAGGAAGGCATGAATGTAATCTTTGCAAACTGGGATGCATACAGCCCTGTTCAAAGCTTAAGGCAGACCTTGGATTTATTAAGTCTACATTTTCCAGCAGCCATAGCAAAAAGAGAAACATATGTGGCTCTACAGTGTCCATACAATAAAAGCAATTCATTTTCCAAACACTGACTGACCCTTATAAAAAAGAAAATTATTAGGAAGGATGCTGTCTGTCATAGCTGAGTCATTATGTTGCATACAATAATGTATTTTATGCCACTATTTTTTGAAGTTTTCAGTACTGAAGTCTGCTAGCATGATGACAAATTACAATTATGCTACAGCAATTCTACAAGGAGCCAAAACTGTGCAATTATTCAGCAAAGAAAATTTTAGAGAATGAATGTCCTTCCGGTAGTCTTCCGTAAATATTATTTCTTACCACTGTGTTGTGGATAATGATCTGTAAAAAAGTTGAAGATTGTATTCAAACATGAGAGCCTGGTGTGTCAATATTCTCTATTGCTAATTTAAAGGCAAACTCATTTGCCTGACTATCATTGTGTATAGGGATAGTTCTGGTCTTAGTATTAGAAATAAAAATCCAAATTAAGACAAACACTTGAGATGCTGAAACCCCATCTCTAGTGGCATTCAGGAAAAAAGAGGTTCTTTTGGCTGGCCTAAATTTTTCCTAAGAAAACAGTTTTTAGTTAGCTATAACAGTGGGATAAATAGTGTTTATTTTATAACCCAAAACACCCTAGAGTTAAGCAATGTATCAAATTTTTCCTTAATTATGACATTGCAATAAACATTCCACTGTGCTTACTGTCCTTATCAATCTTCCAAATAGAAGTTCAGAGGTGATGGTCACTTTCAGCTTACCTACAATAACTTGTCATGTTATATATGTGTGTCTTTAGTGAGTACATTTAATCTGAGAAATTAAACCAAAAGTGCAGAATTTGATGCAGAGATAAGTTATAGAGCAGAAGATTCCTGGAGAGCCAAATTTACGCCTCTCACCACTCACAGGTTATACAGCCTTGAACAAATCCATCTTTCTTCACATGCAAAATTAGTGTTTCACTATATTCCACTGTTGCTTAGCATTGTTGCTAAAATTAAACATGAGAATGTCACAAAACTTATTTGGTAATGTAGAAATTGCTTGCTACTTGTAGGTATGTGGGATTTTTTGGTGATGCCTTTAGAAAAACAGTAGTATAGGCATTAAAGAGGAAAACACAAACTCTCAAGAATCAGTGGAAGGCAGTCAATTACAGGTTCACACACATAGAAGGAGACCTCATTTCCTCCTTACTCCATTTTGCACACAAGTGCCATTGTGGCTCAGTTTTCATAGTCCCCACCTTATTAGCTCAGCCTTAGGCACAAAGTACAAAAATATCACTTTAGTATCCAACTCCCAAACATTCTTTTCATTGCTTTTCTTTCTTTATCTGTATCTGGCTATTTATTGATGTTTACCATTTACTTTTTGGGTCTTACAGACAACAACCTCCACACTTTTCTTTCCAATTCATTCCCACAATTAGACCCCAGGAAATCAGGAACCATATTCATCTGGATCAGAGTTGCATCCCCAAAGCCTTGTAAAGTGTGTGATACTCAGCATCATTCAGATCTATGTCTGAGATTCTCATTCATTTGTTCATATTAGATCAGTATTATCATCCCCGTCTTTCAGATGATGAAATTGAGGCTCCAAGAGGTGATGTAAGTTGCTTAAGATAATGAAGCTGACATGTGGCAGAGCTGAGATTTGGACCCAGTGCTGTCTAACTCTCATGATCCTGCTATCTACTACATACCCTGTACATGATGCAGAAACTCTAAAATCACAGGTGTCCCTGCTGCATCAGCTCAGTGCTTTACTTATCACACATCGATCTCAGTTATGATGTAACAATCTAATAGGTTTTATATCTGTGAGCAGTAAAGTAAAACAAGCTATGTCCTTGGCTTGGCTTATAAAATATACAGTCTTTTTTTTTAAAGTTTATTTTATATTGCCTACTATATTCTTGCACACAGAATTTCAATTTCTTGTTGAAAGATTCACAAATTTGGTTGTTAGCTTCCTTGTGATTTTAAGAAAGAGGCTAACACTATTGGCTAGAGAAATCATAAAGTCTATAGGCTCCAGACAAACCAACCAACCCTGGGTTTTTAGGAGAAGCATTTATTATTCTTATACCAAGACTCAAGAGTCTTTTCTTTTACTTAGGAGCTTTATTTAATAGAGAAGTATCATTCAGGGCCTTTGTTGCAGCACTGACTTTTGGAGAAACAAACGGAGTCAGTACCAGTATGGCTTAAAGACCTCAGCAAACATCTGTCTGATCCAAACCCTTGCATTTCAGAAATCTGGCCTGATTTGAAGGTACAGTTTTCTGTATATACTCAAATCATATCTCCTTTGTGTGGAAAAATAAGATTTCACACACAATCAAATTTATCTACCTCAAATCAATAAAAAAGCATTAAAACAAATATAAAAGAAATACAGTTAACCAATTTAAATATTATTGAAAGTCTTGTAGAACTACAGATATGCTGAATGTGAAATTTCCTAGTTGAAAGATGTGTTGAAAGCGTTTCAGGCAACACTAGAATGCTTTCAAGCGATGCGCAGCCACTTATGAAAACTATTCAGGTGCTTTCCCTAATCTGAAAGGGAGTGCTTTTTCATAGCATTAGTTTTATAATGAGCCTTTTCAGGCAAATTTCAAAGGGTGCATGGTTCACATACTTTAAACTAAATTCACTCATAATCTAGCATCCAACAAAAGCTAATGCTTAATTGTCTCTAAAGAGGCTATAGAAGGAAAACATTTTCCTTATTCACAAACATAGAGCTAAACAGTGGGGCTCCCTCCCATTAACATCTCTCCCTAATAGTCATAAGAACAATGGTTCTGTGAAGCGCTGGCCAGGAGGAGACTGGAATGCAGACACCAGGGCAGCTAAGGAAGCTGAGGCTCACAGGCCTTGTACAACATGGGCTGCTCCCCCTGGTCTGAACACCCTCTAGGATAACAGCTGCAACACAAGGGCTGGAAGCGATCAAGAGGTGTCATCTATGTTTGCATGGGGTATCCAACAGTTCACCACTGGCTGAGGTCTTGAGATAAGGCATTCCAGTTTGCTTAGCGCCACCCAACATCCTCCCTTGCAAAGTGAGGAGGCTGTATTTGACAGATGGTCTCGATTATCACAGTGGTTAATAGCACAGACAGACTCCAAGAAGCCAGAGGCTCGGCTTCACAAATTTCGCTCTGCCACTTCCTATGAGACTTTGGACAAGAAAATTAAATTCTCTGTGCCTCAACTGCCTCATCTGTAAAATAGGGATAATGATAGTACAATCCTTCTGGGACCTGAGTATTAAATGAGTTTATGTACATCAAGAACTTAGAACAATACCTGTATCTCAACTGCTATTGTTCTTATCGTTCTTAGGACATCCTTCCCAGTTCTCATATTCTCAGTCTGTTGGAAAAGTAACAACCTGTTTTCTCACTTTCGTTCTTATTTTCCTTTCTTTTTTGTGTGTCTTTCAGTTAGTGACACCCCCTGGTAAAATCTTCAGATGCTCTCTTTTTCCTTTCATATTAGAAATTTTGCTAAGTTTTTAAGGCATAAAGCTTTTGGAGGTGTGGGCACTGGGGAGAGGAAATCCTTTTAAACAACTGTATCAAGGAAGATGACAGCTCCCTTGGAAGATGACATGTTGAAATATAATGTTTTGAAAAAACTCTTTTGGGAACAACAAAAATTTTTTGAACCTACCTAATCCTGAGAAAACTGTAGAAATAAGCAAACAGGAAAAAAAAAAAAATCTCACTCTTGTAAAGCTTTTAAAGTCTCGAGTAATTTTCATAATTGTGACACTTGGCACAATTTGATAGTATCTTATATTGATTCTCAGATTTTAAGACAACAATCATTACATTATTATCTGCAGCCTAAGCAGTGCAGTGTAACCTCCTAATTAGGATAAAAACTGAGCCAGGAGCAGCCCCAGCATGTCACAACCAGTCAATATTTTTAATAAGGATTAATTAAAAAAAAAAATTCTACAAGGTTGTATTAGAGGCAGTTCTGGCATGTCTATTGATTAACAGTTGGCATTACATCTCATAAAGGGCTCATTATGTAAAGCATCAATCTAAGCACGATGTTTTCCCCCTCTTAAATATTATTGATTTGTTTTGATGTGTTTTTTTAAGCACAGTTTGGGAACTGAGAAGATTGAGACCTGAGTCCTACAAGAGCACTGTCCATTACATTGAGGGACACCCAATAAAAATGGCAAAGAGGACTAATGCTTTCTGTTTCTCTTCATAGCCAGCTTCTACTGACTTTCCAGGCTGGCAGAGGAAACCTGCTTATGCAGCCTGTCGACTAAAGGGGTTCCAGTGGACATCAGCAACTACTGGGAAGAGTGTAGGCACAGGCTGGCATTCTCCTGAAGGAGGATGGAGTTTTTCTCTCCCCCGAAATAATTCTATGTGTGTGCTCTTCATTCATCTCTCTTTCTTCTACATATATATTTATACGCAAATAAACAACAATGCCATTTGGAAACCCTTCATTGCCCTTCTGAGCACTGCGGTGCTAGGAATCTGCAGGAAGACGGCACAGCCCGGCCACAGGTGCTTGAAGCTCATGAATATGCAGCTCTGACATTTGAAACTCTTCAGCAGATTTCACAGCCTCTTTCTTCATTGACACCAATTCACTCCCAATCACAAGGGTTTTCAAGTAAACAACCTTGGTTGGAAGCTGCTGCAAATACTCCCTGAAGTAATCTCTGTCCATGCTTCTTAAAAGATCGCAGTCTGATCCCCGTAATAATATTTCAAATACTGAGAAACCTCAATTCATTTTTAATAACAACAACAAAAAAGCCTGTGTGGTTGATGCTAGGTGGCAGTGCTGTGTAATTAAAACTCCAAAGGATTTCGTGAGAATTTGTGACTCAGGCCACCTCCTTTTCTACACACAATCATAAGGTATAATTATGAGTACAATACATTAGGAACTCATGATTCTTTCTTAGAAACTCATTAAGAAGTCATGACAAAGGCTTTACCACTTGAAGGTCAGTAGATTTCAAAAAGAACCTAAAGTAGGATAAATCTAAATTACGCATTTCTAAATGACCAAACTAATACCAATAATTTACTAGAAAATGTATTATTTTGATACAATAAACTATACTTTTCTGTTATCTGTGAAATCACACATATGCAATTTTAAGAAACTTCCACCAGTAATTTTTTAATGATGAAAAAAAGCTAGAATACCTACTATCTGGATGTGATACTGTAGTGTAGAGCTAAGGCCAGGTCTCACAGACCCCTCGAGCCTGTTGTCCAGACTAGGTCACAAACCCTCCACACGCAGGTCTACGAGCTAGGTCATAGGAAAAGGTCCTCAGAACCATGGGTGAAGAAATAACAGGCTTTATTCAGAGCTAGGAGCATTCGGAGCATCCTCTAGAAGCTTCGCACATCTTCTGCTGTTAGTCCTTTTTACTCAAGTCCATAATCCAAAAAAACCCCCAACAACCCGGATTCACATGAGCAATCCCATTAGCCAATGACAAGGAACACCCGTGCGCACGCGCATACCCACCTCAGATGCTCGGCAAGACTCCGAACCTCGGAGGGGCCCTGACCATTTTCCTTATATTTTCCCTACGTATAGTGATATCTAGAATCATTCATCCATTCTTTGTTCTAAATATCTATGAGATGTACTATATAGGCTAAATATAGTGTTAGGCATAATGAGGGAAACAAAAATGCATAATTCATGGTCCTCATACTCAAGGATGTTGCACTGCAGAAAAAGATACTAAATAGCAGATAGACAATGTAGAATGTAAGTACCAGACTCGCAAGAGGGCACACAGTAGCCTGTACAAAATGACTCAGTGGGCCAGGGCAAGCCTTCAGTGGAGACTGAAAGAGTTTGAGACTTGCCTCTGTTCCATCTTTCTCCTGGGCAAGTTCTTTCCCCAAAAATGATCTGTGAAAAATATCCATCCAATTACTTTTGTCTGAACTGAATCCCCTCCCACAGAAAGGGTAGGAGAAACACTGGACTGCCTCCAGTCTGGGTGGGGACTTTGGAATAGGCCTGCTGTAGTTTTCCATTCTGGCTCTACCCTTTACTGCATGTGTGACTTTGAGCAAGTTACATCACCTCTATGTGTTATAGTCCTATCACTAAGCAAAGTAACATTGGACTTACCTCCTACGATTGTTGTAAGGTTAATAGGTAAAAGCTTTCTTTTTGAA
Organism: Cynocephalus volans; assembly: GCF_027409185.1. Taxonomy (NCBI): domain Eukaryota; kingdom Metazoa; phylum Chordata; class Mammalia; order Dermoptera; family Cynocephalidae; genus Cynocephalus; species Cynocephalus volans. The sequence goes on along the minus strand of NC_084461.1, from coordinate 148,343,227 downwards.
GTGATAAAATAATGTTCTAAAATTAGATTATGGTTATGGTTGCACCACTGTATAAAAACACTAGCAATCATTGAACTTTACATGTTAAACTGGTGAATTTCAAGATAAGTAAATTTTATATCAACAAAACTCTTAAAAAAGAGATTGAAGATAAATCAACTGTGGTATATCTACACCATAGAATACTATCATGTAATAAAAAGGATGAAAGCATTGATAAATTTTTAAAAAGTTAACATATATAAAATGGGTTGGATCAGTTACACACTCTAAAATATTAGTTCATCTTTTGGTCCTTCAACCATAGGTTACATGATCTTGGAAAAGTCACTTGGGATACTAGGAAAGCCTCTTCAGGCTTCAATTTCTTCCTCTTTAATGAGAGACATTGAACTACATCATCCATGATTGTATTTGGTTCCAAGATTACTCTAGATCCCAGGAAATGGTTTCTGAATATTTCCAAACTCTTCCTCCAATGATTTTCCTTCCCACAGGACATAGCCTCAGTATGGTTGCTGCCTGGGAGCTGTCTACCAATTTCGGTTGAATGTACAAGTTATTTTCCATCCAAAATCCATCCTTACTTTTATGCACTTTATGGATCCTGGACTACTTTCGAGTTGTCGGAAAAAGAGAGAGAATGTCATACTATAGAACAGTGGTTCTCAACCCTGGCTGCACATTAGAGTCATTGAGGGCACTTCTGGAAAACATCAATACCCGTACTCCATCTCACACCAATTAATTCTGATCTCTGCAGATCCTGAATAACAACTGTTTTTTAAAATGTTCTCATGATTTCCATGCACAATGAAGGTTGTGAACCAATGCTAAGCAAATCCATAGCAAAAGGAGATTGTGTTCACCTAGAGGTATCAAGGAAGAGGAAGTGCTATCTGAACTTCATATTGAAGGGCAGGTGCAGATGGATGTGGAGATGTAATGAGGGAAGAAAATTTCTAGAGAAGGCAGCAACTCTCTCTGTTCCATCTTATTCTACAAGATGAAACATTCCTACAAAAAACTGTATACATAATCTAGGAAAGAAGCAGAAAGAAAGCTATTCTGAGGGGATGGTAGGTAATCAAAATCCAGACCAGGAGATTTGCGAGGGATGGAACTCATGGCAAAGAAAGAGACAAGAAGAAAATGCACTGCTGTGGTTATAGCATGGTGCAATATAGGGAAAGCCCTCTGGCTAAGGTCTATGTCTGTACAATAAGGTAAATCTATCTGCTGCTAAGTCAACTTCAGTGAATCCACCTTATTCACTCAATGGGTCCCTTAGTCCTCCTCTGCTCATGTGACATGATACCTAATGCCAATCTCCAATCCAACCGCAGGGTCTATCATTGCTAATCAAATCAGAATGTCAACCTTACTTAATTGCAAGCCTCATACACATTTTTCTTCTTCTCCTAGAGGAATCAAGATGGCTGGAGCATATTAGTTATATTCCCAAACAGAATATTGTGACAGTGATATTAATGTTTAGGAAAGGAACAAAGCTGTCTTAGAAAAGAAAGTCATATTTTGTGCCTCTGAATTACAAGAAATGAGGGAGGGTCTGAATTATAGTTCTCATTAGCTCACAAAAGGTTAATGTGCCTCTAGATAATTAAGGACTGGCTGTATATTTTTCTCATGCCCATAAATCCCTTCAGGGGTATGTTGCAGACAGCTAGCACCATCTCAGAAGTGCAGATTGTTAAATTTTCAGGAATTTGGTGAGCTAACTGATGTCAGCTTAGTAGCTTGAAATTGGTCACAGTAGGAGTATTTGTACCATGAGAATTGGCAAATGCTGCAAATCTGGGCTCCCCTAGTCCCAGAGTCAATTGTTAAACATTTAACAGCACACAACAGTTTCAGGACCACACCTTTGTCAAACTCTGAGACATTCCACTCATACAGACTACAATGTGGGTAGTTTCCCCTGAGACCACCATATAAGTTTTTTTCCTCAGTTGATTAACATCATGTACTGCATCTCTTTATTCTGATGTTTTTTTTGCTAGAATAGTAGGTCTATTATTCCACTTCTGTCCAAATACTCAATCCTTGTAGAAGTGACTTGCAGTGGCCAGCTTGGGCCAAAATTGGTCATCAGTTTTGCAGTGGTCTTCAAACTCTAGCCTCCAAGTAGGCCATTTTTTATATGAATGGCAATTCCTGAAGACCTCAAATAATTCAAAGAAAATTTTCCTATAGGAATATAGATCTGCAACCTTTAGTACCATATATTTGTTTTATTTCTACTTTCGATTTTCTCAATATTGTTTCTAATATTTTATAGAGGCCACTCTCCTAAATTAATAATACAGGGTACATTGGCAGTTGTTAGATGTTTTTCACAAAAATGTCAGCACATGTAATTTCCTTTTCAATGCTAGTGATTTTACGGAGCATTTTTCACCATGAGTGACAGCATTACCATGTGCTATAGGCTGAATATTTGTCCTCCCCCTCTCCCCAAATTCATAGTTGAAACTTCATGCCCAATGTGATGGTATTAGGAGGTGGGGCTTTGGGGAGGTGATTAGGTCATAAGGGCAGAATTCACATGAATGGGATTAGTATCTGCTATGGGTTGAATGTGTTGCCCAAAAGTTCATGGGTTAGAATCTTGATCCCCATTGTATCAGTGTTAAGAGGATGAGAAATCTGATTATGGTATTTGAAAGGTTGGGCCGTTAAGAGGTGATTAAATTGTGAGGACTATGCTCTCATGAACGGATTAATCCATTTATGGAGTAATGCGTTATAACGGGTGTGGACTGGTGGCTTTATAAGGAGAGCACATGACAGAGGTCTTGCAACATTTTCTATGTGATTGCTGCTTCACCACAGGGCCCTGTAGAGAGTTCCCACCCAAAAGAAGGCCCTCACCAGATGCACCCCCTGGATCATGGACTTCTCAGCCTCCAAAATTGTAAGAAATAAATTTAATTTCTTCATCAATTTCCAAGTTTCAGGTATTCTGTTATAAGCAACAGAAAACAGACTAATACAGCACCCTTAAAAAGTGACCCCAGAGAGCCACTAACCCCTCCTACATTGTGAGGAGATGGCAAGAAGACAGCCATCTATGAACCAGAAAGGCAGCCCCCACCAGATGCCAATCTTGGACTTCTCAACCTCGAGAACTGTGAGAAATAAATTTATTTTGTTTACAAGCCATCCAGTCTATGGTGTTGTGTTACAGCAGCCCAATTAAGACAACATTTAGTGATTATCTGATGGAATATATACAATATACATAGCAACTATGAACATTGCAATGACATAGCAATAATTACCAACATTATTTGTATGTAAAAACAATGTGGTTCAGTGATACAAAAAACCAAGTATTTGAAATTACCAGATAACTAGCTTAGCTGGTGGTAGTTTATAATTCATCTGGTTTGCCAGCTTTGAAATTGCAAATCTCAATTATAATGGTTTGTCATTTGGGAGCATCACATTATTTCAAGTTTTTCACAGAATATACACTTTGTCTTGGGATATCTACATTGTGCTGCTTCAAATTCATATAAAATGTGACATACTAGTCACAAGAATAACCTGCAATACTTCTCAAAGATATGGATCCCTAGGCTCTACTCCTATGTCCATATAGGGTAGATAGTATTTTCGACAAGCAACCCAGATAACATCAGAAAATTCTGGTGTGGGTAGTATATGTGGTCAAATGAAATATTAATCTAATCCCTCTACCATTTGAAAATCCAAGCTGAAAAATCCTTAAATGAAAGGCTTCAGCTTATATAAAATGAAGCAGACTTATTTTATACAGTTAAGTTTACCTTTGTATAAACGAAATATACTGGAAATATATTTCATCATCTGAGGAATGGTTCAATAAACCATGGCACATCCATGAGCCAGAGGCCAGCTACCACTTTACACCTTATCAGTCTTAAAAAGCTCTACAGGGACAGCGTTCTATGGAAAGATTCATGCCACACCTCATTTTAATCATGGACACAATAACCCCCATCTCTTCAAAGCCATTTAGCTGTGAATTTTCAAGAATACATCAAGTAGATTTTCTATGGGCCCATCTGTGCGGCACATTTATTTTCTGTGACTGTTTTGCTGAGCACAATGAAAACCTTGACTACTAATGAACAGGGACCGAGAGAATGGCAGGGCTGCTGCCGCCGCCGATGCTGCTTTGGGTGAGAGAGAAAAGAATCCTTTTCACCTGGGGCTATCACTACAGGTCTGCTTATCTGCAGGAGCTTTTCAAGGAAAGCCTTTTAGTTGAGTTGCTTCTCTTCTCTTCTCTCGCATCTCCTCCACTTGAAGAGTAATTTCTAATATGGTCTTCCTAGCTGAGAAGCCAAAAAGCTAAGAGCAATCTTCTCTACCACGTTCACATCAACAGAACTTGAGGTTTCAATGAGACTGAAATTTTTGAAGCTACTAGAAAGGACTCTGATGTGGAAGCACTATACATTTAAGACCTCGGATTTTGGAGACATAACTTCTGTATTCCTCAGTTTCACTGTCTGTAAAATGGGACTAATAATAAATTATACCATGTGGGGTTGTTATGGGGAAAATAAGATAAAGCATGTAAAGTTCTGAGAAAAGTGATGGCAAATGGTAAGCATGTCATCTGTCAATATATTGTACATATAATATACATTACACAAGTATATAATATAATAATATATAATTAATATAATCTCAGCTATCATTATTATTCTAAGAAGAGGAAAAAAAACCAATAACCTTATCATTACCAATCAGTCTATCCATAAGGCTTCCAATAATAAATCATTTTCTTGCAAGGTACTAAATATAGAGGAATACCTACTGCACTCTCAGGCTGTGGTCTTCCGAATATAGGATAATTTATTAATTAAGCACCGGTGCAAAAAATAGTTCTTGTCAGGTCATCCTACTGGTGAGAGTGTGAGGAAAACCCATTCCTGAGCCAAGTACACTTCAACATAGCATTGCAAATGATAAATATATTTCTAAGAAAACTCAGATTATGATCTACTGCATCTGCTATGCTCAAATGCATTATAAATGATTATTCTCTGAGTTCACACGATTGCCTCAATGTAGATGATCAAATCCTCAAATTTTATCAACTCATATAAAATATTTTGTAGACTCTTATCCTCAGAGTTAGTTCAGTGTAGACTTTACAACCTATCACATATTTTATCCTGTCGGTTGAAATGGTATTTTTAAAAAATCTTCATAATACCTTAGTAGGTTGATGGTAATTACAAGTCAGACACAGAAGTCACTGTTATTTTTCAGAAAGGCCTAAGAAAGTGGTATAACAAAAGCAGACTGTGAGGAAAATATTTTTTTAAAGAAGAAATACATCAGGTGACAAGAGGTAATATCAAAAGAAAGACCAGAAATGGAATCTTAAAGTCCTTCAAAGCTCATGGACCCTCCTCCAAGAACCATTCCCCAAGTCTCTCCCTTTTACAAAGTTGTCATAAATATTTGTGCATCCATTACTTAGCACAGTGTAGTGGATTGAATTATGACCCCCCAAAACTCACTGAGGCTTGAATTGTGTCCCCAAAGTTTTATGTACTAGAAACTTAGCCCCCATAGTGACTTTTAAAAAGGTGGGAAATCCTATTATGGTAATTGAAAGGTGGAGCCTTCAAGAGGTGATTGGATTGTAGGACTGCAGAGTAGTGAATGGATTAAAAATGGTGCTCAAGGGCATGGTTCTGAGAGCTTTAAAAGAAGGGAGAGGAGAGTCCCTCTCTGCTCTCTCTGCTTCCACCATCTTGCAATGTGAGACCCCTGGGTCACTATTGCCACTACCAGATGGACTTTGGACTTCCTAGCCTCAGAAACTATAAGGAATAAATTTTGTTTTCTTTAAAAATCACCCAGTTCCGTGTATTTTGTTATGAGCAACAGAAACGGACTAATACACACAGAGTGCTTTTTTCTATCATTATTTACTTATCTGGGGTTATTAGATAAGGGAAGGTAACACATTCTCATTCATATCTTTTCTCCCATAGTGCCTAGCACAAAACTTTCTTTGTGGCATTCATTCAAATTACTGCTACAAAGTTGAATTGAAGTGTAAACTGTATTGCTCAAATTTCATAGAAATTTCATAAAAAATGTATGTAGAGGTAGGCATTTGAAAAGGCAATAGAAAGTGCAGATTTGGCAGTTCAAAAATGGGTATTAATTTAGGAAAAGGAAAATTTATTACTTTATTGGTAGGACAAATTTTTTAATATTTAGAGCTGCTTTATAGAAGATAATTGCTTTCTTCATGCATGCATCCATTCATTGCACCTAGAGAAAGAAGGATAGCATGGTGGCTAGAAACGGGCCTTGGTGTCGATTCTTTGTGTTCCAGTCCTGTATTAACCACTATCAGCTGCGTGTTCTTGGATAAGTTACATCTCTAAACCTCAGTTTCCTGATATGTAAAATAGGAGTTGTCATGTGGGTTAAGTGAAATAATCCATGCAATGTACTAAATCAGTTTAGCCATCATTTTATTTGAGTCTATTATATTTACAGCATTGTGCTATTTGCTGCATGGAGTTTAAGGCATTAAAGCCCGCTTTTTTACTCCTAGAAGTTTACCACAGACCAGATGAGCAAGACACAAAGGAAAAAACGAATGTGTACGACCAAATGCCATATTCATTTAGTGGCCACTGAGAGCTGATACAGTTGGATAAGAAAAGAGAAACATAGACTTACTAAGCCTAAATAGTATCAGGCAGTACCCAGAAAACCTGACCTTGCTTTTACTTGCTGTTTCTCTTTAGCAGTTGGGATTTCCCCTGGATTCTGAGGAATGTAGGATTTCAAACTCTGGCTCTTCAACAGAATTAAATGAATCATATGGGAGAAAAAAAAAAAGCAGTTTTCCAAAGAGCAGGATATAGTATAAAAATAAATCATTAGCTGCAATAAATGAGAAACTTCAATCACTCAGTCAATATAAGTTGAGGAATAACAATATTATTAATATAGCTAACATTTTTTAGTATTTTCCATATGCTGGGAAAACTAAATGCTTCATATGCATTTTCTCATGTATTCCTCACATCAGAGCTGTGAAGAAGGTACTGTTATTATTTTAATTTTACACATAAGAAAAGGAAACCTGAAGAACTTAAACAATTATCCCAAGATACAAAGACACTGTGACTACCTACCATGAACCCAGCAAGGAGAAACACGAGTAGTTACAGAGAAAATTTAGATGAAGGGACATAGCTTTCCAGTTCCCTCAGTCGACTCTTCTAGAAAGTTAGAAGCTATACGTTCGCTCTTCCCTCCTACCCAAGGCTGAAAGACACCTCCACTAAGTAACTTTGTTTTCATTATGACCAGCAAGTTGAATAGAACAAAAAAGCAAAGAGAAATGGCTTCCAAAACATATGAGAGAGAAAGTATATTTCGTTAAATGTTGACTTGGTCTGATGTGCCTTTGGCTATCAGGAGCAATACTGATGGGCCCAGAGACGCTCAAGAGGTAGACAAACCTACACATGGTAAAACATGAGGGTATCCAAATTAACTTAGCTTAAACTACACCAGTCTTATGGAAAGGATGATCAGTTAAGTAAGGCTAAACAACATCAACATCTTTACATCTTCTCCTTAAATGAAAACCCTTAAAAGAGCTCCAGCTTACATCAATACTCCAAAATAAATTGACTTATGATCTAAATCCTAAAGTAATATATGCATTCTCTATGCCTTAAGAAAATACTAATTATGTCCATGTGGTTCTAGTGTTCTTGGTGCATGTCTGACTTATTTTAAAGCACTTCTCACTTCTAAGTTAACAGTTCAAATTTATGAGACCATTCAATTGCTTTCTTCCCAGGATGTGGTATCTCAGAGAAAGTATTTTACTCTAAGTTTCTAAAGGCTCAGTTATCTACTATTAGTGTAGAATGATTAAAATAGACATTAAGCTATGTTGGTTTATCTTAGATAATCATATCTTTACACAGAATAAATGCTTACTTGTCATGAATACCAGAGACAACAGAATGCCTGGCAAGAACTGAGAATTCGAGTATCAAATCATCTCTTCCTTAATTTCTCTCTCTCTCTCTCTCTCTCTCTCTCTCTCTCTCTCTTTCTCTCTCTCTCTCTCACACACACACACATCTTTCTTGGCATTCACATCTCTTTCATAAGTTGATTACATATCATAAAATGACATTAATTCCTTCTTAAATGCAATGAAAGACTAACATAAGAATATGCCTGAGTCGTTACTTATGCAGCCTTTTATACTTTAGAAAGCACTTTCATGCAAGCTGTCTAATTTTATTATAAGGAAACTAAAGCATGAGGAAGTTGTGTGGCCAGTGTTGGCACAGAGAAGACTCTAATTAATTGCTAGCCCCTCTACACTAACTCCCAACTCCACATCTGGCTGCAAATTGGTGGTCTGTAGACTTAGTATGGCTTGCAGATGTGTTTTACATGGTCCACATAGAATTTTTAAAAATAATAAATATCTTGCCAATATTTTTAAAAGATTCTTTTGCAACATAAATAAAATCCAGATTTCCCACTCCCTTTATAGTCAAAAGATCTGATGGCACCAGCCCTGTATTTCCTCGAGACAATAATTGGTGGGAGATCAGGGACTGTGCCCATGTGTTCTCTGTCTTGCTTTGGGCTTGCCCCATTCATTTGTGCTACCTCATGTAGGCATCTGAATTCAGATCTTTCACTGTCATGTGTGACAAAGCAAAGATTCCCAGTCCACAGAGGGGTTCCACCAATTCCCACCAAGACAACAGAATGCAGACTGAAATTTAACAATCAGAATTTTAGGACTAGAATAAACTATGGGATCATTCGATCTTGTGGTTCATGATCAGGTGTTGCAGTCTTTCAGGGGAAACATAAAAAAACCTTTCCTTAGGTTTTTGCAATATTAAAACCTAACTACTGATGTACTGAAGGAAATTGTTTTTCATTTTCTAGTGCAAAATTGTTTTACTTAAAACCTCATAACAGTAGTGCTCTTCCTTATACATCTATATCTTCCTTTGAAATGTCCTTTCCTTCCTTCCTTTCTTTTTTGATGTGGTAATAATTATCTCTAGTCACAGTAACACTATAGTCACAATTTGGTATTAAAAATATTTCCAAACGTGGGTCCAGTAGGAGTTAAAAATAAAAGAAACCTTAGGTTACGGTGGAAATATATGGAAGCATCAACTTATTTTAATATCTAATTTTAGAGAAGAAAAATCTGTGGTCTAAATAAATTAAGTGATTTATGTAAAACTACCCAACAAATAAAGATTGAAACTAAAATTCTAACACAGGTATTTGCTCCATGATATATATGATCTGACTAAGTTATCTTTCATGGATTTGGGACATACACACAGTTCTCTCTAGTCTAGGTTAAAACCACCACTTCCCCAACATTGGATCAGGAGCTATGACAGGCTCTGGAGATCCAGAAACTAATAAATAGCTCACAGTCCCTCCCCTCATGAGCCCTTTTCTAGTGGGCAAGGCAGGTAGAGAAATGATAAAATAAGGTATCACAGGCATGACTATAGAAGGAGACAGAGAGGAAAATAAAAGAGAATATAAAGGCTGAAACATGTTTGGAGGTGCCAGGAATGATGATGTGCTTAGTTTTGAACAGGACAAAGTACGAGGAGAATGAAATCTAGGTGAAACAATTGGATGTTTGGGTAAATATCTGTGATTGGCAGAATTTTGTTCCCCACAGCCTTCAACCTCTGGTGTCATATCAATGAATATGTTCCATGTCAAAAGGGATTCTGCAGATGTAATTAAGATTACTAACCATTTGGCCTTAAAATAGGGAGATATCCTGGATTATCCAGGTAGGTCCAATGTGATCACATGAGCCCTTCGAAGCAGATCTTTCTGTTGGCTGAAAACAGTAGAGAAAGTCAAAGAAATGCCGAAGAGAGAAAACTGAAGAGATTGCAAGAATGAGAAGGATTTGATGTGCCATTATGTTAAGGAATCAGGAACTTCAGTCCTACAACCACAAGGAACTAAATTCTACCAATCATTTGGATGAGCTTGAAAGTGGATTCTTCCCCAGAGTTCCAGAAAGAAATTTAGCCTTGCTGACACCTTGATTTCACACCTTGTGAGACTCTAAATAGAGAACTTTGCTTAGCTACACTGTGCTCGGACTTCTGACCCATGAAAACTGTGACATAGTATATAGGCATTGTTCTCAGCCATTAAATTTGTGGTAATTTGTTAAGCAGCAATAGAATACTAATATGGCATCTTAGAGAAGAGTTGGGGCAGGGGGATAATGAATAAATTATTTCTCACCTTCTCTAATACCTTGTAGTTCAATTTTTCAAAAAGAGGGTGTATCTACAGGTAAATCTGATATATCAGCTGAAGATCAACATTCCTATTTGATGTTAAAGTAGAAGTTAGAATAAGAACTGTTACTGGACGCAAAGAAAAGAACACATTTAGTGGAAAGATTACCCGTACACCCAGGTTTTTTACACTGTCATTTAATCATACCATTGCAGTGGGGCAAATATATTATTACTCCCATTTTACAGATGAGAAAACTGGGGCTTCCAGATATGAATGATAGGTCAAAGGCCAGCGACTAACTAGTGGCAAAGTCAGGATAAGCTTTCAGATAACCCTGATCTTTCTGCTGGGGAATCGCCTGTGCCTTATTGTAACAGATGCTGAGGTCTGTCATTGAGAGCACAGTTGTCTCCGTTTATGTGCACATAGCACAAGTAACTGCTTTAGAGGCCCTACTTGGAAGAACAATTCTTGAGCTTTTGAAGAAAGCTTTTGGCAAATAGGACTCTCATCTGCAGGAGACATAGTTTTTCCCCTCAGTGACTGTCCCATTCTCTCAGACATAATGTCCTTAAAGAAGGACACAGACTTCACTGTATCTGGCATCACAGTAAATTCTACCATTGAAGCATATGATGCTTGATGCCAAAAATGTAGCCCCTCTGAATTGTAGAATTAAGATCGGCAGTCTTAAACAGGAGTCCACTGAGGATGTCTATGCATTTCTCATTCCTGCAGTGAGGGGCAAGAATCTTCTGGCATCTGCTTCAGGAAATCTGTGCCTGCAGGTCATCTGGAGAGGCTAACAAATTTTCTCGCCTCTGGTGCATCTTACTCCACTGTGGTTTGTCCACATTAATCTTTCCACTGATTTATCTCTTCTCATTCTGAACAGCTTGGATGCTACTCCTTCAATTACTTTCTTTGGGAAATTATTCTGTTGTCTAATTGACCCTACTATTAATTTTATTTTCTATTATCTAATTTATTCCACCCTCCTCTTTCTTTCCCTCTAGTTTCAGGCCATTACTCCTTATTTCTTTCAGTTCCAACCAATCGCCATTTATGTCTTTCTAGGGCCTCATAATAATCTCTAAGAGCAGTAAATACTTAGAGAGAGCATAACATCCACAGCAAAGACACTGGGATGCAAAATCTTTACATTATCCACTCAGTCCTTCCATTGCAGATATTAACCTCTCCCTATTATTATTTAAGAATGGCAGATATTCTTTTCCTGGATTTTATAACTCATTACATTTTCATAATACATACAACTTTTCTTTCTTCCTTTTCCCACTCTTTTTCTCACTATTGTTTTTTACCTTTCTTTTTTCCTCTTTCCCTTTGCTTTTCTTCTTTATCTCTCTGTCTTTCTTTTGCTCTTTATGTAAAATTTACTATTCTCATCTGGCCTATAAAAGCAACTTTTAAAATTTGATCTATTTTAGAAAATGTAACAAAATATTAAAAAAATTGTAAAGGATCCATAATAACCACCAATAACATTTTGCTATAGTCCTGTTATTATGGCATGACATATTCTAAGCCACTGAGGGCTCCATAAAAATCAATGGTTTCTTATCATTTTTTAGGTAGAGCCTCTACCATTCACTTTCTTAAAGTGCAGAAGACTTTGCCTACTTCCTTCCCCAATTGATATGAAGGAAAGCTATGAATGTCTACAATAGTTTAAAGAAGAAAACGTTTGCTTCAGTCTGGGGAGATGTGGGCATGCTTCATGAAAGTGGTGCTAGTTAAGCTCTACTGTCCGGGGAATGTGGAGCCAGTTCTTGAAGTACCATGGAAGATAGGAAGAAGGATTGGTATTCCAGAGAGATATAGTGATATGAGCAAAAGAAGCACAGATTTTGACCAGCAACTCCTGTATCTGAAGAACACTGAGTAGTCCCATGTGCTCGGTGTAAAGGGTAACAGAAGCAATAAAGTGGAAATCAAGTCTAGGAAGATATGTTTGCCATTGATTGTGAGGGCCTTGCATGGCCAAATACGGAATATATGTAGAGAACAGGGAGTCCTTGCAGTTTTCAAGACAAGAAATGACAAGATCAAGACTGCACTTAGGTAAATTATTCAAGTAGCATTGGGAATCACTATTAGTTTTGGTGGAAAGAATATATGTTTTGAAATGGATTAGTGCAGAGTCAAGTTCCAATCTCTCCCTTTATAAGACATATGTGACATGTGGAGAATTATCTATCATTGCTATGCCTCAGGTTCCTCATCCATAAGACATGGGTAATAATATGTACCACATGGAATGAATGTGTCTTTGTTCAAATGCCCTGGAAGCAGAGATTGAGAGGTGGATTCTTATGCAAGTGCTTTACCAAGGAAGGACTCCCAGCAGAGACCTGCAGGACATAGGGGAGAGAGAAACGGAGCAAACCAAGTGAGGGTGTGGTCTCAAACAATGTATACAGAGATTAGCTTCAACCTCATCCTCTTAGGTGACTCCAGAGTGCAAGGTATGGCTCAGAGATGTCCTGATCCAGAGCAAGGGAGCAGGGATTTTTATACTCCTAGGAGCCATGTCTATATGGCTGGGAGGATGGTGGAGTCATTAGCTGGAATACACCTGCTGAGAGGGAACGTAGGCTTTTTGCTGAGCCAGGTGAGGGGATTGGTATGCAAATTGGGTATGTCCAGGGAGGCTGACAAAAGAAAAGATAAGAGAGGGCAGATCTGAGGGAAATGCAGGGAAGAGAACAGGAGATTCAGCAGGAGATGCTGGGGAGAGATGCAGAGGGAGAACTTGAAAGGATTCCAGAGAATCTAAGAAGGCTATGAGTGCTGCACAGGAAGAGGAAATTGGGGGAATCTAAGAAATCTCTAACAGAATTGTTCAGGGAGTTTCACTACGTGATATTTCTTACCATGCAAAGTCAGTAAAATCTATGTCTTTAATGCTGTCTTCAGGAGTGATTATTGGGGTGTGCATGAATGTGTGTTGTAGAGAATGGGCTCTATGTGAGACCAGGGCTGGGGGAGACCCTCTTTGTGCTTCCAACAACTGTTTTCCTTGAAGTTGATGATATTCGGGTTGTACAAGAAACTAGTTCACTGTAAGAAAATGCTAACCAGCAGCTCTAAAAGCATGGTCTCCAGGCAGGGAGAAACAACCCAGAACAGGGCAGGGGCTGAAGATAGTGGGGGGAGGAAGAAAACCACATCTGAACTCAATTATATCAGTCAGCCAATCAGTTTTCCAAGGCACTGCATATTATTCATAGTAAAAGTTAAAACAAAAAGGAAAATGGAGACTAATCATAAAAAAAGCTTAATCATGAAAATAGAGCATACGCATCTCTAAACAAAGAACCACTGGAGCCAATCACAAGCTCAAAATGAAAAGATATACAGTACAGTTGTAAACTGGCTGAAACATCGGGGAAAAAAATCCTCAGTTAATCAGAAGGCATTCTTTCTATACAGTAAGCTCATACCCATTACAATCCACTGTGCTAATGATCATTCCTCAAAATGACAACATTGTAACTAAAATCACCATTTGTTCAAGTTAATTTCTTAAAGATCTGTGAATTTCCTCCATTACATTTAATATTTATGAATCCTAACTCACTGGAACTTCTCTATTTTCTGGTTATTACCATTCATTTTCAGGATGTAAAATGAAGGTCATTAAAGTTGGACTTTTCCTTTTCTTTTTCATTTACCTAACATTACATCTTTAAAAGGCAATATAATTCCAATCAAATGCTTGCCATAGGATAACAGTTTTATCTTTACTTGAACATTACGTTACTGGGAACAAAATTCAGGTCCCATCAACTCTGCTACGTGTAAGTATTTTTCACTTTGGGCAAAAGCTACTTTTGTACAAATCTGGCTAGAAAGTGAATACTTTTGGTAGGGAAATCCTGATTTCACTCTGCTTCTATTGTAGGAGGAGAAAAAAATGCTTGAAAGAAATTGAAAACCACTGGCAAAGAAGAGATGAAGTTGGCAGGCAGGTTAATGGCATGCTGGGTATAATGGTTTGTTTTCCCTTTCCTTGTTCTTTCCTCTTTCCCTGGAATTTCTTATTTGTTTCAGGATTCCTCTGGGACATGATATTCATAGTTCTTGGAACTCAGTGCCTTTCTACTTTTTCTGGATACTTCCAGTATATAAATGAAATTGGTTTGTTTTGCCAGTGGGTTCTGTAACCAAACAAATGAAATATTCTTTTATTTTACAAATCAAATCTTTGGATTCTGAAAAGAAAATGCATGTCCTATGACAGAAAGAACTTAATGTAAAATTTCTAAAGCTTAGATCTCTGGAGTAGCTACTGCTCACTTGGATTGCCCTATGTCCCCTTCTCAGGCTGTGGCTCCCATGGCTCGGCATCAGTGGAGATACAGACATTTAATTAAAAACATTTAACAAAAAGAGAGATTTAAATCTTCTTTATCAGATCCTATATATTGGTGGCAGAGTTATCCTTAGACTACGGTTCTGTATAATGCTTCCCCATTCCCACTCCTTATCAAACTTTAGAAAAGACTTTCCTCAGAAAATTCCAGGAAAATTTCTTTACCATTGCTCTTGGACTTCTTCTGTAGATAAATGAAGAGCAAGAAAGTGGGGAAAGGAAGAGAGAGAGACAAAACAAACAAGAAAAAAGAAGTTGAATTTAACGTAATAAAAATACTGTGACGAAAATAAGGGCTAACTAAATAAGAGCTTTGCTCAGACTGAAGTAGCATGGAATGGCCTCTCATGCTGGGAAAATAAGTTGAAAAGATCCCTCAATGGGATTCAACTCCCACCTTTACTATAAAAAATGAATATAAAAGAAAATGAAACAAAACCACCAAACTTAATGCCAGTTTTAGTTTCAAATTAAATGCGTTGGAGAATTTACATACACAAGAAAAGGCAGGAGGTAAGAAGGCATTTCTGCTTTACTCTCTTTGAATTAGCAAAAAGATTCAACCCTTTTCTTGGTTGACTCATTACCATTGGAGACAGTGGATGGTGTAGAAAACGGGGCTTGATGCACAGCAGCCTTGCAAAGAAACACCCCAAAGTACCAGTCCCTCCCAAGCCAGTAGTCTATACGCTTTTCCTACTCAGCATTGGTAGAAAGGAAAGAAATTTATACTCAACCCAAATACAAGTTATACACCATAAACAAAGCAGGGATAAGGCTATTTTTAGGGCTGCCTAAGAAAAAACAAAACATCTTACCAGCATTTAAAATACTAAAGAGATGAGAAAAAAAAGTTTTCAGTCCCTTCTTTCTAGGATCTCAAATTATGACTTAAGGACTTATTTGAGAGCCAGGTGGGAAACATGTCAAAAGGAAATAAGAAACTCCTCACTACCCCCAATGAGCTTATTTCCAAAAAGGGAGAAAACATGAAGTGAGGGACAGGACACTGGAAGATTCAGGCATGCCAGCAGAAATAATAGCAGAGGCAGAAAACGATTGTGCAGAGGCTGAGAGCTCACCACAGCTACGCTCCTGAAAATGGAAGTGAGAGTTATGTAGAGAGAAGTCAGATTTGGAGAATAAGAGGAGACTGAGAAATATGGAATTTAATAGCCTCTGAAGGTACCAGGCCTGGGAAACTCAGTGGATCGTGGTAACACACACAGTGGCCACGAAGTTGATCTCAAATTTGATCCTTCACTCCAGGGAAAAGATGAGAATGCCAGTTACAAAAAGGTATAAATTAAAGTACCAGATAGCAGGCCGATTAGAGCAGAAACATATTA
The DNA here is from genome assembly GCF_027409185.1 of Cynocephalus volans. Lineage (NCBI taxonomy): Eukaryota > Metazoa > Chordata > Mammalia > Dermoptera > Cynocephalidae > Cynocephalus > Cynocephalus volans. The sequence goes on along the minus strand of NC_084461.1, from coordinate 148,327,141 downwards.
CTCCCCGTGCAACTGAAAGTATTCACCCATCTTTATGTTCACAGTCCTTTAAACACAGAGCAACTCAATAAATTCTTATTTATGTGATGCCATAAGCAGTAGTGGTGCCTAGATAGTTTTCCTCCTTTGTTTATAGGCAGAAAGGGATACAAAGCCCATGATTTCTTTTTCTTTTATATCAGCTAGCGACTGCCCTTGGAGTTGCAATATTAAGATGGGAATTGAAGGGTTTTGACAGTTTTACCATACATCTTTTTATTCACAAAGACTTCTAATCTTGAAACTGGTTCTTTGTTTTAAATCAGGAATCTATTGATTAACTGTGAGACCGAGCGTGGCTCACCAGGGGCTGAGGAAGGGTATACACTATGGAATTAGGACAGTTAAACACTGAAATCGATCCTCCCTTCCTCCTGCTGCTGTTGCTGTAGCAAGCTGTTTCTCTAAGCTATTAATTTTATTATTAGCACACCTGGAGACATTGCTTCCCTCAGGAAAAAGCAATTCAACTGTGTGCGCTACAAGACTAGTGGTGGATGATCAATGACGCAGCTGGGACAAGAGAGGGAGTTGCGTCCTATCCCCACCTATTTGAAATTTGGGGCTGATCTCTCTTGCAAAGGGAGACACACAGAATAAGATGTCGTTTCAGATCTGCTCCCTGCACTCTTTCAGCAAACTTTCGCTACCAAGAACTTGCTGTTTCGTTTGTTTGTTTTTAAAGAAAATGCAGAAAGAGAAGTCCTCTAGGGTCTAGTCCTAACTTGGCCATTTCTTAACTTTATGGGGTTCAGCCAGCCATTGTTCCATTCTATTTCTTCTGGAAAATGGGAAAAAGAAGAAGAGGGTTCCCATCTAGATCAGAAGTTGTAAACCAGTTGCTCAAGGCTTATTCCTCCTTTCCAGTGTGTTTCCTTTGCCCAGCATCATGGTGGCCCCGTGAGCTGCACAGGAATGTACACACTTTTTGAAAACATAAATCAGTGGCTAATTTTCAGAAAGCAGGAAATTTCATATGAACGTTTAGATATCTGGTTTCGTATTTAAAAATTAGATGCACTCATAACATTGGATCTCTGTGGCTTATTGTGCCACTGACAGGAATAGAGGAGTGACTGTCCCATTTAGGGTACACATATGCTCTCCGGTTTCCTAAATCCTCACTTGGCTCTCATTACCCGTTAATACTACCTGCTCTGTCTCTGTGTAGTTGAAGTTGCAGTCTCCGATACAGATTATCTCTACAATTTAAATTAGCCGCGAACAGTCCAGTACAAATAATTCCCTGCTCAGACTACTTCAGGTCTCCATCTTCCCTCATTCTTTACTTTTCTCCCCTTCCTTTCTTCCTCCTTATTCCTCTCTATTTCTCTCTCTCCTCTCATACTCTCAGAAGAAGCATGTACCTAACGAAAGAACACTTTATAACAGAATATGGAAAAAGGACCTAGAATATGTCCAAGCTGAAGTTACTGTTTTAAAGGTGTCCAGATAACAGGGTTGAGACTGCCTGGTTCATGCTCATATGGAAAAATATTTATCTATTCTTATAGTGTCCACAGTACTAAACAAGTTGCCAGAGAAATCCCAGGTCACAGTTTATTCATTGTCTTGTCCATGATCTGATGTTCTGTACTAACTGGGTTGCAGGGTTACAATCGAGAGTAGATTTTCCTCACAAATAATCAATACACTGAGTTCTTTCTAGCCCCAGGCAAAAGTATGAAGAAAGCTCTTGGCTGTTATAATCCAATTTCTGTATCCTCCAAAGACTGACACTCTTCCCCACTCTTTTAACAAATGGTGAGGCTCTGTTCCACAAACAGGTGATATGCATTAGGTTAGTTTCCTCACCTGGCCTAGCATGATCAGAAATCCGTACGAATCCATCAGTGACTTCTAGCAAGACATGCAGTAGAAGTAGTGCATGCTCTGGAGTGAGACAGATGTGGGTTTGAGCTCTGGTCTCGCCACTTATTAACTGTGCATTCCCATCAGGTTAATTAATCTCTGAGTTCACATAACTTTGGCTCTTACAAAGATCACTAGTTAAATCGTCATAATAATGTCTATCTCTAGGAGAACAGTATAAAAATAAGCAACTACCTCATTTCTCAGATCCCCCTCTAGGTGGGATCTTGCTGAATTCACTGCTAATCTTGGCATTCAGGATTCTAGAATCCATTCACTGCCTTACGTGGTGCACGTAAGACATGCTATAGACATAAAATGAATTTGATTTACACAGTTATATACACTAGTCAAAATGTTATAGTTAAGATTTACGTATTTATATATATATATATAAATTTTACATTCAAAACTGGAAATGAATAGTAACAACTGTGTGAAAGGGATAGAGAGTGAGATAAAATAGAATGCTAATAATTGTGGAAGTGGGGGGATGATTATACGGGGTTTATTCTACAGTTCAGGTTGTGGGAAACTAAGAAAAATAACACATAAAGAGTCCTTTATGAAGTTAAATTTATTCTTTATTAAATTTAAAGGGTTGCCTTCTTTTGTCTTAGGGGATCTTACTTACTTTTTAGTATTCGAGTATCCATTCTTTGATAAAATGATGATGATGATAATAATAATAATAACAGCTATCATTTTTCAAAAAAAGACCTGCAGTCTGATTTTGCAACTAAAGTTTTATTGAAACACATCCACTAAGTTTTATTTTTAAATAACATTTTTATTTTTAAATCTACGTTTTAAAATTTTATGGGAACACATCATTTATGTTTTGTCTCTAGTGCTTTCAAGCTACAAACTCCAGTTGAGCAGTTGTGATAGAGACCGTATTGCCCAGGTAGCCTAAGATAATTTCACCCATTACAGAAAAATTGTGGATGCCTGTATCTACCTTCATTTCCAAATCAAAAATATATGCTCAATAAAGGCTTCCACTTTTTCTGTCTGAAATACCAGTTCCTTCAGGTCTCTTACAGGTGACAGTACTAACTGGACACATTAATTTAAGCTATTAATAGCTGATAATGGCTTAATATGTCACCACTTCCAGATAAGACAGTAAAATCCCCCCTTAAAATGCAAATGTTAGTGCAGGGACACAGCTAATAAATCAATTCTAGGAACTAGATTAGAGCTCTTTTGTGGTGGGGGGACTTTTTTCCACTGAGATTCTTTACTGCCTTTCTCCACATATTTCACCAGCTGCTCTTGGTGTTTATTCTATTTTTATAATTGCATGGGTTAGTACAAATATATCATAAACTCACATGGGGTAGCCAGAATTGACTACAACAGTTAAACCCTTTAGGAAATAAGTGATGGGGGTGTAGCACAGTAGTTAAGACTGTGGTGTTTAGCAACTAACAGATCTCACTCCTTGCTCTGTTAGTAAACAGCTATATAATTTAGAAGTGAAGACTTAAGCTCCGTGTCCACATCCATAAAATGAAGATGGGAATAGCACCCATCTTTCAGGAGTTTTGTGAGGATTAATGAGAAATCACAAAAGAAGTGCTTATCACAGCTAACATTTATGGAGCAGTTACTATTTTTACGCCTGTATTACAAATGTCAGTACTTCCTAGGGATAATGATCCTTGCTAAATCGGGTTTGTCCAGGGACCAAAAGTTAGAGTGTGTGACCTTCAAGATCTGCACCCTGTCCCAACCCCCTGTTCTTTCTCACCTTTGTTAATCACTGCCTCAAAACCCAATTTCAGAAGAAGGGGAACAGCTTTCATAAAGTCACAGGTGCCTCGCATGGAAATCTCTTCCAAATGTATAATTCTGTAACTCTGCATGCTACCTTAATAGTCTACAGTTCCAGTAATAAAGATAGGTTAATTTTGCATTAGATGAGCTTTAATGTACATTCAGAAATCAGAAACTAGCTTATGTGTTCATTAGTGGAAATCTTGCCTGAAGTGGGTCATGCAGAACTAAAGGAAATTCAGAGACTTTGGGAAGAAGAAGACATTTTGCTTCACATGTCATTTTCCATTATTTATGATGCATTGAGTACTCATGAAGCAAATGAGTCTGATATGTTTCTTAACATATCACTGATACATAATGACATGAGAAATCACCAGGAAAGTGGCTTTTCCCGTGATATTGGCATCCTGTACCTAACTTCAGCAAGGGGTTGTGGGGAACTGAAATGGCCTCATTACCAGTGAGGGAGACACCTGGTATAACCTTCTCATTTGGCACAACAGTGGTGAGGCATCCTTCATGGTGATTTAGCCTTATCTGGAGATGTCATGCAAAGCATGTGGGTTTGAATGAGATAGAGTGCCTCACCTTTGAGAGTCTCAGTTTTCTCATCGAAAGGAAAAAAAAAAAAAAGATGATTGCTGAGACAAAGAATGGTTTCTGTAAAGCATACTACACAATTTCTGTCATGCAAGCTCTAAATAAACTTATTATCAGTAAAGCTCTTGAAGAGTACTTTGAACATAGTAAGCACTCAGTAAATGGCAGTTATCATCAAGATTGTCACCATCTTCATTGTCACCGTTGTCATCAAATGCTGACCGACAAGATCAAAAATTATTTTTATAGACCTCATACTCTATAAAGCCTCAAGTAGAAACAGTAATAGGTTCAAATGACAGTATGAACTTCAAATTTAGACCACCACCTACAAATAGCTATACATCCCTGGGCCTTTGATTCTTATTAGGGTTAAAGGAATTTGTACGTGAAAATGGAGCAGTCATTTCTAAATGTTGAGAAGACTGCCCCACCCCAACCTTCTGTCTGATATAAACTGGGTGGTAGAGAGATTCCCCAGTCTGTGTACAAAGAAAAGAACTCACAGGCTCTACTTAAAGTGAGCTGAAATTCTTAAGAAAACAAAGACAGCTTCTGCCTAAGTTTCCCTGGTGTACATGGGGAATCAGATTCACACTTCCATTTAACAGTCCCAGGAAGTACACACCTACAGTGATTTCCCAGGAGCACAATACTGAAAATGTACCCCAAGGTGTCAAGAACAAATGTGTATAACGATGTCTGTCTTTCCTGACTACAACTGCAGTGTGTGAGTCTTAATGGTTTCAAAAGAAATAGAAACTGACGCTGAAATGACACTTTTTGTGAACAAGATATATTAGATGTTTTCCACACTCCCTCCCACACCCTTCCCCCAGTAAGCAGGATTTTCCCCTTTGAGAGAGAAGTGTTCAATCGATGCTTCTACACTGTGGTAGCAACACAGATTCAAATGCAGGTGTTTTCCAGAATGGGAAACAAATCCCATATATAACATAAGACTTCCTTGTTGTCTCCTTCCTCACATCCATTTCAGGTATGGATGTCCTACAATATTTTTTTTTCCTTTTTACCTCCACCTCCCATAATGTCAGACAGGTACAAAGGGCATCATCACCCACCACCTTCATGAATAAAGCTTCTATTTACATATAACCCAGAGAGTCAGAAGTCTTGTTTCCCTGTTACATCTCAAGGAAGGGTTAATGCGCTGAGATTTCCCAACCATAGTGGATATGGTCAAAACCAATAGAAGAGAATTGAGTTCTGTTTTCATTATCCTGTCTCAGTGATAGAAAGAAAGACCTAATACCTTTCGTGTGTGCGGCTCTTATACGTGCATGCTGTGCTAGCAGTCTAGTGAATCGGTTTTGACCCCTTGCTGTGCCCCTGGCAGGCTGTGAACACTTGCAGAATTCCCTTATCCTATCTAGATCTCAGTTTCTTCACATGTAGAGTAAGTTGAGACACGAGAATAGAAAAAAAAAAGGTTTTGTGTCTTTACCAACACCAATCTACTGGTAGTAGCTCTGCGGGTCACTATGTTGAATGGATTCCAGTGCTGCAATCTGGACCCAGCAGAAAAGCCATCATGGTTGGGTGGTGAAGACTGTACTAAGATGAGAGGAAGGAAGTGGAGAGAGTGAACACCAGCTTTGCTACGTCTAGGGGATCCCTGGATGATATTTACATAAAAAAGTATTACCCAACATTAACATTGAGGGTTGCTAAAATTTTTCCTTGAGAAGACTATTCCTTTCAATTATAAAGTCGCGTATGGAAGTTGCTAATGCTTATGGTGACATATAAGCATGACAGCAAGATCACTTCTCCTGGCCCTGTAGCATTGTCATGTTATTTCTGTGTGAAAGAATGGGGATTCAAATACTAAGAGGAAGAGAACTGTTCACAAGTTTTGAGTCCCATCTTCTTTGGTGTATTATAAGCACATGTAAACATATTGCCTACGTGATCCCATTGGAAGTGCATTTTCAAATCCTTGTAATAAATAGACCACCCCCCATAGTAGCACTTCTTTCATAGTACCATATAGTCTCAGACAAAGATGACCTATCTTGTTTGCCTCCTTGCCCTACCCTGTATAGACCTCAGCTACACCCCTCTCCCCAGGACCAAAATGATCATTTTCTCCTGCTACTAATAAGCATGCTTTTCTTCTAAGGAAAGATGACAATAAAATCAATATACATAATCATGCTCATAAGGTTTACCCACACTTGAAAGGAAAGGATTATACAGGGTGTGACTACAAGGGGGTGGGAATCTTGGTGGCTTTCGGAGAAATTTGCCTACTCCAAGTTTATGTGGAAGCCCATGTATGGCCATCCACATGAAAGAAATGGGATCCTAAATAAAGCATTCTAGGAATGATCAGAAATAGAGTCTTCAATTAATCAATCAATCCATTCCATTCACAAAATAACATATATATTATTGATGTTATTCTTGTAAATGAAACATCATTTTATGAATAGCTTATATGATATATGATACAGCATATATCATATATATGTGTATACATATTCCTAGGCATAATATTAACCTGTTGATATTTTTTAACCTTTCTAGAATTTCTTTTCTTGACAGGCATGAGTATGTATCTAAATTTCTTTATTCCAAAGAATAAACCAATTGTCCCAGCACCATTTATTGATGTACAAATATGCTCAAAACATAAAACAGACACAACAAAAATTAATCACAAAAATATTTACCAGTTACCCAACAAAAGATAACAAAAGTAGTATAAGCACATTTATACATGAATTTTTAAAAAATGATACAAGCTGGGATACATTTTAAAAAAATAAATGATGTAACACATTTCACAAGTGGTTAATAAGTTTGTGAAAATTGTTCAAGCTTTTAATAATACAAAACAAACAGAGCTGTCCACCTGCTTAATTCGCAATTTTCAAACAATAAGTGTATCCAAGTTAGCCTGAGTTGGTGAAATGGGTCCTCAAATACTGCTGCTGAGAGTACAGAAAAGAAAAGTGTGGAAAAGAGAAAGGCAGCGGATCCTAAAAAATATTTATAGCTTCTGACCTAGAAATTCTATTATGGCACCCTGGCTCCTCCTTCCCCTGATGCCATGGTCCTTAGAAACCTGGGGTAAAGTAATAGGGAGAAAAGAGAAATTACCTGGCTAAACCCTGAGAGATTTCATTGAGAATCTGGCTTACATCACACCATGAGACCCAAGCAAAACACAGATTCAGCTTGGCTCAATGTTAAAAACTTTTGCAAAGATTTTCAAAGCTCCAAACATACAAGAACTTTAAAATTTCCCTCCCACCAAAACTCATTTCTTTCTTGCTACACCTACACCATAATCCAAATCAAAATGGGGCACAAAGAGAGCAGATGGGGAGCTTTGTGGAAAGGTAGAGAGAACCTTAATCTTAATAGGAACCGCCCTAGTCCTGTTCTTCAAAGTATTTTTTCATCTTTAAGACCCTCATGCCATGCGTTAAAAATCCTAAATTACAGAATTTATCCATTCACTGGGGAAACCATCATTATCTTTATTTCTCATTTATACTCTTGTTGATGGAGGGCTGTGACAATCAGGAAAGGTAACCCTTCAAGGCTGTAACCCTCCAATTCCAAGATCTGGGATGTAATTATTTAATAGAGATATTCCAGTTCAATTAGCCAAAAAGGAATACAACAAAGACATGCTATTATGCAAACATAAGATATTCAAACCCAGCCTGCTTTGAAGAATTTGGATAGAATTTGAATTAAGGGTGCCATATTGGAAGTTTTCTGTTTCATCTCAAATAACTTTTTTTAAATTTAGACTTTCACAGGACTCTTATGTCTCAGATTCTAATTCAGAGAATTTATGTTACGCAAATAACCTAAATAATTAATGAAAAGTTATACCCCAAGGTACCTAGTACTGTATTATTTTTTACAGTGGAAAAAAAAATAGGAAAAGAAAAGTACTTACCTTCCCAAACAAGAGACTGGGTATTTAAACTTTGGAACTTACATATGATAGAACAATACGTATCCATTCATAATAACACTATCTGAAGTTGCTGTGATTTGGGAGTGTGCATATTGAAATATTGTTAAAAAATTGCTATCAACTCTAAAATAATAAATTGGGCCCCTAACTGTATTCTATGGCTTTGGGAAACTAAATTCACAAATATTATAATTGCAGATACTTTCATTCTATATTACATAGTAAATATAAATAGAAAATATAAAGTCTCCTTCAAACTACAGTAGTTTATAAAGTAGTTTCTGGCTAAGACCCATCAGTTTATTTCATTTTTGAACTGCTTGATTATATTGTCACTTCCATCTCATACTGTAACAAGTGACTTTCTTTCACTGGTCATTTTTCCAGGAGGTGAGGGAATGCTTAAAATAAACTTTATTATCGATGTGAATTACTACATACATGAAGATGAGTAGAAAACACAACTGCTGAAATTAAAAAGCAAATAAATAAGCCTCAGCAGAACAAAAACATCATGAATCTTTAGGTGACTCACAATTAATAGAATCCACAGAAATGTACACAAAAACATACGAAATATATAAAAGCATCAGAAGGAAATATGCCAAAAAATTTCTCTCTGCACAGTGAGATATCATGGGTGATTTTTATCTTATTTGTCTCTATCCTCCAAATTTCCAAACATTTATAATTTCTATAATTGAAAACATCCAACATACATAAAAAACAATACTCAGAGCAAGTGCAAACTCAGGTTTCACCACCACCTAGAGATTCCTTATGGTTGTGTGAAATTATTTTCATCAAAAACAATTGTTTCAGCACACATAGAACTGGTCACATTACTTGTCAAATATTAAAAACCTTGTCAAACTCCTTTGTGGCATTATAAACAGTTGTCAAAAATGAGCTGTTTGCAAAAGCAGCATAAAAAGGAAAAAAAAAGGTCTCTTTCCCTTTTCTACTTAGTGAAGGGTTTCTATAATTTTAGCAGTCATTAAGATTTACTAATGAAGACTTGAGATGGAGTCTAAAAAAGGAAATATAAAGTTAAGTGGCTCATTTCGTGTTTTGAGAGGTAAAATATTAAGAGGAAAAAGAAGTGCTACCTCATCAATCACAAACCACATAAAGCTGGGAAAGCAAGGCAGCCCTTTGCAGCAGTAGCCTCCACTGAAGAACAGCATTGGCCTAGCGAGACTACCTTCTAATAGGTGAGAGGCTATTTTAATCTCCATACCTATTTAATCACAGGGCTGTTTGAGCAATGACTGCCAATTATCCTGAATTATGTGTCATATAGTAGGTTCGCAATTTGGGCTATAGTGCATTAGGGACCCAGCAGAGACCACCATGTTGATTTGACAAGGTTCTTAGAGCCGGGATGAATAAATTAACGCAACAGAATGATTCTGATGAAGAGAAGATTGGAGCCAAGCTCCCAGAGATGGAAGATTAGTGACTAATCAGCTCTAACACCTGGTTTCCATAACACTCTAATAACAACTCCTCACGCTGCTGTAACAAAACACAACAGCCTCTGCCAGGGGGAGAAACGTGAAATAGCCTCAAAAGTTATGGCTTGGGGTATTTTATTCACGACAGGATGTATTTCACCCATTCTTAGAAAATTAGAGCAGCGGCATTTCTTCCCCCCCTTTATAATGGGATGGCGGGCAGGAGGTGGTTGTGAATTCAAAACAATCAGGTTCCCAGGAGAACAGATTGAATGAGAAATCCACTGCTGCTAACTTTTCAATTCAATTTACATCAGCTGAAAAGAGGATGAGGGAGAGGAGGAGGAAGAAGGGAAAGAGGGGGTCAGTATAGCTAACACGGATGGGACTGTAGAGCCACGTGATACCATGGAGAGAGACCCCAGCAACAATCACCTCTGGTCTCTTTAAGTTCAGAGTAGTTAAAAGCAAATGCTTCTCAGACCCCAACTATCACTATTAGGGTTAATCTGAAAGAAAACTTGAGGGCCTTAACATTTGTCATGTAACGCTAAGATGCAAGACAGCCTAATATCTCATACAAATGCAAGCTAGTATCTTAAAATATACTTCGCGTGGCTTCCCCTCCAGAGACATGAGGGAATGCTGTTTTGGTCAGTGCCCTTAATCAACATTAGAGGAGACAGGCTTTGAGGACCAGCATTACCCATTGTCAGTCCTCTCTGCGGCCACAACTTCTCGAAAGGCAAGTCACTAATTATGACCTGTTTGTTAAGCCAGAAAGCACTTAACCGAGAATAGCTGATTCTCCCAGAACATCTGAGAGGTGTGCTGAAATAGCATTTTGATGTCTACCAGAACTGAGGCATCAAAACATTAGAATGATTCTTTAGGACTGCTTAAACAGAAAAGAGAACCCATGGGAGCATCTGCGCTAACCTCGCCGACCAATCCGAGATGAAGAAAACCCAATTTATGGTGACAATCAGTTTTGTATCCCAGAAATATTCATAACCAATAATAATAAAAAAAAACAATTTAAGGATAATGAAGCATTTGAAGACCTGGTTGGTGGTGAGGAGGGGTTATTCACATTACAACAAGAACAAAAGCAACGACAGAGATCTGTGTAGCAGAAGACGTATGGTAAATTCTCCTGGAATTGTTCAAACATGATTTGATGCACTGGAGTGAGACTGACACTCAGCCTTCCGAGGAAATCACGCCTGCGCGGCACACGTGGCCTGTCTTTGCAGTTTCTATTCCCGACTGCAATGTCTATGCACACAACTGGACTTTCTAGGCAAAACCTGTTTAATTCTGTCACAATCTCTAGCCAGGGGATGGATCTTCAATTTGGATTTCACGTTTCTTTTTTATTCTGGTTCTTTCCCATCATAGGACGCATTGCTGTGCCCCACGTTCGGCTTGTCAGACTGTGAAGACCCACACTTTTTGCAGAGACTGACAGAGAAGCCAACTACACCTTGTCCCAAGGGCTGTTTCCAAATTTGGTCTCCCAAAGGGAAACTCGCTAAACTCCTCCAGGCACGCTTTAATACCGACCCATTTTCACAGCTTCGTTTGTCCTAACACCTGATTCTTTCTTTGCCTCAGCAAGCCTCACCGAAGGGGAGACTGGAGGAGGGCAGCTGTTGTTTTATTTGTATTACATCAGAAATCATTTCTTTGACACCTCTTCCAGTTTGTCACCCCAAGCTTCAATGGAAGCCTAGGTGTCAAAGGTCAGAAGTCCTTTCCAGTGCAGTGTATGTCAGGTAATAAGCCTATATTCACTCATGGCTAATATTCTCTTTTTATTGTTTTGTTTTATTTTCTGTCTCTGTTGAAGTATTTCGTGAATATTGTTCAACCATGTAAAGATTCCTCTTCAAATAGACTTTCAAAGTGAAATTCAAGGAGAAAAAAAAAAGTAAGTCTTTAAAAGGGTTGATTGAACTTGTCATCATAAAAGCCTCATTCTGGGCCATTTGCTGAATTCCACTCTGTTAAATGTTTTATCTTCTTACCCAAAATTATAAATGTCCTAAACCATAAAGTAGAAAAAAGCCAGGAATCATCAATGTTCTGCTGAAAAGTTCCCCTGCCACCACCAAAGGGAACTGCAGATATTCAGAGGAGCTAATGTGGTTTCAGTGGGAACAGCAGGCAGCAGTTTTGTGCGGACAAAGCTTAAGTGGGAACACAGATGTTATGATAACAAAACCCTTAAATCTGGAGTGAGAGATGCTTTGTCTCCTGCCCCCTCAAAGACATGCCAAAGGTGTTTGAAGGCCGTGAAAGGAATATGGGGGCTTATAGTTATTCTGAAAACATGTAATTTTTCTAAGAAATTGTAGTCAACAAATGACATTCAAGAAATGGAAGCAAATGATATTCTAGTCTACCCATGGCCTTTGTGTCGTTCTACATCACCAAGTTTATTTGAGGCTGAATAGGTAGAAATCTCATGGAAGAACTTGAAATCTATGACAGTGACTCCTTAAATGCTTTTGAGAATCTGGTAAAACATACTTGGGTACTTCAAAAGTTCATGGAAAGATTCATATGGTCTTTTAATTCTATTTTTCCACAAACTTTTTAAAGTACTCTCATATAAAATTCCCACTCCAGAAAAGTGCAAGTATTTACATATGCATAAAAATGTGCATAATATTTCAGCAGTTTTATTCAAGGATAAGAATCACTGCAGAAGACATAAATAAAATAATTTATATTGGTCCTTTATGATACCACATCAGCACATTAAAATCCCCAAATCCACTAGGTTCTTAGGTTCAAAATACAGAAGAAAAATCAGTGTGTTAAATAGGTGACAGTGAGCAAATAAAAAAAAATGGGGGGGGGAGCTTAATTATTGCCCGCCTTTCCACAAAGTTTCAGTTGGGTAATGCTGAAAAGAAGGTGTATTAGGGTTTTCCAGCAAAACAGAACCAAAAGGGGATAGACAGGAATAGATAGATGGATAGATGGATAGATACACAGACAGATCAATAGATAGAAAGACAGATGGATGGATAGATAGATAGATAGATAGAGAGAGAGAGAGAGAGAGAGAGAGAGATCGGTATAGATAAATAGATAGATAGATAAATAGATAGATAGATAAATAGAATGGGAATTAGTTCATGTGATTATGGAGGCCAAGGAGTCCTGCCGTTCACCACCATCTGCAAGCTGTAAACCTAGGAAAGCCAGTAGTGTAATTTAGTCTGAGACCGAGGGCTTGAGAACTTGGCGGAAGCAGAGGTGGGTGGGTGCTAGTGTAAGTTCAGGATTGAGAAGGCCCGGGAACCAGGGTCTCTGATATCTGAGGGCAGAAGAAGATGGATGTCCTAGCTCAAGAGGAGAGAGATACAATTTGGCCTTCCTCTGCCTTTTTGTTTTATTTAGGCCTTCAGAGGATTCGATGATGCCTCCCCACATTGGTGAGAGCAGACCTTAGCCTACTGATACAAATTCTAATCTCTTTCAGAAACACCCTCACAGACACACCCAGAAATAATGTTTTACCAGCTACCTGGGCATCCCTTAGCCCAGTCAAGTTGACACATAAAATTATCCATAACAGAGGGGAAAGGGAAGTAGAGAAGTTGCAAAGGAAAATATATTGCTTTACTCAATTTGCTACCATAGTAAGGAAATCAAAGAAATGACTTCTAATTATGATCCTTATTTGTGAAAGTTTCAATGACTAATGTGAGTGAAAAGTAAGGCAATGAGATACCATAGGAAATATCTGTTCTATGGGTACTAAAGGCAGAAGCTATTTCATAAAGTGAAGAAGCTTCAATTTCTTGTCTATAAAATGAGTATGTTGAGTGCACCTGTCTTACAGGCAGATTGGGAGGATTAAATGAATTAAAGTGTCAAAAAGAGATTTGCAGACTGTTAGGTACTGTGCAAATGTCAGTTATTATTTTTACAAAGGGCTGGAGACTTTTAATATTATTCAGAGTGGATAAAAATGCAGAAGGTCCTGGAATCCCTTTTGGTTGCTCTTACATTAACCTAATGACTCACCAGTGTCTGTGCTTTGAACTACATGTAGAGTGCTAAAGAAGTGGGCATACAGTTATTTATCCCAAAAGAAATGGTAAAGCAGCTGAAGTTTGAAATTCAGTCTGCAGCCATGCTGAACTAGTAATGACCACATCAATCATCCCTTGTGTTTTGCAAATTATTTAAAGTAGTGAGCTCCAAAGTGGATTGTGTAGCTTGGGGTGGGGGTGGGGGAACAAGAAAATTCACTTGGGGGGGGTTGAGGGGGGAAATAAGAACTATTATTCATTGCTATTTCTTTATCTTATTTTTGAGAAAAATAATCATTTTTATTTAATGACATAATGCTATATTACAGTTATACATGTGTTTAATTTACATATAAATATACATATGTTGGAGAGTGTGTTTACAGTTTTCACTGCTTGGTATGCATGACAAAAAATTTAAAATCATACAGGTCTTTTTATACGTACAAAATGATTTGATCTTCCCAGCTGTGTTAAGTTATTACTCCCATTATAAATTTAAGGAAACCAAGGTTAGGAAAAGTTAAGAGTTTTCTGCTGCATCTTATCTAGCAGGATGAGAACAGAATTCCAGGTTTTGGCTCTAAATGGTACACTCCACACCATTACACTAAACTGGGCCCTTCTGAATTTAGATTTGGCAGAAGTCACCAAAAGGTAACCTGAGGACTGTAAAACAGATTAGTGTTATGTCACAGAGCACAGATGGAATGAGGACATAAGAAGGAGAAATGAGCTGACTTTCTCGGGTAGGTCAGTTGGAGGAAGCTCTGCTAACATACAGAACTGGGTTACATTCAAGAGGATTTGTTAGACTATATGCTCATAAGAGTCAGGCATGCACTGATCCCCAACCATTGCATATTAATCATGATTGCTACCATGGCCCAGTGCTTCAACATGATATTGAAACATGGTATTATGAGACACTTCTCTACCTCCCCAACCAAAAATCAAATGCAACAACTTGTTACCATAACTATGTTTATGTATTATTTATTAATAGCATTTTCAGTAGTTTTTGTACTTTTCTACCTTAATATACTGTATAAATGCTAACAATTGTTTGTATTTAACAAGCTTCAGCCACGGGAAAAATGCATACCTTGGTTTCTGCAGTAAGGGCAAAAAAGGCTGAAAGAAAATTGCCTGTTCTGGTTTACGACAACGTAAATTTTATTTCCTTACCTCATGCTTTCCTCCCTGTTTTCTGCTTCAAAAATATGTTCCAAGCTAAGAATTCATTTTCTCGGATATCTTCAAAGAATATATTTTCAACAAGAGGAATTAGTATAATTCTTCTTCAAAACACCAAGTAATCTGTTCTTCTGAGTGAGTTTTGTATAGACAGGTTGAGTGGCCAAAAATGGGTCTAAAAATAACATTTTTTTCTGAATATAGATGTTTCAAAGGGATATGTGTTTCTGGGCAAAAAATAAATGCTACAAAGTGTCCTTTTTAAAAGTCAAAAATGAAATTACAAAATTATCGTTAATGTGTAAAATTAGATATGTATTTATAAATTGATTTATCATATTAGTTGTAGTAAATTAACTATAGTTGTATATTTCCATTTCTGAAATCCATATTTGAAATATGTCTTAAAACTTTAGTAAGTGGTCATTTTTTTCTTTATGGTTCAGGTAGTTCATATTGCTGATTTTGCGAGTTAGCTTGCTTGGATGTGAGCTACTTGCATGTAAAATACATATGTTACAGAGTCATGGAATCTGAGCACTAGTAAAAATCGTTGAAATAATCTAGTTGAAGCTTTATTTTTCAAAATAGGAAAGAGTGTCCCTAAATGGAAAATCAAACGGCTGGGTTCATAAATGACGAGAAACCTAAATATGGTGTGTTTATTCAAAAAACATTGACTGAGCACTGAGTACTGGCCTGATTTTGGGTAGATAGTCACATTCAAAGATCATAATATGGCCACATAAATGATTGAAATCAAGGAAGATGGTGGATGTATCATTTAATTGACAAAGATGATGTTTATCAACATGTTATTAATCCTTTACTATGTTAACACAATATTTTGCTAAGAGGGCAATTTCAATTTAAATATCTGTTTTACTAACAACTACTACACCTATCAGATTTGCACACTGGGAACTTGAGGGGAGACTATTTCATAAAAACTGTGTATGGAGTAAGTGGTAGAGTCAGGACCAGTATAAATATCTGCTCTATGAAGCTGAATATATCATCAAAACAGCATTATTTTCATGCTTGACGTTCCCTACCGGCACTTCAAATCATGTGTATCAATGTGACGTATAAAATGAGAGATGATTTACAGAAAATCAAGGTGAGACATAACATAACGGGTCTTTAAGTACAACCTTGCCAAAATTGTATAAATAATGTTAGTTCTCCTTGCTTGAATTTGGAGGAAAGAGGGAGAAGGACAGAAATTAAGATCTAAGGGAAATAAGCTGTTTTTAAAAATAGAGGAACACTTTATTGTCAGCATCTCTTCTTGAGTTTAAACACAACCTCAATATTTTTTAAATTAGTTGTAAATATTTAAAACTGCATTCATATTAGGAGGAAGATCTCTCCAAAGTAATTTTGACCTCAAAATTACTAAAAGGTTCTTCTTCTTCTTATTATTATTATTACTATTATTATTATTATTATTATTATTATTATTATTATTATTATTATTAATTTGGGGAGGGTTTTCTTGTAAAAGCAACAGAGGAAGAGGAGAAATGTTATAAACATAGGCAATTGGTGGACTTGTGTGGAAATCCACTTCATTCCCATGCCTCTTTCAAAAATAAGAAGTTACTTCTCTGACAGTTTATTCTGGGGTAGAGCCAAAAAGGCAAATGGAAAATTAGAATTGAAGAATTATTTTTAATCTAGAAATTTTCTAAAGGTGTAAAAACAATAAAGAGCATAAAAATTTAGAAAACATTTTAGAAAAATTTCTAAAGTTATTTCTTAACAAGAATAAATTTATCTAATCACTCTATCATAAAATTACGTTGTAGAAAATATATATAAAAAAGAACACTTCAAATAAAAATACAACGGGAATCGAATAACACTTTAAAAAAACAACAAAAGTCTTTCAAGAAAATAAGAAACATTTGTTTAATACTTAATGGATGCATTGAACTGCTGTAGCAACCTATTTAAAGAATAATTTCACATTCACTCAATTGGATTTAGACAAAAAAGATCATTATAAATATATAGATATTAGCAGAAGTTCTCCCGTAAGTATTTTTTAAAATTTAAATCAATATCATTAACAATGCTGTTTTCTATCCAAGCATCCAAAACAGCAAATGCTAAAGTAACGTTTACCTAAAATGTTTTGCTACTGTATTTAAATTTTGATAAGAAAACAAATTACACGTGCATGCTGAATTTGATAGGGATTATTAGTTATCAGAAATTACAAAATCTCCCTTAATTTGACTTGCATTATGGATGAAAGCTCAAATAAGATCTGCTACTTAAAAATGACCTTGCCTTTTTTGTAGAAATAAACAGGAGCTACCCATACACAGTACCTGTACATGAAGAGTAAAGAAAAGCATCTTAATTCTAAAGAAATCTGAGATTTCAGACAAAATGTAACATGTATATATCTTAAGTTTCATGAGAAAACAAAAGTTGAAGAGCTGCATATTGTTATAGTGCTGTTTTACACTGAAAAATGACTTTAACGTGTTTGTCCATCATTCTGCTGAAACCAACACACCTTGCAATTTGTATTACATACAGAATTTGCTATGTGGAATGTGAATATTCTCATTAATATATTTATATGCAAAAGGAGGAACTCATTTAGATATTTATTGTTTTATGCAACAATATTTCTTTTGCCCATTTTGAGCCAAAGGCACAGTTAGATATTTTGTGCTTTACACAACAGTGTGCCCGATACCCATGTTGACCTAAAGGCTTTGTGAACAACAAAACACACAACATACACAAAGGAGTTGCTCCCTAGAAAAACCAGAGAACCCAGAAAAAAAAGTGTTTCTTTAAAATGCAAGCCCTTGTGTTGCTTTAAAAAAAAGAATGAAGGGAAGGAAGGAAAAAGGGAGAAAAATAGGGTGGGAAGGAGGAAGAAAAATGAATTATGATAAAGAATAGAGACGCCTCTAGATGTGTTTCATCAAGATGTTAATAGTCTCATTTCAGGGAAAATCAGGCCAACGAGGTCAGCACTTTAGCCATCATAGGTTCTAAAATACCACGGCTGCTGTACCCAAATTTCCTACAATGTCTTTTAGGAAAACTATTGCTGATGTATAGGCCATGGTTTTTCTAGACAATCTCTGGGTTTACCTGCTTGAAGACTCCCCTTATGCAACTAAAAAACAATGGGGTTGAAGAATCAGAATACCTTCCCACAGCAGAACTCAACCAGCCTACAGGTGATTGGCAGGTCAGGCTTATTTCTTCACAGGGAATGAAGAATAGCCAAGAGAAGGAGAGAAAGAGAAGAATTTGCACATAAGCACGTAATATGAAAAGAGCTGGGGAAGAATGAAAGGTAGGGAGGACACGGAGAAAGTCCCAGGCCGAATGGTACCAACAGGGCTCCGCCTCGGTCTGGGTCAGCTCCTCCAGCTTTCCCAAGTCCTGCTTTTCCATGAATATCCTTCATATCTTCCCTTATTCTCCCAATTGGGAAGAAAGTTTATTTTATTGTTTTTAAAATTTCTGTCTGAAGCTGCTATCAGGGCATTCCAGCTCTAAGACTGTGCCCCAGCCACAGGGTGAACCAACTGTCCTGGGTTGCTCAGGACCAAGTGGCTTCCTGGAAACTGAGCCTTTCAGGGCTAAAACAGAGAGAGTCACGAACAAAGCGGGACAAGTTGGTCACCCCGCCTATGAATTTCTCCTCTTGTCCTTTTGTCCCGCAAGCCACACAGACATTCTTAATAAAGTCAGGGCAAGAAATGAACTAAAAACTAAACGTTATAAGTATATAACCAGAGGTTCAGGGGGAATTCAGGAAACCTATGCCGTCAATAAGGCTTATTTATTAAAGGAGAAAAAAAAATGCCTACCATGTATAAATCCTATGGTAACTGTTAATCCTCTTTAGAAAAAAATAAAATAAAATGAAAAAGAATGCAGCTGATAAATTACTTACCGAAAATGTAATGCTCAAAGCAGTAACCACAATGCAATAATTATTGGACTTGATTAAACATAAAAATAAATCTGTCTTTTACTTCTCTCTCATCCCATTAGTACATACAATGAAAGGAACAGCCTTTTTAAAAGGTAACTCATGGCTGATTTTTTTCTCCCTTAATTCTGCATTGTAACAAACAAAGGTAAAATCAAAAATCATGCAAGCAGTGAAGTATAAGCTTTTTCCCATTATCCCTGGAAGGATGAGGACGGTGCCAATTAAAAACACGTTCCCATGCAGCTCTCAGCAAATGCTTTCTTTTTTAACTCCTCGATAGTGGAGTGCCTTATTAAAAGGAAAAGAATCACGGAGTAGAACGGCTTATCAATGTTTCTGGGAAAATCAATCTATCTGTCTCAATTTAAATGTATAGAATCTCTCCTAACATTACTGACATAAATAATGCTTTCTATTAATAAAGTCTGAGACTAAAATGAGCATCTAATCTCTAAACACATATGCTAGCAACGTGTTTCTTAAGGTAACAAGAAAAAGTTGGATTATTCAACAAAATACGGTCAAATGAAGTTATTTCTGTTTTAAGTGGAAGAATATGGCCCCGTTCTATATGTGTCTGTGCAAGTCTCAATGTGACTTTTTTTCCTCTGTTGAGATACTTGACTTTGATTTTATTTTTATCATTTACGCTGTGAAATGCCAACACCACGCTATTCCTGCAAAACACGCTTTTATCCTTTTTTTTTTTTAAGTTCACGTTCAAGTTAGAAAGTAAGTCATATCTGCAGATCTCGTTTTGTAAAGGTTGTACTCGCCGCGGGCTTCACACAATGGGGGGAGACGGTGTGGAAGGGATCGATAAAGTAGTATTACCCTTTGTGATGGGGAGTCTCCACAGGACATTCCAGCTTAACTCTGCTGTCCGTGCTAACACTCCATCTTTACCCACTGGGAGAGTGCACTAAAGCACAGTTATGGACCAAGAGCCCCTACCACGATGAGAAACTCACTTCCTTCACCTTGTTTTGGAGCTGCTTTAATAAAGCTGGAGAAAATCCGGATACCTCAAGACAGGGCTTCCAATTTGAAAGACAAATGTATAAACACCCTGAAGTCTGAGAGCACAGGCTTTGACATTCAGACAGGTGTATGCATTGTCCAGGACATTTCATTTTGACAGGAGGCCTATAAATACAGCATTTCTTCCATCCTCAACTTGTCACTTGTGATTTTCAAAAGCCAGCTATTGTAGTTGCAGGAATGCAACACTGCAATGTAATGAGCTTATATTAATTGCCTCCTTCACTTGCCAAGTGGACTTAGGGAATAATGTGTGAAATTTTACTCCAGATTAAATGTTTATAATTTCTCATTTGTCACTGTAAGAGTAAAATTACAACTCTGTGCTTATGAATGTTACAAGGTCTAAGGATATGATCGCACTGTTCCCGTTCATGTTAATGCAACTAGATGATGCTGAGACTCTGAGGCTTTGCATGTTTTATAATGACAATATGGATCTGCTATGGTTCTTTTTTTCTCTCATAAGAGTACCAAGACTTTTATTTAATCAAATAGACCTCACTTTGCTATTCAGGCAAAGTTAATGGTAAGTAGTACAAATTCCTTTATAGGGCCTTTTGACACGAGTAATTTAAATATTCTTTTGTGCCCGTATTATCTTTCAGGCCACATTTCAACTACTTTCCCTGACACAAATATGGGTAGCCACCTGGCCCTGGTCCTCTCTCACATCAAATACTCCTCTCGTCAGACTTGAACTTTTCACTGAGTCTTGACACCCACCCTAGCCCCTAGAATAAGACCAAGCCACTTCTCATTAATCTAATGTACCTGACCCAAGATTTGTCATTATTTGACAAACACTGAGAGACAACCTACCATGGAATACATGCAAATAAGTGAGAAAAGATCTGCAGAGTACCATGTTTTCTGCCTGTTTAGAAAAATGAACTACAAGGGATTGAAAACCAGCTTGTGTATGACATTTTGGGATTCAAACAAATTGTCCTTCACCGTTCTCAAAAGAGAGCCTTAAACAGGTAGATTTGGAGTTTGGTGTCATTACCTCTTTCCTTACTGGTGACTGCCTTGTAAATGCCTTGCCATATCAATTCTAATATTTTAGTATTTGCATGTACACATATCTGAAATGATGCTACACTACATAACTACTATCCATTAAGTACATTAAGCCTTAAATCTTTTAGGCTGCCAGGTGAAGAACTGGAGGGAAAGAAAGGTCCTCTTTATCTTTTAGAATAAATTTATTTCCTATTTGTCTCAGCTTCCCCTGACTGGCCTATACCTGGTTCTTATTATTAAAACTAAAATCATCATTAATGTGATTAACTAAGGAGCTTACTCCCTTGGGTTGACACCTGCAGCAGTATTAAGAACTTGGAAAAGCTTTACATTACAGTTTTTCTTTGTCACAGCCCAGATAAAATTCTTAGGTCATGATATTTATGACCTCTGTAAATGAGAAGGGACAGTATTAAAAACATATCCTCTGTCCAGATTTGCCCATTCAGATAAAACCACAGGGATCACACAGACACTGATTTATTTTCCATCCTGATAGAGGCATTTTTTTTTCCTGTTTATTAAATTGGTTTTTTAATAGTTTTCAGAAACAATGAAACTATGTAGAAGGTACTTTACATGGAAGACACAATTGTGAGTAAGAGTAAGTCCTTCCCTCAAAGGACATAAAATCTGACAGGGTTGAGAAGTTATACATACAAATGGTTATAATTGAGGCTACTGCAAAGCACAAAGCTATTAAAATCAGACAAGCATGGTTCTGGAACGGGTGCCTCTTATACTACTTGGATGCACAGGTTTAATTCTACTCTCAGAGCTACATTTGTAACTACCTTTCAAAGTTGATAGAATGAATGAGATCACAATTGAAAGCCTCCTAGGCCAGTTCCCAAATAATATGCATTTAATACATAATATCAATTTCATTAATTAAAGTTTTTGTAATGCACAGCCCAGTAAGGTAGAATAATAAAATGGTAGAGAAAGCTCAGTGAGTTTGGCAGGCAGGGGTGTGGCTGTACTGGGCTGGTGGTTCAACGGAGACTTCACAAAGGTAACGGGCTGTGTTTAGTCACAAAGCATGAGTTGGATAAAAAGAATTTAAAAATAAGTTTCAGATCAACAACAGCAACAAAAAAGACATTCATAAATAATTGGGTTGGGCTAGAATGTGAAGTTTCTGCAGAGAATGTTCTTGAAGATCAGCTTAGAAAACCAGGAGAGAGCCTCATGGAAGGAATATAAACAGCAATTTTCTATTGATTTGAAGTGCAATGATGTTCTCTGAATTTTTAGAGATTACCAGATCTTTATAAAATAATCTGACAACTTTGTGTAATGGTTTTGAATTGGGAAAGACCACAATAGAGGTAGAAAGACCATGAGCAGTTAGGATAGAGGAAGCGAGAATGATGATAGAATGGAAAAGAAAAAGATGGCAGAGAGGAGAGACACTGAAGAAGTAGAAAGCACAGGAGTTGGCAATTAATTGAAAGTGGGTTATGACCGAGAAATGAGAACTCACACATTTCAAGTCTGAAGTGTAAGACCGTGACAAAAATGTTACACAAAAAAGAGTTATCTGTGTTGGAGATAATATTTGCTTTGGATCACATAAGTTAGCTTGGCTCTTGCTAAATTTATTACATCATTTTAAATTTACAAAGCAAAATGTCCTACCACTGGCCATCTGAAAATAAAATTAGTTATTATACAGATTTTGAAGTAAGTATAACATCTGTGATGTTAATATATTTCAGGTATATTCAGAATCTAAGAAATGGGGTAAATTTCTCAAACAACAAAAATTTTTAAAAAAAAACTTTAAAGGACAAAAACATTCAGTGCACCATTGTAAAGCAGCACCTCATAGATATATCTGTGCTCCCATGTTCACTGCAACATTACTCAAGATGGCCAAGATGGAAACAGCCTAAGTGTCCATTGATGGATGGACAGATAAACAAATCAAATCACACACCATGGAATGTTATTCAGCCTTAAAAAAAGAAGGAGATACTGCCATTTTTGGCAACACAGAAAAATCTGGAGGACATGATAGCAAGTGAAATAAACCAGACACAGAAAGAAAAATACCACAAAATCTCACTTATATGTGGAATCTATAAAAAAGTCGAATACATAGAAAGTGTAGAATGGTGGTTACCAGGTGCTGGGTGGAGGAAGAAATGGGAAGAATAAGGAACAAACTTGCAATTGTGTAGGATGAATAAGTCTGGAGACCTAATGTACAGCACGTAGACTATTGTTGATAACATTGTATTGTATACTGAAAATTTGCTAAGAGAGTAGATTTTAAGTGCTCTTATCACACACACACTAAAAGGTAACTATGGTACTTTTGTGTGACAGAAGTAATCATTATACATATATGTATAACAAAACATCATGATGCACCTCTTAAATATATACAATAAAAATATATGTAATAAAACCAAAGCAACAAGGCATCTATGATATTCACATTGGGTACAAAATAAAATCTTGTCACATGTTAATTTTATTTACTAACTACTGTTCTTTAGTATTTCACGAAAGTACTTAACAGGGTTAATAATGTGTCAAAACAGCAACGTGGGGAATGAAGGCACTAGGGAGAGCCGCAAAACAAATCCGCCAGATCAGAAGAGGTGTTTGTTTCATATGACGGGGAAAATTAAATCTTCATGTCTACGTAAGTGCATAAGAATAAGCACAAGTTGAAGGTGCATTAATCTCAATCACTGTTTATTTGTGGGTGTTTAGACATACTACATGCAGGGTATGTTTCCATTATTATTGTTTTGAATGAAACGCACAGCAATTCATTGTGAGAAAATCAGGGAAATCATTTTCTCAGCTGCAGAACTCTAATAACAAAGAAAATAACCACAAAACTCAGTTCACAGCCTCCTACATTTACCCGTCTTTATTTCAAGGGAGCTGAAAAAGGAAATCAAGAACAAACTGTTCCCTCAAATGTTATCAATAACAGAATTTCTCTATATCATTTTATATTTTATGTTAAAAAATCACATATGGATCATTAAAAAAGATTAAGATATGTCTGAAAAGAATTTCAGCAAAAAAGTGGTTAACATTCATCATAGCTTTTCAAAACCAAATTGGATTCTACTTTATCTGAAAAGTTTCCAATGCAATATTACTTTTTCTTACATATACAGCCTGCAACTTACCTAGGGCACTATTTATCATTCGGACAACTTAAGTACAACACACACACGTGCACACACACACACAAATCACCTTGAGACAAATGAGAAATTTTCTCTTGGGAAACTCAAAACTGTATTAAAATGATAAGTAGCAAGTGTTCCCTCTTCCTTCATTAACTTAGGCAGACAAGTGTGATGTACACACACCAAAAAAATCAAGATTCCAACATGCTCCCGGTCATAATAATCATCTCTGCTTCCTCCGGTTCACAAAGTTTGTTCATTTTTACAAAGACATTATAAGCTGTGATGGAAAAAGCAGTACCCAGAGGAGCTTTCCAATTATCCACACAGGTAGCCTAGCCCATCTGGGACCCCCAACAGGTATGGGTCAGGATTTAAGGATTCAAAATAATTATTGCACAGGAAGCACTTGAATGAGTAATTTGTCTTCAGTACTCTATCCATCTACTGTCGTCAAGCAGAGAAAAGGGAAGCAGAAAATTGGGATTTAATAAGGTATAAATAATGCAGTAAGTAGGAAATTCAGGTTTGTCCATTTTTTTTTTATGTAGGTGGTATATAGTTTCGAAAAGAGCATCTTCCAAGGTAAATTCTAGCACTCACACTTCACAGGTACCTATGTCAAAACAGTGTTATGTGCTACCTGCTATAAATATTCACACTTCAGAATTCTGGGCCTAACATCACAGTCAATAAGTCAGAAGGAAATCCATTTAGACAGTTAATATGTGTATTTTAGGCACCAAAGTTACTATTTGAGTCTCAGGATTCAAACTTGTAAATGGAGAAAATGATAAGAACCTACTGCATGTGGTTGTTGAAAGTTTAAATGAATACCCATTCCATCAAGTTTAGCATGTTGCCTATATTATACATCACATAAATTCCTGGATATAAGGCACAATTTTCTCAAGTGTCCTCAGGAAAAAAAAAAAAAAAAAATCTTCCCTTTCAAATATCCACATTACAGCATCTCCCACAAATGCTCTATGTAGAACACTGTGCTATACATTAGAGTATGGTGTACTGTTCTTATTTCTTGGGTTTCTGTTCTGATGAGTGCCTCTGTCATACTGGTTGTTAAACATTTTGAACACCACTTCTGCTGTTTAGAGAAGACCCATTGGCTTGACATCAGCCAGTGTAAGTTTGGATGCTACCCAGGTTAACCTATCAAAAAAGGAAGCAACATCATCAAAATGCTGATTCTGTCATGATTCCAAGGGGAGGGGAGATAAAGCCACATTTCTATGTGCCAAGTGAAAACAAGACTTTAAAAAAAAATCCCCTGCTAGTTTCTCATTGTTCCCTCCCATAGATCTGCTCTCTCTACCTTTCTCTGCTCTGGTCTGGGTAGTAAGAAGCTGAACTCTAGAGATGGCTTCACCTGCCCTGTGGAATCCAGCTGGATTCAGCCGATGAGAGTCAATAGGGAGAGTTCAGAAGGCAAGAGAAGAGAAAGTCTGGGATATTTCTTCGCAGTCGATCCCTCCCACCCCACCCAGCCTCCCTTGAGTCTTTATGATCCTGGACGTGGCTGTGCTCTTCTGCAGCCACACTCCTGTGGAGTGGCCCTACATTCATAGCTCCAGCTTGCAAACAAGCTCTGGTAACACAGTTCCCCTCCTCGTTCCTTCAGTCCTGGGGATGGCTGCCCCACAGCTGTTCATCCTTGGGTGGTTCTTCATTCCTTGTTGATTCCCTTAACCCTGCCTATACCTCCAGACATAGTTCCTTTATTAGCATCTCTTCTGAGAAATCCTTTAGAACATGCCATCTGTTTTCTTTGGGGCCCCTGTCTGATACAATTACCTAAGAAAGGCATTAAAGTGAGTGGTTATGTTGTGGAGATCACACACATAGGCGGGTCAGGAAGTCTTCACTGATAAAATGACAATTAAGCCTTCTAGGAAGTGATAGATGGAGCCATTCAGTGACCATGAGAAGAACTTAATAGCTACAGTGAATAGTGGGTGCAAAGGTGGAAGCTCACTTGGAATTTTCAAGGCAGGGAAAGAGGCAAGCATGGCTGGAACAGATTCAAACGGGCAACAGTCCTTGGCATTTACGCGGCTTTAAAAACATGGGCAAGGATGAGATCACCCAGAGAGTGAATGCTAGAAAGAGAAGATTTGAAGACCCGAGAAAGAACTGTGGAGGGGAAAAAGACGAACAAGCAATCTGCAAAGGATACTGAGAAGGAGAAACTAGGGCAGTAAAAGGAGAACCAAGAAACAATGGTATCCAAGAAGTCAAATGGAAAAGGAGTTTTTAGGAGTAGTAATTAATTGTATAAAATTTTGGGACAGATCAAGTGAGATGAGGACTGAGACTAGGCCACTGGATTCAGTCAGGTGGTTCAACACTGACCTTGACAAAGGCCATGTAGGTAAAGTGATTGGAAACAAAATTTTAACCAGAGTGAGTTCAACAAAAAAAAAAAAAGGACAGATTATGGATTAACTCCTTAGAGAATAAATTAAACAAAAACAAAACAACAAATAAAATTAATTGGTCTAACGTTACAATGATAGATTTTTGTGTCTTGGCTTAAATCCCAGTGACAGTATCATACAAAGATTAAACACCCAGTGTCTCAAACAACTGAGATGGAGTGAGATTGAGATATGGCATGAAAAACTGTGAGATAAATACATGACTTGAGTCACTACATTAAATATTGTGAGACATATCATTATCCCAGAAAGTAAGAACAATTTAGCCAAAACAAATTTTTTTTGTTTTCTTATAAGGAAATTTACACACACACACACACACACACACACACACACACACACACACACACACACACACACACACACACACACACACCCATACCTAGCTAGTGTTTACGCAGGAGGTTGCTATGTTGCATATAAGATTCAAACCAAATCCAATTTTGAGACTGACTTGCAAACCAATGAGGCTTGACTAGGTTCTAATAGTGGTAACAACTTGATTGTACATTTCTACCCCTAAGAAGGAATTGAAAAGAATCATATTTGTTAATCCTCCTATAAGGGCTTCTATGGTATCTTTATGCCTTCTTAAAAACAGCATAGACTATTATCTAGGAAGAAGAAACCAAATTCCATGTAAATACTCCCCCTAATATATGCACTCTTTTAATGTGAGCAAGAGTGTGTGTGTGATTCCTTTAGAGTGTAGGTGACAGGGACACTGAGGAAGGTGTCAGGACCAACCATACCTAAGGAGCCTGGGTCAGTGGTGTCTCACTGCATGTCTGTGCACTGTCCATGATATGGTGATAGATGTCCCTATCTGCCAAGAGCCGTGTTGAGCATCAGATACCTATAAATCACTTAGACAAGGCTACTCTTTTACAGAGAGCTTGTTCGCACAGAAGCACAACTGCACAGAACCAACACATAGAGCAACAAACACTTTTCCTTTTATTCCATGGCACTGAGAGGAAGGGCCAAAGAAGGATATGGCACATCTTTGGAAAAATAATATTTTTATTGTGATAAAAGGTAACATCTTCTCCATGGAAATGTCATCATTTCAATTAGCATAACTGCTATTGTGATCAATGATAACTAATATTTATTGAGTGCTTGATACAGTCTATGCATTGTGTTGAACGTGCTACACACATAGTCTCATTTACTACTCAAAACTGCACTGCAAGGAGAGCACTACTACTCTTCTTACTGTACAGAGAGGGAAGCAGAGGCTCAAGGAGTTCAGGTTACTTTCCCAGGGTAAGAGACCATATATAAGTAGCAGAGTTGGAATATGAACATAGGAAGTTGGACCCCACAGCCTGTAAAAGATAAGATCATTATACTAGCCCACATGTCATGGATACTTACCATGAAGCATGACCCTTACATGGATATTTCCACGTTTTCCTTTCCACAGCTATTACTATCACCCCATTTTACTGATGAGAAAACAGAGGCTCAAAGAGTTGAAACACACCACCCAAGTGATCTACTGCCAGTGAGGAAACAGGACTCCAATTTACACTGAATGCCTCTGGCTCCAGAGAAAGCACCAGATCTCACTATACAGACACTTCAATTCCAAAGTTTAATTTAACATTATTATTAAACGCTGGCCTCATCTAAAATATCAACTAATGTTTATTACACACTTACCACTGTCAAGGCCTTATGCTAGCTGCTACAATTGAACACAGAAAAGTGAAGTTCCTTCCATCAGAAACCGTAAAATACATTTGGGGAAACAAAGCATGAAAGTGTATAAAAATTTAAAGTTGAATTCTGTTAAACAAAATTTTTTTAATATACAGAAGGTGGCACCAATAAGCAAGGGAGTATTGAACAGAAAGGACAATTCATAGGAAGAAGACATCATTGGGACATTTAGTACCACAAAAGCTTTAGGATGATGTTGGTCTTAAAGAAAAAAAGGCGAACTCTTGAAAGATATAGACAGAACATGGAGGAAGGCATGTGGACAAGTCTAGCCAAGATAGCTGGTGAATAGGCAGAGTAGTGGATGCAAACTTTATGTTGGAGAAGAGCTGGAATGCGGGCAGACTTCAGACTGTATCTTGTGCATGAAAGGATTTTTGACCTCAGGCACGACATAATACAAAACTGTGCTTGAAGAAGATAAATTTGCTGTTCTAGATAAGTATAAACAATTCAAACTTATATACAGAAAGTAAATGAAGCTATAACTTGCGGATGGATGTAAGATTTTAAAGAACACCTATGCCGTATCCACTGTCAGCATGTTTATGCTTACACTGAAAAACAGGCAGATTGATTTTCCCCGATTAAGGCTGCTTCAGTCTGGTCTGAAGAGTAAATATCCAAAGCAGCCACATGCTTAGCTGCCTGCCCTCTGCAATTACTACCTATATATATTTTTTTCCACTCTTGACTCAAGGTATGGATTTAAATTTATAAGTCAACTTTTTCAGAGCAGGCACAAGTATCAGTTGCTTGATAATTCTCATAATTCTTGATAATTCTTGTAATTCTCCTGCTTCTAAAAGATACATTCATTCATTCATTCATTCATCACTACAAGTTTCCGGAATACCTACAAAGTGCCGGGTCATGTGCGAGGCTTTGGGGATGCAAAAATAAAATGTCATCTCAGTCTTTAAGGAGCTCACAATCTGCCTGCAGGAGAAAAAAGATGGAGGCAATCATAATATGCTGGCTGAAGTGCTGTGATAGTCCTACATACAGGGTGATTCGTGATCACACATAAGATGGCCTTAATTCTGCCTGGCGCATCCTGGCAGGCCTTCTGAGAAAGGAATTTTTAATCTGAGTTGAGAAAAATGAGTAACCACTCTCCAGGTGCCTGAAGAGGCAAAAGACATTCCTAAAAGTAGGTGAAAAATGTGGAAACTCTTGGAAACCTGAGTAACTGCCAGAAAGAACGATCCAGAGTTGAGTTTATGACAGGGGAGAGATTCAGAGGGGTTACATTCTGCACAGTGTTTGAACTTGATTCAGCAATCATGTTTGCAGTTAGGAAATAACCACAATGGGAGACCAGAGGAGTGAATGAGGGGGGACTGACCATAATAAGATTTTGTACCTCTTAGAGTTATCATTACAAAGGTAATATAATTTTATCTTGTGAATTTCTCTAAAGATGTCTATCTAGGGTCCAGGAGACCCTAGATAATTGAAGACACCATGGGTTGTCAGAATTTAAAGGTAAAACTTGCTGATCCAAAAAAACTATACCTTTGTATTTTCAGCTCTAAGTCAATAATGTCAGCTAAGCAATTGCCATTAGACTTCCCTAGTTGTTAACTCTGACAACTTCGTCAGCTAAGCATTTTTCTGAGACAGTCATCCAGGTGGACACAGCTTGAAAGTGAAGAATTGAGGAGGAAGGTTTTGTCTTGCCAATT
Organism: Cynocephalus volans; assembly: GCF_027409185.1. Classification (NCBI taxonomy): domain Eukaryota; kingdom Metazoa; phylum Chordata; class Mammalia; order Dermoptera; family Cynocephalidae; genus Cynocephalus; species Cynocephalus volans. The sequence goes on along the minus strand of NC_084461.1, from coordinate 148,297,099 downwards.
ATAGGAATCTTAGGCCAGATCCCAAAGCATGACCCGGCTTTGATTAATCTAGACTCTGGGATGTGTTATTAAACACATCTATACAGATCCTAGGCTCTGAGGACCAGCCAAGCTAGGTTTGAGATTATTGAGAAATAGCTGCTCCCTGAGTTTGATCCCCTGTGCCTTGCACCCCCTGCCCCAGGAAGAATGTAAAATTATGAGAGAGGAACATAATAATATTATTGAAAGCAGACAGTTTGGGTATTTAGTGATCAGTAATAAAGTAACAAAAATAATGGACACCAGATATTGAATGGCTCCTTTACACCTGCTGTTTTAATGTGTTACATAAAGCATGTTAGATTTTGGTTAAAAGTTTATATGGAGGTGTGAGTTAAATAACTTTTCATACAAATGACCCAAATTAAGTAGTTAGACATCTGGAACTTAAAACAGTTAAAATAATAATTTATCTCCCTTCCACATATACATTACAGTTTAAAAAACACTATCACAAATTTAATTTTGCCTGAAGCTCCTAACAATATTATGAAGCTTAAAGAACAGAGATTTCCATAGGCAGCCCACCTAAATAGATACAGATAACTCACGGTACTTTCCAAAGATGGGTTACAAAATTGACACAAGTGCAAGATGTATTAGTGACTGGGGAGACCAAATATCTGGGCATTTACTATCAGCTTCATTCTGAAGACCTGAAAAATAGAACATCCGATTTTTTTCTTTTTACGTGATGGAGTGTGTGTATATGTGTGTGTGTGTGTGTGTGTTTGGTGTGTGCATGTATATCTGCATGTGTGTGCAGAGCAATGTTTAGTAAACATAATTCTGACATGGGCATGGAATTATAAAATAATAGTAATAACAATAATAAGATTTCATTTGATATTTGAATGACTCTTACAATATATTTCCCCATTCATTACCTAATTTGAACTTTACCTTCATATCCTGAAACAGGCAGGCATTATGATATTCACTTCATAGACACTTCTGAGGTTCAGAAATTTTCTTCAGAATTTTAGCAAGCAAATGAAAGAGCCGGTCTAAAATTCTCATCATCAATTCATAGCCAATGCCAGTACCAGCGCCTCAAGCAAATCTCCAGTTCTTCCAAATTGTTAGAATTTCTTCCTCCTTTAATCACTATTTAACCTCTCTGGATGCATAACCATAACCTATCTTTTATTGATGGTATGATTATTTGCACACCTCACTCGTCTTATTCTCTTTGCTAACATCATAGTTATGCTCAGAATAAGATTTGTGTGTATTAAGTGTTCACCAAACTTACCTTAAATTGACCTCAGTTTGGTGTCTAGATTTTGTGGAAGGGACAATTAATGCTCATTAAGATCTATGTCTTCTCTTCTTTCTGGTCACTCAGCCAGACCATATGCTCTGCCTCCCTTGAGGCTCACATTAGAGATCCAGCCAATGGAATGCACATGGAAATGAGGCCCACTATTTCCAAGCTCAGCCAACAAAAAGAAACTTCCCATTTATCCTCACTCCCTTTCTCCAGCCACCCACTGAATAGGGCAGACCTAGTGACCTGGAGAAGGATGGAGCCACAAGACAGCAGGAGCCTGGATCCTGAATAACTCTGATGGGCAGAAACCTTTTCCTCTCCAACACTTCTCTCTGCCCCTCCACTGCCACCAATGTGCATTTGAACGGTGTGATGTGAGCAAGAAACTCTTATTATGTCAAGCCACTGAAATTTGGAGGTTATTTATTGTATCTGTACTCTACCCAGATTAATACAACTGTCTATTATACGAAGCTAATATCGACAAAGAAGTAATATTCCACAGACTCCAAAAGAGCATACATTGTAAAAAGATTTTAATAAGTTATTTCATATTACTGATTCTGAGAATACATATTTTGGGGAAAAAAATAAACACAATGCCACACTTTCAAACAAAAACATAATCATAATTTTTATAATCAACTGAATTTTGCTATCGTATCAATCTTTAAGTCATGATAGATAAGTTATATGAAGTACACACCGTAATATAAGACTGGTATCAAGATATTCAGGACATACTAATAAGCAAAGCATGGATGGACAAATCTAATTTAAGTCAGTCCTGCTGAGTCATTACAGATATCTATCTATCCAAAATGAACATAATTCATTAGTATCAAAATAACGAAGTCTCCCAAATGCAGAAGAGTCTAGTTCTGTTCATGAATTTTATCAGCATGACACAAGGCTAATATTCATTTATCAAACAGTAAGGGCATTGTTTTGCACTCAAATAATTATCTGTTAATGAAGCTTAAAAACAGTCTCTCACATCTAGATCGAATTATTCTTTTCTATGGTGCTTACTCTCATATTCCTAAACACTTAAAATGTTCCCATATTAAATGAAGTCTGCTTATATAAGCTTAAAAACAATAGGATAGCTTAGCCTCCGAGCATAATAGCAAGCATATTAGAGCACATTCATGCAATTCAATAACTGGGCCTAAAATTTCATACTTGGCTACATGCCTTTACATCTATAGTGGAGCAATATCATTAGATAATCTCTAATGTTCTTACACAATGAAATTTGAAGTCCAAACCACTCCATTTGAGAGAGGGGAACACTGAGGATCTGAGAAGTGAAGTTGCTCGCCTACAGCCACACAGGAATCTTACCCTGCACTGAGAAAGACGTCTTCCAAATCCCATTTTGGTGGCTTCCTGTCTCTGTGCCTTTCTATTCCCACCCTGTCTCGTTCACAACTGAGATGAGAGATGTTCTTATTTTAGGCTGTGGTACTTGCCACACTAGAACACACAGTTTTCAGATCTGGAAAAAGGGTTTTACTTTTTCTAGCACCTTTAATGCAATTGCACTGGCACACTAAAGCAGAGGGCACTGGATACACAATCACAGAAAACCCCTGAAACTTCTCAGTAGGTGGAAGGCTCAAAGAGGAGGGCTGTAATTTGAGCATCCATTTCACAAGGCATTTGAAGACTGTACCTTTGTCTCATCCTTCTCTCTCTCCAAGTCTCCAGAAGACTCTGCCTATGGAGGCTGTGTCTACTGAAACCTTCAAAATAGCTGTGCTTTGTCTTATTATAGACATAGTAAGGGACTCCAGAGAAGAGTGACTTGCTGGGAAGCAACAGCCTGTTGGAATGAATGTAATAGTCAAATCTTCCCTGTAGTGTTGTAGTCGGGAGCATCAGGAGCAAAGCCTGTGGTTACCATAATCAGCAATCTCCATGGAAGAGCTGATTTAAAGGAACATTCCAAGTCTCTCGTGAACGTGTTAAAACCCAGTAGAGCAGCATGGAACGGATAGAATAGAGAAGTCCAGGTAATTCATAAATGAAATATCTTTTATTCTTCTATCATTAAGATTCTTAAGCTTTCTCTTTCCAGAAGAATTTTTTTTCTTTTGAAGTCTGTTAAAAACACGTGTATTTCCAGTATGATCTCATTGTGTCCGGGAGGAATGTGTATTTATATTTAGAATGGCTAATAGAAGGTCAAGAGGCTATTCATTTGGTGATCCCACTGAAAAAAGGACTACCATTTTTCAGATTAATGATGGACACCTCCACTCTTAGAAGTCTGCTCCCAAATGTGTGCTCCATGACTAGACAATTACTTTATACCCATTCCATTGACAGGCACACTTGCTCAGCACTGAATGAAAATACTTGACTTTTTAGCTGTTGCTCTTAAATTTCATGTTTTCGACACATTGTAATCATTCTTTGGCAAGAAAGAACTAAAATCTATTTTCTCCTGACATAGTTCCACCTTTTTCTGAAATGTACTCTTCTTTCTTTTTGATAGGATTGGACATGAGTACCAGGCTCCTGGAAATAAACTTTTCTTTATTTCAATTACAAATCAACAAAAACCAAAACAAAACTTTCTTTGTTTTTAACTTGGGGTTCCCTTTCCCCAGTCCCGGGGATATATATTTCTCATAAGAAGTAAATGGACTTTGGAGAGGTACGAAAGACTCTCTATTTAAAATTCCAAATAGCACTTTGGTTCATCCACGCAGCTCTTGCAAGATTGACCATATGTGAAATTTGAATGTAGATTACAGTGTTTCAATTGAACAAGATTAAGGTGTGATTATATTGGTTATTTTGTAATTTCATACTTTGTTCATTACAGGAAGTCAGCATTGAAGATTACTTTCAGTCCTTTTTAATAGCATATTGAAGCGGAAAAATGCTTATATAGTTTTAAGTTATTAGCTGCTTATCTTTCTTTAGTTTATATTTTTCTAATCTGTTATTTCTTAAAATATATCTTTTCCATATTTTCTCTGCAATAATCCAAATACCAATCCACTTAATTTTCTTTAATTTCTACTTTCTAATCTTGTTTTTTAAAAATATTATCCCCTTCCTCCCCATATGTATAGTGGAATACAAGGGCAGAAAGCATAAAACTTTTAAAAGCTGCTAGGTTATTTAGAACTAATCTGTTGATGGAAATTTCTATTTACCCACTTCCTAGGGAGAAGCAGGGTATAGTAGAGTGATTCCTACTCTGACTTCTGCTGAATACTGTTGTCCCACAAGACATTAGTTTCATCTAAAGAAGTAAATCATGACCATACACTGGGGGGAAATGCTGTATAACATATTAGTTTCTTGGAGAGCCATAATGCACATTTGCCTATTAAAGTCTCTGGGATATCTTGTAGGAAAGAAATACTTTCAATTTTCTTTAAACAATTGAATCATATCCACAATTTATTTAAACACAGATCCCTTTTTATTCTTGGAACATCTATTAGGAATTTCTCAGGACACGAGTGTTCAAGGAACTCAGCTAGGAAAAACTAATTATTGTTGAAAATAAATGGGTTTTAGTGTATGTTCTCAAATCTCTTGTTTTGATGCTCACTAGCTGTGTGGCTTTGAACAAGTTACTTAGCCTCTCTGAGCCTTATTCCAATTTTGCATTCCAACAAGTATTGACTGAGCATCCATGGTGTTTTAGGCTCTGTGCTAGCTAGGCAGGAAAAACAATACAATAAACAAAAAAGGCATACCCCACACTAAGGTAATTTAGGGTCAGGTAGAAGAGATAGACATTAGACAAATAGATGCATAATCAGAGTGTTGATAAGTGCCAGAAAGGAAAAAGAATAATCGGGGGAGATAATTACAGGAAAAAGCCTATGTAGATTGAGTGGGCAGGGAAGTTCTCTAAGGAAGTGACAATTAAGCTGAGGCCTGAAAGAGACATAAGATTCAGCTAAGCAAAATGTGCCAGCGATGTGTTCCAGAGAGAGGAAAAAAGCAAACGTAAAAGCCCAAAACATTCTTGCATGCTGACTTCCATTACTGGAGAAAATATGAATTTTAAGGACTAGCAAGTTATACTCTCATTAATCCTGTTGGAAGAGCTTGTATTTGAGCAACAGCAAGGAGGGTGGTGTGGCCGGAGCATGGGGAGCCCAGCTAAGTGGTGGAGACAGCTGAGAGCAGTGACAGAGCCATGGGGGTTAGCCCTTGTTTCTGCTGACCAGTCCTCCCACAAAAGAGTCTGGGCTTTATTCAAGTGCAAAGAATACTGGCATGGGATTATCTGATTTAAGTTTATAAGTGTTCGTACATGGAAACAGGAGACCAGTTAGAAGGTTATTTCTTGGTAAGAAACCATTTCAGGTTCCTCATCTGAAAAACTGGGATATTAACTCTTAACTCATATTGTTGTAGGAAAGAGTTAAAATTCTTGCAAAAGAGCTTGGCACAGAAAAGGTGCCAAAATAGAACTTCTGCTCCCATTTCTCTCCTAAAACATAGAGCCCAACTATCTTGAGACTTCCATATGTCTGGATTGATTTCCCCCCTCCAAACCTTGTACATTCCATCCAGCTTTCTGAATTGTAACCTCTTGAGACTGTTTGTATGCCAAATGGACCATACTGTGAATAATCTGAGAGAATGCTTTCTCTACTCTACCTGCCCTCTCCAGTAACAGGTGGGAGTGAGCACCATCAGCCTCTCCTTAGGCTTTCAGAATTCCTTCATTGCCAGTGTTTGGATTGAAATGTGCTTGGCTGTCCAAGCAGAACTCAAAAGTGCGAGTTGTGGGGTGGGGGAAGGGCTAGAAGCTAAATGAATAATTACAAAGCACCTCCTGGAAAAAAAAATACCTGTGCCAACTATTTGGACACTTTGCCTTTTCTAAAGGAAAAAGTCATTGCTTTAAAACAAAAGAAATGACCCAATTTACTCAACAAATGAATTGCATGGAAAATAAAGGATGTAGGGGAAAATTGTGGATTATAAGAGACTTAAAAGACTGCTATGGTGGTTACCAGGGACTGGGGAGGGGAGGGGGGAAGGAAAAACAGGGGAGAGTTGGCCAACGGGTACAAAATTACAATTAGATAGGAGGAATAAGTTCTGGTGTCCTATTGCACAGTAGGGTGACTATGGTTAACAATTAAGTGTTTTGTATGTTGTATAATAGCTAAAGAAGAGGCTTTTGAATGTTTTCACCACAAAGAAATGACGGATGCATGAGGTGGTTACATGAACTACCCTGACCTGATCATTAAAACAACATACGTATGTATCGAACATCAGATTGCACCTCATAAGCGTGTACAATTGCAATGTGTCAATTAAAATAATTTTTTAAAAGTTCATAAAGAAAAGACTGCTATGAACTGAATGCTTATCTTCCCTTCAAATTCATATGTTGAAACCCTAATCCCCAACGGGATGGCATTTTGGGATGGGGCCTTTGGGAAATAATTACGTCGTGAGGTCCTTCACAGATGGACTGGTGCTCTTATAAGAAGAGACATGGAGAGCTTGCTGCCTCTGCCCACCAACCTCTCTCTCTCTCTCTCTCTCCACCACATGAGGGTATAACAAGAAGAAAGCCTTCAGCAAACCAGGAAGAGGGACCTCTCCAGAATACACTAGATCTGCTAGCATCCTGATCTTGGACTTCCAGCAGCCTCCAGAACTGTGAGAAATAAATTTCTGTTCTTTAAGCCACTCAGTCTATGGTGTTCTGTTATAGATAGTGGTCTGAACAAAGACAAAGACATAGATAAAAAATAGGCTAATCTAAACCATGATGTCTAGTAATAATACATCCCCGGGAGATAAAGGTAAGCAAGAAAGTGATAATATAAAATATAAAAAAAGTGGTGACTTTGGGGGAAATGGCAGGGGTTTGGGTTAGCATTGGGAAAATAGAATAATTTAATCAGGCCCCCTCGCCTGAGGTCCAGTTGGGGGTGGTGCAGCACATTCCTTGTAAACAAGTTGTGTGTGGGTGGAGTTAGTGTGCATGCACAGCACCAGCACTTGGCTGATTTGACTGCCTCAGGTGTCTGCTGTGCACTGCCATGCTCTCAAACCTATGGCTCCAAGGACATTTTTTGCCAGTTACCTACCTCATAGACCTGCATGTGAGGGGTCTGGTGACCCAGCCTGGCATGTGAAGGGTTTGTGACCCAGTCTGTGAACGGACAATTGGCCCAGTCAGCAGGATTATGGGCAGGTAAAAGAGCTTGACAGGTAGGAAGGCACTTCTGGATAGGAGTGATGAGCAGCTGGCCAAATTCTATTTCTTGACCTGGGTGGTGGCCACACGGATGTCTGACTTATAATAATTTATGAAATTATATATTTGTTTTATTCGGTTTCTGTGTCTGTGTTTTATTTTAGAATAAAATGATTAAAAGGTAAAGAAGAAATTAAAATGCAAACAAACAAATTTTACATGTCAGTTATTTCCATCAAAGCCATGACATAAATTTTCAAAGTCAAAGAAAAAGAAAAAAAAAAAGGAATGGCTTGAGGTTCACAAAATAACTTGATGTGTGCTCCTGTAGGAAAAAAATTTCCAAATGGGAATAATGATAGTGTCACCTTTTCTGTTGAATTTTAATCTCCTTTCTGATTGTATATCATAAATAATTACTTAAACTGTTATTTCATTTTAAAGTTCAATTAATTTAGATGTTACATATCTGCTACCATATCTTGAAATTGGAAGACAAAAGTATAAATTAAGTAACAACAGTAAGGCTTTCCTGTTGATAAAACTTTTAACATAGATGATAAAAAAGCTTACCTCCAAAACAAACTGGACAATTAATTTTTTAATTCCTAAGTAGTAATTCTACAATATAGTTGATGGTCTTTAATATGACAATAAGTAATTAACAATTACAGGCCTTTCGTGTTTACATAGATATAAAAATATCTCCCTCCCTACGCTGTCTTTTTCCCTCCCAGACATCGGAAGAGAAAATACAAGTCTAAATGTTCTTTCTGACTCTAAAAGACGCCTCACTTGTGGAAAATTTCCAGGTTCTTTTATCTTCTCATCTTTGGTTATTAGAGCACAAATTCTTTTCATACTGTCCTGATATAATAATTTGGTAGAAATTGGGACATTTCACATTTAAGTATGCTAGTGAAGAATGCAAATCATTACCTGGTAAGCAGGAAGCAGGCTCACTCGAAATGAGAGGCTTATCAATAAACAAACCACCTTCATTTCACTTTGATTTAGTCTATCTTGGAACCATGTGGTACTTTTTTTTTTTTTTTTTTTGAGGCCTTTTGAAACCTAAACACTGAAGAACAATAGCAGATGGAAGGCATTCTTCGTACAAGGTAAAAGAAACCACTGGGGCTACTATATAAGATATTTTTCCTAGTGTAGCAGATTGCCAAATTATCACAGCATCAACGGCATAAGAGTCTACAAAACTGCTTTTTTAACTCAGAATGCTAGGATATTATGAATCACACCTGCATGAAAACAAATAGCAATGCTTAGTTCATAAAAAAATAAGTGGGTTTGCAGAAGTTGGAAATACCATGGCATTCACATATAAACAACAGGTCACTGTACTTTACCACTTCCTCTTCCTTCCCTTCAGTGTCAGACCCCCTTAGAATATGACTTAATGAACATGCAACTTAAATACTTTAGAGACACCACGTGATACCAGTGTAACCATTTGGACTAAAAGTTCTGGTAATCCGGGCAATTTTTTAAATTATCATTATATTCTGGATAAGTGTTTGACAGGGCCAGGTGTGTAACCAGGAAAGTGTATTTTGCTCTCTTTGAGTTTCTCAGCATGTGAGAGCAACCTGGCTGGAACAGCTCATTTGCATGCCAGTACCCACAGTGCTCTTCTAGCCAACTGCAATGTGCCAGCAGTGTGGGGCCCAACCCCTGGCAAAGCAGTCAGAGGTTTGGATGCACTGGTTACTGAAGAGCTGCTCTCTGATTTGTACAGCAAGAAGAGCTTGTTAGGAGGGACAATGACAAAGAAAAACCAAGAAGACTTTCACTGTTTTCACAGAAAGACTTCATGGGCTCATTCTCACTACAAATTAACCACAGGTTGTGAAAAGATAAAAAAAAAAACAATGTTAAAAACGCCTCTTTTTCTATCTTGGGTGGTTAAGGTGACAGCACTGCAATATCTGGAAATCCCTTGTGCAATTCAGGACGAGTAAGGGCAAAGAGGAGGGGAAGGGAATAGCCTTTGCCAGATGTCATTTGTATGATGGCCATCAAAGAGCCAAGCCTGAAACTTACCTTGACCAGAGGAGCAATATCTGTGCACACTACAATAGGAGTGTGAAGTAGGGGCTATCCACAAATGATCTTCTTTGAGAAATCTCAGGTATGTCCAAAACATATGCATATTTTCCTCGGCAGGCACCTCCTCCAGAAATTTATAAATAGATTGTCAGCAAAGTAATAAAGGCACTTGTTATTTTTATTCCTTAGCAACTACACAAAACACACTTGTCCCGTCACTTCATTTGCCCACTAACAAGACATCTGAAAGTCATAAAATTAAAGTGCTTTGTGAGAGCTATACCCAGACATACTCAAGAGTGACAACAGAAGCAGTTACTGAAATCCAGGGCCCAGGGAATCATTAAGAAGAAAAGAGAGTGCCTGAGGAGTCCGGGGTTTCAGAATGTATTGCCGTTTTCCACACAAGTGCAAAAATCCCTGCAAGTACAGCTAAATCCCCATCCGTTTCCCAGTGTTTCCTGCTCTTCATTTGAAGAATAAATGTACTGAAATACAAACGAATGGCAGTGGCAGACTTAGAGGGATATCCTTTAGTTGGCTTAATTTTATTTCATTTTTTGTAAATCGTTCTCAAATTTCAATACTTAGTTGGGGAAACCTCCTAGCTCCTGGGGCAGAACTCTGTGCCATGGCTCTGGTGAAGTCCAATATTGTGCTGCTAGTCATGGTCACAGATTTAGGGCAGCACTGCCCAAATCCTATTGTTCACTACATTGAGCAGAAGATGCTCTACAGGTTCCCTTCAAAAAAGAGTTTGGGGGCAAGTTTGAATAGTTACCTCCCCTTTTTGAATTATCTCAGTGCACATCAGCACACTTAAAGGCCCGGGAATTCTTGAATAACAAGAGCCTGATGATTTATGATTTAATCTAAGTTTTCAATATTATTTGATCGTGGATTTTTTTTTTTTTTTTGGAAGGGGTGACAGGTGGCCCAGGGAGGGGCTTTTCATTAACATCTTTTTGACACAGAATCCCACAGAACACAGCTTGGAAAATTCTGCTTCATAAAGCATAGTGATATGTTCACATGCCACAACAGGACAGGTTGCTGAATAAGTGAACATTTTTTATATCATCTCTTACCACTGCTCTTCATGACAGAGCAAAATCTGTGTTCATTTGGGTGATTTCTTAATGTCGGACACACAAAATGAGCCCTATTACACACAAATTATGTCTTTACCACTTCATCAGCAATGTCAAAAAAGAATATTACAAAAGCTTTACTATCAAGGTGGTTATGATATAATTAGATTTATCCAATAAGAAACCATGAAAGAAAGATTACAAGGCAATATGCATGACTTTTATGCTTTTATGGAGCAAATAGGATTGGAATAATTAATAAAAGTAGCTTATAACTATCGAGCACTTTCTGTATGCCCAACACTCTTCTAATTACTTTGTATGTAGTAATTCCTTTGTTCCTAAGGGCAAATATACAAATCAGGTTCTAATTTTTCCCCATTTTACAAATAAGTCAGTTCAGGAACCAAGAAGTTAAGTAATTTGCACAAGGTAACACAGCAAGTAAATAGCCGAATGGAAAAAAAGATAATGCAGGACTAGTTTGAACACGATTATAGATTTGAATTTGCAAGCATTTTAATCCCAAGAAAAATTCCCAGGTTTAGTTTATGTGTCTTCTATTCTTTCTCAAAACATCATCTAATCTGCCATTGGTTTATAAGAGTGAAGAATTTTTATTTACTATCAATTGAGATAATGTCCCAACTATGTTTTATTTTAATTTTTAATAAACTATATTTTTCAATAGTGGAAAATTTGCGGTCTTTTGTGTTTTGACTCAACTTTCCTTCAGTCACATGTCCAGATTCATGCCAAGTTTGCATAACTCAACAGGCAATGGAGAGATATTGTCAATACTATAAATATCTGTGTGGTTCATGACCTGCCAGTAAACTATGAAAGCATAAATATTTTCAGCCAAAGGAAAATGCTTGCAAGTTTTAAAGTACATGCTCCAAACTCAATCTATCATTGGTTAAATCCCTCCAATAAATGTAATTTTTACATACAAAAGAAAGGCCCTATTCATCAACACACATACCCAAGAACAGACCCATTTGTCATCTTTATCATTTAGCTTTGGATCAATTGATTATTGGCAGGCTGTTTCTAGTTTGGACAATATAAACAGAAATACTCATCTCCAGAAGAAATTTACCATTCAGTCTCCTCTTGAGCACAAAGAGACCTTGCCCTTGTATTTCACCAAACTGAAAGCAGCTTTTATTGATTTCGTGTTGGCTGAATTTGTTACAGTTTCTACAGCAGTGGCAGAAACATAGTTTAGAGATATAATTAACTTAACGATAAAAACAGATTTTAAAACAGAAAAGACGAATATTAGAAAATGCTATGGGTCTCAAGCACATTTGATAATTGCAAGAAAGTCTTTTCTGTTTGTTTTGTTTTTTAAATTTTATTTTTTTATTAATTGGGTAAGACGATTAAATATTTATTTAATTATCTAATAAATGCCAGAAATAAAACCCTTCCATCTTCATTCTTAATGCCAAATTGATCCAGATATTGATGTCTAAAAAAAGCTATACCACAGCAAAAAGAAATGCATACATACATATATACATATACACACACATGTATGTGTTTACATGTGTGTATATTCATTGATAATGATGTTCAGATTATTCAAAATAATTACAACCCCAAAATAATCTAAGTCACTAAATGTTTCCAAGAGTAGGCGGCAAACTCATCTCTGGTAACTAGGATGCATTATTTGTTTCAGGACTTTTTTGGATATGTCTAGAAATACCGAATACACATATCCTTATCCTAGACTACATATAAGAGGGTTCCCTTGAGTTTAATGCTGTATAACAGCTGAGAGATTGTAGACCCATATTAAAATCGTACCTGTTTTGAACCCATAGAACTGAATGTTGAAATCTAATTCCCAGCCGTAGAGAGAGACTCTTCTTCTGACTAGCTTTAACATTAATGTTAAACCCTTTCATATAACAAATGTCAGGATGAATTCACAAGCAGATTTGAATCACATTTGTGCACATGTATATAAAATTATTATGATGACATTCTAAGTTCAGATATGCTGTCCTCCAAGACATTACTTCTTCAGATTGTAAAAATAAATAAACTTCATAGTAAAATTTCTGCCCCATACATGTAAGTTTCCTTGTGAAGAAAGAGAAAATAGCATGGTTTATAAATATATAAAAGAAATCAGAACAATTGAAAGCATGTATAGGGTCCTTTTTTTCCAATGTGATTTTTCCCTGACAAAATGTAGCCAATGTTGTACACAAATGCCTGTGTCGGTGGTTCAAAATTGAGCCCCACACACCACAGTGACTCAGCTATTAGGCGTCTCAGTGACGCGTGTGAAAAAGTCATAGCCTGTGCAATGCCTGGGTGGACACAGTGTCTTTCTCCCTTTCACATGAAGCTGCGGCATGTAAAGCGAGTCAACAGGGATTTATTGACCTCCCACAGGGTGGAAAACTGCATATTACCAAAGGGTCTAAGGCACATTTTTAAAGAAGAAGCACTTGCTTTTCAGCTGCAAACATTTCGGGTTCCAAACCTTCCTACTAAGTTGTGCACATGGTGACTGGGCAGTGGCTTCAAAAGGCATGCTCCTCTACTTTCTCCACACTCTTCTCGGAAATCAGAAAAGCGAAATGCTAGAAAGCATGATGTACTCAGCTAATGATTTAGATGTTGATATGCCTCGCCGTACTCAATGGGCACCTTGTGAAAAGTCAACACGTTTGTAAAACTTCCCCAGTTGAAAAAAAAAGTGTTTCCGATGTTCCATTACTTTCCAGTTTTAACAGACTTTCACCTGGCAGGGATCCTCAAGATTTCCTTTATTGTTCTCTGTCCTCCCAATCTGCTTTCTGGAAATAAAAGACTCACCAATACTTAATAATCCCTAGTAGGGAAGAGGTTTAATGAAATAAACTTAAAATCCATAGATTTAGCGAGAAAAGCCAAGAAAGATTCCAAGTATATCTGTATTATGGTCTTGGCTCAACTACCTGATGTACTTTGAATCACTCTAAAGGGAGTTTTGAGCAAGATTGTCAACAATTTCATAAAATGGTTGTGATGATTATATTAAATAACATATTTAAATGGCCAAGATCACCCCACCATTTCCTTGAAAATGAAATTTTAATCATAATATATTGGCTTATAATATTAAACATAATTGCACTTGCAACCATCACCGCAAAAGAGCTTTTGTGTTATCCAGGCTCCAGGTTGAAATCTTATGAGAGGTTTTACAGGATCAGTCTTGAATCTAAACTACCTGGGTTAGAATTTCAACTAAGCCTCATATAAGATTTGTGACCTTGAACACATTACTTCTACATACCTTAGTGCCTTCAACTACAAAAGACAGATACTACTACTATTTAATTGTGTTATTGTGAGAAGTAAATGAGTTGATCATATAAAGCACTTAGAATAGTTGCTGGCATTATAAGCACTACGTAAGATTAGCTATTATTATGAGATCTTGAAAAAGTCAATTCATACACACTCTCAATTCTAGGACAAGAACCTTGTTCTGGCCCTTAAGATGAGTTTTGAAAACAAAATGATAAACTAATTAAATTTAGTTGACCCCAAGCTTGAATATTTAAGCTCCTTACATTTTAATAATTCTTTTTTTTCTCCTGTAAAGATTTTTTTTTCTTGGATTATCAGAAGCAATCTTTTAATGACCCTAATAGAAGCAGAAATGAAAATTTCACCACTTGCTCAACAATTTAGGTGGCCATCAAAATACATTGAAATTTTATGGTGAAGGCTGCTGAAAGGAAAGTGGAAATAGAAAGGATTTAGAAATGAGTAGGCCACAGAGCATGCAGAAGGAGGTGGATAGTGTCTTTCACATAGAAAAAGACTTACACCTACATTAATCATTTAAAATCCTGTACGTAGTTTCCCCTCCCTTTACTAACTTAGAGCTATTCTCCAATGGAGACTACTTACTTTATAATAGTCATTTAAGAGTGTTCTTTGAGTGTTTTCCTTCTTCTGTCCTTCCTTCCTTTTATCTTTCCATCCTTCCATTCATTTTTTCTGTATTCCTCCCTTCATTCCTTCTATAAAGCATTGACAATAGCCAACTCTGTGCCATGCACTCCATTAGGCATTGGGGATATGGCAGGAAATAGAACTCAATCTTTGTCCTCAAGATACTCACGGGTCTGGTGGAAGAGACTGACAGACAAGCAGATCATCACAGTCCATGCAATTAGTGCAAAGATAATCACAGATGGAAGCAAAAATGAGGAAGGGACAGGCTGAGAAGCTTTGGAAGAAGAGATACGGAAGATCTCCTGAAAGAGGAATTGATTGAGTTGAGTCTTCAAGGATAAGTCAAAATTAGCTAGAAGAACAGGAGAAAAGGATCAGGTAGACAGGACAAGTTATTTACAGAGAAGCCTGACAAATATGGTACAGAGAGGCCAAGTGCTCTGTGTAGGGCACTGAGAATCAGGCCTGTGTTGCTAGAGTATTAAGGTGGAGAAGAGAAGATCTTTAGGAAGATCAGAGAGTAGAAAGCAGCATGGGCCAGATCACTCTAATCCACACTACATGCATCTGTTCAAGATTTTAGGCAATGTGTAATCATCTTACAATATTCCACATAATATGATGTAGAGGCAGAAATGATATCTAACATTTTTGAATGTGCACATTTTCCAGCTGTACCCTAAGTCATTTTTCTGGCTGGAAAATTCACTAGATAAATAAGAACTGAAGAAGTAATTTGCACCAGATTTTCCTGGGCATTGGATAAAGGAGTAAGTGAGACAGGCCTCTAGCAGGGGAGGCAGAAAACAAACAGACTTAGTTCAATGGCCTAAAATGAAAATATTCATTTTTGTTTTTAAATAACAAACTAGTTCTAATTTAATCTATAAAGTAAAGTTAACCAGCCAGTTTAGTATTTTTCGGAGACTAAATTCCTTCCTATGTCTCTAGGAATAAATTTTGTTGTTAAGAGCGTGAGCTCGTTCTTTCCTTCAGGTCACATGTACTTGTTGAGCACATACTATGGTCCAGAATATTGAATTAACTGTGTTGCTTGTGCTACTTCAGCAGACAAAATAGACAAAGAAAAATCTTGAACTCCCCTTTTCCCCTTTATACCTCTGAATACTAGCAGTAAGAAAAAAACCTTTGATTCCTTTCTTACCATAGAAATTTCATGAGTATTTCTAAGAATCACTTGAATATCAGGCAAATAATGGTCTAGAAAGCAAGAACTGCAGTGGGCTGGCCATATTTACAGTTCTTTCTCTTAACTAAAATCTACCGATGTCTGCAATTTAAGAAATTCTTCATTCAAACTATCTAAATTAAAAAATATATATAAATATATATAGCCATATGTCTATGTAAATGTTGGTAACCCAATGGCATTTTTAAAGAAATCCGTAAACCTTTTGTAGGATTGTTAATGAACATGGAAGTTATGAAACCACTATAAGAAATGTAATGCCAACCACAATTTATCTAATATTTCAAAGATAACAACATCCTGTAATGTTTCACAATAATTTTAAAGCAGATTGAACATAGTCCTGCAATTTTCATAGGGAAAAAGAATTCTGCACATTTTGTGATTTTTCTTTTCTGACACATTAATTGCTCCTCCATACACAAGGAGAACAAAAGCAGCAGCATGCCATATTTATTCAATGCAGGGTGAACCACAGGGGTTGTGGAACATTCTCTTTCCAACACTAGCCAAATTATCTCAGTGCCCAACTTGTAAGAGGCTGCAATAATACTCGATCATTTCAGAGTGCTGGTCGGGTTATGCATCATTTTAACAGCACGATGGCAGATTGTGATCATCTTCATGTTATAGGAATCTAGAGATAAGTGGCAGGCATGGTGAGTCATTTTCATACATCCTCATTCTGCATGGAAACCTTAAAGAGATAGTCAGAAATTGTTCTCTCCTGGCATAGAATGTACATTAATTCCAAGGGTAAGGAGGCTTGTCTGTCTGTAGGGTCACTGGTGAAGCCATGATGGCTTTTGGGTTCACCTTGAGAAAAAAAAACAAGAGAGAGAGTGTATAGGCATTAACACTAATAATGTGTTATCTAGCTTCTTGACTAGAAGCTCCATCAGGGCAGGAATAATGTCAATTACATTTACTGATGAATATTCAATGCCTAGCACAATATCAGAAATTTACGGTTATTTAATAAATGGTGGCTAAAGGAATGATTCATAAATGAATGAACGATGTATATACTACACATGTTCAATGTGTGCGTTCGTTTTTGCTATGCTCATATAAAATATTCCCTGTCAATCTAAGAAGCTGGATATTTGGCCACTAAAATACATCTTAACAAATAAGATTTTTTACTTGTCATCATAATGTATTTGCATGCACTGAACAGCTACTGCTTAACTACTTGAATAAAAAAGACATTCAGCATGTTTATGCCAATTCAACTGCCATCAACATCCGAATACCCACAAAAAATCATCACTGGAGATAATCAGTCCTTTTGGTAAAGGCAGTTTGGAAAAACTTAATTGAAAACTGGACACAACTGGATGATGATTGATGATGAATGCGATGGTGATGAATTAATTTATTTCTTAATGAGCAGGCTCAGATCCTTCATTTCCTCTAAGAGATTAGCATATTTAAATACAATATGTTATGTTTTCTCTATAAGATCTAATCTTTTAAGCACTATGCCTAGTTCAAAGACTATTTTAATAAAAGGAAAAGGGACTAAAATAATTCTGTGTACAACTAAAGCCGTGGAAGCATATGTTTTAGGGAAAAGGTGTGTCTGTAAATTCACTCTATATTTGTAATACAGAAGCTATACTTAGACCCTGCAAACCCAGTAAGTCAGAAAATTCAAATTCAAATGATCTATCTCTGAAAATGGCTTCCTCCACTCCTTGTGATGTCACAAATGTACCATCGAGTGTCCTAAAAGTAATACCCTATATTTTATATCAAATCATGATTGTTTCATTATTCTGTTCATCTCCCCCTAGTGTGCAACTTTTTTTTTTCAAGAATTTAATTTATTTTAGGTTTAATTAGTTTCTTTTCAGTGTTTTTCTGAGGTATCTTAAAAGCAGAGATGAGGGATTTGATTTAAAATCAGTGTGACAAGGGGTTAGTGAAGGATATCAGAAAATAAAGGAGTCACTTCACTGGAATGGGATTCAAGTCCATTTTCAGGCTTGAGGCGGTCAAGCTTGATTCTGTTGATATTTATTTCAACATCATCTGCGTTGCTAAGTATAGATTTGAGTTGGATCGTTCCCCTTATTCAATCATAAGCACTTTACAGGGAGAGACCTAGTCTTTCATTTCATTTCATTTCATTTCCACTCCCCATAATACTTGGTAAACTCCTCTGTCGAAAGCAGTCTGTTTCCTAATCATTAAGAACCCAACCTGTATTACGCAGAAGGCACAGAGACCAAAGTTATCAACAGATCTCCCGAGTCTGGACAGAAAGAATATTGCAATAGAACTTTCCCCATGGATCTCATCAGCTCAACCTGGGACATGAAGAGCTCACATGGGGCAATGTGAATTAACTCTTAGTAAATGGAATTTAGACCAACCAGAACTCCTGTTGCCTTACCATTCAAGATAGCAAGGCTTTTATTGTAGTAGTGGCATTCATAACAAGACAAGTTAGCCCATATTGTCAACTCCATAAATAATTGGGTCCCAGAAGGACTGGCAGAGAGCTTTGGTGATATATAGCTACCAAGTATGCTGACAAATTGTGATCAGGCTGCCTTTGTTCTAAAAGCGGCCCGTCTCAATATAAACTCAGAATGGCAGGGAATTGTGCTGCATAAAGCAGTCCGATAAATGAAGCTCCCATCTGTCACAGGGAGTTCCACCCCAGGACAGAGGTCACCAGATAATAATAATAATGATGAGAGCAATAATGTGAATAATGACATCATCATAATAATAGGTGAACGAGCTGTAAAGAGTACAAGTGGTGCCCATTGTCAACTCAGCCGCGCTGAAGGGGAGCTTTGACTGCTTTCCCAGAAGATGGGCACATCAAATTCAAATGGCGATTGTTCTCAACAGGGGGCAGAATCAGCCGTAGGATTTTCAGTCCTGTTGCGTGTGTGACACAAGGCAGCTGGGTAACAGAAGCATCTGTCAAAAATCACTGGCACACTTGACCTGATATGGGGAGGTGCATTGAGAAAATGCCCTATTCCATATTAATATTAATAAGATGAGAGTATCTTAAATCCCCCATGTGCATCAATATTTCTCTAACTATGAAGTTCACTGAAGGAAGAAAAAAATAAAATACTAGCCATTTCTATTGGCCAAAAACTTGGCCTGATCAGACCTGTGAAATGTTCTGTTCCTTCTACATTTCCTTCTTGTGGGTTGGATTAAATTCATGGAACACTTCCCACGCAAAGCCCTTTCATACATTATCTGTGAGGTTGGCAGTATTATCCCATTTTATGGGTGAAAAACTGAGAGGGTTTATAACTTTTGTAAGGATATATGACTAGCAACTGGCAAAGTTAGAACTGACATTCACAATCATCTCCCTCCAAAGTTCATACCCTGTGGTAGGCTGAATAATGGCCTCCCCAAAACATTCATATCCAGATCCTCAGGACTGTGACTACATTGTCTTATATGATAAAAGGGAACTTGGCAGATGTGAACAAATTAAGAATCTTGGGATGAAGAGATTACTATGAATTATTTGGGTGGGCTCAATATTACAAGGGTCCTTAAGAGAGAAGCAGAGGGAGAATTGACTACAGAGGAGAAGGTGACTTGGCAGAAGCAGGGATTGGAGCAATGCCGGCAAGGACCAAGGAATGCCAGCAGCAACTAGAAGTTGAAAAGACAGGGTAAGGATCCCCCCTGGGGACTCCAGAAGGGAACAGCCCTGTGGACACTTTGATTTTAGCCCCACAAGACTCCTCTTGGGCTTCTAACCTCCAGAACTGTAAGAGAAATAAATTTGTGTTTGATCCACTAAGCTTGTTACAGCAGCAATAGGAAATGAATGCATACACTGACGAAATGCTTTCTTAACCAATGACAAAGCATGCAGGCTGCTCCTGCATTAAGACAAAAATCGTCTCTGCCATTTTTATTTAATTAACAGCCTATGGTGTGGACGAGTAGGGGCTCATAAGCAATATCCCAAAAAGCAGAGGGAAAGAGATAAGGTCCTAATGCATCCTGTCGCTCTCTTAGAGCATCATGAGGTCTTAATGCGTCCTGTTGTTCTATAGAATTTGGGTCACCCTTCTGGGAGTGTAAAACTGTTAAGCAACACATGGCCAACTACCCAATGAATTAAGAAAAGAAACCAAAAAAGAATCTAAGAGAAAAGAAACTTTCTACCCTTTTCCGGTTTAGCTTATTAAAAATTAGAGAAATTTTAACTCAAGAAAAGGAAGAGGTACCAGGACAGAGTACCTGCGTTTCCTTCTGTGGCAACAGTCCACTTAGTGAAAAGTTATATAAGAGCTGGAATGTACATGTCCTATTTCTGAATCTGGTGCCACCTGTTGCACGGAGACTCACTCAGCAGATCCGTGGTAGTAAGAAGAGTGCAGTCTGACGCAGCTAAGAGTAGAGACAGCCTCCAACAATGTCGCACACAAATGCCAACCGCTGCTACCACCAGCATAGTCACTGCCATTTAACATTTTTTTTTTTTCAAAATTAAAAATATTTAATGAGATGTTTACGTCACACCCATTTGGGGAAACTAAGCTTTTATTTTAAGTATGAATAATACAGCTGCTCGGGTTTTAAAAATCCCCTCATTTCAATGTGAATACAGCACAGCTGCCTTGATGAGCGATCACAGAGGGGCGGCAGCATCATTGGTCCAAAGTTTGAATACGTAACGACGTCTTGTACCCATGGCTCCTTTTTAAAAATAACGCCCGTTTGCAAGCATTTCATTGGTCCGGAAAGGTGTCCGTCAACTGTGTCTCCTCTATAAGGCTGGCAAAGCAAAGCAAATGCAAAATGTGGCCAAGTGTTGAATATATGTGTGGGTATAATTAGTTCCTTTAAAAGCGCAGTGGTCATCCATCCTCACACAGCTTTGTAAGAATCGGCTTACTTAGCATCAGCTGCACAAGTTACTCTTGCGAAATGTAAAGCTCGTATCATCTGACATTTTGTTCTAAAAAACTATTTTCAAAATGTCAGCAAGTCTCCAGACTTTAACTCAGTGGTTAAGGCCTACTCAAAATCTGCTACTAGCAACCACTTCATGGGTATGTCCCCCCCCCCCAGTGAATATTCATACAGCAAAGGGTTCACTGTTAAGATACCAAAAGAAGTGAAAAAAACTTCTGCCTTATAACACTCCACGATACATGAAACACCAATTTCCAGTTCCAGAAAACATCATACGCAAAGGTAAGATCAGACTAAATGAAACTATAAAAAAGAATGTAAGATACAGGCATTCCAGCAAATGCTGATAAAGCATAGAAAACCTCTTAATGATCCCCACTACTGCTAATTGTGAATTCTGGGTGAAAGCAACCACAATCAGAAAAACTCATGAATTGTGTTTCTGTGTGGACATTATGGCCAAGCAAACCATTTTATATCTACTGTCTCAATTACATATATCCATGGTCATATCCAAACCTTGTTGTGGTCATCAGTAAATAAAAGTTCATTCTCATGCCTGTAAACACAAGAGGACTGCACAGATTTGGCTTGCCCTAATTCACAACGTGAGGCTAGTTAATGCAGATAATAAAGTTTATAATGACCCCAAGTGAATTGAGAGTGTAGGCAATACTTATAGGGACTATTCTCTATAGTTCTGCCATGTGGTCATTAAAGCTCACACTTTCCATCACACGTTGTAGAGACAGAAAGCAGGTGTCTAGGTTACTGCCAGACTCAACTCTTTCACAGATGTTTCAGGGCTCCCACCAAATCCTCAGTCCTCAACCAATCGGACTTAATGCAGTGTGGGCCACTTGGATTTGCTAGCTTAAAATATGGATAAATGTCGAGTGTAAGCCACCTGGAATGTTGCAGAAGTGAGTTTTTTGAGCAAGGCAGCAGAGTCCTTCCCCTAAAAAGGCTCTAATAGGATTAAAATGCAACCCCAAGAACAAACAAATGTTCCCAGCATGGAAAAAAAAATCTGATATAAACACATGTAGCAACCTATACACACGTAGCAACATTCTTCTGGGATTTTCAGTTTTTCGGTACTAACCCTACTCATGGATTTCAGATGTGCCAATTTGTAAAGAACTGTCGGCAACATTAATATTGCTTCATTCCCCACCCCCCCCCAGAGTTTGCCACTTCATGAAGATATTTTAACTACTTGTCATTGATAATGATTACACACAAGTGACTACTCCTCATTAAAAACTTGGCACTAATACACAAATAATTATTGACACAATTAAGCTTTGACACTGTGCCCATCAAATTCCTTTTGTCCTCGCTATATCAGTCCCACATTATTCTTTTTTAAAAAGAGAAAATTATCTGTTTTAATCAGAACTAAACTCTCTCAAGTTTGTTCACAGTATAAATATAAGAAAATGCTGAATTACTAAAAATAGCCAGTGCTCTACCCAGTATATTATTAGCATTCATAAAGGGCAACTGAAAAAGCAATGTTCAGACATTGAAGGACAGACATCTAATGCAATAAAAAGAATAATTCTGCATGAGAGTACCAAAATGAGAGAAGTCTGTCATTGCCAATGACTACAAATGAAATGCAGTGATGGTTATTTAAACAATCTATAAATCTGTACCAGCATATAACCGAATATATTATCTATAATCTGTTTAATTTTCCAAAGTCTTAGAGTTGATAGTGTTATATGTTTGCTGATATAGTAGGCACATAATTACCCTGGCCAGTATGACTATTTAACAAATGTTGTAAAAGAGTGATAGCCATTTTTCTTTCTAAGATAAAAAAGGGTCAAAAAAAAAAAAAAAATGGTAAAGCCCTACACAATCATTCCCATCAAGAAAGATAATACCATCTACTCTCTTCCAAATATAGTTTAGGCCACATCTGCTACAAGAGAGCTTGAAATATTATCATAGAAATGTTTGGATAATTAGCAATTAATTTCTATTGACTAATATACAATAAAAATAGAGCTGCACATGCATGAGGCAAATCGCAGTATGTGGTCCCCCTTCCCTCCTAATCACGTTTCCACATGGGTAAAATCTGGTTGATACAAATTCCAAAGGCAGTCTGAACGAACTGAACAGAAAAATTCACAAACTGACTTACATAGAAACCAAAGGTGGCAGAAAGCAGACAGAACAGATATCCCAATGTAGATGTGGAAGGGGGCCCTGCCCAAGTGCCCTCTATAATTCACCTGGTTTTAAAGGTAAGCATAGGATAGAGTTTTCATTATAATTTTCAGTGTTTGTCCTTAGTCTTTACAAAGCCATGTTCATAGTAAGTATTTCAAGAATTCCCATTGCCCACATACATATCCTTCTCCCATCTGCTGTCACTCTGCCCATCAGCCACCTGATTCCTAAAGAATAAGAAAACAGAGCCTGGCACAGACCTTCTAATTTGCACTATCCTGATAACAGTTCTGTCACCATGCATACAGCACTCACCCCTACCCTACATAATAAGATTCTATGCAAAGGCATTTGTTTTACCTTTTACTACAAGACTCCTAAATATTCGCTAACTAAATACAATTCAGCATTATACAAGTCTCAGGAAAAATCTAAGATTTCATTAACATGAAATAATTAGTCCCAGCTTCTAAGATCATAAGGAACTTAAACCTGCATAAGAGAACTGTGATCTCTTAATGTATGAAAGGTAGATATTAGCTGAGGAGTAAAGAAAGTGAATAGAAAACCAGTTAATAGTAATCAGATAGAGTGCCAAATGCCAAAGTCAGGACTGGAATTAGAATTGTGTTCAAATTAGAATTCTGCCACTTTTAGCTGAGTCAAGTTGGGCAAATCTCTCAACTTCTATACAAAAAAGTCTTGTCATCTGCAGAACAGAAAGACTAAAACTCTTTTCATGATGCTAGTACTAGTATGAACTGTAAAAATACACGTTAGAATGACTAGCATCTTTCTCCCCAACCAATAATAGTACAGAGGCAACTGTCACGAAAGCAAGGAACGACATATCTGAAGCCATTACAACACTCAGTTTTGACTTTTCAGTCTATTTATATTTTTCTAGTCCTGAATCTTTTTTTTCTTATATTTTCTGGTATATGTTCACTTTGTCAGTTCTGTTAAATCTTTTTGTGTATTATGGATGTGATAGATTATATATATATGAATTGTATATAGTGTTACAATAAAAATTTTTGTATGACAAAAAAATATATACAACCATTGGTTAATAATCGACTTTACTCAGGGAAAAGTGTTTTCAGTAAAAAAGGAATACATATAAGAAAGTCTCTTAGAATTTATTTTACCAAGATCATTACAGGTAAACAAGGAAAGGCTTTATGCAGAGATTTATGAATTTGTTTGAAATTCAGAGTTTTATGCCCTAAACTCTTCAGGACATTTGGTTTTATGCCCAAAATGCAAATCTATGTGTCATACAATTCAAAGGAATATAGATCATAAAACAAAGTGACACCTGGATTTTTTTATTGGCTAGGTCTTCTAGACCACCATTGTACTACCTCTTTCAAGGAGTACAACAAAAAGGATTGATAATCACCAGATTTTACATTAGTGAATAAATTCACAACTTATAGTATTCAAAAGACAACCCTGTGGAGTATCTCATCTGTCCTTCCCAGCAACCATATAAGATCAGTGAAATAACTATCATCATTATACTCATTTTATTGATGAAAAAACTGAGGCTAGGTAAAGTTCAATACTTTGTCTGAGATCAGAGTTTTTAAGTTGCAGATCAGAATTAGACTCCACGACACTGGTCTACTACTATCTCAAGTTTCTAGCAACGAACCATGCTGTCTTTTTACATAATTAGTTACACAGTCATTTCCATGAAGTCGTTGAAATGCCTGTCCATTACTCTACTTCTGGGTCAGTCCTGGGCTTCCTTAAAAAACTTGTTCTGAGTCAATTTTTTAAATATTCATGAAATTTTTTATTACATTTTAACTGCTATATATTGCTCTGTTAAAAAAAGAAAAATATACCATTTTTCTTACAGCTAGATGCCTCTTTGATGCTTTTTTTTTTTTAGCTAAACATTTGTTTGATTGTTTCCTGAAAAAGAATCAAACACTTGTTTGATTGTTTTCTTTGAAAGCAAACGTTAGAGATGTGAACAGACAGTAATGAGGCAAACTCTGCCACTGCTTTCCTATGCCTAACTTTCAAGCAACATTGGCTAAATTACTTTATAATCTTACTCTTGAACAAGTTATGCCAGAATTGATAATATAAATATTTTAAGCTGTTAATATAGATAGATTTTTATTTTCTTGACTCTTACCCTTAGAAAATGGATTAGATGAATTTTCTGGCCAGTTTGCTACCCTATCAAGAAAGTAATGGTGTCAAATTTTGAAATGTGAGAATAGCTGATTGGTCTTTAATGAAAGATTCTAATTTATACCAGTTTCTTTGAAAACACATGACTAGTTTCTGTTAATAGCCTAAATGATCACAGTTCCACCAATTGAAGTTAACAAGCCTGTAGCCAATATAGCTCGCATGAAGAAACAAATACACATTACTAACAACTATAAATCTGGGCTCAGAAAGGAAAACTGATGAAATTAATTTGGGATGCAATTCTCCCTCATTTCTCCTACTCTTGATATGTTCTAAGCTAGATTAAGGTCATTAGTACAGTCATACAGAAAATTCTTGGCTTGAGCCAACCCTCAAGCTATATCAGTAATGGAGCATCTGGGACACCTGGGGAGAATCCTTAATTTAACCTGCCCATGTTTTATTTCCTTACATGAAAGCTAGAGAAAGGTTCATTCACATCTTTTTCTATAGTTTTATTTTATGAATTCACCTTTTACATATGGCAAATAATACTGGTCTACTTACAGTGCTTATGTAAAATTTCATTTTAAATGTATTTTACGTTGAAACAAAGTGAGTTCAGTTTTAGTAAAAATACTAAGTAAAGTGGATGTGGGAGGAAAGAGATCAAGACAAAGAAGACAGAGGAGTCAGTGCTATGGACTGAATTGTACATGTACCCCCTACCTTCATATATTGAAGTCCTTATGCTCAATATGATGGTATTTGGACATGGGACCTTTGGGAGGGAATTAAGTTTAGATGAAGTCACGAGAGTAGGACCTTTATAAGAAGAGAAAGAGAGAGATCGATCATGCTCTCTCTCTCTGCCATGTGAGGACACAGTGAAAAAGTGGCCATTTGTAAGCCGGGAAGCAGCCCTCACCAGGAACCCGATCTGCCAGCACCTCGATCTTGGATTTCCCAGCCTCCAGAACTGTAAGAAAGAAATATCTGTTGTTTAAGTTACTCAATCTATGGTACTTTGTTGTAGCAGCCCAAACTGACTAATATAGTCAGAGAATTTAGAGAAATATAAAGTATCCAACTCCCTTACATAAAAGACATATGAAGAAGAAGATGAAGGTGGAGGAGGAGGAGGAAGAGGAAACAAACATTGGTAACAGAAATAGAACAAAACTTTCTATTTATTGGCAAACACTTGCTCTCAGTGGACCTATAATTCTATGGCAAATTTAAAGAATTCTGCTAATTGCATAAAAGCGTTTGGGGGTTCTATTCACTTAAAGGTGAAGCATAATACTGAAATTATTTGATGCAATGTAATCTTACAGTTTTCCTGTTTGGAAAGTGCTACCAAACCAGGATCAATTGTGACAGTCATAGAATGAGATTAATAAATAACAACCATAATAAAAACAGAGCTCTAAGCCCCAGAAAACCAATTTTGAAACAATTACAGGCAACTATTATGGGGCGCCTCTAAACAGTTTTAGCTAAATTCCCTCAGTACAGCTCTGATGACAATAATGTGCACTGTGTATGCAATTCACTGCACACACTTGAAAATGCACTCTGCTGTATTTTGTATTAATGAATAAGGCTACTGGCTAAATATACCTTGGTTAACAATAGAATTGTTCACAAGTGTGAGGGTGCAATGATATTTCCTCTGTGACTTCACATTCAGGACAGAGGTAATTTTTTGTGTGGGTGTTTTAAAGTCATTACTGAGACCTCTGTGGCTATTCAAGTTATACCATTATGTTTAAATTCTAGCTACCAAAAGCCTGGAATCAGGAAGGAAAATATGTACTAAGATACTAATTTCTTTAGCCAAGACGGTGATGGCTCTAGCCAACGAGATCTGTGTTTGTCCAATAAAACAGTGGGAAAAATGGGTCAGAGAAAGCTGAATAATGGTAGGTCTCTAACTTCTAAATAAAGGGAATATGCAAAATGAACCAGTCCAGGCTCAATGCCTCATTCCAGGCATTTTGTAAACTTTCCACTTGCCGAATGAAATTAACATTCATAACCAAGCTGTGATAAAAATAAAACAAAAACTAGAATGTAACAAGTGTATGTTGTAAAAATCTACTGCTAATAATGAATGTTGTGAACAATCACCTAGCTGGAGAAGCCATTCACCTCCACTAATTTTAATCTTTTATCCTTCAGTGTTTTATTGGATTTTATACTTGCAAGCCAAAAAATTCAAAATTCATTATGTGAAGTGATGTCACCAAGATAACAGTGAAAAAGCTGTTCAGTATCTGGCAGTTAATGAGTCTTTGACCACATCAGCTGACAGTTTCTTTTTAAGTTTCATATTAAAATGTTTCTACTGTTAAACCAATTATTTTTTTTCCAAATCAATAACCATTTCTCTTGACTTTCAAGAGTCCCAGATTTGCTGGTACTGTTTATTTTGAAACATGTTATTTAAAATAGCAAAGTTGTCACTGTATTTTGTTAAATAGCACTATTATGTTTGATAAACCATTCTATAGATATATATTCTGCAAACCACATTTCTGTGGAGGATCATAGCTTTTTGCCTCTGTGGTTTCTCATGAACACTCAAGAGGTTTTCGAAGCTACGAAGTGAACATCACAATAAAAACTTCTAAACTTAAAAAGCCCTTCAATTCAAACTTGGTTTAACTTTTACTAGTTTTGTGGCCTTAGGAAAATTACTTAATTTCGGAGCCTTGATTTTCTTTTTCTTTTTTTTAGAAATGAGCATATCTTACATGGCAATGTTGGGAGAATTAAATGGCACATGTATGTTAAGATATAGTGAGAAGTTTGGGTCTGTTAAGGAAATATGAAACTCGAGCCATGCAAACCAAATCTAGCACAAAAGGGATTTTGGCTTTAGCAAGCCAGCTCTTGTTTGTTTGTTTGTTTTTAAATTCGAGGACCTTTAAACAAGGTCCCCTCTCTCAAGTTTACCACAGTCCCCTGTACTCCCTGTAATTAATACATGTCAGCAACACACCTTTTCTATTTGCCTAGACTCCATAGTTATTTGAGTTCCAACTTCTGGCAGCAAGGCCTACTAGATAGGATTGGGAGTTTATTCTATTCTATTCTGTTTTATTCTTTTCTGTGCTATTCCATTTAATTATACCTCATTCTGTTCTATTCCATTCTGTGTTATGATGTGGTCAGATATGATCTACCAGGTGGACCTGAACTGCCAGGGCAGCAGTGAGCAATGGCCTCTCTGTGAAAAAAATCACATGGCAGATGCCCCTCACTCAGACAGCATCCTGAGAGAGCTGGACCAGGCTGGGTGGCATGGCTCCCTGGATCCTAAAAGCAGGAGAGGAACAAGGATGCGTGCATCTGCCTCAGTACCGACCTTCAGTTCTTCCTCCTTCCCTCGTGAACTTAGCCACCAGACGCCTTTATGTTTTACAGTCTTGCTGTCATTCTCTCTCTCTCTTTCCCTCATTCTTGCCTTTCTGTTTGGCCTTGTGCTATGCGTCTGCCTCCTAGGCCCCGTGCCTCTTTGATGACGATCTCTCTGGTTCTCTATCCCTCTATTCCTTGCTTTTCAATCTGCTAACATTGTCAAGTTCATGCTGGTGCATTAATAAAGGTTTCATGTGACACACCTGGTGTCCTTGGAGAGCTTCCAGACTTTTTCCAGTGAAGTTAACCTAGGCTGAGAGGAGTGAACATATATCCCTGAGGGACCCGGGGGCTTAGCCCAAAGCAGCCCAAAGCAAGCCTGAAAGAGATTTAAAGCATTGTGTTTTGCTTTAAAAATTCATGTGAATTTTATATTCTGTTCCATAAATATCTCCATATTTGTGTTACTATTAAAATAATATTTTCCTTAACTTATTGAGTAAAATTGATGTTCCTAAAAGATGTGTCATGTTAATCCTGTGATATTTTGTGCATCTTGTTAAACCATCATCTACCCCCTCAGGCATTCATATACCTTATGCAGGTGGGGGAAGGACTTCTTTATTCCTGATATTGCCTCCTGATTAAAAGGTGATCTAGTAGCATGACACGCCTGGCCGTCCTTGAGAACTCCCTGATTTCTTCCCAGGGGAAGGAGGAGGAAATTAATCTGCGTGGCAAATTTAAAAGGAAAGACTGCTCAGCCATACCCCAGTCTCTCCCTTTTCCACCCTCCCTCTGGCTTCTCACAAGGTGTTCAAATGCTACTCTATACCTCTGGATCATAATGTTTAAAAGGACCTGTCTGAAATGTGTGTACGGTGATAGAGGTCAGAATAGAAGTTACCTGCTACATCTAGGTGGTGATTAAATAGGAGTATACATGCCTACAATTTCATCTAAATGTAACAGATTTCTGACTTAACTTTTTGTAAGTTATATATCACTAAAAAAGCAAAATAGCAACAGCAACAACAAAAACTAAAATAAAAAACAAAAACAAAAACAAAGAGAGGGGTTGGACACTTCCTCCACCTAAGGCATTTCCATGTAGGTCCCTCTGCCTGTGCCTAGAAGAGTACATTTTTCCATTTCCATTTTTTAATACAAATTTTATCAATAAAATTCGGGTGCTATTATGATCTCATATTCCTCACCTCTTTTTATTTCTTGAGTGGTTGAGAACTATGAAATGCTATTGATCAGTGCTAGCTCTGGAGTGTCTGGTAACTATGATGGGGTCCCCTAAGGAAACAGCAGGTTGGCCTGTAACCCTTCCCTATAGTAGAAGGTAGGAGAGACTGTGGCCTAGGAGTCCAATGGTATCTGAGACATGTCCCCAAGTCAGAGCCATAGGCTCTATCAAAGAGATTAGTAGGCCCTCAATCAGGAGTGTCAATCTGAACAAGTGGCAAATCCATCACCTAGTCCTATAGTCAGGAAAACACTTTGCCCAAGTCCTGGCACATATTAGGTACTTTGATAAATGGCATTTCCTTCACCTTCTATACACTGGTTTGAGTTTCTATATCCCTAAAAAAAAAAAAAAGTAATTATTGAATTATATAGAAACATTGTTTTCAAGAAGAAATACAAATGTTTTAACATGGTAAGAGCATTTCCAGGTCTCTGACCCATCATAGAATGTTTTAACCTAACCACAATGAGATATTGCTAAGCCAGGAAGCATTTCGTTGTATGCCATTTTCACAGAAAACATTGAACAGAAATTTGGTGACAGGCTACAAAACTACATGTAGATATGGTCAGAGTTCAAGTTATGCTTAATTACAGGCTGTCAGTTAGCAAGTGGGAAGTTCAAAATGCAGCAGCCAACCAACATGCATGCCAACCTATTCCACAAGGAGGAAAACATATTTTAAACAGCATTTAGCATTTGCTACAAAGCACTGGAAAGAAGGCAGAGGAAAAGAAACAAAATATCATTTCAAGTGACAAGTCTCCATGTCTGAGTATAAGAGGATGGGACCAGCATTTGGAATGTGTGGCAAGAAGGGTGGCAATGAAAACTCCACACAGACATTGAGGAGAATTTACTGAATTGCAGCCACTCTTCACGGTGGTGGAGGGGAGCCAGTGTGTTGCTGGAGACAAACAGGGCCTGGGTGTGCACCCACCTGGCCTATTTTGGCTGTGCTGGCAGGTGCAGGCAGAGTTCCTCAGATTGGAAACTGAAACAGGAACTGCCAGTGACTTTAGACTTCTGAACATGAACTTGGAAGCCATAGTATCTGGGTTTCATGTGGGACCATCAGTGAATGACCCAACCTCTGTGCGCCTCAGTTACCTGATCCGTAATGTAAGAATCGTAGTAGAATCTGCCTCATGCTGTTACTCTGAGGATTAGATGGTTTAATAAACGTAAAAGCGCTTAGAACTAGGTCTGACACATAGTCAACACTCTGCATGTTAGCTAGCATTATTTTTGTCCATCCAAACTGAGATGCTTAGAAAATCTCTTCATTAGCAATACCATCTGCAGATTATAAAAGTACACACACTAATCTGTATTTCTATGTCTATATAAAACCATTACAATTTTTGTATTATTCTTTACACAGTGCTGCTGTTGGTACTTTGAGTTCAAATAACAAAATTATTAGTTGTACCACATCCATCCAATTGAACTTATTGTTATATTCTTAAAATATAAATGCCTATAGCAATATGCAAAGATACACAAGGAACCCTACATGTAATAATATTTTAAGACCCCAAAACTGTCCTTTTATTTTCCATATTTGACATAACTCTCATCTTCCACCTGCCTAACTACTACATAGTTATGGAATATGATAATTCTCCAAGCACTTCACCCCAGGTCACTCCCTTTTATGAACTCCAACTGCATTAAAACCTGCACTGGATTACTTCCTTGGTGATAAATATTAGACAACATATACTAAAGACTTCTTAGGGTGTGGTCAGTTTCAACTACCCAGCTATCCTGTAAATCCTTTGTGGGCAGAGAAAAAAACTCACATACTTTTGGGGTACATGACACAGACTGAGTTATTAAGCACTGATAGCTGTGTACTTTCTATATTCCAATTACTGTGCTAAGTATTTTTACATGCGTCATCTCATTTCATACTTATAATAATTTATTTTCACCACTTGTCAGATAAGAAAACCAAGACTTAGAAAGCTTAAGTACAAGATCAGGAGAGAGGCTAGAATTCAAACACAGGTCACTTTCAACCCAGAGCTTGGGGATCAATATTCTAAATTGATCAGCTTAGAAACTCATTTCCTCCATGGGTCTTCTTTTGATTGGCTACTCCGTGTTGCTTGCAGGCTGTTGCTTAGTTTAGGGTTTCATCATATCTTTCTTAAGATGTGGTGATAGTTTTCTAATTGCACTCTCTGTCTCTCATATGGCCTGTACAGTAGGTGGAGTTGGGGTTCCAGCAGGTGTTTTAGAAAGGGCCCTGGGAAGGGAGTGGAGAACCAGGGACACTAGCGATAAATTCAGCTTCCCAGTCCAGCTGCCCTGGCTCCAGCATGCTCTCTCAACATTCCATCATCCCACACACATTTCCCAAGAGTCTCCTAGGTTCCAGCCACTTTACTAGGTTCTGGGGGCACTAGATCAATACGGCATAGTTACGGCCCTAAAAATCTCAGTCAAATGGTGGGGAAAATACATGAGCAATGAGTGCCTAGGGGAAGGAGTGCCTGTTCCAGCAACTAAAAGAAGGCTTTTCTGACTTTCAAAAAACACTACATAGATTCTTGGAGATCAGACCCTGATTCTCTACCAGAAGCACTAAATAACCGCATTTCTGAAGGAGGAAACTACACTTGCAAAGGCAAAGGGATTAACGAGGGACATGGGGGGCTGCGTTTGGCAGTTCCTTCCTTCCAGCAGAGTTTATTTAGTAGGTACCTTGTGTCAGGTAACACATGTGATGCTACCATTACAAAGACGAAGGAGGCATGGTCTCTGGCACAATCTAGCAACAAGCAAACTAAACAATGACAGTGCCTGGTGATTAGCACTACATAAGTGAAAGACACTAATGGCTGTGAGAGTATGAAGAACAGAATAGATAATTCTGGCTGAAGGATTTAGCAAAGGGTTGGGTATGGTGTCTTCAAGTAGGACCTTGCTGTCAATTTTCCAAGTAATAGAAGGGAGAGTGGCATTTTTATTTATTTATCTTTTCTTGGAAAGGGTAGACTAGACCCGTGATTTTCAAAGTGTGATCTGTGAACCAGCAACATCAACATTATCTGTGAACTTGTTGGAAATGTAAACTTCTGGGCCCCATCCCATTCCTACTGACTCGGAAACTCTGGGTGGAACTCCGCAATCTGTGTTTTAACAAACCCTCTAGGAGATTTTTAATGTACCATCAAGTTTAAGGCTTCCCAGGGTCAGAACATAAAGGAAGTGGCAAGAGGTGGAAACCTTCCATTATAAATTGGGGCCAGTTCAGAAATGCCATTGTTAACCTATGAATAGCAGCTACCTTTTCATTTTTATTGAAGATTGCCCTCTACCAAGCCTTTTGGCCTAGGTCATTTCATTCACCCCGCAAAGTAACTTGCAAAACAGCACTATGGTTTTGCTCATTTAACATACAAGGACTTGGAGGCACAGGAAGGCTATGTAATTTGCCCCAGGTTAAGAAGTAATATTTGTATTCAGCATTATACCCTGAAATCTTCAATATTATCGGTTTGTTAAAATGCCTTCCATGGAGAGACCCTGTGCAATGGGGGTGTGGATTGAGGATGTTGAGACACTGGAGGGTTTGAAGTAGACCCCTGGTCCTGGTCCTGTTAGTATTTTAGGAAGCTTCTCCAGGTGGTGGCTGGAAGGTTCGTCTGGACAGCATTAGGATTTTGATGACAAGGTCAACTGCCAAAGAGGTATCTCATAGAGGAGATTAGGATAT
Organism: Cynocephalus volans; assembly: GCF_027409185.1. NCBI lineage: Eukaryota > Metazoa > Chordata > Mammalia > Dermoptera > Cynocephalidae > Cynocephalus > Cynocephalus volans. The sequence goes on along the minus strand of NC_084461.1, from coordinate 148,263,621 downwards.
GCCACTGCTTTGTTGAACAAAAAAGTACTAAAATACAATTTTTAATATGTTCACATCACCTGACATTTCACAGCATTAACACTGAACATGAGCAGCTCTGAGACCAGAGGCTCATTAAAGTAATTATTCATTAGCAGCTTTTTTTCCCTTTTTTTTTAAAGCTTGTGTTCAAAGGCAGGCCTTTCCTTTTCAAGACCATTACTTTTCAACCCATTTAATGTTTCCTTGTAGGGTCACGATGTTAATTTTAAGGTTATGTTTTAATGGCTTTCTAAATGACATTTTCATTGTAGTAAAATGAATGCATCAAGTTCCTCTTGCAGGTGGAGATGTACTATTGACTCATAGTTAGAAGGGTATGAAAATTTCCAAACTATTAATTTGAAAATGTATTAATAACCTGCATATTTAAAGAAAGTGAATAAAAGCAGTGCTGTTTTCACCAAAGCTATTAGTATTGGAAAAGCTGCATGTAAATTGCTTTTTGAATCCCCTGTAGACGATTGCTTTTGCTCATTCTGAAACCCCCTAATTCTCAGAGAGCTTAGTTTTTAAAAGGGACTCTTTCTATAGAAGGCAAAACTTTGGGAAATATTTCTGTCTCTGCTAAACCAACGAAATTCTTATTCTTAGCCCACATCAAAATTATTCATTTTTCCTGGCCAGAGATGCCTTTCTGGTAGCCTCATGTGACCCTGCTTAAGGTCCTAGTGCAGTTTTCAAGTAGTTGTAAAGGCAGGTGAAAAAAAGTGCACTTGTGTATTCACTTCTATATCTAGTAAATTATGGTTTCACTAACTTACACTGATTTTAGAGATTGTCAAAATAACTGTGCATGAAAATATAAGTGAAAATAATAATGCCAAAGTCTGGAGCCAAACCATTCACAAAAGTTGATCTCATGAACCCACCTTCGTAAGCCCAACACTCTAGAAAACCTTCGCTGCCTAAAATCTTCCTAAACTGCATAGCTGCAACTTAAAATGATAATTTTGGTAGTTTTCCTTGATATAATTTTTAAGGTAAAATAAAACAGATATGGTTTAGCTTATAAATTAAACAAAAATAATCATAATTCACAAAATATTTCAGCAGTTCTATAATTTGACATCATTAACAGTTTTGTTTATTATTATTATGCCATCAGTACTCTTACTATTAGAAAAGAAATGAATATTTCTTTTTGTTTGTTGTTTCGCTTTTATATTTTCCCATCTGAAATAGACAAAGAGGGATTATGAATTGGGGAAATACACAACATGTTTTTCTTCTAGATCTATTTATATTATTTAACATCAAGGTGAAATTAACATTAAGGGCATTTAAAGGGAGAAAAGAAGTCACAAAAGATCAAGCTGAAGGAAATGTGTGAAAATAGAGAGGACATTCTAACCATTTGCCAAGAAATGAGGAAGAATTTGGAAGCTGGAGAGGGAAGATATAGGATTAGTTTACAGCCAGCTGGTAGAAACACCTCCTTCTTTCCCCAATGGCTGCCTCCCTGAAATATGCGTAATCTTCTATTCATATCTCTTCCCTCCCCAAGCCTACACTCATATCCTCATATTTATGTCCTGGTTTGCCTTATTTTAGAAATGGCTCAAGTTCTTATATCTACAAAAATTTGAATTCCCAGCTTCTCTGAATGTTCATATGACATTTTGAAGGTTGCCTCAAATCCAATGAAAAATGGCACCTGCTATCTTTCCTTTAAGTCATGAAAAGTCTATGGACATCTAAGGAAAAATGCAGATCAAGATGAAGTAAACTTTATCAGGCAGAGGTTCCTTTTTATGCACATACTTTTAATTAGAAAGATATTTTATTTCAAGAACTCTTCCTGTCATGGTTGAGAGAGGGGATTCTAGAGCTACACTTTTTGAATCCTGCTCTGTCACTTACTGTGGGACCTGCGGCAAGTGGCTGAATCCTGCTGAGCCACTTTACTTACCCTAAGTGGAGTTAACAATTCCTACTTGAAGAAATGTAAAAACTAATTTAGAAGTTGTATGTAAAGGACCTAGGGTAGTGCCTCATACAGAGTCCCAATTTTATTTGTCTCCCAATAGTATAAAACAAACTCCATACTGAGTATTGTAGTCATCAATGCATATTTCTGGACATGTGTATATATACATCTATCTTTGTACATAACATATATTACTTTAAATATTGAATCAGCTTAAGAAAAATCATAGAGGATATGGCCACTAACTCCCGGAAATGTACAGAGACAATGAATTGTATGAAAACATTTTGTTAAATAGGTTTTATAAGGCTCTTCTATAACTAAGCAGATTCAGGATCTCCTCCTGACATCCACACAACATCAAAAGTGCAAATTTGGCTCAGACTCATTCCTTCATGAATCTTGCCTGAGCCTTAGACTCCTTCAGTTGTTCTTGGTATGGTCCTGCAACATGCATCACAGTTCCTGAAGTGTACCGTATCTGAGTGATTACCCGCTTCCTCTGTAGGCTGAGAGCCCCATGAGAGCAGGGTTCTGAAATTTCCCTCTTCTGGATCTCTTTTTGACTTGGGGCATCTCACTGTCACACCCTCCTCCCCAGGTACATTCTCCATGTCCTTACTGACAACTTGAAACACTGGTAGCAGTCTCACACTTTAACACACATCAGAATCATTTGGAAGGCTTGTTTAAACACAGATTGCAGGACTCCAACACCACAGTCTCTGATCTGACCCAAAAGAACTTGCATTTCTGACAAGATCCTGGGTGATGCTGCTATTGCTGTTCCAGGAACCACACTGTGCATGGTCCCAGAAGCTGTACAGATAATGTAGTTTCACAGTGAGAAAGCACCATGTATTTTTCAAAGCACAAGCAGTGTTAAACTGATGCTTATGATGAAGTCTCATCACTTGGAACATTTTCTAATCACCATAGGGTGTTGATGCTGCTTCTGCTTCTTCTCCTTCTCACATTTGACTATCTCAGACTTTACAAATGATAGAAATAATAACACTAGATATTATATTTGTAGCCAGTGGAGAAACCAGAAACCAGCAGTCATTTATCGAACCCTGCTATTGCTAGGCATTGCCGAGGCCCCTGACATTGGTGACTTTCTCGCTTATACACCTTCTCATGGTGTCTAAGTGCTATCACCTTCCTAGATTATAAGCTCCCTGGGATAGCAGATGGAAAAATTTATAACCTTCAAAGCATCTAGCACAGTGATGTTTTCATAACAGATGTTCAGGAAAGTTTTACCAAAGGAAGGAGTAAATGGTATATTGGAAATTGAAAAAAAAAATAATGATGCTCATTTCTATAAGATTTCTATAAGCCACACAAGAACATTATGTGGGAGGCAACCATCAGATAGAGATGTGTGTACTGAATGCCTGTAATGGGCAAGGCTTTACAGAAAGCCGTATTCTATATCAATTTTGATCTGCAATCTAGCTGGAGAAGAAAGGTGGGTACATAAATAACTATAGCCCAAGATGAACAAAAAATAAAACAATACAGACAAATTGCTATGGGAGTCACAACTTAACATTAGGCAGATGGACCCAGAATGGCACATTGCAAAATTTTCTGCTGTCCGTATGAAAACTTTTATGGTTTGGGTTTTTATTTCTTGGAATCCTGAAATTTTAAAGATGAGAGGTAATCTCAAAATAAACTTCTACCTAACCTTTTGGCTTATGGATGAGGAATCTGAAGTCCTGAAAAGAGTAAAGAGACCAAGGTCACACGGTGAATCTTCTTAGAAAACCCGCATCACTTGATTGGGACCAGTTGTGAATGTGGTAGCATAAGACACCACTACCACTGGTCAGTATTACATATGAAAGCGCAGAAGTACATCTTTATATTAAAATTTTAAAAAATACTTTCACTACTTCAGGGCTCAAACCAGATTGATTTGGAATTATACGACTTTTAAAAATCTACCTTTTTCAATGACATTAGAAAATTCATTACCAATGTTAAAAGATCTGCAAGGTGCTACAACTAGCGTTAAATGTAGATATAATTTTTCTTCTTTCTTTTTCTGTATTTTGGGTAGGATTATTTCTTTTCTGCATATACCTGCATACAACTTTATATAGAAAACAGAATTTAAGTTGTGTTTATCTTTCTTTGAGGAAGAAAAAATAGCACTGGGGTATTATGAAATGCAATGTTTTTGGAGCTTAGTTAAATACCTATATTTTTATTTTTATTTATTTTTTAAAAACTTAACCCAGTGATTCTAAAGTTTATTTGTAAGGATAAATAATCCAGAATAGAAAAAAGAATTTTTTAAAAAATGAGATTACCATTCTGGGTACGTTAACTACAAATTAACTACAAAGTTACAACAATTAAAACAGAAATAGGCAGATCAATGGAAGATTAATGCCAGAAGAGACAGTTCAAAACAAAAATGAAATATATAAGAATGTAATATGTAATATTAAAGGCAGCATATCAAACCAAAGGCAAATGGACGGATTCGTCAATAGATGTGATTGGGCCAAGTGAATAACCATTAAGACTTACAAAACATTAGATCTCCATTTCTTCCCAAATAATTTAAAACATCACTTAAATTAAAAATGTCAGCATAAGTGCATATATTTTTAAAGTGGATCATGAGGCATCCCTTTAGAGGGATTTTCCCACACATATCCATCTGTGTGGTATACACCAAGGGCTATACCACAGCAGGACGTGAGGGTCCCTTTATTCTGCAATCCTCCCTTACTGAGTTATATGGCTGGTTTATCACAATTTTAGATAGGCTTTTAAGATCATGGGTCAACAAGAGAGAGGAAGGAACAACCAGAATCTGACCTGTTCATGGAAAGAATATGGTAGCAGATAAAAGACTCAAACCAAAAAGACAAATATTTTCTATGAAGTAGAGGAAGAAATGATTCTGCAGATGATTATTACATTCTTCCTGTAGTTCACCTTTTCTCCAGCTAATACTCTGCACATCCATATAAAATTTATGAATTTCTCTTGTTGAGAAACACTTCAGGTACGGCTCACCCTTTATAAATCCACATCAGAAACATAATTTGAGGCCTATTCAATCCTGTACAATGTAGTCCCATCTTTCAGGATGAGAGCTGACTCTGGAAATAAGGCAAACCTTAATGATTTGGGGGGCACAGAAAGTCCTTGACTCCCCCCAAATGTGTTACTTTTAATTAGCTACAATGCTGACCTCCAAATCTACTCAGCTTCCTAATTCTGCCATTAGTCATTCTTTTGAGTTAGGTATTAACCATCACAGGTCACCATTAAAATGTACACGTGCTATGTGGAACAGGAGCGTGGACCATTAACATCCATTTACACATTTGCCTGGATTTATTAAGCTCATAACCTGTCACTGGAGAGCACAGCCTACAAGGAACAGAATGCCCAGAACAGGTAAGTTTGCCTGGGGAGGGTGGGGGTCAGGGGAAAGGAAGGGAAGGAAAAGGACAGTGGAGTTAATGGAATGTATGTAAATATCAGATGAAGTAGCCTGCAAGTTGGCCACTATAAACCCTAGCAGGAAATATTTAGGAACAAATGGCAAATAAAATAAAACTCAACAGGGTCAGCACATTGCTCCAGCACATGAATCTTGAAAGATTCACTTCACTTTATTGGTTACTTGTCACTAGTGAGCTAAATACACAAATTGGGACCTTAGGGCTCAAAAATCGAAGATTGTAAGGATGCTTTATCACAGTTTGGATTTCAACCATGGATTTCTTTGTAAATTAAGGTGTGTAGAATGTATCCATTCAGTGGAATGCAAAATTACAGGCAGAAATCTTCAAATCAAGTAATTTAATCTCTCTGCCTCATTTTATCCACCTAGAAAAAAATATATAGCTCCAGCTATTTCCTACCAATTCTCACAGGGTTGGTACAAGATTTAAATGAGCTTTGCAATCTTTTTTGAGATTCTCTAGAAGCTGCTTGCAATATATCAAAGTATTTAAACTGTGTTCCCCATTGTATAAATTCAAAGTACTTGTCAGCACCCCATGAATGTTTTACTAAGGTCACTTGAAGGAAACACACTTATTCCAGGTTTCTATTTTCCACTCTAATCTATATAGAGCAAAGTTTTTGATCCTATCAGCTGTTTGATCTTGGCAGTTATAATCAAGGAGCTTCCTATAAAAAGAATGAAAGGGCTATGTGCTTGAAGAGACTTTCAAAAGCACTGCACTAAGAACCTGGAGACTGACGTTCTAGCCCCCTTACTTTTCAACTGCCTGGGGCCACTGAGCGAGACCCTAGGACTCCCTCCCCTGCAAGATGGGGAAACACAATTTGGCCGGTGCCCAACTCTCCCATCTTCCCAGGTACAACTGCACCTCTCACTCACAGTGCCCTGGCCCCGCAGGCCTTCTTTCTGTTCCTCAAACACTCAAGCTACTTTTAGCTTTAGGGTCTTTGCACCTGCTATTTGTACATCTGGTGTGTTCCTCCGTCAGATCTTGGCCTAGCTGGCTCTTTCTTCTCATTCAAGTCTCAGCTAAAAAAATCCCCTTTGCTGAGTTGACTCTCCTGACTAGTAACCTCACTGCCATGTTTTATTCGTTTCACATCACCACGCCCTGCTCTTATTGCTTTCGAAATTTTCAACTGCTGTCTGATATTATCTCATTCATTTAATTATTGCCCATCTCCCACTGGAATATGGTTTCTATGAAAGCAATGGCCTTGTCTGCATTATTCAAAGCTAAAAATCTAGCACTAAAACCCAAAACCCCCAGAAGGGGCCTGGACCCATACCCCCCCTAGGCAAATATTTCTTGAAGAAATGGGTGAAGGATCTGAGCACTGGGAGCCAGGTGACATGGTTTTCTTTGCAGACATGCTCTTAACTGTACCTGTGGCTTTGGTAAAGTCCATTAACGTATGGGCTTGGATTCTTTATCCTAGAAATAAATACAAGATGATGGGCATCTTGAGTTGATCAGGTTGGGGTGGGGGCCCTCAATGCGAACAGATTATACTGTGTCTATACTATCACATCACTTGTTACATTATCTTGTAATTATATTTCATTTTCCCTCTTCTACCAGATTTCTTAGGGAACAAAAATGCTAAAGTGTTATCTCTGCTGCCTCCGTGGCTAGCACAGTGGCCTCCACAATGTAGGTTTCTATGGTTTGAATGTGTCCATTTCAAAATTCAGGTGTTGAAACTTAATGATCAGTGTGATGGTATGAAGAGTTGGAGCCTTTAAGAAGTGATTAGGTCATGAGGGCTCATCTTCTTGTGAATGAAATTAAGGCCCTTATAAAAGAGGCTTAACACAGCAGCGTTTGGCACTTGCTCTTTTACCTTCTGCCATGTGAGGATCATTCCTCCCATTCAGAGGAGCAGCCCTCACCAGGTATCCAAACCTGCAGCACCTTGATCTTGGACTTTCCAGCCTCTAGAACTATGAGAAATAACTTCTGATCTTTATAAATTACCCAGTCACAGGTGTTTTGTTACAGCAGCACAGATGGAATAAGACACAGGTGTTTAAGAAACACGAACTGATAGTAAATTTTAAAAATGTGTTAGTTCCTGCTTTGAGGGTCTGCCCATCTCTAAACTTTTTCTTTTTCATTGTGATAAATCGCCAACACCTAGCAGAGTGCTAACTACATAGAGTGCTAACTACATATTATCTACTCCGTTTCAATTTTAACTGTGTGATTTTTATTTAAAAAAAAAAAAACTTCCACAGTTATGTTGCAGACAATTTTTATATATTTTAAGAATATATATTAATTTTATGTGTATTTGAATTAGGTCTTACTAATACCTTCATTTCACAGATGAGGAAACTGAGGCATAAAGGGACTAGATTACTTGCCCTGGCTGACACAGTAAACAGGGGTCGGGATGGGGACATAACCCAGGTGGCTCTCGGAGTGGATGCGTGTGTGCATATACACAGGAACCAACCATGGTTGAATCCCCTGATTATTGCATTAGGTGGAACCGATTATTAGAACTAGCCAACTTCTTGTCAGCTCATTCTACCTCCACAATCAAAAAGTCTTTTTTTTCTTGTAATACTACCTCCTCAAGTCCTTCTCCAGCATAAAGAGTGACAGAAGAGAACTCCCCATGAAAGGCTCAGAGAAGACAAAGCAAAACACACAGAACTCTGTCCTGTCCTTGCTAGGCAACATCTGCTCTTCTCTTTCCCCTTCCCTTGTGAGGCACTGGCACATAAGCAGCATTGATACTCATGAGAAAAATTACAGTCATCAAGGTTATCTCCCCAAGAAGCAACTCTCTTGCTTTATTAATATGCTTCAGATTGTTGCAACACTACAAAGCCAAAAATAAGTTTTCTTTGATCAATAAATTGTAGGCTGAGAAAGAAAATACTAATTTTCCATTTCTTTGAGACCCAGCACTAATATATAACAGAGCTTTCCAAAAGGGTTCTCAGAAACCTGATATAGAATTATCTGAAATTACACTTGACTATCCCTACAAGATCATTCTGTTCTCTGCCACTTTAGAGGGGTGTCTTCTGGACTTGGCAAGCATTTTTTATAGAAATCTTTGTGTACAGACGTATTTTTCTATTTCAGTGCAAGCTGGGTAAAGAAAGCATAATACATCTCTAAGTCAGTCCTAAGAGAAAGATTATTGAACTCTCTCTCTCCCCTGTTAGTTTTGGGTTTCAAAATATGCCTCTTTCACTTCCAAAAGGAATTTTATTTTTAATCCAATATAGAAAGGAATATCAGGCCTTGCCTTCCATGCAATAAAATGTATATATTATAAAATAGTCTACAAACTAGAAGAATACCATAAATAAACATGAATAATCATGATAAAATAACAGCAACTATACTGGAAGCACATTTAATCATATAGGAGAAAATACATTTTTGAATCAAAGAGCCAGCATTGGGTGGCAGCAAAAGAACTGGGGGGACACTCGGTCCTAAGATCAGAGCAGTGGTGTTAGCTTTGCCAGGGGTTTGGGTGACCCATTAACCTCTCAAGGCTTCCTTGGTTGCTAAACTCTAAAACAATGGTTTTCAACTGGGGGTGATTTTGTCTCCGCAGGGACATTTGCCAATTGTAAATACATTTTTACAACTGGGCGGGGGGCGGGGGGGAGGCAGGGTTTGGAGCACAGGGGATGCTACTGGCATTTAGTGGGTAGTCAGATGCTGCTAAACATCATATAAGCCATGGGACAGTCCCCCCACAACAAAGAATTATCTGGCCCAAAGTGATAATGATGTTGATGTTGTCCTAAGAGCTATGACCCAAACCCCACACCCATTTTTTTCCCTAATTTTCACAAGCATCAGGAATTTTGGCTTTCATCATGTTTGTCTCTATATTTTAATGTTTAGGGTTCTTAATCCCTATGAGAAAAGGTCATAGAGATAAGCCTGAAAAGAGCAAGAAGTTAACAGATTCAGTGAATCATTCAACGAATATTTATTGAGAGGCTTCGATGTTCTAATTATTTTGCACGGCCCCGGGGATATCACTAGGAACCACTAAGGCAGCACTTGACAGTGTTCCTGAGGTCCAATCTGCAGTATCTTAAAAACAAAAACAAAAACAAAAACAAAAAAAACCCCAAAAAACTCTGGATTCAGTGGGTTAAATTCTTCCAGTACCATGCACTAAATATTGAATAATGGAAACTGGTTCACCACTACGTATACTAACAATAGCTATCAAACAAAACATTCTCGTGGTAAATCTTAAATTCTTAGTAATTTCACAGATAAGACAGCCTGAACATTTGTTTCCACAGACACGTTGTGAAATTAATTATAGTACGGTAAAGTCTCATAACATCAGGCTAATTGAAAGGCCAGATGAGTGGAAAGAAAATTTTGGGTTATAAAATATCTAAAGGAAATAGTTTTGTGCTAGTTCACATTCCCAAAGCACTTTTCACTAAATCATAAATCAGTCCTGAAATAAGTGTCCAATACTTATTATTTTACCCATTTCATAGATAAGGAAACTGAGATTCAGAGACAGGATACCCTGAGCCAAGCTGCTCCAAGGTTGGAGTGCACGACTATTTTAATGAATCAATACTAATGGTTTATAACTAACTATTGCTCCAAAGCACTAGCTCACGTGATGGTCCCATAAGCAGTCACAGACATGTACTACTCATATCTCCCACTACTGGGAGCCACATCCCTATGTCTGTCTGGATCCACTACCACATTCATGCAGAGTCTTTGCTTCTCCTGGAAAGTTCCCAGCCAATGGTTGCAGTCCCCCTCCTGTGGGAAATGGGATTCCTCCAAAAGACAACTTTGGCTGGAGGACTCCACAACAGCCTGGCCCAAATTTTTTGGACTGTTTTGCAGGCTGAGATTTCCAATGTAATCTGCCTTCCTTTCCCCTCTTCTGTCACAGGTGACAGACCTACATTATGATGTGAAGCCTTTCTCTGCTCTTCCTGCTTCCTCCTCTTTATCCTTCAAAGGACTTTTCCTCAATAAATCTCTTGGCATATAATACTATCCCGGCATCTGCTTCTCAAAGGATTTGAACTAAGCTAGGCCCTTTCTACCCCAGGCAGTAATAAACATTCTCAAAGAGATTACCATCTGCCAGGCAGTGTGCTAATTGTTTTATAGGTATGTTACTTAATTCTCACAACAAACCTATCAGGTGTGCAGGAATTATTATTCCAATCATATAGCTGAAGAACTGTCCCAAGATCCCTCAGTCATTTCTAGGCAAACTGAGGCTTTAAATTTAGGTGGTCGGATACTGCAGACCCAAGTTCTCTTAATCACTATTCCACATTGCTCCAATCCTTTTTATTATTAAAGGTAAACATTGCTACTGAAGCCTATCTACATTCATTCCCGAATTAAAATTATTTTTAAACATTGCTTATGCTATTTTTTTCTTACACTATAATTTATTTTCTATTTTTAAACTTGTTTTTAGAGTCCCAAATAATACATGAATGTGTTCTTATTGTAACAGAACCAAACAATAAAGAGGCAGAAATTCTATTTATAACTAACTAACTACTGCCCATAGCTTTTGAGGAGGTGAATTTCACTGAGTGGTTCCCTATCTGAATTGTTCTTTATTCCAAATGAGTCAAGTTCAGTGATATTCGAAACTACAATTTAAGTCTTGGTGTTCAGTTGAGAATAAAGGATGGAGCCTCGAGGGACCATGGGTGCCCTAGATTTTAAGGAGAGAACCCAGTGGAAAATGCAGCTCTTATTATCGTGAATAAATACACATAACTGCAGTGAGAAGCCCATCTCTTAAAGGAGATAAAATGTCAATGTAGGTGCCCTCAGAATTTTTTTTTAAGTTGAAGTGGAAGTTGCTCCCCTCTCAGAAATCATTTTATAGACTGCAAGACTAGCCCAGCCTTCTGAATTAGACTCTTAAAACCAGCCCAGGTAGCTTCACTTCTTCCAAGTCTCCTTCCTGTGATCTCTCCTTTATTGTGCAAATTCAACTTTGGTCACCCACACACTCTTCTTTAACAAAAAGTTCCTTATTTTGAAGCGTGTGATCTTGGATCTCAGCTTCAAGGTCTTCCTGGAGTTTAGCAGAGATGACTCTGTTATTTGCAAATCCAGGTTGACTCCTGTACTCTCACTTGATGCTAATGCCCTTTACTTCTCATTCAAAGTTTTAGACTATCTTCTCTCAGCAAACAGAGAAGGCACGGATAAGGTGGCATACCCTTCTCTGGTGCCACATTTCAACTTGATCTTTCCACTCTCTCTGTCAAATTCAAATGTCACTCCACTATTCACGTGTATGTGGAGGATTCTAATATACACCTCTTCGGCTGCTTTCAAAATTGCTTCAATTTCTCTGAAGTCAAAGGCCTTTTCCACCTTTGGAAATTATCTATGGAATCCATTAACATGACTTACTCAGTACACAATACAGATGATGTTGAAGGTTCACAAGAAAAGAGAGAAGGTAAGGTTAAAAAGAAAGAAAGAAAGAAAGTAAAGGTTTGATTTTTAAAAGGCAAAAACATACAATTAAAGATTAGATGTGTAATTTTCTCATGAAGAATTCAAACATATCGGTAAGACCTCTGAATATTTGTTCCTTCTTGTAGAGATAAACTCTCACAGTTAATTTTAACTGATGTCTCCTCTAGCAAATAGTAGTGATTATTTTCCTGATAAGGCAAGTGAAAGTTCAGTAAATTTAGCCCTCACTACTCAGCAAGTGAGCTTTTAATTCTAAGAATTTCCTAAATTAACTCCTGATTTTTCACAAATAAATCAAAATCTGACTAGACCCTCCATTCCCTCTATAAAATTGAGCAGTAATTTATAGCCATATCTTTTGTTTGTTTGTTTATTTGTTTGTGTTTTTTAGGGAGGCTGGCCAGGACAGGGGTCTGAACCTGTGACCTTGGTGTTACAATAGAGACATTGGGGGGATCAGAACCTGTGACCTTGGTGTTATGATACAGCCATGTTTTTAAAGACTACTTATTGATATGGGAAATACTTAAAGTTTTAATGAAGGAAAAGAGCAGGGTCCAATACTGTTTAAATGCTATAAACTCAATTTTGTTAATATCGATAGACAGAAAGATAGAAGAAAATTTTGACAGAAAATTTTTTAAAAATTGTTTTTCTGGGAATTGATGTGGCTCCTTTGGCAGTTGGTTTGGGGAGGAGTGAGTCATAACGTTTAAAGATTGGGGTCCCCTGTTTGGGCCTGAGGAAGGCTGCAGATCATCATCACCACATCATCATCTGGCCACATCCTTGTGAGGAGCAGAATGGGGACATCAAACTTGCTCAAATGTAGCCTTTGCATATGCAGATTTTCACAACTTTATTTATGCCTCATGAAGCTTGTGAATGAAACTGATAGTTTTCTAAAAGTTTTATGCCCACTATTTTTTAACTCATTTCCAGTCTTCTAGGACCAAGGAGAAGATAGTCAACCATGGTTACTTTGGGGTGTAGAGAGGGGAAATACCCTCTTATATTTTATAAATTTTCTACACATATGTATTGCTCCTACAATTAAAAGGCCATAAGGTAAGATAGAAGATTAAATGAATTTTACATAAGGCTAGAGGAGGCTGACACATTCTCTGTATTTAACTTCTTAAAAGGTTGACTACTCTAAGCCTTCAGGGCAATCCTAGAGACAGATATGAAACAGGGGATCCTGGTTCTACAGGCACCTTCATGTGTGAGCCCTTTGCAGCTCACACAGCTTCTTTTCTCCAAAATAATTGGATTTTAAATTCCCCTCCATGGTAATTCTCCATCCTTAGTTAACCTTGGGGGTCCCTGGTCAATAACTTAATTCCTAGGCAATGGCCTGCCTCCTTGTTTCCCACTCTGCTTGTCTCCCACAACTTTGCCTGCAACAGCATTTTTTGTCAACTCATCTAATGCTGCTTCTGATTCCCCTATATATACACTTACTTTCGGATGTGGTTTGGAGATGACAAAATGTTAAAAGTATAGACACTGTTCTCCAAAGAGCAGCATCTCTCTCCCGCTCTTCTACCCTTATTATGATGTGCTAATCTGACTATGTTGCATTTGGAAAGAGGCCATTGCCATGATGTTACATCGACTTGGCCCACAACTCTCGATCGATGCCACACCTCTACTCTAATTGCTCCATTCATTCTGTGAATATTCCCATTCCTCCTTAGGAAAGCTCCCTGGAATTTCAGAAGAGCAGCATGATGCCAGATTGTATGGATTGGAACATTTTCAATTTGTGAGATTCAACTGGCAATATTAAAGAATTAATTATAATGAAAATGCAAAGAAACAGAATCTTCAGTGAATTCCATCTGGGAACAGTCTTTTCTTAGGCCTCGTACAATTTTTTGGTCCAATTTCGTCTCCTATTTTCTCTTTTGTTCATGTAATGTGAAATATTGAATACTATATGATATTAGACCTCAAAATGTGATATAGACTATCATCAGATTTCAACTTGTTCTCAAAACAATTTATTATCCCAAAAAGATGGCTGCATATCTAACCTACAAGAACACTTTCTCCCCAAGGGCCTGACTTATACCTCAATTACTCTGAGATGTTATTACATACATATAAAGGATTGAATATGACTCAATAGGAAACAGCCAAAGATATACACATCTTTTATTGAGTTAAAACAGCTATTAATCTAGGTGTGAAGAATCTATTTCCATTTACCACAGTGAAGTGAGAAAAAGAAAGACTGGGGTATTCATGCCCTGCCAAACAAAATTCTTTGCTGTTTACCTGAATGATTTTTTAGGTACGTTGGCTCATCTCTCATGTTTAGGAACAATGATGAAGTTGTTGCCAGGAAAACAGCTTCTGTGTGTCATATATGGATTAGCTTCCTCCTTGCCCTGCAAGTTCACTGTCAATCATTTTAATGTCCCAGCCTAACATACATTTTGCAGTGCGTGTTTGGTGTCAACTCACAATATGGCAAAATTACAAAAAAGAAAAGTGACAAGAGAATTGATATCCAGTTCATATCAAGGCATGCAAGCATATGGCCAAATGAACAAATTAACAAATCTAATGCAAAAATAAGGAAACACATTACTTATATCAGTAATCTGGATGAAGCATAATAAAAGGGAATAAAAACAATAATAAAGGACATGATGCAGAGAGGGTAATTCAATAATTTTATCATACTAGTATATAAAACAGTTTCATGAAATTGTCACACCTCATCTACTATAAATAGATTACATTTGAACTTAAAGGTTCACTTAAAAAGCCTATGTTTTATGATTTCTGTGACAGGAAAAAAAAAGGAACAGAACTACAGTATCAGAATCTGCATTTGTTGTTTGGAGTGTACACTGGGTATACATTTTAATAAAAACAATAAATGTGAACACTAAACATACAGCAGATGATAAACCTGAGCCTAGAGAAAGGACTTCAGAAATCCCTTATCTACAGAAAATGACTATGAACTCCTACAGGTTTTCCTAGCTCAATAGGTAGGCCCGTTCTACGTGGAGCACAGATCTTTGGATTAAGCTGACACCACAGGATGTCACTTTGGTTTCCTCTTTGCTCTTTGTAGTTTAATGAATATACCAGATTATTCTAATAATAATAATGACTGTATCCATGAACAAAACACTTATATACTCTGGTACAGAGTAAAATACAACTGCTTTTATGCATCAAGCAAGTACTTAAAAATGACATCATTTGCTTGAGGTCCAATGAATAATATTTTGCTCTTCTGGGTTATCAAAGAACTACAACTCACTAGTTATTGATATTGTTGATAAATGGGAACAGTACCATGTAGCTATATCTAAATAAAACAAAATATAAGAGAATGTTTTAAAAACATTCCTGCAAAAGAATTTAAAATAATATAATGCATTTAAAACATTTTATGCAAATGTAAGTTTAGCAATTTTTGTTGGTCAAAATGATTTATTTCCTTGCATCTTTTCCAAATAAGCCTATTCAAGGAGTTGTTCTTACTGAGAAAGAGAGAGATAGAGATAGAGATAGATAGATAGATAGATAGATAGATAGATAGATAGATAGAGAACCAAGAAGAAATCTATCTTAGGGCAAAATAACCAATCAAAGAAAGAATGCTTTTGTCTGCCATATTTCTGTCTTTTACTAATGAATAGAAGTACAAAATTCTCAAATACAGGAAAATAAGTGCATGAGAAATGGCTATACACAAATTTTCCATTGTGAAGATATCCCCTATCTATTTCTGAGCCTCCAAAAAATGTTTTGATTATAATCAAATAAAGCAGTACAGTTTTAGCTCAGGAGAACTGGAATTTGAACAGCGAAGACCCCAAATAAAAGAAAAAAATTAAGGAATGTTCAAGGTACTAAAGCTGGTGAGTGGCAGAGGCGGAGCTTAGTTCTTCTTTCAACTTATTCTGAAAGATTTTTTGCTCTGATGAACTTACTGCTCAATCAGTTAAACAGATATTTTAGCAATATGCATGTTGAATGCCTACAATATGTACATTAGGTCATAACACAATTAGATTAAATGAGTACTAACATTAATAGAGAACTCAGGGGGACTTCTCAAAATTTAGTTCTTCATTACTATCATGGATCTTCTCAAGATGTAACGTTTTGAACAACAGGGCACCTACATGTGTCTCTCTTTTGTTCTTTTTATATACAACAAATGGAATTAGACTGCTTTTGTTAAAGGAGCATGCCTCTAGTCCTTTTACATTGTCATCTTCCAGGAAACAAGGTTAGAGATGAAAAAGGTAAAGAAAAACTGTTCTACCTTATCTGATGTATCAAATCTAAAATTTCGCATGTTTCAGATTTATTTTCAGGTCCAGTGGTGGACAATTTGACACGTGAAAGGAGTAGCCAAAGGTTAAAGAGTGAATAACAAACCACCTGTCTGTTAGGGGATTTCAACCTCCTCCCCCTATACCCCAACTTGCGAGATGGTGGTTAGGTATTCCGATAAGCACAAAAGAAACTGGCAAGAGGCAACTTAGAGAAAGTTATTCTAATTTGGGGCTTATAAAATTCTTTATTTAAACTGCTCTAAAGGCAATCAAACAAGACTTTTCCCAATTTCATGGCATGAGGTTGTACCATATGGCAAATAAAATTCTCTAATATTCTTCCAGCCAAAAGACTTCTGTCTTTATTTCTATTACTCTAAGGCCCTAAGGATCTCGACAGTGGTAAGGGGGGTGGAGGGACATAATAGTTACTAACATTTTCAGGACAAAGTTTGGGAAATTCTGGTACCCAAAGTAAACATTGAAAAACTAAAGAACGGATGTTCTATTCACTTTTATCTTTAGGGTTAACATGAGAAATGAGCTGCATTTAAAGTGTTTACACAGTTTGAATTAAGGCAAACCAATATTCATAAATAACATTATATTTTTGTTCAATGCTCAGGACTGCTCTTCAGTTTTCCTATAAAACATCACTTTTCTGCTGTACACAAAATTAGCCAATGTACGGAGAAACATATAATAGTTTAAGGTATCTTTTAAGAGAGTCAAAATTACTGTTTTTGGTGAACATTTTATTACTCCACATCCATTTTATCAAATGAGAGCTGTTCAATTATAATTAGTTCTTAGGGGTTCTGTCCTCTTTACTTAAAAAAAAAAAAATTAAAAGCCTTTAGAAGTGTTCTATTTGCCCATAAGGTCTAGCCATATTAAATAGATAGTGCCTTACCGCTTTCTAATATACAGTAAAAATACCATAAAGTTTTGCAATTAGTTAAAAAGTCAAAAACTCAGCAAGAAGTCCATTTTTTTCCTCTCAACTATCCGTTAATGAAGGTTTCAACTTTAATTGCCTTTTCATTAAAAAATTCTTTAAAACCCTTCTGTACAAAATCAAATTAGCTACTAAGCTTTGGAACAATCTCTGTAATTCTGTTGTGGACTCCCCTGTTCATTATTTGGATTATTGAGATTAAGGAGTGAGTGTGTGTCTTTCAGATACTCCAAAAGACTGACATTAAATTTTTTTGAGTTACTATGGAGCCTCTTTGTTCAAGCCTTCTCTGAAAGGGGTCACATTAGGCAGAATCCCATTACCATAAGTGCCAATAAAAAGAACCTACAGTATCATAGAGCTATGCCCATGCCCCTTAAGTCTTGCCTATGGAAACACAGCTTTTGTTCATTTGTTCCTGCAAGAATGACAGCCTACTGTGTGCAAGGTGCTAGTCATCTAGCATTCTTCTTCTTCTAGACAAGGGTTCGTATCCTCATCTCTGACTTAACTCTGCAAATCCTTGGGCAAGTTACTAGTGGAAATACAGATTTTTTTTCTGAAAATGGGGATAATTACAGTATAACTTTATTGGATTATAAATAAGACAATGCTAGTAGAGCATTTAGAACAGTATAAGCCCTGTGCTGTCTATTGTGGGAAAGGCAACAATAATCTTCACATTCAAAATGCCTACAATCAAGTAGGAGAGAAATAATGTGTAATGTGTATTGACGTCCACAATGAAAGCTGAGAGAAAAAAGGGTCTTAAATGATTTCCAGAAGGGTTTGCTAGAAAGGGTAAGACAAAGGGAAGGATAAGGGTGAAAAGAGGACAGAAATAAATATCCATCGGCTGCCTTCTGTGAGCCAAGCCCTCTGCTGGGTACTTTTAATAATGTCGCATTAAAGGAGAGTTGTCATTGCTATCCATGAAAGACCTACAGAAGCTGCCATTGCGAACTGGATGCCCTGAAGATGAAGAAGATTTGAACATTTCTATCTGGCTGCGGTTTAAAAGGGCAGACTCTGAAGATAAACAAGTATTCGAATTCTTGTTCTACATTGGACAATTCATTTCACCTCTTCAAGCCCCAGTTTTCTCACTAGGAAATATGTCTATGCCTCCAGGTTTTTCCAAGTGTTTTGATTTAACTGAGATAATATATGCAAACCTTAACCTCAAGGCCAGGCATGTTCTCAATAATTGTTACCCAGTAAAAGTGAGAGGAACACAAGAGTTAGGCCTTCTTGTTTGTTAAATTTCATCCCAATACATTATTTTGAATATTAATTAAAATCTTAAAGACATTCTATTCATATATCACAACAATCACAAGAACAAATATAATAATAACCCTCCAAATGTTATTCCTTCCTGGTCTAGCTTTTCTCCTGGCTCAGGATCCATATTTACTGATCCTGCAGCCACCTTCCACACATTCAAAACCAAATATATCTGCTTCACTACCATAAACTTGTTTCTTTCTTTCTTTTCTTTCCTTTCCTTTTTTTTTTTTTTTTGTTTTTTTGCATTTTCTATCTATATCAACAGCACTATCTCCTATGCAACTTTGCAGTTACTTCCAATTTCTCCCATACCCTTGGTGCCCACACATGACACTCCCTGGTTAGAACTGAGAAACGTCTTTTGTTTCCCTCCCCCACCCTCATCACTTCGATTGCCATAGCCCAGCTCAGGCTTGCACATTCTTCCCCTGCAGGACAGCTGACAAACACCAACATGACCCTGCCACATGTCCCTCCCCTGCTCTAGGCTCCTAACTTGCCACCAAAGCTAGTTTTCTGAAATAAAAGTTGTTATATCAGCCACCTGCTTCTAACATTTTCAGGAACTCCCTAGCACCTCTTGAATTAAGTCAAAATTCCTTAGTTCATAAGATACTTTATGGCTCCAAATTAACTTCCTAACCTCTTTTGCCAATAAGCTAAGTCCTTCCTCCTGGCAACATAGATTATTAACGATGAGCTCAACATGCCACCTACATTTATCATTTCCACACAGTTCCTGCTTTTACATTTCCTCCTCATCCTTCAGCTACAGTTAAAATGTCATCTGCCCCCTAGACAGTCCATCTCACCCAGTCAAGAGACTGAGTGGTCTCCCCTTTAGGGCTCATTACTATATGACTCTCTGAACCTCAGTTTACTCTTCCATAAAATGGAAACAAATGATCCCTGTCCCCAAAAGAGGACAAGTTGAGAAACAAATGGAACAATGTTTATTTAATACTGGAAAAGTATAAATCAATATAGACATATGGAACCAAAAGCTAAATAGAAATTAGCTCATTCAATCCTTAAATATTAAACAGATCCATGAGTGAGGGAGTGTGTCATTATAAAAAGAGAGAAAAGAAAAAAATCTTCTCATTCACATCACTTTTTATTTGTATTTTAATACTTCACTTTTCTCAAAGCTGCTTGCACACAGGGTACTCCTTTGATCACTTCTTAAAAAATTATATTTCATCCTAACTTATCACTTAATTCCTTGACTTCAACTTGTCCATTGTATAGCACTACAGGCTGTTAACCAAAGATCTAAAATTAAGTTAAACTAGGTGTGGTGTTAGAGTCATATTTGAAGGGTTAAACTGTATTAATTAATTATGTAAGTTAAGATTCCTCAGGAGCCTTGGGGCAAAGGACCAATTCGCAGAGCAGAAGGAGAATGAAAAAAGAACCTAATTAGGCATGTAATTAACTCTTTCAATGATGTGGTGATAACATGGTAGGATAATATGAATATGCTCAAGGACCATTTAGGGTATTGCCTGAAGGTTTTGAAGAATACAACCAACACCCAGGTGAGAATTTAGCCCTGTAAGCCAGAAATTATAGACTCATTTGAACTATATCAATATGCTGCAAACATTTATTTAGTGACCCTCCACAACTGAGTCTTTATTTTAATTAAATACATTTTATCTATATACCTTGAAATACAGTGTCTGACAAAACACATTTTCTCCATTGTTTTTGATAGACAGCAAATCTAAAATAATTCAAAGGAAAAATGCTCTTTGTGAAGTAGCTTATTTCATTCTGGAAACTAAATGCATTTGCAGAAAGGATTACATTTTGTTTGGCAATTTATTTTATTGACAAAACATATTTCATCACATATTCCATCACATTCAGTAGACAAATGCGTGTTGTCAAATACCCTATTTCCTGCTTTTGATGAAAAACATATATTTTTTCAGATTCCGTATTTTTTTAAATGGCGAAGTTCTACAGATAAGCTCCATTTGCTGTAATTTGGCCAGAGGTGTCTAGATTTGGATTCTACCCAAGGTATATGACTTCTTCCTCCCCAGTAATGTAAATCAACCTCACAGGAAATATTAATGCCCATCTTCACCCATAAAAACATCAAAATTCAGTTCATAGTGTAATCATTATGATAGGATCCTATTGTCTAAACAAAACTCAGATGCTTCCTATATTCTCACCAGCTGCTAAAATGCAATTACCCTTTACAAAGTAATGCACATACAAAGTAAATATTTAATCTAACCTATTTGTATATCTGTTTAATGTTGGTAATTCAATAATTGTGTGTCCTTTCCATATTTGCCCTCATGCCTGATATACATATTAAATTATGAATAAGTTCTTAGAGGTCAAGAAGCAGATCTGTGTAATTTGTTCTGAGGAGCCCTCAGCACAGATGCTTTGTAAAAACAGGTGCTTAATACATTTTTGTTAGTGGCACAATAGTAATGACCTTTCCCAGCCAAAAATCTCTTATTGCCAAAACATTTTGCCTCTTTTCACTTCAACAATTACTTAATGAGCACTCACCATGTGGCAAGCACTATAAAAACTTCAAAGGATACAGAGACTGACAACCATGGTCCTTGCCCTCAAAGGGTTTACAATCCAGTAGGGAGAGTAGGTATGAAAATAAGTCATTATGACACAGGATGATCCAGGCAGGAATGTAGTTTGTACTGGGTCCACAGACAGTACAAAGGTGGGAGGGATTAACCAGGATGAAGAAAGTTGGATGTGCTTGTTAAGTAAACATGAGTAGGGTTTTACGTTTGCCAGTGGGTACAGGGAAGGAAGGCTTTCCAGGCAGGGGAAACATGCTCCATGACACAGAGGCAAGAACCATGTATGTGTGTGTGTGTGTACACGTGTGGAAACCCATCATTTTGTCAATATTGCTGCAGTGTAAAGTATGAGGGAGATCTGCAGGAGTTGAAACTGAAGAGGCTGACAGGGCCCAGAGGGTGTGGAATATCATATAAGTCTTGGAAAAGCCACTGATAATTCAAACGTGGTCAGATTCATATGGAGAATGGGTGGGATGGATGTGCAGAGGTAATAAAAGCACAACAATGAATTAGACGTCTGTTAGGTAACTCCAAGAAACATATAGAGGGTATAGAGTGTGCAAACAAAGGTAGTAGCGGTGATGTGGACAGGCAGACTAATAATTAGACATAATTAGGATATGAAATGAATAGAACTACACACAAAGGGTTAAGAAAACAAGTGACTCCTTGGCTTCTGCTCCAAGTGGCCAATATTTGAAAACTAGATATTTACAGCTTTTTAAGGCCCCTGAACTCTTTCTGTAGACAGAATAAGTTCGAGAAACCTCCTCAAATTTTATTCATGCTTTCGCTACCCTATTAATTCCAAATTCACTTATTTAATAAGGGCTTATGAGTAAAGCTGTTTCTCAGAGTCAGATAGCACAAAATATTGTAAATATACAGGATACTGAGAAACATTTGTGCTCCTCAGGTTCTCAGAACAAAACCCAAAATCTATTTTGAAAGGCAGTTTTATAAATAGAAATAGCAGAGGACTGTGCCTCAAAAGATCTGGTCCCAGGATGAGCTCTTCTCTGCAATGGGGTCTTGAACAAAGTGTCCAACATTTACGAGACTCGGCTACACCATCTGTGCACAGAAAAGCTACCTCTTCCACAACTCTAACTCACAGTCTTGTAGTCAGTACAGCTGCATTTCATCTATAGAAAAGTGAACAGTCTCACAGATATAAGGCAATATAATCATAAAGTACAATTATTATTGTGTAAGATTGGTTGACTTTTGCAGTACCTATTTCTGAGTCTTGCAATCCTAATGAGAATTTCTTTACTGGCCTTAAGCAGCATTAAGTACTTTCTAGAAATATTTGAATATGAGATTTTTTTTTTTTTTTTTTTGTCACACTTCTAACCTCACTGGCCAGAAACCATTTTTTATCACTTCCTGTTCTTCCAACCCTTATATTCAATCTGCCATTAAGCTGTGACATTTATTTATTTGATATTTTCTATATTTACCCTTACTCTCTGATACCATCACTACCTGCCATTAAACACTTGGCTAATTCAACAGCATCTCAGCTTTTCTCTTCCCTTCAGGTTACCCCACCTTCATGTTTGCCTGGTCTCCACATTGTTGCTAGAGTAACCTTCCATTGAACTATTCACCTAGACAAGCTCCTCCTAGATCAAACGCCCTAGAGGCTTACTTATATCCCTGAAGAAACCCACCGACACCCCCTACAATCCCCCTCCCCAATCTCTTCTTACTGGTTTGGTTTGCTCTCCATCCACGCGCTCATGAATTCTTGTCTCACTTCTATCTTTGTTCCCATGGTTACTTCCACATTAAGTACCTGCCTCTCTTCTGCTTATCTAAATCTTATACACATGACCAAGTTCAGTATAAACTTCATTTCCTCACAAAACTTCATGAAGTCTGAAACCACCGTACCTCGGAGTGATGTAGTCTCTGAACTTGTGCACCAGTGCTAGACTGCACATACATAGCCCTTAGATATTTCATTTAACCAAGTAGTTAAGCACAAAGGTTCTATATCCTGTGCCTTCACTTACTGTGTGACTTTATTATTTCACCTCCCTGCAGCTTAGTTCTCTCATCTACCAAATAAGAAGAGCAATAATGCCTAACCAGGGCACTTGTGAGGATTATGTAAGCATTAGGTCACAAAATCTGGTATATAGCAATCAAAAATGGGAACTTTTATTAGTCGATTATTAATTATCAGGCATATTAGTAGCATCTCTTTTATTGATCTTTGTTCTGCTTAATACTCTATCATTATCAACAACCTTAGTGGTATAAACCAACATCAGATTCTGCCAAGACTTTGGACAGGGATTCAGGGGATAGACTGTCTCTGTACTACAATGTTGGGAGCCTCAGCTGGAAAGATGATAAGTCTAGGGTCAGCAATCATTTTCACTTATGTCTGACACTTGGATGGGGATGACTCAAAGGCTGGAGTCTCAGCACCTACACGTGGACTCTTCACATGGCCTGGGGTCTCACAGAGTGGCCGCTGGGCTCCAAGACACTGTTCCCAAGGGAGAGTGGAAGCTGCTGGACCTTTTTCGACCTGGCCTCAGCAGGCACCCAGCATCTCTTGCACTACATTCTATTGGTTACAAGCGAGTCACTAAGGGTATCCCAGATCAAGGGGATGAGGAATAGACTCCAGATCTTGATGGGAGATACTGCTGCTGTTATCTTTAGAAAATACAATCTCCCAGCAAGTAATATTGTGCAAAACTCATAATTTCTTCAAGACTCAGTTTGGTCACATGTAAATAGTAGTGGAAGCCTATCTGGAATACAGTGGATGTTCCATAATAATTCTTGAGTAAGTAAATGAACTGTTTCTCATTAGTTTCAAATTAGTCTCCCCTGAACTTGACTAGAGGATTCTGAGGGCAGGAATTGCATCATATACCAAACAAAGCCACCAAAATTGCTAGGATTAAGGTAGATCAATTATAACACTGTTGATTACTGTGGGAAGCATAATATAAATCTCAAATTCATTAACTGCAAAGTAAGGACATTCAAAACCTCAAGCAAGGAAAGAGAAGCTCTGTATTTTGGTTACAGGTTCCATAAACTTTGGTTATTTTTATATTCCTAGGACTATATATTTGAAAAATGATGCAAGTGATACCTAAACATATATCTCCAGAACTGCAGCATTACTTCTTTCAATGTAAACTAATTAAAGATAAATAACTGCAATTACTGCCTTTTTAATCCTTTCCTACTCATGTTTAATTTGTGTCACCTTGTAGTATTTAGATGGTGTTCTATCTGCTCTGATTCAGATTTTGAGTCATCAAAATGTTTGAAATAGGTCTGAAAATAGGCTGAATTAATTCTCTGGGTTGCTACTTATAACAGATATACAAGAGAAGCATTTTGTAATTTTAAAGGAAAACTCGCTTTGTTGCAAATAAATAAATAAATAAATAAACAAAACTGACAAACTGAGAAGTTGCTCCTTAGGTACCATTTAAGTTATAATAATGTAGAGGGAGCAAAGAAGGGGGCAGGGAAAAAAGGTGTTTTACTTACATGGACAAGAAGGAAAATAATCAACTACTGAAGTAAAAGGAGCGGGGTCCTCAATTCATGTATCAAGAGCAATTTGGAGGACCTTCCTGATTTTCCCAAATGTGGCTTCCAGAGAAATGAACATGGTCTGGCAGCAATGAGAACAGTGGGGAGGGAGGAAAATGGTGACTTTGGAAGAAGTCACAGCTAATGCATGGTAACAGGAAACACGGTGGCCAGTGTGCTCCCGGTGAAAACTACAGGTCTCCTGGGACCAGAAGAGAAACAGCTTCACCTCGTCCCATTGCCCAGGCGCCACTGGCATCTGAACAGCAGAAAGCATTCACACACCATCTCCATCTGTGCCATCACCCTTTCAAGTTTCTGCTAGATGACCAGAGGGAAAACACTGTCATTCGCCCAGACTGTCTGTGTGACTGCAGTAATTAAAGCCCTCTAATCGCCCAAACCCCAGTGTGTAGAACTTGGCTGAAAACGTACACCATGATAGCACAAGACGGTCTTTACACAGGGAAAGGTGAAGGGTATGTTTTAAATTGTCAGATATGGATGGCCTTCAGTCTGCAGGGTGGTAGAGGAGTGGGGACAGGCTGTTCATAGGTTTTGACCATTGCCATTCACCAAGGTGAAGGCATTAGTGGGTGAAGAAGAGCATACGGAATCTGCAGAAAGATCCAGCTAGTGAACGGAGCAAAGGGGCTCGTCCTGAGTTGGTCCATGTTGCTCCTTTCAGGGGTCATCCTGGCCCTGGAGGAGGAGTTCCTTCCACGTGGTCACTTTGGCTGTAGCCTGGAGCATCTTTCCTGAAAGCCCAGTCCAGAAAACCCAGGGGTCAACATATTCACTTTTACATTTTTAAGTTCCTTTTAAGAAAGGGCTACAGAGGTCAGAAATTTCTGTTTTAAAAATATGTGATGCTTCTATTGTCATTCTTACTCTACAAGTCTGTCACAGGGAAGCTCCTATATAATTATTGCTACTTTTAGTAAAATGATAAGACCTACTACTAGTACAATGACAATTAAAATTAACACTTAATGGGACATTTGGTATATGTCAAGCACTGTGACAACTGCTTCACAGGGATTATCTCACTGAAGTACCAAAACAGCCCTAAGTAATGACACTATTATATTTCCCATTTTACAGATGAGAAACTGAGAGGCTAGTTTTCTTGGCTAGTGTCACACAGCAGGTAAGTGGTAGAGCTGGGGGTACAAAGCCAGTTGGTGAGCCTCCACATCCCACACTTTTAACAGTTTCATATTAATAAAATCAAAAGACAATTTTTTGCAAAAAAAAAAAAAAAGAAAAAAAATCACACAGAGAAATTACAGAAAATATCTGAGACAGCATCTGGGGAGCTTGCTAAAATGAAGATTCTAGAGCCCTGGCTCCAGAGCCACTGATTCCACACGTTGGTGTGGGCCTAGAAATGTGCATTGTAACAAGTTTTCTAGGTAACATTGAAGCAGAGAGACTATATAGCCATGGTTAGAAAAATCTGCGTAGTTGATACTGAATGAAAAATGTCATGCTTAATGTTGTTTTCAATCAATTTGCATCACTTCGGGTCCTTTCTATTGAAAAAATAACCTCCCCAGTCATGGGCCTTAGAAACCATCCATTTGAGATAAGATGCTTGACCATTCCCTCCTTAAGGGGCTCCCTTTTTCTCTGTGTGTTTTCAAGTTTTATGTTTTTATCTCAAATAAAGTCTCGGTTGGGTTCTAATATGTATTTAGCAGGTAATCTCTTTAATAAGACAACAGGCAGAAACAATAGGATTGATAAGCTTTGAGAGAGCTAAGGGCAGGGCTGAAGGAACCAACAGAATCAGGAGTCACCTGAGGTGCCGTCAGATGTTCGTATGGCCCAAACTCGCAGCCTTGGATCCCAAATGCAAATGCTTTCTTGTAAATATTAAGCATAAAACAGGCCTAAGACTTACTGACCATTCAAAAGTAACTTCGCTCTATTATCAATACATAAGTGGGAAAACCCAGTTAGAAAGAAGAAGCAAAGAAATAAGTGATTATACGATTATAACCATTTCCCTCTGGTAACACGTCATTTGCATGATTGCACTTAAATGTCATAGGGTCCAGTCCATGAGATCAAATACATCTACATGTTATTTAACATGTTATTTATCATGATTCTTGATATGTGCTTTAAAAGTAATGCATTGGAGCAGAAATAATAGCATAAAATAGCTTTGTATTAATTTTCCAAATTGTGGCCATATAAGGGTAGCATACTTCAGCATAATTCATTTGCTTGGTATAGAATTCTATGACTAAAAGAATAAAATGTAAGAAAAAAAAATTTGGCATGATATTATTTTTATGGTAAGTAACATCATTCACACAGTGTTGTTACTGTAACCATAACACAAGTGAAAGTTACAAATGACTTTCACAAAAGCAAAAGGTAGCCATCCAGTACAGCAAGAGAATGGGAGTGGTCCTGATCTACGTTTATTGAGCACTTATTATGTGCCAGGCTCTTTTGTTAAGTTTGCTGCTTGAGAAACATAAAAAATAAAAATACATGCCACAAAAAGGGTCTTTCTTTCCCTCCATGAAATGCCAAAGATAGGAGTTGCATTAGAAATAAATTTTTATCTACTTTGGAGTAAATATATAAATCTTTGACATTGTTGTCTTACTGCCAAAAAGCACGATCTAATTCACTGATGTTGGATCTTATGCATGTGGAAATGTAAACATCTGATTGTGACTAATGCACCAAAATACACAAACTGGGTCATGACGACGACGGTTTTTTTGTGTACACAAGCTGCAGGCAAGTGCCAAGAGATGATGCATTGCTTCCATCTCTGACCATCCTTATGCTGGTAATTGCATTCTCGGAGCAAAGTGAGGCAGTAAGAACCACACACCTTCACTATCCATTAACGGCAGGCTACATTAACCTTTGAATATTTACCTCGACACCAATTAAATATTTGTGATGCCAGCATCGATAAGGAAGAAAATCTTGGCCAACGCCGCATTTGCCCTTGGTTTCTCTGCAATTCTTTGTAAATAACATTCTGAATTTGTAACACATCAACCCACACAGAATGCACTCCATCAAATCATTTTTAAAATAAGCAAGTCCTGTCGATCCATTTCTTCACTAGGCCACAGGACTAGCACAGGCCAACACCCACCATTGACAAGCCAATACCTTGAGCATTTGCTTTCTCAAAAAAAGGCATTAGTTAGCATTTAGATGGATGACAAGGCAGCAGACAGTGAAGTCTGAACCCAGCAGAAAGGCATCTAGCGTTCTCCGAAGTGTGTAAGCCTTCATGACTGGCTGACTAGATCACGGACAAAAACGACTCAGTGCAAGATAAAGACAAAAACCAAACAGTTTCAACAGTTTTACCAAACCAAGAGTTTAAATGTGTTTGGGCCAGGTCTACACATGTTGCATAAGACTTTACATTTAAAAATTAAAAGGCTGCATTGAGATAGATTGTACCAACCTCTCCTCTCTATATTAATATTATTATTTTCTCTAAATCATTCAGTATATCCATTTTCATACAGCCATATATTTCTCTTTACTCCTCCACTAGATAGCATACAGAAAAAAACCATGGGAACAGCTAAGAAATTCTGTCAGAGTTCAGAGAACATAGAGCAGCCTGGAATGAATTAATTACTAGCTTCAGGCTTCATGAAAAGTTAGGATTTGAATGGAGGCTGGTCATATTTTTAGAGTTTGGCCAGGTAGAATAGAGGAGACTCCGAAATCTCAGTAAGAAGTAACTTTGGAAATAAAGTACCTGGGAAAGTCTGGAAAGTGAGTGTCAGAACAGGAAGTGGGTGGTAAGGTACTGATCAGGGGCAGAATGAAACAGAATGGTGATTCTAAAAGAAAGTGTTGTGGTCAGAGATGTAAGTAAGAATGTAAGTCAGATAACAATACGGAGGAGAGTCCCTTACAAATTTTCTCAGTAGTGATCTTCTAAAAAGAAAATCAGAAAAGGGCATTTCAAAATTGCTAAGAGATAGATCATCACACAAAAATATATAAGTATATGAGTGATGGATATATTAAATAGCTTCATTTTATCATTCCATAAAATGTATATGTGTATCAAAACATGACATTGCACCACCCCATATATATATATATATAATTATTTTTTTTCAGTTAAAAATAAAATTAAAAAAAAGAAAAGAGCACAAGGGATCTTTCTTGTTTGGGGTAGTGGTTACATAGTTATATACAATTGTCAGAACTCAAATTGAACACTTAAGATCTGTGGATTTTATTGTATGAATGTTATTTCTTTATTTTATTGTTTTAACATGACCTCATTTTAAAAATAAAATTAAAACATAGACAACAAAAAGTCAGATACCCTCTTCTTTGAATCACTTCAAGGGTTCCCTGGCACACATAGTAAAATAAAACAACAAAACTCTCAATCGTGGCCAGCAAAGCCTTGTAGGATCTGCCCCTGCCTACATCTCCACCTTCATCTTAAGTCACTCTTCATCTGTTCACTCTTCCCAGCCAAATCCTCCTCCTCTGTGTTTCACTGATCAGACAAGCCCTGCCCACATCAGTCTTTGTACCTGCAGTTCGCTGGTGCTTCCTGGAATGTTTTTGTCCCAACTCCCCTGCTCCTCTGCAAAGCTGCCCATGATTCCTTCTATAAATGGCCTCCCTAAATTGCTATCTCATTTCTCTGTTAATTTCCATCATAATATTTCTCATCATCAATATTAATCCTGCTTGTTTATGTGCTTAATTGCTTATCATTTGTCTCTTCCACTGGAAAGTAATATCTGTGATTGGAGGGAGGTGGCCATTTCCACAAGACCTGGCATATAAAAGATGCACAATAAAAAGTTCTTTTGTGAATTACTGTATATAGTGTACCTTTACAACCATGTACCCCTGTTGCACTAGAAATTCTTCAAGGGCAGGGACCATGTCTTCATTATATTTGCATCTCTGCTACAAAGTTCAGTGCCTGGCACATAACAGAAACCCACAAAATGTTTGTTGAATTTATAAAGTTTAAGCTTAAATCTCAAACACCCTCACCAGTAAATTCCAAGAATATTTTATTTTGCAGAGATATCCATTTGCTCCTAAAAAAAAAAATACACTGACATCTAGTTTGAAATCACAGGAACTGAAGGTTACAAGGACTTTTCTGGCTTGTCGATTAGATTTGGCTGCTGACACAAAGGGATAAAAAAATCAACCTGCAGCAAACTCACGCAGGTCTTCTGCAGGGTAAGAAGTAGCACAGCAATTAATAAACCCTTTTTAAATGATCAATTTTGGAGGACGTTTGTGATTCACTCTCAGTGGACCACATAAACATATTGAAAAAAATTAGTGCCAGGTTTCAGACAATGACAAGTGACCTAGCTTCCTGTTCCATTTCTTCTGTAAGAATTGTAAAGAGCAGTGAAAAGAAATAAACTATTGATTCACACAATAACATGGACGACTCTCCTCGCATATCCCTCAAAATAGCATATACTGAAAAATCCCATTCATATAAAATTCTATAAATCCAAACTTATGTACAGTGACAGAAAGCAGAACAGTGGTTTCCTGGGAATGGGATTGAAGGGAGGAATGGATTACAAGGGGTCACAAAATAAATTTTGAGGTGATGGAATTGATTATGGTGATAATTTCATGGGAGTATACATATGTCAAAACTTGCGAAATTGTATGCTTTAAGTACTTGCAGTTTATTATATGTCAATTGTACCTCAATAAAGTTGTAATATATAAAAATTAAATAGGAAGTCTCCACTTGGGATGGTTATGCCATCGAATAATCAGTGTTTTTATTTTTGTAATTACTGGGTATGTGCCAAGAGCCTGCTGAAATGCATTATCTTCCCCTGTTACCTGTTCGTTCTTATTCATCCTTTGAAATGGCTCAGACATCAACATTCCCTACTCCTAGAAAGATGTCAGAGGACATCTCTCATCATCCACTGGTTCAGTTAGCAACCCCTTGGATCTGTGCTCAAGAACCACTGATGAGAGATACCACAGCACTTTGATTGACTATGGGTCAGTCTCTTCTAAGGCCAAGGACTATGAAAAATCATCTTCATTCCATATCCTCACAAAATATAATAATTAATTCATTTGCATTTCGTCTACCTATCCAAACCCTCACCCTCCCACTCTGGAAGTTGAAAGAGTACACGTGATCCTTTCTTACCTGCTGGTAAGAGAAGGCACATAGTCTAAGACTTTTGTAATTGGCTATCCCCATCTAGGACTGTGAATATTCACAAGTGACACCAAAAGTGAAGTGAGAGCTCAAAAGCCAATACAGGTAGCAGTATACAGAAGCATTAATACTAGTGATATGCACTGTCCCAACTAGCCCAATTCTTTGGCAGGACTTAGGCTATGGTGTTTGTTGCCAAATTTCCTTCTGTTCTTGTCTCCTTTATCAACCTTGTTTCCTGGCTCTCTCATAATTCTAGAAGCTACCTGACATTCTTCCAATACATTCCTTTTCTGCTCAGGTTACTTACAAATTAGAATCCTGGCTCATACAAAGACAATCCAGCACAAAACACAGGACCAACAAAAACAGGCTAAGTAAAGGGGCCTAAGGTTGTTAGACCTTCCCTAGGAACACTTATCCATGGAATGCTGGGTTATAGAAATTAATCTGGAGTTCAATGATTTTGCCAACACCACAGAATAGTGTCACAAACTTACCTGAAACATTCTTTCTTTTTGTCATGCCTTTTTTTTTTTTTCTAGTAAATTTTTTTCATAGGGAATCCAACTAGAGTAATTCCAGATTCTACCATATTTTCTAGCTAACATGCTTAAGTCTAGCCAGTAGAAACACCAAGGCAATGATCTGAAGGTTGTGTTTCAGGAACTCTAGAGACCCCAGTGAACCACAGAATATTAACCATGGTTTGAGGAAAAAAGAAATCCAAATCAAAGACTCCAAGTCAGAAAACCAAAAGGGGCTTTAGTAATTCCTATCATCTTCATCCCCAAATTAACAGCTCTGTGAGAAAGAAGATATTTGTATTTTTTCATTGGGGAAATGTTTGCTTATCTCTTTTGTTTGTTTTTCTAGTAAAGTGTCTTTTTCCCATTTATCTATAAGGTTCATAATTTTAGGAGTTACTATATTGCAGTTGTTAAAAATATGGATTTTGTCCTCCAACAAGCGTAGTTCCAAGTCTTATGTCCACCACATTTTATTTGTGTGTCGTTGGGCAAGGCTGTTCTCTAAGTTTGATGCCTTGTCTATTAAGTGGGGATAATGAGAGTGCCCATATCATAGGGCTAGCACAGGAAGTCAGGGAAATGTTAGCACAATACTTGGCCCAGGAAGGTTCTCATTAAATGTCAGCTGCACTTATCAGCTGTTATAATAGATTAGTTGCATTTTCTTTTAATTCACATTGACATTATAACCTAAATCTAGATATGGTGTCAAAAAACTTTTTCTGAAAAAAATCAGAATAATTAATTTTTAATTAATTACTAATCAACTGAAATTATACTTTGGGCTTTGTGGCTCAGACTGTCTCTGCCACCATTACTCAACTCTGCTTTTAAAGCATTAAAGTAGTCACAGGCCATATGTAAACCAATACGTGTGCTGTGTTCCAATAAAACCTTGTTTATGAGCACTGAAATTTTAATTTCATGTAATTTTCATATGTCACTAAATATTTTCTTTTTTTGATTTTTTTCCAACCATATACAATTGTAAAATCAATTGTTAGCTCAGGGACCATACAAAAACAGGTGACAGGTCAAATTTGGCCCACGGGCCGTAGTTTCCTGACCTCTCATCTAGAGGAAGGGATGAATCCTGTATACTGCCCCTATTTGAGACAAATATTTATTTCAAGTCCGCCATCAGAACCTGCTGTTAAATGGCATGCTGATATGGTAAAACTTGATCAACAAAGGCAGTACTGTAACTTTGAGATCCTCAGAGTATGTCATAAATACCACATCAAGTGCCAAGATTTTCTTTACGCTGCATTTTTTAAACTTTTGATAAAAAGTCACCAACAGCTATTCAAGTCTATTTCTACTTGGTTGTTAGAAAAATTCCTTCTACTTTCATTATATTAGAAACATCTTGAAAGGAAATTAACAGTTTGTCACCTTAACAGTGTGAAATTATGCAGATGAAAACTGTAATTTTTAAAAGATAATGTCTTTTATTCATTTATATTCATAAGCATTTACTAGAAATATCTGTATTTAGAAGGTTTTTAAAGAAAAATACTTCATAAATTATAAAAATATCCCTAAACTAAAAGGATTTGCTTAACTATGCCTGCATTTTTATTCCAAGATCTCATCCAACTTTCAACCAGCAATGCCTTAATTACTTGTATAATGTACCAAACTATATATACCTCCAGTTTGACATGAAATGAATGTCACTGTGAGGTTAAAAACATGGTTTAGTTCCTTTGTTTCTTATCTGTACTGTAAGTATATCACAACATGCTATAATAAAAGCCAAATTCCTATTCAAATCTCTACTAAAATTGATACGCATTTAGTATCTATTGTATTTTCCTTGATAGTTATCCACACAAATGTAAATTGTATAAGAATCCCAATTTTGAAATTAGATTCAGCATTTTTGACACTTCTCATTTATAATGATTCCCCCTCCCCCACCCCAACTTAAACTAAAATAGGCTTATGGGGCCAATATCGCAATAAGCTATTCCACATCTGGTTATCAGAGCCTTATTTCCTGATCTTTTAAAAAAAATCACAAAAGTGGTTTCTGTATGCTTGGTTTTTCCTTTTGTTATTACCCATTTAACAGTAGTTTCATAAACAGCCAGGCATATGCCAAACATAGGGCCAATAATAAAAAATACCGACTTAATATAATTTGCTTCCTTGGCTGCTAGGAAAGCAGAAAGTGTTGAAAAACGGTTTTGTGTTTATTAGTGAAGCTATTGTCGAGGATGATGGGGGTTTCATTATAAGGGACCTACAAACAGTTTTAGCCAAAATGCCAATATACGTTTAGAGTCCAGTGCAATTTTAGGTATTTTCACTCAAATGATTTTGTAGAATCTACAACTCAAATAAAAAGTATATTGTGTTTTAACATCACCACCAGCTACTATACTATTTGTTGCATTGATCTCCATTGTGAATGCTTTAAACCTTTCTACTTTCATGAATTGTAATGGGCAAATATATTCCCTGGAATCCTGAGGTATGATTAGTTACTAAGCAATCAGAAAAATCACAGCAAGGCATACTTCTGAAAGAAATTGAAAGAAATTAGAAAGAGTAAAGATCACTTCTCTATTTGTGTTACATAGCAAATCACACAATACCTCATCGATGGTACTGTATATATTAGCTAACCACCATGGGCTAGTTGGAAGCTCATACATCAATGAAAAGATCTTTGTCAATTGCTGTATGCCTCATTATCTCACTAAGATTTCTTGGCAACAATTAACAGTTACCCAATTCATAGAAATTGCCTTTATTATTTTTGAAGCAGCTACTTTCTTTGGCTTTAATGACTAAGAGAATAGAGACAGATGTCTCTGTTGCTAGGGAGACTGAATCAAAAAAAAAAAAAAAAAACCTTTGAAATGAAGTAAATAAGCAACTACCATCTTTTTAAAAAAAGAATTCTGTTAGTTTTGAATTAACTATTTGTTTTAAAAACAAACCAGCAGTAGCTGCAATTTTTTAAGGAAATACACTAGAATGGTGTATTAACGTTCTCTGACAGTAATAAATCATTTAAAAAAAGAAAGGAAAAATAGGCCCACCTGTGCACTCAATATCAATTGAGGCTTTTTATCCGAAACTGGTATTTTCTTTGTGCTGGTACCTGAATTCAACAGGAATTACCTTTTTATATCATCTGTCAATCCTCTATAACTAAAGAGAAAGCAGCTCCTCCCCTGAGCTCAGAGCACCCAGGTCTTGCAGACAAGCCCTACCTTGGTGAGTTCTTCAAGCGGACGCCTCTTCTCACCCAGTTTGCATCTAACCTGCTGCCCTTGTTCAGACCTCTCCACTCTGGAAAACACATAAAGTGATCCTGGCCAAGAACCGCTTGGCAATTGGGCCTAATCCAAGCGATATTTCTTCCTTAAAATCTCTCTCAATGATCCTCCTTCCTCCTCTGTCTTTAATTCCTGATGCTTGGTAATATACCCAAAGCCCTTGCATTTTTGTGTATCTTGAACATACGCATTCTGTTCCACCCCTGCCACCAGCCCACCCTTAATTTCAGCATGCTTCAAGAGGAGTGATACTGTCACGTAAAGGAAAAAGTAATCCAGCTTGAAATGAAATCCCATGTAATAAAAAACAACTGCCATCTACCTAAATTCTTTGAAAGAGCTCCTGATCTCCTTTGGAATCTATATAAAATCCCCCAAATATCTTTCTTACCCGGTTCTAACTAAATCATTAACAGGTATCAGCATTCAATTTAAGTATATACCAGAAATTAAATAGGTTAGGTTTTTCTTTACTATTTTGCTTAAATATTAGTACAATATTTTAAAATACAGCAATTTTTTTCTCTTTATTTTTAAATGTTATATGCTATCACTATAATTAAAATGACCCATAGTATATAAAACAACGTGCAAAATAAAGTTACCCTCCTTTTCTTATTTAAGAAAATGTTAAGAATTGTAACTACAATTTTTGGCTTCTATGACCGGGGGACCTGAGCATGATTTACAACATTCTTCCTTTGTAAAAGTATATACTGAGCTCCAAATGCCAGACTAAAAAGAAAGTTCATAAGAAATTTTCATTTGAAGACTCTCTGCAGTTTTCACTTAGATTTTATTTAATGGGATGCCATATTATGGAAGTCAGAAAACCATCAGGGTCACACTGGACAAGACTATGTTTAAATAAAGCGGTGCTGCATTTTGGATGAATGCAGCAGCTTTGGAACCTACGATTCTGAGCTCAAATTCCATTTCAACCACTTACTTGAAGTGGGATTTCATTCAATTGCTTGACTTTTCTAAGTTTTACTTTTGTCGATGGTAAATTGTGAATGTTAATCACCTCGCATTAAAACGATGTAATGAATATAAGCATTTGGTCCAATGCCATCAGCAAAGGAAGCATGCAATAAACAGTGGAGACTATTACCTTCATTAGCATTAGCTGCTTCTCAGTTTTCTGTGAATATTAATTGGAAATAAATAAATAGCTGTCGTGCTCTTTTACCTGCCCATAATCCTATCGACTGGGCCAACTGTCGAGCTAGGGCTGGGTCTGGAGCTCACAGACCCTCAAGCTGGTTGTCCAGACTGGGTCACAAACCCTTCACACACCATGCTGGGTCCCCAGACCCCTCACACGCAAGTCTATGAGCAAACAGGTCCTTGGAGCCATAGGTCTGAGAGCATGGCCCCACACAGCCGACGCCTAAAGCAGATGCCAGCCAAGGTCGCAGCTCTGCACATGTGCACTAACTCCACCCACCCACCCACACACAACCTGCTTACCAAGAATGTGTTGCACCACCCCCCAACGGGGGTGGGCAGGCGAGGGGGCCAGATTAAATTATTCCATTTTCCCAACAATAGCTTCCAAAAAAAATTTTTTTTGACAGAAAACGACCACCATTTTATTATGCTCATGGATCTGGCAGGTCAGGAATCAGGGCAAGGTACAGTGGGAATGACTTGTTTTCTGCTCCACAATGCTTAGGGCTCAGCTGGGAAGTCTCCAATGGTTGGAAGTGACTTGAATTATAAAAATTGGGGACATTATATGTTCTCCATGGCAGTTATGATCATACTACTTAAAGACAATTACATTAGATCCTGTTGTGATCTATTTCCAAATACTGTTTCACTTTATATGAATTCATTATCTCATGAGTTTGCATCAATTTGAATTGTCATAGTTTGGTCATCCCAATCAAGAAAACTAGCTTGGTCTACTCTGAGCATGACTTGCTCCAGCTCCTCAGAGATATTCCTCCCCCTACGAAGAAGACCCTCCCAACATCTTGCCAAAGACCATCCTCCTTTATTTGAAATCTACTGAGAACCTTACTATTAAGATTTCTTGATGAACTCCCACTACCTTATTATTGCATTATAGCAGAGATTCTCAGCTTTGTGTCCCACACAAAGAACAATCATTGAACGGATGTTCACTGGGCACTTACTATATGCAAAGCACTATTCCAGGTGCTAGAAATACAAGCACTGAACAAGTCAGAGAAAGTCCCTGCCTTCTGGGTCCCTAGATTTTAGTGGTAGGAAATAAAAAAAATAAAAACATAAACCAAAATACAAATTAGTTTAAGTCAGTAACTGGGAGAGAAAAATATAACTCAAGTAGATTTGAAAGTAACGAGAGAGAGTGCTGAGTGTCAGGGAAGGCAGTGCCACATTTAAGGCCACCCCTGTTGCGCACTGAACAACTGCAGAAGGTTCTGCTCACATAGATTTCAATAAGGTGACATGTGAGTTGAGAGCTAACTGGCACGAAATGACTAGCCATTCCAAGATCGAGGCACAAAGCATTTGTATAGAAGGGATAGACAGAACAAAGACTCTAAAAAAGGAATGAGCTTTTGTATGCTCAAACAGAAAGTAAGACAGTTGACCACACTATGTGAACATGGGGCCAGTGTCCAGAGATGACGTGGGAAAGGTAGGCACTTAAATGCTTCCCAGGTCTGGTTGCGTATTATTTTCTGAATAGCTTTTGCAAAATATGGATCACAGTCAC
This sequence comes from Cynocephalus volans, assembly GCF_027409185.1. Classification (NCBI taxonomy): domain Eukaryota; kingdom Metazoa; phylum Chordata; class Mammalia; order Dermoptera; family Cynocephalidae; genus Cynocephalus; species Cynocephalus volans. Next base: position 148,226,215 of record NC_084461.1, on the reverse strand, counting down.
TGAAGGTGCAGCCCAGGCATTGTGTGTGTATATGTGTGCATGTGTGTGTGTGTTTTAAAGTTTGTTTCCTAGATTATATTAAAGTGCAGCCAGTATTGAAAGCCACTGATAAAGAGCTTTATAGTTCCAGATAAGGAATTGTGATTGCTATTTTTTTTATTATTATTTTTTTTTTGGTGTCTCATCTTTCCATTTGAAGTTTGTGTTCCAGGCACTTTCTGGTTGCTATATCTTTGCAAAACGGCAACTGCAGAAACACGCATGCAAGAAATGTGTAACACAAGGCTATGATTGTCTTCTGTATGCCTAAATCTGCTTAGAGTGCACTGGAGAAATAGACTCATGCTTGCAGGCATATTCCCAATTACATTTTAAGAAATAAACAAACAGGTGCGTGCAAACACCAGCACTTAGCAGCTGGCTCCCATGAATTTCCTCTAGGGAAATGAAGATATTGCCTACACATTCTCCAAAGCATTTGCAAAGAAGACAAAGGAAGCTTCTCTTGACTTTTGGTTTGGAGGTGAACAAGGTGCACCTTCTAGGCCATGAAGAAGAGGATCAAGACTTCCAAATGCTAACAAACACTTTCCAAGATGCTCATCTCCCCAGAATATCAGTGACTTCTCTGAAAGGAAAGAATCATTCTCACCAATTTTGAAAGTCAGATATCAGAGGTACAGCAGAAGAAGTAGCTGATGAAGGTCACCCAGAAAACAAGAGGGAGAATATAAGCAAAAAGAAAAAAAAAATTGTGGTGTTTGGAAATGACTGTTGGCACGTACAGAATTTCAAAGAGTCACTCATTCCAGGATTGTTTGAGGGCTGTCTAGCTGTGACATCTGTCACCATAATGGCAGCCAGGGTTGATTTCAATAAATCTCTGCTTCATGATCTCAGTTTTTAGAGGGACCTTCCCAACTGGAATAGAATCTTTCTTCAGTTGTGTGTGATACGGATTGCCAGAAGTCTAGAGAGGCTTCCTCTAGGTAATATGTGATGGGAAAGAAGTTATGTCCTTGGAAGTTTATTCCTGAAGCTCTCCTAGTGGGACACAAAGAAATGAGCACTCCAGACTCACTTCAATGTGTTCCTACTTATACCACTCAAACTTTGCCCTGTAGGTATTAGGCATCTTAAACACGGCTTCTAAAACCATAGAATGTTTACGTATACTTTCATACACTGATTCTAGCTGTGTACGACAGGGTTTTCAATTTTGAGCATGGGTTTGAATCCTCTATCTGCCACTTACTAGCTGTGTGACATATGCAAACCACTAAAACACTAGCTCCATAATGACAGGAGCTTTTAATCAGATTTTTTAAATGATATATACTTATATAAATGTTTACCAAGAATGCATTAGCCTTAGTTTCTGCATTTTTAAAACGGAAATAATAATATCCCCTCATAGATTTTTATAAGTATTAAATGAAATAATGCATGCAAAGCACTTTGCACATTGCATAGTGAGTAGTAAACACTTAATAATGTTAGTAAAGGAAGAACCAGTGTAAGTATAATTCTTTTTAGCAGACTATTTAGAATAATTAGATAACTTTCTACTTATTTATAAATATTTAATAACAGAAGTGTATGTTCTCCCTCTTGTTTTCTGGGTGACCTTCATCAGCTACTTCCTTCTGCTGTACCTCTCAGGCTACCTAACAATCATTATTTTGAGTATCTGATCCTAAATACAGGCTCCAAATTTCAAACTAAGGACAATATTTCTAACAACAGCTAAAAATTTTATCTAGGTTTTTGATTCAGCTATTTCAGTATCTTTGTCTTAAGAACTCCTCCCCTTTCATTTTGAGCTCAGTTTAAGAAAGAATAAAATCACCATGGTGACAACTGCCCCCTCTTTGAAGCATATTCAAATTTATGTTGAGCTTTTCTTGAATGCTACTGTGTCTTGCCTTTAAATTGTCTCTTGGAGTCACTCCAAGGTCAGGGGAATTTCTTTATCACTTAAGGTTGCTTCCAGGGTCACAAAAGAGCAATTTGGAGTTCATTTTGGAGATCTGGAATAGATAAATTCGATAATAAATAATTCTATCAGATTTGAGTTGGCCAAATTATTTACTAGGCCCCATATGTTAAAGAAGTTATAAGTGATGTGGCTAACAGCCTCATACAATAAAATGTACATGTAATACTTTTTATCCCTGCAATATCTGTCAAGACATTTATTGTGTCACTTGTTCAGGAAGTTATGCATAATATCAGCATGGGTTCTGCTACTGACACAACAGGTCAAACAAATTTGGGTCTTTCTGTTTTATAGTAAGCATAATACTACCTTGACTTAGACTGAGAAATAATTGCTATTTCACTGCTGTACTTTGCTTAATCAGGAGATAGGAGCAGAGAGGTAAAGTCAGGTAAGTCTGTTTGATTAACTTAAGCTATAGGGAGTATAAAAGGTATGACATAGTGTCCAGGGAGTGCTGTGGGAATTAAATGAAATAATGTATATTTAGTCCTTAGCAGAGCTGGCCCAAAATATTATGTGATCTCCACATGCTAGCTATTATTAAGATCCAGAATTTATTATTATTGTTATTGTTGTTGTTTTTGTTATTGAATTTCAACATTTGGTCTAAAATATATCTGCATTTTGGGAAAACTGTCAATTTTTTTTGTATACATAAAGAACTCAAATGGCTCTCCAAAGCAATCACACAACACAAAGCCTATGAGTCTTTAGAGGCAAATTCCTGGATAGTGTACAAATATACCTTCAAAATATTTTTCAGTATAGGCAGAGGGATTTTGTTTGACACAGCAGTCAGAACTTATTACTGTGCACAAAACGTGGGAACATGTGATGTGGCATCTCTTATTAGAAAATATCTATAACTTACCCCCATCTCATCAAAAAATAGTCACCACCATTTCTTATACCTGAATTAGGAAGCACTTCAAAAGCAGAATTATCCTATAAATGGTTGATTTCACACATATAACTCTAAATTAACAACAACTATGTGATTTATATAAAGAGGAAGCTTTAGAGAGCTAGGACAGACCTCTCAGGTCACTTTTCCAGAAGGATCTCCCTTGACAGCCTTAACCTTGAACACACACACACACACACACACAGGCACAGACACACACACGCTCATGGACACGCACATAGTCTAGTACAGATCGATTTGTCTCATGAATCATCCTGGTCCGTGTCCTGTAAAAATACCAATATCACTACAGGGGTACATTGCTCTTTGCTCGCTAATACCCCACTGACATGTGTTCCCACTCCACCGCTGGAAATCCATGAGGACTTCTGATGATGAAAACTGATTTGTTCCTCCAAGGTAACTCAGTGGTTGGTAACATATTTCCTCTCCTGAAGCCCCTAATAGTCTTCCCAGGAGGGAGACCTACCTGCGATTTGGGCCTCTTGAATTGATTTAATATCTCAATTTGTGCTACCAACGTTTCATCTGACAGTGGCGGGTCTCCCAAACACTTCTACGGTGGCTCTGCTGACCTCATTTAAGGTCATACATCTATTAAATTTGGAATGAATTCACATTTTCCTCTCTATCTAATCCCAACAAAGTTCCTAGATGTAATCACACAAACATAAAATGAATTCAGTGAAGGCCCCTCAGTGAACAGAATTTATTCATTCATTCAGAAAATATTTATTAAGCATCTAGTATGTCCCAAGCAGTTGGCTAGGCACTGGGGACTTAGTACTAAGAAAGGCAGGCATGGTTGATGTCCTCCCAGAGCTTAGATTTATAAGAAATCTTGAATAAAATTAGCTGGTCCAGCAAGATTTCTTACTTGAATTTAAATCACAAAGAGAAGTGGCCACTGACAGCCCTCACCTGAATGCTGTGGTTTAGAGGAGACATTCTGCAAGGAACATCTGCAGACCGGTGCTGCCTCACAGTCCCACATTTTCACCACTCTCTGGTGAAACAAGAGAAATGGCAGCTTTACCAACTTGATCTACTAATTCTCTATGTAAACCTTCTGTTTTTGTTACAGTGGTTGCTCCCTGGAGTTTGCTCCTATCATTTTTTTTTTTCTTTTTTTTGCCAGCTTCACATAGTGTAATATTTTTCAGCTGTGTATTATTACCTATTATTTGTATTTATCTTGATAGATTTTTGTTTCTTAAACACATTATTTTAAAAGTCAATTATAAAACAGACTTAAAGGTTTAAGAAAACAATATTATTTACCATGAATAAAAGGTAACTAAAATAAATTAATTTTTACAGAGCTCCTAATTTCAAGCTAGATACTATGGGTTAATGAAAGCTCTGAGCTTGAGCTGCTCTTTTTCCTGAAACGGAGAGATTAGCAAGTTTAAGAGAGTTATTAAAGTCATACTAGTCGCAACCTGATATGTTCTCCTTGCAGTAATGGATGTATCAGAAGAAATTCCAAAAGAGAACAACGGCTCACTGTTGCGTTAATCACTTAAGTGTCCTCCAGTACCACTGGTGATACGCAGTTTGTTCTTTTGGTAATAATGCTATTGTAGTAGTAGCGGTAATAGTAATAATAATAATCATAACAAAAAAATAATAGAATGCTCACCATATGCTCAGTCCTGTTTTAAGCACTTTCTCAGATAGTTATTAATCGATGCTTTCTAATGGCTCATGAAGAAAGTACATTTACACGTAGGAGCCTATAGCCCTAAACACTTGCCCAAACTCACAGAGCTGTCAAGTTTAAACACAGTCACTGATCAAACCTAGGCTCTAAGTCAACCAGTCCTTGTTCCCAGCTTCACTACTTACTTTGCAACCCTGGGCAAACATTTTAACACCATCTCGCAGAAGAAACTGAAACTTTAAGAGGTGACAAATAAATAACTTTATGTGCCTGGCATAAGGATTCAATAAATAGAAGGTGGAGGAGAGGAGTGGTATTTGGATCCTTCTGCTGCCATTCATTAGCTATGTGCCTTGGTGAGGTTGTTTAACATCCCTGAGTCTTACTTTCCTCATCTGTAAATAAGGTAATATCCATTCCTGTATAACATCGTGGTGCATGCTCTGAAGCAGTTGCAATGAGGGTCTAACACAGTAGTTAGCATGTACTAGGCCTTCTATAAGCAGTCATTATTCTGCAGTGTACTTATCAGATCCCTGCCCATTATTTACAGCTCTTTCTGTTCCATCCACTCTCTCTGATGTTTCCTTTTTGTGTCCTGCCCACAGTGATAACTACAATGATAAGTCTTCATTATGAATTTCATATTACTTATTTCATTTTTTTAAAGAACCTACTTTTTCTTCCACTGTAATTAAACCTTTTAAAGAAAGCAAGAAAGACTTACAGACTTTTTTAAAAAAACACTTCTATAACACACTATATTCTATTAAAAGGCACATAAAGAACATTTAGCAGATAAATGTTTTAAATTAATAATTATATGCAACAAGAAGGGTTTTGTCAGCAGTTCTTACGAGGGTGTATTCTGATCCAAGTAAAATTGGAAAATAAATAGTGTCTTTTGTTTTCTGAAGACATGCCTTCCCCTTCACGTTGGCTGTCCGTAATACTTGATATGAACAGCACCATCTTCTGCTGGAAGATGTTAAATCCTTCTCAGGGAAATTAAAATATTCACATTTTTTGGTAGGAGTGGGTGGCTTAACATCCAACATAAGCTTCTCCATTTGACCAACAGAGAGTCACATTCTAATATCTGCTCCGTTGTCTTCTCCTTATATTCTAATTATAAAACTAACATAAAATTATGGTACAAAGTTAGAAAAATACCAGGAAAAAAAAAAAAAAAAACCACAAGAAAACACAAATGATCCATTACCTGTCTTCCTAGAAATAACCTTTATGAACATGTACTGGGATGTCTTCTAGCCTTTTTTTTTTAAACATTCTTTTGGTACATTTTAAAAACAAATACTGGAATCAGACTTTCTTAAAACAACGTATAAAGATATTTTCATATTCTTATATATTCTTTGAGAAGAAAACGTTTTCAGGGATGCATATGATATCAACATTTGGATGTCATTATCTAGTCAAACCCTTATTGGTAAACATTTAGGTTGTTTTCAAATGGCTCATATTTTAAATGATTCGTTAGGTAGCGTCTTGTAGATCTATCTTTCTGTTCGATGCTGATTCTTCTCTTAGCGTAAAATGTTTTATGTATAATAACAGGTTCAAAAGTCATAAACCTTTGAAGATCCTCATCACTGTTTACTCCCATAAACACTAACTCACAATCTCCCACACCACACCTTACCAACACTGAAGGCAATATGTATACATATATGAAATGTTAATATATATATTTAAATCTGTTAATTTGCCTAGAAGGCCAATACTGGTAACTTTTACTTTAGGGATTTTTTAAAAAAACATGTTACTTAATCATCAAAAGAAAATAGCAGTACTCTACGGGTTCATCCCAACTATCTTTTGCTCAATTTATAAAAATGACTTCCAAATGAAAGATGCTGCACTTATTGAAGATAACCAGAAAGATAAGCAATATTTATTTATTTCAGATTTTAACCTTAGATAATGCAGGCCCACTGAAAACCTGTCTATTTAAACTCCAATTTGGTCCACAAATAATGGTGTTCAGTGTATTGTCATCAGGGAAATACTTTAAGACATAGTCGTAGGAGGTCCATAGCTGCATTCATTTTAAAGGATAATATCGATAGTGCAGGTAATTAAGATATCCTTTTATGTGATGGCTCATATGACAAATTTTGATCAGACTATGCTTTAGGAAAATCTTTGTTTCCTGTATATAGCTAGTAGCATTTTCTTTTCAATTTAGACAATATAGATATTTCAAATGAACACATTTCAACGTGGGCTTTGTTTTTCAAGAAGTTCAGAGATAAACTTTGTAAATCTACTTCAAAAATTATTAAGGCATTTCATATACATATATGTAGAGAGAGAAAGAGACAGAGAGTCAATTCTCACTATTTGTAGATTCCATATGTGGAATTTGACCATTCACTAAAATTTATTTATAGCCCCAAAATCAACACCTGTGGCGCATTTGCAGTTATTCATGCACATGCACAGAGAGGTAAAAAATTTGAGTCACACAAAGTTCACATTCCCAACTGAGGTCCAACACGGCAAACTCTGCCTTCTTGTTTCAGCTCTTATACTGTAAACAAGTGTCCTTTTCATTGCCTATATAGTGTCACATTTTTTACATTTCTGTGCTTTTTGTTGTGGATTTTGCTGTTTAAAATGGTTCCCAAGCACTGCTGAAGTGCCGTCTAGTGTTCCTAAGCACAGGAAGGCTGCGATGTGCCTTACAAGGAAGTACATGTGTTAGATAAGCTTCATTGAAGCACGAGTTACAGTGCTGCTGGCCCTGAGTGCAATGCTAGGGAATCAGCAGCATACAGACAGTCCCCGATTTACAGTGGTTCAATATATGATTTTTTGAAAGCCAAACCCATTTAGGAGAAACCAAACTTCGAGAACCCATACAACCATTCTGTTTTTCACTTTCAGAACAATATTCAATAAATTACATGAGATATCCAGCACTTTATAATAAAATAGGCTTTGTGTTGAATGATTTTGCCCAACAGTAGGTTAATGCAAGTGTTGTGAGCACATTTAAGGTAGGCCAGGCTAAGCTATGAGGTTCGGTAGATTAGGTGTATTAAATGAATTTTCGACTTACAGTACTTTTAACTTATGATGGGTTTATGAGGATGTAATCTCCTCCTAAGTCAAGGAACATCTCTATATTAAATAAGATGTCTTTAAATAGAAACACACCTAAAGCAAGGTAATCTGTTGATTGGTTGATGGAAATGTTGTGACCAGAGGCTTGTAGTTTCCAAAGGCTGTATTTCTGCTAGGACGAGTAGATTAGTATTTGGTAATTCTGTGTTCATGGAGACTTTATAAAACATGACTACTGTGAATAACAATAATCAACTGTATTTATTTACTTTCTCTGTATGACTGTGGTCTCATTTTTTATTACCCATATCACCTTTGTAACCCATTTTCTATGGACCTGGGTATGGTATTCATGTACACACACAAATACACATATGCACACATACATAAGCAAATATCCATTCAAAGAGCTTCACTGTAATCTTTTGACTTATTTATAATTTATTGATGTGTAATGATAATTAATTTATATTAAATTGACATTTTAACATTATATTTTTATCTGTCAGTATTTCCCTCAAATTAGGCTTGTAATAATATAATTTATTTCCCTTATATTTTTTGTAATGCCTATTAAAATGCTGGATTTTACCCCAATTCTGTTCTGTACATTTATCCTGGTTTGCATAGTTCTAATAATACAACAAACACCTATGGACTACTTTGCTTTCTTTGTAACTGTTTTGTGACAGTAGAGTGAGCCATTCAAAGATATGCCCTCTCAATTTTTCCAAATGAGCAATTTAAAATTTTCAATATTGTTTCATAATTACTTTTTCTTATAATAGTTCATGTTAAAATAGTTCAAATATCTCACTAATTCATATACTCAGGGATTTGTAAATTAAAATCTGTATTCCAGTGACAGTTTGAAAGTATAGATGAGCACACTATTTCCATGTCAGCATAAGTGACAGCAACAGGAATTTAATCAAAACAATGCATAATTTTAAAAATTTATGTAATTAGTATACTAGATCATAGCTAATCAGATCATGTTCTTTATAATAATTTATGTCTTTCTTTAGAATAATGGTATTTTTTTTGCTTGTCCAAAAGTCCAATCAGTGGATTGGTATCTGGTGTAACAGCTTCATTGACAAAATTTGGTTTTCCCCCATTAGTTGTACAAACTTGAGCAAGATATTTTACCTCTTGAGACCTCAGTTTTCAGGATTAAAGAAATGATGGTTAAATAAAATAATTTCTGTTAAAGAAAAAAAAAATTGAACGTGGTACATGGTATATATTTAATAACTCTTTTTTTCTCCTTTTTCACCTAATAATTGTTATGTTTAAACACCACACACATCATATATTCCCTCTGGTTACATAAGTTCTGTTTTATTCTTTAAATTTCCAAGAAAATATTTTGTGTAATATGTAATATTGCATGACTTCATGTGAGAGAATGTGAAAAATTTAAAGAAAACCTGTTGTGAATCTCACAATGTTAAGAGGCAACTCAGGCCTGTAGTACAGAAAAAAAAAAAATCTCAAAATGCACTCATCTTAAAGGTGAGCTGTTGAGTATTAAAGGGTCTTTTTATGCTGGCAAAAGAAGAAAAAAAGAGCTCAGTGTAATACTTTCAACATGGTGCTAATAATTCTAGTACTTATGTAAAAATGGATTTTATACCAGAGAAGAAAATGTGTTAATCTTATTTCTTGAAAGAGAGTTGGTCACTTATATATTCAGCACACAGTGACTACTATGAACCCTTTAAATGGGAAGAAAAGTAAAAATGTCAGCTTCTAGTCTACAAATAGCGAGTTAAATCCACACATCACCCATTGCAGGATGCACTGCCTAAAACACATCCCTTATCTTGATTTTCCTAAATCATCTCTTGATTTTCCCCAAACTTCTTCCTAAAGTAGGGTTTTATTTTAATAATATCAGAAATTGAAAAACATTTGTTCTGTTTAGCACTTATCAAAGGTAATCTTTAAAAGCATCAGGGTTTTTTCCTATAATTTTTCTTTGTCTTTCTCTTTTATCTTCAGATTTTAGAGAGTGAAAAATAGCCCCAAGTCATATTTTTAGTGATGACAGAATCACTTATTGTATCTCAGCCTAGTCTGGTTGAAAGTAGGTATGATGGCCCCAGAACTACTGTAAGGATCTACACTTAAATCTAGTGTCTTCTATGAATCCAAAATGGAGTTAAAAAAAAAAACTATATGCTTCTTTCAGGTAAACAAATTAAGCCACATGGAAATTTTTAAGGTAGATCCCTGGCCAGAAAAGCTGTATACCTTAGGTTACTTAGGAGGAAAGAGAACAGCATTCACAGCTTGAGGCATAAGCCTAAGTGAAAAGGGAAAAGCCAGAGGTGGTCCAAAAAGGAAATAAAAACCTGGGAAACCACTGACTTATGTTTATAAAGCCTTCTATTGCCTGGCAAAGTCAATCCCATTTATTCTATTAGAGCTGAAAATGACACTCTAAATGAACAGCAGAGGGCAGAAGCCTTGCAGAGTCTCTTTCAAAGTAGGTAGGTATTGAAAACAGGTTCAATAGAATATAAAATTGAATGTGAGACAGTTAGCTTACAGAACTTCTTTTAAAAGTTGAGAGTAATTTTCTGCCAGCCTGGCCCTGCCTCCCTGACTGGCTAGTTATTTAGCCAATATTCAAAACATTTTTGTTTGCAATAGTAAATTATGAAAAATACTTTCCTAACCAAATGACAGCAACACATAACCAAAGCACTGAGAAAACGTGTGTGCAGGCCAGCAGGTCAGGTGGGGAACATGTGGGAACCTCAGCAAGGTGTTCAAGCTTTCACTTCGTAAGCCCGAGATGCTGAGACTTGCTTTTATTATCAAGGACATGCCCAAGACCACATAACATTTTCTTCCTACATCCACATGCAATACCTTACTACCCTCACTTGATCTTCCACCTATTTCCCTAACCACCATACACCAAAAATCCATCTTGTCATCTTTTACCAGAAAACTCAGTCCTAAGGCTAAATGAGATGATGTGATTAGTATGATAAGTAAGAAAGATGGTGAGCCAGAAAGAGAAAAACAGAAGATGGCTGCTGGATATAACAAGCTTAGGAAAACTCTCAAGGAATCCTCAGCAAAGGTCTCATTCCCCATGGCAGTCTCCAATCTTCTGGGTCCTGCCCCACGAAACTCACTTTTTCTAACTCTGCAGTTTTCTGGTCTGTTACTTGCTGGGAGAGGACAGATGGGTTAGCATAGGATACGCCAGTCTTAGGTCTGTTTCACCATACGCCCTCCTATTTCTTCCAAAATTGACAACTCCACATTTATAGTGGATTTCCTAAGCACTTGGTTATATTTCCTTAACAACAAAAGCAAGGATAGACACAAGTTTTTATGATGGAAAGTGGTACCAGGAAATGCTTTTGAAAGAGAATGGCACCTGATCTATGAGCTCTTTACCTTGAAGTCAGAGATGTGTTCTAACCAAGTCAGGCTTGCACAACCAATTTGAATCTGGCCTCTAAGACACTAGGTACAGCTATGCTTCAGAGAAAGTTAAGGTGTGCTGAGCATTATTTATTAAACTGAATGCTTTTCTCAGAATGAAAACACAGTTAAATCCAAACAGAACTGCTACTGCTCTAACAGAAGAGTCTCCCTGCTCAGGCCACACACCCACAAAAACAGAAGGAGACAACAGGAAAAATGTGGAAACTAGCCATGGTAGAGAGGTAGATTTCAAACGAGTTGCTTGAACATCAGTTTCTTCACCAGGGAAATGGAGCTCTAGAAGTCCTGGTAACATTCATTTATCTCTGACTATATGTCTAAGTGCCAGGGTAAGTACTTTACTGCATCACCTAATTTAATTGTCACTACAGCCTCGTGAGATTCTCATTCAGATATGATATAGTCTGCTCCATAAATACTTCCTAAACTGACTGTTCCGTCCAGGCTGACTGATAATTGTATTATGCACACCTTTCTTATGAGGGTGTACACACATCACCCCTGCCCTTAAACCCATTCCTACTCCCTCCGCCATCTAAGATCCACTCTTTCCTCACTGTCTCATTTTCAAAGAAAAACTCCTCCTAGCAATAAAAAATAAGGAAAAAATAAAAACAAGGTTTAATCCAGATACATTTTTCATTTATTTGTCTAATCAGTTATGTGTCTTAATATGTACTTCCACACCTGAACGTTAGCCATAAAGTCTCTATACATACTGAAATCACTAAAATTATGCTATGACTAGTGTTTTACCTAAGTCAGATGCCTCATCTCCAAATGAGAATTGCATAATGCATTAGTGGTCCCCACAGAACCCTTTAATTGCCCACCCCAAAGTGAACCATCTTAGAAGGATTTGATCTGTAGAAAGATCAAAAAGCAAAAGGCTAGAGAAACATGGTTGTAGGCGTCCCAAGAAATGTCTCCTAGGGACACATTTTGTGTATATATGGCACTAGATGATGTAGAAACATTTTGAGAATGCCAGTTCAGGGCAATAAAAGCAGAAACAATTTAACTAAGAATGTAAGAAAGGCTCAATGGCTTCCTATTTGCTTGCTGTCTTACAGCCTGTTTGGATTAACATTAAACAGATCAAAACAGCCAGGTGTTTCCATCCAGAATTTCTTTACACTTGACAAGGGGATGCTATGTTGTCCAGATAATCACAACCATCACATTTTATTTCCATGTGCACGTAGCAAATAAGAAAAGTGTGGAGGCCAAATTATATGGCGGGTGTGGGAGGGACAGGTCACAGGGGAATCCTTCCGGGTAGAGAAGAGGCAGATGTATGACCAAAGAACTGTAAGATACAAATTACTTTTGTCCGTAAGGAAAAAAAGCTTTTCTGCACAGAGCTGGAAAAGCCCTATTTTGTGCCCTGTATGAAAGCACTTTGGTCACCAGTGCAAGCACAACTTGAGGCAGAGCAAAACACCACATTGTGGCTACGATTCCACTCACCCGAAGGGTGGATCTTCAATGTACAATTCAGCTAGCTTTGCAGGAGGGCTCCACAGCAAAGCCCGGTGACGAAGCAAGCCCCAGACTGCTTAGGCGATAGAAAGCTGGAGGTAACTGTTAAAGTGAAAAAGAAAATAGGTAAGATACAAATAAGCACATAAAACCAACCAAAATAATGCAAATAAATACTATAGATCCTCAAAATGTAGGAAAGTTGGAATTAGGAGCTAGATGAACTAAATTGCACACCTTAACTCTAGAATATCTTTCAGGAGAAGAATGTAAAATATGGTATAAAACATATTAATTACTTTAGTCACTTTGACTAAGGTACACCATTACTGTTAAGATACAAAATTACCACAATGGTATTACAGTAAGTCTATTTGTTACCCCTCAAAGGTGATGTTGTTTATAACATAAACACTAAAATGCACGGTATTAGAATGGGAGAATAGTTTTAATGTATCTTTCTAGCAATATACAGATTTTATGTTTGCTCGTCACATTTACAAATGATTTATTTCATTTTAAAATTTACAGTTTGCTAATCATTACAATTGGAGCATTATTTTAATGACTTTTTTTTGATACCTCAAGATCATTGGGTATATTTTACTGACTTTCAAATTCAAGTATTTGCTCATTAATACCATTGTCAATAGTATTTGGGAGTATATTATGTAACAGGAAGGCCCCAATGATCCCAGCACAAGTTGCTCTGGGCAGATAACCTAAGCTTTCATCGTCTGAAAATGGGGATATAATAGCACTTATTTCATAGAAATGTTGTAAAGATTAAATTAAAAAAATCTATCAAAAGCACTTAGCACAGTGCTTGGCACACAAGATTCCTTCAATACATGTCAGCTGTCATTGTCATTGTAGTTACCAACACTCCAATGGCACACATCCAAAATTTCAACAACAGAAATTTGAGGCTCATCTCCTAGAGACTGGCTTTTGTGCAATGCAAACCCCCCATCCCCCAAAGAACTCTACATAGTAAACTTATGTACACTAAAACATCTGTGACTCACTAGGTTCCCTTCTCTGGCCAGTAGAACTGGATGATAAGAAAATCAAAAGGTAATTTCTTATGTCCACAAAGAGAGTAGTGTTAGTGTTAAAAGAAAGAGGGGAAGACAAAGAAGGAGTGACAATAATTGAAAACAAATTGCTCTAATTTCCTAGTTTGCTCAAGTCGTTCTCATCTTGGACACTAACTGTAGTCCTGCGTGTATAAACAGAATGAGCCCCTCTTCATTCAGCTTTTCCCAGGCTGGGTGTAGGATCCTCTGCTGAGCTGGAGAAGTGCTAGTTTGGTTGAATCCCTCTGGCATTCCCATGTGTAGCCACAGCTGGAAACTACATTCCTAGACACCCTCTTCACAAGGTCAAGCAGCAATTTCAGACTAATGGCTATGTCTCCTCTGACCACACTGACAAGCCTTTCTGCCCTCCACAAAGACTCTTGGCAATCTGGCATAAAAATATAGAATGCTAGAACGCTGATCTTTCAGTTAGAGGGCTTGTTAAAATGCTGTGGGAAGTATAGAATTTAAATCACAGCAGACTTGGGTTTGAATTGTCTCTGTCACTAATAAGCACAACCTTATTCAAGGTTCCTGAGATCCTCTTAATCTCAGTCTTCTTTTCTGTAAAATGGGAGCAAAATAGCTACCATACCAAAATTGCATAATATCAAAAGAAAGTGCTTCTGACACACAGTAGGCACACAACAAAACGGAAACACCATTTCTGCTTTCCTTTTTAAGCTACCTTCCTTATAATGGTACCTTGGTAATATGATCATGAGGGAATGATAGGTATAAAATTGTTTAGTCAAGACTACAAGTCTTTAAAAGAAAAAAAAGACAAGACTAGATAGAATTATAAGGCCTGTGCAAACCTGCTTTGTTTTTATTGTTTTATTTTTCAAGTTTTGAACTTGGTAATCAGAGACCAGCAAAGCAATGTGGTTCTTTGATTTCCTCCTTAGAAACTCTGCAGCCTTTAGTGTCTTTATTTCGCACAACTTTAGCACTTAATTATATCCTACCTTGGAATAATTAGGTGTCCTTATAATCAAGTCTGTTTACTCACTTGTGTAGATCTGATCCTTTAATCTCTTTTGAATATTAGTTTTTAGTGCTTTTAGGAACCACAATTTAACAATTTTATCACTAAATAAAATTGCAAGAATATTTTGAAAAAGATTCACTAATGGGTTGCATAAAAAAGTTACTTTTATAATTAATTAGGATATATACTTTAATAATATAATTAGGAATAGTACAAAATTGTAAAATTATGCCTGAAAAGTAGAAGCATGCACACTGACTAGCTGTGTGGCCTTGGGCAAGTCACTGAACTTCATCTGTGATCTGCCTACAAAGCACCTGCAGTTGAGCCACATACTTGTCTCAGCTAGATCATCAATTTATTTTAAAGACAAGTTAAGAATTCCGTATAATACTAAGACTATAACAAGACAGCTGTCAATTTTAGGCAATAGAGAAATGTTACTTTTTTGGTTATTTAATGTAATGTTAATTATACTTTTCAAAGCCTGCTTCTAGAATGTAAAACAAAGCCCTCCTGCATGATCAGTGTACGCAGTATACTCCATGCAGTGTAATGAATAAATCACCAGACTCCACAGTGCAACTGCCTGGGTTTAACACTTGACAAAAACACTTAATAGACATGTGATCCCAGATGAGTTATAATCCTCTATGTTTCTTGGATTCCTGCTAGGTGAAATAGGAATAACAACAATATCTATCGCATAGGATTGTTGTAAAGATTATATAATTTACTTAACACAATGACTGGCTGGCACATAGTAAATATTAGCTATTATTTTGTTTATTTTTATTAGTGAAGTAGAATTACATAAAGATCCACTAATTTTTGATCTATCAAGCTCATCTTATATTTTGTTTTATGGATTATGAATATTTGTCGAGTGAATAAATAATAAAGATTTTCTTTTTTAACTTTTTTTTTTTGGCAGCTGGCCGGTACTGGGATTCAAACCTGTGACCTTGGTGTTATAAGGCTGCACTCTAACCAACTGAGCTAACCAGCCAGCCCGGAAAGGTTTTTGACCAGTATATCTCATTCATCAAAAATTCAATAATAAATGGAACATACTTTAAAACAACACATTTGTAGTTATTTACTAGATTTTCATCCTACATTAAGATGTATCAGATAAAGCTTAAATGTGGACAGAAATTAAATACATTATTAATTAAATTATAATAAAACTAACCAAACACAAAACTTATTTTTTTTAAAATATAAATTATGTTACATTTTACACATAGGATTTTATATAACTACAATGCAATCTGATCTATATTTTCAAACTTATTTTTGAATATTCTTTTATGATATCATTGTAAAACTATCTAAGTGGTTTAGTGCAATGGATCAAATGTGTCCCCCAAAAGTTCATGTGTTGGAAACTTGATCCCCACTGTAACAGTGCTAAGAGGATGGGAAATACAATTATAATATTCGTAGGGCCTATGGGAGATGACTGGATCAGATCGTGGGGATTGTGCTGTCATGAATGAGTTATCATGGGTGGCATATGAGAGAGCTCTTGAAATTCTTCTACCATGTGATACCTTGCATCACGATGGGACCCTGTAGAGAGTTCCCACCCAGAAGAAGGCCCTCACCAGATGTGTTCCCTGGTCTCTGAACTCCCCAGCCTCCAAAATGATAAGAAATTGTATTTCTTTATGAATTACCCACTTTCAGGTATTCTGTTATAAGCAACAGAAAAATGACTAATAGATTTAGTTAAATAAAAAGAAAGTAAAAGTCATTGAAAAACACATCAGCCAGTGATAATCATTGCTTACATTTTGGTAAGCATCTT
Organism: Cynocephalus volans; assembly: GCF_027409185.1. Taxonomy (NCBI): domain Eukaryota; kingdom Metazoa; phylum Chordata; class Mammalia; order Dermoptera; family Cynocephalidae; genus Cynocephalus; species Cynocephalus volans. The sequence continues at coordinate 148,209,693 of NC_084461.1, read as the reverse complement.
TCTAGTCATCTCTCTATAAATAACTTCACCGAGAGTAGATTTATGTACAATTTTGTACATAAATAGGACAATACCATTCATAGATTTTTATTCCATAGCCTATTCACTAGTAGAAATGTGCTTTCTAGATTATTGGTGGCCGTAAATCTTGGTCCACTTTTGATTCAATCAAATTATTTTAAGTTTCAATTCAATATTTGCAGGAAATTTGAGAAATTTAAATATTCTATTTTGAAGTATTATAAAATAAGCAAGTTAAAGTACTTAAACATTATTGACATCTGAACAATAATTTAGGGATGCCTCAATTTGCCTCTTTTAGATGGAATTTTTCAGCATTAAACATACAAATCAGAAAAATTAAGCAAACACTGGACTACATATTTTACACAAATGCTCCAAATGAAAATGATATAGACAAACCTATAAAAAGCTATACAATAGGAATAAAACTAGGAAGATGTTGTTCTCGTCATTCAAACTACCAGTTCCCTTAATGGAAATTAAGTTTATAGGCTTAAAAGAAATATTAACAATTTTCCCTTTAGATATAAAGAGAATGATATTGCAATGTGAGGAATGGGAGATTAGTAAATGCAAATTAATTTATTTTCTTCTAATGAATAAAAGTAAAGATTTCGCAGATATAAAAATATGAACATACGAGTTTCATTCCACACAGCAGAGGAAAAGGAAATGAGTTCAAATGAATGAATTTTAGAGTATTCAAGCCATTTTGCATTCTCCTATTCATATGACTGTTTAGGAACTTCAGCCTTATTCAAAAAAGGAATATTCTAAGTCCAAATAAAAGATCTCCCTGTTATTTAATAAGAAAATTTTTAAATGAGGCATTTAGACCTGCAATGAAATAATTTTATAGCACAAAAAGTTATTATTTGGTCTGGATATACTAAAACCACTCATTTATTAGACAAATATTTAACTGAGTGGTGATTATGTATCAGACACGATTTCAAGCTCTGAGTCTGTGCTATGTAATACAGTAGCCACCAGCCACAAGTGGCTATGGAGCACTTGAAAGGTGGCTAGTCTGCAATAACATGTACTGTAAAGCTGAAATATACACCTGATTTCACAGATTTGGTATCGAAAATGTAAAATATCTCAATAATGTTTCTACTTAGGTTACACATTGAAAAGATAGTTTGGTGTATTAGTTTAAGTATATGAATACAGTTAATTCCACCAGCTTTTTATGATTTTTCCTGTGCCTATTAGAAAACACATGGCTTGAATTATATTTCTATTGAACAACCCCTTCCGAGACAGTACTAGCAGTGAACAAGGAACAAAGGTCTGTGTTTTCATGGAGTTTGCATGCTTGTGGCTGGGCAACTAATTCTTTTAAAGGACCTGTGTCAGATACTGAGGAAGGTGCATTAAAGTATAAGCTGCAAGCCAACCCTTGTAATTTTGCCATCTAGTAATATGCGTCAGAAAGACACATCAAAGGTCACGTAATAGTAGTGTAAATGTCATGTAACAAATATAAATTGGTAAAGGGCCACAAAAAACATTTACATTGTGTAATGATAAAATAAATAAATAAATGAGGCAGAAAGGAAAAAATATATATAAAATAACCTAAAATACAATGCTGTTTTATGCAAAGAAATATTTCTATGAAAGTTATGATTGTTCAATGCATCTCACTTCTTTTATCAGTGGGCGAGTGTTTGGCCAGTGTGCAGCACAAAACCTACCCCTGGGGTTCGGGGTGTGGTCCTCAGGCCCTAGGGGAGGGAGGAAGATCTCACATTTTGTTTTCTTTTAATGGCAAATTTGCACAGTGGAGAAAGAGAGTGGTCTCATCACAGACGCTATTTGAAATTCATTGATATCCCCAAGCTAGCTAAGTTAAATCTTAAGAGTAGGGAGAGTAGAGAAAAAATTTCAAAACATCCTGAGGCCACAAAGCTTCCCTCAGGATCTGAAGGCCCACTGTGGTTGTGATGGATAGATTAGAGAACTGTCGAAAACATGTTAGATATTAATGAGCAAAGCATAAATTTTGATGGCCCTGACCAACATCACAAAGAAATTATGTACAGCCAAAGAGTAACATGGTATGCTTACAATAAATTTAAAATAGCATATCTTAATTTTTTATGTTTTATTCCCTCCAAAATCACTTCTAGCCAAAGAAGTCTCTTATTCTTGTTATATAGAATCTTGGAATTTCACTTTTTAGGGTAGAATTGCAATTAATTTTATTCATCTTCTCTTTCACACAAAGATTTCCACCATAATCTGTTAAATGCTGGCATGGTTTTGCTCAGAATACATGGCTTCTATCATAAAGATGCACCAAACCAATCAAAACACAATCATATTTTCAACATCCAAATGGAAGATTTGTGATCCAAGGCTTATGTTCAAAGGCTTCAGAAAAGTGGGGGGAGCGGATATCTATGGAAGTTTAAAAAGATAGTCCATGCAATACCAATTAATTAAGCATTTCTGAAAGGGTCAAATCCTATTTTGCTTAAGTGTTATCTGATACAGAAATTACTGGAGTTTTATAAAATATGCACTCCCTTCCTGCTCATTTTCTGAATGAATAAATATGAGGCCAATTTTATACAGAATCACTTCAACTTGAACTAATAATTGTGTATTGCATGTCTAGAATAATGTTTGTTTCAGAGGGATACATGCAAAAAGGAATGCAAAGGAAAACATTAAATCAGTCCCTAATTATAATTAATTCATAGATAGCTGAGGTTCATTTGCGTTTGCTAAAGTATATAAAATAGTACTCATATACAGGCTTAGAGTGCAATCAGATGAGTACTAGATCATATAAGGACTGTTTTTATTTACTGAATACCTTTAGGATACAAAATATCATTTTTGAAGACAGATTAATATAAGCAGAAACCTGTAGGTTTCACCAGAAACTGTGGATCCCTTGATGATTATTTCCTTCACTTTGGATCCTTTTCAGAAAATTTGAAATAGATAAGAAAAATAAAAACTTGCAGAAAGACATTGCTTGGGATTTGATTTGCATTGCAACATTCTGGGACATATGATTTGTTATTGAAACATAGAAGGAGATTTACAAAGTTACCATCGTTTCTTTTTTAAATGTAGCTATCTGGGGAACTAACCCACAGAAGAAGAGTGCTTTTTAAATCATCAATAAAGTATGACCTTTGTATATAGAAACCGGCTCTCCTTAGCTGATGGCCCAGCCTACTCGTTGGTTTAGTCATATAATAATTATCATATTTAACCTCTGTCTATGAATGATCCTCTCAACTATCACCTACAACATTCCTCCAAGGGTTATCCAGTAGTTCATCATATTCACTCCCTGACATGGAAGCAAATGAACTTGTTCCCTGCACCCCCTGACCTACATTCACACCATCCAAGGAGAAAGCTATTCAAGTGAGCTAGTGAACAACTGAGCAAGTGAGCTACCACCTAAAATTGTACATCAGCAAACAGTCATCCATGATGAGGGCATGATGGGAAACACAGAATGACTGAAGAACACAGAATAACCATAGCATTCCACCAAAAGTTGTTCGACTACAGAAGAAGAAGAAGAAAAAAGCTTAGGGCATTTCATTTACAAGGAATTTGATTTCCAAATACATAAATTCTGACCAGATCTGTTCTATGATAAATGTTCACAATGAGGACAGAGTAGAGAATTTTTTCGTAAAAAATTAATAGAATCAATACAGTTATTCAACTTATATACAAAAACTTTGGAAGCACCTTTAAATTGGCTTTATCAGCATTCCATTTTAAATGAGCAATTTACTAATCATCGATTCCTATCTTTGCATGAAGACTAACTCCCAGTGGACTTTCATTTATCACATTATTAAATATCATTAGGCTTTCCTTGGAGTTGGCTGGAAACAATGAAATTGTACCTCTAAAAAATTATTTATATTTTCCCCTCACTCACTACTCATACACACATGCACACGTACACACACACACACACACACACACACACACACACACACAGAAATGCAAAGATATTTTTTCTCTCATACACATATACATACCAACTCAATACAGGCCATTAGAACTGAAAAAATTTACTCTATGTTGAATATTTCAAAATAAGAGAATAAAGAAGGAGGTAGAGAAATGTGGAAGTTACATGTTTGCATTATTTTGAAAATTAAAAATCTCACATACCAAATGTCATATAGATATAATTATACTTTTGGATTTTCTAAAAGTACAACCATTAAACAGATCAAGCTGTTAGAATATTAAATTAAAAGGTTATGTTCCAAATTTTTAAATACAAACAATGCATATTTTATATTGTTATCAGATGTAATGGCATCAATAAAAATTAGGAATACACATTCAGAATCAATTGCAGAGCTAAAATACTCATTGTATAAGGTGCTAGTAAAAATAATGTCACTCATTCAAAAGTAGAAATAAAAGTGACCTGGTTATTTACTGTGTTAGTCTCAACAACCTGAACTGTACCCTTTAAAATATAAATTCTCCATTAAGAGTAAATATCACTACACTCTAAACAAGAAATCAACATGATTACCATGTTAAAAAAAATATTTCCAGACATTACATTAAATAGCAAACAAATGCCTTCATCCCTTTCATTACCCTCCCCCTAATTAATTAACAGATTGGCATAGTCTAAGAACTAAATTTATTTTCAATTAAAATAAGAAGTCCGTATGTCATGATAATTTTTTGTTACTATTTCTAATGTGCAAAACAAAGGTCTGCTTTTAGCATTGAATATAGTAATCAAAACAAATCCTTTAATTTTCAACAACTGTAAGGATACTTCAAGAGTTGCTCTCCTAGCAAGGTACTACCTCAATGGTTAATCCTATTAAGAACTGAGCCACGCACTGCGACTAAATCCTCTGGGGAATTGGAGGAATCAAAGGCTTACTGCACACTTAGAAGGCAACGACTTTTGTAAAGGGCTCTATTATACGAGGAACAAAAGAATACCACTTGTGTACTTAAATATCATCTGCTTTTCCTTCCAAAATACTCCATTTTTAAGTAAAGATATGTGATTTAAATGTATTTAGAGTTTAGCTTTTGGCACCACTCTCGTTTCTGAGTAGAAGTGCCATCTGCGGGCCCCATGGCTCACGCATAATGATATGCTTACAAGCTGCTTCCCTTTTCTGCACAATGTACCCTTTTCACTTTAACATACATTTTCCATAAATTTTTGAATAACAAATTGGGCTGTGGAAGTTTGTTGAAACGGGACAAGGGAAATGCCTGTAGGCTAGAAAACGGTGATTTTACTAAAAGAAACTGGTGCAGTGGAAAATATCCACTCCACCTGCCCAACCCTCCCCCAGCGCCCTGTCCACCTATCCTGAGCTGTGATGTGATTCTTTAAAACTGCAGAGGAAACTTCTTCTCCCCTCGATATATGATATATTAGGTCTGTACATTAACTTGGGCAAAGAGCCCACATGCATCCATTACACCTGCTGGGTGACAAACAGATGAGAGTCATCATGCAGACTCCCAACATTTGATCTCCTGATATTGCCAGATGTCCTCCATTTACATTCAAACATAACTACAGTCATTAATGCAACTTGCCCGGCTGGCATTTAATAGGGGGAAAAAGTTGAATTCTAATCTAAAATCCTAACTATACAAAGCTTTGAGTATGTGAATATATAAGCTATTAAATATGCTCCAATTTGTATAACTTTCTGACTGTTAAGAGAATTTATTTCATTGTCAGGACGAGAGCTGACACAGAAGGGCAGATTTTGCACTTATTTCAAAATAGACCTGTATCATGCCTTATTTGGCTTCTAAAATTCTGAACTTAAACAACAAAATTTACCTTCACTTTATCTGTTATATACTTAAACACAAAAGGATAATTTTGACTGTTAGCTGTATTTCAAATACATCACTTATTGATATAGTATATTAGTAAAAATTAGCTAAAGTCAAAGAAGCCATGGATAGAGAAAAACTTACATCCCTCTCACCCCCATAACACTAATAACTGTTAACTAATAAGATTCAATTAAAGAGCTTAAAAAAAAAATCAGATGCTCAGGTATCTTTCCAGATTTACTGAATATGAGTCTTCAAGGGTGAGATGCAGGAATTTTAAAACATCCTTATTAATGCTTTTGAAACCAATCCTAGACCTTGAGCTTGGCAACTCCTAGAACTATTCATGAAAACATAGCAGCTCGGTTTTGGGGGACTTTCTTCTTTCCTATTCTTTCTTTTGTGCAGAAAATATTTACAGCGTGTCTACTCTGTCTGGCACTGGGCACGTGGTATACATAGAATCTGTATGACACAAGGTTTATCTCTGGAGAGTCAACACATGGCTCTAGGAACAGATGTAAGGGTTACACCTGCCTAATGTTACAAGGGCAGAAGAGATCTTTATACAAGAACTAAAGGGAGTGAAAAAGACCTGAGGTACTTCCTAGAAACCTACAATGTGTCCACCAATTGGACATTTCCAGAAGATCTGGGAAGGAAGAAACCACTAGACCTACCACAAAAACTCTCAGTATCTAGGAGAGGCTCTGACTTCTCTAAGAAAAGGGGGTTGAATTTAGGCATTAAGGAGAAAGCCAGAAAGATTGTAGTTTCTTTCTGCATCCTTCCTGTATTAACATTCAGATACATTCAGATTTCCTTCCTCCTTCTGCCTTTCTCTCTCGATAGAAAATATTTTCTCTTGAGAGAAGTTGCCCCAGCCCCCCAGGCACTTTACAACAACACCCTGTCCTATTTTCTTCATCTCACTTATTGCTATGCAAAATTATTTTCTTTATTTTTTATGCACCTCTTGTCTTTTTCCCTACATCAGAGCAGAGCCCTTGCCTGTCTTATTCACTGTCTCCAGGACCTAGAACAACACCTGGCATAAAAAAGTAGGTATACCTGTTGAATAAATTAATGAATCAAAATAGTTATAAAAAGAACTATTTTAGAACTATACATAAAAATAGTTATACTTACAATTTCTTGATTTCTTCTATCACCAGGCATGGATGTTTTTTTCAATGTATCTTCCTGGACATATAGTATTAATAAATTTTCAATTTGAAATCCAACCTGATTCTTTTTTATAAGTCTTTTGGTCCACTATCTTGCTTTTACTTATTGTGGATGCTTTCACTCGAACCCAGTTCAGTAGCAATCCATTTTTACCTAAACCCAATACATTTTCAACTCACCTCTCAGTAGAATTTATAAAATATTTCATTACCCTTCAGAAGTGACAGAAATCCAAACCTTATTCAAATTGTACATTTCACTCTAAAGGAGAACAACAGCAACAACAAAAAATCCTCTAAAGAAATACTAGAAAAATTTGTTTCAAAGTCAAAGCAACAGAGGATAAACCTAGACTATCGATTCATAGAATACGAGGAATTAAACATTGAAATCACTGCTTTAAGGCTTTGGGGAACAATGGCAAATATTAAATCAGGCTTAAAATTACTAGGTGCTATCAAGCCACTTTTATTTTAGTTTTTTCTCCAGCTGCTCAGCACATCCCTGCAATTTCATAGCACCTACTAATGGAAAGTGAGCTCAGATCCTATTGACAGTTTCATGACAAGTCATACTTCACCTTCCATTGTCCAGTCTTCTTAGCTGTTCATTATCTTGACTGCTGTGCCTACGAGATAATGATACACTCTGCTTCTACCCATGACTATAACACATTTTTGCTCCAGGGTTCCTTTTAATTGAAACACACTGTCTCTGTTACTGTTTTTGGTGCAAAAGTAAACACATTTAACACAAGAATTCAGTTCATATTTGCTTCTCCAATAGGAAGTGTATAAAAAGTCACCTGCCTCTAGAACAGAGATTCTTTTGAAATATTAATATTTTTTACTCTTTTCTTGCACTTTCATTACCATTTGTCATTTCTGTGGATGTGATAATCAATTATCTCTGTGAGGAAAAACATTATGGCCATCCTTACCATTTCTCTGAGTGTCCCAAATGCATTCAGGAAGGATTGAATAATGTTTCACCAATGCTTGAGAATAGAATTGACTGAAAATGCTTTTACCCAAAAAAAGTGGGATCTAGTAAATTGTGTCTGTTAAATTATCTGTGTCCATTGCATATTACATTAAGTAGCCACCAATTGACTAGAACAGAGACACCCAACTGTTAGTGGTAGCTGAGCACAGACAAAATGCAGCCCCTGCCTAGCAGACATTCTCAGAATTTGAGCTCTTTCAACAAAAACAGTGAATTCTTTCCACCAACAAATATATTTCAAAAAATAAGTACATGAATAAAGAGTATTAGGGTTCATTTGGGAAGGTGGAGACGGAAAAAGAATTTACTTTCTCTTCCAGGAAGATAGTGTTAACAGGGATTGACACAGTATGTTTGCATGTGTGTTGGGAGAAGATTAATCACATATACCCTTAGAAGTAAAATGTTCTTAAATGTTAATATGCAGAAGAACCAGCTGGAAAAAAATTAATTTTTTTATTACAAGATCCTCTCTCAGAGATTCTGATTCAGTAAATCTGGAGTCAGGTCCAGAAATCTGAATTTTTTACAAGCAATAACAGGTGACACTTCTACAAACAGTCGACACCTGTCATGTCCAATATGGTAGCCAGTGAATGCACTAAAAATGTGGCTAGTCCAAATTGAGTGTAAAATTGAATGCAAAAAATACACACTGGATTTCAAAGACTCAATATGAAAACAAGGATAGAAATTATCTTACCAACAATTTTTATATTGGTTGCATGTTGCAATGATAATATTTTAAGTATATTAGGTTTAATTAAATATATTTTAAAAATTAATTTCATGTATTTATTTTTCATTTTTGAATGTGGCTACTAGAAAATTAACAACTATATATGTGGCTCATATTTCTATTTCTACCTGACAATTACATTTCTATGTGAACTTATTTTTCCATTGGACAGCATCGGTTGACACTCATTCCAAGACAGAGGTAATAAAGGAATTCTAATAATAAAACCAGGGCCAAGGTGTATACAGTAAAAATTTTAGTATGTGAGATAACTCTAAATACTTCCACAATATCTGACTAAGATATATCAGTTGAGTATATTGCCACATGAACAAATTTCTAAATAGAAATTAAATTTGAATTTATAAAAAAAAAAAAAACCTTGAAGCATCAATTAACTGTTTCTAACCAGCTTTCATTGGCTGTCAAATGCTATGTGTGGCTGGTGATCTTCAATTCTGAATTCCGCTGGGGCATGACATATGTATGTACATATGTTTGCATGTATGGTTACTGTGTACTATAAAAATGATCTTTCATTCAGTACCTCAGCTACAAAACAATAGAAACATTCAGGAGGAAAACTGCTAAGTATAAGCCAGTAAAATTTTAACTGGCATTAGCTATATAATAGAATAAATAGGTTTATATGTGTGGGTGGGAACATTATCACTCTTGTTAACATTCATTCTATTGGCTGGTGCACTATGAATTCCAAAGAGTTGACATAAATTGGAGCTTCTGAAATCAACATTGTAAAGAATTACTACTTATACTCTTAAATTGTTCATTATTATTTTTGTTAGAGTGAAGTTCATACATTTATTTTCATAGTATTTTATATGTTTTAATGACAGTGAGGGAATTCTAATCTTGACTTTCCTGACTCATATGCCGTATACTCATATTTAGGTGATGGGTTATATCAACTCATATTTAGATGATGGGTTATATCAGAGGTTTGCAAATTATCTCAGTTCACAGCACCCTCAGTAATATTTCGATGGTGTCTCAGTAATATACTGATGGTGCCCCAAGGGCAAGAGAATTACCTAACGCTTTTATTTATTAAGCAGTTAGGTCCAAACAACTTAATAGTAGTAGTTCAGGCAGAAATTGCAGTTTTTCCCTTGAATATTTAAAATATCTTGCATATCTCAAGTGAGTTTACAACAGCTCACCCAGTCACCTTACCCCACAGTTTGAGAACTGTAGGATTGTATAGTTTTAAACAGCTTAGAAAGTAAGACGAAATTGTGTACTTTCTAAGGGACAGCATACACCTAATACCAATAGCTATTAAAAGCTTTTTTTAAAACAAATTTTAATTTTTAGACTTTGTACAAGTCATTATATATTGTATTTCTGGTCAACTACCCCCATATTGACATTCAGCAGAGACTGTATGAGTCAATCAGTTGGTATTTATATAATCAACAAGTATTTATAAAATGCCTGTTTTATGTCCTAGTCTCTATTCTCAAATAGCTTACGTTCTACGATTCATCTACACACATATCTTAATTTCATGGTCCACTACATTTTTCAAAGAAAAGTCATCCACATGACTCAAATAGGGAGATCAAATGATTATTGCCATCTGAATTTTTCTATTTCTTATCTTTATTAATTATGATTGTTTTTTATTGACCTATGATTTAAAAATCTTGTAATGGCTGGGAAGTCTTGTGAAATCCTGAAAATGTTGCTGTCATTTTAAGGACAGATAGATTTAGGAACTCAAACAACAGTGGACTTCACACAAATGAAAAACTGACTCTTGTGTTTTCTGGTCTGGCACATAAGGAGCTTAGAAGTCACCAGTCCATCCTAACAGCAAGTGAAAGGCTGAGCAAACTGAAAAATTAACAATTCTTCTTAGATCTGTCAGAAAAGTGAGATCATGGGACAAACTGCTGTCCCCAAAATATGAAAGACAGACAGACATATACAGAGAATTACAACTTACTGGAGCAGAAACCAACAAGCAGAAACCTCCATGGAATTAGTGTTGAGGTAAGAAAACTCAAATGGTACTTGATGAATTGCTGGAGGCTCGGTGTGGACATCACCAAGGCTTAAAACCAACCTGGACCCAGTTATAGGGGGGTTCCCAAACATTTGTGAGTTTTATCCTCAGGAGTTCTGCCAGGTTCTGACAACGAATATTAGAGAAAACTTCCCTTGTGCTTCTGGCAGAGGCAGGAGAAAAAAGAAACATTTTGAAATACACTAGAGCATTCTGTTCTTAAAAAGGTCTGCCCTCAGAAGGAACTATTTTACCAGAGCCTAACCTACCCATGGGAAGAGAAATCTCAGCTCTGATTCCCTTTAGCCTTCCATGTGGGGAAAAGGGAAATACCAACTCTACCTTCCTCCAGCCATCCTGTCCTGCCTAAGGGGGTGGGGGGTGGTGGTGCACACTGGTAAATACTGGTGAAGTTCACAGTCCAAGTTCACTGAGACTCAATCATGGAAATATAAAAAACTTTTCTCCCACACCTACCACTACATTACTATTTTTCACAGTTCTTTTTACCTAGCCCACCATGCTTACCTTTCAATAAAAAATTACAAGACATAATTTTAAAAAATAGAAAAAAGCAGACAGCATGCAGGAACAGATGGATGACATAAGCATAGAGATGGAAATATTAAGAAAAAATCAAAAGAAATGGTAGAAATCTAAAACACGGTAACAGAAAAAAGAATGCCACTGATGAGCTCATTAGTAGACTGAACATAGCTGAGGAAAGAATATCTGAGCATGAGGATATGACAGTAGAAACTTTCAAAACTGAAAAACAGTAATAACCTAGATTTGAATAAAAAGAACATAATATCCAAGAACTGTGGGACAAATAAATACAACAGAAATAATATGTACAATGAGAAAACCAGAAGGTGAAGAAAAAGAGAAAGTACTGGAAGCAACATCTGAAGCAATAATGACTGAGAATTAATGTAAAATACCAAACCACAAATCCGGGAAGCTTGGAGAACACCAAGTAGTATGAATGCAAACAAAAATAAACAAACAAACAAATAAAAGCTACACCTAGGCATATTATATTTAAATTTCAAAAAATTAAAGATAAATAAAACATTCTGAAAGAAGCCAGAGATGATACACACACACCCCTATGGACCTATGGAGAGGCAAAGGTGAGATTTACATTCATCTTCTCCTAAGGAAACCATGCAAATGAAAAGAGAGGAGAGTGAAAGACTTAAAATTCTGAAAGAAAAAAGCCTGCCAACCTAGAATTCTGTACCTTATGAAATTATCATTCAAAATACAAGAGAAATACTTTCTCAGATAAAAACTGAGAGAATTTGGTACCAGTAGAACTGCCTTGCAAGAAATGTTAAAAGAAATACTTCAAAGAGAAGGAAAATGAAACAGGTTGGAAACTAGGGTCTACATAGCAAAAGAACATCAGAATATGAATAAGTCAAGATAAAATAAAAACTTTTATATTTTTATTCTTAATTGATCTAACATAGGACAGTTTGTTCAAAATAACAGAAGCCACAATGTATACAATTTTGTACTCAATTTTGTTATTATAAGGCACTCAAATTACTGGAGAAGCAGTATAATGTTATTTGAAAGTGGACTTGGACCACTTGTAAAAGTATATTGCGAACCTAGGGCAACCTCTAAACAAAGTAAAACAAGAAATACAATTTATACACTAAAAAAAGAGAGAATACAAATCATATAAATTGCTGAATTGAAACTACAAAAGGCAGAAAAGTGTAAAGTACAAAAATAAGAACAATATACAAGGGCAACAAATAGAAACAGTAAATATGGTAGATATTAATCCAAAATATAAATAATCATCTTAAAAGTCAATGGTCTAAATATACTAATTACAAGACAGAGATTGTAAGAGTGGATTAGAAATGGACAGATCCAGCAGCCAGGAAATTCAGTAAGGACATAGTTGAACTCAACAGCACTATCAATCAATTGGAGATACGTGACATCTATAGACTACTGCATCCAAGCTGAACAGATTATGCAATCTTCTCAAGTTCACAGGGAAAATTCACCAAGAGAGACCATATTCTTGGCCATAAAACAAACCTAAACAAATTAAAAAGAATAGAAATCATGCAATATCATCTCTTAGACCACAATAAAATTAAACTAGAAATCAATATCAGAATGATAACAGTGAATTCCAAAATACTTGGAGATTAAACAACACACTTCAAAATCACATAAAACATGGGCCAAAAAAAAAAAAAAAATCTTGAGATAAATTTAAAAATATTTTTAACTAAATGAAAATGAAAAGATAACACCAAACTTTATAGAATCTAGCAAAAGGAGCACTTACAGGGAAATTTATAACATTAAATGCATATATTAGAAAAGAAGATCTAAAATTAATCATCTAAGCTATCATCTTAAGAAACTAGAAAAAGAAGGGCAAATAAAATATAAGGTAAGTGGAAGAAAATAAATAATAAAAATTAGAGCAGAAATTAATGAAATTGAAAACAGGGTATCAATAGAGAAAAGCAACAAAGCAAAAGCTATTCTTTGAAACGATCAATAAAATCAATAAGCCTGTAGCCAGGCTAATGAAGGAAAAAAGAGAGAGAACACAAATTACTAATAACAGAAATGAAAGAGAACACATCACTACAGATCATATTAACATTAAAAAAATAATAAAGGAATAATATAAATAACTCTATGCCCACAGATTTGTTGATAACCTAGATAAAATAGACCACTTCCTTGAAAGACATGACTTGCCAAAATGCATATAAGAAGAAACAGACGATTTGAATAGGTCTTTTTCTATTTTAAAATTGAATTAATAACTAATAATCTTCCGATACAGAAAGCACCAGGCCAGATGGGTTCACAGGGGAATTGTACCAAACATTTAAGGAGGAAATTATACCAATGCTCTACAATCTCTTCCAGAAGACAGATGCAGAAGAAATAGTCCCTAATTCATTTTATGAGGCCAGCATTACCCTAATACCAAAACCAAAGACATTATAAGAAAAGAAGACTATAGAACAATATGAGCATAAATGGAAAATCCTCAACAAAATATTAGCAAATCAAAATCAGTAATGTGTAAAAAGAATTATATATCACAATTAAGTGAGATTTATCCCAGGGAGGTAAATATCAACATTTGAAAATCAAGTAATATAATTCATCACATCAACAGGCTAAAGAGGAAAATCACATAATCATTTCAGTAAATGCAGAGAAAGCATTTTACAAAATTTAGCACCCGTTTATGATAAGAACTCTCAACAAACTAAAAATAAAGGGAAAATTTCTCAGCTGAATAAAGAACACCTACAAAGCAACTACAGTTAATATACTTAATAATGAGAAACTTGAAGCTTTCCTGCTAATGTCAGAAATAAAGCAAGGATGTCCCCTCTCACCATTTTTCAACATCGTACTAGAAGTTTGAGCTAATGCTGTAAGAAAAGAAAAGGAAATAAAAGATATAAAGATGGGTCAAACAACTACAGATAGAACCACCATATGATCCAGCAATCTCACTACTGCGTATATATCCAAAGGAATGGAAATCATCATGCCAAAGGGATACCTGCACTCCCAAGTTTATCACAGCTCTACTTACAATAGCCAAAATATGGAATCAACCTAAATGTCCATTGATGGACAACTGGATAAGGAAAATATGGTATATGTACACAAAGGAATACTGCTCAGCCATCAAAAAGGATGAAATTCTGCCATTTGCAACAACATGGATGAACCCAGAGAAAATTATCTTAGGTGAATTAAGCCAGACACAGTAAGAGAAATACTGCATGTTCTTAATCATAACAGAAAAGAAGGAAGGAAGGGAGGGAGGGAGGGAGGGAGGGAGGAAGGAAGAAAGGAAGGAAGGAAGGAAGGAAGGAAGGAAGGAAAGAGACCAAAATAATATATTGAACTTTCAGAAAGAGAGAACAAAGCTAAAGATACTAGAGATGGGGGGAAGGATGGAGTGGGGTTGGGGAGTGATAGGTCAGGTGGAGAGCATGGGGAAAGATCACAATTTGTAACGATGAATATGCTAATAATAAGTAAATAAATGTTAATTATGGGGGGAAATGATATACAGATTAGGAAGGAAGAAATAAAACTTTTTTTATAGATGACATGATTATCTATGTAGAAAAAATGAAAGAATCTACAAAAAAACTAGAATTAATAAGCAATTATAACAGGATAAAAGGTTAATATACAAAAGTCAATCCCTTTCATATGCACCAGCAATGAACAAGTATAATTTTTTAATTGAAAACATGATATCATTTATAATAGCACCCATAAAAATTAAATACTTATGTATAAATCTAACAAAATATGTATAAAATCTATATGAGGAAAACTACAAAACTGATGAAAGATATGAAAGAAGAACTAAATGAATAAAGAGATATTCTATGTCTATGGATAAGAAGACCCAATCTTGTCAAGATGTCATTTATTCCCAACTTGATCTATGGCTTCAATGCAATCCTAATCAAAATATACTATAAAGCTACAGTAATGGAGACTGTGGTGTTGGTGAAAACATTAATACATAGGTCAGTGGAAAAGAATAGAGAGCCCAGAAATAGACCCACATAAATATAGTCAACTGGTATTTGACAAAGAAGCAAAGTTAATATAATAAAGCAAGGATAGCTTTTTCAAACAAATTGTGCCAGAACAACTGGATAGCCACATGAAAAAAGCAAAAAAAAAAAAAAAACCCAGAATCTAAACAAAGATGTTATTCTATCCACAAAAATTAACTCAAAATATATCTTAAATGCAAAATGCAAAACTATAGAAGTCCTAAAAGATGACATAGAAGAAAATCTAAATGACTTTGAGTATGGCATTGACTTTTTAGATACAGCATCAAAGGCATAATACATAAAAGAAATAATGGGTAGGCTAGACTTCATTAAAATAAAAAATTTCTGCTCTACAATAGCCAATGTCAAAAGAATGAGAAGACAAGCCCACAGACTGGGAGAAAATATTTGCAAAAGACACATCAGACAAAGGACTGTTATCCAAAATTACAAACAACACTTAAAACTCAACAATAAGAAAATGAACAACCCAAATTTAAAACGGACAAATGACCTGAACACACATCTCACTAAAGAAGGTATACAAATGGCAATTAACCATATAAAAAGATTTCCAGCACCATGTGTCATTAGGGAGTTGCAAAATAAAATAATGCGATACTACTACACACCTATTAGAATAGCAAAAACCAAAGCACTGACAATACTAAATGCTAGTGAGGATGTGGTATCTTATGATCAGGAAACTTATTCATTGCTTGTGGGAATGCAAAATGGCCTAGCCATTTTGGGAGACAGTGTGGCAGTTTCTTACAAAACTAAACATGCTCTTACCATATGATCCAGCATTTGTACTCTTTGGTATTTACCCAAAGGAGTTAAAAACTTATGTCCACACAAAAACCTGCACATGGATGTTTACAGCAGTTTTATTCAATTGCCAAAAATCGGAAGCAAGCCAGGTGTTATTTGGTAGTTGAGTGTATACATAAACTGTGGTACATCACCAAAAGAAATGTGGGATGAAGTTATGAAAACATACAAATAAATGTATATTACTAAATGAAAGAAACTAATTTGAAAAAGCTATATACTGTGTGATTCCAACTATATGACATTCCAGAAAAGGCAAAACTATAGGAACCGTAAAAAGATTAGAGATAGCCAGAGGTTAGTGGAAGGGAGGGGTAAATAGGTAGAGCACAGAGGATTGTTGGGACAATGAAACTATTCTATATGATACACTAAAATGATGGATACATGTCATAAAACATGCTACACCAAGATTGAACCCTTGTGTAAACGATGGACTTTGAGTGATAATGATGTGTCAATGCAGATTCATAGATTGTAACAAATACACCACTCTGGTGCTGGATGTTGATAGTTGGGGAAGTAGGGAGAGATGGGGGATATATGGGAACTGTACTCTGCTCAGTTTTGCTGTGAACCTACAAACTGCTGTAAAAAAATAAAGTTTATTAATTTTTTAAAGAAGTGACTCTCAAAATAAAAGTCTATTCTTGGCAATACCTATAATTAGTCATGCAACCATATAAAATGGCAAAGTGGTTAACAGTGCAAGATAAATATGCTGTTGTGTAAAGTAGATGGAAAAATCGATACTTTCAACCAATTGGGAGTTCTTAATGGTGGAAGAGGTCATGGATAGGCATGGACAGACTCTTCACAGCAGATACCTTGAAGTTATAACCAGTTCGAGTGGAAGCACTAAGTAAAATTTATTCAGAGGCAAGGGAGTGTGACCACTAAATCAGCACATAAAAATATCTGTCCCAAATGTGAATTCTATTTTTTCTACAAACATTAATTAAATGCCTACTATGTAGAGGACATCTTACAAAGGCTTCAGGGGATGAGTGAGATATAGGCCTCTCTGACAAGGTACTTGATGTTAATAGGGAGTTAATAAAGTAAATACATGTTAATGTCACATGTGTATATATATATATATATAAATATTTTGTAAGTCTCAATGTAATAAGTATCATAAAGGAAAAATAATAAAGTAGAGGAGAGCCAATGATGGAGAAAAAGTAGCATATAGCCAAATGCTAAGAAATGAAAAAATGAAAAAATTAACCAGGCGGAAATGGGAGAAGAGAGAGCCTGTTCTGAGCACTGGAGTTTGGCTGGGATGTCGGGTATGCAAATTAAAATAGGTAGAAGCCAGACTGGAGAATTGTAGATGGCAGTTTGGACTAGATTTAGTCAACACTAGGGAAGGAGTCATTGAGCAATTTTAAGCAAAGAAAGGTTACATGCCTCTCACTGAGCTTTAAAAAATCTAATCAGAGCAGCGCTAACCTGGCAACCCCTGCAGGATCCAGGCCAGGCAAGACCCTGCCCCTGAGAGGCCCAACCTGCCAACCTTCAGGCCATGAGGCAGCAACAGGCAGCCGAGCATCAGCAAAATACCCTGCCACTGCTGCTGACACCAGAGTGGAACGGTGGATCATGATAGCCCCTGCCATAGTGACTAAACACCAAAGGAGAGATACTAGAAATATGAAAAACCAAGAAAGTCCAGCACCACCAAAGGAATATAATAACTCTCAAATTCTAGATTCTATAGAACAGGAAGTCCTTGAAATGGCTGACAAGGAATTTGAAGCAACAATTCTAAGAAAACTAAATGAGATACAAGAAGACAGTTAGACAACACAATAAAATGAGAAAAAAACATACAGGACCTGAAAAAGGAAATGTATCAAGAAATCAATGCCCTGGAAAAGAATGTAGCAGAGCTTGTGGAGCTGAAGGATTCATTCAACGAAATAAAAAACACAACAAAGAGCTTAACCAGCAGGCTACAACAAGCAGAAGAGAGAATTTCTGACCTTGAAGATGGACTGATTGAAATAACACAGGTGGCCAAAAAAAGAGAAAGAAAAAAGAATTCAAAAAATTGAAGAAAATCTAAGAGAGATAACAGACAATCTTAAGTGTTCAAATATCTGAATCATGCATATTCCAGAAGGGGAGTAAAAAGGAAATAGCATTGAAAACATATTCAATGAAATAATAGCAGAAAATTTCCCAGGTATAGCAAGAGATACAGATCTTCAGATTCAGGAGGCTCAAAGATCCCCAAACATATTCAAGCCAAAAACGTCCTCTCCAAGACATATTATAGTCAAACTGGCAAAATTCAAAAACTAAAAGAGAATTTTAAAAGCTGCAAGAGAGAAGTGTCAAGTCACCTATAAGGAAGCTCCTATCAGACTAACATCAGACTTTTCATCAGAAACCCTAAAAGCCAGAAGAGAGTGGGATGATACATTCAAAATACTAAAAGACAAAAATTGCCAGCCAAGAATACTTTACCCAGAGGCTATTTGTTCGAAATGAAGGACAAATAGTATATCTCCCAGACAGACAAAACCTGTGGGAGTTGACTACCACATGAGCAGCCTTACAAGAAATTCTCAATGGCATAATAAGTGTGGTATCTGAAAAACAACCATTACTACCATGAATACTCAAGAAAGATCAAAACTCACCAGTAAAATAAAAATGCTAGTGATAAAGAGATTAAAAGTTTATCTACCATCCCGAGAAACGAACAAACACAGAAGAAAAACAATAAATCAGAAAGAAAGGAACAAAAGATATTTAAAACATCCAAATAAAATCAATAAAATGTAGGAAGTAAATCAACACCTTTTAATAATAACTCTTAATGTAAAAGGATCAAATTCCCTATTCAAAATATACAGACTGACTGATTGGATTAAAAAGATGGACCCAACAATATGCTGGTTTCAGAAGACTCACCTCACCTGTAATAACACATACAGACCAAGAGTGAAAGGATGGAAAAAGATATACCATGCAAATGGAAATGAAAAATGAGCTGGAGAAGCTATTCTTATAACAGATAAAATAGACTTTAAGCCAAAAACCATAAAAGAAGATAAAGAAGGCCACTATAAAATGATAAAAGGATCTACCCATCAAGAAGACATAATAATCATAAATATATATGCATCCAAAATTGGAGGAGCCAGATTTATAAAGCAAACACTGTTAGACCTAAAGAAAAAGATAGACACTAATACCATATTAGCAGGGGACCTGAACACCCCACTCTCAACAAAGGACAGATCATCTAGGCAACAAATCATAAGAGAAACACAAGATCTAAACCACACTTTAGACCAACTGGACTTGGTATATATCTAGAGAACATCTCATCCAACAACCTCAAAATATTCATTCTTCCCATCAGCACATGGAACATTCTCCAGGATAGAACATATGTTAGATCATAAATCAAGTCTCAACAAATTCAACAAATTAAAATTATTCCATGTATTTTTTCAGACCACAATGGATGAAAACTAGAAATCAATAAGAAATGAAACTCTGGAAACTATACAATACATGGAAATTAAACAACATTTTACTTAATGGCATATGTGTCCAAGAAGAAATTAAAAGGTAATCAAAAAATTTATCAAAGCTAATGAAAATAATGACACATCAAACCAAAACCTGTGGGATAGTGCCAAAGCAGTTCTAAGGGAGAAATTAATTGCATTAAATGCTTACTTCAGAAGAATGGAAAGATAGCAAGTAAACAACCTAATAATTCATCTTAAAGAATGAGAAAAACAAGAAGAATCCAAAGCCAAAGTTAGTAGATGGAAAGAAATAATTAAGATCAGAGCAGAACTAAATGAAATAGAAACCTCAAAAATGATAAAAAATATCAATGACATAAAAAGATGATTTTTTGAGAAGACAAATAAAATTGACAAGCCATTAGCAGGGTAACTAAAAACAGAATAAGAAGATATAAATAACAAAAATTAGAAATGAAAAAGGTGATAATACAACTGATACCTCAGAAATACAATCACTAGAGACTACTATGAACAATGATACACCAACAAATTTGAAAATCTGGAGGAAATGGACACATTTCTGGACACACAAAAACTACCAAGACTGAGCCAAGAACACATCGAAAATCTGAACAGATCAACAACAATCAAAGAGATTGAAGCTGTTATCAGCTGTCTCCAACAAAGAAAAGCTGAAGACTGCAGAGCTTCACTGCAGAATTCGACCAAACTTTTAAAGAAGAATACCAATTCTCTATGAACTATTCCTAAAAACTGAAACAGAGGCCATTCTCACAAACTCATTCTATGAGGCAAGCATCACCCCAATATCAAAACCAGACAAAGATACAAGAGAAGAAAACTACAGGCCAATATCTTTGATGAATATAGATGCAAAAATTCTCAATAAAATAATAGCTAATAGAATACAGCAATACATACATAAAATTATACACCATGATCAAGTGGGATTCATCCCAGGGATGCAAGGTTGGTTCAACATATGAAAATCAATAAATGTGATACACTACATTAACAAAATCAAAGACAAAAACCATGTGATCATCTCTATAGATGCTGAAAAAGCATTTGGCAAAATTCAACATTTGTTCATGACAAAGAGTCTTCATAAATTGGAAAGAAGGAAAGTACCTCAACATAATTAGCCATATATGACAAACCCACTGCCAATATCATCCTGAATGGGGGAAAGTTGAAAGCTTTTCCCTTAAGTATAGGAACAAGACAAGGATGCCCACTCTCACCACTCCTATTCAACATAATGTTGGAAGTACTAGCCAGAGCAATCAGGGAAGAGAAAGAAATAGAGGGCATCCAGATTGGAAAGGATGAAGTCAAACTGTCCCTGTTTGCAGATGATATGATCCTATATCTAGAATAGCCTAAAGACTATAAAAACTCTTATAATTGATAAACAATTCCAGCAAAGTTGCAGGATACAAAATCAACACACAAAAATCAGTAGTATTTCTATATTCCAATGATGAACTAGTAGAAAAGAAATCAGGAAAGCTAGCCCATTTACCATAGTCACCAAAAAAATAAAATACCTAGGAATAAAGTTAACCAAGGATATGAACAATCTCTACAATGAGAACTACAAACCACTGTTGAGAGAAATTAAAGAGGACACAAGAAGATGGAAAGATATCCCATGCTTTTAGATTGGAAGGATTAACATTGTGAAAATGTCCATACTACCCAAAGTGATCTGCAGATTCAACACAATCCCCATCAAAATTCCAATGAAATGGAAAAAAATAATCCTAATGTTCATGTGGAATAACAAAAGACCATGAATAGCCAAAGCAATCCTGAGCAAAAAAAGTAAAGTTAGAGGCATAGCACTACCTGACTTTAAACTATACTACAAAGCTATAGTAACCAAAAAACATGGTAGTGGCATAAAAACATACACACAGACCAATGGAACAGAATAGAGAATCTGGACCTCAACCCATACACCTATAGCCATCTGATCTTCAACAAAAACACCAATACTACACACTGGGGAAGAGACTGCCCCTTCAATAAATGTTGCTAGGAAAATTGGACATTCATATGTAGGAGAATGAAACTAGACCCATACCTCTCACCATATACCAAAATCAGCACAAATGGATTAAATAATTAAATATACATTCTGAAACAATAAAACTTCTTAAAGAAAATCCAGGAAGTAGGATTGGGTACAGACTATGAATACAACCTCAAAAGCATAGGCAACCAAAGGAAAAATTAACAAATGGGATTATATCAAACTAAAAAGCTTCTGCACAGTAAAAGAAACAACTGAGCAAAAAGACCACCAACAGAGTGAGAGAAAATACTTACAAAATATACATCTGGTAAAGGATTAATATCCAGAATATTGAAAGAACTCAAACAACTTAACAGCAAAAAAGCAAGTAACCTAATTAAAAAATGGGCAAAGGAGCTGAATAGGCATTTCTCAAAGTAGGATATACTAATGGCCAACAGACATATGAAAAAATGCGCAAATCAGTCAGCATTCAGGCAATGCAAATCAAAACCACTTTGAGATACCTTCCTACTCCAGATAGGATGGCTAATATCCAAAAGACTGAGAATGACAAATGCTGGTGAGGATGCAGAGAAAAGGGAACTCTCCTACAATGTTGGTGGGACTGTAAAATGGTGCAGCCTTTATGGAAAATGGTATGGAGATTCTTCAAACAATTACAGATAGATGAACCATATGACCCAGCTTTTCCATTGCTGGGTATATACCCAGAGGAACGGAAATCATCATGTCGAGGGGATACCTGTACTCCCATATTTATTGCAGCACTATTTACAATAGCCAAGAGATGGAGCCAGCCTAAATGCCCATCATTGGATGAATGGATAAGGAAAATATGGTATATCTACACAATGGAAAGCTACTCTGCTATAAAAAAAAAAAAAAGAAAGAAAGAAAGAAATACTATCACTCACAGCAACATGGATGGACTCAGAGAAAATTATATTAAGTGAAATAAGTCAGGCACAGAAAGAGAAATACCATATGTTCTCACTGATTTGTGGGAGCTAATAAAAATAAATAAACACACAAACAAATAAATGGGGGGGGAGACACAATAATTCCTGAACTTGTTAGAAGTTAACAGATATGATATTGATGGGGGGGCATGAGGGAGGGGTGAAAAGGAGAACTTGGTAAAGGGACATGAAAATCAACTACATTGTATATTGATAAATTAAATAAAAAATTAAAATAAATAAAATAACAAAAATTTTTAAAAAGCTTCTATCCCAAGCTCAATGTGCAATGGAAATACAGATATATTTCCCCCACAAGGGAACAGTTACCCCTCGGGAGCTGACCCATTTTTGCTCCTGGCTGCCAGGTCTATAACCAGCACTGAGTTGTACAATCATCTAGTGGGGGATGTGCTGGGCTTCAGAAAAAAAGGAAAGCATCTGCGCCAAGGGAATTGTATGGCCTAGTCAGAGGCTGGGGAGTAAAAAAATAAAAACAAAAAAAGAAAAAAGAAAAAAATCTAATCAACAGGACTTTTGATTGGCTATGAGGACAGGTAAAACAGTGATAAAAAAAAAACATCTCCAGGGCCAGCCCGGTAGCTCACTCAGGAGACTGGGGTGCTGATAGCACTGGCGCCAGAGCCAACGCCGACAACGCAGGTTCGGATCCTATATAGGGATGGCTGGTAGGTTCACTGGCTGAGCGTGGTGCAGACAACACCAAGCCAAGGGTTACAATACCCTTACCGGTCAAAAATAAAAAACATCTCCATGGGTGTTCAGGAGAATAAAATAATGTTTACTTAGGGAAAAAATGTCAGAAAACTCGTGTCTTGGCTTACAGTGTAAACGTTACATACACTATAACATACTAACATCAACACAGTTGCAATTCTAAGAGCAATGACTATATCAAAACCTGATAATCTGGTAACCTAGAATATTAAATCAACCTAAGTGAATTATGAGAATTTATTCTCTCTAACAGAAGTGAAATACAATTTAAGCAATTCATCCTTTTTCAAAGTGTCTTTTAAAAGCAGCATATTTGGTGTATCATATACTACAATGCTCTTTCAGAGGACCATTTAAAATAAAGCACCACCAAATCCTCTCTGTATGTGGAACAGTGTTAAATTCTAGCTCTACTTTGAGCATAATTAAGTACCCATAACACCATGAAACTTTTATTAAATTACGGTGTTGGGAATGAAATGTAAATTTGTCTTCCAATATGATGTTGGCATTTCAACCTTTTTTTTTCTCAGCCTGAATATCATTAATAGTAAAAGTTCAGGGACTAAGAAAAGCTGAAGTATTGGGTAGAATTTTCAAGGTGTCACACAATCATAAATGTTAGTGCAATTATATTCTTGAGGAGTTATCCATCCCTCCTACTCTACCTATTTTCTAAATAGCCATCATTTATATAGTCTGTGATTACAAAAGAAATAGCAAAATTGGGTTAAAAGGCAAAATACCATCTTTAAATGAGATTTATCTTTTGTCATTACATGTGGAGGACATAAATGGCTTTACCTGTCAGTTGTTTATAGCACAAAATGTAAAAATATATAAATATCATAAACAGAGGATATCCACTGAAATTCAAATGTATAAAGAATACGCTGCAAAGAGAATACAGATTTCTCATAACACAAGGGAGTAGAGAAAAGTACTAAAGCTTGAAATTAATTGAAAAAGTAAAAACAAATACTGATTATTTTTTATCTACAATATGGAAGAGACATGGGCGAAAATCAGGGAATTCAGCTATTTGTAGGGTATAGCTGACTACATCGAATTAAAAAAAATTGTTTTTAGAACATCTTATCTGAATAGATAAATTTTTCCCTGTTAGGAAAAGAATAAGCTGATTTTATCTCAGAAAATTTACCTTGAACCAATATAAAAAGCTGCCAATACAAATATTTTAAGAGACAACATCTGTCTAGAACATGTCCTAAGGAAGAGGAAGTTTTTTTCACCTTCCCCAAGTCCCTGGAGATGTGACCCAAAGGGAATAGAGTTTTCCATTTTGTTTCACACAAGGTCTCCGGAGAGGCAAAGGACTAGAAAACACTATAGCCACAACATCCAAAGCATGACTCAAGCTAATGTCCTCGTAAAGGAAATGTGCACTCCAAGCTTTTTTTTTTTTTTTTCCTCCAACCCACCATTTGCTCCAAATGATAAAATCACAGCCTCAAGGAAAATCACACCTTAAAAAAAATTGTTTGCGTTGGCTGTTCTCATAGAGAAGTCGAGTTTTCCTGGAAAGTTAGCATTCCTTGTCATAGAGGAAATAAAAATAAATGTGGCACAGGCAAAGATGACATTTGAATTCAAACAAAAGTTTGCCTTTTGCTTTTTTTTCTCCCTGATCATACAAACTGATGTGCTAAGAAAAACAGTTCCAGTTTAGCTTTTCATAAGCACTTCAGAGTAGTTCACATATATAGTCACTCATAGAAAGGTTCACTAGCAAACTCTTGTCAAAGAGGGAACAAATATGGCTGTGGAAACTGTGCATTAGTTAGAGGAAATGGATCAACAGAGAGGTCACAAGGGAAAAAGTGCCAGTCGCTTATTTATTGGATGACTCGACATTTTAGACAAGAGAAGATTGAAATATGTCTCAATAAGCTGAAACCACCTTCGGGCTGACAAATTTCCACCTACAGGCCTTATAAACATTAGTGTATGATACGTTAACCTCAGGGTACAACTAAACCTTTGTCTAGTTAGTAGTTCCAGACTGCTTATCCCGGTGCCTTCAGCCTACCTAACCTTGCGTTTACACTGTACCTGGACAAATGTATAATATCCCCTAAAGGCAGTGACACTCTGGAAAGAATAACTACGCAGATAGAATATGAGAGGAGCCTCTGATGCTGTAGGTGTTGAATTCTGAGCAGCTCCACCACTCCACTGGTTTTCTGCAATAGCCTCAATAATATGTCTCTCTAGTGGCAGTCTTGCCTCACTCTCATTCATTGTCCACAACATAACTTCTCTTCCTTCTGCTTAAACTCGTCAATGATTCTTCACTGACCTCAGGATAAAATCCAAACCCTCAGTCATAAGGTTGTTCAGGGTATAGCACCTGTTTTCTGAAGCCTTCTCTTCACAAGCTCAAACTCTAAGTCCTACCCATGGTGGCTTCAAATCTATCATTTTTCCTTTGTCTCTGGGCATTTGCACATGCTGTCCTCTCAGCCTGGACCACTTTCATCCTCCATCACAACTCCTCCTTTGCCCTCATTACTGGATGACTTTAATTTACTACCATTACATCCTGTGCTCACCATTACTTTGACACAGTAATTCAACCTATCGCTCAACTTTCTCTCACATTAGAAAGACTATTAGTCCCTAAGGGCTACCAGCACAGTTTCTGGCACAATGAAGAGACAGGAAGAGATATATATATATTGAATGAATAAATGAACAAAAAAGAATTTGCCCAGCTTTTTAATTAAAATCAGATTGTCATTAAAGCATTCAGTATATTAAGATCCAAATTTGAGCAGACAGGGCAAAATTAGGGGTAATTATCATAGTGTCCTAGGGCTTAATAACCATCCAATAAATGTTAATAGCTACTGTTATTGTTTACATTACCAAAGCATTTTTGTTTTAGAAAATCTTTCACCACTATTTCCTTTCCATCACAAACTCATACAAAGATTTTCACTTAACTTGTTACGGTAAATATAGTTCGATGCATGTACTTTAAATAAACGTGGCTTTGTTTTAAGTGAAGGAAATCTGTAAAGACAAGAGGACTCTCACTTAACAAAACATATGATTACATAATATTGTAATGAAAAATAATTATCAGTAAAAATAGGTCATTTAAACTCTATTTACGTAAAAAGTATAAACCAGGAAATTTTAGGACCAACGGCAGTGATGAAAATTCTCAAATGCTTCATGAATCACTTAAATAATCCTAGTGATATACATACGTGTGACTTGTGTGTTATTTTAATAAAAGAGCCTAGAGGGCACTGATTTGCCATGTTTCTATGGATCTGTGTAGCAAGCAAGGGACATGAGTGGGTATTACTTGTGAGTAAGCACTGTTTACTCTACAAATAAATTACTATGTAGCTTACATTGTTAGGGTCGCATGATAGCCCTATTGCTTAAAAGACTGAAATAACCATGCATTTATCTTGTCACTACAGGTACTTACAGTGTAATTACAAGGTCAACAGTTACTATGTAATTACGTACTTCCAACATTGTGGTTCTTAAACAACAAAAAAAAGTACACTGTTCTCCCAGTACCTGCTGAGAACTCCTATCTCTGCCTTACCATCTCCAGTTGCAAATGTTAAATAGCTGCAATGTCATTTTTAAAGGGAAACAAATTAAAGCATCTTTATTGGAATAATAGCTATCTTAGAATTATTGCACAAGACCTCAGACATCTTCTGGTCCAATGCCTTTATTTTCTTGGGAGGATTTTTAAAATATTATCTTATAGTATTACACCTATAATTTAGAAAGTAACTCAAGAAAAATTGTAACACAAATAAGCATTTTCTTTAGCAGCAATAATTTTACAATGGCTTCTCATTGTATAGAGTAATGAGATGTAGCTAATTTTCAAAGGGTGAATTTCTTGATTTAATGTAATCAGAATAAAATGGTATTAAATGGTAATTTATAATATCACACCCCTGAAACTTCATTCTTCTGCAGATCAGATCCTGAGTTCATTTCTGTGAGTCTGCTTAATATTAGTATCACACTGTATATCATTTTGTTGGTGGTTGTGTGTATGTGCAGTGTGACTAAATCTCTTACTCATTCCTCTTCCAACATATGATGATTCTGAAGTCATGAGTTTGAGTAAAGCCTTCTAAAACCCTTCAAATTCTTCCCCCACCCCTTATTCAGAGAAGCAGGACACTGCTATAATAGTCAATATTTGAACAACTCATTCCAAATTTATTATAGGTTACTATCATACAGAGAATAATAAAGAATTTTTTAATTACTTTAGCTCATAAGAATGGGCTGATAGATATTCCATCAATGTTATGATTCCCTTGATGGGAATCTCCCTCTGATTCCCTTGGATGGAGAAATGCTAAATGCTAACCCAAACAGATTTTTAAACTATAATTACTTGGTAAACAAGGGAATCATAGCCAAATAATTATTCATGAGTACAGATTAAATTCATCTAGATTTTTAAAAAATTTCTTATTGAATTCTTCTATCTGTGGCAAAGCCACCAAGCATAGCAATATCAGAGTGGTATTGCCACTTCAATATGTTTTACACAAAAAGAGCAAGCTGTATACAGGGTTTTTTGTTGTTTTGTTATTGTTGCTGTAGTTTTGTTTGTTTGTTTTTTGCTATAGGGTCTTTCTTCTTTCTCCCTCCAGTGATGAAGCACAGATAAGTTATCCAACTCTAGTGTGTGTGCATTGTTTTAAAAGGGAGTGCTTGTTCACTAATGTAGTAGTTCTCTGAAAAGCAAAAACCAGAAGATCACATAAGGAACATCACCATATAATTAGCTCTCACAATTAGTTAAAGACTTACTGTGACGATAGTCACCAGCAAGGAAACCCCACTGCTTACAGACAAATGGAAAAAAGTCCCTTTTCAAAAGAAAATCTCAAGATAAGAGATTGTCAAAATTTCAAGATAAAACAAAAACTAGCATCCCTCTTGTCACCTAATAAAACTAAAATGCTCACTTAAATAGTTGCAGGATTTATCTTCTAGTATCTGCTCATATTTGGTTTACATACAAAGGGTTTCTTCTTTTCCATAGTTCCAAGACTAATTTGGACCTTTCTTTGTAATTCTCACACTATAAATTAAGAAAGCAAAATAAACCATTTCCAGGACATATCAGAGGTTGAAAAATACAAAAACAAACAAAAAAACACTAAAATGATCACACCTATACCAAGCTATGTAAACAGGCTGGGAAGGGACTCAGACAGGGCATGAAGGTCAAAGATGACTTTGGCCTTATCTGTGAAGTTTCACTCATTTACAAGAAGAATATTCAGATGTTAAGTATAACATAAAAATTAAGAAAGTACACAAGAGAAAAATCAAAGTGTAATAAAACATACATAAATAAAAACCAAGTATTTCTTCATCAGTTTACAGCACAGTGTTCCACTTTGGTGGCCAGAGATCTACCAACATGATCTGTTAGAATTCAAAGGGCGGAGAGAGGAGGCATTCTTCAGCCTGCTTAGTATAGAGATGCATGGAAAAAGCTATGGAGACGCTCACATTGACCTTGTGGTTGCTAGAAGAGAGAGAAATGTACATTATTAGTAGTGTACTGACCCAGAGGATCTGACAAATAAATGCTTCAGACTGTATTTATTCCACACTTTAAGTAGGAATGCATTTCAATGACAGTTCCCATTCCATTTTTTGATGGTAATTTTCAGTAAAAAGCACTGTACCTTTAAGTTTTAAATATAAAAAATGACACTGATTAACCTTTAAAATGGTGCCATTTAATCAAAGCAAGTAGATCTTTAATGGGTTTTAAATGGACTAATAAATCACAAGATTTTTTTCAACACAGAAATAAATGAAATATTCGCGGGAGAAAATCCCATTATTTCTCTCGGAGTGTTTATATATGTGAGGATGGGCATGAGGAGAGGTGACAGCATCCACACGAAGTTATCCTCCACGTGACTATGATTTGGAAGGTGACACCTTGCTGTTTTTCATGCTAACTTCTTAATTTGTTAACTTCTTCTGTGTGCTCAGGAACAAGACCAAGTGGCTACATTGGTATGTTTTCTGGAATCTGGACAAATTTTGTGACTGGGACTAAGAAACATAGTGGAGCATCACGTAGAAGGCACTTGATATTTCTCCCTAGAAGAAACTGATCAAAGAAAAGGAGTATGCTTTGCTTTCTCCTCAGATGTAAAGGAAGGACCAAGCAAACCTCAGTCTGGTAAAGTGCAGACTGGACTCCCTGTGTTCAGTGCTCAGTGTTTGGGTAAATAACCCATTGGTTTGCCTCTAGAGGCTGCATTCTGTATGCTTCTCAAAGATGGGCAGTTCTGTGTTAGCACTATAACATATCCTCTGCCTGGCTTAGGGTTGCTTGATGCAACCCTAAGTAAAGGAACTGGATAAAACGTGACAGCTTGATAATGACACAGTAGCTGTGCTTTTCCTTCAAACCAAGTACAGACTTTGGCATAGGAGAACAAGATGCCATCCATAAGAAATTGATGTTCAACTCCAAATAGCCATCACAGGACTGGCTGAGGAAGGTGCCAGGGTAGGGCTGCAAGTTGAAGAAAGGAGGAAAGAATAGAGGGACCTGCACATCCCAAAGGGATTAAAAATTCGGCAGGGTGTACAAATGAAAGAGCTCTTCGGCCCGCCCTTAATGACAGCCACCATTTTTGAGCACTTACAACATGGTAGGCACTAAACTGAAAGTTCTGGGGGCACTATCTCATTGAATCTATGTGACTCAATAATGTTTAGGTAATTAATGTCACAATTTTACAGATAAGGGAACTGAAGAACGGAAACATAATAAAATTCACTCAAGGTCACACAGCTGGTAAGTCAAGATTCAGATTTAGAATAATGCAGTTTGGGAGGGATTCTCATCTCACTTCCCCACCAGACAAGTCTATATCCATACTATGCTTGTCTGCAGGTTAAGAGTGTGCATTCTCCCTATCCCTCACCAAAGTGAGCCTTCCACCTGCACTGTTCATCACATTTCATCCTGGAACTTTCTCCTTTAATTATGTCCCCTCTCCTCTAGGCTCAATCGCTCCATTCTAGTGTCTTCTTCCCCATCAGTCTTTGAAAGTGCTCAAATCTACCCCCCTCCCCAAATCAATTCCTTGACCCCCTTGCATTTTCTCTCAACACTCTGTGCTGGGAGAGTTGTCTATACTTGACTTTGCCCATCTCCTCTCTTGCCCCTGCAATAGGAATCTGCCCCGGTACGCCAGAAACTGCCTGTGTGTTCTAGTAATAGACAAATCATATGGACACTTTTCAGCACTCGTCTTACCATGACCTGAGGTCTCTGGCTCTAATGATCGCTTGTTGAAACATTATACCCTTGTCTTCTGAAATATCAGCCTGTTTTGCCTCTGCTCCTAAGTAGGCTTCTACACCAGTGGCTCTTTCCTTATATGCTTCAAGAAATATTGGTGTCACTTGGTGTTCCACCTTTGTCATTTTTTTCTGTTAACGCTCTACGCACTCTCTGGATGCTCACAGTCTCTCACGGTCTTAAACGGCCCTGCATGTAGTGATGATTCTTTACTCTATACCACCCGACCCGTATTTCTCCTCTGAACACCAGAGCTATACATCTCATTGGGTATTAGACAATACTGACCACATGGATACAAGCTGTAACCTCAAACTCAACCTATTCAAAGCTGAGCTCATTATGTTTTACCACCATTCTCTACTCCAAAGTCACTTTTAGTCTGAATGCCATTCATATAAGTCAAAACTCTGGAAGTCATTCTTGATACTTCAATCTGCTTGACAGCCTTTTTTTCTTCCCTCTCTTAAATAGCTCTTCAATCTGCCGAATCCTCTCTAAATAGACCATATCACTTTGCCACAACTCAGGCCCTTGCCACTCTTGACTGGGCTAATGAGACAGCCTAGGTCTTCTGTCTCCAGTCCCAGGCTCTCCCTTTATAATGAGCTCTCTTCATTGATTGACCTTATAACAGTATCTGCATAAACCCTTCCCTGACTTCCCACTGCCAATTTTCTTAGCCATACTGTCAAAGATCTGGCACTAATTCCCTTTTCAACCCATCTCCCACCCCTGGCCCCATTGTCCCCATGTTTCCTGCATGACTGAGTGTCCTGAGCATGCTGTAATTTTTCACAGCTCTGGATATTTTCACACCCAGGTTTTTTTTTTCCACCTTGGATACCCTTTTCTACCAAGAAAACATCTATTTTCCCTTCAACACCCCACAGAAACAGGAATTATTTTCTCCTTGAAACAGTTTTGGGCTTTCCCAGACAGACACCAACACTCCCTTCCTTGATTGTATATGCAAATTGTATGTAGTTTTTAGCATTTACACTTTATGCTATATTATAATTTTATCTTTATATGTCTACCTCACTAGACTTTGAAATCAAAAGCTATCTTTTCAATCATTTTGCTATTTCCCGTACCCAACACAGGACCTCCCAGACAGTAGGTGCTTAATAAATGATTATTGAACTAAGCTTGACATTTGATGGATAAGACCTTTAGTGTTAAGCTTAAGAAAATAAACAGGCAATCTCAATTATTTTGAAAATAATCAGTATGACTTAGAAGTAATTTAGACACAGAACAAATGAGATTTATTTTGGTGATCAATAAATTGGAAGTCAGGAATATATGAGTATAGTTCCAGAGACTGTAGTGTCACTAACTAAGTAGAAGTTTTTGGACAGATCACTTATCTCTGCTTGGTCTAAGCATTCCATCTGTACAGTGAGGTGAAAAAGATAATCTCTAAAATCTTTCTAGCTTTCACGTATCTATTTTGTTTTGAGGTCATAACTGAACACATAGGGCGGACACTCAAAGATAAGGATAAATCTGACAAACAACTGACCTACCAAACAAAAAATCCTATTTGTTGTATATAACCACAGATATATGTTAAGTAAAAAGGCATAACAAATTGCTTCTAACCATCTTCTCAGTAGTATTTATATAACTAAAAATTTTCATACTTAGCTCTAAAAATTTCCCACAAAACTGTCCTAGAAAACAGTCATTTGGCTAGGAAATATATGCCTTTCTAGACAGATCAAAGGCATCTCTCTATCTTTTCCCACACATTTTCGAATCAAGTACACAATCATATTATTATTTGCGCTTCTAAGTTTTCCCCAAATATATCAAATTTGCCTTTGATTCCACAGACCCTGAATATTTATGTACCTTTCAAGTCCGTGTAGTTTATTGAAGAAAGAACGCAGTTCAGTCACATCTATTAAATATTAAGTATTTTGCTGCAAAGGCAGACACAGGTACATAGCCTTGTGATCACAACCTCCAGAGATACAAACATGATGTTTCCCTCCCTCCCATAAGGTTGCAAATAGGAAAAAAACCTGACTTAAAGAAAACTGACTTAAATAACGTGGTGAGTAATAAGGTGGTGTTAAAATGAAATGTGTTTGAAGTTGCATATTCTATCCCAAGGAACGCCGTCGTAATTCATAGTGATTAATGTTAATGTCAAAAATATTAAAGAAAGTAATAATGATTTGTATCTTTATGTAATGGGCTACCCTTTCTTTGATCTTTTATTCCCTTTGATCAATGAAATTAATGGCAATAAATTTCAAACTAATAAAAAGGAGCTCGTCTTCACCCAGCACCCTGGTCAGCCTGTGGGTATAACTGCCACAGGAGGTCAGAGAGACAAATGCTAAGGCTTGTGTTAAAAAGGGATCAGATAATTTTATGACCATTAATAACATTTCTCATGCTGCAAGTGCATACACAGATAAGGGGAATCCTGTTGTCCTTCTGGGCTCAAACTAATTACCTTCTGGGTCACAAAGACACTGCTGGGCCAGCACACAGCATGGGTCACTTGTGCACATTCAGAGGGGGACTTTGCTTCCATTTCAGTGGAAACAAGGTCATCTGAAAACCATCTAAAAACTAAAAAAAAAAAAAAAATTATGGTACT
Source organism: Cynocephalus volans (assembly GCF_027409185.1). NCBI lineage: Eukaryota > Metazoa > Chordata > Mammalia > Dermoptera > Cynocephalidae > Cynocephalus > Cynocephalus volans. The sequence goes on along the minus strand of NC_084461.1, from coordinate 148,176,193 downwards.
TCCTCTTTGATTTGTAATTTAAACAAAACAAAACAAACAAACAAAAAAAACCAAACCAAAACAAAAAAACCCATAGAACACATAATTTCATACAGCATGGAAATTAAAATGGATTTTGTTCCCCAGATTCCTCAGGTTACAAAATTCAATATTTTTTCATTAAAGCTTAACTGTTCAAAATGTTTTGGTGTCCCTACTTTGCTAGAACCCTGAGCACTTCAGAGTTTGCCTATTAGGTAAGGGGACACTTGGTGGTCAGGGTGAAGATGAATTATGCTCACAGTCAAGAAAAATCAGCATATGCATGTTTCTCTAGCTCAAGTCCACAGTAGCAGCATCTGTTTCAGGAACTGCGCTTCCCTAGGTACTGGTGATGGTTGTGGATTTCTGAAACCTTTAGTTAGTGTTGGTTGCATAAATTATGGCCAGTTGAAGCTGTCTTCTTTACTAAATGTATTACTTAGGACATTTCATAGGTATAATTCTGTTACCTCTAATGAGATTCATATCTGCACTGATACTAGTGATTAGTGCCAGATAAATGTTGAATACACCCAGTGCACCCAGTATAGGCTGTCTTATCACAACTTCAATGCCAATGGCTGAGGTAATGCATAATGATTACATGATTCACCACCTACATGCCTGTGGCCATTTGTTTGTGTTCTGCTCCCTTTTCAGCAATTGCTTGATGTGCTGTAGAAAAGAGAATACATTTTACTGGTATCTAATAACCTAAGGGTTAATAAAAACTGACCACCACATTGCTAAATCATTCTATCCACTGCTCTCAACAGCAGAAAATCACGATTCTCTTAGTAGACTTGTAATATACAGACACCATTTACTCTCATAAAACAGCAGGAGTATAGCTCTAGTTGGCTTTGATGTCAGAAAATTCATGATCAAAACCAAATTATTTCAAAGATTCATTAGAGCTCAATGTATTTATAGTCTTCTAACTACAGTAAAGCAAGATTAATAATTGTCAGTGGGGAAAATATTATACATATAATATTTGGCATTTATTAAAATACATTGTATAGAAATCTATTTTTTTTTTCCCTTTGCATGATAACACATTTTAGACCTTCACAAGGAAAAAGACTTGTTGGAAAAGAAGGGTTTTCCAGAACTACACTTTCACACAGAGACCATAAGGGATAAATGGATAAAGAGCTCTCTTGTTTATCTGCTAGTGTGGTCTTCTCACAGGAACTCTGGCATCTCACCTCTGTTCTGCCAAGTTTTTTATTGGCTCCTGTGTTCCTGACCCCAATCTCACCAGTTACTGTCTACTGTTTCAGTTTAGTGCTTAGACTTAAGGCCATGCATCTCACCTGGAGACTTCATCTCCAGCTTTTTTCCAACCCACTTCAAGCTTCTCTCAATTGTTCACTTGATTTCATGATTAACATCAAGGCTTACCTCCTCTAGAGCCATTGACCCATGTTTTTGACAGTGGAAAGGTCTGGGATGGTAATATGAATTAGGGATGATCATCAATTAAAACTATAAGAATACTTGCAATCACCAAAATGAGCAGGTTCATGAAAGAATGGAGACAACGAGTATCTACAGTTCTTGGAAAGTTTTGCTGTAAAGTAGGGAAGAGAGTTGGGGTGTTGGCTATATAGAAGTGTAAGATGAAGAAATTTTTCTTATATAGTAAAATATATAACAGTGTGTTTGAAAATACCTACAGATGAGTGAATGAATCCTATAAACCCTATTTCTGCTGCCAGAGAGAAGGCAGTGTCTCTATGTTAATAGAAGGACTCCTGTTATAAATACCAGAATCAGAAGATCATTAGAATCTCCATTTGGGGACTAACCCCCCAAAGAGACAAACAAGATGCAGAGACATGTCTTCAAGCACAACTCTCAGGATGTATGTAGGTGAAGTGTTAACCGAGGAGGTTAGCAATTGTACTTTTCTTTTTTCATTTATGGTAAGAAAAGATTAACCTCTTTGTACAGAAAATTCATTTCAGAATCTTTAGTTATTTTATTTAGAGTTATGCTCATAACTGGAAAAATAAAAGTCTTTAAAGTGAAACCAATGCAATGCAGACATAAGGCTTCGTATTATAGGTGCACAGATGTTTTTGGTAGCACTGAATCAAAATTTGATGTTGCCTCAATCTTCTGCTTTTGTAATTAACATTGCATTCATTCATCTTCTGTTTTGTTTCCAGTTGCTACCTGCAACTGGAAACAAATGCAAAATTTGGCTACCCAACTGCACTACGGGCAGCAGCCGTAATGGTCTCAGATGAACAAACATGTTACCACCAGTGCTATTTCTGTGAGCACAGGTGCCTAGCCCGCAAATTACAGTGCGAACAGCAGAGGTATAATGGTCTGAGGTTCCTGGCCAGTAAGGGCCTCTTTGAGGACACCCTATTAACACCTAGAATGTCCGCATTGGCAAGGGAGCCTAAGGTTATTAAATTCAAGAATCTCCCCATTGTGGGGTCCATTCCAGCCTACCCTGCATTTAGCTAGTCAGTCTCTGCCTGCAAACATTTAGAGAGAGCAGCTCATATCAATCCCATAGGAACACCTGATTCTGGTATTTAGAGGCAGCTCTGAACATATTAAAGTTGTAATTTAAGTTGGTGTATAATCTCCTTCCCTAGAATGCTTCTGATTGACTCTATGAAGACTTATGGAATTAAAGTCTTTCTTCCATGATATATAAATTTAGGCACCAAATTCTCTTTACATGTGTTATTTTACGGGCTAAATATGTTCCTTGCTCCTATATCTATTCCTCAGATGCTAAGGATCTCAAATCCTTCATCATCTTGTCACCTTCTCTTGACGTTTACAATTCCTATTAAATTTCTCTGCAGCTAGATTTGGCTTTATTTCCACAGACCAAAGAGACAAAAAGCAGATAGCAAATAAAGGCTGAGTGTGCTAACTCCAAGGAGATTTTGAGCTATTTCGCTGAGAGAAAGTCGCATCACTGACTTTATATTCTTGATAATCTCTAAAAGCACAAAGGTAATGTCAGGTTGAAAGAGCAGAATCACACAAGGTGTAAGGTGAAAAAAAACTAGTCTTTACCGTCACCCCATTCAAGCCGATTCTTGTGGGGATGGTCCTTCTCTGCCGTTAGGGACTATCTAGGCCAATTCCATGACTTTTCTAATCACTCTCAGATAAGAAAACTCCTTAAGTGGCTTTTAGTTAACAAAACTCTCTTATTCAGTAGTTAAAATATCCACTCCAAGATACTAATCAAAACTCTAACGTTCATTAAAGTTAAATGGTAAAGCCTCTTCCCCCTCAGGCCTTCTCCAAGCCTAAAATCCATAGTCATGGAGAATGGTCATGGGTCTCTGCATCTCTGTTGCTCTGTATTCCTCCTCTTCCCCCAGTTCCAGCTCTGCTTCTTTCACAGTTGGAGTAGAGAAGCAGAGAAGCGATAAAAGGTACACGGTGTGAAGTGCTCACTTGACTAGCACTGCTGTAACCTGGCCTTGGAGTCCTTTGGTCATGGAGATGTTGAACGCATGCCTGTGCTCTCTGCTATTATGAGGACCTCTCATCTGCAGATCCCCCTAAAGGAAGCCAATGTCTCTACTGGCTGCAACTAGGAATGTCCCTCAATCTTTATCCCTCAGATGTCTCTGGTCTCTTTGCCTGTCTTGCCTTCTAGAAGGCCTCCTTTGGGAAAGTTTCCTCCCACACAGCCCACAGAAAACACAAATCCTTTCCTTCAGCAGACTCTGAAAACACAGGCCATTCCCCAAGCAGCCCCTCTCCTTACTCCCTAGTCTTAGCCAAGTTGTCTCATCTTCTCTGTTTCAGGAATGGGCTCAGAACTACACTGTGTGCCTTGGAGACTGAAGAGAACCTAGGCCAATCACTTCTTGAAGACTTACTGTGGGCCTGAGGTGGCAGCCTCACTCCTCCACCTTCACCAGACCCTGAGACTCACTTCTGATGAATTACCTTCCATTGCAAGTTCTTCCCTCTGCCTCTTCAGCCTCTTTTATAGAAAGGAGGCAGGTGGTCATCTAAGAATGGCAGAACCTGTTCCAGGCACCTCTTCTGCAAGTTTTGCTTAGTTGGACTAAGACCCTGTGATAGAATGGAATTAATTGAGGTCTGCGATGGAAAGGGGACAGAAAGCATCCCAATACAACTTCCTGCTACATCTACAAACTAAAAATAACTGGCAATGAATCCATAAGAAGTTGTTCTTTTTTTTGGATATATTTGAGCAAGAGTCTAAATGACGAACTTAAGCATAAAAATCTCCAAATCATAGAACTTAGTGAAAAAATAGTAATAAATAGAACTGATTTATAGGACCTGAGGTCAGTCAAGAAAAATTTTCTCCTGAAATGATCACCTAAGTGCCTCCAGAAATAAAATTATCATAATGTCGCTTAAAGCTTGCAGAGCAGTGATATCACAGTGTTGCTTTTCTAGAGTGTAGAAAATAGTAAAGTTTGTGAAGTGACTAGCTTAAATCTTACTCAACATACAACCCAAAATGTCCTTACCAGAACTGAACAAATGAGTCTTCACATTTATTCATTATGCCCTTAACTTTTTTTGAAAATAAAAACTAAGGATCCACAAATTCTTATTTCCAAACCAGATGCAGTTCAAGAAAGAAACAGATTGTTGAAAATGGGATTGAAGATCCCAAAGCAAAATAGAATTTAAATGGCACAGTGTATTCAGTGTGGGAGGGTCTGCCAACTCTCACTTAACATCTTCATTAATGATCTAGGCCAGAGAAATAAACAGCAAGTTAATTAAACCTACAGGTAATATTAAATCAGTATGAGGGGCAAAGACTGGTGAGAGATAATAGGAAGCCCTTGGAGGTTAGGAACAAAAGCAGCAAATAAAAAAGAATTCGAGGAAGTGCATATATTTAACAGAATAAGGCCCCTGGAAAACAGGACAGCTGAAAGCAAATTCAACTGATTATGCAGACAATTAAATACATCCTAGATTCAGTGCCTCAGGAAAATAATCACCAACATCATTTGGACTTCCCACTCTGAGATATAAAATAATAATAGGTAGGGGGAGAAATACTTCATAAAGAAAAACCTCAATCCTAGGGGAAAAATTGTTTGCATTCAAATGGAATATAGTGAGAATTCAAAACAATGATGTTTTATTGCTATAATTTGAGAATTCATGATATAACTTAAATTGAGAAAAAATTAATACTCTGTATTTAAATGTGATAATTATTTTTTTGGTCTACAGAGTAAAAATATTAAGATTTTTAAGGGTATAATTTATAAGTAAGCTATTTTGGAAATGCTTAATAATTATTCAAAACCAAATAAATGAGGTAAAATAAAGAAGAAATATAGCCTGATACAGTCTGGTCCCTACATACTGCTGAACTTTATCCCTTTCCAACCCTATCTGTATGACCCAACCACTGGCTTTCTTCCCGGTCATTAAGGCAAGCCTCAAGCCTGGACCTGCCTCAGGGCCCTTGCACTTGCTTTTCCTGCAGCCTAGAACACTCCTCCTTCTAGCCCTTCCCCAGGCTGGTGTCAGGTCAAATGTCCTCTCTCCAGATGGCCTTCTCAACCATCATACCTAAAGTCGACCTTCCTACCAAGTCACTATCTCATTTTCACCCTGTTTCATTTTAATTTTCTTTACTTAGCACTATCTATCCTATCATCCATTCGTTGTTTGTTGACTTGTGTAGTTTCTGTTCCCTTTTCCCCATCCCTTGGATATAAGGTCTATGAGGCTTCTTATCTCCTTCACTAGCATATCCTGAGACTGAACAAAAGCTCCTGGCATTTGTCAGCCCTCAGTATATAGTCACTGAATAAATAAGTATATATAACCTAGCTAATAGTTGAGAGATTGTGAAAATACTACCAAGAATAGAAGAGAGTAGATGTAACATAGAAACTGGTGGTGAATAACATAATTACCAATGTCTAACAGCAAAGAATCTGAATTTAAGTTGAAGTTTTAAATAAAGAGATGCATTAACACAAATTCTTCAGAGTGATTAAACTTGCCAACTCTGTAATTATGCATTTGGTCATATCAGTCCTCAAATAATAAAATTTTGAGGATCACTCATCTAATAGCATCAAACCAATGTCTATATTAACTCATGAAAATTCATATGAAGTTAACTACCATGCGGTTACTTCCAGTTTCATTTTTTTTCAATAGAGTGGAATTAATGTCTGCAACCTAATGAAATATGCTGCAATTAAAGAACTACTATGCATAGTAATATCTCTGCTTGTATATATTTCAAACAGAGTCTGTGGGGACATTTCAGAAATGGAAAGAATGAAAAGCAAAATTAAATTGCTATTAAGGTTTAAAATTGCAACTGGGTACCTAAATACAAAGTCAGTCTATGAAAAACTGATTGCTTAATATAAACCCCACTCGTCTTAAAACATTATTATATACATGCAGGTTTATTGTATATTCATAAGGAAATATACCTTGGCCCACAAAGCAAGAAATATTAAAGCAGGTCATTTATAACAGAAACCCAACAATATAAAAGTTTTTGTTTCATGTTAAATGTTCCAGAGAACATTTTTCCCCTTTGAGGAGGAACACTTGGAGTCTTAGAAGAGTACTAATCTTACTGTAGCTAATAGTTCCTGTGACTAGAGCCTCAAATCAAGTGAAGTGCAGTACAGTAGCCAATCAATGGCTTTCAGACTCAAAGAAACTCAGAAATTATCAATACAGTTGAAGAGTCTCTTGCAACAACCATTGGAGAAAAATAATAATAATTCAAACTAATTTTCCTGAACTACTTAAACTAATTTCACGTGAATACCTGCCTCTCTCTTAGCCATCTTTATTCCTGACCATCAGAAGTAGTACAATGTTGTGAAGTCAATTCAGGACAATGAATTATTATGTCATCTAATTCTTATACATGTAACTTAAGTGAACCTGTGGAAGGATAAGCCAGTCTTTGCTGCAGAATCCTCAAGGTTGGTAGGCAGCAGGAGTCATCGATAGTCGGTTGGAGCATTATGGCTGATCTGGGATTAGAAAGCCACATAGAAATATCCAATGTCATCTTCCTATTTCCTGATTTAGTCAAGATCTGCTTCAGGTTTTCTCCATGGAGCTTAGAACAGATCTCTCTAATTTTCTTTCTCAAACTGCACCTCCTCAGGATGCATCAAGCCCCTACCTGCTACAGCCAACTCCTATACATAGCATTTTAGCGGAAGGCTAGTCTTAGATAAATAACTATTTTCATGATTATCTTGAGGATTTAGAAAATTTAAGGTACATTTGTAGTCAGAAAGTCTCATATATTCTATTAAGAATAGACTTGAAAAATGGCTCATTCAAAAGATTTTCATCTTATTTCTTTAAATATTTGTTTCATTTACGGTGCAAAAAAATCATAAAAATCTATGCATCCTAAAATATGATATAAGAATTTTATGTTGTAGCATCATTTGTCATGTCTAAAAACTCTGAACACCAAACCTCATCCTCCCCACAATGTACTGAGTTACAAATGTTAAATGACAGGTGCTGGCAGTGTGTCTACTTATATTTGCTAACAACAAAAATGCTTCCCCTAATGAGTATCAATGTTACCCAGAATAATACAATTAAGTTACTTATGTTCATATGCCTACCTTCTTTCAAGTGATGTCATTTTAAAAGTTTCATTTTCATCTCTTTTTATAATTAGGAATAAAAAGTCTATAATATATTTTCATATAAAAGACAAGAAGAGAAAGCACAAAATCAGTGTAAAATAAACTGAAACTGACTACCTGGCTTTCACTCTTTAAAATGCACCTTCAAGAAAAATAAATATCAAATGAAATAGCCAACATATCTTTTAAAGGCTATTCATCAGTGCTAAAGACAACGATCAGCTTGCCATAATGATCTTCATATCTAAGGAAGACAGACAATACACGACAACACAATGCCCAAATCTACAGCTTGAAAGTTGGAGTTCAAATGGATAAAAACTGAACTTGGGCCAAACTTTATCCTAGTCATCTTGTTCCATTAATCAAGTACAAGAATATCTATACATCAGCAATGTTATATATTAATTCCGTTTTATTGGACCAAATTGCATTATTTCATGAAGTGAACTTTCTTCAAAAAAATGTGAATTATGTATGTGCTTCATCACAATATACCATTGACTCCAACTTCTAACCTGCATCTCTCCTTTTGATCTAACACTTGTCTGTCCAGCATGTGACACTGAGAAAGTTATTCCAGCAAGTCTATGCCCTTTTGACTTTTAACTTGTCTCTCAATGAAGTTTTCCCATTGCCCTTCCCAGATGAACCTACTCAGTATTGCATCTAATAATTACACCTCAAGTTTCGAGGTGAAAAAGAAAGTCATTTAGGTGAGAATTTTATCTGTAAGAGCCTTGTATTCACTAGAGAAACTTCGAAACAGATACAAGATGGCAAGAATAAAGGTGACAAAATCCTTCAGCTGAGTTAGAAATAAAGTATGTAAATAACTCTGTGATACATCACAATTTCTATAAACATCAAATGCAAAAAGAAAACAATATAGTAACCACAGTTTCAATGCAGTTGCAACTTGCTGCCCCAGGGTGAGAGGAGAGGGGGGCAAGAGAGGGAGAAGAATCCAATCCAACTTTTCATTGCATGACTCATAGACATATATATGTTCTCTCAGCCAAGTATTTATTAAAAATCCTCACCCAGTCTCTTATAAACAATTTGAGAACTCACACACTACAATATTCATAGCCGTGTTCAAGAAGTGACCTTCTGAGCTGACTTTATTATGAGCTATAAAGAGAGCTAGCTAATAAAACACAAGGCCATTTAGTTGATTTCCTAGATTTTACTTTCTAGGCTTTTCATCCCCTTCGAAAAGCCCTCTGACCAATGATCAATACTGTTTTGTGACTCACTTTTGATAATACAGAAGCCCAAGAGCAAAGGCGGCAAAAACATATATCCCACTGAATACTAAGGACAGCATTCGACCTGAATTCTAAGGACAGATTTGCAGATTGTGGCACTAAGCATCTCTATTGTGGCTTATTTGTTGTTCAATTACATGCATGCAATTTTTTGGTGGTTTTACTCTTGAGTATGTATTTTACAAAAACTCATAAAGTTCTTAAAATTAGCTATACCTGTAATCTTATAATATTCCCCAGACTGTGAGTAAAATTGTACTTATTCATTTAAAATTAATATCCTTTTCTTGGTTCTCTGTGGAATTCTGACAAAGCATTGAATCTAATGTTCACATACCTGGGTGTCTGAATCCAGCAATCGTGGCTAACTATCGTCTAACTATGGTAAAGCAAGATTAGAAAATGCCCTGCTGCTCACAGCCTGAACCTATGAAATGAACCTGCACGCAAGTCATTTTCATAGGAAGAAGAACTGAACAATTCACAAAACTGTTAAAGAATTCAAAATAGGCAACAGAATAAAAGGAGGTACGTGGAAGAAGAAATCTTTCCAATTCTAACAAACCATTCATTTTGTTTTTGTTATAAGTTTATATGTACCCATGAAGTTGTCCTATTTCAGAATCAACTACTGACTCAAGAACTCAGATGACTGCAAGTTTACCAGCTAGGTGATGTTTATGGGAATCCAGGCTCAGGCTTGCCATTTCTCAAAAATTCAGACCTTTTTTTAATGTGAAACTTCGAACACTAAAATTCTCCATAGCTTTGGTTGAAATAAAGCTTACCAAAGTCGGATATTCAACTGAAAAACAAATACTCTCTGTTTCTTCTAACGGAAGATTACATGAAATGGATATTTGGGATCCTGAACTTAAGCACTACTCTGAAGAATGAGCCTTTTAGAAAATCTTTCCCTTTTCTGAGTCTCAGTTTTCCCACGTTTAAAGGGAAGCTTTTATTAGTTCCCAAATGCCTTTCTGGGGGCTAGCTCCTCAGAAGACCTGGATCACCTGTATGAGTATGTTCCTAAGTCCAGTTCAGTTCTACTGAATCCAAATGGCCAGAGTTGGTGCCCAGGAAGCTGCATGGCTGACCTTCTTAGGGGATTCTGATGCAAAGCCTGCAGGTGGCTAGGTACAAGACTACACAACCTAGATTAAAACCCTTCAGCTCTAACACTCTACACCACCCCACTGAACCCTGCAGGAAAGGATCCCTAAGAAAGAGGGAGGAAGAGGTGGTAAACAAAGGGTGGCCAGTGGGCATCAGCAGTGGTTACATGTAGGACCAGAGGTACCACCTCTTCTTACAAAGCTCCTTCCCTTTCCTTCTGAGGACTATCCCAGCCCCTGCTGGTAGCCCAGCATTTCTCATGTTCCTGCTACTATAGAAACAGAAGCCAAGAGGAGAAGCAAAGATGCAAACACAGAGTGGGCTCCTAAAAGTGGGGAAGGATGGAGAGATGTCAGAAGAAACAAGGAAGCAAATGGACATGAAGAGGAAAGAGCAAAGCACTTAGGTCGGAGGCCACAAGCACATGTGTCTGCAGGGAAAAGGCAAGTAATAAAAAATAAAGCTGGGTAAATGGAAAACAGAGAAAGCATTGAGGGTCATAGGGACAGGTCTATGTGATCAATCCGTCTAAGGGGGTGACAAGCCAATTGCAGTTTCATGGAATAAGAGCCCAGGGCTGCCGTATCTGCCAATTTTTTCAAGAAATTCTAGAAATTTAAATTTTATTTTATTTGAAAGTCCCAGCATATAAAGGTTAATAATTAATCAAAACTTTTTTTAAAAACTGCACCAACCAAGTCAGCCTCCAGCTTGATCTACTGCCCGGGAAGATGTGTGCGTTGTGAGAAGATGGTCAGTGAAGACGGAGGGATCCCAGGAAGAAAAACGTGATGTAGAACAAACGAAAAGTAATAGTTTTGCAATTACAATTGAACAGAGGACTAGGAAATTATTAAAGATTAGCTAGAATGTTCGGTCGACCACTGACAATCACAGATTTAACTTATTAGTTTTTGAGAAATCACTGTCTGTTCTTGTCAAAATCGGAAGAACACCCATGTGGCTGTTTGTGATTTTGCCATGATAAAGCTTCAGAGCACAAGCTATAGAGCTGCTCCCAGGAGTGAGGAATTTGGGTAACTAATGAAACCCCACTGGGACCCTGCCCGGCACCCACTTTGCAGTCCTCATAAGTGGAAAGTGTTACACAAACGGAATAAAATGTTTTGCTTTTTTTAACTCATGAAAGATGGTTGTGAAAATAATAAACTAACATTCTCTGAGGACCATGTTTTGAGTGTGCAAAGCTTGTCAGAACCATGAAAAACCAAGACTTCAGTCCCTGGCGTACAGCACTGGACAAATGTCAGCAATTATTAACATCCCTGATAATAGCTCCATGAGGAAGAAATTAATATTATTCCAGTTTTAGAGATAAGGAAACTGAGATTAGAGAGCTTGATAAGTGACTTGCCCATGTGCCAAGGAAGCAGCGGCACTGTTTGGGAGTTTCCACTCACTAGTCTACACTCCTAGAGCTGGGGTGTGAAGAGAAAGGGCAGGCATCCGAAACAGTGGAGATGTTGAGCTCCTCCCCTTCCACCCTTCCAAAATGTTTCAGATCAACTAAAGCATTGATTTTACTGTATCTTTCGACTCATCAGAGGTTAAAAGAGGTTGTTCAAAATTTTTAGTTATTTTTTATTCCATTTTATAAAGAAAAAGTTGTGCTTGCTGTGTTTATGACCTTAAGAGCAGGCAAAGGTCAAGGGTCTGTATTATTAGATGGAATATCAGGTAAAAAGAAAATACTTCTGTTCAGCTTTCTAGAGCAGAAGTTATAATGCAACAAGGAAATTTATTCATTTGGAAACTCATCCTCTGATTGCAAATACCCAGTACATATAAGCCTTACAATTAAAGTGACTTGCCTAGCTTGGATAAAAAGACTCAACTTAAATACTACTCTGCTTAACTGATCAAATTAGACTGCTGAGTTACAATTTTTCATGTCCCACTATGAAGAAGATTAAGGAATGTTTTTCAAAGCTTCAGTGATAACACAGAAAATCCATAATAAAATGCAAACACAGATTTAAATAATTTTAGACCTGGAAGGGTACCTATAAGAAATTTCTGTAACTCTCATATAATAAGTTAGGAAATTTAGATCTAGAAAGAATGAGAACCCAACTTCCAAATCACATTGCTTCATAAGTGACAGAGTGTAGACAACTTGGGACAGAGGCTATTGACCACCTCCTAGATGAAAACAACGTAGATTGTTGTTACTGTAATAAGGAGACCCACTGAATTTGATTTTATTTTCGAAGGAAAAAATACATGAAAGAAAAGTTAAATATGACTACTTGATATATATAGTATATTATATATCAGGATGAGTTGATATCTAAATAACATATATATTAAGCAGTCATATTTATATATACTATATATACATGTTTTATTTGGTACATATAATATATTGAGTTGGGGGGGGGTTGGCAGCTGGCTGGTATGAGGAACTAAAGCCTTGACCTTGGTATTTAAAGTCAACACTCTAATAATATATTGAGTTCTTACACATTTACAAAAAATACAAACACTCACCTATAAAAATTGGCCAAAGAAATTTAGAAAAGAAATATTGATCAAAGATACAGAAATCAAAAGGATTTTTTTTTGTACATTGGCAACAATTAAAAACATGACAAAACACATTGTTGATAAAGACATGGGCAAATCATCATGAGATGTACTGTTGATATCTCTATAGAGATATGTGACAATATCAAAATATATAATGTGTATGTATACCCTTAGATTCATTAACTCCAATGATAGGAGTTTATTTAAAAAAAATTAGAGAGTTATCTAACAATACGTGAATAAGAATGTTCATTTTAGTATGCCTAGTAAAATATTACAACCAACTTAAATATCATATTGATAAAATAAATTATAATATATTTATTCTATGACATTCTTATACTACCATAAAAAATTATATTGCTCTGTATTCATAGGAATGATAGTAAGCTTCTGTAAGTGAGAGGACAAAAAAAAAAGATATTTAAAATATAAATGTGTGATCCCATTTACATAAAATTTTATATGATATGAATAAAGAGATGTCTGGAACAATATGCAGTAAAGTATTAACACTGATTATCTTTGCGTGGAAGATATTAGATGCTATTTACATTTTTCTTTACATGTTCCTGAATAATTTATATTTAATTGAAATTATTATGCATTATAATCAGGAAAAAAATCAATTAATATATTTTTAGTTTGAAGTTTTTCCAAAGCAAAATTACTTTTCCTAAAAAAGAAAAAAAAAAAAAAAAAGCACAAGATGATCTGTACCAATGGCAACATTTTTCAAAATAACCTTTAACATTTATCATTTTTTAAAAAGTAAACAGAATTATCTTTAGGATCCTAATATAATTTTAGATATAAAGTAAGTGCTAAAAGATAAGCTTCTTCAGAGGATTACTGGGCAAAAGGATATTTGAATTCATATCGAGACTTCATTACGATCTAGCCAGATGAACTGGGCTCAACCAAAAGGTCCCTAGACCTCATTTCCTAAAGCATTAAATGAGAAACTTGAATTTAATGCCTTCTGAAGGCATTTCCACCAAAAATAAAAAATAAATAAATAAATAAATAAAGAGTAACTCCCAAAATTTAGAAACACGAAATAATTGCTTGGTAATTTACATCCCCACAAAATGTCTTCCAACCCATTGTCTGAATACATCTCTAGGTTACATATGATGAAATTATATTTCACATTTTCTCAATGAGGTTATGGAAATTTAAAATTCTTTCAGAAATTTTTGAAGAAACTCATAAGAACTAAACAACATATAAATTCCTACTTCTGGGATCTTATTCCAATGTCAAAAGTTGATAAGTGATATTTTTTCTTTTACTTCCTGAGGGCTTTGCCAGCATCTTAGATATAATCAGGCATTTTCACCAAAATGCTGACTCATCTGAAAAAACTATCAGTGGACTCTGCTTCAAGTATTTCATTCACTATATGACTACCATGCTCCAGAAAATCCTGTTTACAACAGATGAGAATGTGGCTTGTACCTTCAGGCTTGAAGATCACCTAGTGTGGGGTTTTACCAAAAGTGGAAAACTTCCACACGTTTGTGAGTCAAAAGACACACATTTCAAGGCATTTATACATCTCACATCAAATAAAGCACTCAAGCCCCATCTTCAAAAATCTATAGGGGCCGAGCCCGTGGTGCACTCGGGAGAGCATGGCGCTGGGAACGCGGCAACGCTCCCGCTGCGGGTTCAGATCCTATATAGGAATGACCAGTGCACTCACTGGCTGAGTGCCGGACACGAAAAAGGCAAAAAAAAAAAAAAAAAAAAAAAAAAAAAATCTATAGGCAGCACTGGGAATCAGAAGAAAATGATCTAATGTCTCTATATAATAAAGACTTTAGATTTCTTTTGGAAGGATGGAGAGGGTGTGGAGTTGCACAGAGTAGATTTAACAGTGAAACAGAAGTCATAAGTTAATTGGTATACTTTCGCCAGAGAGGTAATGGTAGCAGGTATAACAAAATTGCTATATAAAAGTTATGATAAACAGCATCTGACATTAAGCTTCAGACTGAGAGTCAAGAGGGAATGCTGGAGACTGTGGCTAAAGGGGATAGCTCCAGCTCAGTTTAGCACATCATCAAGTGCAAATGCAGACTTTGGGTTGCAAATTCTTCGTTTTATTTTTTTCACTAGAAGCTGCGAATGTAAGTTCTATGCAAATTTACTTGATTCATAAATACTAGCAACCAATTTTTAACCCTATATGAACCAACACTGAACTGGGCAAAACAAAAGAGGATTATAGGTCAGAGTTGGTCTGTGGGCTGACCAGTGTGCAACTACTGGCTTAGGTAAAGAATACACAAAATACATACAATCAGTGCCCAAAGCAAAGTATCTTAAAGTATATATTAACATATGCATATTATCTTGTTTGATATCTTGAGAGAGAAAGATGATCATAAACACAGACATAAACATCTTTGTCCTTTCCGTGTATTTGTTTATTTAATGTAGAGATTCAACTGAGTTGAAGGATTAGATATGGAATAAGTGGAGTGGTATGTGGCAGAAGAAAGATCTAAATAACTCAAAATCTATCATACAGCAGGCACTGTACTAGGCACTTGACCTATTTTTTATACTTAATTCTAATGATAATATGGTAACAATTTTATTATTATTTTACAGTTGTGAAAGCTAAAACTGGCAGACTTTTCCAATCTGTAATCTCACAGCATGAAGTTGGCATTGAAATGCATTAATGTCTAACTACAAAATTAAAGTTTTAATTAATTTATTTATTTTATACAGGACTCTGTGATGTTGGAAAGTAGCTTGGATTAAGTCAAGAGCTTCACTGTCCTATAGGGCAACCATTAGCCACATATGGCTATTGAGCACCTGAAATGCAGGTAATGTGACTGAGAAACTTAGCATTCAATTTTATTCAATTTTATTTATTTATTTTTAAAATTTTTTTTGTGACCGGTAAGGGGGTCGCAACCCTTGGCTTGGTGTCATCCGCACCACACTCAGCCAGTGAGCGCACCGGCCATCACTATATGGGATCCGAACCCGTGGCAGGAGCGCCACTGTGCTCCCAGAGCCGCACTCTACCAAGTGAGCCATGAGGTCGGCCCCAATTTTATTTAATTTTAATTAGTTATAATTAAATTTTAAAATAATATTTAATTCAGTTATTGGAAAACTTAAATATGTGATTAACAACTTAGGTATGGAAATCTATTTTCTCAATCATAAATTTTATAAACTCCAAATATAAATTAAGTATTTCTGATGAACATTTAGCATCAGAACTGAGATGTGCTCTAGGAGTGAAGTATACACTAGATTTCAAAGACTTAGTATAAAAATGTGAAATATTTTAAATAATTTTTATACTGATTACATGTTGAAATACCTTGTACATTATTGGGTTAAATGAAATACATTATTAAAATTAACTTTATACCTGTTTCATTTTACTTTTTTAATGTGACCACTAGAATATATGTGGCTCATATTATATTTTTATTGGACTGCAAAGGTCTAGATCAATGTTTCTCACCCTGGATCAACCTTAGAATCAACTGGAAGCTGGATAAAAATATCAGTGTCAAGCTTATGATTTAATCAGCTTGGGGTAGAACCTGAGCACTTGTAATTTTTAAAAACGTGCCAGTGATTCCAATGTGCAGCCAGGATTGAGGTGCTACCCTAAAGAGACTGAACTTCATTCTGCAGGCAGTGAGAAGACGCTGAAGGGTTTTGAAAGAGGAAGTAACAGAATGCTATCAGGTGTTGAAGAAAGGCAGGTCTGGGAGTGCTGGGTTGGCAGTAATATATGCATGGATGCTCCTTCATGGTCCAGTCTGCTTACATCCCAGCTTCGCCTTCACCCTTCTTCCCCTGGCTCTCCAGCATCCAGTCACAATGGTTTTCTTTCTGCTCCTTGAGCTGCCGAGCTAGGCTTTCATATTTGCTGTTGTTTCTGCCTGCAAAGCTGTTAGCACAGATCCTCACATGGACGGCTCTGTTCTGTTACCCACGTCTCCCTGCCTAAACCTGACTCTCTAATATAAAATATTCTCACCAGCTCTGATCCCTGGTGCCTCTCACTCCTGTCTCCATTTTATTTTCTTCATGACCCCTGACACTGCCTGAAAACCTCTCATTTATTGCTTACTGTACATCTCTCCTACTACCATGTAAGTTCCGGAAGAAGAGAGAACTTGTCTTCGTTACCCACTATTCCATCCCCAGTGCCTAGAACAGTGCCCACAGAGCAGGGGGACCTCCATAACTATTTATTGAATAAAATAGTTATTTATTCATATCATATTTAACAAATTGTAACCACGATGCTTTAATTTTCTAATGGTTTACCAAAATTTTGAGATAGGTTTTCTAAAGTCTTAGAGCTAAAGACTAAATACAGAAGAAATAATTAGAGCATTGATTAACATTCACTTTTGGTAAATCTCTGTTCTTAAGGTGATTTGATTGCTTTTTAGTTCATTTGAATAGCCTATTAACTCAGTTTGAAGCAAAGATACATTAAAAGTTATCTAAACGTGTTTTCCTTGAATGAAATGCCAGACTTGTGAATTTTTAAAAAAAATTCCAATACATAAAAATGTATTTATTTGCTAATGGCCTTTCCCATTAGCAAACCTTCTTGAATAATTTGCTTTTATAGATAAAGTGTTGACAAGAGGACAAGTCAGTATGGAAATTCTGTTTTTTGTCCCAACAGTAAAGCAGAGTAGTACAGTTGAATCTAGACCTGTAGACTAATATTAATATGTGGTTCATTTACTCCCTGATAATAACTTGGAAACTTTCACATTGCAATTTCTATTTTGGACATACAGATGCATTCTCAGAGAACATGTCAGCTTGAGGGTGCATAAAACTGAAAAGATAACAGCAAGTGGTTTTGAAAGGAGGTTATTTTTAATTCATTGACTCTCTGATTCTACTGTAATTATGGTCAACAATATAAATATAAATAGTCATCGTTGAAGGATACAGGGATAAACAAATGACATTTTCATTAGATGCATTTTACCTTTGAAAATTAACTACACTTTTACACTCACATAGTGAGTTTATAGTATAAATATCACATGTAATTTCTCTGAATCTCAAAAGATTTTCAAATAACTGATGGTTTGTATCCACACAAACCAATGAAAGGATTACGTTCATCCAGGTATATGGCTTTCTCATCTGTGACAGGTATAATGTGAGCAATACCCTTCACATATTAAGCCAAGTATAATTCAAGAAATT
Organism: Cynocephalus volans; assembly: GCF_027409185.1. Lineage (NCBI taxonomy): Eukaryota > Metazoa > Chordata > Mammalia > Dermoptera > Cynocephalidae > Cynocephalus > Cynocephalus volans. The sequence goes on along the minus strand of NC_084461.1, from coordinate 148,158,354 downwards.
ACTAATGTAAGTTAATATCCTCCATTTCATTTTAACCACTTCTGAACATTACGCATTAAAACACGTAAGCTGAAAATTGTTAATGAAGTTTAGTTGCAAGGGAGTGCAAGAATCCCTGTTATCGTCCTTGGATTGGACCCAGCAGAATGTTAGAATTATTATTCCTCATCTGTCAGTCACCAGAGTCTTAGAAGCTAAAATTCTCATAAGGGGGATGGAGCATTTGAGAGGGTCAATGGGTAACAAGTCCCAGAGGCCGTATTAGTGCACCACAGCTCACAGGGAAATGTTTCCATTTAGCTAGACAATGCCTTGACAAAGTATCCACAGATCTTAGAGTAAATAATTTCTGCTCAATCTTTACTAATTCAGTGTACATTTGAACCTTTATTGAAGACGTTCATGCTAAAATGAACAAAATACATTAAAATTTCAAATTCCTATGTAGCCATTATAGTGAGGATCCCAAAGTCAAGGGTCTCCATGAGACAGTGTCATAAATCAGTGAAAAAGGAAAGGAGAAAAACAACGATTGGTGGAAGGAACTGTAAGGACTGGAGAGTGCATGCCCCATAAAGGGGTGGCTACAATATGTCCAGCTTATTACTGCCACCTAGGTGCAGTTTTGCCAGCGCTTCGAATTTTTCAAAAGAAGAAAAATTTGTATTTCTATGTAAAATCCTCAGGATTTCAGAAGCAGACAACTAATATCCACTTTTATAAAGATGCCATGTGAATTGAGTTGCCAGACTTAGCAAATAAAAAAATAGGAAATGCAGTTAAATTTGAGTTTCAGACAAACAATGAAAAATATAGTGTAGATATGTCTTAGATACAATACCTGGGATACTTACATGAAAAATTACTGATTATTTACTCTGAAATTCAGAATTTAATTGTACATCCTCATGTGTCTGGCAATCGTATCTGGCTATTATACACGTGAACTATATTTGCAAGCTAGCTTCATCACTTGGGTGGCATCAACTTTAAAAAAATACTGCCTTGATGAGTTCCGATGGACTCTTCATTTGGGAATTCAATTTGAACCACTACATTAGAGTTTGTTATTCAATTACTGTGTTTCTGTTTCTTCAGGGTCTTGTTTTAACAAGCAGATGTTAAGGTACCTTGAGTGCAAGAACTTCCTCTTCTCTTTGATAGTAGATCCACAAAGGTAAGTTCGAGAACAGATAAAATGCGCTATAAACATGCTTGTATACAGGTGTTAAAGAACATAAACTTGAGAGAATTACCATAGTATCAAACAACTTGCAAAATTTAATCAAGGTCAAAATAGCAACAGTAATAACCATAATAATAACTAGTATTCATTAAACTCATATTATGGATCAGGTCCTGTTCTGAGCACGTTACAGGCATTAAATTATTTAATCATTTTGTTTCTATGAATTGTCAGTTTTACCATTATTCTCATTTTCCGGATGAAGTACTGAGATACAGAGAGGTTAAATATCTTGCCTAGGGCCACACAGTTTTACATAGCAAAACCGGGATTCTATCCCAAACAGATATTCTGGCTCCAGAGCCTATTAACCCTATTATCTTTCAACAAAGAACTAAAATCAGTGAGCAGGAGCCTCTCAGAAATAGCTCTAGGTAATGTCCATCAGTTTGACAGAAAGCTAAGAAAGAGAAATTTGATTCAGGTTTAGATTCACGAACAAAGATTTTCTAGACACAAAAGAGCAATATATGGTGTAATTTGTGCTGCCCTTTTTACATGTGTGGACCAAAAAGAATGCTCTTTCGAGATAATAACTTTTTAAAAAAACTACAGTAACATGAAGGTGAGAGCATAGCCTCACAGTTAGAAGAATAAAGTATAAAACTGGCTTTATGAGTTGTTCTGTGAATTTTATGTCCTGTGCACACTACAAAGTAACGGGAAATTAAATTAACACAGTTCTTTATAGCATCTTAAATTATTACCACAATTAATTTCCTGTACTACAGTATTTTGGTTCTGCAGTAATCATTTGAGTAAATTTAAGTCAGATATATAATTCTTCCCCCAAATCAAAGGAAGTCATTTTTTCCCCTGACTTATACTTTATAACAACCCACCTACCTATCTTATTCTATGTGAAAGGCTATGGGGCATAGGCCACTTTTGCACTTTAAAGTGGGAAGAAGTTTAGGTCTCCTTCCAAGGGTGCTCTGTCCATCCTTTTAATACCTCTTTTCAGAAAAGATCTCATTTTTGCAATGAATAAGGCATACTGCAGACACGGGAATATAAACCAACTTTCATCTCTTTCTGGGGTGCTTCCATAAGAAAGCAGCCATGGGCAAGCTTTGGTAACAAAAGACAGACATTGGAGGTAATTCACTTTGTTTCCACCTCAAATCAAGAAAGACCACCACCTCCAAAAGGAAAACTCAATCAGTTGTACAGAAAGGGCTCTTTTAACCCATTTGGTCCATACTTTTTATTTTACAGAAAATAAATTGGGATATAAGGGATGAAATGACTAGTATAACCTTTTGACTCATTTTGGAGAGATTCCGTAAGGTTTTCTTTGTCCTACCCAGTGGGGCAAAGTTTGCCCATGGTCCTGGGATAGGGGCTTGAGCAGATCAAGTGCACCCAGGGAACGCACGTTTGCACACCTCTCTTTCTTTAGCTGCAAAATGAAAGAAGAGCAAAAAGCATTTCCAAGTTTCTTCTTGGCATTCGTAATGTTCTGTAACTTCCAAAACTATTTCTGATAGTTTGAACCGTCATGCACATAAAATGTTGACTTTTAGATGCAGAGAACCAAATTCTTCCTGACCTCAAAGCTGACTACCTGCTCACAAATATGTTATGTTCCAAAAGTGTTTGTGTGTAAAATTTTACTTGGAATAATCTTCCCACAGAAAATGTATTGTACAGGATGGCATGACAGGACAGGCCAGAAGATAATGAACTTTAATAGGTATTTCTCCTTTCAGGGCACAGGGCTGGATCAATGTAAAGTTTAGAAATAGGGAAAATCTTCCATATTTTGTTATTCTTCCTCCATTTCTCATCATTCATTTTTTTCCAATCTATGCCACCTCCCATTCCCAAAGAACTAGAATTTCATAAATTATTCTACTCTTGGACCTGAATAGAATTATTTTTCCTTTACCAAAAAGGAAAGTAAGCTTGTTAAATTAATTTACCCTAATTTTGAGGGCTTGAGAGACTCCAAATCTTTAGAGAAGTTGTTAAATTTTTAGGACCTGTGCTACTTTTTCCCTCCATGAAAAAGTCCAAATTACCAAGAAGGATGTTTGTAGGATTTAGGCAAGGTAAATCAAAGTGAAGAGAAGAATCAGCAGTAGAGGTAGAAAACAGCAAGGCAGAGCTTGCAATTAAGTGTGCAGACCAGACCTCAGAAGGAATCTACTTTGGGCAAGATTTTTAAATCCTTCATTTCCATACAACCACATTAGATTACAAAGCATTTTCACATGTATTATCTCATTTGATTTTAACAAGCCTCTGAGGCAGCCAGGGAAGGTATTATTTGTTCCATTTTACAAATGTGGGAATTGAAGCTGCAAGAGTAAAATCGCCTTTTTTCCCCCCAAGATCAGCTTGATTGCCTTTTTTCAAGATCAGAGGTCTCCCAGACCTGTCATCTGCTTGCCCTCTTTAAAAGTTTGGATCATCTTTAAAATTTTTTTTCCACTTTTGTTTGCCTTAGAGGCTCCAGATATTGTTTTTCCAAAATCTTCCACTGCAATGAAGGTGAATGGAGATACAGAGATTAGATTGAAGCACAAGTCTCATGTACTCACATGTTATTTTCAATTATCCACATGTGAACATGTTAATGAGTAATTACCTGCCTTCATTCCTGCAATTAAAATCTTTACTTCTAAGAATCATTTTATAGTATATGCATGTATTGAAACAACAGACTGTACACCACAAATATGTACAAGTAAATGTTAAAATAAAAAATATATATATTTCTCATGACTTATTATTCTTAGTAGAAGCGAAGGAATACACTATGATTATAATAAGTATTCATTAATTTCTTCAGTCTATGACTCAAAGATGATGTCTGGTTTATGTTGTTATTTATTTATTTTTATTTTAAATTTAGAAGAAAAAAAAAGAAACAGATAAAATGACCTTTCAGCTACCCAACTCTCTGATACTTAGTTTTATTGCTGTCGGAAGCGCAGGGCTGAGCATCTGCCTCTTTGTTACAAGTATAACAATAATCCATTGCGATGAATTGGGACGAAACACTTAAACTGATTTATTTTACTTTTGGAGTAACAAGAATTGTGATATATTAGTTCAAAGGAAATTGACTGTACAAGTCTTCTCTTATGAAATGTAGCTCATTTAAGATTAATGAAGGTGATTGAGTGATTTGATATACGTTTAATCTACCTGCACATTTTATAATTAAGGAAAGAATATATTATGAAGAAGATTAAGAACCTTATACAACTATTCAATGTTATTTCCCACTGGAGATTTTGTCTTTATATAAAAGATGGAAACCTGATAATCCTATGTTGACAAACGGTTAAGGTTCTCTTCCACATTTCCCTGGGCTCTTTCTCCTACCTTTATTTCATTGACTTGCTTGTCATCTCCAACAGGTTAGCATGCCAGCTAAGACAGAAATATAACTTTAACAAATACATGTCAACATGACTTGGGAGAAAAGGTTTTTAGAATGCTATGGCATCACAAAATGTTTCCTATATATATTTATATTATAGAAAATAAATTTTAAAGTTGTATGCTAGAAAATATCTGATGTAAAGGTTTAATAATTGTAAATTATAAATCTAAAGGTTTAATAATTATAAATTTTATGAATAATTATAAGTATTTATGACATTTCAAATATAAAAATTGAGCTAGTATAAAATTTTCTACTTAAAAAATGTATATTAAAATGTATTAATATATAGAATCAGAAGTTATATATCATACAGTTTAGAGATTGGCAAACTGGAGCCCATGGGCTACCACCTTTATTGTAAATAAAGTTATACGGAACACAGATACACCCATTTGTTTACATACTGTCCAAGCCTGCTTTCATGCTACAATAGCAGAGTTGAATAGTTAATTGCAAAAAATACCCTCACAAAGCCTAAAATATTTAGTTTACTTTTTCTTTGTATGCAGAGGGAAAATGAGGCCAAGATAGAATCGCTTGTCCAAGGTACACAGATTATTTTTAAAGTTTTATTGAAAATATATTCCCATAAATAAGGACTGATATTCATCACAAGAGACAATATAGAAACCTGGGCTTCTGAAACAAAAAGACCTGGATTTAAACTGAAGTACCACCATTAAGCAGTTATACGTCCTTAAGCAGATTACCCAGTCCCTCCACAATGGACAGTGATTTTTTTCTCTGAATCCATTCACATTTTCCTTTTTTCTGAATCTCAACTGTGTTCTCAACTGTGTCATCCCCTCTGAACATGGTTCAGAAAGGGGATAAGCTGATCACATCTCTACCTTTAGGAATGAGCTCTGATTTGTAGAAACTTATAGTAATTCCTTTTCCTGTTGCTAGTGATTGGCTCAGGAAGAAGCACAAGATGAGGAATGACCAATGGAATTTGATTAAAGGGTTGCTAGAGATTTCTCGGAGAATTTTTTCTTCTCTCCAGAAACTAATTGGAAGCCAGTTTCTCTCTCTACCACTAGATATAATAAGAAAATATTTCATTCCATTCAATCTTGGTAGGCATTTTCTAACTGTTTTCTAAGTAGGGAAAATTGACCACAAAGCTGACACAGAGATTAGGATAGATTGAATAGAATGATTAAAAAAAAAAAAAAGGAAACCTATATTTGTGTTCCTGTTACTAACTTATTTTACTTAGCATAATGCTTTAAGTTTCATTCACGTTGTCCTTTATTGCAGAAATTCATTCTTTGTTAAGATTGAATAATAATACTTTATATGTATACATCACATTTTCTTTATCCAATCAGACAAGAACTAGCTCAGGTTTATCAACCTTTCATTCATCCCAAAAGTTAAAGAGGAGAAAAACTACAGCTTGTTAATGTGAAGTCAATTCACATATTCAGTTTTTATTTTATTCACTCAATCGGGAACTCTTTTGATTTTGGTCCTATCTCCTTTCTATTACACTCAGACATAGAAATTAAACAGAATAGCATGAGAAATGGCATTAGTCAATATGATTAACAATGTACACTAGTGACTTTTTAGGAAAAGACAGTAGCCAGGAGGCCTCCCTTCCTCTTCCAGCACTGGAATTCTTCTTATTTTGTAGGCCTCTGAGGATTGCTCAGGGCATAAAAGAAAAAAGTGAATTGGTAGAAAAGATAGAGAAATAATGGCTTTGGTATAATTGGAGTTCTGTGATGACTCAGCATCACAGACTAGAGAAGCAGTGACAGTCAATTCAAAGAAAAAAAATTTACATCTTGTCCTTGCAACATAATGACTTGATTTACCCACTTCAAAGCAGCTCATGTTTCACATCGGTATTCCTACCAGGAAACACAGTTATTGGCAAATGGCAAGATGTCAAACAAACAAGCAAGCAAACTACAATTCGTAAATACTTTACAGAAATCATATATTCTAAAATAACAATTTTCTTAAGGAAATTTAAGAAATTTACTTTGTAAATAATTCACTAATAAGAAGACTACCCAGTAAGCCTAAAAAGCATATAAATATATAGTAAACATACCATGAAACATATTCTTATGCTATGTTAATGAAGTTCTATATGCTCTGTGGAGAAATGCTTATGTTTAAAAAGTGATTTCCAGGTTGCAATCTCAGCCAAACACCTGCATGCTAAAACACTTTTATGCAAAAAATTTTTACTACCTCTACACAAATCTAGAAATGAACATAAATGTTCCCCTCTGCAAAAATATACCTGAAAGAGAATTACTATGTTCCCTATAGTTCCATCATATTTTCGACAAATATGGTATTTTGAAGAAAAAAATCTGGATTTTTAACCACTGAAATAGCCAAAGATATTTAGATTTTCAAAATATAATAATTAGATTTTCAAAATATAACAGGAACAATAAGAGAGTCATTCATTCTTACATTCACTTTTAAATTAAAAATGTTTATTGAGGGCTGAGCCCGTGGCGCACTCGGGAGAGTGCGGCGCTGGGAGCGCAGCGACGCTCCCGCCACGAGTTCGGATCCTATATAGGAATGGCCGGTGCACTCACTGGCTGAGTGCCGGTCACGGAAAGGACAAAAAAAAAAAAAAAAAAAAAATGTTTATTGACAGCCTAGTATGTGCTAGAAAAATATTTCAACCATCTACACGCTTTATACATGAACAGTAAACTACACCCAAGAAAGCCTTGTGTTAAAGCTAGGACAGGTTTGTATGATGGTCTATATAATTTTTAGAGCCTCTTAACAGACAGCCAAACCATAAAGCAAAACTATAGCAGTTTTTATGTACCCTTTAAAAAGGGGATTAATTTAGGTAGACACAGCAGAAGCTTCCTAAGTTCACAAATGCATTTATTTAGGGCAAGAGGCAAAATGTCACTTCTGGAATTGATAGTGTTTGGTTTCACCCTGGTCTTCAATGATAACTCTTAGACTCTAAGCAGCACTGTATCTGGAAAGAAGAGTGTGTAAGGATACTCAGCGTAATGAAATGGGCCAGGTTTAATTCCCTTAATCGCTTGGTCAGGGCAACTGAATTAACCGGCCACATCTGTTCACTTTGGAGTACCCAGTCGGAGTTCTTTCTCTTATGTAACAGGGTTCTGTAGGGTTATTACATTGTTTAGTGTATTTGTACTATTTGTTTCTTGCCTCTTTGGAGGGGAGGGGGATGCATTGAAATTCCGAATATAGCCTTGCAAAAGCTATCACCTTTTCTGTGTGAATAGGGAACTAATTCTTAAACAGGATTTCTTTATTGGGACAGATTTTTTACAATATAGTTAGAAAAAGGCAAAAGAAAGAGTGGGAGAAAGAATTCAGATCCACTGAATTTAATGTGCTTGTTTTCTCTTTTTGTTTCCATTTTCTTCCCTCGGGACTAAGAGCAGATCACTAAAATATTTGCCCTGTTGTTAAACCTAAAATACCTCGTGTCTTATTTTACCTTTCTTTAAAAACCATCATCAAATTCTAATTCTGGGACACTTCAAAATTTTAGGTCCAAAAATATCCGTCCAGCTTTTCTTACAAAGCTCATGGTTATTTTTGGAAAAAATTATTGGTTTTCTTAGATGGCACTAGACAGCATTAAATAATCTCTAAGTCCTGCAATCTAATTCTTTTCAGAAAATAAATGTCTCTAATGCATTTTAATCCTGACTCATTCAATGACAATGTTTTTGTTTTCCTTCAGGTTTCACCCACGGCACTGGTGTCCCACAATACCAGCCACACCAGTTTATCAACCTGCTCTGATCTCATACAAAGCTTTTCAACATTCCCTTACAAATGTAAAATTATGTTGGAAAACTTTATCATACACTAGTCACAATAATGTCTTGTATTAGTAATCTGTGACTACAAACACAGAATTGGAAGTAAACTTTCCCAGATTGTGGTCAAGCCTACCACATTCCTTCAGTCTCTGCTTGAACTTGTTAATGTGGGTCGGCTTTCCTGAAAAAATGGCATTCATTTATTTCTTTCATTTCTATTGAATTGGAATACCACTGTCCAACAAATGAGCCGTGTATACAGGTTATAGATGGGAGAGGTGGGAAATAAATGTTTTTGAGTATAGAGTCTGCATATTTTTATTTTTTAACATGAAGCATACAAGATTCTAGTTGTAGCCTAGTTTTAATTATCAGTGGAGGAGTCAAGGCCATTGAAAGCCAGGATCAGAAATCATTCAAATCAGGATGGGGGGAGGGTGGATGAGGGTATGGAATATTGCTGAATTAATTTCATCGGGTAGGTAAGGATTTCTCTTCCATATTACACATCAGAATAATCTTTTTTAAACATAGTTACAATTATACCATCCTCGAATAAGACCCTGAAATGGTATCTCTGTACTTAGAATACAATCCAAACTCCTTATAAAACCCTACAAGTTCTGGCCCCTGCTTATGTCTCTATCCTTACTTTGTACCACTATACTCCCCTTACTTTTTACATTCCAAACATTCTTCTTTTTGCCACCTTAAAGGCCAACCTTATACATTTAATTTATTCAACATCATCACTAGCCTATAAAATTGTCTAAACTTGAATTTAAAAAAAAAAGAAATCTTACACACACACACACACCCCCTCTTGTGAACACAGTCCCCTCAGTACATAGCGTGGCAGAAAGGATAGTCTTTGGGGGGGGAAGAAAGTCCCCCTAGCTCTCTAGAAGGTTGCAGCCTACACCTGATAGCACAGCTTTGTAAGAGGAGCATGAAATTTCAGCCTCTACTTACTTTCCTTTGCCAGGTGCTTTTGGACAGTACACCTACTACACAACTTTCCATGGCAACCCTGCAATCCCTTGCCTGGAACGCAAGCTCCTCTTCCAGAATTCCCACGACTGGTTCTTTCTCTTCACTGAGATCTCATGTCAGACGCCACTTCCTCTGAGAATTCTCCCCTGACAACAATCAACTGCTTTCCCAGCCCCACTATTTTCTATGGACACTGTACTTTTATTATGTCTGTAGCATTGTTATGACCTGAAATTATCTTGCTTTCTGGTCATTTAAAAGTTTATTATCTGTCTCCCCTTTGCAAGAGCAAGGGGACCCTGTCAGTCTTGGTCATTCCAATGTCTCTGGAACCAATGGCATGCCTGGCGCGTTGTAGACATTCAGTGAATACACGTGGAAATGATGGTGAATGCAGGGACTAGAGTTTAGTGTGGAAGGGGAATGGGATCAATGGACATACTCAAAAGTTTTAGTGATAACCTTTGTAAAAGCTTTTCATTCTGCGTGTGTTTGATCTGGGATATTATAAGACTTTATAGAGGAAAGAATAGGAAAGACCAATAAAATCCCTTAAGCTTCTGTCAGCCAAATTCTTCTTGTCTTCTGTATTTTGATTTTATGGTTACTGAGAGGGCACAACTCCATGAGGGGAACAATCCTGATAGCAGCAGAGCTATCAGTCAGAAGAGGAGACTAAGCTGGAAGGGTTTCATGGCCATCAACCTACATGACGATATGCCTTAGTTAATTCAAAACCAATAGAATAAGGCGCTTTTACAAGTCAATAACCTTGATCTCCACAACAAAGACAGATGTAATCTAATAACAAATCATATCTCGTGACATAAATCTATACTACTAACATTAGTTACTGAGATAGGAAATGAAATCTTAATATATGTCATCTGCCAAGTGAGTTCACCAAAGAAATCAACATAATTTGCAATTCCTAATAGAGGGGACAAAGCCTTTAGCTCCCTGAAAGGCCTCAAATTGCCCTATTAACAGGGATGAAGGAGACTCCCAAACCTGAGCCGCGAAGGCAAGTGTATCTAACAACATGAAGGACTCCCTCTTACCTGTGTCCTCTCTGTAGGTGCTAGGGCTCAGACTTTTTGGTCTGAGCAAGATCCTCACCTTCCTTCCTCAAGTGCCCAAACAACACTGCCACTTACTATTATTTACATGTAAGTCTCCATTTCCAAAGTCAGTGTGCACCTCTCCATAAATGCTGAAACTCTGCCCATAGATTGGCTCAAGTTTGTGTGATGAACACAGGGTTTATTAAACAGGAGTAATAGTACAAAGAATTACAGAAGTATAATCTAGAAGTCTATGGATTTCAACACTTTTTTTCCCACTTACATTGGCTCTTGCTGAAGATGGATGGTGTTAACCATTTGTTTTCACAAGAAAAGCAGAGGACGTAGTAATTTAACCTGTTAGTTTTACTACAAGAACCAAAAAGCATTAAGCTTCATCTTTCCAGTGAATTTATATTTCAGGATGTCCTAAACTCCAAACAAGGAGCTTATGGAATTTCACACTATTAGCCAAGGTATATTATTAGCCTGACCAGTTCACTTAATCTGTTTTTATTTTTGTTTTTCCTTCACGTCTGTAAGACAAGGATAATTATACAACCTAGCACACAGGAGTGCTATGAGGAATCAATGGTTTAATGTTTATAAAGTGTTGGGCAAAAAAAACAGGCACATATTAATGTCTAACATTTGTCCATCATTTGCTATGGTATCATTTTAGTATCATTCCTCCCAAAAGCTATAGTCTTCATCATTGTCATATTAAATCAATAGCCCTAGATTCATAAAAGTTGTGTCTGAAAAAAAGTAAAAGAAAAAAAGTAAAATTAAATAGAATAAAAATCTTTATTCCCATTATAAATAAATATAGGACTCCTTATGGGAGGACCATAAAATGACATGGTGAAATTTTTAAAGAAGGAACTATTAGCTCTAATGAAATAGTAGATTTGCCCAAATAGCCATAAAGTGGCAGAATAGCCAACTCTATTATCTATGTAGGAGATATTCACTCACCTTTAGAAATAATGAAATATTTGCCAAAATATAGCACTCCAAACATTCTCACCTAGCACTGCTATCCTTGTTCATACATCCAAGAGTCTGTCCATTAAAATGCCAAATGGATAGTGTCTCTGAACAAAGGGTTTGACTTCCTGAAAGATCTAGTTCCTTTGTAAGATTTTATTGCTGTTCTGACACCAACTTGTGTCACATTCTTTACTTTGTGTCTGAACTGAACAACTAAAGAACTGTATTCTAGACCCAACACAAAAATTCGATTACATTTTGGGATAAATTTCAGTGATATTTTTAATACTAACTTACCCATTTAAGAAGTGCAGTGGAAATCTCTATGAAAAATGCTCCTAATTCAGATACTTTTCTGGATGACATTACCAGCAACCTAAAAACCCATGTGATGGATGGAAAAAGTTAAAAATATTTCACTCTGTGGTTCCAACATTTCAGAAGTGCAATTGCAGGGAACTAGATTTAAGCTTTAATTAGGAAACATATATATCACAGGGTTGCTCCTTTCCTGTGATCAGAGGAAAAAAAATTTTTTTATGTGCATGAGTTGAAATGCAGAGATCAATAAAAAAGCAAGTTTGACAACCCCAAGGCCAAAGAAGCTTTGAGAAATTTGGAGATTAAAAAGATGATTTCCATAAACCTGGGACTAGATACAGAAATCCTTTGCTTAAATATCATTAATTAGGCATTTTTAACACTTTATTCCAAAGAGAAAACTGTATTTCACGAAAAGGCTGTTAATTATGTAGTCATTTATTTGTTTTGAACAGTAAATGTTTTTATACTTCTAATTATTAAAAATTAGCCAAGAGGCATAGAAGTATGGAAAAATTAATGAATGGGTCAGAAAGGAAATAAAAGGTGAACAGTGCAAAGGATCAAGAAGTGCTCAGGTTAACCACAGGAGAGAAGGGAATAGATAGATCAGGGCGCACGCGCACGTGTGTGTATGTATGTGTGTGTGTGTGCATATGCACGCATGTGCAGCTGATCATTTAACCAATATAAAATATCACAATAGATAACTCAAGTCTAAAATTTAACTTTGGAGCTTGCATCTCTGCTGAAGGGTGTAAATGAGTTGATCTGGAAGGTGCAGTGGAGTTGATTCTCTCACATTTTCTAGTGGAAGCTCACTTTCTTACAAGTGCTTAATAACCACACACTTGGACGGCCAACCTCTGGTCTGTTTTCTCCTCTCCCGTCTCCATGTGGAACACAAAGCTGTAAGTGGGACAGCCCACAGGACCGTTGCTAAAAGCTTTGTTGTTGCGGGAATCCCTAAAGCATATTCCTATAAATAGGACTGTCTGCATTCATTCGATTTGTGCACGCTGACCCAAATAGGAATGAGGCATATGATTCACAAATGTGTACATCAGTGAGCCGTGAACCAAACAAGCAGGCATGGTTCCCACACGGCGGAGGTTTCCTCAGAAACATCTCAGTGTTTCTAACTGCCTCTCCTTCTAAATGATTTTTGAGAAAAAGCTCAGACAAATAAAAACTAGAGGAAAATAGTTTCAACATGGATGCGGAGAGAGAGTTAAGATATTTCAATACAAACATATCCCACAAATTGATGAAAAACGAGTCAACCCACCCAGTAGAAAAACGGGCAAATGAAATAAATTGGCAATTCATAAGGATTCTGCAAATGGCAAAACTAGTACTAACGAATAAAACCCACATATGAAAGGAGACTCCACTTCTCTAGGTAAACAGAAATTATAACAAAAACCAATTTTGACTTATCAGATTAAGGAAAATTAAAAAGACTGGTAAACCCATTGTCGTTAAGAGTGTAGAAAAACAGGAGACACACTCATTCCTTGCTGGAAGGAGTATGAATTACAGCCACCTTTTCTGGATCTTCTTCTGGCTTTGTCTATTACAATTTAAAAACTACATTAACTCTTTCATTCAGTAATCTCAATGTTAGGAAGAATCTATCCTACAACAAAGAAAAACAGTCACATGCAAGGATTGAACATTGGAAAGGTTTTAAGAGCCAAAAATATGAACTACTGAAATGTCCATTAACAGGGAAGAAAATTATGATATGCACTATGTGTCTTAGAATGTTTCTCAGAAACAGATCCTGAGGTGGGATCCCTGTGAAAATGATATATTTGGAATTATTTCCAGGAGAAACAGGTAGGGAAGAGGGAGAGGGAAGGGAGTGGGGCCAGCGTGCCATCTCAAGCAACTTCCCACAGCAGGTAACTGTGGCTCAATTCTGCAGGGATTAGATAGACCCCTGCGCCTGTCGGCTCTTCATTCCATGCTGCCCCTAAGAGAATAAAAAGCCAGCTCTGGCAGTTGGAGCCCAGGCCTTCAGAGGAGCAGCTACTGGCACCAAAAACCATGGCACAAAAATGAAAAGATCCAGCCTCACCTGTGGCACGATAGTTTATTATGCACTATTAAAAAGAATGGATTAGATACATACATTTAACTATAGGGTTAACCATGAAATATATAGTGATGGGTGGGGCATATTATAGAAAATAATACAAATGGTAAGACGCAACATTTTGTGAGGTGTGAGGACGAGCCTTATTTATTTATGTATACAAGCCTATAGTAGAGTGTGGAATGATATGCATCAAGATATTAACATAAAATATGTGGAGGAGGGAAAGATCGAAGGAATGGTGAACAGAGAGAAAAAGTTACTTTTCTTTTTATATATACCTTTGTACTTTTATTTGGCCTCTGTGCACATTGCATCCATAAATTAAGTAACAGCCAATAAGGCAAAAGATTAAATATGCTTTATCAAAATTAATTTTTATAAGCTCTTTTCCTTAGATTGGAAAGGCTCAGATTAAAATATTTCCTCAGAGTTAACAGGCTTACCCTTTTAGCTATGAGCTGGGAAAATGGGACTTATGTCTAAATTTGTGATCCTGAAACTGACAGACAAGCAGGCACAGTCATTCTGGGCAACGGTGGAATAACACAAAAAGAAATGGAAATACGTATGTTAAAGCATTGCAATAATAATATTCAGAATTTAAGCATCTTCATTATTTATGAAATTGGAAGCAATCAGTAGCAGGAGAATGGGTAAATGAATTAAAATGCATTAAACAGAATTATGTACCACACAGGCATTAAATTATGTTTTTGAAAATTTTATTGAAGCATGATATAATGTGAGGTTAAAAATGGAATGTGTAGTTCTGTATAAATAAATGATTCTCATCACATGAAGTTAAATATATCATGTACCTATACTCCTGTACATATACACACGCTTAAAAAAATGCATTTCTCTGGAAATATCCATGTCACCTAAATATTAATGTGGTTAGACCTGGGATGTGGGTATATCGCTGATTTTTAAAGTTTCTTCTTTGTACTTTTCTGCATTGTTTTACTTTCAGACAATGCCATGCTTTAACATTTTCATCAAGTAAAACCAATCAACGATACAACAACTTACTTCTAAGAAGACAGAGAAATAGTTCTACAGAAATGATCTCCCATCTGCTTAGCAATTTCAACAGATTAATAATGGAAAGGGTACGAACATTTTCTTCTACTGTTGAACTGCCCCAATCAATTTCCCTAAAAGTATTTGGCATCTAGTTATTCTTACATTTTAGCAAAACCCACATTAAGTAGAGATAGCTGATCAGCCTAGCCATAGAGTACCTGGGATCTGAGTGTACAATTTTAGGGCTTCCAGGCTGGCTGCAAAGATAAAGTTGGGGGATGGGGAAGGACCCAAAACTTCAGGATCTTTGTGACTGAGGAGGCAAATCCAAGCTCAAAAATCTGTATTTGCTTCCTTGCTATCTTGTTCTACCACAATTAACTTAAAGGATTTAGCAGTTAAAACAAGAATGAACACATTCACTGTCAGCAAGTACGTCTACGTAGATCAAAATGAGTAAAGATTCATTTTTTAAAAATTAAGCACATCAAAAACATAACCCTGAGTTAAAAATTCAGTATAGGACACATTATTCATGACATGAGATTACTTTATCTTCTGTACCCTCGGAAGTCAAGGAAGTCGCGTTTTTAAAAGTCTACGATGGTGGAAATAGAGCAGCATTCTATCATTACTATTAAGTATCAACAGGGCTCCTAAAGAATGTTCTTCAAATTTTCCATCAAAAGCTGGCATTTCCTTGACCGACAGACTAATGACATCTGTATATTTGGTACCCAGGTGGGGTGGTGAATCTTCTTTACATCTTTTAGATGTTGCCTACCCTCCACAGACCATCCCCAACATTCAAGAAATCTAAGACCTCGTACACACTGTATATGCAGAAACAGCAAAACACACTGCGGAGAAAGCCTTTGCTTGAATCCAGATCGTATTGCCTTGGAAACAGTGAGGCGGCAAGGAGACACAGAGTTCTGAGTGAATAAAGAAAAGAAAGAAAGGAAAAAAAAGGTCCTTTCTAGAATTTTTTGCTTGAAAAATACTTCTTTATTTCATTTTTTTAATGACTTGCAGATGTTTTATTAACCTTTTAAAATGTATTTATTTACTCTGATTCAGTATTCTAATCATCTTAAGAAAACAGCCGGAAAGAAAGGTCAGTTCAAAGGTAAGGCCCGGGTGAATAATACGGTTTGACTGAATTATTTTTATTTAACTTTAAAGTGCATCTGACAGGCTTCCTTCCCACCTTCCTTTGCACAGCAAGCTGCAGAGTTGAAGAAGAGCTCTTTTTTGACATTCAGCACAAGGCCCTGATAACCCGTGAAGCATACCACCTAAAATGCATACATGCTACAAGCTGGAAAACTATTAAAACTATTTTTATATATGAAGTTTTGTTTCACCACTAACAATTCACTTATTCATTGGGTAATAACATTTACCATCTTTAGCTTTAAATACAAAAATCGCTAAAAAGTAAAGCCAATGGTCCTAGCATTATAATATGAATTTGTAGAATATGCCTTTTACTATCTCCCTCTCAATTGTGTTTTTTTCCTGTCTGAAATAAAAATGTGTTAGATTACATAACACTGTCACAAATAAATAATTATTTTAAGTGAGTGTTTCTCTATATACTGATTATACATGATTATTGAAGGGTGATTAGAACCTAGGGTCCAGAGTCTCCTAAACACCTAGGTGCTCGCTGCTGCTAAAAGATCTGAAACAGGAAGTGAACCAGTCATAACCCTTTGTTCTGAGTTTCTGCTTTTGCAGGAGGCAGCAGAAAGTCATGAACCATGAAATACTAGACTGCTCTTAAAATATATCAGCTGAAACTGAAATACGAACCCCAGAGATGAACTTGGTGAGTCTTTGCCCAAGGAGCAGCCAAGATCTCCACACCTACTTGGCCCTGTTTTATGCCACAGGTCAGCCACAACAGGAAGTCTCAATTCTCCACCTATGGACTGTAACCTGTACTAGCTGAGGGCTCAACGTTTAGTCCATGTGATGACTTCATGAGGTCCTGCTGTTGCCCAAAGGCCACATTCTTTCCCAAGTCCAAATGCAAATTTGGCTTCAGAACTGACCAATGAACTATGCCCCATAGTCAACCAATCCAAATTGAACAAGCTTGTATCTTTCATTTACATGATAGGACCTAAATGAGAACTTGAGCAGGAAGTCAGGCAGGAACTTTGGCTATATAAGATGAGCCCTTCCCCTTGTTAACGGAGACAATGCTTTGGGAGAGATCCCCAGTGTTCTCTTACTTGCAAGTAATAAAAGCTTTTCCACTACCCTGGTCCTGGTTGCGCTCTCCAGAGGATGGACCCCACTGTCCCATAACATAATGAATGGCTAACTTAAAGTAAATATGGTACAATTTATATGAAACATGACTTTTATAACAGATCAGGAACAAACACTGAACTTTTATTTTGCTAAAATATAATGCAATTTCCTATTTCTCCATTGAGACACAAAATAAGTATTTTCCTCATAAGTAAAAACTAAAATCAAATGTTTTCTTGAAAAATATTTCAGTGACTAAGTTTTAAATCATCTTTCAATACATCAAACTCCATCTATTATAATGGAGAATTGCAGGGCTGTGAATTACCCATTATGCTGGAAGATCCAGAAGTTGTTTTAATTGGTTTTGAATGAAAGCATTATTCTGCATTTCTAATCATGTTTTTACTCCTAAGGCTAATATTAAAAATGAATTACAATTCCTGAGCAAAGGAATTGACTCGGAATCATGGCTGGGATTAACATTTTGTTACAGATAATCCACAAACTAGAGAATCCAAAAGCTTATAACTGAAAGTTGAGTATATTTTCTAAGTAAGAAGCTAAAATGCTCATTAGAAACACTCCATGAGAATAATGAACCATCCGAAAAAAGTACGTGTTATGTAAAGCATTTTACATTCTATTGTACAATGTGATCTTCTTCCAAGATCATCATTTTAAGTATTTAGTCACTAAATTTTATTATATTTCTAGAAAAGCGACACATGCAGTGTCGTCAGCTGTATTTCCCTGAAATTGCACATAGTATCAAATTGCTCTTATAATTTCAAGACATAAAAGAAGTTCTACCTTTCCAATCAGAAACAAATAGTGATTGTCAATTACTAAAACACACCATAGTTTAAAGTAAACTTGACATCGTGGTCATGGTAAATTAAATTAATGCTACAAGACAGAAGCTTGTCATTTGTGTCATGAAGTGGCTTCAACTAAAACTTCAAATATCAAGGAGAAAATATAAACTGACCTGTTCACTGTCAATTAAGCAACTCTAATTTGAGCACTAGAATTCATTTGCATAATAAATGCCCTTCCCCCAATTATTCAAATTATAGTTTAAAAGGAAAAGAACACTCAAGGAGAGTTTTTTATTTGTAGGGACACTTTAATGAGGTGATAGGTATCTTAATAAGTGTTCCTGGGTGAAGACACCTGGATTATTAAGCAGCAATTCTGCTGTATCCTATACTAATTCATAGCAAGATTTTATCATGCCCATTTAATTTATTAGAGACTTGAAGTACTTGGTATCACTTGCATGGTTTAAAGTAAACCATTTTAAACAAAAGATGAAATAAATGGTAAGTTTTGAAGATTTTACTTTTTCAGATATTTTTCTTTTAGCTTAACAATAATTCACCACAAGTACAAATCAGGAGGATCTGCATGAAATTAACTTCAAAGCAGCTTTGCAAATGAGTCCTAGAGGGTTTTATGAAAAATGTCGTCAAGCAAAAAGAATTTTAAATATATTAATTGTATTGAATTATTTTTTATGTAGAGGAACTTTAAATTAAGGGGAAAAAATCCATATCATTGCGAAATGACCTCTTGAGTATGTAATACTCCTCAAGAGAAAAGTACTGCCTGGAATAATGAAAAGACATTATTATTATTCATTGATTATTAACAAATTTTGAATGGGTATAATTTATTTTACTCCAGATTGCTTTAACCTATAGGCAGCTATAACTCTTCTCAAGATGAGACTTTTAAATAAAGTGTTAATTTTCTATTCTAAAAATAAAGAATTAACATACAATTTAATATCATATTATGAGTTTCATTTAGGCAATATAACAAGTTTTACAGATTTTTTAGTTATTTCACTTCTTCAGGACCAAATTTCCCCCTTTAGAGGGTTAAACTAACCATTCTCCTAAATGATTTACAGCTCTGAAATGGCTATGCTTCTCCAGTGATATTTTTCCAAAAACGACCATTTTTTGCTAGTTCTTTTTCACATGAACTACAGAATCTGTCCAAAAATATCCCTTGTCATTTTACTGTTACAAGAAGGGTAAAATATTATTGTGAATAATAGAATCAATTTGATATAAGTGCAAAAAGAATTTTTATATGATATGAATTAAATCAACTCAAGCAAGTAAACTCTTTCCGTAAGTGACTCACTGAATAAGTAAAGGCAGGAGCAGCAGAAAGCAAAATAAAATAAGCATTTGGAGACTCCACAGAGATTTGTCTATATATAAAAAAAGAGAGAACTAAAAGGGCACTCAAATTCCAGCTATCAGCAAGCTTATAACATGTGCTGTGCTGTATAAAACAATCGTAGCCACTGATATATTATTTCTTTTTATCCAATGGGCTGTTCTCACAGATAAGATGGGAAGCAATATTTGCAATAAAATGTGACAGGAGGGGTTTTGCAGCCTGCTTTGGAAAAACCTAAAATTTATTAAGTTTAATGGCCAAGGATTGTACAAAAGTAAAGAACATTTAACCTATTTTTTATTATTGTTAATGTGCATGCGTGCGTGCGTGCGTGTGTGTGTGTAATTGCACTTCGGGAAGGTCGTGGACAATGCTCTTTTCATGCAATGAAGTATAAAGGCAGATGCTCATGGATGTCATTAGACCTCTTCCAACCACAAACATAAGGTCAGTACTGATCTGTAAAGAAATCAAGATTCAAGATCCAAGGTTACTCCCTACATACTGGAGAATAAGGAACATGAAATATGAATGCCTTGCGAATGATTTTTCCATACATTTTAAGAGTAACCTATAGGAGGTAATTTCCTTTCCATTATTAAACTACAGTACCTTTAACCAAGGCTTATACATGAATGCAATGAGGACGAACTCTTTACCTTTGAAAACTTACATGTATAGCACTAAAACTTCAGGCCTCTCATCAAGTCAGGAGTGTCTTGATTTAGAAATGTGCCACTTCTGGATTTCTGAAGAATGTTGAAGTAGCTTTTGCATTAGCCTATATTTCTATCTCAAAACCTTCATACCAGGACAAAGCAATTAATCAACCAATTAATTACTTAATTAACTAACCAATCAGCCAATGCATTGGCTAAATGACTAACCTGTCATTTTGTATCAGGCAAAATAGAAATCCTGAAAATAAACAACAAAAACACAGCAAAATTTTTAAAAACACATGAGAAAATTACAAAATGTTTTAAACCACCTCATCAAATTTTGGAAAGGATAACTTTCAATAATAGAACTAGGAGCTCCAATAAGCTTATCTGATACATGCAATCACAAATTTAACCATTGATTAATTCTAAAAACAAGCTCTGTACAAGGTACTAGGATATCATCATATAAATATTTTGTTTTAGATTTTCCAATATATTTTCTCCATTTTATTAAGTGGTTCCTAATCACGCAATCAGACTAGAATAAATATATAATACACTCAAAAAGCAACTCTACATTATGACCTAAAGATCTATTATTTTCTGCACATAGAATTCTTTATCCATTACATTCTTGGCAGGCTTTTTTTTGAGCAACAAATAATAAGTAAATTTATTAGTTAGAAGTTACTTTTGTATTATAAAGGTCTGGCTGCAGATTTTTTTCAAATATGTCCCCAGTTATAAACTCTTAAATGTGATTTATAACATAAAATCTTCGCAATCCATAAAGAAAATTAAAATAAAATTTCTGATTATTAATTGCAGTAGAGGAAAACCTCTAACAATCCTAATAGGTTGATATTTGATAGAAATTTTTCTTTTCTTTTTGATCTTTCTAATTTCTATTTGGTTTTCACCTAATTTTTGCCCCCATTTGGTGAACTCCCATTAACTGCTATA
The DNA here is from genome assembly GCF_027409185.1 of Cynocephalus volans. NCBI lineage: Eukaryota > Metazoa > Chordata > Mammalia > Dermoptera > Cynocephalidae > Cynocephalus > Cynocephalus volans. The sequence goes on along the minus strand of NC_084461.1, from coordinate 148,137,312 downwards.
GTGGATTGAGTTATGTCCCCCCAAACTCACTGAGGCCTGAATTATCTCCCAAGTTTTATATATTAGAAACTTAGCCCCCACTGTGACTGTTAAGAGGGTGGGAAATCCTATTATGGTAATTGAAAAGTGGAGCCTTGAGGAGGTGATTGGATTGTAGGACCATGCAGTAGTGAATGGATTAAAAATGGTGGTCAGGGGTGTGGTTCTGAGGGCTTTAAAAGAAGAGGAGAGTCTGTCTGTCTGTCTGTCTTTCTCTCTCTCTCTCTCTCTCTCTCTGCTCTCTCTGCTTCCACCATCTTGCAATGTGAGACCCCTGAGTCACCGTCACCACCACCAGATGGACTTTGGACTTCCTACCCTCAGAAAGTGTAAGCAATAAATTTCATTTGGTTTATAAGTCATCCAGTCTCAGGTATTCTGTTATAGGAACACAAAAAGGACTAATACAACTGCTTAACCTGATCTAGTCCTGCCTTCCACTGACTGCCATCTTGCTAAAATTTAACAATGACTTCATAATTGCTGAATATAATGGATATTTTACAACCTAAATCTTATAGACACCGCTGCAGTACCTCAAGCCAATGATAGTGTCCTGCTTCTTGAAACTCTTTTCTGCCTTTGTTTTACAATTTTCTCATAGGTTTCTCCTCTCTTGCTACTTTCCAATCTTTCTCCACGTTCCCTCTTCCTTATCCTATGGTAGTAATGCTGGTATTTCCCAAAGCTCTGTCTCCAGCCCTTTTCTCTCCTCTCTTCTTCTGATAAGTTCTCTGGGCAATTTTGCTCACATCTACACCACCAATAGGCTCCTGTCCACATCTTTCCCTTAAGCTTCAAACTCATATATCTAACTATAGGACATCCCTACTAAAGGCATCTCAAAATCAAAACTGTACTTGTAATTTTTTCCTTTAAAACTTGTTTTGCCCTCCAGCAGAGACCAAAAAAAAAAGGTCCTCTCACTCCACAAAGCACACTGCAGAGTAATAGAAGCAGCATCTGATTTACGATAATAGGGGAGGACTTGATCACACCTGTCTCAGTACTGGACAAATCATCTAGGCAACAAACCAACAGAGGAGCAGGTTAATCTATCAGATGGTGAGAACAAATCTATGGTTATTAGAGGGGGGAGGAGGAAAGGGACAGATTGGATAAGGGGCATAAAGAATAAGTATGATTTGTGACAATGAATATGTTAATTAAAAAAAAAAAAAAAAAAAACTTGTTTTGCCCTGACAGATACTGTTCACTATCCACCATACATTCACCAAAAAACAGAAGGCCCTCTGGGCTCTTCCTCCTTTCCTTCCCACTCCCAATTCAGTCAAATTGATTCCTCTTCGTAAATATGATCTAGATCCCTTTCCTTCTCTCTGTTCTGTCTTTCATCATTTGAGTCAATGTGTGTTCAGCATTTCTCACCAAAATCACCACATGGACTTTTATCTCAGACTCCCTGTCTCCAAGCCTCACCCCCTCTAATCTATTTTTGATCCTGCCACCAGACAATCTGCCTTCAGTGGATCCCCATTACTTTTAGGCATGGTTCTGATATTTTCCCTTCAAAAGATATGCTTTCTCAGTAGATGGCACCAACATTTACTCGGTGTTCAACCCCTGGCGGTCATCCTTGTTTCTTCTCTTACCCTCACTTCTTGCATCCAGTACATGAGCAGGGCTGTCAACTGCTTTATTTCTGTCCTCAGAAATAAATCCCATATGCATCTGTTTCTTACTCCATCTACCTCTTTCTCCTGAGTTTATCTCGTCTGAAAATCTGTGAATCCCCTAGTTCTCCTCTTCCATTATTGACATCCTACATTCTACCTCCAGAAAATAAACAGTCTTTTTATTTTACATAAAAATTATGGAAAACTTCAAACATATACAGAAATATTATAATATAATAAATATAACATAAAACAGTAGCATAAAATGTAAATATAATAGCATTATGACTCTAACAACTCATCTTCCATGTGGCCAATCCTGTTTTCTCTATAATCTCACCTTCTCCATCTTAATATTATTTTAAAGCAAAGTATAGAAATACGTCATCTGCAAATTTTTTAATAAGTATTTCTAAAACAGGAGGCCTCTACTTTTTAAAACAGACATACAATATGGTACCCCAAATGCCAAATTCCTTAATATCACATCCTGTCTGTGTTCACCGTTGTCTGTCTATTTTATTTATTTACTTTTATTCAGTGACTTGAATCAAAATCCAAACAAGTCCCATTCTTTGTAATTGATTAATATGTCTCTTAAGGCTCCTATAATCCATAAGTTTCTCAAAAATTTTTTTCTTGCAATTTTGTTGAAGAAATTGGATAGTTTGTTCTGTAGAGTTTCAGGACAGAATCAGGTTTGTGCTGGTTATATCCTTGTAGTGTCAATTAAACACAGTCCTCTTTCCCTCTATTTCCTATAAATTGATGATTGGAGCCAGAAGTTTTGTATTAGTCCGTTTTGTGTTGCTGTAACAGAAATACCTGAGACTGGGTAACTTATAAAGAACAGAGGTTTATTTGGCTTACGATTCTGGGACAGCTGCATCTGACACAGGCCTCAGGCTGCTTCTACTCATGGCGGAAGGTGGCAGGCAGCCAGTGGGTACAAGCAGATCACATGGCAAGAGGAAGCAAGAGAGAGAGAGAGAGAGGAGAGAGGAGGTGCCGTAAACAACCAACTCTCACAGAAACTAATAGAGCGAGATCTCACTCATTACTCCCCCTACCTAGGGAGAAAACTAATCCATTCATGAGGGATCCACCGCCATGACTCACACAGCTTCCAGCACTGCCACACTGGAAATCAGATTTCCACATGAGTTTTGGTGGGGACAAAACATCCAAACTCCATCAAGTTTGATAGCTGTTCTTTTAAAGTCAGGTTCATTGAGGTATAATTTAAATACAATAACATTCAAGGGAGAGTGATCATTTTTTAAAACATTACTGTGATCATAGCCTATGCTTAAAATCCTCCAATAAAGTCTTACTGCATCAAGAACAAAATCTAAGAAAAAATCTTTACTACAGCCTGCAGAGTCTTTCACTACCTGGGGCCTGACCACTTCCTTGATTTCATCATGGACCACTCTTTTTCTCCTTGGCCTCTGTGTAACCACATCTGAGCTTCTCTCCATCGTGCCAACATTTCACTTGAATTCTCACCTCAAGGCCTTTGCACTAAAAAAATCCAACACCTCTTCAAGTCCCTGATTCCTTCCTGTTATCAAGATCACAGCTCAAATATCACGGCTTCTGAGAAGGCTTTTCTGTCCACCTTACCTAAATTAACTGCTGCGAGTCTGCACATAGATGTACATTTAAATACATATATATCACTCCCTCTTGTCTACAAAGTCCTTATCATTCTCTGAAATTATCTTGACCTTTTGTTCGTTTACTTATTTATTTATTATCACATCCCATCAGACCATAAACTACGTGTTTATTTACTACCCCAGAGCTAAAATCAGTGCCTGGTACCTAGCATAAGCTCAATAAATGTTTGCTGAATGAATAAATGACTCCACGAATGATCTGATTCCTACAATTTCCAGCAGTTTCTTTCACTGATGCTGTTATTTCCGACACAGTGAATGGAGGAATGTGCTTTTCCCCAAATCCATCACATTCTCTCTGGTCTCTGCACAGTCTCTGTTCCTTTGTGTACAATACCTGATCTAACTTCTCTTTTTTTGCTTCCATCTTCTGCTGCCTTGTTCATTCAGACTCATTCTTTATGTTCTAGTTAAACATAAAAAGCCATCCACCATTTATGGCACACCCACAGTTTAAATACCTATAAACTATGCCGTATATACTCTAGGGAGGGCCCTGTAGAATAGTGGTCAAGAGCAAGGTTCTGGAGTCATGTGGCCTGGGCTCCAATCTCTGCTCCATCACTTAAGTATGCAGGTAAATTCCATAAAATTTCTTGGCCTCAATTTCCTCCTCTTAAAAAGAATGTGGTTACTATAATAACCTTGTCGAACTCTTTTTAGAATTACATGATATGATACACGTAAAATGCTTAGAACATTTGAGCGATAAATATCATCTGTTGTTTTTGTTAAAGTACTTTACTTACGATCTTATATTCAAGTGATTTGTTTTGTGTCTGCTTCTTACTACTGGAAGGTCTTGGATAGCGTGGTGAAGCAAACATTATTTTTTAAAATTTCTTTCTTTAATCCCAGTCCTGGGCACAGTTTCTGACACCTCGCTGAACTCCATACATGTTTCTTGAGTGACCCTAAGTAAATCTGGTTTCCCTGGGCTAATAATACCTTCTGAGGGTGAGGGATCAATGGTGTGTGAATACAGATTAGTAATGTACGTCCTGATAATTCACTAACAAAAAACTAAATCAGTCGGGAGTAACTGTGGTGTGTATGTTTAAAGAGGGGGTGGGGGGTGCTAGTCCAACCTGCCTCTATGGATCACAGAAAAGAAAGAATGGAATGTTCAAGTTCAGATCTAAGGCCCCTTCTTTAAACACACCTCCTTCTCACCTCAGAGGGAAACAGTCATTCTGTTCTGCTATGAAAACAGGAGATAACATCTGAAACAGGTACAAAATCTTCTTTCAGTTCACTTATTCAGTAGTCCATAAACTAAGAAACCACAAAGCAGGCCAAATCCAATAATATACAGGAACCCGGAAGAATGAGCACGAGTTTTATCACATTGCCCTTCAACCACTGCAAACCACACATTAGATAAGGGCCAGCAAATTCTTTCTGTAAAGTGCCAAACAGCAGATGTTTTAGGCTCGTGGGCCATTCTAAGCAACACTGCTGTTGTAGTGCAAAAGCAGCCATCAAACACATGCAGTTGAATGGATATGGTTGTGTTCCAATAAATCTTTATTTAGGGACATGGACATTTTAATTTTATATACTGTTAAGTGCCATAAAACATTACTCTTCTTTTGATATTTTTTCAACCACTTGAAAATATAAAAACAATTCTTGCTTTACGTTCATGTAAAAACAGGCACCTGGGCTGAACTTGGTCCACAGGTCATAGTTTGCCAACCCCTACGTTAAACCAATTTTATTAGCTCTTTTCCTAACTTCTAGGAAAACATGATTTTCTTCATAAATGCAAAGTGGTAATGATAGATTTTCTCATACTAAAAAGATTATTCCTTTTATAGTTCCTGTAAATAACTACCACAGTAAATCTTTTGGTTAATGTGAAGCACAAAAATTTTTAAAAATAATTACTTAAAATATTTTCATATTAAGCATTAGATGAGCAACTAATTCAAGGACTCTGTTAATTCTAGTTCTTCCACACACTTATTGTTCAATGCCTGAATCTGTCCATCAGTCTTGTGACAATTTCCTCATTTATAAGAGAATAGAAAGTGCGATGATGAAATTTCAATATATATCCATAACACCAAGATAACTCACTCAATCAAAAATGATTTAAAAATGACTACATGGTACATTCTTCTTATGTTCCCAAAGGGGAAAAAAAAAAAAATCCATGTTGCTTTCACTCAACAGATATTTATCGAGCACATACTATGTATGTGCAAAACAATGTGAAATATAGCACCGTCTCTGGCATTTGTACAAGAATCTGTCCTTTTTGTGCATTCACAAATAAGTGTCTGAAACAGTTAAATGAAAAATGTCATCATTATTTTGATAAACCTCGGAAGAAATGCAACCACCCTCACTCAAAGATCAATATGACCCACAGTTTTCAAGACCCGAAGTTCTCCAGGGAGTGCTACAAATTGACAGGATAGTCTCTTAGTGCTTGATTTGACATGAGATACAGTGAAAGACACGTAAACCTCGAGGTGAAGAGCCTCATCTCAGACAGTTCCATATTGGCCAGACAAGCACGGTGGCTCAAGAAGGCGAGCTACATCTCCCACAAGTCAATTGTGAATTACTCTCTCTAAATTGGCTCCACAGCTGCGATTTTCAGTTCCTAGAGTACCCTCAAAATAACTGGTTGTGGGGGAACAAATAAAAGCCTGCTTTTCCCCCAAACGCACACCTTTTGGCAATCTGCCATTCCAACTCACGAAAGACATGCAGATCTAAAAAGGGATACTTCTGGGACTCTGTCAGAAAAATAACATATCAAGAGTTTGGCAAAGGGGCTGCTGTCAGGCACTCAAACACATAACTTATTCTCGTTTTACAGACCTACAGAGTAGATCTATGAGATAAACTTGGCTCAAAAGGAGCCTGAAGTACTCAGCCCCAAACAAGTGAGAATAAGGGAAACCGTGCCAAACTTTTCTTTTGTTTATTTTCAAAGGAAATGAGGAATCTTTAAAAAAAGGAAAACAGAGGAAGCTAAGATGATCGCCTGCAATATTAGCTCCTTTCTGGGAATTTGAAGGAAACTAACAATCTGGCAATAGACATGAATTACAAAAACTGAATTTTGCTATCTTTCAGATAACAGATATTCTGCTTTTATCTAATCAACTGCATGTTGCTAGAGAGTTAGGAGATCTGGAAGTGAAATAAATGTAGATGAAAACTGATATTGCAGGGTGAAAAGGTAACCTGAGCTTAATGTAACATATCCATGTAGGTATGATATGTGTATATAACTCATATATACATGCACATGCACACACATATGTATGGGGAGAGAAATAGGGAAAGAAAGAAAAGAACAGTGAAAAAAATCATCTTTCACATACTAATATATAAGCATACATAGATACAGAAAGAGAGCAGGGAACATCTCTTACAGAAAAATGATGCATGTCTTTTCAAACTTTTAAAAGCATGCTTCCTCTGACTCTGTATTATCAGATAATTCCTACATTAATATTTTCCACAGATATCCTCCTGAAATTGTCTCAGTTACTTAATCTGCAGGTTAAATTAGACGACTTTATCACCTGGCATAACTTTAAAACCCTGCAAGTGTCTTTACAACACTTCTGGTCTCATGGAAAGTTCACCAGGTTGACATTTACTTACATGACTGAATTCTAAATAGGGATTAATAAAATGATTAATTTAGTCTTCTTTTCTCCTCTTTCTCTCTCTATTTCTCTCTCTCTCTCTCTCTCTCTCCTGTTTCCCCCATGAGTCATGGTTGGCCATCTACGAGAACAAAATATCTAACTGAGGAAAACTGTCTTCCAACCGCAGCATCTGTCTCCCTGGCAAGCTCTGCTGACAGTTGGGTCCTGGCTCTGGAACGGTTCAAGACGCTCTCGCGGGCTGAGCGATTAGTGGGCTCTCGAGCTCCTAGGTGTTGCTTCCTACTGATTCCTCCCAATCGGAAAGATGGATTTGTATATATTTATCCTTCTGAGAATCTGCTATTGTGCAAATATCTCCCATTGAGACCCTCGTGGGAGGGCCCACATGACACAGGAGCACTTGCATTCCTTTTCTTGCAAAATACCCATAAAATAGCTTGGCAGTTCCTAAGGGTCTGCTTCTGGATATTACGTAAGCAGCTTCTCCTTTCAAAAGGAAAGAGATGCTTCAAGACACAGAAATAAAAATGCCCACAGGTCTCTAAGGGAATTTCAAAATAGCAAGTTGCTTAAATACCAGGGAAAGCACCTGGTTCCTCTCCAAGCCTAAAGATAGCCCACAACAGATTAGGAAATGTAAGCAGGAGTGGGGAAGGGGAGAGGGGGGCACGAGGTCATGCACGGCACTGGGGAGATGATGGACCGCACAGAATAATCTGACAATGCACTATTGAGCAAGTTCTGTCACTTTTGAATCTCTATAAAAAGTACTTAGCTGAAGAAGTTTTATCTTTTGTTTTGGGGAAAGTGGTTAAGGTGGAGGCATATTTTTGTAGGAACGATGTTCCAGTAACAGCACGTCTGTCTTGTTCTAATCCAGAGCCTAAAATACCTGTCAGGCTCTCCCTTTCCTTCTTAAAATTTTCTTCCCAAAACCACTTTTTTAAAAAAATGACTCAACCTTTAGACCCCCTAGAGGCTCCTGATACTTAGAAGAATTAGAAAAGATCTCCTGTTATTATTAGATTCCATTTTAGATAGAGAAGAAAGCAGAAAATGGGCACGAGAGGCACGCCTCTGTGTTACCGGAGATACTTTTGAAATTTGCCTCATTCAAAAGCTGGAAGAGCATGGAGCACCTTCAAACTATGAAATAAAAAGGTCTACTGTCCCAATTATTGTTAACCCTCCCATTTAAAGTAAAAATAATTTGAACTTCCCAAAAGACCTAAAGGCATTTAAGAGAATCTAAGTAGCTCCGTACATTTAATATTTTCTAAGAATAAATACAGAGGAAAAGATTAAGCCTTCGAGGATCTAACTTATGTAAGTCTGACAACAACAAAAAATACACAGTGGAAAGGATTAATCTCAAACAAAACTTGGAAAAGAGGCTTTTGCAAAAACTATTCCTCTGGCTAGATCTCCTTTGTTTACAATAAGAAGTAGAATTTGGACCCATTATATATTCCCTCTTATGGACTCCCTTGTGAATTGAGGTTGTTAAAGTAACATTGTAATTATCTTTTATCTATAGCATGATTTATTTATAATATGAAATCTCCTTTTACATTTTCAGAGTTGTAATAATTGAATGCTCTCCTTAATAAAAAAAATAACTTTGGAATATGAAACATATATTTATTTCGCCATTCCTTTTCCAAAAAGCTCTACATATTACTCCAATAAAAACACAGCTACACATTTTGTTTTAAACTTTAAATTTTTTTTTCAATTTCAAAGGTCATATTTAGAACTGAACCAACTATGAATATGAATAAGTTGGAGGCCATGCCTAAAGCTGGTGTCTTTTCAAGTAAAAGACAAGGCTTACTAATAGTTCCATTTGTTTTCCATTAAAAATCTACTCATTGTATTCACAGCAATCCACATGCCAGTATGTGAGCCTGCTTGGACAAAGCGTTTGCTTTGTGTGTGTCAGATGCAAAATTTACTTAAATTCCAGATAATTGCAAGTGCATCTGCTAGGCTTTGTCACTGGTCTATATGAACATTTTCACAGTGTATACAAAGAGCAATTATCCAACAACTAAAGAAAAAGAAACAGTCATTTCTGCAAATTATAGCCAGCTCTTTTATCAAGGAATAAGTTTGTGCTAAAAGAATACAGCCCCCAAACATTTTTTTTAAATAAAATGCATTCACTCATACCACATATATTAACCACACGAAACAAAAAAGGGAGCTTTTTCAACTGTTAAATTACTAGGTCTGAAACAAAGATAACTGCAATTTCAAATAAAATTATCTCACAAAACATTAAAGTTACCCCCGGAGGAAACACACACACACACACACACACACACACACACACACACACACACACACACACACACACACTGGATTTAAACCAATTTGATGCTCTGGTATATGTTCTTACTCTCTATTCATGACAAAATGTTTCAAAAATAGTGACTTACCTATTTATCATCAATTTTTATTTCCCTAATTTGAGATATAAGCTCACAGAATCAAGAACATGAAGAAAAGTCAAAACAGGAAAGACAACTTGAAGAATTAAAAGTCTTAATTTAAAAGTTTTTGCACCAAATATTCAATTCCAAGCAGGCCGAAAGTGCTCCAGTGGGCTATGTGGTTAATACCTTTTTCTTTCTCTCTCTCATTCTTTCCTTCTTTTTTCCTCTTCTGTGCTTTCTTTTTTTTAGCTTCATGCACAATCCCATTTCAACTGTCACAGTTAACACAGCCAGCCTTCCTTCAAAGCCCAATCCAATTTTCAGACTGTTACACCCCATGCCAACCAAACAACAACAACGGCTCTGCTCTTCAGGGGCCTAATAGAGTAGATGTGTTCTTTTTAACAAATTCTCAAAGCTATTCACAATGATCACAGTGGTGTCATTAGAAGACAGAAAACTATTTAATACAATACTAAAAACATTTTTGTGACATTTGACCTATTTGAAATCTATCAACTCAGTGGCCATTTATTTCCTGTTTCACCTTCATTTAAATATCTTCATTATCATTTTGTAAAATGTATTATATTACCAGCCAAAGCTATTAGTCAGTAAAAACCATCTCTGTATTCCCCAAACTGAAGAACCATCATTATCATTAATATTTAATGGAACTACATTAAATGAGACAATATTCAATATTTAACTATCTAATCCTACAGTAATTTATATTAGAAAATACGAACCATGTGAGAATTCAGCCAGTCGGATTATTTTATTGGATGAACCTTTGTCATTATTAATAACACTTCAGTATCTCATATTTTTCAGCACAGAATGTAACATCCAAGGACTGAAAGTGATTTTGTTTCTAATTAATTCTCAAAATCCTTGGGAGACAGTGATGGAAGGATAAATATATTAATTTAGAGTTGAAGAATTAAAGGCTGAGACTTCAGATGCAAAAGTTTTACTTGAGATGTGGATTACTTGCATGGGCCCTACACCTCACTAGGTTTATTAATAATTTAGTGAGAGGATGACCTGTTTGAACCTCAGAAGATCTAAACTACGGAAAAAAAGAAATGAAGTTTAATTTCTTTCAAGTACCTCAATTACTCTTACTACCAATTTATAAGCAGATTTATAAAATTCTTCTGGTATGTTATTCAGAACCCCTATTACTAATTTGCTTACAGGCAATTACTGGGCCATCCAGATGGTCCCTTTATGTACTTTAAGCAAATCCCCTCTACCGTTTTTCAGACCATTAGTCAACTTTGCATATTTATACATAGGCAAATTTCAGTCCATTCTAGGTGAATTATTTTTAACTTCAGAATGAGCAGAGTTCAAATGGATAACATTTGAATATGACTCTTGGGGATAAAAAAACACTTCTACAGGATAAATATATTTAAGATTGGTGTAGGCTAAAATCAAAAAGCATTGGGATTAATACTTCTATAATCAGGGATGCCCTCCAATACATTTTAAGCAACAGAGTTCTTGCAGCTATTAACTTTTCAAGTTCACAGTCTGAGACACTTGCTGTCCATCCCCTAATATTCTGTAGGTCACTCTCCATATAAGAAATAATGGTAAATTTACTCGGTTTTTTTGTTTACCTGTTTTGTTGACTGCCCTTCTCCTTTTTATTTCAAGGGAATTCCATCATTTATATTTTGCAGACAACGTTGATGTCTTTGTCTCTCATTATAGATTATGATAGGCCCAGACTTTCCATTCCCAGATTTGCTAGTAAAGAGTATGGACACTTGATCAAGATGAGCCAATGTGTTTGGATGCACCAGCCCAGAACTTTGAATGGAGAGCCAGAGATGCCCAGAAGCAAGGATGATGTGAATTTCTTCCAGGCGTGGTACAAACAGCCACATTTCTAGCGCAACAGTGCTCAGATACTAATGGCAATGGCAGTGTCCACTGTGAAGGTTGTGAGGGCTCCAGCTGGGTACCCAGTATTCAATGGCAAAGCAGACGTGCCTAGTTCCACATCTTTTCTGGTGAATCCATGATTCTCAGTATCCTTCTAACACATTTCCTTTCCCCCTAGAAATTAGCTAGAATTAGTCTCTTTACCTTACAAGTAAGAACATGAACTGATCCCAAAACCAAAAATAATAATTCAAATTGTGCTTTTATTCTGTGTCGGTTAATTCTACAAACTGTTGTAAAATAAATTAAGAAATATTACAATATTGTGAGGTGTAAAGAACATTCTCTTATCATAAAGACTTAGCATTCAGAAGGACCCCAGCAGCAACAAATAAACGATCTCATAAATCCTTAGAAATTCACATACCCTACGGGAAAAGCGCCAAGAGTCAAAGTTCACATGAGGAACACATCGGCAACAGCTCTTCCTAATTTTTTTCAGCCATTGCTTCCCTAGTTCAGATCAACAAGGAACAGAGATGGAAAAGAAGTTTTGATGCTTTAGTCATGATTTGCTGGAAACAAGGCATGAAAATCACAGTCAAGATGAACATTAATCAAGAGGCTGACCAGTGATATCAAAAGTCAGAGCTGACTGCCTGAAGTCCAGGAAGCTATTACCTGGGGCTGTGAAAAGGGTCAGTGCCTCTGAACACTCTTCCCTTCCCATCCACTCTCAGAGCTATTCACCTACTACTTTTCAAGAATATTACTCTTTCCACAAATGATTGATAAAAGATGAATTTAAGAGCCTGAACAAGTACTGAAAAGAAAATCCCAGAACCTACATATTCACTTCATATGCTTTCAAATTCAACAGGGAAAAAATTCCTTTAGAAAACATTTTTCATCCATGGCATTTTGGGAATACTTGAAAATTTGTTTCCTTCCCAATTCCTATCATTTTTCCTTTACCATCAAAAGCCCCTTAAAAAATAGTAAATCATAAATTTTTTCATTGCTCATGAAAAATGTAAATTGATAGCTTTGGGGCATGGAGTCATTTATCCATTCACTGATTAAATAAATTTATGCAGGCAAAAGCACATCCTAAAAAGGACTAGCATCAGAATTTGTCCTTACTCTGAAACCTAGGTGTTAACAATGATCTGGTTCCTTCTAGCAAAGGTGTACAGTTTAATACTGGCCCTCTGGCTTTACTCTTTACTTAAACACGTCTGTTATCAGATATCTGGATTCAAAAAAAAAAAAAAAAAAAGGAAAGAAGTCTGAGAAGATATATCCCTGAACTCACCTGAAGCTATGGTTTTCTCAGAGTAAATACACTTGGACTTCCAGGGCATATTAAAACACACACCCCCTTACACACAACAACAACAACAAAACAGCTACTAAACTTCTGTAATTAAAATATTATACATATGCACACATGCACAAAGGTACTTTTGTCTACAGACTAGCAGCTTCTAGAACAGAGACCAGTCATCCACACACACAACACACATACCCCCAGACTCTGTACTATTCTGTGTATACCCCATGGGGGCTTAATAAACACTTATGAATTGACTGACAAGAGAAAAACCAAGAAATGACAACCTTCAGGGTAGCCGTAACACAATTTTAACTTGAAAATTGCCCAGGAATAGACTTCACAATCTATGGCAACATACACAAATCATATAAAAAGAACTGGTGCCCCTCATGGACCTAGAGTGGCCTTAGGGGATAGCTTAGTGAAAAATCACTGTTGTAAGAAGGAGAGTTCAGGCTCTCTGTCTATTTACTGTTTGGCTTCTGCAGTGAATCCAGCTGAGAGCAACTTTTATTCCGTAATAAAAAAATTACAGAATAACTTTTAAAATACAGATTAAAACAAATGCAAAAATTAGCTCATCTCTAATATTTTCCTCCTTAGTCTACAATTATAAAATCACTTTCCCCTTTCAATTCTCAAGATTCATGTTGCCATTTTAATTTCTTCACAGCCAAAGGTAACAAAGGCATAATCTACAATGCTTAAATAGGGTTCTCAACAGTACCTTTTCCAAATAAATGGTAATTGACAATAAATCATAATTTACCCAGTGTCTTCTCTAAATGACACGTTAATGGTGTGCTACAATTCTTAAAACACATTTCATTCAGTGTTTCCTTGAAGACAGCTTTCAAATGCCTCAAGCTCAAAAGTGATTTGTTTTCCTCCCTGAAGTTCACATACACTTTCTACCTTTGAGTGTAAATGGGACAGATATATAAAGATATAGTGGTCCCTGGAACTGAAAAATTACATAAATAGGATAACACTTCCGTTAACAATTTAGCCTTGTCACACCTCCTTGAAAGGGTGGTTATTTCAGTTATTACCCATTTTGAAGAGCAATTTCCACACTGATAAATTTCCGAAAATGTATGAGAGAAAGTGGGAAAAATACAAAATAAACCATGATCAAGGTTGGTTGGTCTCATTAAGGGGGTAAAAGGGGGGTAAAAAAGAGAGAGAAGAAAACCATGTTTGATTGCAGGGAGGAATTATTTTTTAACAAAAACACCCAAGAACAAAAAAATTAAAAAATTAAAAAATAAAACTTGTACATGCCTTTACCATCAAAGGCTAAACACAAAATCTATTTTAATTCACTGCCTTACCAGCGCTGTCTTAGCATTTGCTTGTAATGATCAATAAAACTCTGCAAACATGACCTTGCCCATCACCTTACCCTTCATGCCCATCTTAACCCATCCCACCTCACCATCTCTAACCCTTGCCCCCCCAGTGCTCAGCTGAAGGATGGGCTTGGCCATCTGCTCTGTTGGATAATTTGAGTTAGTTTTCCAAGACACACCTTTGAACACCTAAACCATTATTTGTTCCAAAGCATACAGAGCACCTTATATTTCTTCCTAACATTACATCAAGTGGTTAGGAAAAAGTCTGAGAATGCCCAATCTTTCCCAGACTTTCAAGCCAACCACACTTAAATTTTGGGGGAGGTGATGCCTCTTAGTTTTTAGATCCTCACCTTGATAGCAATGAGAAAGAATAAGTTTTGTTTGTTTGTTTGTTTTGTTTTTTTCTCATTTTTTTGGCAGCCTCCTCTGGACTGTGAGAAGTGATGATTGATCATTTTTCCACTCATCCACGGCCCTCTCTGTGGCCACATGTAAATTCACCAATGGATAATTAAGCAACAGACACATCCAATAAATATAATAAATAAATTTGATCTTTTCCTCTTAGTAATTGGTTTCATCTGACTGAGTCTGCTTATGTGTGGGGATATATAAACAGGATTAGAGAGGAGAAAAACTAGATGCTGGGTCACACAAATTGTACAGCCCTAACCACTGTGAAATGTTTTTGTTATAATGATGTTATTATTCTTAGAGTTAAAATATAGAGAAGCAGTTTGTGCCTTCTCAAGAAGTTTCAGTGAGCTTAAAAATAAAAGTGGTGGCATGGTTATTACTGGAAGAAAATGGTAGCCAGCTACAGAATACATTTTCCTCTGGTCTGCATCTCCTTCCGACTCACTCACACTTCCCTTTCCTTGTGCCTCCATTAAGTTCATGAAGATATACCAAACCTTGACTTAGGTCTCCAATTTCAGGTGTCATATCACACCAGGCTACACAAATAGAACTGACTTGGACATACCAGAAGGCAGAGAATGAATGGATATTTGTACATGATTACTGCCTGAGCAAATCCTAAAATGAAATAAAATTAAATCACCTTTCCAATATACTCTAGACACAAAGAACAAGCTTTACCTTGTATGTTTTTTTTTTTTAAAGCAGCCAGCCCTATTCCCATTTACTTTCTCAGACATCCTTTTGGCATCGAATTACTCTTACCATCAGATTTAGCTCTTAGCAGAACACAGTACCCGCCTGTCTTGGGAATCCAAAAACTGCTTATTGAAGGAATAAAAAAAGTAAAAGACTAAAATATACTTTCCAATAGCTTTAATATGCCTGTGTTTCGTCTAAGCAATTTCTACTGAAATATGTAGTATGTAACCATATACTCTTATATTTGAAATGGCTTAGAAAAATTATCATAGTTAAGATCAGAGAATCTGTTGCAATGAGTTCTCTAGTAATAAATATAATTTTAGCTACATAGATATTTACTGTTTGGATTAGCCATATGCACAAATATAGCTATCTTCTCTAATCGTGATGCTTTATTCTTAGAAATAATCTAGGAACTTAACGATTTCCAACATTTACAATAAAATTTCGAGTAAATTTTTTTTTTCAATGTGTTACAAGTATAGCAAGCAGCTTATACAATTTTCTGAAATGGTTATTTTGCATTATGTTTTTTTTTTAAACCTCTGCCAAAATCATTTCTATTTAATGATATACTTTTCTCCATATATACCCTTATTTCTCTAATTGAGGTAGAAGAGATGACAAAACATCAATTATCAGTTAAGTCCTAAACAATAATAAAAATAATATTTAAGCCTTTTCCAAAAGAAGCCTCTATAGGATTTCCTTCCCTAAAGTTTTCAAATATTATCGTTAGTATCAATTTCATCTTCATCATATGAATTATAATCTCCAGTTTTAGCCTTGCCTCCTAACAGGTAAATTAAAGAAACCTAAATAAACAAAAGAAATAACTTATTCATTTGCATTAAATTTATAAATAAGCTTTTTTTTATAGGGTACATACTCCCTTTTATGTAACTTAAAAATGAGTACTTTATAAAGGTCATATTAACAGAAATGGATTATAGAACATTTTTAATATTTTTTAAAAATAGGCTTAAATTTACATATAGCTAAATAGTTTAGTCCTCCAAGTGATGAAATAGGCTGTCTTTTGAAAAGCTGAGTTCCAAACCTTTATAGATCTACATCACATTCCATAAATCATAAACCTAATGCAATGATGAAAACAAGTAAGCTGAAAAACCTAACTTTATACTTATGTTCCCCAAACCAGTGGTAGAACTAAATTAGAGACAGGAGAGCAGCACTGGGCAGTCTCCTTAGGTCATCTAAGCAAATGTCCAGGGGAGCCAACCCTCCGTTCAAAGAATTGCAGTCAAGTGCTGAGAAGTCTAAACTTTCAAAGAAACACTTCTCTCCTCTCAAACAATGAGCCATTATATTTTCCCAGGACAAAGGTGATTCCTTAACACCCACCATGAATATCCTGGTAGTAGCCACACAATGTTAAAATGAGGGATGATGTCAATTGTTCCACCAAAGACCAATTCATATTGTTCAGGAGAAAAAAATCTTTACTGGCTAAAATAGACGTTACTATAACCTATTAGCTGCATTATTTAGTTTCAATTTTCTTTGCTAAACTCACATGAAAAGAGTTAAAACACCTGCTCCCTTTTCACTCACAGTACAGCCAAAAAAACACATAACTGTACTTTTTTTCCTGATAATTATTTTTGCCTAAAAGGCTCATAATTCTATACTTTGGAGAGGTGGGCCAATGAAAGTCTTTCAGCAAAAATGAAGGAACTTTATTTGCAAAACTATTTCTCAAGGTGCTACATTTTTTTCCATTAAGAATTCATAAAAAGGATGCGATATTTCAGGTTCAAAATCACATTGTAGTATACAACATATTTAACAGACTTGGGCTGAGAATGACATGAATTTTAGGGAAAAGGTCTTATATCTCTTTAACTTTATGAAATCTTTTGAAAACATGAGCAGGATCCAATATATTATTCTCCTTCTTCACACTCTTAGCACAGCTAAAATAATTATGTTGAGTAGTGATTTATCTTTGTTCGGTAGAGAAAATAACCCAAAATAACAATAAAGTATGTTACTGATAATGCATAGTACTGAACAATGTGAATGTCCCTTTTACAAAGCAAAATAGAAACCAGAAGTACAAAGACTACTTTGACAAACTACTCTTTCCTCTCACTAAATAAGAACCTTATAAAATTACTGTTGGTTTCACAGGATTTTAAGTAGGGTATCATCTAATTAGAAAATATATCACTTTTAATAAAATATTCTTATATCCTCTTCCACTGAGAACATATTAAAAGACATCTCCCACCCCAGCCCCCCCCAAATAGGTCTTGCAACATTTCCTGAAAGTTGTGAATCTGTTGTATGTACAATGAGTGCAGAATGGAGGGTTTCTCCTTGTGAGTACATCAGGATTACTAGGAATCAGCAGTTCAGAGAATAAAACTGTTGCTTCACACAAAGTAATGAGAGGCGAAAACATAAGCTTTTCATATAGCTCCGTTTGAGGTAAGTAGCTTGACACTAAGTTTTGCCCCTTTAAATCTGACTTTCAGTTTAAGTTTTAGCTCTCAAATGGGGAGGGATAAAAAGGCCCTTGGAAATGACCTTGACCATATTTCACCAGAAGTCACTTATCAAAATTAGTCTGCACAGAATATAAAGCAATGAAAAAGCTAGCCAATACAGGTTTTCCTTAAGCACACACAACTAGTTCAAAATCCTTTTCAATTACACAATGAAAAAAATAGCAATTAATTTTAAGAAACACTCAGTAGCTCTAGAATAATAAACACTTCAC
Organism: Cynocephalus volans; assembly: GCF_027409185.1. Taxonomy (NCBI): domain Eukaryota; kingdom Metazoa; phylum Chordata; class Mammalia; order Dermoptera; family Cynocephalidae; genus Cynocephalus; species Cynocephalus volans. Next base: position 148,119,414 of record NC_084461.1, on the reverse strand, counting down.
ACATGCAGAGAAACCTTCATTCTTTTCAAAATGAAATAGGAACTCGAACCATACAGGCAGATGTGATTGTCAAGTTCCATGAATAAACAGTCTCAGATAGCTGTTTTTCTACACAGCTTTCCAAAAAAGAAGTTACCTTCTTCCCACAGTGTCCAATGCCATACTTTCCCAAATGCTGAAATTCAACATGAAGACCAATTGAAAGTAAACTACCTAATTTACCAATAAGCCTATCAAAACGATGACATCATTTTGATATATTAACCTGAAATCATCACCAGGCACAAAAAGTTAAAATAAGCTTAGTTCAGATTTAGTGAAGAACTTAATAATAATGATAATAAACCCATCAATAAACCCCAAACACGATACCGCAGAAAACCATCTAAACGTAATACAAATCCAGTTGATCAAATAGTAATCTAACCTGGCATTACACCCAAAACACAGATACGTTTAATATTTTAACACAGATTCTCAGAGCTTTTCAGAAGTTGCCAGGAAACTAGAAGTAGAACGAGGGGTGGGTGGGTAAAAAAATCAACCTCAGCAGGAAAGACTATGTTCTTTAAATCAACGTACTCTTGGTCTTCACATCTAGTGAAGATATTGAAACTGAAGTTAATTTTGATGCTTCATAAAGAAATTCATGCTCTGAATATATTACATAATAATTAGAAATTTTGCACCATGGGCCTAGTGAAATAAGTCCTTAGCTTGGTCAGTTATTTGTTCATGCCCTTGTGTGTAGAATATGCCAGAGAAATAATGCAGCTTCTCAGCATGGGAGATATTGCTTTCTGTTTTGGGTCCTATCATGACAGAACCATGATGTTTTAGATGCCTTGGGTTCTTAGGATTGAAATTTACTATATGAATTCTTTTCTCCTTAGTACCCAGAAAAGCAAATGCTTCACTCAAAGACAACTCTGATCTTAACGAATGGAAGTTGGGTTTTCTTCACCTCAACTTGATCAAAATGGTAAATTCAAAGGTACATAAAATTATTTTAAAATAGCAATATTGTCATCTCAAGGGACCCATGAATAAGCTGAGCTTTCATTCTAAATAAAATGCCTTATTACTATCAGCAGATTATAAAAGAAGACATAAGCTTTAGATCTCAGGAGTCCTAGCCACAATTTTAAGAAAGGTTTTTGTCAACACAGGGGACCCAGAAAAGGTGCATTTGCATGGTGTCTCAGAGTAGGTTTTCTTCTATATAAAAGAAGGTCTAACTAGTTGAGTTAATTTAGTTTGTTTTGTTCTTCAGTCCTGAACAAGCTACACAGTTTTACGCAGTTCTTCCAACATCAGCTAAGTTTACATTAAGACAAAGTTTAACAGTATTATTGCAAACATACTCTTTGCACATAGGTAACTCACTGCACTATGATGTGGCAACCAAATAGTAGAAGGAAGCTTCCTTAAATAACAATATTTCCCCCCTGTAAAATTTATGTGTCTCATAGCATGCTTGAACTAGATATCCCCACCTGAGACTGGAGTTCAGAGCTCCTCAAGATGAAAATACATGTACTGAAACTGCAACCTACTATACCACAGAGTCCCCCACCCTCCATTTAAGCTGCCATTATATTAGTTCATTTTTCCATGGCTTAGCAGAAATTGTACAACTATAAACTGTTTTCTTTCTCAATTGCTGGTTTGCTTTTACTTGCTGGCCTTTCAGTTTTTCTACTGAACTGCAACTGAAAACTTAGAGGGAAAAGAGCAAAACAAATGTAACATGGTAACTACTAAGAACCCTCCAAAGAACTTACATGATATGAATGCATTAAAGAACTATTGTATATTAATTTTTAAATAATATTTAAAGCAGATGCTGGCAGCAAGAGTTATAGAGTGAGTACTATTTTTAAGAAAAGAGAGTTCAATTTGCATGCATTATGCTGGCTATTTTAAATAATTTTATTCCATGTGTATATCAGAAACTGCCCTCCCCTCCCTAATTGACAAGATGCCACTTCAAGTAAGACCAAAGAGAGCGCTGGTTTGGGGGTCAGAAATTGCTATACAAGTCTCACAATTTTAAATAAAGCAATCCCAGGAATCTCTCTCTTTCTCCATAGCCCTAAATTTATTATTAAGTAAATCTAGAGATAGCTCAATCACTGGAGAATAGGACAGTAAGTGATGCACTAAACCACTTAAATGTTTATCATTTTTGTAAGCAACACGAGTAGTGGTGTCTATTATTGCTTCCTGCAAATCTGCAGCAATGTGATGCAAAACAGCATTTTAAGAAATTCTCTTTTGGAATGCAAATGATTCTTCCTGCAATTTTGAATATTTTAGCCAGTAGCCATGCACCATACAGTAGTTCTGGAATCACTGGCATCTGTCATGCTGTCAAAACTGAGTCAAAATGCATTGTAATCCTGGAGAACGATAACCTTAAACATCAATGCAACGTTAAAATGCATCCTAAAAAAAAAAAAAATCCCTATAATTGCGATGAACATTAGAGAGAAACCGGCAGTCCTTCTGCAGGGAAATAACAGTCTTCTCTACCAATCTTTCCCCTCCCCCCTGAAACTCATGCAACTAATGATGACCTCCCGAAGTGCGGAATTTAAATGTTCCAGCATTCATCTGAGGATGAAGGAGGAAAAAAAAATACATCGAAAACCATGAAACAAGTTGCAAACTGCACAAACGCAAGGAGAGAGAGAAAGAGAACTGCAGCTGATTCAGGAGCGATTGCAGAATGAGAAGCAATGAAAGGAAACAAGGAAGAAAGAAAAGGGTGGGGGGGGGGGGAGCCTTAAGCATTAAAGAGTAAGAAGTGAAAAACATTTACCAGCAGCTCGGTCAGTAGCTTCGCTCCCTGACACCATCTACACAGAGAGAGAACTTAGCCTAGAGTCTTCGGTCCCAGCTCGCTTTGGAGCAAAATTCCTTCACTTCGAGGGGGCAACACGCACCCTCAAGAAAGAGAGAGAGAGGGAAAGAAGGGGAAAAAAATAATCCCAAATACCAAGACAGGCTTTCCTCCTCCTCCCTCTTACCCGCCCCCCGGACTCCCCAAACGGTGCTCTCTTCTGCACAGTTCTGCCGGCTGTGCTGCTGAGCTGCTGCCGCCGCTGCTGATGTTGCCGCGGCTGCTGGTGCTGCTGCTGCTGCTGCTGCTACTTCGGAAACGATTAGGAGGAGGACGCCCAAGCACGACCTGAGCTTGCGAGCCACCCAGGACCAATGTGCAACCTGCTCTGGAATCAAACCCATAACACACGCACGCACACCCAGTGGCTCCTGCACGCGAGCCCCCGCGCGCACACACGCGCCCGCCCGCGCGCCGCACAGACACACATGCATACACGCGCGCGCACGCACACACTCACATATAAACACACGCACACACACACACACACACACACACACACGAGCGGAGCGCCGCGCGCCGCCCGCCCGCCTGCCAGCGCGGCCCCTGAATGGGGAGTGCGAACCAATCCCCGGGCCCGAGTGCGCGCACAGGCCCCGGCCGCCGGGGCTGGGTGGTGGCGCTGGGGCTGCAGCTGCTGTGGCTGCGGGGTACCGAGCCCGGGAGGGGCTCACGGTCGCGAAAGAGGGGCGCTAGGGGCACGTGCACCCCTTTGTCTGCAGAGAGAACCCCAGCCGGGCGTTTTCAAGACCACTGAGTGCGCAAACCCCAGGCGGTGTAGAGTTCAGTGCCGCTCTGGGGTTGGCCGGGGAGGCTCGGCGCCCTGGCTGCACGAACCGAGGGTTCAGCTCTGCGAAACATCATGCACCACAGCTGCACTCGGGTCTCTGCACACGGGGGAGCACAGCAAGCGGACGCGTCCTGCGGACGACCCGAGCCTGCCCCGGCTCGCGAGCATGCCCAGTGCTCGGCTGTATACCCAGATCGCTCCTTCCTGGGTTAGGAACTTAGAGTCGGGCAGAGCCGGGCAATGGAAAGCTCTGCAGCTTCCACAGGGAAGGCAGAGGTTTCAGAGCCTGCGGCCACTGCTGACCTGTGTCACCTACTTCCCAGTGGCCCTGAACGCGCACCGGAGGGCGCGGTGATGAGAGAGCTAGGCTTCTGGACCTGAGAGAGGAGTTGCTTTTCTATCTTTCATAAAGGGAATTCCAAACGGAAGCAATTTTCGGCCCAGGAAAGGCTGATTCAGTTACAGGGTAATTGACAGAAAATCCAGCAGGACCTGGAGGTTGTAATAGTAACAGCAAAACACGCATTGCTTGCTTACCATGTGCAGCCTCTGTGGTATGTGATGCCCATGAATGATCCGATCTTTTCCTGTCGAAACACTATATGATCAATCCTTGACGGAAACCGAGGCCCCAGAATATGTTACAAACTGCCAGTCGGTTATAACCAATGTACCCAGGAATCTAAACCTTGTGGTCTGACTCTTACCCACTGGAGATACACTGCAGTGCACTGATGAAGCCTAGGCATTTACAGCAAGGTGAGAATTTGGTGGGTGTTTGGGTAACTGCCTTCAAACTGTATCTGGCTTGTCTTCAACAACCGACAAACCTTGAAAAACTGCATGCCGGAAATTTGCCAATGTCATGATAGTACTAATATTAATAATACTTATCTCTTGACTACATACCCTGGATCACTCTTTTATTCGGTGCAATGTCTTAAACTTTAACCCTCCAGAGAAGCTATCCTTGCTCCCATTATATACTTGAGGAGACTGAGACTGAAATATGGTGCTACTTTCCCCAAAGGGACAGTGCCTGAATGAGAGTGTGGTTTGTCCCACTTCGAAGTCCATGCTGTCTTTACTACAACATGTATCTTCCTTAATTGCATCCTGATCCAAGCCATGAGATGAGAGCATAGCAATTATTTTTTATTTCATAAAACAAACACATTGATTTTCTATTAACATTCACTCATTCAACAATATTTACTTAGCATTTACTTCCTTCAAGGTACTGTTTTAAAGGTAACAGAAGATGACAAAGACACCAGGCCTATACTGAGTTTACATTCTAGCAAGAAGTGGATCATATACTTATGCTGCGAATGAGGAACATTTACTGAGAACTTGCCAGAATGCATTTTTCTCCCCTATTAATCCAGCAAACTGTTATTGATCCTTCATCTCTCTGTTCTAGCATCGCTTCTTCAGGGAAGCCATCTGTGATCTCTCTGGCTGGATCAAATCTCCCTTATTATAGGCTTTCAGGTCATCGCGTAACTTTTCTTTTTAAAGCGTGTTGTAGCTACAATTTTCCTCTTGAGCTATAATTTAGCTAATATATGTCTCCCAAACACATACAAACCCTCTTAGATGGTAAGCTCCATGGGGGCAGGAATGTATCTATGTTTATTTCCCATTTATTCCACAGTATCTGGCAGATGATAAACTTGCTCTCATTCTGTGTCTTTCTCTCTCTTTCACACACACACACACACGCACACACACGCACACACATGTGCACACGCACACACACAACTTGCCCAAGGTCTTGCAGCTAGTAAGTAGTAAAGCTGGAATTTAAACCTAGGTCTGTCTGATCTCAGAGTTTCAGAGGAGACTGGGACCTGGCGGGTTGGGGGGGGAATCTGTGCTGTATTTGCAGCTTAACCATGCTATAGTGCCTGAGGATATATCTGTGTCTACCAAGAAGGAAAGAGGGAGAGCCACTGCTGGTGCATTTTCTCTCTCATTAAATCTTATAAAGAATCTGAAATTCAGAGATTTAAAGTTATTTTACCAAGGTCACAGCCAGTGTCATAATGCAGCGCTATGTTTTAAATCCAGGCTTCTCTTGCTGCAGACTTGTGCTACATGGCAGAGGGAGTATGCAAAATTTTCAGAGGTTCCTGGCTGACTAGATGAGGGGATTCCTCACTCAGAGAGGAAATGCTGCCGGGAACCAAGCAAACCTTCTTTCTGCATTGCCTTTTCCACCAGTTACCACTTTTCGAGGTTCCATCGTTGTGCAGGCCCCCATTTCTCTGCCTTTTCAGGCCTTATCTTGAACCCAATGCCTCACACCGCCTCCCTGATCATTTTCAGCTGCAGCAGTGGCTACAAACCACAGGAAAGTAAAAACTGCATTTTGTACAGCTCTGCTTCTAGCACACTGTTGGGCATGCTCAGTGATAAGGGGAAGCTTTGATTATAAATAGGAGGCTTTTGTTAAACACCTTTCTATTTTGGAGTATTATTGCATATCAGGATCAGAGTGTAGCCCTTTGCAGAGATTCCTAGACTACACCAATCAGGTCTGTAAGAATGAGATGCTTAGATATGAAAAATATCTCAATCTCTTGAAATCTCTACTCTATCTCCAGTATTCGTCTCCCTGTTCTGTCCTCTCTGTAGGTGAACACAAAGAGCATCCACAAATTGTATCCATTCTATTTACATACCTCATAGCTATAGACATATGCATCCTGCTACAAATACATACCAGCCCTTGACTGTGAATTTGTCTCTTGCAATTGTTTGGCTATTAACTTGCTCTACACTGAAATATTATGAATAAAATGGGGTTGCTAAGAAAAGATTTAACTATTAACCTCTCTTTCCTTCCCTCTCAGAATAAATTTACTCCCTAGAGAATGCCTCAGAAAGCAGAAAGTTCCCCGGAATTTTTGATAACCCCTTCCTGTGTATTTGTTAAGTTGATTTATGTCACAAGGCCAGCAGAATCTTTAATTTTTGATAAGAATAACCCCTTAAGAAAGCCCTGAAGGGCAACCTTCAAGGAAAACGTTGCTGAAAACTTGAAGCATTAGTCAATATTCTACTGTAGTGCCTGGGACATGAACTTTTAAGCTTTTTGAGAAGTCACCTAACACTTTCTAATGCTGAGTACTTTACCACAGATCATCAAAGTTATTCCTCATAGCAACTCTCTGAGGCAGGTACGGTAACGATATCCATTTTATGGATGAGAAAATAGAGGCTTTGAAAGAGCAAAATCATACAACCAGTAAATAACCAAGCTGGAATGCAAGTCCAGGTCTGTCTGATGCCAAAATCTGTATGGTAAACTCTACACCGTATCACCTTTAATTACTGGTATCCCTTTGCATGTGGAGGCAAATGTGGAGAGGGATTACTCTCCATGTGTGATGGCTTACTTGTACTTGGTGTGCACAGTACTTCAAGTATAGTAATATCACTATTTTCTGATAACACTTAAACTTCAGTTTCTCTAAAGGAGCATTATTTAGTTTATTCAGAAAATTAGACAACTGGTGTATACAGAACTTGGTGGGCAGGACCAATTAAAACAAGTGTCATTGGAGCAAAAGCTTCTGAGTCGCTATTGATGAGCCTTTATTCCCTTAGCTTTTAAATAGCATTGGGGTGTAGTTGTCAACCATCTCCCAGGTCATTCACTCTCAACAGACATTCTCATCAATTTTCTAGAATCCTTTACAGAGTACATATACTGGAAGATTTTTCACTTTCATAAGGATGGGAAATTTAGAAGTAAAGTCAGGGTTTACATTTTTTTTTTTTTTTTGCTTTTCTTTTTTTAATCACTGCAATTCTCCGTGTTTGTTTCCAATGTCTTAAACATCCTTTAGAAGATTTAGTAGATGCTACAATTTCCTGCTTTTAAGAGAGGTCAGGGAGGACCCTTTAGAATGTGATCCTAACCAGCCAGATTAATCTGGTGCCACATAGTTCATCCATGTGCCTGCATTTGCATAGGGTACCTTGTATAGAAAAGGATAAGCAATGAGGGTGTTGGTTCAGTAACTTAAGGGTAGAGGTCTTGCATGGTATTTTGCACAGTAGTCATTCATCTTTTTGAGAAATCGGTCAGGTAAAACCAATGATGTCTGAGAAGCTCACACAGATGTCATAAATGTAATTCTGAAAATCCTTCATACAGTTGCTCAGAGCCTACTAAGTTTACTTTTATGCAGTATTCTAATAGGTCTGAGTTTACAAGCCCATAGGGAATTAGAAAACAGGTAAACTGTTATTGTTAGAAAATTAATAATAGCAAGAAACAGAAACTGATAACCAGGAAATAAAGAAAGAGATTAAATTTTCTATAAAATATTTTCTGAAAGGCTTAATTTACTGTGTAGGTAAGCCTCCTAATACCGTATTTCAATAGAATGTCTGGATATCTTCCGACTACAATATTGTAGAACAGCAAATGTTGTTAATGATATTGTCTTTGAAACCATGCTTCAATTGCTACATAATGAAAGAAAAATAATGCCTGGATTCCTCAGCCTATCATATAAGGCTTTCCAAGTTGTGGCCCAGGAGTGGCATGTGCTTTTCTGATCAATGCGTTCCAACGCATTTGATCAGAAGTGACTGCTTGGAGAGGAACTTAAGAAGTATTTGGAGGCCATATCCATGCAATCGAGGTTGTTCTGAATGAGATTGATAAGTGATGGCTGCTGCTGGTGGGGATCCAGTATAGAGCCGCAAATGCCACGCATTTCCCAAACATAGGGCCAATCACAATTCCCCTTTCAATATTCCACTCAGGTGTCATCTACTCCAAAAAGCCTTCCCTGAATGTCCCAGCTGGAAATCCTCTCCTCTCTTCTGAAGGTGCTTCCTTGCAGGTGTTCATTGTGTCTCCCTTATATTAAAGTTATTTATGTTCTTGCCTTCTCTTTCCTGCCGGACAACTCCTTGAATGCAATAACCTGGTCTGGATCATCTTTGAATCCATCACTGTGATTCACAAAAAGCCTTGTGCCAAATAGTGTATGCTATAGGAATATATAATTATTTATATAAATAAAAGAATGGCGAGTGCTCAATATTTGTTGAATTAATGAACATAAGATTATTACTACTACTCGCCTGCTGTGTCACAAAGAGATTAAGTTATGTTTTGTAGGCTAGAGACCAGCGCTAATGTTTTGGAAGCTCTCTCAGTAGCCAGACTCTAGAGAGATGGCGATAAAGCAGCAGCTCTAAGAGTGATCACTGGGCAGTAGAAGAGACAGGAACCAGGAACGTAGGCACACATAACAGGTGACATTGATACTTGAAACTCCACAGGAATTTTTTTGTCTTGTGTATGCTGGCAGGGCAATAAAAAGCTGACAAACACAGTGAATGAGAGAATTTAATATAATATTTTAATGCGTTTACTGTCAAGATGCACAATCCTAAAAGAACATTTTGTATTTGTTAGTGTGTGTGTACACGTGCGCGTTCACAGCTTGCTGGGATGCGTGGAGTGAGAGGGGTGTGCAGACATTCCACAAGATCCCCTGAAATGTCTCCAAAATAACAAACTGATGATTCTCTCAAGACGAAAGAGAAAACATTGCTGAATAAATAATACGTTTCAAGAGGCTTTATATATTGCAAAGAGTATTTTCACTGATTGGTAGAAATTCTTTTTGATTAATTAATTAGTTAATGTTTCCAAAGCACTTTCAAGATGGAAAACATTTCATGAGGGCTACATAATTGTTATTTTTCCTACATACCTTGGTTCTCCACATTACTGGGTTTGTTTTTCTCTCGGGTTGCTCACCAAGCCATGTACCCTCACAGAGGCATGGTGTGGAATACTCAGAGAACAGAGACAAGAGAGATGGGGTGCCAGTGAGCAGGGAATAAGAAAAAACAACTCTGAAAATATTTTTTTTAAGTATATTTGAAATATAACCCTAAAAGCAAATGGAAAACCAGTCATAGCCTCTACCAGGGGAATTTTCCTTGCTCCCTAACAAAGAACTCCAAGCACCTTGCGCATTGCCTGGATCAATATCTATTTGTTTAACAAATAACAATGACTAACTTTTACTGAGTGCTTACTCAGTTCTGGGTATTGTTCTAGTACTTTGCATATGTTAATGAATTTTCTCCTCAAAACAACCATTTGAGGAACTGTTACTATGAAGATTTTACAGATGAAGGAAAGGAGGACTAGAGCAGTTAAGTCCTTCACCCGAGGCCATATACAGCATGTAAGTGATACACCCTAGCTCTTGGCTATGATGATGGAAGGAAGGAAAGGGGGAAAAGGGAATGAGGAGGAAAAGGAGAGGAAGTGAGAGAGATGGATAGAAAGGAGGGAGAAGGGAGAGATGAAGATTACCAATGATTTTTATTGTTGTTGATGGTTACAAATTCTGTCTCCATCCTGCCCCTACAATGTCTGATGACATACTGATAGATTAATAAATAGAAAACAAATTAGGTCAACATGCACTATTGATGAAACTAATTCACACAGCGAAGGTGATTTAGTTTGTTTTCAAAGTAAAGATCTGTATTTAATATTCACAGCATCACCTGACATTCTGCCCATAGACCCAGGCCCCTAAAATCTTCATTATCACCAAACAAACATGGCAGCATGGTGAGAATTAAGCCTTGGGTCATGGGCCTCTGATTTCCCTTTGGCTAAAAACAAATAGACACACACACACACACATATCATATATACATATACACTGTATATAATCTCTCTATATATAAAATATATATAAAACTTCATGATGGAGTAAAAAGAGCAAGAGCTTCAGATGATGGCTTTGAATCATCTCAGCCCCTTACCTACTGTGTGACTTGGTTCTCATTACTTAATCTCTCTGAACCTCAATCATCCCATTTATAGCTTGGGGACAAGAAGTCTTCTCTCCTAGATTTGTTGTAACAATTACTTTTGAAAATATGTGGAATGCAGCTAGCAATACCCAGAATATAGTAGGTGCTCCATAAAAAAACAGTAATTCTAATATTGCTCCTTCCAACCCCTTCCTCCTTTTTTTCTCCCTCTCAAGCTCGTGTGGCCTGGTCTGTTGAAGGACATGTCAATAAATTCTTGAGCAACAGGCTCCAGAGTGCCAAAAATGATGGATGGAGCAAAGTAAGGTCACGGAAACCCACTGTTTGATTCACCTGTGTCCCCCACCCCAGACATTAAAACATCAATGGGATGAACAAGACAGGTAGTCTCCAAAATGGGGAAGCTAACAGGAATCTCAGAATAGGAGAATAAGTATCTGATACAAGGACAAAGGCAGAAAGTAAGACAGGTGTGCATAATTTATTGGCTTTCTGAACTGCAGGGTCCTCATTAAACTGGGTGTCATTAACAAAGCTCTTTTCAGATATGAGACATAAAGATGCTAGGCAACAGAACCCAGGGGGGAAGGTAGCGGGGCTCATCCCACCCTCTCCATCCACTAGCTGGATGATTCCCAAGCATGTTATAGGATCTCTTCAGTTTTTCTCATCAAAGAAATGTTACTAACATTACCCAGGGTTGTCACGAGTAGAAAGTGAGCTAACCCGTGGAAGGGGCTTAGGAGAGTGCCTCGGTGTTAGCAGGGGCGCTGGAGGTGGTGTGAGTCGACCCTCCCCTGAGAAAAGGTGGTACATAAAACAAGCCCTTCATGCTGAGGTGGGGTTGGGGGAGAGACACGAAGGGACAGAGGAATGGCAGCAGTATCAAGAGAGATCTTTCTTACAGTGTGCAATTTGGTGAAGGAGCAGCAGAAAGATTGAGAAGCTGCTCTCACTTGTGCTTTTGAGGCCTCAGGACCCTCGGGGGCTGTTTCCTTCACACACTCGCCTACCTCAAGCTAGCTCAAGTGGGAGACATTGACTGGGTTGGAATTCAACTTCCTATTTTTCTTTTCTTTTCTTCCCAAAAGCCTTTGAACAGTTCACAGCCATCAATGGGCATCCTCAGAGGAATACCAGGTTCAGGGCAGGTTGGCGAGGAGGCAAGTCATGAGAACGCTGAACTCACTACATCTTCCCGACCTCACGTCTCTGGTAAAGGAGACAACCTCCGCCCGCAGGACTTCCAGAAGCACTCAGGAGTGCCCCATGATTATGCCATAGCGACTTGGAGGAGCAGCATGCCTTCTGTAGTGAAAGGAAGTCTGAGAAATAAGGACTCAGAATATTTTTGGTTTTCACATTAAAAGGCCTGTGTCCTTTTGTGACAGCCCAGGTTCCACCCCAACTCTCACCCCCAACCAGGAACACTTCAAAGATATTCTAATAGGAAAGGTTGCCAGATAATTGTCAGAGAGGATTAGCATTATCAGTGACCAAACTGTGAGCCTTTGGTCTTCTGGCAAGCCAAGTGGAGAGCACAGCCAGCTTCCCAAGCAGTTTCTATGGAAAAGAGAGAAGCAGCCCTTATCCCTGGGTACCCGACTTAGGCAGCATTTAGCACCCCATATGAGCAGACCACCTATTCTTAGAACAGACCAGATATAGGGAACATTGCCCGCATTTCTATTCTGTGATAAAGACCAACATGCAAGGTAAAAGCAGGCCATAAAAAAAGTAGCCATTAACGGATTTGGATTAGGTTATGTAATTATCCCATTTGTACCCCCTGACCTCATCCCAAATGGGTTTCAAACCTTTATAGAGAGCTCTAACAGCCCAGGGCGCAGTTAGTTGTGGTCACTGGAAGGAAAAAAGAGAAGAGGGGAACGAGGGCCAATAATACATCTCAATTCCCATTTCAGCTGGAGAGAAGGTCGTGAGAAGGAAACAAGACAGAGGTTCTAGGAAGGAATTCTGTGTCATACCATTCTCTGAATGTTAACGCAGATGGTGAGAGCCTGCAGCACAAATTGATATGATAGCCTAGCAGGGGGAAGAAAAAGCAGAGGAAGTAAGAGAGTACTGGAAAATTCTTGTTGAGAACATTTTCTCCCCAAGGATCTCTTTATGAGCCATATTTCCTCCTAAGACAAAAATTGTGTCTATGCGTTTATTTCTTGAAATCTCTTTATCCTATAGATTTTATCATGTAATCCCTTTCTTAAACAGCTCTGATGGCTCCCTATTGCCTTTAAAATGAGGTTAAACTCAACAGTAGGGCATGCCTTGACCTCGATCACCTATTTTAAACCTACCATCAAGTCCTGTCTTCCCCCGACTTCCCAACCATGGAACCCACATTTTGAGCACAGACTCAGTCTCTTTTTATAAATACAGCATGCTCTGCCTCATAGCATGTCTTCTTTTTCTCTCTTTCAATGCTCTCCCTTTCTTCTCCATGTTTGGTGAAATACTCTTCTTTCAAAGCTTTCCTAATAGAATAACAATATTCTGAAATATTCCCACATTCTTCCAGGAAGAATTCAGAATTCTCTGTTCTGTACTTCTTTACTTCATCTTATATTGTATTTAACAACCCTTTTCCTATATATTTACTGGTATTAGAATAATTGTCTTATTTCTCTAATATCTTGCTAGTATGTTTAATTATTTGAGGGTTTGGGTCCATGTCTCATTTATATGAATGCCTGCCTACAGAAAGCATTCTGTTATTTATTTTCTTCTCCAAATGAGAAAAGGACTTGGATATGTATAGTTTGAGTATCAGTTTCTCTCACCGGTTTTATAATCATTACGATAACTAAGATCATGTGATCATGACTAAAGCACACTCCGCCATCTGGTGGCAACATGCACAAATTGCAGTATTAAGTTTTAAGACATGGGTACACATGAAAATTTTTAACTGCAAGCTTGAATTTAAAAATAGTGAATACACTGAGTTACCAGTTTATGATCATGTTGGTAACATATTCTCATATAGATGATTAGCAGATAACTCATAGATACCTACAATGCATTTGATTATTCAGTTTCTTCAGTTATTTTCAAATTAAAAAGTCTGAATATTCATAAACTTTAAATGGATGCAGTTTATTTCACATAAATTTTATAAAGATTATTTCTCAAAAGTCTATTTATAATATAGTATCTTTTCACGTAGAGTTTTTGCATTGTGTTTATTCCTTTAACAAATAGAGCTATTATATGCAAAACAATGTATTAGGCCCTGCATTATGAAAAGTTTTGCTTAGGTTAAAATAATATAATATCAATGCATGTGCCCAGCACTTGACCAATCAAAAATTTCCATAAATTAGCACATTTCTAAGCATAAAATGGTCACTGTCCCTAATATGAACGGTCGTTAGGCACTGCAGTGATTGATCTGAAAGGATTATCAAATAAAAAATTATATTCGGTATAGGTTCAGGATTAGGAATATTGAGTTGGTATAATATATTAAATATATCATTTTCCAAGAATTAATAGTAACCCCTCTCACCCAGAATATTTTATTAAACATAATACCCTAGTCCATGATCACATAGAAAATTTATAATACAATGGTGATCATATTGCTGCTAGACAAACATAAATGTCTTTCTTGCACCATAAGAATTCTCTTCTTGTTCCTCTACACAGTCTTCCAATATTGTGGGGAAAGGATATTATGGATGAAATAACAAAGCTGCTCTACATACACAGGCTGCCAGTCAGATCAAGAGGTAGCCTATATCTTTATTCAGATATTTAATGTAACTCCAAAGTCAGGCTGCTAGAGGAGATAAGAATTCCTGACAGTAAAATAATGTGTTTTGAAGATAAGAACTTGCCTCCTGAATTGCACCTTGGTCTGAGTTTTACTCTTTGCATATTTGTAAAATGAGAATTCACATGGAGGCCTCTGTAAGAACCTCCATACGTCTGGTCTCTCCCTTCCCTAATCTCCTCTGTAAATGGTGACCAGATTATCATCCTAAACCCTCGCTGCACACATCTTTTTTACCTGGAAGTTTCTAGACTGCCAATCTTCCACAGAACAAAATTCTAACTGCTTATTGTAGTGATCAAGGCGCCTGGTGACCTGGGCTCCACTGTGTGGCACCCACCTAACACGTGTGCTATGCTGTCTACTCTGCCTGTTGGCTGTGGGTCCCAGCTGCCAGTTACTAAAACACTCTGTTGTTTCTTGTCTTGATTATTTTTCCCATGCCATTGCTTCTCAAACTATACTGTACATACAAATCACTAGAAGATGCAGATTTTGATTCAGGCGGTCTTGGGACAGAGCCTAAGACTCCGCATTTCTACCCTACTCGATGCTGATGCTAATGCTGCTGCTCCCAGGACCACAATGTGAGAATCAGGGAGCTACTCCAAATCTCAACATGTGCATTACCTCCATTCTCACCCCATGACATTTCTGATTTTTGAAATAATTACCTGTTCTTGAAAAATCAACTCTGAATCTCTCCCCTTCCTAACGTTTTCCCTAGTACCTCTAACTCAGTGGTTTCTGACTTGGCAGCATATTAGGATTACCTGGGGAACTTTTAAAAATCCAGCTGTATAAATGCATGCCAGGTTGATTAAGTCAGAAACTCCAGAGTTTAGACTAAGGCACCAGTATTATTGGTTTCTTTGTTTGTTTGTTTTTTGTTTTTAACTCTTCAGGTGATTCCAGCCTGCAGCCAAGTTTGAGAATCGCTGTTTTGGGATGGAAGTGATTTTTTTCCTCCCAATATCTATAGCTGTTGTTTTTACCTGTGCCTGTGTTTGAATTTACTATAAACCACTGTCTTCACAAATGTTTTATTCCTCCTACTAGCCTGCAAACATTTTGAGCACTTATGTAAGGGCTGTTGAGCGACAGTCCCTGAGTTATATTCCTAGATCCACAAAGTACCACGTCGGTATCCTTGGGCTTATTTGTAAAGCTCTCTCTGTCTTCGTTTTCTTCTCCATACATTGGAAATAATAATGACAGCTGCATCATATGGCATTTTTAATGATTAAGCGAGATAAAGCCTATGAAGCACTAAGTGACTGCTGGCTTACAATGTCTACTCAACAAATGCTAGCCATTATTATTATTAATTAGCCTTCTTTGTATGTCTCACATTGTATAACATAGCAGTAAGCAGTCGATAATCATTTGCTGGATGAATAAGTCAATAAATGATGGAGAATAAATCATATTTAATTGCTCTAAAATAAACCCAGAGCAGCCAGCCTTCTACTGAAAAACTCAAGTTAATAAATGTCAACTATTTATAAGTGCTTATAGGTATCTTTGTGGCCGCTGACCTAGTGAATTAAAATCTGAGGAAAGGTAGATGGTCTCCTCACAATACAACAGATCTGGCAAGAGGTAATAATGATCACGTCTCACAAAATGTTTTTACAAATATTCTCAGTAACGTGCCTATTAAAATTCACTAAACCTGTTAACATAAATTTTAAAAATTGCATTGAACATTCTTTTCTGGAGGACATTTTTAAAGCCCAACCCCAAAGCTCAGCAAGCACAACACTAAATTTCACAATCTTGAAAATGCATGGATATCTGTCCTTTAGTAATGAGCAGTGCCTCACCCTCCATCAGAGGGACATTGTCTTGGCCCACGGAAGTATAAACAGCCCAGCTTTATAATCATCCTATGTCAACAGAGCATTTCATCACCAGTGAACGTGAAGTAGGTAGATGACTGAAGCCTGCTAGACACAATACATAATGTGTCGGAATGGGTGAAGTCTGCCTATTACCAGCGTGAATAAAGCCCTTTTGTTGGAATCCATCCTAGTGGAATGAATAGCCTCTGTTATGTTTATTGATTACACCCTAAGTATTGAGGTAGAGGTGGCTTGAGGTGCCCAGAAAAATAGTCAGATGCCATTGTGTGTCTTTCATTTTGGCGAGGCCAGATAATCAGTCAGAAATTCCCTTTTAAACTCTAAACAACATGTTCAATATTCTTACATCCCTCAAGAATAAAATCAAGCAGAAAAAGAAATGTTTTAAGTCACTTGTATCTGAGCACTTTTCACTACCTCTGCAGCTGCCGTCCTAGTCCACAGCGTTGCTGACCTTTGCCTGAGATCTGCTACACGGCCCCCTGCTCCTACTTTCTTCCTGTGCAGTCAATATAATTTAAAACATTCTATCTGATCATGGCACTATCCCATTTAAAACCCTCCAATGACTTCTTATTGTACTTTGAATAAAATCGAGTCTCCCTGGTGGTCCTACTAGACCTGAAATGGTCCAGCCTTGCCTAAACATTTGACCTCCTCCTGTTCTTTGTGGTCCACAATGCAGCCCCACAGGCTCTTTTCTGGCTCCTGACAATTTCAGGGTCATTTCTCTTTATCTGCTTACCCTTCCCTTTTGCACTTGTGTGGAGTTCTCTTTCCTTGGATTTTGCAGATCCTTTTCCTGTCGGTCTTCCCTAGATGCTCTCTATCCCTTTGCACATCTTTATTTTCTTCATAGCAGTTATCACCATCTTCAAGTATTTTATTATTTTATTTGTTTACTTGTTTAGTATCTGTTTTCACAGAAGCTTGTTCACCATTAGAGACCCTTGGCCTCAAGTAGCACTTGACACATTGTAGGAGTTCATACATAGTTTTGTTTAAACTAATGAAGTTAGCAATTGGTTTACCTTTATAAACACTATTTTTGCACACAACATGCAGCAATATCAGCAGTTTGACCCACATCATAACTTTTTCCTCTACAATTGAAAAAAAAAAAATTCAGAGAAATTTTCTGTACCTGAAAAGGAATGATTTTTCCTTTGGTAGCACTAAGAGGGTAACTCAACAAGATCATGGAAACAGAGAACTGAAAGAGAATACGAATCTTTCCAATATTATTTATTTTATCTTATGCTCTCATATTAGGTTCTGACACATACAATCTTCCTTATAGGATTTCTGAATTAGAAAAGGAAAGGGATTTTTTTTCAGCTGGAGCAAGTTTTATAGAAAACATAAAATAAATTTAACCCTCAAAGTATAAATCAAGACAAGTCGATAGAAAGTATATTTTGACGGCAATGCATTTCTTATTTACATTATATTCAGTGATGTTATTCATTATGAGAGTGGTTTTCAATAAAGTGGTTGACAAAGAGAGATATTTTTTATATTCCACTGACTGAAGTATTGTTCCCTACTAGCTTTAAAGTATGGGAACAAACAACTCTAGATTCTTGATTTTAACTTTAAAATTAGACTTAATACTTTTTAAACATTCAAATGAAAATCCTGCTGCAAATAAGGCTTCTAGAGTGGTCTGACCTCTCTGGTCACTGCTTTACACATTTTATCCTAAAATTATGGAAAAAGAGGCAGGTGTGTTGGAGATATACAGCTGTGTTATTTCTTGAAACAGCTGGTGCCAACTTGTCAAAAGAAAAGCTCTCCTTTCTAAATATTGCAAGTCCTGTGTAAGTAGACATAATGTAAGCTATGTACCCACAGTTATTGATTCCGTTCATTGACAGCTGAGGTGTTTAATATATCCATCTCTTTGTAATGCCATTTTAAAACTCTTTGAGGATTAGGAAGGCAGTTTTCTCAAAGGTATTCTTCAGAGAGCAAAGACCAACTAGCCCTGTAGTTGTGAGGGCTCTGACAGAAACCTAAGTAAGGAAAATGGAACAGAGAAGCTAGCAGATATGTTCTAACTTGCCACAAATAATGATTTTTTAAAAGGCCCCAGAAGAATGCACTTCGCTACTTTACATAATGCTATAATGCATTAACTCATGTAATATGACTAGGGAAAGTTTATTTATTCATTTATTTCTGCTGTAGGCAAATACAGGATAAATGCTTACAATAGCAAGTTAGCAGGTGTTTCAGATACAGCCATTAGTAAGTACCTCCTTGATGTACCGTAACTGTTTGACTGCTTGCCTGGTTCTAGCCCACGTGGAAATTGTCAAAGCCTATAGCAATTTGCAGAAAATAAAAAAAGAACAAGATTTTGTACTGTAATGTTTAGATCAATAGAGAATTTGGTGCTTTCATGCTTGGATAATTACTCACAATAGAATGTGTCATAGGCATAGTATATGTAATCTATACATCAAGAATTTCTTACCCATTTTCACCATTTATTCATCTCTTCAACTATTCATTTATTTGGAAAAATATTCTAAAATTGTGTTCAACTGCTTCACTCACTGCACCTTGAGCTAGTAAATTCTAGATACTTCTTCAGCAGTTTCCTTTTATTATTTTTGTTTAATAAACCTTCAGGGTCCAAGTGCATCTATCAGTTTACTTCTCTCCATGAGACGTTGTCCTATGTGCTTAGCAGCTCACCAAACTGAACCAATGTAAATGAGGCTTGAAATGTTAAACACAACTTGTAATATCAAAGGTTTTCATATCAAATAATTTTGTTCACAGAGAATCCTAGAGAGATTAAGGATGCACGTGGTGTCTAAAATGTCCACCAGTTACATGAAGTGTCCCAGCAGTAGATGGATAATTACCAGCTCACACTAGGAATACAAAGAAAATGCAGCAAGTTTATCCTGTTCATGTAAACAGACTGGGGAGTTTTCCTGGGAATTAGGTCCATATAAAAATTATTGAATACAGAACCAAAAATAACTGCAGACATCTGTCTGATAGAAGCTTTTATGATAGAACCTTGAGGTAGTATTTTCCTTGCAACTACAGTTGCAACAATTTTCTAAGCCCTGCTGAGAAGCAAAATGTGTAAGGCTGAGCTTTCAAACTAGCCTCTGTCAACTTATCTCAAAACCCCGTGAAAAAAGTTTTTCATAAACAGTAATGCTAAACTGATTTTCAGGGTATGTTTACACTGCTGTTTTGTGCTCAGTGTGGAAGAATTCCTTACTCTGGGTACTTGGGGAGGGAGTGAGGCTATATGTCATCCAGACTGACTTGAATGAGACTTTGGGGTTTCCTAGTTCGTGAAAGTCATACTGGAATAACACACCTGAAGTTCACTGCCAAAGGAGGCGCTGATGGAGACAGATATGCACAAATACGTTTTTGTTTTACGAAAACACTCTGTGAGGATGTCTAGCCACCAGCAAGGCATAGAGCAATGATTCTCAACCGGGGGAAATTTTGCTTCACAGGAAACATTTGGCAGTATCTGGAGACGTTTTTGGTTTTTACAACTGGGAAGTGGGGTCTGTGGGTGCTACTGGCACCTAGTGGGTGAAAGCCAAGAATGCTGCTAACCATCCTGCATTACACAGGACCGCCCTCCACAGCAATGAATTTTCTAGCTCCAAATGTCAATACTGCTGAGTTTGAAAAACCCAGTATACAGTATTGAGGTAACTACTTTGTTAACTCAGAATGAGTGGAGATTGGGACTGAATTGTCCAAATAATTACCTTAAACTTTCCACTTGGCTATGTCAATGGAGGGCTGGTCTGAGACCACAAATAAAGATGCCTCTGCTTGAGTTAATCAGTATAAAATCCAAAGGCTATGGGCGTTCCTTCAGAGTGCAGGCTGAGATCAGCCAATCAATTGTATCTGGTTTTAATCCATCATGAGGGACAATCTATCCTACAGGAACCGACTCTGTGCAGTGACATTTCTGGGGACTAACGTTACAGCAAGGGACATGCTGATCCATCGGTGCTGTAACCTCATTTCTACAAGTACCGTTATTTAGTTAAGGTTTATAAAGCACTGTGAAGATAGAAAATGCTATATAAATGCATTTTCATTACTGCAGTATCATTATTGTTATCTTTCTGATGAACTGCTTCTGTGAGTGATGTTAAAGTCCAGAAACACACACAGAGACATCACTTCATACCATTTGTAGTTTTGAGGAGAGGTTACCATAATGAGTAATTCACATTGTGCCATCTCCTTTGCACTCCGAGTTAAAACAAATTAAATAAAGCTTAATTAGAGAGTGTTTTATGCACTACAAAGATACCGCTGATTGATATTCTGAGTAAATACAGGTTAGTTACTGGAGAAAGCATACTGAAAAGGTTCCAGAATAATAAAATCAAGACTAAATTTCCATGGTATTAAACATATGGATGAAGCAGATAAAATTTCTCAATATATTTTAATTTTTTCAATTGTCTCTCTTTTTGGCATTATATTTAAAACATAATATATTTTAACATTTCCCCATTTTAATGAGCATTTGCCACTCTAGTATTTTTACATTACTAAAATTTCTTTTTAATTTGAATTGTGCCAAGAAGAGTCTCATAACACACTATGTAGGAAAAAAAAAAAAACAATAAATAGGCAAATAAAAACCCTTTTAAACAAGAACTAGTAAAATGCTATTTGTAGAGTGTTTAAAAAGTAATGGCTAATGTATTTGTAAATTATTTCAGATTTAATTTGGTGACGGTGGTTATTTTCTAAAATTGCAAGCTTTTCTTGGGACTTTGACTCAGGAGGAAACTGTCAAACTGTCGATAGATGCAGGTGTCACATTTGACTGTCTTGCTTAAGGCAGTGTGGAACATATCAATCTAATACGGCACCACTAATGATTCAATCACTATGAGAACACAGGAAGACATGATTTATGCTTGCACATGTATGCTGATTGTGTTTTTCTATTAGCTTCTATCACTTTTATAAAAATATACAGGAAAAACACGTTTATCAGTTTAATAAAATTTCTGCCACATTTTACCCACGTCTAGTCAACTCTCTGAACCATCCCTCATGATTACTTAAGATATCTTTCACACTGTCAGAGACAGGGAGATTTAAATTGGGGACTTCCAGCAGAAGTAAATTAATTTCTAAAAGAAAAGAAAGAAAACGTCTCCTATGTAAATGCTAAAATCACAGCATAGTTATATTCTTGCATTTATAATACATGATAGTTTTTCTACTCAGAGCCAAAATAATATATATCCCGGTGCTCAGCATTCGCCTTTACCATTTTTCATGCTAGGTTATGCAACAGGTAGATGGAATGTTACTTAGGGCACTAGCATCAGGGCAGAGTATGCCATCTGAGTAAAAAGGAAAAGAGAAAAAAGAGAGAGGGAGGACAGTTCTGAGCTTATCTAGAGTTTTGCAATCAAAAAAAGCTGGAAAGCTATTTTAATTTCCACCTACTTGTAAGTTTTGTGTTTAGGTTTAGTTTGTTCTTATTCTGAATTATGTTTAGCTGTTGGCAACACAGCCATTCCCTGATTAAAACCACTGAAGTCTTAACCTGTCCCTGCCTCTATCCTCTGACATTCAAACTTGGCCAGGAGAAAAGTAGGGACCCAGTGACAATCAGGTAGGGATGGAGATCAAAACTGATGAGGAAGATCAAGGCAGTAAGAGCTGGAGACAGAATGAACTAAAATTCTCCAACATTCACATGGCTCATTATTTCATTCCTGTATCTACCAAACAATTAAACATTTTCAGAAGGCTTTGGAGTGGGCTTTTAACTTTCCCAATGAGAAGACGCATGAAGAAACATTTGGGACTAGTGTGAACATATACACTGGTAGACTTGTAGTTGAAATAATTAAAAGTCTACTTATATTTAATTTGTTAATTTACTTATTCATACCTGCTCAAGATTTGCTATTTTAAATATTTAAAAGATTTTTTTATTTGAAGTATAATTGATTATGTGTATTTATGGGGTACAGAGTTGACTGTCCGTATTTGTGTACAATATGTGATGATCAAATCAGTATTGTTAGCATGTTCACATCACAAATTGTAATCATTTTGTTTCCTTTACCCAATTTCACCCCAACACCCTCCCCTTCCCCCTTTCCCATCTCTCGTAACCATAGATCTGTTCTCTCCTTCTGCAAGTTCAATGTATTACTGTGATTCTTTCTTTCCTTCCTTCCTCTTTCTTTCCTTCCTCCCTCCCTCCCTTCCTTCGTTTCTTTCCTTCTCTTATTCTTTCTTTCTTAGCTCCCACTTATGAGTAAGGACATGTAGTATTTCTCTTTCTGTACTTTGCTTATTTCACTTAACATAATTTTCTCCAACCTCATCCGTGTTGCTGCAAATAGCAGAATTCATTTTTTTTTATGGCTGAGTAGTATTCCATTTTGTATATATACCACATTTTCCTTATCCAGTCATTCATCAATGGACATTTAGGTTGGTTCCTACTCTTGGATATTGTAAACAGAGTTGCAGTAAACACGGGAGTACAGGTATCCCTTCGACATGATGATTTCCATTCCTTTGGGTGTTTTGCAGGGGGATTGCTGGATCATATGACATTTCTATCTGTAGTTGTTTGAGGACCCTCCCTACTGTTTTCTGTAATGGCTGTGCTAATTTACAGTCCCACCAATGGTGTAGGAGGGTTCACTTTCCTCTGCATCCTCATCAGCATTTGTTATTCTCTGTCTTTTTGATAGTATCCAGTCTAACTGGGGTGAGATGATATCTCAGTTTAGTTCTGATTTGCATTTCCCTGATGACTAGTGACATCGAGAATTTTTTCATGTATGTCTTCCTTTGAGAAATGTCTATTCAGTTCCTTTGCCCATTTTTTAATTAGTTTATTTGTTTTTTACTGTGAAGTTGTTTGAGTTCTTGTATATTCTGGATATCAGTCCCTTGTCAGATGTATAATTTGGAAATATTTTCTCCCAGTCTGTAGGTTGTCTTTTCACTCTGTTGATTGTTCCTTTTGCTGTGCAGAAGCTTTTAAGTTTGATATGATCCCATTTGTTTATTTTTCTTTTGTTGCTCGTGCTTTTGGAGTCTAACTCATAAAGTCTTTACCCAGTCCTACATTCTGAACTGTTTCCCCTACACTTCCTTCTAGGAGTTTTGTAGTTTCAGGTCTTATACTTAAGTCTTTAATCCATTTTGAGTTGATTTTGCTATATGGCAAGATGTATGGATCTAGTTTTATTTTTCTACATGTAGAGAGATGCACGTCTAGTTTCATTCTTCTGCACGTGGATTTTTCCCAGCACCATTTACTGAAGAGACTGTCTTTTCCCCAATGTATGTTCTTGTTGCCTTTGTCAATGCTCAGTTGGCAGTAAGTATGTGAATTGATTCCCAGGTTTTCTATTCTGTTCCATTGGTACAAATGTCTGTATGCCAGTACCATGCTGTTTTGGTTACTATAGTTTTGTAGCATAGTTTGATGTCAGATAGTGTAATGCCTCTGGTTTTATTTTATTTTTTTTGCTCAGGGTTGCTTTGTCTATTTGGGATCTTTTGTTGTTCCTTATGAATTTTAGGATTCTGTGAAGGATGCCATTGGCATTTTGATGGGAATTGCATTGAATCTGTAGATTGCTTTGGGGAGTGTGGGCATTTTTACAACATTAGTTCTTCCAATGCATGAATATGGAATGCCTTTCCATCTTCTGGTGTCCTCTTTAATTTCTTTAAGCAGTATTTTGTAGTTACCACTGTAGTGATTTTTCACCTCTTTGGCTAAATTTATTCTTAGATATTTTATTATTTTGATAGCTATTGTAAATTGACTTTCTTTCTTGCTTTCTTTTTCTGCTTTTTCATTGTTGGTGTACCTGAACACTAATGACTTTTGTGTATCAATTTTGTATCCTGAAACTTTACTGAATTCATTTATGAACTCTAGGAGTTTTTTGGTAGAGGTTATGGGTTTTTCTATACATAAAATCATGTCATCTGTAAACAGTGACAATCTTTGTCCTTTCCAATTTGGATGCCATTTATTTCTTTCTCTTGTCTGACTGCTCTGGCTAATACTTCCAATGCTGTGTTGAATAGGAGTGGTGAGAATGGACATCCTTGTCTTGTTCTTAAAGTAAAAGCATTCAGCATTTCCACATTCAGGACGATGTTAGCAGTGGTTTATCATATACAGCTTTTATTTTGTTGAGATATGTTCCTTCTATACCTAATTTGCTGAGAGTCTATCATGAATAGTGCTGAATTTTGTCACATGTTTTTTCTGCATCTATTGAGATAATCATATGGTTTTGTCCTTGCTTTTGTTGATGTGGTATAACACATTTATTGATTTGGATATGCTGAACCATCCTTGCGTCCCTGGAATGAAACCCACTTGATCATGGTGCATAATCTTTTGATGTGCTGTTGTTTTCTGTTTGCTAATATCTTGATGAGAATTTTTGCATCTGTGTTCATCAAGGATACTGTCCTGTAGCTTTCTTTTTTTGTTGTGTCTTTGTCTGGTTTTGGTATCAGAGGGATGCTGCCCTCATAGAATGAGTTTGGGAGAATGGCCTCTGTTTCAATTTTTTGGAATAGTTTGAAAAGGATCGGTGTTAATTCTTCTTTAAAGGTTTGGTAGATAAACTCAGAGGAGGAAGGAGGTGAGGAAGGGATTGGTAAAGGGCTATGAAAAATGATTACATTGTATAATGTTGAATAGACTAATTATTCTGATTTGAGCATTACATATTGCACACAGGTATTGGTATTCAACTCTGTACCTCACAGATATGTACAATCAACTATGTTTCAAAAATTTAAAAAAATTTAAAAACTATAATTCAAGCACACTTCCTGGAAATAAAATGTAGATTTGAAACTATATTTTGAAAGTGCATACAATGTACTTGAGAATGTCAACCTGAAAAAGCTAACCTCCCAAAATATATTTTAGTAAAATTACAGAACATTTTTTTAAAATAAGAAATAATTCTTTGGGTATCTAGGCAAGAAGAGCACATGACTTATAAACCAAAAAAAAAAAAGAAAAAGAAAAAATCAACTTGTTTTTCAAAAGCAGCACGTTATGCCAGAGGAAAGTGGAGGAACATGTTTAAGATAATCAAGGAAAGAAAATGTGAGACAAATATTTAATATCCAGAATACAATGATACAGAACAAGAATAAAGGGTACAGGTAAACTGTTTTCAACATTTAAGAACTCAGGGAATATTATTCTCATGGATCTATTCCAAAGAATCTGCTAGAGGACAGGCTTCAAAAAACTAAAATGACTAGAGACAACATAAGAACTGATGGGGAAGATAAAACATAACCATATGTAGAAGTAAGAAAAAAATGAAGGTAAAAAGGGAGAAAATATTGGATGCAATAGCCTGTGATCAGAAATGTAGGTATAGTACAACTACAAAAAAAAAATAAAATAAAAGATGTAAAATGGGAAAGATATATTCAAAAAATTTAAGAGTTCTCGGTAATTATATTGCTGTGGTAATAGAAGTATTATTATTGTTATCCTGAGACTGCCATGTGGAATATGGTAAATCAGTAATTATGGGATATTCAAAGTTTAGTATTCTCTGTGTCCTTGAGACTTAGGGATTTTAGTGTGGAAAATAAAAGAAAATACAGATATAAAACAAGAGATTAAGTGGGGAAAAAAAGAAAGAAGGAAGGAAGGAAGGAAGGAAGGAAGGAAGGAAGGGAGGAAGGAAGGAAGGAAGGAAGAAAGGAAGAAAGGAAGAAAAAGAAAGAAAGAAAGAAAAAGAGAAAGAAAGGTTTGGTAGAATTCAGCAGTGAAGCTTTCGGGCCCTGGGTCTGTCTTTGTTGGGAAATTGTTGATTACTGCTTCAATCTCATTGCTTGTTAATTGGTCTGTTCAGCTTTTCTATTTCTTCTTGGCTCAGTCTTGGTAGTTTGCATGTGTCCAGAAATTTATCCATTTTCTCCAGGTTTCAAATTTGTTGGCATATAGTTGTTCATAATAGTCTCTAATAATTCTTTGTATTTCTGTGGTATTGGTTGTAATGTCTCCTTTTTCATTTCCGACTTTTGTTATTTGGGTCTTCTTTTCTTTTTTTAGTCTGGCCAACGGCTTGTCTATTTTGTTTATCTTCTCAAAAAACCAAATTTTTGCTTTGATGACTTTTTAAATTGTTCTTTTGGTCTCTATTTCATTTAGTTTTGCTCTGATCTTAATTATTTATTTCCATCTACTGGTTTTGGGATTAGATTGTTCTTGTTTTTCTAGTTCTTTGATATCTAACATTAGGTTGTTTATTTGAAGTCTTCCTACTCCTGATGAAAGCACTTATTTCAATAAACTTTCCTCTTAGTACTGCTTTTGCAGTATCTCATAGGTTTTGGTAAGTTGTGATTGTATTTTCATTCATTTCAAGGAATTTTTTGATTTCCTGCTTTATTTCTTCTTTGACCTGGTCATTCAGGAACATGATGTTCAATTTCCATGAATTTGGATAGTTTGTTGTTAACTTCTAATTTTATTCCATTGGGGTCTGAAAATATATTTGATATGATTTCAATATTTTAAGATTTGTTGAGACTTAATTTATGGCCTAACATGTGGTCAGTCCTGGAGAATGTTCCATGTACTGATGAGAAAAATGTATATTCTATCATTGTTGAATGAAATGTTCTATATATGTCTGTCAAGTCCATTTGTCTAAAGTGCTGTTTAAATCTAATACTTCTATGCCTAGATGATTTTTTTTGTCTAGATGGTCTGTCCAATGCTGAGAGCAGCATGTTAATATCCTAATTTTTACTAACCTAATATTTATTTATACATATGATATACTAATTATATGAATATATAAATATATATATTTATATATATAAATTATTATATAAATTTATATAATTATATAAATTATATATATTTATATAATTATATAAATTTATATATATAAATATATAAATATACACACACACACACACATATAGCTCTAATAAAACTGAGAGAAACTAGTTTAAGGCTTTGATAGACATTTTTTCCCCTCTATTACTTATTAGATGTATAACATTTTACAAATTATTTATTAAGTCTGTGCCTGTCTATAAGATAAGAATAATAATTTCTACTTCATGGGGTTATTAGGATAGATTCAATATGTATAAAACCTTAGACCAAAGAGAGAACATAGTACGCATTCAGTAAATGTTACACATCATTAATGCTATCAACATCATTACTAAAAGTTAAATAAGTTTGGAGATTTCACCTTTGCTCTGAAAAAATCTAAGAAAGTCAGAAACATCAGAGGATGCTGTTTTACATGAATATCATACAAAATATACAACCTCAAAATAGATGGATATCAAAAGTCTCCTTTCTGCTATCCATTGTGAGGAAGCCATTTTTGTGATCTCTACAAACTTGGGTAAAATGAACTCCTTTGAAGCAAGCTGAACATGGTACACTGCTCAAACCCAATGGAATCTGCTGACTTTACAAAGATAAAATTCTATGCATGGGATTTGTCTTGATCTTTTATAGGTAACTTCATGATGCACAGGAGTTCATGAAAGATAGGGGAAAACAGCACTTTAAATATCCATAGTCTAACTCATAAGCCCAATTTGTTTCATACTGTAGGTTAGAAAGTCATATTATGAGCTTATGAATATACTGAAGTGAAGAATAAATCACTTTCAAATGAATTTTGGATCACACCTGACTCAATGTAAGTACAAACTTAAATTTATTTCCTTTTCATATTTAGTAGCCTCCTTCTTGCCTAAATGAGTGTAGCCTGACTTCTCTCAGAGACTCAACATGTTACCTTTAGTAGAGGAAGGGGCTGGCAAATCTTTTCTGTGAAGGGCCAGATAGCAGATATTTTAGGTTGTGCAGGCCATACGGTCTCTGTTGTAACTACTTAAGTCTGGTGTTGAAGCTCACAAGTGGCTATAGACAATGTGTAAACAAATGAGCATGGCAGTGCTGCAATAAAATTTTACTTACAAAAACAGGCAGGTGGATTTGGCCCATGGGCCTTAGTTTGCCAATCCCGCACAAAGGAACCTAAGGTTGAAGCTTTTTCAACAAAGCCTGGAGATGCTTTTTGGTTTTAACATCGCTGTGATTTACAGCTATGACTTGGGAAAATGGACATTTATTTAGCATGTCTAAAGAGATGTCAGTATATTAGTTTCTTCTATAAAGCGAGTGCCTTCATTTCAGTTAACCATAGTTTGAAATCTTCATATGGCTTTCTTTTAAGCTAGCACTGTGAGGTATTTTTTATTTTAAAAATGAAATCTTGTGACAAAAGAATGTATGCATTATTCAAACTTTTTTCTTTTCTTTTCTTTTCTTTTTTTTTTTTTTTTTTAGTCTCAGGCGTATAAAGATACCTTGAATGTAAGTGTGTTTGAAAAGAATTCTTTCTCTTACTTTGTTATGCTGGCATCCTTGAGCTGTAACGAATAGTTTGCACATCTGATTCTTTTCAGTATTTTCTCACTAACACTTTTATGAAAAATAATTTGTTATTTTAAAGATAATTTGAAAACTACCATACCTTATATTGTAGGGACTACAGTTTGACATTATCAGAATTATAATGCTGTTTTATCAAAAGAAGAGGAAAAGCACCAATCTCTATTTATTTTAGCTTTTTTTTTTTTTTTGAGGTGCACACAGAAAAAGTCTCGAAAAATTGAAATAATTTTTTCAGCTTTGGTTTTTGAGTTTGTGAATTTTTTCTTTTCTTTTTTTGAAAAACTTGATTTCATAGCATTGGACAATACAGTGGTAGGTATTTTCTACTTAATAATCAAGACAGAGCTGAATCCATAATCTTAAGCATAATTTAAATTTTGACTCTGACTTCTCATCTGATCTGGAAAAGAATTAGCTCCCCCTTTAATTTGTATTTACCTATCTTGTTGCAATAAAATGAACATTAGTAAATTGGTGTTTGTAAAACATTTGGAAGATGAAAATGCCTTATAAGTGAGAGATATTATTAGATAAAGCCGTCCCTGTTGGAATGAATGATTCCTGCCAAAATACTTTGAGAAAGAATACTGCCTTACATTTAAAACCCTAATTTAATTTTCAGTAAAATGTTATTGCTTTTCTGTTAAATAGATTGGGTAATCAAAATTTTTTATCAAATAGATGCCATGGATAGATTATTGTCACATTTTGGTTGGAACATACACTAGATACTGAACTTAGTGATGTTTTATTCATATTAGAAGTTATGTCAATATAAGCCATTTGGACAGACAGTGATATATACTTAACTACAGAATTTAATTACTTGCCCTTAAAATTCCGTAATTTTCCCAATTCCTCAAAGCATCATTTTTATTAGTAAACCCAGGAAGTAATGAGATTGATGCTTGCTTATATCACTGGGCTTTCTAGTGACATTTTCTATATCACCTGCAGATTATCCTTTAAGGCACACAAATTCATTCTCCTTCTCTTCCTTGAATATTTACACGAAACCTGCTTTGACACTAGTAATAGCAGAGCAGAATTTAATAATTTTCAAGTAAAATACTGCTGATAAATATAACTGCATACATAGCCTCAAATTTGTGAATAGTGCTAAACCAAACATTAATATAATTAATGGAGTGGAGTTTTACTACCTTTCTTTCAGATAAATCCTGCCTTATATCTGTTTAAAATAAAGATGTTTTAATGTGTCTGTTACAACAGATTTTAATATGCGAAGTGATTAAAAAAGCTCTCTATGAACTTAACTATTTCTAGTTTGTGTTTTGTGTTTGTTCAATCATCTAAAAATCAGTGGCTAAAATTGAGAATACTCCCCTTCACCCCCTAATAGAGGACAGAATATGGATATGGTAGCATTCAATTGTGTAATGTTGTTTTTAAATGGTGCTTTGACCCAGTTTTGAGGGCTGTGGTAGAGGCTGATGAGATCCCCTTCTTGAGCAGCCGATAAGTCCACCCCATGTGAGAGAATGGCTCTCATACTCTGGGCCACTATACACTCACCCTAATCATCCAGGGCCAGGTAACAACAACCAGGGGTACCTCTTATGCCCCAGAGCCTGCATATATTATTCAAACTAACCAATCCTAATCCTACTTACTCACCCTGCCTCATTTGTTCCTTCCCACGAAAATCACAATAAAGGCATTTACCCAAAGTCCCCCTCCCACCCGTTATGATAGATCCCAGTGATTCCCTGTGTGCCCCCACCCCCACCCCAGGTGTGACCTGCACACTCTCTCTTGCAAATAGAATAAACTTTTGTGAATAGAATAAACTATTATTCTAATGTGCGTGGAATAAACTATCTCTTCAGTGGCAGTCATCTTTCAATCTGTTGGCCTTATCATACCTAAATAATAACAAAACCTATTACAAGTTGGAATTATTTTGATTTGACTTTTTATTTTTTTCTTCCTCCCTCCTTTTTTTCCTCTTTTCCTTCCTTCCCTCCTTTCATTCCTTCCTTCCTTTTATCCATCCAAGTACAGTAGACATCTGTGATCTCTGTCTTGTGATTTGTACTTTATGACACTGGTATCTGCTACATTTAAAAACTAAGATCACTATCCCCATGATGATACATCAAGCATTCTCATGGCACCAAGAATAGGATCATGTGGAAGGGATATTTCATCTCACTGGGCAAAGAGCTGTTGTCCAGCTCATGGAAGCCACCTCAAGTAGGTTCCTGACCATTGCTGAGACCTGCCTTCTGTTTTCAGAGGTGCTTCCTGATGCCTCTTTTGCCACCATGTCTCAGCTTCCAACAAGTCCTGTCATAGAGCTGTAGCTGCATCAGCATGATAAGCAGGTCACATTCATGCAAAGTGGAAAAATAGTTCAGGTGCTACTATTGTAAACGGGATTTAATATATGAAGGTAATATTTAACATCTAGTGCTTAATTCAAATGTTACCTTCACAGGAAGGCTTTTCCCAATTAGCCCAACCAGGTTTTTCCTATTATTTGCTCCCCAAAATGACATAAATCCTATATTTCTGTCCTTTTGTACTAATCATCACAACTGTAAAATTTATGCAATGTATACCAATCATCTACACTGAGAAGTGATTTTTTTTAAAAAAGGGTGCTATGTTTAGAGTTAGAGATTTTGAATGCAAACTGGTTTGTCAAACTTACTGGGTGGTCTTAAGCACATTACATTCTCTGAGGCACAGCATTCATATTGGTTAAACAGGCATAAGAATACGTAATTTACAGTAGGCCACTGTGATGATTGAGAAATACATTGTTGGTTGCTCTTCCTACAGCCATTTCTTACTTTTTCCTTCCTCATTTCATTCACTCTCTTCTAGATTGTCCTGTTCTTCAGGGAGGCTAGACCCTCCCAGTTGCAGGTGGAAAGCAGGGGTGGAAAAATCTTGATATGTCTAATTAAATAATATCTCCTTTGTTTTGCCAAGTGATTACTGGCTTGACCTTAGCATGCAATGCATTTCCAGCCAATAAACTATGATGAGAAGTCTGCCTGGGGTGCTATGGTTCTGGGAGGGTTCTCTTTATCCTTAAAAAGAGAAATAAGACATTGACATGAATTTATTTTTCTTCCTGTATTTGATTTCTGGAATTTCTGTAGTCATCTTATACGAATGAGGGGCACATCTTGCTGAGAATACCAGAACCTTGACTCTACTAAGCAGGTGGATTAATCCTGCAACCGTGTATATTCTAGGCTTCTTCTTACAGGAGATAATAGCTTCTTCTTCTTGTTTAAGCCAGATTTAATTGAGTTTCTTATTACTTGCAGCAAGATGCAAGGAATAATAAAGATAATATAAGATAATGTATGTGAACATAGTGGGAGTTCATTAAATGTACATTTTTAAAAATTAACTTGAAATTTATAAAGGGATAAATTTAAATAGTTAATGAAAATATTTTAAAATTCTACCTCTCAACGTAAAATGAGATATGATTTTTCACCTATTGAATTAGCTAAGATTAACTAGTTGATAATATTCAGTGTAGCAAAGAAGGTGGGAAAATTGGACTGTCATGTGTCACTATGAGTATGTAAAGGGACACAAGTTTCTTTTTTTTTTCTTTTTTTTTTTTTTCTTGACCGGTAAGGGAATCGCAACCCCAACCCTTGGCTTGGTGTCGCCCGCACCGCGCTCAGCCAGTGCGCACGCTGGCCATCCCCATATAGGATCCGAACCTGCGGCCTCGTCGCTCCCAGCACTGCACTCTCCTGAGTGAGCCACGGGTTCGGCCCAGACACAAGTTTCTTAGGAACTTACCAACGAATATTTCTTTTTAATCAGTAAGTTCATAAGCACAAAAATTTACAATAGAGCTTTACCACAGCATTGTTTATAATAACCAGAAACAACTGATTGTTCATAACATAGGATTGTTTAAATGCATTGGCTATGCAGAGTATCAGTATTTAGCCATTTAAATGTTCAGAAGAATAACATTTTAAGTTAATTTTATTTTTTAGAGCTGTTTTAGATTTACAGAAAAATTGTGAAGATAGTCTAGAGAGTTCCCATATATTCACATCCAGTAAGGTATTATTAACATCTTACTCTAGTAGGGTATATTTGTCACAATTAATGAACCACATATTAACTAATCATGAGTTAAAGTCTATGTGTTATTCAGGTTTCCTTAGCTTTTAGTTTTTATCTAATGATCTTTCCTTGTTTTAAGATCTCATTCAGGATACCACATTATATTTAGTCATATCTCCTTAGATTTCTCATGGCTGTGACAGCTTCTCAGACTCTCCTTATTTTTGATGACCTTAATAGTTCTGAGGAATCACGGTCAGGTATTTTTGTAGACTGTCCTTTAATTGAGATTTAATATTTTTCTACAGAATAGACTGCTATTATGAAGTTTGGAGAGAAGCCATAATTATAAGATCATATCAATGAGGACTTTCATTGTTGATATTGAACTTGATTTCTTAGGGTAAGTAGGGTTTGTCTGATTTTTTCACTGTAAAATTACATTTTTCCCCCTTTTCACACTGTACTTTTGTAAGTAAATCACAATGCGTAGCCCACACTTAAGGAGTGGGAGTTCTGTTTCAACTCCTTGAGAGCGAAGTATCTACATAAATTGGAGTCCTCCTGCATCGAAGATTTGTCTCTTCTCTCCCATTTCCTTATTTATTCAATAGTTTATTTATATCAGTATAAACTCATGGACACATATTTGATACTTTACGTCATAGTTTTATTTATGCATTTTTTGTTTTATTGCTCAAATTGTTTCAGCTTTGACCACTGGGTGTTCTTTCAATTGACCCCTGTGTCCCTTTAACATACGCTCATCACAGTGTTTGTTTTTGGCTTACGTGTTTGTTTTAGCACTATCCTTACTTTCTGCCATTTCAAGATGCTCAAAGCTCATCTACATTTTCCTCGCTAGTCTCAGAATTAGTCTTTTCTCTAAGGAACCCTGGCTTCTTTAATTGAAGAATAGTATTAGAAATCAAGATCTGGAGACTGGGTGTGTTTATTGCAACTGTGGTGTTGTTGCTTCTGGGCCTGGCAGAGCAATGAAATACAGTCATGCACCATAAAACAGTGTTTCAGTCAATAAAGGACCACATATACAACAGTGGTCCCCAAGATCATAATGGAGCTGAAAATTCTTATTGCCTAGTGACATTGTAGCTGTTGTAATGTTGTAACATAACACATTACTCAGGTATAAGCAACAGGCTCTACCATTTAGTTCTGGTGTGTAGTAGGCTATACTATCTAGGTTTGCGTAAGTTCACTCTATGATGTTCATGTGATGACAAAATCGCTGAATGACGCATTTCTCGGATGGTAGCCTTGTCACTAAATGACACAGGACCATATATGTAAGTACATTAACTTGAGTATATACACATATTTGTAAATATTTTTATATTTAACTATTTGTAATTATATTAAGCTAAACATCAGTTATACCAATGTCTCCAACTCTAATCCATTGTTGCATGGATTATTCTAGACTTCTATCCTTGCTTACCTATGAACTCCCAGTTAAGCAGTGAGAAACCTGGCTTCCACCATTTGCCATTTATTTACTTAATTATTCCATTCCAGAATTTATGTATAGAAGTTTCAGAATCATTAACTTACACCCCTGTGGGAATCAACTTTATCAACTAAAGTACAGTGCTTACGTGCACTTTTTTTTTTTTTACTGTAATCTTATGGATGCTACTCATTTTCAATACTCTCACGTTAACACCTTTTCTCCTGCAGCCTTCAGTGACGTTATTTCATACATTTGTAACACACTTAGAGTGCTTAATCACATTCTGAATTCCATCTTGGAGTACTTGGAACTAGCAAATAATTTTTTTTTTAATTGCATATATGAAGGTTCACTCTTTGTGCTGTAAAGTTCTATAGGTTTTGACTAATGCATAGTGTCATGTATTCACACTTACAATATTATACAGAACAGTTTCATTACTCTAAAAATTCCCTGAGCTTCACATATTGAACCTACCCCACACCCTGAATTCCTGGCAATCACTGACCTATTACCTTTATAGTTTTGCCTTTTCCAAAATGTCATATAATTGGAATTATATCATTTGCAGGCTTTTCTGATTGGCTTCTTTCACTTATACTAATTAAAAATATTAAAAAAATAATATATTCTACTTTACCATCATTATTTCTTCTCTAACACTGTTTCTATCTTTATATAGATCTGAGTTTCTGACCTATAACATTTTTCTTCTACCTGAAAACTTCTTTTAACATTTTTCTACAGAACAGATCTCTTGGAGATGGAATCCCTCAGTTTTTTTTTTATGTGAGGAAGCCTTTACTTTTCCTTCCCTTTTGAAGAATAATTTTGCTGGATATAGAATTTCAAGTTGGTGGTTTATTTCTTTTAACACTTTAAGTATTTCACTCTACTCTTTTCTTCCTCACATTTCTCTGATAAAAAGTCTTCTGAGCTCTTATCCTCTACAGGTCAGATGTTTCTATCCACCCATCCCCCCAACATCTTTCAAAATCTTTTTGTCTTTGGTTATTTTTTTTTTAATTTAAATTTGTCTTTAGTTTTCTGCAGTGTGAATATGATATGCCAAAATGTAAATATTTGGGTTTTTATACTGCTTGATGTTCCCTGAGCTTCTTGCATCTGTAGTTTAATGTCTTTCACTAATTTGAGAAAATTCTTGAGTGTTATTAGTTCAAATATTTCTTCTGCTTCATTGACTCTCTCTTCTCTGGTATTCTCATTATGCATATGTTCAGCATTTGAAGCTGTCCCAGCTTTGGGGGATTCTTTTTTTTTTTTCTTTTCTTTTCTTGTTTTCACTTCTCTTATTCTCTTTTCATTTAAACTTGGGAACTATCTATTAACTTCTCTTCAAGCCTATTTATTCTTTTGTTGGCCATGTCCAGTGATGAGTATTTCAAAGACATTCCTCATTTCCGTTACAGTGTTTTTCACTTCTAGCATTTTTGTTTGATTTTTTCTTAGATTTTTCACCTCTCTTATTAATTGACCATCAATTCTTGCAGGTCATCTACTTTTTTCATTAGATCTCTTAACACATTGAACACAGTTATTTTAAATGTTCTGGTGGTAACTCCCAAATCTGTGTCATTTCTGAGTCTGGTTTGAATGCTTCCTTTGCCTCTTCAGACTCTTTTTTTCTTGTCTTTTGGCATGATTTGTAATTTCTTTTCGAAAGCTGGACATGATATATAGTGTAACAGGAACTGAGGTAAGTAGGCCTTTAGCTTGATGTTTTATGTTAATCTGGTCAGGAGTTGGTCTTTGCTTAATGTTTGCTACAGTTACAGGTGCCAGAGCTTCAAATTTCTCTAGAATCCTTGTTTCTGACTCCTTTGTTGTCTTTAGGCTTTCCTAAGAACATCTCCTCAGATAAAATTTGTGTCTTGCAGCTATTTCAGCCTTAATCCATTGTTATTATATATACTGAAGCCTTGTTCATATGGTGATAAGATATAGGAGAGGAGAAGCATTTTATAATCACTTTAAGTGGTCATATATCCCTGGGCTGTGACTTTCACAAAGTATGTCTTAGATTTCTTCTACCTCCTACCTTCTCCTCCAGGGGCCTTGATTTGGAGAAAGTCTATTTTCTCATGTGGCATAAGGTTCTGGTGACATATTTTTTCCTGGAGAATAGGCATTTGTTACGGAGAATGCACTGAGCATATGTCACAATGGTTACTCTTTCCCTCCCCCTGCCAGAGCTATAAGAGGATCTTTCTTGTTTCTTTACCAGGAAAACTTGGCAGGCTTTATAGAGTTAAATCCCATGAATGTGTGTGGAGTCCCTATGAGACTCTGGCTTCCAAGAGTTCCACATTCTCAACCTAATTCACATTCAATCTCCAACAATGCTACAGTTACCATTTATGTGTTCCTACCAGTTTAAGGCTCCAGCAGCTTCTGCTCCAATGTGCAAATCAGGCTCTGACTGTATGGATTCTCTTTTCTCTCTACACTTGGCAGTGGTGGTTTGCCCTGCAACCTCATTTCTCTGATGGGACCGAGTCAATGGTTTTCAGCTTATTCAGCTTTTCTTGGTTTAATAATGGGAATGATAACTTCAAAGGCCTTTACATGAAATTTAATAACTTTTATTATACATTGTTAAGTGAAATAGAAGTATGTCTTGAAACATGGTATAAAAAGTATGCTATTTATAT
The DNA here is from genome assembly GCF_027409185.1 of Cynocephalus volans. Lineage (NCBI taxonomy): Eukaryota > Metazoa > Chordata > Mammalia > Dermoptera > Cynocephalidae > Cynocephalus > Cynocephalus volans. The sequence continues at coordinate 148,082,511 of NC_084461.1, read as the reverse complement.
TTACATATGTGTGTATAATAGAAAACACACCCCAAAATAATAGTAGTTCTTATTTCAGAGTATTGGGATGGAAGGCTATTTTTATTTTCATCTAGTTCTTTCATTGTGCTTTTTAAACTTTTTACAATGAACTGTTACTTTATTTGGTTTATTATGAAGTATTTTAAACATATGCAAAAAAGAATAAACATCTAATTTTCCTTCTTTAGAGTAACTATTGCCCTCGTATTAATTCTTGTACTTCCTGACTAAATTGTGTATTTTTATTTGATATGCATGTACATAAAGACTGCATGTTTTGAAAATTTGCAAAAATGGTCCTTACTGTATATATTACTGCATACTCAAGTTGAAGATATATATATGACTCATGACCAAGGAATTTCTTTTCTACATAAATTTCCTTCAGATATTCCCTTATGTGTGAATAGTAAAATATGTTTAAAAATAAAATTTATGTTTGCATTATTTTGTCAGAGCAAACTAATTGAAAACAACCATCAGTTAGAATAGATAATAAATTAGAGTATTCATATAAATGGACACTATAGAAAAATTCAAATCATTGGATTAGATCTATATGTCACCAACATAGCTAATTGTAAATAACATTATATTGAGTAAAATAATTTTAAAAACTTAAAAATAACACTCAGTCTTTAACCTTGTTTCTAAAATAGTAGCAACATTCTCTCTTTAATAATTCAACATCCATCCTAGAGTCTTTTTTTTCCATCATTTCCATTGCCCTTTGTTATTTCAACATTTACACTTATGTATCATCCACCATTTGGGTTTCATATAAGTCATCCACATTTTAATAATAATTTTCACTTGATTTTTTTCCTTCTCTAAATACTTTCTGATTTTATCCTGAACTAAGTAATATTTGAGATGACAATCTCCAAAATTCGGAGCACCAGCCTCTTTCTTCTTTCATTCTTCTTGTCATTGCAGTCTTGCTGAAAATGTTCTTTTGTTCTCATGATAAATATTTTCATATCTTCAACATCTTACTATTTACCCATTGTATGAGATTTTGGAGGGTCTCACTTGCCTCTTTTCCCAGCCTTGATCTCAGGTTTAGCTATTTCATCAATGCTCTCATTAATATCATGGGTTTATGGCTTTCCTTTTCTTTTTGCTTTACAATTTTGTTGATTTTTCAACTCAGAGTAATTTCTTCTGTCCATTTTCTATATTCTTTGGCTACTGAACACTGCTGAAGAAAGTTACAAAATCAGATACAGCATGAAACTCACTAATTTCTAACAGAATTGGGTTTATAAGGCTGCTTATTAACTCTACTATTTATGTCCCAATTTATTATTACATACCTGCAGAGGTTTTAAACCCTCTCTCATCTCCTCAAATTACCAAAACCCATGATTACCTTACTGGCTGGAAATAATTTTGATATTCCATTGTCTTCAACTTTACTGAGAATATTAGTAATATAAGTTTGCTTGAGTTCCCTTTATCTTTCTCTTCTATATCTCAGTATTACTCTATATCTTCAACCAGTATTTCCTTCCCTCTCTTGTAGAAAGAAATATGACTACCTCTTGTCAAAACTAACAGCTAGCTATGTGCCTTTGCCAAGATTTTACTCTTTTACTTCTTCTCTTATATTGTCTGTTTCCCTCTTGTTCAAAGCCCCTTCTCTCCTGCTTACAAATATGCTTAGATCTCACCTCTCCCAATAGCATTTTATATTTTCCTTTCTGCTCCCTTACACTATCATCCAATCTCTCTTTTTTCTCTCTTTTACTCTCATTGACCAAAATGTTAGTAGAAAAATTTTTAATTTAAAATTTTGAACTATATCACAAAAATAGTATGAAAGACTCCCACACTGATATTAAACAAACATTAATAGTTATTATATTTACCATAAAAGTTTTTTAACCAAAATTAATAAATCATAGCACAAAAACCTTACTGCCCAAATCCTTCCTTGTTCCTTCCCAAGTGTTGAGAGTCACCTAAAGTATTCCCATTCCCATGCATTTTTTGTTTTCTTAATACATATATATAAAGCCATATAAAATACAGTTACTATTTTTTGTGTTTTCAAAAAATTCAAATATGGTCACATACTGTACGTGTTCATCAACTTGTTTTCATTCTACATCCTAAAATTAATCAGTTTTAATTAATTTCAAAATTAATTAATGTTAATATCTGTAGCTCTCATTTATTAATCTTAACAGCTGTATAAAACTGCATTGTATGAATACACCACAGTTTATTTATATTTTTTCTTATGGAAGGATTTAGATGATTTTTTCCTTTTTATTATGATGAAAAGTGCTGCCAAAATCTCCTTTTCCATTTGCCAGGGTTTATTTGAGAAAAACACCTAGAAGTGGGGTCAATGGGTTAAAGAGTATGAATAATTTTATTCAGTATTACTAAAATAAACTTCAAAAAATTCATTTAAGTTACATCCAAACCAGATGATGTATCACTGCTTGCTTCCACAAGCCCTCACCAACACTTTGTGTTATCAGACTTAATTTGTTTTGCCAGTCAGATGAGAGCAAATGTTACCTTGATTTAGTTTTTCATTTTACTGATGACTACTAGATGGAGCAGCTTTTCCTGTGTTTATTGGTCATCTAGGTGTTCTGCTCAACAAATTGTCTGTTTATATTACTTGCCCACTTTCTATTTTTCTATTTTCTTATTGACCTTCATTCATTCACTTATTAATTCATTAATTCAACAAGTCCTTATTGAAAACCCACTATTTCTAGGCATTCTTTCAGATGTTCCAAAACATCAATGAACAAAAACAAAACAAAACAAAAAATGCCTGCCCTTGCGTAGCTCACATTCTTGCAAATAGAGAATGTCAAAAGTAAGTAAAATACATAGTGTGTTGCAAGGTGATATGCAAAATGAAAAAAATAGAGCACTGTAAAGGGAAATGGTGCAAGCTGCCTTGTAAAATATTGTGGTCAAAGTAGTCCTCATTGAGGGGAGATTTGATCAGACTTGAAATTGCCACAGGAGTTAGCCAAATAGCTTCAGGAAGTAAAAGCATTTTCAGAAAAAGAAAACAGCTAGAACCATTTCTGTAAGGTGGGAGCATGCCTGTCATATCTTAAGAATAGCAAGGAGGCTAGTGTGTGGCTCAACCCAAGTGAGAAAGGAAGGAAGAAGTTAGAGTGGAGACCGGAGGGCAGGGTTCTGAGCTGTGATCTGACTTAAGGTTTGAAAAGTACACTGTAGCTCCTGTGTAAGAACAGAATGGAAGGAGGGATGGACACGCAGATTGCTTCCATGTCTGGATTATTGTGAATAATGCTCTGATGAATGTGGGAGTAGCGATATCTCTGCAAGATCCTGCTTTCAATTCCTTTCGATAGACACCCAGAAGTGGTATTGCTGGATCATGTATATGGTAATGCTACTTTCGGGCTTTTGAGGAACTTTCATATTGTTTTCCATAATGTCTGTACCAATTTGCATTCCACCAACAGCTTACAAGTGTTCCCTTTTCTCCACATCATTACCAGTACTCATCTTTTGGTTTTCTGACAGTAGTCATCCTTACAGGTCTGATGTGATATTTTCTTGTGGTTTTGATTTACATTTCTCTAATAATTAGTGATGTTGAGTAAAAATGCAGCACATACATACAATGGACTGTTATTCAACCACAAAAAAGAAAGAAATCCTGCCGTTTGTGACAATATGTATGAATCTGGGGGTCTTTATACTAAGTGAAATAATCCAGACGCACAGGACACATACCATGATACACTTACATAATAAATCTAAAATAGTTAAACTCATAGAAGCAGAGAGTGAAATGGTGGTTGCTAGGGGCCAAGAGGAGGGAAAACAGGGAAGTGTCAGTCAAAGGGTCCAAAGTTTTAGTTATAAAACATAAATAAGTACTAGAAATATACTGTACAGCATAGTGCACATAGTTAATAATACTGTATTGTATACTTAAAAATTTGCTAAGAGGGTAGATCTTATGTTAAGTGTTCTTATAACAACATAAAAATTAATAATAATAGATAAGAAACCTGGAGGAAACTGTTAAAGGTGATAAATAGGTTTATGGCATAGATCATGGTGATGGGTATATATCTATTTGCAAATTCATCGAGTTGTATATATTAATTATGTACAGCTTTTCGTATGTCAAAACACACACACATGTAAACACAACTCTACCCTGACAAATAAAAAAGAATAGAAACAGGGAGACCAATTAGGAGGCTACTGTAACACTGGCAAGAGATGATGGTGGCTCGAACCAGAATGGTAGCAATGTACATGATGACAAGTGGTTAGATTCTGGACATATTTTGAAAGTAGAGATGGTTTAGATGTGGTATGTGAAAGAAAAGAGGAATTAAGGGTTGCTCTAGACTAGAGTTTTCCTTGAGTCACTAGAGGGATGGAGATCCTTTAGCTGAGATGGGGAAGCTGAGCTGGATCAGTATGAGATGCCTACTAGTCATCAGAGACATAGATGGCATGAGGTGAGATAGAGTCAGCAAGAGAGCAAATTAGAAAGAGGGCCAAGGGCTGGGCTCTGTGCTAATCCAACATTAAGTACTACAGGAATTTTTAATATTCTGAGAATTCTAATCCTTTGAGAACTATGTGGGTAGCAAAATGTTCTCAGTCTGAGACTTTCCTTTCACTTTGTTTATGGTATATCTTATAATGCACAAGTTTTAAGTTTTAATATAATTACATTTGTAAATCTATTTATTTATTTAATCATCTGAATTTTGGGGGTTTTATATTTCTCTCCATAAAATTTAAACCATTTTTGTTACATTTATTTCTAGGTATCGTGGATGTAAATGGTATCTTCTCTAGAAGTACATTTTCTAACTGTTGTTGGTATACAGAAACATTATTATATTTTGTATATAGCACTTTTGGGTTCTATTAATTTGTTTTTAGATTCTCTTGCAGATAACGAATGTCTAATTTCTTTCTTTCCATTCCCACTATATGGTTTTTTCCTTATCTTTTGCACAGGTTAGGATCTCTATACAATGAGAAACAGAAATAAGAAGAAAGGACATTGTTGCCTTCTCCTTGATTTTAAAATGAATATTTGTAACTTTTATCATTAAGATGTTTGCTTTAAGTTTTTGGTAAATTCCCTGATCATATTAAGGACATCTCTTTAAATTTCCTGAATTCTCTTTTTTTAAAATCAGGAATGGATGTTTAATTTTATCAAATAATTTTATTTCTGTCCTTTGAAATGACCATATAAGCCTTCCTTCTTTAACCTGTTAATGTGTCTAATTGCTTAATAGTTTTTCTAATGCTAAACCATCAATGAATTCTTGAGGGAGACTTTATCTGGCTGCAAAGTATTTTTTACACTTCTTTTTATTTGGCATGCTAAGATTCTATCTAGGATTTTTGCATATAAAACTTTAATTGAGATAGACTATAATTTTCTCCGACTTTTCTTGTTTGGTTCAGGAATCAAAGTTATATTACTTTTTAATAAAAATTTCAGAATATTCCCTTTTTTATCTCTTCTTGAACAGAGTGTAAAAGCCAAATATTTCATGTCCATGGATGATTTGATGAAATTTATCTCTAAAATAATCAGAACCCATTGGGGTTCACATGATTCACCCAATATTTTGTATTTCTGCAGTATATGTGCAGAACCACTACAGTAGCTTCTAATTAGTCTTTTCACATCCTCCAATGCCAGAATAACTTTTGTCAGCTTAAAATCAGATCATGTCACTCTCCAAGAGTTTCCATGGCCTGTAAGGCCCTGAGTGATCTGGCCCTTCCTGCCTTTCTGACCTCATCCATTCACCATATTCTCTCCATAACCCCATACATTCCAAGATTAGTGACCCTCATTTTATTCTTCAAGCTCACCAACCTCATTCCTGTGTCAAGACTTTTGCACTTTGCTGTGTCCTCTGCTTGGAATGCTCTTTCCTTAGGTCTGAGTTTGGCTGGTTTAATCACATCATTCATGTCTCTGTTCAAACACCAACTTTCAGAAAGGCTTTACTTGATTCTCAATGTAAAGGATCAGCTCCTCCTCCCATCTTTCTCTACCCATCTACGTGTGGTTTTTGTGTTTTGCTAATAATTCCCAATATAAAAATGTATTTTTTCTCTAACAAACACCAATATCTGCACTTATGGTTTTTATCATTTTTTGTTTGTTTGTGTTAGTTCACTGTTTTTATGCCTCCTACCATAATGTAAGCTCCAAGAAGGTAGGAACTATTGCTCCATTCATCATTAAAATGTTTCCAAATCCTAGAGCAGTATGAGTACTAGCACATGGGCTTTCAAAAATATTTATGGAAATATTTTAAATATTTATTGAAATATTTTAAATATTTATTGAGTGACTAATTAGAGAATGAATGGAAGAACCAATTTGATCCTTCAAAAATATTAAAGGCCATAGTATTCTAATTTTTGGTGTCTTCTTCAATCATTCATTCAATACGTATTTATTAATCAACTGCTTTGTGTCAGACACTGTCCAGAACACTGGATAAATGGTGGTGAAAAGAACAAACTCCCTGCTCTTGTTGAGTTTATACATTAGTGGTGAACTGTCTGTAAATATATGACAAGTAAACATTTATCATGTGTCATGGTGTTCTGGTAAACCAAAGCCCTGATTGGTAGCATTTGTCAGTTTTGATGGTGTAAGTATTCCCAACAAAGCCAATTTCATGTTTTAATGTTTCAGCAATTACCGACAAATTTCTTGAACCTTTAATCCTTGACTCTCATGAGCAGGCATGACTATGTCAGATAGCGTTAAGTGCTATGGAGAAATACAAAGCAGGATGAATGGGAAGAAATTCTGGGGGAAGCCATGTTAGTTTACAAAGAGCAGTCAAGTGACATGTGAGCGGAGATTTGAAGGGACATGTGAGCAGAGATTTGAAGGAACTGGGGGATGAATTCTGTATCTAGAAGAAGAGAATTTGATGCAGAAGGAAAAGAAAATACAAATGCCCGAGGCAGGAGCACGCCTGTACCAACCAGAAGGACGGCGTGGTTGCAGCAGAGGGAGAAAGTGAGAGGAGGGATGAGGACAGATGAGATCAGGGGACCTCACAGCCCACTTCAAGGACTTTCACTGTAATTCTGAATGAGATGGGACACCTTTGGATTGCAGCAGAGGAATAACAAGATTAAGAACATATAGTCACTCTAAATTATTAATAACTGTTATCATGTTCTGCCTCCAAAATAAATAAACCTTATGTATAATATAGGAATCTTACTTAAGTCGTTATAAACTCAATTGCACAATCTTTTCATAAACCTGCTGTGGGATTTTTCCTTTTTGAATGTCAGTTACAGATGTGTGAGCAGCAAATGTTTTCGTGGATAACAGAGTGTTTGCAATTCCACCAATGACTTGCATGCCTGGCAAACACTAATATTTGTTTGGCAATTACTGCTCTGTACCTATGGTAAGCATCAATCTATTATGTCATACTATAAATTTTCTTGGGAGATTATTTTATGAGATCCATGCTGGTTTTTAAAAAGATATCCCTGCACAGGTTTAGTAACAGCATAAAAGATATTCACAAATTTCTATGGAAAACTGATTTTTAATGTTAAGACTAGTTTTAATATGAGTGATTTTTGTGCTAATAGCTTTTCAAAGTGCCACTTAACTGAATATTATAGCTAAAGAAGAATGTGGATAACATTGTAAGAAATAATTCTTCATTCTATCTCCATAAAACTCTAGTCTTGGTTTGTGAATTACACTAATGAGGTCTTTATACAAGATAGTTAATACCCACTTGGCTTTCTTACAAATGTATGCCCTGACAAGAAGAGGGCTCTATAGGAGAGTGTGAGTGATTCTGCACAATCCCATAAGAAGCATCAGGAAAAAAAGTAAGAAGTAAAACAGTTGCCTCTTATTGAGCCCTTACTATTTTGCCCAGCACAATGCTAAGCACTTTGTTTACATTATCTCCATAATTTCCTTGGAGCTAAGTACTATTTATAGGTCAGGTTCAAAGAATTTAAGTGTCATACAAAGTCATGTAGGTTGTAAGTGGCAGTGGTAGGGCTTGACTCCACAGCCTGTGTCTCCATCTGCTGTGTTTTACTGCCTACAGTTAGAGAATCAGAAGTAACTTCGCCACATGTGAATATAGCACACATTACCCCAAAGATGTTTCCCCTTAAAACCCTGTAAATTTTCCCAAAGGTCACTAGAGGTATGATAGCTATATCTACACATAAGAACTTTACTTTTCTACCTGTTATTAAGTTGATAAGCCTGCATTTCTCAAAAGATATTACATGGACCACTAAATCCATGGACTTTTTATGGTGTCTTAGGACCAAATTAGTATGGGAAACACTGGTTAAACAAAGTTATACAGGTCGTTGTTATTATCTTTCTTTTTTTTTTTTTTAAGGACCTCTTAGATTTTTTCATAATGTTCTTTGTAAATTGCCGAGGTCAGATAATTCACTTTATTTTCTAAACATATTGGATCGATGAATGTTTTCTTCCATCATGGTAGCACATGGAATGAAAGCTTTGCAGGAGCAGTTTTTGGTAAACCTCCTCTTACTTATCCTTAAGTTCAGGTTTATAATGCAAATGGAAGCATCATCTCTTCAGGAGAGTGCCTGTCCAAGAGTTCAGTATTAGTTTTGAAAAAAAGATGAGTCAGGGCTGAACACTTGTTGGTTTCTGTTTTAAAGATTCTGGCACTCGTTCAGCTTCTGACAGAGATGTGTAGATCTCACTAAAATCAAAGAACAAAATTGTCTCCCGGGAAGATAACTCTTATCACATTCTTAGATACCACAGGGGTATTTTCTTTGTAACTGGTAAGATATTGAACATCACCCCAAAGCAAGCTTGCTTGGTTATAGCCTCAGACGGGAAACAAGAGCTGCACCCTTCTGTCTTCCACATGTCGTTCTCTCATTTACAGCAAGTGTGTAGTGTCTGTGTCCGCGTGTGTGTGTGTGTGTGTGTGTGTGTGTGTGTGTGTGTGTGTGCGCGCTCATGTGTGAGTGTTTGCAAACACCTTTGGGCAATTGTTGCTCTTATCAAAATAACATTATTGTCAGACTTTAGTCATCTAATCAGCCTGATTTCCCCAGGAAATATAGCAAATTGCTCCCCAGAACCAGAAAAAATTAACGGGGGGGTCCTCTGACTGACTGAAGACTTTTCCTCACTGGGCATGCTCTTTCTTGCCTTTGAATAAACTATCCTCTGAATCATGGATTGGAAAATCAAATCCATCATGTGCAAAATGAGGAAGGCATTGTTATATAGTGTGGTGTGGGCTTCTACATTGGTGAGGACTGAGTGGCCATTTTAATTTTAATTTAATTAATTTATTTATTAATTACCAATCATTCCAATATTCAGCAAATTGTTATTGCTTGCCTTTTACAATTCTAGACCTCGCTCTCATCACAGGTCCAAAATCCAGAACAAGGCAGGTAAGTCTCTGAGCCTCACTCTGTTCATCCATATATTGGGAATTTACAGGATTGGTAGTGAGAATTATATGAAATTATGGGTATAAAGAATCTAGTAGAGTGCCTGGAACATAAGAGGAGCTTAATAAATCACAGTGATCGTAAAACCAAAGATGATAATAATTCTTACTGATTTATAGCCCGGTGAGCTGAACACTTCATATAATCAAGAATATCTCTTTGCATAAGAGGAAAACAAAACCCAGCTGCTTAAATTGTGTGTGTGTGTGTGTGTGTGTGCTTTCTTTTAAATAGCTATAATTTCCAAACTATTTACTTAATGAATTCTAGATAGTACAGGCTGTTTTAAAGAGAAGATGCTCTCTTACAGGGATATCATGTTAAGTCACAGTAGCTATGAATGTTCTAATTCCTATTGGTTTATCAGACTAGTTTACAAATTGCCTGGCAGGTAGCTGAGAGAGTAGGAAGTTGGAAGGTACATTTTATGAGTAGAGATGATAAAAGACCTTAGGCTAAGCGGCTGGCAAGGGAACTACAGTAGTAGGAGACTCTCAAAAGCAAGAGAATGGAAGTTCCAAGAGAGAAGGGAGGAAGAAGACAGATGCTTACTAAAACTCTGCAATGGGTTCCCATTAGACTGAAAATACAATTTATATCAGCCTACTAGAGCCTACATGAACAAGAACCCCTGTCTGCCTCTTTCTCCTCATCTTATACTGTTCTCTCTTTGTGAATCATATTTCAGTCTCCCAGATCTTCCTGGCCATCAAACTCTAAGCATGCCCCTGGGCTCAGTTTTATAGACTTGGGGTTTTTGCATTTTCCAGGGTCCTTCTACTTGTCATAGGGCTTCCCCACATTTTTCCATGGTTGGCTCAAAGATCTCAGCTCATTAAAGAGGTCTTCCACGACCACCAGACATAAGAAAGCCCTAGATATTCTCTAACATATCATTCTACTTTATTACTGTCATTTCATTACTATTACCCAGACATTTTTTTCATTGACTTACTTATGTTTTCTATTGTCTGATTCAACCCTAGTTCCAGAATATAAGCTCCACCTACACAAGGTGTTTGACTATCTTTTTCATTGCTATATCTCTAGTACTAGAATTATGCCTGCCATCTAGTAGGCTCTCAATAAACAATTGTTGAATGAATAAATGATTGAAAACTGGCATCAGTAAAATCTTTCAAACGGATGTTGAGAAATGGCAAAGAAAAACTTCACCAAATTGAGAATTTTGCCATGGGCCAAACTGAATGTAGCATTAATAATGTTCATTGGTATTTTCTGGACTAATTTTGACAACTCTAATGAAAAAATTGTTATTCCATGCATGCAATTCTGGGAAATCAGTTATTATTCTAATCAATGTCTTGCTAATTTGAGCAGTGGTTATTTCAAATCACTGCAAAGGTGTGTTTGACCATGTGTCACAAGAAGAATTTTCTGTCTTTATATTTCTATTTATTATAAGGGAGAAGTGACTGTTTAATTTATGTGTGGAGGATTAATAATTATGTAGATATTTGTTGTATATTACATACCATCAGGAAGAACAATAACAGCTTTTATTTTAATCAATGATCAGAAAAATATATCATTACCTCTATTCTCTCTACAGAATAAACATCCAAATAATTACTTATCTTGTTTCGTTTTCTTAGTGACAGATTTCACTAGTTTAAGATATCTTTTAAATCCTACAATTTCCATATTTGTTATAATATTACTTCTAAGGATGTAGACTCCTGCTAACCCACAAATAAGATACTCAGTGTCAGTACATCAAACACAAGTTTTCATCCAGAACTCAAAAACATCTTGTGCTACCAACAGAATGGCAATTACTGATGCAAAAAACGTATAGCTCCCTCAAGGCTTTTCAGAAATCTTGATTATTTAATCAGTGTTCTTGATTTGTAAGGCTAGGTAGTGGATGGCTCCCAAAATGTGTCACATTGGACATTATCCAGATGGAGTGCCAGTTTTCATTTGAGATTAAAGAGGTAAAATCCAACAAAAAAGGTTCTCTACCATCTTGGACTATAGCTCAACTTATATCAGATGACAAATAAAACTTGGCAGGCTGCTTTGCCCATGATTTTAAAACAGAAACTTCATTGAAATGTCAGTTACCAAATGAAGTGATTAACTCTGATGTTGACTAAAGTTTTATTCTGTTTTTATTACTGACGAGTTTCTTTTTTTCTTTTATCTTTTTGGAGGTCTAGTTCATTCAATATAATTCTCACCTCCTGTCTAAGATTTCATTATACCATTTAAGTTTTCTCAAATATATATATTTACTTACTGGTGTTATTTTCAAGAGCTTGCTATTTTATGCTTGCAAAATTAACATACAATATACATTATACATTACGTAGAAGAAACCTGAATCACACCACTCCTTCCCTACTCCTATGTGTATGTTACATAAGAAAGCCACAGTGACATTCAATTTAACTGCTTGTAGTTATGTCTCTCTCTGTTTTTTTAGTTCTTTTGTTTATATGTACAGAGTTTTAGTTTTTAAAAATTCGGTCTCTTGATTTATATCAACATCATCCCTGAGATTGACAAGCTATACCAAAGAAGAAGTGATAGCTACAAGAAAAGTCAGAGAGGGATTGGACAATAGCAAGTAGTCAGATAAAAAAATGTTTATTACTATCCATATTAAGAAATGAACGTCCTGGGAGTCTAAAGTCTAAGAACTGAGGAAGCAGTCACTTCAGATGTCCAGGCAGGAGAGGAGCCAGTGCCCCAGGCTGTGAGGTGTATTAAATGAAGAGCATCTACAATCAGGTCATGAGGCTGAGCCCAATGAAAAGATGAAATTAGACTGTGTTGGAAGTAACCTTGTATACCACACTTCTCTTTCTTTAGCTTCAATCCTGTGAAACTTCTTTCAACTTCCTTAACAGATGTTGCTCTCACTCATATGGGGCCTTGATAATAATTTCCCTTCTGCCCAACAGTTTCCTTTTTCTGTCCCCTTCTCCCTATGTTTCCCTGGTAGTGAGACTGCTTTCCTCTCAATTTTCAGTTAGATATCACCTCTAGCAGGAAGACTTTGCTGAACACGCATGTGCATGTATGGAGTCCCCTAGGATCCTGTGTAACAGTCATTATATACCTTGAAGTTAGGGACCATATTGATCCTTCTACATCCCTGTATCTCCAGGATCCAGCACAGCACCTTCCAACTGCTCAATAAATATTTGTTGAAGGGATAAGCTACTGCTTCTGGGTGTGGGTGGTTATGGGCACTTGGGTATAAGCAGGAAATTGATTGCAGCTAGTTGAAGAGTGAGCAATATACCAGTAGAAAAACTGATATCCTCAGGGACAGGACTAAAGAAACTGAGATTCTTGACAATGATATAGGATGAGGCTCTAACGCTGTAGTATTCCATTCAGCAGTCCCAGCATGCTGGTTTAGATATTAAGAAAGAAGCTAATAGTAATAATGCTTTCCAATCTCACTGCACTTCATACCCAAAGGATTTATTGAGCTTTATAAACACTGATTAATCATCCTTGCCCCAGTGAGGTGGGTAAGAGTTATTATGCTCATATTATGGAGAGGAAAACCAAGGCAGAGAGAGATTAAGTGGTTAACCCAAGGTCAGACAGTGAGTCATGGAGAGCTGGCACTTAGACCTGGAGTTTTAAACTTGCAGCTCTGTGCTTAGTCTATTAAGCTCAGTACTGGAAGTTGGATGGCTTCCCTGGTCCCCCTGGGAAAGAGGAGTAGCTCCCTTTTCTGTTACTTTCCCATCTCCATTTGCACCACCTTTGCTGTTACCTTACTACATGGCAGGTATTTGCCTGGCATTTTCCACGTATCAAGTCAATGAATCCTGCAGGAAAAAAATCAAACCTGAAAAAAGTTTTGTTTTTACCATTTTAAAATTGAGAAAACCAAGTCTCAGAAATATTGACTGTTAAGCAGGAGACTTGGGACTCAGACCTTTGATTTTTGGCAGTGTAAGCCCATGCTGTTTTATATCCTGTAACTTAAAAACTTGCTTACATGTTATTGCATGGTGGGGTCAGGGTACTAGGACACAATTGATCCTCAATAAATATTTTTGGAAAAAACAAAAGAAAGAAACTAAAATCCCTGTTAAGATGCTAGGAAGCTGAAGCTGTAGTCTAGCATTTGAGTGGCTCAGGATCACAAGGATGAGCTGCTGTTAGGTTCATTGCTATGACTCCTGGTGGTAGACACCATGGAGAGGTTGTGCGCATGTCCTCCCATGAAGGGAAGTTGAGGCATACTGGAGAGCCACCCCAACCACCTCCTCACATCTTCCCATTTCAGCTAGAGCAAGAATCTAGCTTTATCCTTTCTCATTTACATGCATATAAAAGTGAATTAAAAGGTTAACAATCTAATAAATTCATTACAATTCTGCTTCAATTAGGAAAAAACAATCTAAAAACTCACTGAATAGCCATCAAATGAGTATGAATTCAAGTTTTCAATATCTTACAATATGGCAACCATTAAATATAATACATGACAAGTGATCTTTCAACACATCAGCAGTTCTAGTGCAGGGATAAATGAAAAAAGCAAGTTACAAAATGATAAATATGTAGGTCTTGTTTTGTGAAATGAAATATTTGTATAAACACACAAAACTCTGGAATAATATCTGTTACCAGACAGTAACAATAGATCTCTCTAGAAAGTGGGATTATGGGCATCTTTTGTTGATCTGTATTTTCTGAATCTTCTGAAATGATCATGTATTGTTCTTGTAATGAGAACAACAAAAGTTATTTTTTAACTTCGAAAAAAATTCAAACAAATGCCTCCTGCGAAAGAATGAGTTTTGAACTGCTGGAATCATAAACCAGGCACTAGCTGCTGCCTGAAAATCTCAGCTTCAGAATAAGCCATAGACTCCTGAACATACCCAAGCATGTGTTCTCCCTCCCTCCTTGGTGTAAGAAATCAAATGATTCATTCTGTTCTCCTCCACCTTACCCTGACATAGCAAAGATGGAATGTGCACTATTTCCAAATCAAAATAGGCACGGTGCAGCAAGAAGCACTTCTAAATGATGAAATTAGATTAGAAGTTAAGACAAAATACGTTTAACTGGCTTTTAAAGAAATTTGGTGAAACACATTACTATAAACAGTGCATTTGGACAACCAAACAAACTTTGCCCGGAGAAAATCAATTTTATTCCAAAAACAATGAGGAAAATTACTTTAGATTCGACATTAAATATTGCAGTAAGTATTTTTAAAGAAGCATTTCTATAACTCTGCGTAGAAATAGGAGTCAAAGGATGCCTTCGTTACCATGGTAACGGTCTCCCTCGGAACAGCCAAGGATGCAGTAGCATACATTCACTCAGCATCTATTTGGCCAATCAATAAACAAAGGACTTAATCTGCATGCATCACATTAGGCAAGTGGTCAAGGTGTCCATGATCAGTAAAAGGGTGGGGAGATGGTGTTCAAGAATTCTGGGTTCAATCATCTAGCCTAATTTTCAACTGAGCGTTGTTAACACTTTCTTCATTAGAAGCCCATTATGAAGGTAAACTACTGCTAAAATGCCTGTAGATCCCTGAAAAATGGAGATCTTCATTACAAAATTTTAACATGTCAGTGTACATAAAGATGATATACTATGTTTGAGAGCATGAAGAAGACATGCATTGAAATGAGAAATGCGCACGCCCTGGACCCCAGGAGTAATGATAATAATAGCAGCTAGTATATCCTGAGCATTTACTATGGGCCAAACATGAGATAAGTGTTTCACATTAATTATCTCATTGAATCATTTGAACAACCTCAAGAGTTACTACTATGAGATTTTATTCCCATTTTACAAATGATGTGAGAACTATTACTATTTCCATTTTGCTGATAGGAAACTCACACTTAAAGATTCAAGTAAGCATCCTTAGGGCTTCAGTCTTGGCAGTGTTCGAGCCGGGGGTTCACACCCAACAGTGAGCTATAGAGGCATATTCTATGCACCACACCATCCTGCCAGCTTTGCCAGTGATCAACAAAGTAACTTGGTGAAAGCTACTTTACTTCTCTGAGCCCCAGACTCCTCATGTGCTACTAAAAGTTTTCGGATGGTTACAATTAGATAATGTATGTTAAGATGAAGCACATGATAGACCTTCTGTAAATGCTCTTTCCTTCCCTTTGAAAGACTTCATTCAGTTCCTAAGAGCAAACTTAAGGTATTGGGACTCCTAACGGCTCCTGACTTATCTGGCATGATAGAAAGCTGAGAATTACTAGAATATTAAAATCCCATTCTACTTCTTGGGTGCGGCTTTCTTCCCCTTGAACATATGAACTGAATTACCAACAAATAACATTCACACACATGCACTCACGTGCACACACACATACCCCCCATGGGTTTCTTCTCGTAATTTCTTACCGCATCATAGGAAGTGACTGCAAAAACTAAGGCAGCAAGAATGGCAGCAGAGGGAAATACAGGAAACAAAACAGTCATCAGAAAACAAGCTCTGTGACTTTGCAAACTTCAGTAACATCACTTTTCTAGGCCTCAATTTTCTCTGCTATAGCAGGAAAAAGTTGAAGGTTATTTCTTTTAAAGAGCTTTCTAGCAGTAACCATCTCATGATATGTTTGTTTCTGTGAACTGAGTGGCCCTCACTCATCTGAGCCCTCTTTTATCCTTTTTGTTTGTTTGTTTTTGGATTTTCTTACCTGGCTATGAAAAATGAGTCATTTTTAACCTCTCTGCATGTTGCCTACCTTCCAGGTAGCTTACCTGCACCTCACAGGATCGTCTTCATAACAGAGACTTCGACAAGTTAGCCCTAGGTTGAAAACTTGCTGCTATTCTTTTTCAGTGTTTTTGTTCAAATGTTTGTTCCTCCATCCTGTCACAATGCAAATTATTACTGTGGGCCAGAGACTCTGAAATTTGGGATGGAACAGCAAGTATTTCTTTAAGTAATCCAAAATGTCTTCCAGTAACCAAGAAATTGACTGAAGTATCAATAACAAGCAAAAAGGGGGTACTTTAGAGGATCAGTTATTTGGCAGCAGAATTATGGAATTGTTTCACTTTTCTAGACTTTAAATGAAATGTTTCTGTCACTTTCTGCTGAGTTCATTTTAAATTATTTCACGAGGCCTTTTCGTTAGTAACATCTATTCAGAAAAAGTGTATTTAGCGTGTTTTTTACGTGATGCATTTCCTTAGGTAAAATCATAAATATAGTTCCAGAATTTCATACCCACCTGAGCATAACATGAAGCTCAAATTTATGCCATCTATAGGGAATGTTTTCCTGAAAACTCAATATGTGAGAACATGGACATGAAGCTTCCCTTCTCCAGTCACGTGGAGATGTGAATGTTATACCTTAAAAGGCACAATCAAAAGTGTCTATTGTCCAGCTCTCCAAGAGGCAGATCCTTTGTTGTCTCGAATACTGGCTGCAGTTTGAATTCAACCAGAATGGTGTTTCTGAGAAATCTTTCTTTAGTGCAGGGGAGAGGAGGCTTGTAGGCTGAGAAATGATTCCATGTTGGAACTGGAAATCAAGACACTTCTCTCACCATCTTTCTAAAGCAGAATTTGCAAACTGCTGGCCCACAGGTTATGCCCAGAAGGGATTATATAGGCTGCAGTGGTGGCTGAATAGTGTTTTACATTTAAATTAATTGCCAATGTTTAAAAATCATTAGCTTTCACTGCGTCTCTTGAAAAATCTGGCAACTCTCGGTCTGCATTCCCACATGGCTACCATCTGCTGGAGCTTACAGGGGAATGTGCTATTCAGTGAACGGCTCTTGCTACCACTCCGAGTGTTTACTCTTCAGTGAGGCTCAGTGTACTCATTTCTATTGCATCTTACTACTGGGCCACTTCACCCATTTACTTTACCTGGACTGAGAAATATTTAACAATAGGTGTGGCTTGGGCACCAACCAACTGGAATTATTACAGGCCTTGGTTTTACAACCTAGGAGCAGGATTCCTGGGCTCCCTGCTACGTTGTAAACCCTTTCATTGTAGCACTGCATGCATAGTAGCTAGGAAATAGCCCAGGACACCTGAGGCAGCTTGGGGATGCTTGGGGGATTTGAAGCAGCGGCTATTTTCCGATAGATGTGGAAGTGACTGTATCTGGCGCTATCAGCCTTGTCTCGGGCATTTAAGTTTATGACCCTAGCTCTAAAGCTAGGTTCTCTTTCCTGAGAAGATTTAAATGGACCAGGCTAGAGAGCACCACTCTCAAGCTGAAAACTGAATTCCAAACCCTTCTGCCTTCAGTTTTTGCCGGTATTACAACTTCACTTTAGATTTAAAAAAAAAAAAAAAAAAAATTCCCAGAGAAAATGCTAAATGGCATACGAATGGCTTCAAATAGCATTGATCCTATAGGCAGGGGGACAATGTGCTTATTGATAGAGAATATGAAGTAACATTGACTTTGTATTTCCATCTTCCATTTGAATCTTTCAGAGCACTTAATTCATGAATCGCCACATGATTATATTTTACTTTAAAATATTAAACAACTCTCTGTACATTTTGACAGCAACTCTCAAAGACTAGTAAGAAGCTTTATACATGGTCTATATCAGGATTTCTCAGCTTCAGCACTATTGATAATTTAGACCAAACAAATTCTTGTTGGTGGTGTGCAGGGGCTGTCCTATGCATTGTAACATGTCCACAGCATCCCTGGTCTCTGCCTCGTACATTCCAACAGTTCCCAGTTGTGACAACGGAAAAGTGCCAAATGTCTCCAGGAGGGCAAATGACTCTCAATTGAGAGCCACTGGTTACACAGCCCACAACTTAAAGAGTCAAGCCAATTATTGTCTTACTTGCAAACCAAAGTATCATATCATAATGCATCATTGAAATATAATGATGACTTATTTTTGTATTAGTACTACTAATAATAGAAATTTGACATGGTCAGCTTGCTTAACTTGACCCTTTAATTACCTTTTTGTTTTTGAAAAAGAATAGTTCTAGATAGTCATTTGGTGTCTCCAAAGTTTTTTTTTCCCCCCCAAGGTGAGAAAAAGCATGTGTAGCTTTGTTTTATGTCCTCCAATCTCCTTAAAATTCTACCCAACTTTTATTTTTTTTGGAACATTTGGGATGATTTCAAGGTCTTCTAGGTTATTTACCGTGACTGATTTTGAAAACACACATGTGCTTCATTACTAATTTGCCTGCAAATACCATACTATAAAGTAAAATCAGACTAGAGAAGTTAAGTGTTTTCTCCATAGCCAAAGATTGTTTATAGATTTGTTCCTTATAATTATCTTTGATTTCTTCAGAGTTAAGGATCTTGGGCATTATTTGCAGAAGCAGTATATAAATAGTTTGTCTTACTCTCTGTTAAGGGTATTTTACACAACATTACAGTCAACTACTGCTCCAATAATTGACAGAGAACATTACTAAATCCTGAAAATGCCTTTGAGATCAACAAAAATGATTAAGTCCTGTATGTTGTTTTAATATTTAATAATACCAGCATTCACCTGGTTAGAGCTTTTGGAGTTGTACTTTATGTCTCCCTCTCTCTCACCACCTGCCTTTAATAAGCCCTGTGGCATCTGCCTTAGAAATGTCTTTAAATCCTTTCCTCCTTCACATGTACTTTTCAACATTTGTGTGGACTCTCATTTTTCTCGGCCCTTATCTATTGCAATGGTCTCCAATTAGAGTCTTTCTCAAATATCCACCACTTTGATGCCACGATTATTGTGTGTAGAATCCAAATCTAAATTTTGTCTTTGCCTAAAAACCTTCGATGACTGACAAGATGAAGGTCAAATTCTATATGACACATAAATATGTGTAATCCCCAGTGGGGCTCCAGAGCAACTTTTCAGCCTTAGATTCTGCTTATTCCTACTATGCACTAATTCTAAAGCTCACGGGCTACTCAAAAAAGAGCCACTACATACTTTCCTGTTTCTGTGTCCCCTTGGTTTGTGACATCTCCTGCTATGCTATCTGAAAGTGTTCTACTACATTAGAAGAATACTAAAAGAAAAATGTTCTTGTAAGCCCACCCAAAGTTTCACTGTTACGGTGTTTTCTACTAACCCTCAGAAACCTTAGCGTCTTCTTCCTAGCTGTTCTGAATCTTCTACAGTAGCAATTTATCATGTGATCTTGGAATCACTGATAGAACATCTGTCTCCTCACTAGGTTGTGAGTTCCTATAAGACAGAAAACTGTGTTGGACCGTTTTATAATATGTATATCTTTCAGGGTCCATGTCATAAAAGGGTTGCTTTGTGGTTTTTAAAATATTTATTTAATTCACTGTGAAAGGATTTATCACATGGGGAGTAGATATGTACCAAGTAAATGCCTCATTATAAAAGTAGCAATCTATTTAAATATTTCCTCAACAAATACTTATTGAATGATTTCAGAGTTTCACGTAATTGAAGTCAATAACATGCACTCATAGATATAGAAAATAAAGATATCTATAAAGTTCCATAGTGTTTATAAAGGGAAGAGTTTTCTTAGAAACAGAATCAGAGAAGTTGTTTTTCAATGTTTTTAATACATACAGATCCCAATTAGATTCTATTACATGAAATATACAACACAGCACAGTGCCTACCACTTGTAAAACTTAAATATAATTTCTTTAATATTATTATCACTGTTATTGTCATTATTACCTATTAGAGAAAGTACCTCAAGTTGAAAAAATCCAGTTAATGTGAGATGAGCAAGAAGCTACAAAGTTCAAAATCTATTATCTCTAACCAAAATATTTTTCTATAGTTCAATTTATTTTTGAACTCTAAAAATACTTGTTGAGTCCAGTTAAACCAGAAAATGGATAGGTGAGATCAGCTAGTGTGGAATATTCCATGTGTTCTCTTTTCCGCACTTGAGTCTTCTCATTTTGTGCCACATAGTGGTAAACAGATTTGCTTAACAGTGGTTATTCCTTTTATAAGAAATCATATTCATTCAGGTAAATCCTACTGCCTATGGACAATCCAAGCCTTTTTTTTTTTTGAAAACCTATCTTGGGTTTAAAAATTGGTAAAAATTCATACATTTGGCAAATTTGTTTAAAAACCTCAGCAAAACTGACAAGTATTTAAGATATATGCTTGTATTTGTTCCTTTATTTGCTATCATTAGAATTGTGCTGTCCAGGCCGGCCCCGTGGCGCATTCCGGAGAGTGTGGTGCTTGGGAGTGCAGCGGCGCTGGGCACAGTGCGGACGACACCAAGCCAAGGGTTGCGATCCCCTTACCGGTCACAAAAAGACATTAAAAAAAAAAAAAAAAGAATTGTGCTGTCCAATAAGATAGCCATCATTAGTTACTGTGGCTTTTGATCCCTTGACATGTGGCTAGTCTGATTTGAAGTGTGCTCTAAGATCTCAAAATTTAGATTTGGAATATGTTAAATAAAATACTAAAATTAATTCCACCCTTTTCTTTCTTTAATTTAGCTATTAGAGAATTTTAAATTACATATATGAATCACCTTCTATTTCTCTTAGAGCTGGTTTAGACACTTTGTTCCTAGAATGATTTATATCTTTGTTTTCCTCTATTACTGTTTTAAATATTATTGAAAAAAAATTAACAGATCAATTGTCCCATTAACCAGATTTTACAGATGAGGAAACAGAAGTCCAGAGACATCCTTGCCTAAGGTCATAAGGCTAGCTAATTTAAGACACAGCAGAACCCCAGCACATATCTCTAGACTTCCAGTCTTCAGTTAAGTTTGTGGTTAAGTAGCAGATATCAACGAAGAACAATGGATAGATATTGTTTACACGCTGTGTTGCATTCATTTTTTTCCTAGGAAATTTTTACATGAATCTTCCTCGTGTGCAATGGGAAAAAAGACAAAGCAATTGTGCTGAATAATAATAGTAATAAAGTTAGCATCATAAAAACCCTAACAAATTACAGTATGGAGGCTTTAAAAGTAAGAGATATGACTGATGAAATGAACCTGTTAAAATATCTCTGACCACCCCTATACTTCAGGGATTTTGTTTACAAAGTAGGAAGAATGAGACTGTGTCGATGAATGAAAAATAAAACCTACATTTCTTGGAAAGGAGGCATCCGTCTTTTTCTATTTGTAAATGCTGACGAGCAGAGTTTAAGGAGGGCTAATGTCACCCATTCATCTTAATTAAAGAGTTAATTGCTCGTGTATCCTGATTTAGTTAGTCGAGCCTGGTAGCATGGGAAGCCCTTGCCTCTATGTATTTTATTGACCAGTGTAATGACATCATCAGTAAGTCTCAGGATTTATTCATGCTTCAGCCTATCCTCATAATGTTAATAGCCTTGTACATGATAAAACTTTCAAGAGGAAAGGAGTCCTTCTGCCTGGCACAGAATACAAAAAAGGACAGAGGCAGAAGCTGCTAAATGTCTCGCTTCAGTCATCATTGAAGGATTCCTTCAAAGTCTAGAGTCACGAAAACAGTAAAAATAATTTTAAGTGCTAGTTTTCAAAAAAATGTTTGCGTGTGAATCGTGTAGCAGGTTTTTATAATTACTTATTAAATATTTGAAAGTTAGCAGTTTTAATTTAGTATTACTCCACCATAGTTAAAGTCAGGTAAGCATGAATTATAGGGAAGATAAGAGTCTACTGTTGTTAGCATGTTTAAAACGATTGCTTCAGAGGGAGGGTTGGCCGAGGAGAATATCTTTAAAACACACACTCCGAATAATTAATAATTTAGCCAAGAATTGGATAAAAATATTCCTAAAAAGAGGTTTTTCAACCTTTAAAATAAAATATTCCTCAAAGTTATCTGCCATTTTCCCAGAAATAATGTATTTAGGTGAACTAAAAGGCTACAGTGGATAAATGACTAATTTTAGACTGACACCCTTTGCTAATACATTTTGAAAATGAAAAAAAAATGGCAAATATCAAGGAACAAACAGCAGGGAAAAAGTACTATCTTGAGGGCATACAGAACAAAAACACGGAAATGATGCTCAGAGTTAATGGGCCTTTCTGTGTCTCTTCTCACATGGAGCTACAAGCAGTCCTAGTTAAAGTTAATTAAAGTTAGTGCCCTGCTTCTGCAAACAAAACTGGTTCAAGAATCGTTCCCTATTTTTGAGATGCTGATTACATATTAAATACCATGTTACAGCCAACGCAAGTACTCCGTAGTTGTATTTTTAAAAAGGTGCAAAGACAGAAGGTTAGAAGGTGGAAGTTAAGTATATATATCATAGTCCTGCATAGAAGGTGTAGTGCTCTCCTGTGGGCTGAAGCATCTCAATAGCCTTGTTGACCTTGGGTGCATCTCTTAACTTGTCGGCTCTTCAGTTTGTACATCTGTAAAATGGTGACATATACATTACTTCTCCCATGGAGTTATTGTGAAGTCTAAAGGAGTTAATGAGTGTAACACTCAGAACACTGCCTAGCAGGTGGTAAGTATCGTATAGGTGTGAACCATAATTATTTTTCTTATGAGTAATTTTGAGTCTGCTCTTTCAAGTTGATGATTCACTAGAGGCTCTTTAAGTTAGAGTTCGGCTTTCAGACTTGAAATTTTACTTTTTCCATTGTCTTCTTACAGTGTTTATTGTTTGTATACCTAAGAAAAAATAACTCTGTTGTGATTATATGTGATAGTATATATGAAGGCACTTCAAAAAGTTCATGGAAAGATTCATATTATCTTTTAACTCTATTTTTCCATGAACTTTGTGAAGTACCCTCATGTATGGCAGCACTGTGTCGTAGTCAAGATCCAGGATCCTGAAGTGAAGTGGACGTGGACCTCTTTGTAGCTCTGTGACCTTGGGAAACTGGCCTAATATTTCTAAGCTTTGGGTTTCTTTTCTATCAAACAAGGATAAAAATAAGATACTCACATAGTAGTTGTGAAGATTAAAATGTATAACAGCTATAAAATCTTAAAATAGCATGTGGCATAATGCTAGCATTTCCTACTTTTCATTATGAGGAGGAAGAGGATGTATATAAAAAGAAAATAATCAAGAAAGGTATATTATTAAACATTAATGGTGGTTATCTGGGGGTGAGATAATGAGTCTTTTTTTTTTTTTTTTCCTTTCTTCCTTTCTTGGTTTTCTGCATTGCTCATTTTTCTGCAGTGAGCACGGTGGAAAGACGTGATGATGAAAGTGTGCTGGAAACCAGGAGCTACAGTTCAGAGGAAGGTGGCCTGTTCCAGCTGTGGACGATTAACTGACAGTCACTAGATAGGTGGGATTTCTCTAGGTGGAAATGGAGGGAAGTTATTGCAGATAAAGGGATGGGGTAAAGTTTTTAAAGTAGAAACGCTGTCTGTAATACAGAAAAATGAGCAGGCTTGATGGGCTGCATGGGAGGGTCTGCACAGGGATGAAAAGGAGGTTGAAGAATTGGGTAAGAGATTAAAGAACTTGAAATTTATTCTTTAGTTAGTAAATGGCCACCTAAGTGGGTGAGAAATGCGACTGTGGAGTCCCAATTTAAGCAGTGCTTAAGTTCTAAAGAAACATGTAAGGCAAAAATCAAAGATAGGCAAGATTAGCCACCAAAAAGAAAAAAAAAAAACACATCATTTAAATCTCTCATAATCTACAGCATGCGGGAGATGCATCTCATGACATGATTATATGTACAAGCCTAAAGAGTAACTTCTTTAACAGACTAAATTTTTAGAACTACAGAGCTAGAATAAAGAAAAAGCAAAGGAAAGTCTATGTGTAGATGTTAAAGGGTTTCCAAAACATTTCTTTAAGAGAAGTCTCTACTTAAGCCCTAGGGTTGAATAGGAGATAGGGATGTAGATTATGTCTCTGCACACCTGCTGGCTCTATGCTATTCAACACTAATATTAAACCACTCAAACTTTTATACAGTAATAGATTTGTTTGTGATTTTGATTAGAACAGATACTTTATCTGAAAGTGCCTACCAGAGGCTTGTTGGTACAAAAGCACAGTGAAATCATACCAAATGCACATGTAAAGACTACCAGTTAAGGATCTAAAGTAGAAATCAAGACAATTAGAGTAGAAGGCCAGAGATCGAAACGGAATTCATCACTGAATAAATAAATGATTGAGTGATAAAAAAAAAAAAAAAAGGACGACTTAGGGACTTAGGAAAATAATGAGACCATTGCCACAGTTAGAAAATGTGGGCAGGAGATTGCTTTGGCTGACCAGTGGCCAGGAAGGAAGTTGAGGTAACAGCACGTATCAAATTTCAGTTATCTATGAGGACAGCAACTCTCAAGAGGGAGATCAAGCCAGAAAATAAAGGTTTTGGATGTAAACAGAATTGACTGGGAGGGCAAATACTTTCAGAGTCAGAGTTTAATTCTCTTTTTATGAAGCCCTGACTTCTGAGAATGGGATTGTTCTTTTTGTCACACTTTTAGCTAATTTTAGCTATAATTATTGAGGACACCATCTGCAGAGGACCTATAAAAGACTAAGGAATTGTATCTTCATCATTAAAAACTCTATGAAGTTAAGTAAACTCTTAGTTCATAAAATTTCTTAGATTAGTTCTTAAGGCACTTTTATTCTAAAAGGTTTATTCAAACTTTCCTCAATTATGATTTTCTCTACTATGTGAAGATATAATCCAGAAATATTTAACCGTTCTTTCATGCTTTTTTCTAAGGTGAATATCTGCCTGACACTTAGAGTCTTCTTTTTTAAGTTGTTATGTATTTTTTTTTTCCTATTAGTACAAGTATATATTCAAATTAAAATTATAAAATAATTAACCACTTAATAGGAAAAAGAAAAAATGTTCCTGAAATTGAAGAAATGGGGAAAAGAGCATGGCTACCTCCAGAAATAATTTTAAATTTAAAAAAAAAAAAGACTAGAAAGTTGACATTTTATATAAAATAATAAAAACAATAACTACAAATTATTGAGTACCTACAATGTGTTAGCCACTGAATTAAAATGTCTATGGATGGTATTATGGGCAGAATTGTGTCCCTCTCCCAAATTCATAATTTGAAGTCCTAACTCTCAATATCTCAGAACATGGCAGGCCTTTAAAGAAGTAAATAAGGTAAAATGAGTTCATTAGCATAGGGCCTCATCCAATATGACTGTGTCCTGATAAGATCAGAGATTAAGATACAAACACATAGACAGAGGGACGACCATGTGAAGACAGGAAGAAGACAGCCATCTGTAAGCCAAAGAGAGGCCTCAGGAGAAACCAACCTTGCTAATCCCTTGATCTCAGACTTCCAGCCTCCAGAACTGTGATCCAAAGCTACATGCAACTTGCTTCCCAATTTTATCCCTACAGTTAAGTTAAATATAAACTGTAAAATGTCTACTGTATCCAGTTATTGTACTGTTTTATTTTCAAAATATCAATCGAAAATTACAATAACTCAGTATGAAGTAATTACTCAGAAAAATATTCATTGTGGGTTGCCACAACCACTCGAATAACAGTGAGCTTTTGTAAACCCGAATCTTATTTTGAGATGTAATTTCTTTTAGATTGAAGTACATTTTAAATAAGTATAACTCTGGACAAGCCTTGTATAAGAATGGAATCTCTTCCAATACTATCCACTTACTAATAAACATGTGCAGAGAGCGGAACAGAGCAGAGGAGTTATAATTCTTTGACTGTACCTGGTAGCAAAGATTTCTGATATCATCATGTAAAAAATTGAAGAATAAAACTTCCCAAGAAGCTGACGTAGGAAAACAGGACAAACGGAAAGATAGGTGGAGACTCGGTCATGAGGAACTTTAACAACACAGAGCCATGGAATCAAGGAGGAAAATAAAAATGACTGAGAGAAAATGTTCAAGAGATTTCAGAGTCAAAAAATAAAGATGTTAATTTCATGATAAACATAACATGTTGAAGGAGAAAAAGTAAGCGAAATCTCATTTCACTGAACTGAAATGATTCGGTTGGGAGAAATACATTTTTAAAAGATTCACAAGAAAAGGGACCATAGAAATAAAGTGAAAAAGACAAACCAATACAAAAATAAATGACAAAGCAGGCAGAGAAATATGGTATTGACAAGAGAGATTGATTCTCCACATCAGAAAGAGAGAACCTGAGTAAGGAGAGAGAGATCCTTGTTTCCAAACAAAAGTTGTTATGGGGAGGGGGAAACAATTAAGAAAAAAAAGAAAAAAATCACGTGAAAAGTGAAAATTATTAGAATCCAGAGCAATTATGTGTTACTAGGGGAAAATGCTGTCACAATTAGGATTTAAATTGGGCAGAAATACAAAAAGAAATACTGTTAGGTCTTTAAAGAAATCCATCTGTAAAACTGATCTATACAGGTGTTTAATACGAGGGTACTTCAAAAAGTTTGTGGAAAATGAAATAAGCCATGCACAGAAACAGAAATACCACATGTTCTCACTTATATGTGGGAGCTAATAAAAATAAATAAACAAACCAACACATAAATTGAACAGCAAAAACCAAAAAGACACAACAACCACAATAATTCTTTGAACTTATTAAAAGAAGTGAACAGAAGTGAGATTGCTGGGGTTGGGAAAGTGGGGAGGGAGGGAGGAATTAGTAGAGGTCCATGAAAATCAATTGCATTGTATAAAGATTAATAAAATAAAATAAAAAAGATAATACAAATCTTTCCATGAATTTTTTGAAGTACCCTTGTACATTCATATATTTTGGAAATTGAAAGCAATTAATCACTCGCAAAATCCCTTTGCAAATAACAAAGTAGAGATATTTTCATTAAGGATCATCTGTAGTTTTGCTAGACTTAGTTCAGAGTGGTGGCGAGAGAGCTCAGACTTAACACTTAGCAGATTGTGAGCCAAATCACTCTTCTGCTTTTAGAGGTTACTGAGCTGGGCCAGGTAATTTAGCTTCAGTTTTCCTTTTTCTTAAACAGGAATAAGCCATCAGCCCTGCCTATTTCAGAATGTCTTGAAAAGAATCTGCAGCCTTTCTGAATGGCGGAGTCTATTTGTTGCTTTGGGAAGGCAGTGTGGTAAGAAGGTAAGTGTGTTGGAATGAGACAAATCTGGATTGGGATGCAGTCTCTGCTTCTCAGTATCCGTGTAACCTAGGAGAATTGCTTAACACCTCTGCCCTTGGTTTCTTCATCTATAAAGTGAGGACAATAATATACACTTCACAGTGATGTGAGGATTGAATGAGCTAACACAGTAGGCATTCATTAAATTAAATTATCCATCATTATTAAAAATCATTACCTGTCACATAGTAGGTATCCATTAAAAATGATTCCCTTTTCATTAATTTCAAATATCATTAATATGATCATCATTCTCATTCTGTTGCTAAAGCTGACATGTTGCTGTTTTTTAGATGACCATGTAACTGTAAGCCTTATTTCTAAATATGTAGCATTTAAGCATGGTTCTCTAGTGCTCAGAAAACAGTTCTGTGGGTTCCTTAACACTTTTAAATAAATTCCTTTTTTTCATCTTTTTTTGGGGGAGGGGGGTTGATTAAAATACCCAAAGAGACTTTTTATTGATGACAAGTAAAAACCTGAGCTAAACAGAGTAAGAAACACATGGCTCTGATGTCAAACACACCAGGTTTCTTCCAATCTCACCTTTGTTGCATTCATTTTTTCACTCATTGACAGATAATTTTAAAGTATCTATTATGAACTAGGTAGGCCTGCATCCATTCCCATGGAGATTTCACCCAGTCCCATGGCTTTGGATACAATCTGTGGATTAATGGCACCATATTTATATCCCAAGCCCCAAATTCCCATGGATTCCTGATGACTCTCATATCCAGTCACCAGCATAATATCTCAGATAGGTGTCTAATAGGCATCTCAAATTTACCATGCACAAAACCCAACTTTACATCTTTTCTCCAAAACATATTGTGCTGCAATTGACCAGTTAATGGTGCCTCCAGCTTTCAAGTTGCTCAGGCCAAAAGTTTCAGGTCATCCTTGAATCACCTCTCACACTCACACCCCACATCCAACTCTATGTTGTGAGCTTTACCTTCAAAATATATCCACAATCTCACTACTTCTCACCACCTTCACTGCTATCCCACCTTGTTAAGCTGTCTGTAATTATGTCTGCCTTAACTATTTTAATACTTTCCAAATCTTCTCTCTTCTTCCCTTCCTGACCTCTTCAAGACTATTCTCAACACAGCAATCTGTGACCATCCTATGAAGAAGTAAATTAAGTTGTGTCATTCATTGGTTCAAACTATTCGTTGGCTTTCTTCTTGCTCATAGTAAAAGCCAGGGTCATATATTGGCCTACAAGGAACTAGAAGGTCTTCACCCTCCTCTACCCACTACTTGTCTGATATGATATCCCACTCTCTTCCTTTCATTCATTCCTCTTCAGCCACACCAGCCTCCATGCTATACGCAGACATACCAGGCCCATTTCTACCTCATGTCTACAAACTGGCTGTTCCCTTTGCCCGGAACATGTTTCCCTTTGATCTAAACTTATGGCTCCCTCCTTTGCCTCCTTCAGGTCTTGGTTCAAATGTCACTTTCTCAGTGAGGACTTCCCTGACCATTCTCTCCTAGCACATTCTTGCTTTATTACTTTACACAGTGCCTTTCAGCATTCTGTGTATTGTACATCATTTTCATGCTTATTATTTGTCTCCCTCCTCTATAGAATGTCAGATCTTCAAGGATAGGAGTGTTATTTGATTTTACTTATTTCTTTAGTGTTTGGCATATACTGGGAGCTCATTTGTTGAATACATTTAATGAACATACCAAGCTCTGGGGGTACAATAATTAATAAAGTAATCAAAGTCCCAGTCCTCATGGAACTTAAATTCAAGAGGGGAGACAGTAAACAGCGATTATGTTATAGGGATACCTGTCTTCAACTCCCAGGGATAAGGAAAGAAAGGCTTCCTAGAAGGAAATGCATTGGCAAATCACTTAATCACTCTGAATTTCAGTTTCCTCATCTGGAAACTGGAGATACAATCTACCCCAAAGGATGACTATAAGAATTAAATGAGATCAGGGATATAACATACCTGCCACAGGAAATGACAACCCAAAGACACACAAAATTGTTTTTAATATCATTGTATTCCTCTTTGAAATGCTTTAATTTTACATCTTTAATCCTATCTCTGCAATTTTCTAACTTTCAGTCTTTATGTTAAATACTGAAGGCAGTAAGCAGGAGAATTCTATTGCTGCTGCAGGTCCACGTAAACCATCAAATTTTGTAGAATCTGTTGCAGAATCACTGCTTGTATGTTTTGTCCTAATCATCTAAATCCTGCAAACTAACCAAGTTAATGCAAAATGCTCAAGAAGTTTACAATTTGCCTGTCTCAAAAGATGTTATTAAAAGGATATTACTAGAATCCTTTCACACCTCTAAAAAATCTCAACTGCAGTGGGTTTTTAAAAGCCCCAACTGGGGAACTCCTAGTGGAGGTCAGTGGCCATCTAACTTTGGGAATTATTGTTAGTTTTGCCCTCAGATGATATCAAAGTCTAGGAAGTCCAGCTTAGGTGTGGTTACTGCTGATACCGGGACTATTAACTTGGATTTTTTTTCTTCTGCCCTACACATATCGTCATAAAAGATTACGGCTAAGTTATCCATGCTGCCCAATGCGATGAGTATTTCTTGCACATGTGCACACATACACATGTGCTACATCTCTCTATCCATCTATCTGTCATAACTGGATTACTTTGTATAGTTATACAAATATGTAAATATCTGAAAATTTCTTAATCAAGTAAGCTATTTTGTGCTAACTTATGCATATATAACTGTAAATTTAAGTGCTCTATATACATAGCTTTTATAGTATATATTGGCTGTTTACATATGAATATATATTTTTAGTCATTCTGTGAACATGTGCTTGAAATTGGTCCTGATAAAAGGCTAAAAAATGCATCATGACACAATTTGCCATGGAAAATTTTCTGATAAAAGAAAATAACAAAGGTATAGAAAGTTCCCTCCAAACGCTTTCTTATCTTCCCCTTCTACAACTGAACTTTACTCTTAAGGAGGCAACTTGGGACTGTTTCTGTTTCTTGAACAGCCTTAAATTCATTTTATTTTAATTTGAAAAAGAGCTATCAAGTGCTTTTATGAATGTCCGGTGAATTGAAAATAAAAAGAATAGGAAACATCAGACCTCAAGGAAGTCGACCAACTAGAACATCGTAAACTATAATGCACATAAGGTAATATTAAAAAACCATATGTGATATGCATAATTATGAAGAATAAAAAGTGAAAATGCAGCCAAACCTTAGTGATACATATGCTCAAAATATTGATGCAATTTAATTAGGGAAAATGTTTAATTTAATGATATTCATGTATATGCTTTAAGTGTCCTGTGGACTAACACATTACATTAAGAACCTGAAATTTAATTTTTGGAAGTTTTAGACTGAAGTAGAGCGCTGTAATGTTAGAATCAAATGTAGAACTCTTCAAAACTGATAAAAGGAAGAAAAATAGAACCCTGGACCCTCCATGAGCTGAAACAGGTGGTATTCACTCACAGGGCAGGAAAAACTTAGGTTTTCTCTTCACATGTTTTACAGGTGACAGAAACACTGAATGAAATCCTATAAAACTATGATCTTTTGAGACTTCTTTTTACTTCTAGAGGTAGAGACGGCTTTGTTAATGCTCCATTTTTAGATTTGTGAGACTAATTTCCAGGAATTTTCTTTCTCACACAATAGTCAAATTGATACGAAGGGTCACAGTCTTCTGAAAAATTATTATGTAGAAGAGAGAAATCCATTAAGTTGAGGAAACTAACAAACAGAATCTTATGCTTGGGGACAAGAATAATTTATTTGTGGATGTAGGACAATGAGTTATTTGGTCCTTCTTCACAAATGAGATAACTGTCATAGCCCATCATATCCCACTACCATGAATTATATATAACAACATTTGGTGAAATATGAAATTCTAAAAATACACTGAAATGCTGGAGTCATCTTAATGGTTTATTATGATAGGTGTTCCTGGTTTTGAAATATCTTCTTTCATAGAAGACAAATGGGGGCGACATTATTTTAGAAAGTCCACATCTTTTAAAAAGATGGATTAAAAGCTCTTTGAGACAGCTGTGCTGTTTTATTAGAAGAACAACATTTTTTTTCCCAAATAGTCCTTGAGGGCAATTGCATGGAATAATCAGGGGATGCTTTGGGCTCCATTCAAAATTAAAGCCCAGGGAAATGTTGCATAGGAGAAGATGGCAGGATAATCACTTTTGTTATGAATGTAAGCACATGTATAAGGACAATAAAGAACATCAGGCTTAAATCAAAGCAATGTTTGTCATATTTTCACATCTGGAAGACATGTCCTTTCTGTTGTACTGCTTCTTTGTGGTTAAGACCTGGGCTCTGGAGTCAGAGAAAATTAGATTGGAGTACCTTCTCCATTCTGTAGCAGCATGTGACCTTGGTCAAGTCCATCAAACTCTTATAGCATCCACATCTTCGTCTGTGAAGTGGGAAGAGTAACTTGTACCTTTCTTAGTGGTTGTGAGGATTAAATGAGATAATGCAAGTGATAGGCTTATCACAGTCACTATGGCTTAAAGAAGTAAACAAATCTGCTGTTTTGGAGAGGAGACTATATAGCTTAGTAGGTAAACCCATGAGCTCTGAAATCTGATCCTCAGGATCTATGCTCTTATATCCTGTGTAACTTGAGAGATTGACTCCGTCTCTCTGCATGTCAGGTGATACATTTAAAAAGTAGAGATAATACAAGGATCTACCTCTAAAGTTATGAAGGTTAAATAGCTTAGTACAGTGCCTGGCATGTAATTATAACAAGATGTAACAGTGACAAGAATAGGTGTAACCTGAAATAATAACACAATTAATATACACATTATATGATATTCACAATTTCCAAGACTTTTTCTTTTTTCTATTCTAAGGGTCTTTTGGTTTTGTTCCTTGTCTGTTTTCAAATCTCCGAAATGCCTCAGGGGAAAAATCCTAAATATATAACAGATACACGAGGGCACTGTGAAACATGGGCACTGCACCTGTCATCATGTCACTCATAATCACTTTTCTCTGCTCAAATGTGCACACCTGGGTAAGGTTGGAAATTCAGTCTCCTACATTATCCCCCATTACAGTTGGGTAGGGAACATCTGGCCAATTAATTTTCAGTAGCCTAGGAGGTGGGATCACCAATTACAGCATTCAAGGGTTTTTATTTTCATTACCTTCCTATCATTGGCACACACAACTTTGGGTAGCTGCTTGCTATGAGAGCTTGCCTTGCTAACATTCTAGAGAAGGGTCTAAAGAAAGGGCTACAAATCATACAAGGCAGAATTGTAATTGGGTATGATGTTCTCTCCACATTTCTCTTACAAATATCCAAAGCCAAGTTAGCCAACTTATGAATCTAAATGCTATGCCCAAAACAATAATGCATTTCTACCAGAAAACATTTGGATTAACATGAGGTTAGGCAATAGTTTTACAAAACATCTTCACTCATTCTTTTTCCTAATTAAAAAAAGAAATATGGTCTTCAGGATAGGTATTAAGAATCTCAGAAATTTATCCCGAAGAAGGTGGATCATTCTTAAATAATGAACTATTCTTTTCCATTATAAAAAAAGAATTATTTTCCATTGGAATAATATTCACTAAGGGTCTCAGTTTGGATCCAGCATTAAAGCAGAAATTTAGGGGTAGGAGATGTTTATGCAGCCTGCTTCTCTTCCAGGACTCTGTGTTCTATGTAACTACCATTTGTCCAATAAATACAAGTCTCTGACAGTTCTATGGTGAACTCAGCAGGGTCCAGGCTGTTATTTAAGGCTTTTTAAAGAATAAATATCAAATAATCTGAAAAGGCATCTTAAAGGGTGAAAGTGCAGCCATTTTTTTTTATGGTTGCCAGCTGCGAGGCATCAAAGGAAAATTTTCTTCCTCGGGCATGCAGACTTCCACTCTGGCTAATGGAGAATATGCACTCTAACAATGCTTGCTGTAGCACACATGCTATTCTACACCTCTAAACATACTGAAGAAGGCAAGGAGTATTTGTGCTGGAACATTGGAAGAAAACTTGGTAACTACAATTTTGGAACAATGTATGCTTACATATACATGTATAGGTTATATGTTACATGTGTGTGTTTATTCACATATATGGAACTGTACAGTTGATCAAAAGTTGCAACAGAATCCTGAATTTTTTACTTGATGAACTATTTCTTCCTCACCACAGATGATATTGGTAGAACTGAAGTATTTTACCTCCCTTGTCAATGAACAGGTATATGAATCAAGCTAGACCAGTCAGATCCTTTGTCCTGGGCTTTGGGACTTTGGTCTAAGTAACAATTGATCTGAAATAACAATAGGAAAAAAAATAGCTAAGAGCTGAGTCATTCCATTAGCAGACCTATAAAGAGACCCTCTGCTAGTTTCTGCTGCCTAGATATCAGAGCTTCTCTAGTTTCCATCTTTTTGTGAGGCTTGATCAGCCATTCATTTGATTCTGTAAGATATCCAATATGCATTCAATTTATTCTTTTGGTTTTCTACTTGAATTAGTATTTTTCTCTATTGCATGCAACCAATGTTTTTTGATTTATGACATTTACACCTTCCCATGCTTCTTGCAATCTCCCATTTTACAAAATTGGACACGGGATATGCACCCTCTCCTCCCCCCATTAAAAGCAAGACTATTTACTTTGGATTTAACTTTTAAAATATCTTTGTGAGTTAAAAAACCCAAGTAAATTAATAAAACATTCCTTTAAGAGCAATGAGAATGATTTTAATACATTTGATTTTATACTACACTTTCCTGCAGACTAAAAAGTTTGTTGTTGTTGTTGTTGCTGTTTTTAATTAACTTCATTGATTTTGAAACATTTATGTTTTCTCAGCATTTGGACAGAACCTGATTATATGCAAATAGGTTAGTTTCTGTATTTGGATGTCGGTAGCAATATTTTTTCCAAGTTTTAAATCATCTACATAGCATGTTAAATTATAGTGCCTCTCTTTCTTTTCTGACAGATTCCAACCTTTTGATTCTCTGCCTTCTTTCTTTGCTACAGTAAATTGATCCTTTAAAACATCCAGGTGCAAATGAATTAATGGTCTTCTATTGTGAGTGAGAGTGCTGGCATCCCTCCCCACTCCTTCTCCACATTGAGGTCTTTTCCCCTTCTGAGAAACCCACATATCAATTAAACTCACCTGCTAATTAAAAGCTTGTTTGGAAAAATCCTTGCTAGTTAGAAGCAAAGAGAAGTGTAAAGGTGTCTAAAAATAGAGGCTTTGAATGTCAATTACTTCCTTCCTCCTCGGTTCCTGGTTCCCTGGGTTGAATTGAACGCTGGTAAAGAGCTAGGGGAGAAAAAAGAAAGAAAGAAAAAATTGTAAGTATCTTTTTCACCTATATTTCCCTGGGAGTATATCACTGGTTTAGTAACTTCAGCTCTTTGTCAGCAACATCAGGATACATAGTTTTTATTCATGAGACGAAATGCAATTCCTCACCCCTTCGTATACAGCCACAATGATTTCCTGCATAAAGGCAGTAGAAACCACAGTTCTCACATGTTGACTGTCAACAATCCAGCAAGAGCTTTTGCAAGCTGGGATATCACAGGAATGAAAATGAATGTGGAAATGATGCCCTGCTCTCCTTAATGACACCACCTGTTCTTAGATCCTCAACCACTACTCATCCCTGTCTGTTTTTCCTGAGAAATGGGTCCTAAGGGCAGATTGATGCCAATACTAGATTGTCTCCTGTTTCTTTTCTACCACAGACTTAAAAGCTATGTTGTTCTAAAGTAACATACTAAGCATCAAAGTACATAAAATAAAAGAAAATCATAAAAATAGAACTCGGGAGACTGGGAAAGTCACAGGTTATAAACAAAGCCCCGTTTTTAATGTGCCAGACAGTAAGAACAAATTAAATTACAACCTGTCTTAGAAAATGACAGCTAATTTATTCATTTATTCATTCACTCAGTAGATTTCTGTTTAGAATCCACTATTTGGTAGTCACTGGGTTTGGAGGTAAAGTTAGAACTATAATCAAGATGTAGTCCCAGCCCTTGGGGAGTTTATAGTCTTGTAAAAGAAACAGAGTAAATAGAAATTACAATAGCATGTGATAATGCTGATAATAGGAAAAACACAGCAACTAAAAGATATGGGAGGTCAAGTAAAGGTTTTTAGAGATAGTGGAAGTTACTCTAAGGCCTGGAGGTTGAAAATAAATTACCCAAAAGGGAGAATAAGAAGACATTCCAATGATGTCCAATGGGCACCATGAAAGAGACTATGCAGCTTTTGGGGAACCATCCATAGTTCCCTTCTCCTGGAGCATAAAGAATGAAAGGAAAGACCACAGAAGGGTCAAGATACAATGAATGGCACACTAAACTGCCTTCTGTAATAACTGAAAATTAGTTCTATTTTTTCTTACAGGAAGTATAGATAAAAATAGAACAGGACTAGGTCTCTCCATTTCATGACTTCTCATATGATGAGCAAAAAAAAAAAAAAAAAGAACCATGGGGCATTTTTAGGTGGCTGTGAAAATAAACTGTATACAAAAAATTTGTGGGTTTAACTGATTTCACATCATTTAAAGTCCAAAATAGACACATGGCATAGAGAATTAAATTCACAGGCATAGGGTACACTGCATGACATAGAATTAAGATAATATAGGGATTAACATAGAAAGCCCGATAAAAACATAAAGACTTCTTTGAAAAAAATGGTTTCCCAATGTGTTTAAGAATAGGACCTTTAAAAAAAAAAAAAAAGAGGAGATACATTTACCTCATGGAATACTGTATATCAATTATATGAAAGCTAATGTGATATTCGTCAATTCAGTTAAGAATTATTGAGTACACACTATGCGTCAAGC
Organism: Cynocephalus volans; assembly: GCF_027409185.1. Classification (NCBI taxonomy): domain Eukaryota; kingdom Metazoa; phylum Chordata; class Mammalia; order Dermoptera; family Cynocephalidae; genus Cynocephalus; species Cynocephalus volans. The sequence continues at coordinate 148,046,029 of NC_084461.1, read as the reverse complement.
GTTTTACTGGTTTCTAAAGCTGTCACGATGAATAATGCTGACATGTCTTGAAGTCTAAAGACTAGCAAGGACCATATGTTATTAAAAAGAACTCTCAATAAGTGCTCAGTGTGATGATATGTTCCCTCTACTCTGTAATCTAGAATATAAAACAAGGAAGTTTTCTTCTTCATAGTTGTATTTATGGTGCCTAAAACAGGGCCTGGCACAATGATTAAGTTAAATGGTAAATGTATTTTAATGAGTTAAATGTGTAAATTGTATCTTGGCAAGTGGTTTCTGGATGTGAGGGCTTAAGCTCTAGTTTCAACCTAGCACTATGGCTCACAGCCCTCAACGTTTTTCCATATCATGTTCTTATCTGAGGCTTTCAGAAGCTGTTCTAGCTGTGACATTCAAAGTACTTAGACAACTCAGTTAGCACCTAATTAATCCTCCAAGTTGCAAATCACACTCCCATGTTTTTTTATTGCAATTAAAACCATCTTACCAAGACCTCTTGTCCCTCTGACTACATCTCCTACTTCATCTCAACATTCATCTCACATTTTCTGTGTTCTCGGTACCTTGGCTTGCTTTCTGTCCCTCAAACACACCAAACTTGTTTTCAGTTTTATAGTCTTTACCCTGTTTTTTTCCTGCCCAGAATGCTTTTCTCCCCAGAACTTTGAATGGCTCATTCTTTATCATAAAGGTGGCAGATTGAATGTCACAGCTTCAATGAAGCTTTTCTGACCACCCTGTTTAAAATGGTCACATTTACCCATCAATATTATTTTATCATGTCACCTTGTTTTATATTCCTCATAGCAGTTCTTATTACTTGAAATTCTCCTATTGTTTGTATCTGTCTACCCATCCTAACTGGAATGTAAGCCCCATAAGGAAAAGGAAATTATACTGTTCATCACTAGAGGAATAACTTGTACAATTCCCTCCACCGCCCCCCACCACCAACTAGACTATAAGCAGATGCACTGCCTATATTTCACAGTGCCCTTGTGTATCTGTTATATATTTAGGATTTTCCCCCTGAGGCATTTCAGAGACATAAAAATAGGCAAGGAATAAAACCAAAGGACCCTTAAAATAGAAAAAAAAAAAAGCTTGTAAGTTGTGAATATTGTATTATTATATATTGACTGTATTTTATTTGAGGTCACATTTATGCCTGTTAGCTTTTATTATAATTATGTGACAGGCACTGTACTAACACGCTACATTTCATGATAAACCTTTCCAACTTTAGAGATATTTACATCATCTCTACTTTTTAGGTGAGTCTTCATTGCGCTTTTGATTTGCATTTCTTTGATCATTACGGATGTTGGGCATTTATTCATGTACCTGTCGGCCATTCATATGTCTTCCTTTGAGAAATGTCTATTTCAGGTCCTCTGCCCATTTTTTAATTGTGTTATTTGTTTTCTTTAGTTGTTTTTCTTGTATATTTGGGATATTAACCCCTTATTAGATGTATGGTTTGCACATATTTTCTCCCATTCCATATGTTGTCTCTTTACTCTTGTTTCCTTTGCTGAGCAGAAGCTCCCATTTGTATATTTTTGCTTTTGTTGACTGTGCTTTTGGAGTCATATCCAAAAAAATTATTGCCTAAACCAATGTCAAGTAGCTTTTCCCCATGTTTTTTTCTAACAATCTTATTGTTTCAGGTCTTGTGTTTAAGTCTTCAATCCATTTTGAGTTAATTTTTTTATATGGTGTGAGATACGGGTCCAAGTTTATTCTCCTTTATGTAGATGTGTGGGTTTCCTGTTAGGAAGATAGTGTTCTTTCTCCATTGCGTATTCTTAGCACCTTTGTTCATGATCAACTGACTGCAAATGTGTGAATTTATATCTGGGCTCTTTATTCTATTTCATTAATCTATGTCTCTGTTTTTATGCCAGTGCCATGCTATTTTGACATGATTTTATATGTAGAGAACCTTAAAGAATCTGCCAAAAAACTGTTGGAACTCATAAATTAATTCAATAATGTTGCAGGATACAGGGGTCTTCAAAAAGTTTATGGAAAAATTCATATTGTGTTCTAATTCCATTTTTCCATGAACTTTTCGAAGTATCCTCTTACAAAATCTACATATAAAATCAGTAGCATTTCTATACACTGACAATGAACTATCCAAAAAAGAAATCAATAAAACAATGCCATTTACAATAATATAAAAAAATATTTAGGAATAAATTTGACCATGGAGGTGAAAGAGCCATACACTGAAAACTATAAAACATTGATAAAAGAAATTGAAGATGACACAAATAAATGGAAAGATATCCCTACTTCATCTTCCTCATGAATTGGAAGAATTGATATTGTTAAAATGTCCATGCTACTCAAAGTGATCTGAGGATTCAATGCAACTCTATAAAAATTCCAATGACATGTTCACAGATATAGAAAAAGCAATCCTAAAATTGATATGAAACCACAAAAGACCCCAAATAGCCAAAACAATCTTGAGAAAAAGGAACAAAGTGGGAGGTATCACAATACCTGACTTCAAATTATACTATGAAGCTTTAGTCATCAAAACAGAACAGTAATTCAAGTTAAGATAAATTATACACATTACTATCTGTAACAAAAAATTTAGGTCAGTATTTAAAATATTACAACTTATTCAATTTCTAGTGTTGTAGACGTAAATAATAAGCCTGCAGTTGAACAGATCCATCCTTAAAAAGTATCAAAACATTAATAAACTGTTTGTTTCCCTGCTCCTAAATAAAGTGCTTTCTTTTAAGACAAATTTATTCTGGAAAACAAACAAACAAAAAAACAAAAAAACCACTTTTGACCTGACAAATGACCCAGTGGGTACAAGGCTATGAAGGATAAAAATTTCCATTGTATTTTTTCTCAATACTTTAAACTTCAAATAGCTTTTTTTTTTTTTTATATTGAGCATAAAACACCTTCACTCATATTTGCCATAAAGATGTGGACAAAAGAAAGACACTCCAGCCAATTCTTCAAAGTTTAATTATATAAAATTGCAAGCAATAAATTACAGGTGACCATGGTCCCATACACGTGGGATTCATATGAGCAAATTTTAGATTAATCAGCTGTTTATTTTGTTTTCACAGAAAAAGTACAATTTAAGTTAGGGAGGTATCATAGGGTAGTAGTTAAAAACATGGATGCTCGCGGCAGAAACCCTCAGATTCATGACTCACTATCTCACCATCTATGAGTTCTTGGGCCAGCTTACTGTTTGTTAATAACAGTTGCCTCATCTGTAAAGTGTAAGTAGTAATTCTCACTTCTGTGGAGTCATGAGCTTAAATTTCATAACACACATGCTTAGCAGTATGTTTGACAGTGAAATATCAGTGAATGTTAGCTGTTATTATTAGCCTCATCATATTTAGGACAAAATTTTAAAATAGAGTGACACTGTAATACGTGTAAACTTAAACCTTAAATTGAAATATTTTAATTGACTTTTAGGTATCTTTCTTATACTCATATTTTCTTTGTTAATATTTTCTCTGATTTCTAAATTATCTTCTTAAGAATAAGATTATGCTCCATGTCTCAGCTTTTATGTTTGCCAACATTTCATGGTGATTTTACAATTCTTCTTTTGTGCAATAACAAAAGCATACTTTATTTTATTTTTTATTTTCTGCTCAGAGCGTAGAACTTTAAAATTTGCCTAGTATTTCCACAGTGCTCTCTCATATCTCAATTCTCTCTTAGAAGTTTTCTAACATGTTTTTCATCTATTTATCAGATATTTAAGTGATTTTTCTTCATGTCACCACTTTCTTTTTATAGCAAATATTAGGTTCATCTAAGTTGCATTCTAGTGTGTTAACTTATACTTGGTGGAGAATGGCTACTCCATACCTTCAGAAAGCAATCAGTAATTTAGTTATAAAACGTGTATATAATATCCTTTTCATTCATGTGGTGTTCCAAAAGGCCCAAGTCAGGATATGTGCAGCACAAGGGAATGCAAAACTTCTTTCCCTCACTAGGTTAATCCTTTATTCTCTTTGAAAAACAGAATTCATGTTTTGTTTTGTTTTTTTTTCTCTTGTGGAGTAAGAACATTTCTGTTTTTGCAGAAATATGTAATGTTTTCTTGTCCTTGAAGCCTGTATATGGAAGACCAACCAGAGCAGGGTTTTTTTTTGTTTTGTTTTATTATTTGTACATTATACTATATAAAAAAAATTTAATCCACAGTCATCTGGAGTTCCAGAGATCTGAATTATGTGCTAACTACTCTGGTTAATTAGAGTGCTATTTAATTTTTGTAATTCAGCTTGAGTCTGAATAGTGCAAAATCCATTTGACCTGTATCTCACAGTCATCCTCTTGCCACAAGTCTCAGACCTTTTTAATGATGAACTGCTCCAACTGGTAATCACCTTAGGGCCTCCTGTTCCTTCTCTTTACAAATTAAAAAGAAGCCTGCAAAAACATCTTAGTGCAAGGTGCACAGGCAGTACAGTGAGGTTGCAAGGGTAGAAAACTAACAGCAATCCTGAATACTGATGACTAAAAGATGTAGCAAAGCCATCTCCAACACCCCCTCTACTCTTTGTGGATTTAGGATTAATAAACAAACAAACAAACAAATAAATAAAGACGAAGAAAGATAAGAAGAAGCACATTGAGCTAAGGGAAAAGTGGGAGGGAATGCGCTTTAGAGGTCAATGTGGCCAGGTTTTATACGGTGTGTGTCTGTCAGGGAGAGGGACTGCCATATCAGATTGCAGTTTTAAAAGATACAGGTTTAAAATGAATTGGAAGGGATGAATGTTAAAATGGTACAAATAGTTAAGTAAGCTTCCTTGCTGTATTACAAGCAAGAAAAAATAGTGACTTGGATTGAGGATGATGGTATTAAAGAGTCTTTCATTTAAATAATGTTTGTTGAGCTGCCGCTATATATGTTAGGACCTATTTTACATGTTGAGAAAAGAGTTTTAAATACAAGTGACAAGAGTCCTGCTCTGATAAAGCTTACTTTCTAACTTGAGGGAGGTAAAAGGAAGAGTAAATATATATACAATAGATAAAAGTAGTCAAATAATTACGGATGATGTGGTTCAGGGAGAGTTGCAGGGGACTTCAGATTGGGACACTAGGAAAGTAGGGTTCTCCAGAGAGAGGAATCAAAACAAAGCACTAAATGATAAGAACAAGCCAATCACAAATGCCACTAAGCAGGAATGAGCTTGACGTATACTTAAGAAAAGGCAAGTTGGTGTGATTGGATCAGAGTGGGAGAGGGGAGAATAAAAGTTGATGAAATCAGATAAATAGGACTTTTTAAGTTGGGGAACAGTTTGGATAACTAAAGCCTTTTGTAAATGCAAATGATGTGAGTGGCAGTGGGTTTTAATAAATCACTCTGGCTCCTGTGTGGTTAATAAATTGTAGAGGGCAAGATGAGATACAGATAGACCAGCTCCTAATTTTTTACTTTGACACAAGTAAAGATGGTGAACCCAGTGTGGGAGCAGTAGAGATGAAGAGCAGAGGCAAGATTTGGGAGATTTGGGAAGTAACTTTGAGAGTCCTACCTGATAAATTTAATGCAAAGGTTAGAAGAAAGAGACAAATCAAGGAAAAAGCCTAGGTGTTGGTTCCAGCAATTTAGTGGATGTGGTGCCATGTACAAGACAAAGAAACTCAGAGAAGATCAGGCTTGGAGAGTAAAAAAGTATGACTAAGATGATATCGAGCTGCCTATGACAACCTCCGTGTGGACATGTCAGATGGGAAGGTAGCAATGTAAGTCTGGAGTATGGTAAAAGTTCAAAAAAAGGAGATGTAAATAAGCCCTTATTGAAATATAGGAGGTCTTCTAAGGCATGTGACTAGATGGGTGTGTGGACAGAAGAAGGGGCCATGTTGGAGTCTCCTGTGGATGAACAGAGCAAAAGACACCAAGAAGAGTGAGAGTGGAAACCCATCGAGATGGGAGGAAAACCAGCATGTGTCATGAATGGCAAGAGAAGGAAGAAGTTCAAGAAGCAGGGAGTGGTTCACTCCGAGAGAGATGCTGCCGAGGGTTCCACTAAAGTAAGAGAGAGAAAAGAGGATATGTTCTGAGATTGGTCAGAGGTATTCAATCACAGGACTTGTAGATGGATTGTATGTGGTACATAGATCAGAACTGTTTCCTTAAACTCTTTCCATGACCCTTCCTATGCCACTCGAGCCTCCATTCTACTTCTCTGCCTCCCACATCCTTTTGGTCCATAATCTCACAAAAACAAACAGCAAAACTTAACCACTTCTAGTTTTCTATTCTTTCTGTGCCTCTAACTTTTCCCTTATATCACCCATTTTTCACACTGTTGCCAAAGTTAACTCCTAAAACAGAGGTTGGATTCTCCTTTTAAAAAAATTCAGCAGCCTTTCTTTTCCTAGGATTAAATTAGAAATTCTATCTACCCTTCAAAGCTCAGCTTCAATGCATTTGACATCTTAAATCATCTCTGATTACCCCTGTAGAATTATTCTTTCTTCCAGTGTTTCTACGGTATGGAATATACTATAAAGCATATGTACTTCACAGGGCCTGGTTTTCCAAAGTCTTGCAGTTTCAAATATTGACCTTGTGGAAGACTGGAAATTTTCCCCAGGCTATTGAGTCTCTGTTGCAAGATAAAAATTGTGGCACAGCAAGGTTGCTGGCTCAAAGACAGATTAGTTACTGATTGATATCTAAGTTGCTGGAAAACTGCTAGAGGGAGAAGGAATGTTTGCTAAAATCAAGCTTTTGTTGATAGCCTTACTTAAATGTCATCTGGCTTGTTTCACTGAAAGTTACCAGCCTATATTGTTAAACTATAACCCCACCTTTGTTATTTTCCTGTAACTTCCTGGTCTGGAAAATAAATGCAGGAAGAGAACCCCAATTCAGGGTTAATTTCCCAAGGAAGCTATGCCTCTCGCTTGAGGGTTCTGGTGGGAGATTAACCACTTTGGGGTCTCTCACTGCTCAGAAGAGATGGGCTTTGAGTAACCCTTTGTGTCTCCATCACCCAGGGGAAGAGGGGTGACAAATCCGTGGGGGGTGAAGCAACACAAAGCAACACCACAGTTCATTGTTCCTACACACAGGACATTCTAAATTCTTCCTTGGGGTGTTTATATTTGTTTTACCTGTTGCACTGCAAGCACTCTGAGGGGAATTACTAAAAATTTGGGCTGAAACAACAACAATAACAACCACAGAACAACAATAACAGGCAGAGGCATACCAGGACCAAATTAATTATCAATATTTGAGTGTTTACTGTGTGCCAGGAACAATGCTTAGCACATTAAATAGGTCACTTTATTTAATATTTCTCACCTCTTTGGGGTAAGTACTACTGTTACTCCAACTTAACAGGTGTAAAAACCTGAGGCAGAGAAAGATGTCACATTTCCAAGATCAAATACTTTCATGTATAGAGCATCTATTGATTTGTTGAGCAGGATTTTAAGTTTTTCTTCTCCCCAAGTTTATGTGGTCTTTCCCATCATAGTACACAGAAACGATCAATGGACTGAGAACCAAAGAATCTCATTTCAGAAAGATAAGAAGCATTTCACTTTATTATCAACTTCTGTCTAAGGGCCTCTTTGGTTTCCAAATTAATCAAGAGTTCACCTCTAGCCTGTGTTTTAGAGAGTTGGGTGGGGGGATCTTCAATTTGCCATGACCCACCTACACTTTTAATTGAGGTTTGCTTATGAAGATGGTTCATTTAATCACCAGACTCCAACCTACATGTGTGCCCAGGACATGGTGAATGAGGCTGAAGCAGGCAGCCTGAAAATGAGGAGCAAAATAAAAGCAGCCGTAAGACCCCTGGACACTTGCTTTAAGGACCCCTTGGAACAGCACAGTGTGGAAAGCTACTTGGTTTTGCCAGTTTCCTATTGCTCAAAGGAAGATTATTTCTAATTATGGGTGACCTATTTTTGTCATATTCTCCTACAGGGTCACTGCTTCCAATCCTACACTTATTAATTTGGGAAACATTTTGGAAAATAGTTGAGATTAAGACTGATGGGTGCTATTTTAAGCTATTGTCCAAAGAGAGAAACTGAAATAAGTAAGTCAGAGCATCCTTTGGTAAGCTGACAGGTGGTGAACTGTAGCAAAGAAGAATTAGGCTCCAGGCCAGAATTAAGTCTTATAAAACATCCTAGCTTTATAACCATTTCTATGGCTGTGAAACCTGGTTCTGTTAGCACAAGGATATTCAGTGTCTAGAGGAATTCCATTTGAATGCTTCTGAATTAGGATACTAGCCAGTGAAGAACTGTATTAGCTTGTCAATTTTTTTGTAAAAGCGGTTAGATTTGTCTATTCCTTTCCCTGATCTGGGTCTTCATCTCTCATACCTAGGTTACAATAGCCTTTTTCTTTCTTCCTTCGTTTTTTTTTTTTTTTTTTTTTTTTTCCCCCAGCGGCTGGTCAGTATGGGGATTCAAACCTTTGACCTTGGTGTTATAATACCATGTTCTAACCAGCTGAGCTAACCAGCCAGCCAGGTTACAAGTCTTTGAACTAGCCTCTTTGATGGTCTTTCCTTATCTCCATTCTGTTAGCTGAGACCAATTGATTCTTTCTAAAACATCACTTGTACCATGTCACTCACTATTTTTGATTGCTTAAGAATCTACAATGTCTCTTACTGTCCATCCAGTAAATAGCATACAATTCACCTTGACATTCAACTGGCCCCCTATATATTCAACATGAAAGTAAATCCTCTTATTCCCGCTGATTCCAGATTCTTCTGTCACATAGACATAAAATCTTAGCTTTATCTCTTACCTGCTTTACCCAATCTATAATTTTTGTTATTTAATGTCTATCTAGCACAAAAATCACCTCTTTTATGAACATTTTCCAGATAACTTCACACCCTTTTATTTAAATAACTACTAATTCAATACCCATATTCAGTGCAGCACAGAACACGTGTTTCTAGCAACCTTAATTTATTGCCTTACAATTGCTCTCATTTTTTTTCATATACTTGTATTATCTCCTCAATTAAATCATAAGTTCCTTAAAGGAACACATAATTTTTTTTTCTTTTTTTTTGTATCTTATGTGATTGCCTACATCCTCACACAGAATTAGGCAAGCAGCGGGTGTTTAAGAAATATGTGCTGAGGGCTGGCCTGGTAGCTCAGTTGGTTAGAGCATGGTGCTGATAACACCAAAGTCCAGGGTTTGATTTCTATACCAGCCAGCTGCCACAAATAAATAAATAGATAAATAAATAAATATGTCTTTAAGCAACTGAAAAATATTCTACATGGTAGAGTGGAAAGAGCACTGGATTAGGCAAATTATAAAGCATGTTCTCTTCTGGACTGTAGCACTCATCAAAAGTATCATCTTCAACAAATCACTTAACTCTTCTGAAACACAGTTTGCAAATTTGTAAAACAAGAGTAATAAGAGTATTTTCTTTACTTGTTATAAAGGCATGATATGAAGAAGGAAAGAAACGAAGTATGGAAAAATGTGTTTTCTTTTCAAAAGAAGACATTTCTGTATTTATGTATATATTTCCACATACAGCACGGAAATCAATCTTCCTCCATTCTGAAGATATTTTTTAAATTGATTTTTACTTGACTGATAGAGTGAACAAGGGTGAAAAAAACCGACTTAAAAAAATATAAATGCAAATTACAATAAGACCAAAGAAAAGTATCATGCACAAGGATTTATAGCAACTTTATTCATAATAACTAAAAACTGGAAATCAATCAAGAATCTATCAACAGGTTAATCGATAAGCAAATTATGGCATATTCATCCAATGAAATACTAGTCAGAAATAAAAAAGAGGAGCAAGCTAAAAGGAGTGAAACTTAAAATTATCACACTTAGCAAAAGAAGCCAGACCCAAAAGAGTACGTATTATATTCTTCCATTTAGACAAAACTCTAGAAAAGACAAATCTAATCTATAGTGTCAGAGAGGCAGATCAGTGGTTGCCTGGTGCTGATTGTGACTGGGGATTGACTGGAATGGGGCACAAAGAAACTCTTTAGGGTGACTAAAATGTTCTATATCTTGACTGTCATGGTGATTACATGCTTGTACATATTTGTATAAACTCATTTACCCATACACACACACACACACACACACACACACACACACACACACACACACACACGAGAGGCCTTCAAAAAGTTCATGGAAAGGTTTGTATAATCTTTTAATTTTATTTTTCCACAAACTTTTTGAAGTACCCTTGTATATATATGTAGGTGCATTTTATTGTATGTAAATTTTACCTTAATACATTTTTTTTTTTTAACAAACTGCATTTTAAATCAATGTGTGACTTTAATTGCTACAGGAAATTAAAAGTGAATATGAGTATTATATATGACCTTATTTTACAAATGGGAGAAAGAACAAAATCACTTCCTCTCTGGAGGATCACTGAGGATATCAACCAATAAGATTGCGACTTTGGCAGTAAAGAAAGAAAAGTAAGATGGAATTTGTTCATGGGTCTTTGAGATCTAACACATCTGCCAAAATCACATGCATTATTTTCTTCTTATTGATGAATTAAAGCCCCCTCCTTTTTTTTTTTTTTTCCCAGAATTAAGATAAAAATATTATCTCATTGAAAACAGTGGTATCTATTTTAGGCCAGATTCCAACAGTCTGCAAAATGGCCAACCCCCACAGTTTAAAATCTACATTTCTAGACTCACAAAAAATCAGCAAAAGCTGATAACTGTACAGCTTTTGCACTCTCCAATTATCTCCTTCCAGAGCCAGAACACACAAACACTTTTTTGCATTTAATTAAGTATTGCAATTCCAGATTATCTTTGATTAATGAAGAGCGATACAGCGTATAGCTAGAATTATGTCATTATTTCACAATTGATCTTTAATTATTCCATCTGATAATAATTTCACTAATTTTTCATAATATTCTCATCTAGCTTCTTATAAATGAGCTATAACAATTAACAATTTTCATTAATATTCCTTAAAAATTATGTGAAGTTTTAGATAGAACTCTTAACCTTCAAAAACTGCTTTTAAAATTTTAATTAAAGGATAAGCTGTACAATCATATAGAAAAACTGCATGATTTCTTCAAATATAGCAACTAAAGAAAACAGACAAGTATTTTTTTCTCTTTTACTTGAGTTTGGGAGTGGGTGCTTGGGTGTACCAAAAGCATGTGCTTCTCCCTCCGCATTTATAGTAGTTTGCATTTCAGTGTCAGACATCGGTTTCATGCCAACTTGACCATTTTCTGTGTGACTCTGGCCAACTTACTTAACCTTTCTAAACTACTGCAGCAGTGTTAACAAGTTAGAGGTCAGAGGTCTCATGGGGAAATAGGTGGCATAGGATTAGATGGGGCCACCTAAGGAGACAGGGTAAATAGAGAAAAGAACCAAGGACAGAGTCTTAAGGCACTCCATTTTCAGTCAAGCAGAGCAGAGGACTTCCAGGGATACTGAGAAGAAGCAGTCCATGTGGCTGGAGGAAAACCAGAGCCAAAAGAAGGAACAGGTTTGTTACGGATTTATTGAATTGTGTCCCCAAAGTTCATATATCAGAAGCTTAATTCCCACTGTAACTATTGAGGGTGGGAAATCCTATTATGGTAACTGAAAGGTGGGACCTTGAAGAGGTGATTTGATTGTAGGACCATGCTGTAGTGAGCGGATTAATAATGGTGGTCAGAGGTGTGGTTCTGAGAGCTTTAAAAGAAGAGCACATGAGAGGTTAGTCTCTCCCTGCTCTGCCATTTCTGCCACCACCAAAGAAGACGCTTACCAAATGTGCTCCCTGGACTTTGGACTTCCCAGCCCCAGAAACTGTAAAAAATAAATTTCTTTTTCTTACAAATCACCCCATTCCAAGCATTTGGTTATAAGCAATGGAAATGGAGTAGTACAAAGTTCAAGAGGAAGCTTACACTGTTCTAAATAATGTTTAAACATGTAACATTCATTATTCCATTTAATCCTCACAACAACTTCTGAATTGCATATATCTTCCTGAACATTTTAAAAACTGAGGACAAGAAAGTATACTAAGATTATCCAGTTAATGAGGGGCAGGGCCAAGACTTCGCCCTAAAGCTATCTGATTTAAAACCCATTTTCATAAACACTATGCTAAATGAAATCATGCATATGACATTCATCGCAGTGCCTATTTCATTGTACATTTTCAGCAAATGGAAACTTTCTATTGCTTATTTACGTTATAAACACATTAGGTCCTTCTTTGCTATCATCACCTTGCAACACAGATTAAGGCTGTGTATTTACTGACATGGCCTAGGCAGGGAGCAATAAGATGACTTCAACACTATTTGACTACAGAATCTAATCTTCTAGCAGTTGGGAGTTTTGGAGACTTTGAACTGGTGGAGGTCATGAAGGCACACAGCAGGACTAATGACTACCGATGAACTTACACCTTTGTGCTAAGAGCATGCTAATTATATTTAGAGGGCATGACTCCAAAGTTTTTGGAAAATATATTGCCATTAATTAATGTTTAGAAACTCATGTATTATTTCTAAATACAGTAATTTTCCATTAAAGTAAAAATATGCACCATTTATTAAGAATGTCCAGCATGCCAGGCACTGTGATACATATTCAGTGTATATGCCACGACACTGTGAGGTAACTAAGCATTATTATCCCCATTTTCTACTTGAGAAAACTGAGATTTAGAGAGCTCAAATAACTTTTTTAAGGTCACACAACTAGGAAATGGCAAAACCAGGACTGAAACTCTGAAATTTACTCCAGAATTAACTCTATATAGTTTATCCAGAACAGATTATTTACTTAGGGAGCAATATATTAGTTTATTAGGCATTAAAAGCTGTTGTAGACAATTATATTTTCCTGAGTAGTTAACATAACACTTCAAGGAACCAAATCTTAAAATTGGTTATTGCTGGGCAGCTGAACTCTTTAAAAAGCTGTTGTGTGCCTTTCTGCCCTTTTTAGTACAGAATACTAGACAACAGTTTACATTTTCTTGATAGTGTAAGGCATTCATTCTATTCATCAGTCACAGTACGATTTCACAGGTGTGAGACCCAGTGGGTTGCAAGTTAACCGAATACAACTTCTATATCAAGAATTTATTTTCTTGAAAAAATCTGTTAATATTAGCTGGCTTTATTTAGAATATTTGCATCGTTCTTTTAAAACTGGAGAAAAGGGTGTTCATATGTCAGACTTGGAGAAAGATATAACACAGCCAACTTTCCACGATATATGTTAGGGAATCAAAGCTCAAAATATCAATTTCCCAAGCAATTTCCTCCCCCTCTGGAAAATGATTTTGTCCCGTAGTACTCTCTTTCTCCTGTGTCTTGTCCACAAGTCAGCATATACTGCAGTATTCCTGCATTAGTAACACAAGAGGAGTAGAATCCTCTTCTTCTGAGTCTATGCCTACAGGTCTTTCTGACTCACTGTGTGCCCCTGGTGGGGAAGGAGCATGAAGAATCCTATACCGTGTCAAGAGTTTTAAAAGGGATACTTCAAATCCTACGTAGTGTTTATAACCACAAGTTGATGGCATAGAGCTGGAATGTACTTTCACAACTTTAACAAAAGACTCTTGAATATTCAAACATATTAGGGTGTAAGAAACAAATATCTGACCTTGAAATTTATAATGGAATTGAATGGTCTTTCAATATAATACCTCAGTGCTCTGATTAAGATTCTGGTGCTATAGTAATGCTGAAGATAAAGCAATATTAACACCTATTAAGAACATTAAAAAAAAAAAAAAAGTGCACGATGGCACCATCTCTGCCCCCTCGTGGTAAACTCTGTTCACGCAATAGATCGGCTTTTCTCTCTTCAGAGAAGTCTGCCATTCTGAAAGGATCACTCACTGAATGTACCAAAAGAGCAATGAGTTGGTCAGAAAAGTATATTCTAAGTCAATCTGTTAAATATTGCATGTATTAAAAAGCTGAAGGATAATCGTAACTCCCAATTACTTATCATTTTTATGGAAATCTATGATGAGTGAAAGATTAACAGAGGTTCAACCTGACTAGTTTAAAACATATGGGTTTAATCAACCATTTAAAACTGCTCAAGTGTTAGCTACGTTCAGAAGTGTGCTCTGCACTAACCATAAAATAGTTTTGTGGCTCTATGAGTTATTGGTTGATTTCCACCAGTCGTATTTAGCTTTCTATCATGCCTCATTTAAAAGCACCAAAGTTAACGGGAATACAATGCTCACCTAATTGTAGTGATTTGTACACACGTTCCATCCTCCCTTCCTTGCCCATCTCTCTTCCTTCCTTTCCATCTCTCTTTCCACGTTTTGTTTCTCTTTATTCCCTCCCTTTTCGTCAGTTACATGCCAGGTAGGTGCACTGCCTGGGTTTGTTCAAAGACAAAATTAGCATTAATTTCCTTAGCGGTATACCCTAAGATTTCCCTTCAAATTTGGACGAAACTCTTCGGGATATGTTTTAAATTACTGCTTTTATGTTTTAAGTTATAACTTACATACTCTATCACAGCATAGTTTAGCTTTTTATTGCAGTAAAATGAATGACTTCATGTCATTTCCAATTAAGCCCTCCCATCATCTGTCCTAATTAGCACAAAGAAAAGGATGATTCATGCTCTCAGAGGCTAAGGCATAAAGCAGGACCTGGCTAGTCCTTTCACTAAATTCTCCAGTCCTTGCTTCTACTATAGATATGTCCAGTTATGAATGTGCCTTCAATGTGGCACCCGTGTGCCCTGAGGGACTGTGCAGATTTAAATAGCTGGTTAAAGAGCTGTCCTCTCTTCTCCCTCCTTGTAGCTAGACTAGCATTCTTCGCCATACTTCAGACCGACAAACACCTTTGCATCTCCACGGCATCTCCACGGCTGATTTTGTTGTCTGCAGCCTCTCTTCTCCATTCCTCTTTAGCCTTCTCCCTTCTGAGCCTTTCCCAGCTTCTTCCACAACTCTCAACATCCTGGCTGAGCAAATTGACTTTTACAGCAGCCAGAGGGTGCTCCCATGCTTTCCTTTTAGTCATATATGCAACAGCATTTTACTTCTGACAGTTGGATATTTGGACCTCTGATCTGTTGGCTCACCCAATTGGGAAGCCATGCCACACAGTGATAAAGAGCTCAGGCTATGGAATCAGATGAAATCTTGACTTCACCATTTCTAGCAGCGTGGCCTGGGGGCCACCAAGACCACTGCCAGGATTCCTGTGGACCCACATAGGAGCGAGGGGGCACAGACAACTGAAAAAAAGAGCCACTCAGAGGCTCGTGAGTCATCCCAAGGGACCGGCGTATGGACTGCTCCATGGGAAGTGTTTGGAGTGTGGGTGGTGAGGGAGATGGGCCCACAGGGAGAACACTGGGGCACAGCATGGACAGCTGATCTGCCCTCCAATCAGTACAGGACTACTCAGTGGAGACTGGTTAGGAATATAGAACCACAGGGGGTACAGTTTGCTGAAAAGACTCAGGCACAGACCAGAGTTTCCACACAACCCAGGTGTACCAGACCTCACAAGACCTGGAAGTGCTTACAAGATCAACAATTAAAACCTGAGTGCATAAAAAGTCTTCCCCAGAGAATTAACAACAAAGCAGCAATTTAGCTCAACTACAGGACTCAAGTGCTGGTCTCCACAGGAAGTTCCCCCATTTTAGAAGTAACCAAAGTACAACAAATTAGTTCCAGTGCAGAGTTTAAGTGGTGAGAACAGCAAATAATCCAACATAGAATTGAAAGAAAAAACAAAATACCCACAGATCAGAGACAAAGTCTAATATTAACTAGTAAAGTCTAACACCACCAAAGAACACCTGTAAAATCTAGAAGGACTGGAAGACTGCTGGGCTCCCAAGTCAGGGAGAAGGGAGGGCTGTGGGCCTCTGCTGCGCCCCCCAATGACTACATCCAGCCCAGCGACGACCACCGAGCTGCTGCAGGAAACACCTTGGGCTCCTGAACTGGAGCAATGGGGGGCTGAGGGCCTCAGCCACTCACCCAGACATCCACAACCAGCCCGGTGATGACCACCAAGTTGCTGCCAGAACACCCCTGGTCTCCTCTGCCAGAATGAGGTGGTGCCATGGGCCTCAACCAAGCCCCCCTCCTTTCTACTCCTCCCACCTTATTTCCTTTCCCTTTCCCTTCTACCCCTCCCCCACAACTGCTCCACAACATCTTAGAATGTAAAAATATATATATAAATAAATAATAAATAAATTTTAAAAAATTAGAATGGGCACATGTATCTATAAAGTAAAATGGGCACATATGCTGGTTGACATAATGAGAAAGTGGTTCACTTAGATCGGAAACATGGTGAAGTTGATTTCATTTTTTCTTTTCAATGACATAAAAATTTTATCTGCCATTTATTAACACTGAGGAATTTGGTCACAACTTATGTTTGGTTTAGATGAGAGGTAATAAAAAACATACAATCCTGTATTAGTGCTAAAAATAAACTAAGGGTAAAGACATATCAAAGCAGCATAGGGATAATTCTGTTAAGAGTGGCTTAAAAGCCTGCATTGTTCTACTGCCTTGTGGGTAGGGGAGGCTACTGCCAAATGCATTGCTGATATGAGAATTGTTTAAACTACAAAATGCAAGACAGCTCCACGTGAGTATCTTAAAGTCCCAAGGTCACTTACAAAGGACAGCCAGGTGGTGAAACATTGGAGAGGAAAATATTATAGCCATATCTTGACACTAGTGACCCTCTGAGAAGAGACATACTGTACTAACATTTTCAAAGAGATTTTCTTCTCTCTCTGGATTAATGCAAAATTTCGGGTAATGGAAGGTTAAGAATAATGTGTTGGCAAGTATGACTTTGTCTACCTGGTTACCTTTCCAGAGCTTTGCATCAGGATAATCTTTGTATTGGAATAACTCGTATTCCAAGACCCCAAATAAATAAATACTACAAAATTGGAATCATCAGAGGTTTGGGTCCATCCTTGTGTAGTTTGAAAACATTCTCCAGGTATTTCTAACATGGATCTCTTTTAAGAGTTACTCATTTAATTACACCAATTTTACAGATGAGGAACTGGAATCTTAACAGCCCAGAAAGTTGGGAGCAAGGGGAAGAGAATTAAAATTTTTTGATCATCTATATAGTACATGGAGAGTAAAAATGGATTGATGATTAAAAGCATGAGTTCAAATTCCATTGCAACTAGTTATCCCCTTGTAGTCTTTGAAAAGTTAACCTTTTCTACCTTAGTTTCCACATCTCAGGAGAGGGTAGTAATATTTCTTGGCACACAAGGTTATTATGAGAATTAGCTGGGTTAAGACATGTAAAGTGGAAAAACTAGAGCCCAGCAAAGAGAAAATACTCTATAAATGATAGCTGAATGTATTAAGTAGCAACTCTTTGCTAAGATTTTACATGTTCTATTGCTTAATCCCAACATCAACTCTGGGTAAAGCTGTAGTATCCCTATTTTACAGATGGACAAACAGGTTCAGAAATGTTCAATAACCTATCAGAGTCCAGTCATCATAAGCAATGGTGCAAGCTTTCAAATCCATTTCTGAATAACTCTAAAAAGTCAATTCTGTGACACACTGGTCAGCTATCTCTTTGACCCCATGAAAGGTACATTTGGTTTTGAATCTTTCAGGCCATTAAAGAAGTTATAATGAACCGAAGTCTTTAAAAAGTTACAGTGCAACATTTCTCCCCTGCAAACAAGAATAATCCATTTCATATTTTTGCATCCTATTTTTAAAGTGATAATGCTGAAACAAGTGTATCTAAAAGGACTGCTCTCTCTTGGGCACATATAAATGTCCTTGGCATGAATTGCATATGTAATTGTGGTTGTTTGGGGGAAAAGGAGGAGGAAAAAAAAACCCCACAAGTGTAATATAACTGTTGCCATCTGCCTTTAGGTGAAATTCTGGAAGGTTATTTTCAGCTTCCATTGGACGTTGGTTTCTGTATGTACTGAGAAAACTGCCAGACCACCTGCCACCATCCATACTAGAATTGACCATGATGGCTGATGAAACCAGCAGAAATGTTCCTTTTGCATCACCACTACTTGACTGGGCCTTTACCATGTTAATTCCCTCTTTCCCCTCAAAAACTCCAAAAGATAATAGGTCTCCAGATGAAATAGTGTGAGGATTTTATCATAAGAAAGTAAAGAGTAGTAGTGCATGAATTTCTTAAATCCAAACTGGAGTCCAGAGGGAGATTTCATCCAGTAGAAACAAGCCGCCCATGCGAACCATCTGCAGAATAACCTCACGACAGACCCAGTGGTGATCTTATAGTTGCCAATAAAACAAGCTTAGAAGGCTCCCAAGGAGACAAATGCTTCTGAAAAATATCTTCCATCGCTTAGCATATGGGTCTGTGATTGCTGCCCAAAACAAAAAAATAAAGCAAGGTAGGATGGAGCTCTAGCTGAAAAATATTTCTCCTTCTTGCTTTTGTCATAATAAGGAGATGTTTTACTTTTCATGACTTTCCATTTCAGTGGGTCAACGCTCCCAGAAAGATGCCCAGTCTTTCTGCCCAGGGTTGGGGTTTAATGCCATTCTCTCCAGTGCTCAGAGGGAACTGAATTTGTCCAAGAAGATACAGCTCTTTGTTTTTCCTATCATTTTAAATTTCAGCAGCTTGATAACTTCTCCTGCTGATGGAGATAGGAGAAGACCAATAGAGGAGTTGGCAAAGAATTTTTTTCAGTTAAGTCCTTTCTATTCTCTCCACTCTGCAACTCAATACCAAGGCAGCTTTCCCTCTCCTCCTTGCATGGGGCTGTGGGATTGTGAGACCAGAAGGTCTAGTCTGCAGGGCAGAGCAGCATCATGTATTACCCTGCTGTGCACCCTGTGGCTGACAGGGTAGAGGAACTCACAAGCTTGGAAGGGCATTTGATTGGAACCTCCTTGGCCAGAGGTAGTGAGAAGGGATGTTACCTTCTCTCTGGCAGAAGGTAACACTGTCATCATTTTCTTCCCCTTCTTCCAAGTTTCACTTTGGCTTTTTCCTCTCCCTCTAAAGAAAAAAAAAAAAAAAAAAAAATGCATATACAATGTTTGAGCAAAAAAAAAAAAAAGCAAAGTGTGGAAAAGAAAATGCACTTCTTCCTAATCATTAATGCAACAGAGGACAACGTGTCCAGAAGTAGAAAATCTCTGTTTGAATGACCACATCCAGCCGTGCCAAATGCTACCCAATGAATCACAATTAACTGGGCTCCTAATAAACTCCAGTGAATAAAACAGACATCATGTGGTGAATAATTCAGAATCCAACGTGAAATACTCAAAAGGCAACCCAATCACTCAGCATTAAAAGGAGATGTTTTACTGAGGCGTAGCATGAAGGATTTAGCTTAAAAGTTTCAACAAGATGAACTATTGTTAAGGATAAAATCTGTCTATGTCACCAGAAGCAGTACGAGCAGCCGGAGCTAGAGCAATGATACTAAAGTAAGTAGCAATAAGAAAAAACAGTGTTATTACAATTCCCAGTGGATAGAAAATATTTTATCATATGGAGGTCTTTGCTTTAATAACAGGATCAGGGTAGGATCCAGGATCAGGAATACTATAAATCTAGTCTGGTCAAGTGACTACATTCATCAAAAGATAGGTGCAGAAAGTGATGTGTATTTTACAGAGAAGTGGAATACATAGGTAAATCTCACCGTTCTTCCTTTTACATGTGATAACACTCTGGTTCCCAAGGGAAGACTTATAAATGTGATACAATTAGAGAAAGTAATAAGATTACAAACAATTGGGGGTAAAATTACATTAGACACTACAAAAGTGTCATTGGTATTAAAAGTGAAGAAAAAAGTATTGGAGACTACAATTTTTAAGGAAGGCCTTATAGAGGTGGAATTTGTGAGGAATCTGGAAATTCTGACAACACTTCACTGAAGAAAAGATAAGGCAAAGATTTTCACTTAAGAGAGAGCTCACGAACAAAGACATTTATGTGGAAATGAGCAAGTTGTGACCAGGATAAAGTAAAACAGGCAGGAAAAGGTAAATATGCACACACGGAAAGGAGCATTTTGAAAAATTAGCATAGGCTAGTTGATCAGACAGATTGAATAAAACTGTGCAATATGGACTTTTGTCCAGCAGTCTCTCTGAAGCCATTTAATAATATTAATATTAGTACTATTACTCATAATAACTTTTTATTATTAAGTAATTCATAAGGGATAGGCACTAAGTATTTTATATGCACTATTTCATATAATTTTCACACCAACCCCACATGGTAGGAATCATTATTATTTCCTTTTGAGATGAAGTGTCAAAAATTCCAAGAATGTCAGAAAATTCCCCAGGTCCATACAGTGGGATTTGAATCAGAGCTGACTGACCTCAGACTTCTGTTCTTCACTCTGATGCCATAGCCTCTTTAGTAAGAGAGCAGAGAGAAGAAATCTAGTCTTTTTCAAGTTAGCAATAATTAATGAGTGAATATTTGACGCTGGTGCTCTTAAGATTACATATGAGACAGGTTATCTGATTTCCCAGGACCAAAGCATGTTAAAATTCTGGAGCCCCTACTATTTCAAGGTACCATGCTAGTTCTATTAACAACTCATCAAATTAATAACTCATCAAATGTCACAGACTCCTGCAGGTAGGTTCTCTTTCTCTCTCTCTCTCTCCCTCCCTCTCTCTCCCTCCCTCTCTCTCTCTCTCTCTCTCTCTCACACACACACACACACACACACACACAAACACACTACAGTACTTTAAACAACTAAACTAAGGGTTCAGACAAGCTAGATAATCTACACCCAGGGTCTTGTCTATGGCAGAGCCAGGATGCATATCCAAATCAATCTTTCTCCTAAACTAGGGGTTGGCAAACTACAGCCTGCAAGCCAAATCTGGCCCACAGCCTGTTTTTCTATGGCCTGTGAGCTAAGAATGTTTTTATATTTTTGAATGGCTGAAATATTCAAAAGAAGAATATTTCATATCATGAAAATTATATGAATTCCAATTACTGGGTCCATAAATAAAATTTTATTGGAACACCACACTCATGTATTTAGATATTGTCTATGGCTACTTTCAAACTACAATAGCAGGGTTGAGTAACTGCAACAGACACTGTCCAATGTGCAAAACCTAAAGTATTTACTATCTGGCTCTTTACATGTAAAGTTTTCCAACCCCGTCCTAAATCATGATCTCTCTAGCACGTCATCCACCCTCATATAGTGCTGTACTATTCCTAAAACATACACATCAGACAGAGTGAAGAAAGAAGGTCAGTTAGGATACAGGACTCTCACAAAAAATGAAGGATATGTCCCCATCACTTTTAATCTGAGATTTATAATAATTGCCATGTAGAAGACTATTTATTTCCTACTAGACTGTAGACCTGGAATGCAAATGCAGAGTGACAAAACAAAAAAAGTGCTATGAGGAGTATTTCAGGAAGATTTTTCTGGAAAAAAGTAGAAAAAAGAAGTAAGGTGGCTGAGAGGCAAGACAACCACGTGGCTAATCAAGTGTCAAAGTCTCAAGCTGCTGGGATGTTTGTGGAATGAGAGTTATACCCCTAATCTGAGCCATGCAAACAACTTTTTCTATAGAAGGATATTTGGGAAAAAATAAAAATAAGAGTCCTGGTATTATATTTTAAGTGTTCATCATCATTCACGCAGAACTATACATTTGTCTATCCAGGTTTCACCCAGTTGGCCACTTAGAATGATATTTTAACCCAGATATGGCAGCTCTTCTGCTATTCCCCTTACCCAGATGTCAAGAGGGCCATTCTCTGAAATCCTTTAACTTCATGTGCTGCACCTCTTGTGATAAACTGGACTTAAAACTATGCACTACAAACCTCTTCATTCAAGTGGTTTGTGCCTCGGTGTTTGAAGCCAACCTCTGTCAAGGTGTCAGTCACCAACAATGTGGAGACATTGGATACATTTATCAGTTTTGTGTCCACTGTGTACCATGGTCCCAAAAATTAAGGCAGAGACTGATACAGAATATATATCTCATTGACACAGGGGGAGCAAAAAGCAAGATTTTGACACCCAGCACACTAATCACCAACCAGGAATTACTGAGAGCCAGACTTCAGCCCACAGTCTTTTACAGATAGCAAAACCTAACAACAACAACACATTTAAAGAAAAATACCACTGCCTGATATCTAAAGACCTGATTTTGAAAAATCTTTTCTTGAGCTAATATGTCACATTGTCAAGGTTGTGTCAACCACAAGGTGATATGTCAAAATGACATCAGTTTACTAAGGTAAAAATAAATGTATTTTCCCCTAAACTGCAGTTTTCTTAACCTCATTTTTAAAATAAACTGCCTAAAGCAGATAGAAAAAAATATTTGAGCACTATCAGTTGTCCACATTTGAGTACTATCTGAAAAAGCACACAATAAAGCTTTTAAGAAGGTTTCATGCAATCCTTTTTCATTAGGGTCAGCCTGTCAGGTAATTAACCCCAGTGAGTATTTGGAGTATGGCTTCCCTTTTTTTTTTTTTTTTTCTGTGCTAGAAAAAGCTAAGGGAACTACCCCATGCCCTACCCCACTTTCAGGCTCTAAGTGAAGTTTTTCTGGTGTCAGCTCATGCCCCAGCTTCTTCGTGAGCTTGAGAGTATAAATGTTCTTCCACATCAGGTCATCTTTTCATTTCAAGACTATCAAGTGAAAAGAGCAGCCTCCATAGAGGTTGACAAGAGGAAGTGAAGGGGATTGGACAAGAAAGGGACAGAGGGGTCTTGCATTTATTTGAAAAGGACCAAGGATAAAATGTTAGGCAGGGTCAAACAAACACACCATGACAGGACTTCCTCATCTGGCTTTCTTATCCCTGGGCTCAGATTAAAAGGAATTGGTAAGTCATTTATACACAGATTTTTTACACAGATTAAATAAGTAATATTTTCTAAATAAAAGTAAGACAAGTTTCAAATGTATAGCAATACTATGACTAATGAAACATAATTTCATTTAAAGATGACAGTTGATTCATAATTTTTTTGCCTTTATTTATTTATTTATTTATTTATTTATTTATTTATTTTAAAATATACAGTAACTAAGAAAGTACAACTACTAGCCTTTGGAGGCCTGAGATAATTTTTGATACTTAACAAAGGTACTCATACTCAAAAACTTAAAGAACCATATGCCTGAGACTTTAGAAAAAAAAATCCAAAAGATCAGAGGAAAAATACATATTATTCTATGGTTAGTAATGCAAAGAGCAGTAGAATTTGTCTTCTAGTTAACTTTTATAGTGGATTATTAAGCAGATGGTTTTAGAAAAGAGATGATCACTGTGAACCAGCATAAATTTACTACAAACAACAAAACATGGCAAACAAATATAATTTCCTTTGACAAAACGTTCACTAGACTGATTGGCCAATAAAGCATTGTAGAGATTCTATATCTGGATTTCAATAAAAGAGATGACAAAGACTCCCATGACATTCTGGTCGCCAAAAGGAAAATGTTGACTAGATAATAGAATGGTGTATCAGTTGGGACACTTTTGGCAAAGGACAGAAACCTGATGCCAATTGGCTGAAACAGAAGAGTTCTTATTATGGCTCATATAAAAAAGTCTAGACCTGGCTTTGACTCTAGAACAGCTGGATCTAAAGACTCTAAAAACGTTAACAAGAATTTGGTCTTTTTCTCTTTATCTCTTGGCTCCACTTTTATTTTTGTCACTTGCAAGCTTACCTAGGCCCTCTACACACAGTGGCTCAGAGCAATTTCAATTTTATGTCTTCCCAGTTTCAACTCCAGCAAGAGAGTCTCTTTTCCCAGCAATGCTACAAAGTTCAGGAAATTAACCTCAGTAGACTGATTCAGATTATGTTCCCAATCCTTTTAGCCAGTGGAAGTTAATATTTTCATTGACCAAATTTGGTCACATGGGAACCAGGGATAGACTCCAAATCATATAGATGAGAATGGCAGAAGAATGGTTCCTCAAGGGAAACATATCGCCAGAGAAAGAAGAAACTAATGTTGGATAGCAAAAACAACAAATGTCTACTACATATGGTTACGTATAAGGAGATTTTACATGAGAGTACTTCAAAAAGTTCATGAAAAAACAGAATCAAAAGATAATATGAATCTTTTCATGAACTTTTTGAAGTACCTTTGTATACGGATCAGTATATCAACTTGGAGAAGTCTTTGATACACACCTCGGGACCCAGCCTTTTGTTTGGTACTTTATTGAAGTCACTGCAGTGACATTTATCACATTTGAAGTTGATATAGAAATTTACTTGATATGTTAAATGCCTTAATTATGACTCAGAAATGACCTTGACATGTTAGACTCATGAGCCAAAACCAAAATGATGACATTTTATATACATAGGTGTAAAGTTTTCTATGGATGTTCAAAAAACAATTATATAAATAGAGTGTAAGGGAAAGTTGGTATGACAGCAGTTCGTTTGAAAATAACCCAGAGGTTTGAGTTAACCATGAGGTCAATATAAATTTGGTAAATCAATCTTTAGGATGCAGTATTAAAAATGTAATATTCAGGTCAAACTCAGTAATAGCTTCTCTATTTTCTGTGCAGGTCTGATCAGGTTCAGAATTTTACATTACATTCTGGATGTTCCATTTTGATTTGAGTTGATCATCTTCTTTATGCTTAACACATTATACAACTATAATTGTTGTTGTTCTTTGATTCACGTTTACCTTTCCTCTTCTGAATATAAATTTCTTGATGTCAGGGTCTAGTGCGTGCATGCCTGTGTGTGTGTGTGTGTGTGTGTGTGTGTGTGTGTGTGTGTGTTTTACTACTGTGTGGGTTGCTACATGGAGGCATCAATAAATATATAAATGTTCCACTGAAAAAAATAAAATAAAACTGTAAAGTGTCCTAAAGAAGATAAAGCAGATGGAAGGCAATTTGGGAAATCTTTCATGAGAAGAAATAAAGGAGCAGAAATGCTTAGCTTGGAGAAGGTGGATGTTAAAATAATATGGTGTGTGTCTGTACATTTTTGAAAGGCCTATGGATGGGCAAGAAGTGTTCATAGAATAGTGCCTTCTGATTTTTTATAATCATTCAGACTGGGCTTAGATGAAACACTCTTCAAAATGTTGTACAAAGAGTCTCAGTTGGGTGGGAGGAGAAATGACTAGCCTATATGATTCCTTGCAATTCTGATAGGATGAAGTATTCCACAAATACTACTGGACTCCTGAGAATTTCACTTGGTTCCTTGTCTCTAGTCCTGTCAAATTAGTACCATTCTCGGCAGACAGGATTGTACTGACCCATTTAAAAGTCAGAAACTCATATCTGTCTCTGGCAAAGTTTATAGTTGATGGTAGGTTTGCCTGCAAAGAGATGATAACAACAGAACCTCATTCTCTTGAATGTGTAGGAGTGAGACAATCACCGCCTGGCATGTGGGAAAGAAGCATCCAGCTAACATAAGGGTACTTCCAAAAGTTCGTGGAAAAACAGAGTTAAAAGATATTACAAATCTTTTTGTTAACTTTTGGAAGTACCCACATATCAGTCAAGTTTCTGCTTCCTTTCTCTTCTTCTCCCCCTTCCTTCCCAGGAATAAAGTTTTAGAACACCCTTTGAAATAACTGAGCCATTGTCTGGCATGTGAAGAATTTTGGGGGGTATATCTGTATATTTTTAAAATTACAATTGTCTTGAAGTCATTATTTATATAACAACTTTTATATTTGCATATAGACTAAAGTACATATAAATACATATTTAAATGTAGAAGTTAAATTATTTATATTGTGAACAGAGATTAGGCTTTGATATGTTGTTTATATTCTAAAGGCGATGACTCTGATCTTTCATTCAAACCCCCCTCCCATTTGAAGGGCTACACCTTCTCTTTTTGAAAAATCTAACTTATATCTCCTCTACTCATCAAGCCCCAATACATGTAGAGTTCTTATCCAATTTTACTTTCTTGTATCACTATTTTTTTTTTTTTTTTTACTATGTAAATCCAGTTTCCTGGGCATTATGTGCCCAATACTGTGCTACAAATGTATCTCATGGTGGGAATTTCATTTTGACAATAAGCAAGCCAGGGCGTTGTCCTGTGTAAACCCACAAAGAGCCCCACACAATCCTGGGCACATAAGGGGTTGTTTAATACTTAAAGTCAAAGCTGGGCTTTGGGGGATAAAAGGGTCCTCTTTTCCTGGTAACTTCCATTATTTCTTCAAATGCATCTGCAGAAACCTCTGGGGCTTCAAGTCAGTACTCAGATTCTTTATAAAGTGCTTTTACAAAGGAATTCATCTATAATCAAAGCAGTAATAATGAGTCAACCTGGGATGGGATACATGATAATTTCTCCTAAGGGTTAAATTGTTTCAAATCAGAAGTCAAAATTATATTTATACTAATGACAACCTTAAAAATGTAACACAGCATTCAATTTTTGCATAAAAATTACACATTTTAAATACCAAAAGCTTGATGTGAATTTTACACTCTGTTTATGTTAAACCAAAAAAGTGAACTTAAAAGTAATCATGTAAATTGAATGATAATAAGAGTTCTTTTATATTTTTAGACTACTTCAAATGAATAATTTAAAAGGCATCAAGCAAAATATTTTATTAACATAAAGTTAATGGTATATTTTTATAGTACCTGATTTTCAAAAATTTGCACTAAGACATTATCATAATCAGCTCATGTCAGTTGTGTGCCATTTTACATACACTATTTTTGAATAAAGTTAATGCACTCGTTGGCACAGAAGCTCAGTTTAAGTCTTATTCTTGAGCGATCACTGTTGGCCTTATTAAAATACTTTTAATTTGCCAACTTCTACGTAAATTTGAAGTGAAGATGGCTTTATTCTTTGAGATGTAATTTCTATTAGCAGTGTTTCTGACTATATAACAAGGTTGCATAAAAAAATTAAGTTGTTTTTGTTAAAATAGGAGGTAAATCATAAGAATCGGCAGGTTACCCGCCATAAAATGAAGCAGGAGGTATTTTTACTCAGAAATTACATTATGA
Organism: Cynocephalus volans; assembly: GCF_027409185.1. NCBI lineage: Eukaryota > Metazoa > Chordata > Mammalia > Dermoptera > Cynocephalidae > Cynocephalus > Cynocephalus volans. Next base: position 148,018,907 of record NC_084461.1, on the reverse strand, counting down.
TACAAATAAAACTTTATGGCAATGACTCCTGTAAATTAGATATTTATTCCTTTCCCATTAATGTGCCTTTTCTAAATATCTTGGCTTGGATTGTAATATAAATCCGTAAATTACATGTGCCAAAGAAAATTGGCTTATTTTCAAATATGAATTTTTGTATATAATAATTTTATAGCAGATTATATTTGTGATACAAAAATCAGACAATTCTTCAGTAATTTCTCTTTTGTATATTTAAAATAATGGAATAAATAGCCCTGATACTACAAACTGTTCTGCCCTCTTAATTGATATCTGGAATATAGTACTATAATTTTACTCATTTTATAGTAAAGGGTAAAAGACACTGACAAAGTCAGTTTGAAGTGGGATTTATGTCATCAGCCCCTTTCTCTTTAAATTAGGTAGTTATGCAGATTTTACCATCAGACAATTCGTTTCCTAGGTATGTCTCATTGTAGATACCATGATCTATGCATGTTTAACTGGATGAGCATCAGATCTATTTTCTCGAGTACCCTGGAAAAACGGGACTGTCCTACTAGAAAATTCTAAACACCCTTAGTGTCAATTGATACCTCATTTTATATATATATATATATATTTTTTTTTTCTTTCTCGTTTGTCTTCTACCCAGAGTGCCAAACTAAGAGTCGTATTCCATCCTTGACTTGACACAGCAATTCGCAGCGGTGTTTTTGCATTAAATCAAAGGCCTAAAATAGTCCTTTGGAAGCCTTTAAATAAATAAATGTATGTAGAAAAAGAATATCTGTTTCTACTGCTTCTGAGAATTTCTTTAAACTACCACTGGTTGCCCATGAACAAAGAATGTTCTTTCTATTTCTCTTGATGTTTTAAACTTTCTGTTTTCTTCGCATCTAGGGTTTTTTTTTCCCCCTCCTGTGTATGTGTTTTAGTCTAATAGTGCTTTTGAGTGCCCAGGTACCGCTGTGATAAGTGCCCCAGAAATACTTATGTAGAAAGATAGATTACTCTGAACTGGCTTCCTTTCTCCTTTTTCCAAACAAAACTTCCAGTGATAGACAAAAAAAAAATGTCACTGGTTTATAAAAATCAATCATGTTTTTGTCTGCGTAAGAATGGGACTATGTCAAAAGAAGTGATATAATCAATATTTGATTCCTAGAAAATGAAGCCTACTCTTTAGAAGAAAAACAGTAAAAGAAAAAAGGGGGCGGGGGGGGTGTCAGAAGTATGGTATGTTTTGAGAATTTTACCCACGTAGCCTGGAAGTGATCAGGTTCCTTTTTCTCTGGCTTTAGTGCTAAATTTACAAGGAATTAGAAGTGAATAAATTTTTCAAACATCATAAAATTAAAACACAAAAAGCAGTAAACTAAGTTCAGTAACATAACCAGTGGATGAACGGACTCAGAGCTCTAGAAACAAAGTTGGCATGTTTAATTACCCTTATCAAGGACTTGGGACTTTGATAATATACTATGTAAAATTGCTGCAACATTTGAGAATAGTCCGAATTAAAAATTCCAATTGATGGTATGTCAAAATAAAATCTAAAAAGATGATGAGGGTGAATATGGTGTCCCGGGAGTTTTCCTTCAGTTCTTCAGTGTGTTTATAATCACCCAGTAAACATTTGAAGCCTCAACATGTTCAAATGATTAATTTAAAAAAGAAACAAAGCAAGAGAATTTGGTATGTGCAGTCCAGTGACCTACTTCAAAGATTCCATGAGAAGAGAACACTTTGTGATGGAAATTCTTTTCCTCCAGGATTTCCTATTGCCATTCGATATTCAAGATGCTTTTGCCATATTTTTCCTGGCATAGTACAGCCTTCTCTAAAGCCAGACATTCCTTTAAAAAAAAGGAAGATGATAAAAATCATTACAGAGTCATTTTCACAGAAACAACGTCACCTTGGGGAACAAATGCTGTGTCAACGCTGTGGTGATACAAATGATGGTGACTTGCTTTGCATAATGTTTGTGTGCTTTGAAACCAGAGAGGAGTATTTTAATTAATTTCAGGTTCTATTTCGCTCATTCCTGTCAACCACAGACTGTTTATGAAACTGTTTAAAAGCCAACTTATCCTGAGAACATTTCTAGTCTTCCTTGGATTTTCATTTGACCTCATATCCCCAAGCTTACCTCCCAAACTCTCAAAGTGTGCTTTTTTGTCACTTCATTATTATACTAATGTATTCAGACCTCATAATAGTTATTTATCACCTTATTTATCATCCACCCCATGCCACTGCAACATAGTAAGCCTTGAAGAGCTGGAATCTTCTCCCCCTGCAAGCCCTGTCACTCTGTACTACTCACTGGGTTCCCACCTCACTATTTTTGGCTGTAGATTATATTTATGACTGTAGGGTTTGTAGATGCTCTCCTTCTTCCTGAGTTGCATTTTCTTCCCTTCTTTACCTGGAAGCTCCAATTACCTTTTCTGTGCATTTACACTGTTCCACCCCATGCCAGCCAACTAAGCAGGATGTCATGTTTCATTGTCTATGCTGTGGCAGCGGCTTGCACATACCCTTCATTCAGCACACATCACATAATAGTCCACACTGTCCTCTCTCCTCCATTCCCTAAGTATGCTGTCTTCTATGTCTTTATGAATCAAGCATTTAGCAGAGGTCTTGGCATAGAAGTAGATGTTTCAGAAATGTTTGTTGCTTACTTTGTATCTTTCACATTGTCGCACACAATTCTTTGTTCTGAACAGGTACTGAATAACAGTGCCTAGATGAAATGGTATATTTTCATAAAATCATCTTCCCATTTGTGGAATAAACACGGTAGAATAAATATATTCAGTTGTCTGTACAGTTTACAACAATCCTTCTTTCCCTGAGCAGTCACTTTGTAGGCACCTGACCCAACCTGGAACAGTGAGAATTGCTTTCCCTAAAATGAGGATGGTGGAGGGAAGTTAGAGAGAGAGAGAGAGAGAGAGAGAGAGAGAGAGAATTTCAATTGAGATCCCACCTTTCAGTGTGGCTGGACTTGTAGCACATAACCTTGAGATCCGTCAACAACTATATTCAAGTGTACAGACTGAAGAGACTAAAGGAGCTCATCTGGAGAGATATTTACAGAGGAGCAGAAAAGAGACATATAGAGAAAAAGTGCAGATAATCTTCCCACTCTTGGTTCTGAACCAGTTTTAGGGAACTGGCTGCTTTGCTCTCCTTGGGTTCTGTGAGATATTCCCGTTTACATAAAATAAACTCTTCCTGTTCTGTTCTATCTAGCTCAGTTTGGTTTGTTACTTACGACAAAAACATTTCTTGTTTTAGAAAAAAAAGGTGTTTTCAGGAACATAAAGTGTCTTAGTGAAGATGATTGTCAGAATGATCTTCGTTATTCCTTTCACTGCCTGTATCAGTTGTCTGTTGCTACTGTAAGAAATTACCATAAGCTTAATGGCTTAAGAGGACATAGATTTATGATCTTACAGCTTTGGAGTTCAAAGTCTGACATGGGTCTCAATGGGCTAAAATCTTGGTATCAGCAGGGCAACATTTCATTCTGGAGATTCTAGGGGAGATTCTCCTTCCTTTCTTTTCTAGCTCCTGGAGGCTGCCCACATTCCTTGGTCCATGGTCCACTTCCTCTATCTTCAAAGCAGCAACAGTGAGTTGAGTTCTTCTCATATTGAACCACGTTGACTCCCTCTTCTGCCTCCTTCCATTTTTAAGGGATATATGATAACACTGGGCCCTCCACGATAACCCAAGATAATATCCTCATGTCAACATCCTTACCTAAAGCACATCTGCAGAGTCCCTTTTGCCAAAGTAAAGTAACATATTCACAGATTCTGGGGATTAGGATGTGAACAACTTTGAGGAGGTGGAGGAGCATTCTTCTACCTACTACACTGAATTGTAACCTCCAAAGCATAAACTGTATTCCTTGTGTTGTATACCTATCCTCAAAAAAAAAAAAAAAAAAAAAAAAAATTACACCAAAAACCCAGAATGTAGATTCCATAAAATCCTAAAATTTGTCTGTCTTTTTTCTTTCTGGTCTGTCTTGTTTATTATCATTTTCCCCAGTGCCTACAATAAGGCCTGATACAGCATAGGAGGTCAATAAGTATTTGATAAAGAATGATTATAATTGGCATCTCTATAAATCCTGCTATTTTTTCTATCTTTTATTGGAAAAGGTTTAAGGCAATAGCGCATCAATATAGTATTTCTGCTATTTAAGGTCTAACTTTGTTGGAGTCTCATAATGTCTTCGTGCATGGGCTTTGTGTCACCCAGACCTGGGATTGAATCCTCTCTCCATGGTATCATTTCCTGGTGTAAGACAGAATAAAAAAAAAAACACCCAGCATGGTTTACCATGTGCCAAACACTGTTCTACACACTTCACAAGCATGTTCTCATTTTGCCCTCATAAAAGAAAAAGATATCTGAAAGGTAGAATCATAAAAGTTTTCCCACAGGATGAAATAGGATGTGATCATGTCCTTCTGCTATTCTGTGGTAGAAAGAATAATGTCTGATTCCAAAGATGCCCGTGTCCTAATACACAAAGATGTTCATATCCTAATCTTTGGAATGTGAATGTGTTAGTTTCCATTGCAGAGGGGAATTAAGGTTGCAGATGGAATTAAAGTTGCTCATCAGCTGGCCTAAGGATAGGGAGATTATCCTGGATCATCCAGGTGGTTCCAACGTAATCATAGATGTCCTTAAAAGTGGAAGAAGGAAGGAGAAGAAAGAGTCAGAGGGAGATGCCACTATGAAAGAATGGTCAGAGAAATGCAATGTTGCTGGCCTTGAAGATGGGGGAAGGTGACCATAAACCAGGGAATCTGGGCATCCTCTAGAATGTGGAAAAGGAAAGGCAATAGATTCACTCTTAGAACCTCAAATTGGAATGGCCTTGAAAACACCTTGACTTTATCCCAATGAGACTTGTGTTGGGAATTCTGACAGTTCTGACTTCTACAGAAATGTGAAAATATAAATGTGTTGCTTTAATCTGTTGAGTTTGTGGTAATTTATTACAGGAGCAAATATAAAACTAATACTGACACATTTTTATTGCCCCTTGAACATTTTACTACATTATCCATCTCTTAAAAAATTAACCCCTTTCATATCTCTAGTATAAGTTTCTTTGGAACAATTATTGCTGGATTTCCCTTCTCTCATTCCTCATATTTCACCACATGAAAAAGGGCAGCATGCACCTTTCTTAGGTGCATTGCCAAGCTTTTCCTCTATGAATTAAAAACCTATTTTCTTCTAAGCCTCACAGCCTCTCAAAATTCTTAATATACTTTCTCTTTCAGAAACCAAAGCCAAAGACTGAATTTGGACTCAGAACCTTAACTATAGTGTAGCAGAGGTGGGAGAAGAGGTGGCTAGGAAATTGATTGCAAAAAGTTATATGCTACGTGCATGTCACCACTCACCAGATTTCTTTCCTGATAAGCCAATTGCTTGAAAATGAGGTCCCTAAAAATTCCTTACTATCTATATCTACAATAGTAGCCTTTGACCATTTCTTTGATTATCCTTATTTCCCTCAGTCTACTGCTTCTCTTTTTCCATCCCTGCCTTCTGCCTCTTCCCTGTCTAGGTTTGGGTACTCACCTCCATGGGATAGGGAAGAACAACCAAGCCTGAATGCTCACTGATGTTTCAGAACCACGGACAGTGGTACCCTTTGTATAGAAACCACAAATCGTCATACCATTATTTTAAAAACTATTTCATATTTTAATTTATTCCTAAACTTATCTCATTTCTTCAAGCCTCCGTTCTTCACACATGCCCTGCTCTCTCAAGCCAAACTTCTCTGGCTTCAAATATCTCATTATTATCTGATCAATTGTTTGAAGATATTCATTAGCACCACAGATTGCTTATCCCCTAATATTTTGATTTGTCCTCTTTTCAGGCTCATTTCCTGATTTCTTTCTTTTTTTTTTTTTTCTGACCCTTTTCACTGTTTGGTCCTCAAAGAATTGCAGAGAATATATGTAGACTTCAAATGCACGTAGTTGGACCCCACCTGCAAGTCATTTACATGATTAGGTAAAACCATATAAAATGTTTACATATCAAAATTATATAAATATATTTGTATGTATATGTAAAAATGGTCAAGTTTTAAGTATTTTTATAAGGTTTGACCTAATTTTTTATTCTAATAATTTTTCCAGTAGTTTTCAAAATTTTTTCAGCATTTTCAAATTAATGTCACATTATATTTCCTTCTTGAATAAATTATTTTATTTTATTGGATACATTAGGTGGTCACAAAAAAAGAAATTTACTCAATTTTTCATACTTCTTTGAGATTTCTCTATTTCTTTCCCCTCATATCCAGTTTTTCTCTGATCTTAGCAAATTTCCACTGGCCTCAAATCCAATAAGACCTACCCACACCTTTGACTCTCAAGCCCTAAAATCTCATCTGAAATGTTGTTTCTTAATTATCCTTCATATTCACCTTCGACTTGACTATGTCCTTGCTTTCTGCCTTCAAATCTACTCAGATTTTCCTTTCTTAAATGAAGCTGCCCTTGACACTGCTACTGCTTACTGGGCTATCAGCCAACTTAAGGGGAAAAAAAACAAAGAATATTCTATGTTCTCTACATTCACTTTTTTAAACCCCATCTAATAGGATTTCAGCCCTCATTGCTCAAAGGAAACCACTTTCTCATGATTGACTGAAGATTCTTTAATTGACAGATTTGATGATTTTCCCCCTCAGAGTCATCTAGACCCTTGCTACTTCCACACAGTTTTTACTGTTTATCTGTTCCTCAATGCTATCTACTTTCTCTTTTGTTTCTCTACTCCTTAATTCCTCCTCCTACCTGCTGAAGTTGTCTGTACAACTTTGCTCTTCCGTGCTTCATTCCAGAATTTTCTATTTCTATAATTTCATCACTTTTTTATTATTCCTGTGTTTGTTCAGAAAGCTAGCATTTCCTCTTGGTTCCATGCTGTCTTTTTCCATTATCCTTTTCAATTTCTGTATTCTCCCAGTGTGTGATTAAAAATTCAGATTTTGCTTTTTTTTTTGTCTTCATTAGATCCTTTTCATTTTATCTCCCTAATGTGTCTTATATCCCTCCTCTCCTTTTAATACACTAAAATATTAGGCGGAGCTGGCTGGTTAGCTCAATTGGTTAGAGCGTGGTGTTGATAACACCAAGGTCAAGGGTTTGGGTCCCTGAACCAGCCAGCTGACAAAAAAAAAAAAAAGAAAAAAGAAAAAAAATTAGGTGGAATAGCCCCATCAAAAGTGTATTCAAGGATCAATACTCTTATACCATACTCTGTCTTTGTGTGGGTGGTGGTGGATGTGGGGTGGAGCAATTAAACATGCACGGTCAACATTTATACTATACTATTTTCTTGGAGCTTTACTTTGCAAATTAGCATACTAAATCCTCTGAAAAGCCCTTCAGTTAATAAACCTGTTTAACTCTGTTTAACCCAATGTCCCAAACTGATTTGACCTCAAAACATCCTGTTGCACACACACGGAAATGTCATCATCCCATAGCCATTTTCTTTAGAGTCTGACAAACCTGTTCAAATTCTGATTTTGCTACTTATTAGCTCCATGGGCAAGCTACTTAGCCTCTCTGAGCTTCTACTTCTTCAGAAATAATAACAACTACCTTGAAGCCATCTTCTGAGGATTAGAGAGAGTGCAGATAAAATAATTCACATGGTATTTAGTACACAGTAAGTGCACTACAAATGTTATCTATGTCATTATTATCATTGCATTATAATTGTTTATGCATGGGTCTTACATGGGCTGCATTACAGGATATTTTGAAGTTTCTGTGTTCATATATTCATGATAGAACATCGTGTTCATTGCTTTACTCAATTAATGCTAGACTGAATGCATGATATATATTAGAATGGTTAGATATGGGAAAAGGAGAAATAATTTAAATTATTCTCTGTTCTGTCATGTTATATAATGACCCATCTTGAGTTGAAGAGGTAAAATTTCTATGCAAATAAATTAAAACTTAGACTCAGCCTGTGTCTGAAAACCACAACGGATTTTTCAATGGAAGAATTCCCAAAGTTAATAGATGGCGTATAAGCACTTTGGAAAACAGCTAGGAAATTAAAATGTATTATTTTTATCATTAACTGCTGTTTTCAAAATAGTTACTTGAATGAATTCATTTTCCTCTTTTTTGTTCTATGCTACTGTGTTTGGTATTCTTATTAAATCAGAGTGCATCTATGGCCACAGAATGGTAGCGTTCCTAATATGCCTTCCAACAGCATTAAGACATTTCTAAAGAATGTCATGTCATTGTTCTGAGAGTGCAGTGATCTACACATCTCCAATGCAAATGAAGGTCTTAAGACCACTTTGTTTTTTGTGTTGATTTGGCTGATAGAACCTCTATGGTTTAGTTACCTAGGATATAGATTAAAACTAGAAAAATAGTACCATATTCTGTGTAATAAAAGAACAAATTTATTTTAGAAGCAAGCAATAGCATAGTAAAATAAACAAATAAGCTAGCTAACAGGAAGTATAACTTACTTCATCAATACTTAAGTCTAAATCCAAATGGCCAAATCTGTATGAACAAAAGTGGCCAAACCAGTTTTTCTGAAGGTGATTGAGAATAATAATTTGCACTAGTATATCACTTTTCAATGTGCTTGTGAATCAACCTCTAACTTTTATCTTTTTTTTTTTTTCAACATAGTGAGTTGAATGGGTTGACACAGGCTTTGTTACATCTGACATGTTGGCCATGATGTCAGCCCAACCAACTTCTCCTCGCTGAAGCTGCTTCACCATTAGCCTCCAGCTCCAGGAAGCTATTACCTGTGTAAGAGCTAAACTGATTCAAGAAATTGACCTTGCATTTGGAGTTCCTTCTGCTTGCAATGCTCTTTTCTCAGAGGCATTGTAGTGTTTTCAATAAAAGCTAAGAAATGCATTCAAATTCCGGTTCTGACATTTATATGCTCTGACTTTGAGCAAATAACTTAATCTCCATATGTTTCAGATTCCTGTCCTGAATATTGCCTACCTCACAGGAAGATTTTTTGAAGACTAAATAAGGGGTGTATGTAATGCATTTAGAGCAATGTCTGCATAAGATACCACCATATGTGTTCACTTCTATCATCATGGTCATCATCACCCTCACTATCATCATCATCTTCACATGGTTGAGGCCTTTCACATCCTGCTGGTCTCAGTTCAAATGTTCCCTCCTTGGAGAGGCCTGCACTGGCCACCCTATATAAAATAGTCCCCAAACCATTTTTTTCCTAGCACTTATCACTATCTAAAATTATCTTATTTATTTTCATTTTTCTTTTCTCCTCCCTTCCTAGAGTAGGGTCTTATTGCTTTGTTTATTGCTATATCCCCAGTGCCTAATAGAGAACCTTACCTATAGCAGGTGTTTGATAAATATTGAGCTGGTGCTCCATAACATGGTCTTGTTTGAAGACTGCCTACAAGTGTCTGAAACAGTAAAAATGACTCTTTCCAAGATTTGGTCTAATTTGTAAAAAGTTATTGGTCAGTTGTGAGACAGAAGAATTCAGTGAATACTAACACAAAATCGAGATCTGATGAACTGGATTCCAGGAAGTCAAAGCTTTTCAGCACAGGAGCCTCCCATGTGCACCCATACAATAAATTTCCATCTAATTATGTTGGCCTGATAAAGCCTTTATTCTTATCAAAGATGCTTAAATAACACAACTTAAGTTTTTTGTTACAGAACTCTATTTCAACTCAGACTGAATTACTGTAGGCTGAGATAAAATAAAATAAAGTGAAATAAATAAAATAAAATGCGTGCTATGTTCTATTCACTGAAACATGAAAGATAAGTTAGAAAGCTGGAAATCGGCAACCAGCTTGGATAAGAAACCAAAAATGGAAGACCAGTCAATAATTTTCCATGGTCTCATTGGGCCTTATGTTTGCCGTTTAATTAAAATGACCTGAAGTGTTGAACTTTCTTTCTCTAGGGGATATTTTAAAATTCCTATATTTCCCAGGAGAGAATAGCCATATTGTTTCACTCTCATTTTTTGATAGGGAAATAAGCACACAAGCAAGCCAATTAGTGTTTCTGAATTCAGAGTCTTTCGAATTTCAGAGTGGACCTTGCCTCCTACCAACTTCATTTTAAAGGTGAAGAATATGAGACCCAGAGAGAAAAATGCCTTGCTCAAATTTATGCACAAACAGCTTAGGTCTTCCTCCTGTAATGAACTATGTTTTTCTCCCATTACAAGATAAAAAACAAGCTCATGATAGGATTGAGCTCAAAGTCATTAACCTAGAATGTTATACCAGTTGGGAAAAACAATAACTAGCAATGGTGGTAATGACCAGTAATTGGGCACTTATTTGGTTTATGCAGTATGATTAATCCTTTGTGGGTGTTAAACTCAGGGTACTCCTATGAAGTTGTTATCTTTATTACCATTTTGCAGATAGGAAAAGAGAGGCATAAAGTGTTTGCCTTGCCCCTGATCACTCAGCTAATAAATGGTTAAATCACTGTTTGACACCTGATCTGATTGCAAAGCCCACGTTCCTATCTGTGAGGCATACGACAGCCCTAAAAGCCAATTCTGGCTCACTGCCTGTTTTTGTATGGCCTCAAGTTAAGAATAGTTTTTACATTTTTAAATGGTTTAAAAAATAAGAACATTTGATGACAAATGAAAATTATATGAAATTTAAATTTCAGTGTCCGTAAATAAAGTTTTATTGGAACACAGCCACACTCATTTATATACATATTGTCTGTGGCTGCTTTCACGCTTCCATAGCAGCATCGAGTAGTTACAACAGAGACCACAGACTGCAAAGCCTAAAATATTTACCATCTGGCCCTTTACAAAAACAGTTTGCAGACCCCTGTTCTTAATCATTAGGTTATACTGTCTCCCAAAATTTACAGTTAGAAAACAACAATAAAACAATTGGGATGAAAAACAGCAGCTACACAAAAAAGGATAAACGTATGTCTCTCCAAAACAGGAAGAATTCCATTATGATAATATCTAAGAGCAACAATCTGGGGTAGGGGAAACAAACTCTCCATTATACTGTAGCCAGGATGACCAGGCTATCCTTAAACAGGTCACAGACATTCCGTTAGGAGCTCACACAGCTCTCCTTATTAACAAGAGCAAAAAATTCACTTCCAATCTACAACAGTACTTCACAAGTGTGATCCAAATCGGGAACTTTTGGGAAACCCTGAGATCCTTTCAGGGGTCTGTGAGATCAAAACTATTTTTATAGTTTTACTAAGACATTACTTGCTTATTAGGCTTTTTCATTCTCATTCTCCTACAAGGGTACAGTGGAGTTTTCTACATGACAAGTGATATCACAACAGATTGAATGCAGAGCCAAATGTGAGAATCCATCTGTCCTACATCGAGCCAGATATTAAAGAAAATTGCAAAAATGTAAAACAACAGTACTCTTTTGCTAATTTTTTTGTTTTAGAAAACACAGACATTTAGTCACAAAATTAAGCCATTTATGTCACAAATACTGGTTTATTGTTTTTAATGTGTTAATAAACAATTACTTCTAAAGTCTCAGTTTTAATTTCTAATATGGTAAAATTGATGGATATAACTGAGACACACAAAAGTTCTTGACCATGCTCAAAGGAGTCTTAAGACCAAAAAGTCTGAGAACTGCTGCTACCCAAATTCACTCTACCCCATCCTGTACATGATGTCTGTCCAGCTTTTCTTGACTATTGAATTTAGGATTTCCAAGCCTGAATCCACATCAAAATCACCTGGAAAGATTAATAATATTACTTTTCTGTGCCTCAAATTCTGTACAGCTCAGGTTTCTGTATTTTATTCTCAGTTGATTCTGATCCAGCTTGGTTTTGGTCAGTGCTAGGTAAACTTGCCAGAGATAATGCCAATGGCTTTTGTTTGGGGCTGAATTGTGTCTTCTACCCCAAAATTCATATATTGAAGTCTTAACCTCAGTACCTCAGAATGTAACTGTATTTGGAGGTAGGGTCTTTAAAGAAGTAATTCAATTAAAATGAGGTCATTAGGGTGGGTCTAATCCAAAATCACTGATGTCCTTATAATAAGAGGAGATTAGGACACAGACACACACACAGAGGGAAGACCATGTGAGGACACAGGGAGAAGATGCCATCTATGAACTAAGGAGAGAGACCTTAGAAAAAACCATTCATGCTGACACATTGATCTCAGAATTTTAGCCTCCAGACTGTGAGAAAATAAGTTCCTATTGTTTAAGCCACCCCGTCTGTGGTATTCTGTTACAGCAGCCCTAGTAAATTAATGCCACCTCCTTCTCTGAAGTCCTGATCTTCTAGTCTGTACTCTGTTTATTTGCATAGAAGAAGTTTTCATAATCTTGCCATATCTTCTTATGTATTTTATTTCCATCTCCCCCACTATAATATAAATTCCATGAAGGATGAGAGTACATCTGTTTTACCCATAATAATATTCTTGCATTGGTGGTTCAGTGGTAGAATTCTCACCTGCCATAATAATATTCCTAAGTTACAATACAATGCTGGTACAGGGTAGACACTCAATATGTATTTGGTGACTGAATCTATGAATGAATGTTAACATTTACACACTTATTTAATTAACTACTTCAGTGTTTCTAGAAGGCGCGTCTCCTTCATTCAAGAAGATCATAAATTTCTGGATTGCAGAGATTATGGCTTCTCCTTCTCTATTCCCTCTGTAAACTTTGTAGGTTGTGTTTTAAAAAGAAAACTGCTGAATAAATGACTTGACATATGGTTGCAAAGCTAACTTCAGAGTGTCTATTTCCTGGGCTAATGATAATGGAGAAAAATGAATGTTTGCTATGTTTACTAAAGTACTTCATGTATATCTAGTTTGGCTGAATTGAAAAAGAATTTAGGTTTATCTCCATGGATCTGCTGATGACTAGTCAGTACCACCAAGATTTGTAGTATCTATTTGCATAAGTATATTTGCCTGAAGGTTTTTGATTTTTGTCTGAATGCTGAGTGAGGAGGTGGGTGCATATGTGTGTATGCTCTAGCCATCCTAGGAGACCACGAAAGAAAAAGAAAGAACTTCTTTACCTTGCCCAGATCCTCAAATTGGTTTTAAGCTCTGCTGTAGATTTGTTGCCCCCTCAACCTTACTGAGGCTTAATTCCCACTGTAACTGTTGAGCGTGGGAAATCCTATTACGGTAATTGAAAGGTGGAGCCTTGAAGACGTGATTAGATTGTAGGACCATGCTGTAGTGAATGGATTAAAAATGGCAGTTGTGGGTGTGGCTCTGAGGGTTTCAAAAGAAGAGCACATGAGAAATTCACTCTCTCTGTTCTGCCATTTCTGCCATGTGAGATCCCTGGGTCGCTGAAGCATCATGATGGAGATCAGACTATGTAGAGAGATGCTCACTGTTCTTGCATGGGACCTGCACTTCCTGAAAGACTGGTGACTACAGGAGCAAGTCTAGAGACAATATCCTTGAAATATCCCCAAATGCTGACATGCTCCTGGTTGTGCCATCAGCTGTACCACTAATGGGACTTCTTCAAGGATATCTATGAATATAGGTCACTTATAAGGAAGTGGTAGAACCAAAGAGGAAGAAAGCGGGTGCAGGTCTACCTGATGGAAGGTTCTTGAGGTCTTATGAGGTATAACTGAGGACTCCTATAAAGGCCAGTGAGGGAGGTTTGACTTTGCAGAAGGTCTGGAAGTCCTAAGTTAGCAAATGAAGGTGATAACAGAGGAACTGTGAATTGCTGATATGAATGTATCCACAGTCTCTGGAGTCTTGGGGACATTTTGCTCCTTAGGATTTATCTAATATATATCTCGCATCAAGCCTACAGTGTAGTTATAACAATCCCATTTCTGTGTTTGTAAAGCGGGACTTAGAAAAGTTCAACTGCTTGAGAGGTCCCATTGTAACAGAGTCAATGGTTAAATATGTGGTTAAGAAAGAGGACTGTATTTAGTTCCAGTTTTGCTACCTATTAACCGGACAAGCTATTTATACTCTCTGTGCTTTATTGCTTCATTTGCAAAATGGGCATGATGATAGTAATAGCAATACTGTTAATACTAATTATAACAACATGTATATCATGGGGTTGTGCAAATTCAATAAGTTTATATGGGTAAATCTCTTAAACAGTTCCTGGCACAAAATAAGAATTTAGTAAGAGTTGTTTTTATTCTCTCAGGTCGTGTGAGAAGAAAACAGGGTAGTCAGGATTCAAAATTCTGATCTGACTCCAAAGTCCAGGATCCTAAGTACTATGATGTATTGCTGGAAACCACTCTTCCTCCTCCTCCTTCTTTCTTTTATATTCACCTGTATCGTGTTTGGCAGAAGGCTCTGAGGTCAATGGTTGCTAAGCCCTGTTTCGCTGACTGAGGCAGACATTTTCACTCATTTCATCCATTTATTAATTTCCCCCCAAATGCAACAATATGAGGGGTCTTCAAAAAGTTCAAGGAAAGATTTGTATTATTTTTTAATTCTATTTTTCCATGAACTTTTTGAAGTACAGCCAGACATTCTTCTAGGCATTGAGCTGCCAAAATAAATAAGCTGCAATGATTGTTTTGGAGCACTGCTAGTGTTTAGAAAACTCTTTTCACCATACACATGAAGGCAGCAGGGGCCTCCTCCCTTGCCCTGTATATCTTCTTTTTAATCTAAAGGGAAGAAGCTCCTGACAAGACGATTTTCAGGTAATCTCCAGCTTCAGTGCAATAAAAGTGTAGGTACCGAACTTGAAAGCTCGTGACATTTGACAGAATATCAATGGAATTGTTATGCACAGCTACGGTTTGGACAGACTATGTAAAATTACATCACAGTAGATGAATGTCACCATTTCAACAGCTGTGAAATGATAACCTTGTTGGCTATGTTTAAGTTTGTGAAACACAGAAAAGTAGAAAATGCCCCATGAAACCACTTAGAAATGCAGGCAAGTCATATTTGCAATCACATAGATGTGACTTCTCTTGAAAGAGGGTTAAAATAGAATATCAAGGAAATAAAATAAAAATGAAGTTGCCAGAGCTTCTCAAATTATTACCATGGATGATAATCACTTTGCTTTATTAGTTTACTTTTTCTTACTTCATATAATTTATTACTGTACTAAGGAACCCCTCAATGTTGTGTGATCACAAATCTTAACAGTGGTACAGAGAGAATATAAACCTCTGAAGTTGATGGATTAAGTTCCATAAACTATTTTTTAAAATATCAAAAACAAAACAAAAACCATTAAATCTTTATCCTGATTCTTCAAAGTTAGTCCTAGTGGCACAAATATCATTCCTGAAAACTCTAGAGTGTTTCTGTGGATTTGGGTAGATAAGAATCCTTGACTAATCCCAGTTCTCTTTTCGCTGCCACGATTTACCACGTACAGACCTTAGTTCTTGATTTCAACTGTGTCAAACCAATAGTCCTTCTGGAAATCTAGGCACGAAGGCCAGCTGCCGTGACTTGAGAGGGTTCTGCTGCACACTCTGCAAAAGGCAGAGTCCACCAAGCATAGCTAGCAGAAGATCACTCCAAAAGAACACCAACACGTAAAGGAATTATTAGTAAGTGAGATGTTACTGGAGGCAGATTGCCCTTGAAACTAGGGAATAAGGGCCAATGAATCTCTGCCTTAGACCAAAGCACTCTCCTGTCTATGTGAAGTTGAGTATATTTATTCAAATGGGCATGTGTGCATATGTGCATGTGGAGCACTTTGTGAATCAAATGGAAAGATACAGAATGAATCATCCATGATCATCTCACCTTGTGAAGTTCCTTTAAAGCTTATCGTAAATAAATATGAGGGAGATACACGCTCTTTTTTTCTGTGCTATCACAGCCTCCCAAAGAAAAAACCTTCTTTTTTGTTTTTTGTTTGTTTGTTTGTTTTGGAAGGGAATTTGTAAGAATTACAGAATGATTGTAAGAAAGATTAACCAGCTTCAAATGGCAAGCAAAAAAGAGAATAAACAATGTATCTGGATTTTCTCTCTATCATAGAAGAACTTTTATTAAATATGTAACACACTTTTGTGGGGGTAGATGGGGAGGATTAAATTTAAGTATTCTTTTTTATGAAAATAAGAGCATAATTATGTCATAGGAGATGATGTATTCTGGTCATTAGTGCCTCCACGTTTAGAACAAAAACATTCAAGCCAAATGCTCCTAATAAAATACTGATACTAAAATAGCAAAATTATATAATTTCCTAGCTGCTATGGGACTAGAGACCCTCAATGAGTCTCTCACAGTAACATTTATTTTAGGGTGGTTTGTGGTTGGGTTTTCTTGTTTGTTTTTTTTGGTTGGTGCTTTGTGGATTTGTTTTGGTTTGGGTTTTGGTTTTGGATCTAAGGTGTCTCACTGGCCCATGAATGCCTCTTGCTGTGCTTCATGGACCTGTGAGAGACAGTTTATAATTTCTGGGGTAGGTAATCAGAAGTATATCTCTGACATATAATGTATAAAGAGGCTTGAATTCACTAATTTCTACCAGCTTATTCCACCAAGAATTTGCATGTAAGACAGGAAGCGAAGGTTCCTGTTTGCCAATACACTCTCCAGTACTTGATAATATCCAGCTTTCTATTTTTTGCCAACCTGATGCACACAAAATGAAACTGCATTTCTGTTTTAACTTGCAACCTCTGATTGATAATGATGCTGAGAAATTCTCCACAAATTTGATAGCCACAATGATTTCCCCATTTATGAGCTGCCTTTTCATATCCTTTGTTCATTCTTTAATTGGTTTTTTTTCCTTGTTAATTCTCAATAATATTTCTGTAGGTCCCAAAACAATGGTAGTTATTAGTACTAAATAGATGTGATCCATAAGAAATCAAAATAGTTAAGGTGATATTTTTGATATTGAATAGAAGTGCAGAAAGCCAAACCTTTCCCACCAAAGCCAAATAGAGAATAAAGACAACTAGCTGAACACTTTAGACCAAGGATAAGTATCCTTTTTCTGTAAAGGACCAGATGGCAAATATCTTAGGCTTTACAGGCCGTAAGATCTCTATTGCAGCTTCTCAACTCTTCTGTTGTAATGTGAAAGCAGTCACACAATATGTAAAAAAACTGGGCCTGACTGTGTTCTAATAAAACTTTATTTACAAGCACAGTAAGATGACCAGATTTGGCCCATGGGCTATATGGATTGTCAACACCTGATTTAGAAACACTAAGTTTTTGTTTTGCTTTGTTTCATTTTGTTGAATGTGAATTATGTACCTGTGTGGTCCAATTCCATATTCTGTTTTTTTCTCTAGAGTCATGCAGAATACTTGGGCTTATATTATCATAATTGAATTATGATCTCTTATTCCACATACATTTTACTTGGTAACATAAATAGAGTTCATCTAGCCATTAATCCCTTCCCTTCTGTCTAGTAGTACCCATGTAGTTTCACTGTTATGATTAAAACTTAATACTCCTTTTTAGTTCTAATATTTTGTAGTTTTTCCTGAAAGTCAAAAATTGGCATATTTAAATCAATGCAGAAATATTTACACATTTCAGAGGACATGAGTGTTGACTACAAGGTTAAAATTCTCATTTTTCATGACATAACAACTTGATGTTTATTATAGCCTTATTTTTTTCTATAATTACTTGTTATTATTCAATTATATTAAGCACTATAGTATATTTGCTTAGTGTTCCTGAGAGTAAGCTTTCTTCTGCATTTAAAGGCCCCAAATTTTATTAAAAACTTAAATCTAAACAGCTAAGATATATCTTTACATACTATTCATTTATTGATGAACAATATAAAAAACTAGGTTATCAACAATTCCAATTCTACATTACTGGGAATTTCCATTATTTTTTATATTGTAAATTATAAGGCATTATGAACTATCAAAAAGTCTCTGACTAAAAAAAAAGAAATCCATCCACATTTCTGTTTAGATTCCTAATTTTAAGTCACTTGTTTATGTCCCTCCTATTACAGTGTAAAACCTCAAGGCCAGGAGCTTTAATTGACAAGCAATCAAGGAAGTATTCCATTGAATTGGAAGTAATTGACTAAAACAGGTGATTTTCATGTACTTTCATGTACTGAAGTTAAATGATTCTATAAAAACAAATGAAAAACGAAACAGGAAGTCCTTACACAGATATCAAATTTGAGAATGTCCAGTTGGGTGAAACTGCTTGTATCCACAATCATTATTCAAAATATATGTGCTGATGAAGAAAGACACGTGCGATGTCTATTTGCTTACATTTCTCTTCTAAGAAAAAAAAAAGTAGAATAATGTCTTAACTCAGATGAATATTAGCTCTTGCATTTGTCACACAATAAAGGTACTAATGGACATGACATCTGGGCCTCGTCCCTTTGAAACTAAATAATGTTTCTGTACTAAAAGCTAAAATTGACCCACTTAAACCATGATACCGTGAATTTGTCCAAAATCTGTACTTCCTTAGCTCATACATACTTCATATGTTCATATATTTCATAACATAAGTACTCTTTACATCAAGCCAGTGTCCATGACACAAAAAATCAAGAGTGCCCAAAGCTCAGGGAATTAGACCTATTTTACCTAGAAAGAGAGGAAGAGGATTTCTGTTCTACTTTCTGCTCAGAAGATAACAATGTAGAAAAATATCCATTTTTGAGGCATTCATCTCATCCTCTTCATCAGAATGAGAGACATTTCAGCTAGACTAAATTAGACATTGCCCATTCTAACCTAGACACTCTGTCTCCTCCAATTCTCATATTAAATTCTCATAGCAAACAATAAAATAAATGATTTGGATGTTTTAATTGGCATTTAAACAATGAGGAGTTATTTTTGAACAAAATCATTTTTACCAAGTAATTTTAAAACTACAGGATACATCCATATCTTTGGCTTTCTCTGTTGTTTTTTCATGATTTCTTCTTTCCTCTAGACCAGGGGTCGAGGACTTTTCTGTAAAAGCCCAGGTAGAAAATATGTTAGGATTTGCAGTTATAGGTCACAATTACTCAACTCTGTGATTCTAGTGTGAAAGACATAGACAATACACAAACGGCAAGTGTGACCATGTGCCAAAAAAACTTGATTTAAGAACACTGGAATTTGAATTTCATATAATTTTCATTTTTCATGAATTTTTTTATTTTGTTTTTTTTAACATTTACAAATGTAAACACTATTTTTATTTCACAAGCTATACAAAATAGAGATGACAGGCCAGATCTGGCCCATGGGATGTGGTTTGCAAACCCCTGCTCTAGACTATCCACTCCATGTTATTTTAGCTGATTTCTGTTGCCATTCTCCATTCTAATCCTGAAGATAATAAATGCCTTCTTTTCTCTCTCTCTCTCTCTCTTACCTGTTGGCTGCTGTGGCAACAGTAGCCTCTACCATATTCCATTGTCTTAATCTCTTTCTGTCCCTGACTCTCTACAAATGCTAAAAAGGCTATTCATTCAGAAAATCAAAACTTTGGAGGGAAAGCCTAGCTTCCAAGCAGTATCTCCAGGAATACAAACCTCCAGGAAAAAAAGAGTGTTCCCTCTATGGTGCTTTCTGTTCCTTTGATTTACAACATCTCCTGCCACAGTAGAGTAGCAATACTTCAAAAAGAGTCAGCTGGATAGTGAACGCTTTCATATCTAACCTTGCACAGTCCACTTCATGTAGGTTATGCCAGCAAGATACATGGGAGAAGATAGGAACGCTGAGTCTGAAAATTATAGAGGATGGCAACTTTTACCTGGAGGGTATTTTAAAAAATCATAATCTGCTCTAAAATCACAAGCATTACCACTAAGATGTGATTAATTCAACACACAACATGTAAGGAAAAAAGAATGTGGGGCGTGTAATACTGACAAACTTATAACCATATGGGAAATATATGCAGCTCAACTCATCAATCTACAGAGGGGAGTGCACATAGAATAAAGTTTTCTCTTTCTTTTCCTTTCCCCCCCACTTATAACTCCTTTGTGGTAACGAAGCATGCACCTTATTGAGCAGAAACAGCAAGAATCAGGCAAACTATAAGAAGCTATATCCACTTCAGCATTTTGAAATAAGAAAAAGCTTTAGATATTAAATTTTTATTCAAATATTTTCTTGAATTACATACTAATTGATAAACAAGTTTTCTTATCTTCTTCCATTACCCATCTTACCCCATTTCTATTTGAATAATCTGTTTATCTTCTGTAATACTACACATCAAAGCTACAGTCTTTTATTTCTGTAAATATGAGCAGTAGACAGGGGGAGATTCTCTGTCGTTTCTTCTTATTCTTTCACAGGCAATTTTTGCATCTTCTTCTAAGTGGCGTGTGTGTGTGTATGTGTGTGTGTGTGTGTGTGTGTGTGCGCTGACTTCTTTTTTAAAGTTTGTAGCAAATGCCATGTTTTGTATTGTTTCATATTTGTGTATCCATCCAAATCTCTACATTCCCAACAGTTCACTGGTTGAAACGCTGATCTAACACTATGCATAAGGGGTGAAGTTGATAGGAGACATATATGATACACATCAGTTGTTTGATTCACCTAGCAACCATTCACCCTACTTCAGGCACCAGTTCCTGATCATCATTAAGAGATCTGCCCATTCAGCACTTTCTGTCTCTATCACCTCAGAAGGGACTCCAGGAGTAAAGTATGTGATTTAGGCCTAAGCCTACCACTGAATTCCATTCTCTTAATCACGGTCACTGTCACTAGCTGAGGAATGGGCATATGACCAAAGCTGTCCAATGAGAAGGAATCTCAAGACAAGACAAAACATCAAAAGAAACCAGACATTCCTCATATGATTTCTTGGTGCACTTGAAGCCAAATGTCCTGCTGGATTTTCCAGTTGAGTTAGACAGTAATTTCTGTTTGTCTGCTTAATTTGTCAATTCAAGTTGGCCCATTCCTACTTGCAACAAGTATTACCACCATGCTTTACACCTGTAATCTTTGGTTATGATCTTATGTTCATTTTCATATTATTTGATCAGGTAAGTGTATTTCAGAGTTCTACTAAGAGGGAAATATGCAGAAAGCCACTTGCTAGGGAAACTAGTCTGGCAGATATCAGTGGGTTGGGAGGGGCCAGACTCACACAGACAAACCAGAACACAGCTCCTGCAGTCTCAGTAGGACATGATGAACGTCTGGCCTTAGGGGAGAGAGGAGACATAACTGTTATTCCTCTAAGCTGAGAGAGAGATATCCAGGACATTGCCTGAGGATATATTGCAATACAAACCTAATCAAAGAATACAGAGGAGTCCTACTCATTTCCTTTGTGACCTTCCAGTGTCTTTCTTGTGGTTAACAAGCATTTATGGAGCACCCACTGAGGGCCAAAGTAGTATGTCTTACATTGGGAGCCATAGGAGTTACTTTTAAAATGTGTCTTCAGTTTCCACAATTGTATCATATCCTTTCTTCCCATTCAATATTTTCAGCTAATATTCAGAAGGCACAGAGAAATTGGAGAATTATTTCGAATTTTATCCTAAGATAATCATGAATCCTGACCCAGTTGCATAGTTTATAGGACACTTTTAGTTTCTTTACAGTTGCTAAATTATGAGTTTTCTGTTATTCAATTAGTTCTCACTGACTCCCAGAAGCCAGAGTTCAGAGCTGAAAGCATGGTCAAATTCATGAGATATTTACATATATTCATCACAGCACACCCTTTAAGATGACATTAATTAGAGTGAAATATCTGAATCTCACTGTTATGATTAGAGATACCACAATAACGTACAGTCTGCCACAAGGGTGGAGATATCTATAGAAAGATAATGTTCTGACCACTTAGAGGAGGCAATGGTAGTCTCCTGAGAAGAGCATTAAAAAAACTGATGACTTTTTGTTTTTCTGAGGCTACAAAAGGGTCATCATCCTTCTTATTAATATTAACTTCAGTGCTCCTTTGTGGTGCTCAGTGAGAGCCCATTGTCTGAGTGTCTGAAAAAGATGGAACAAAATAATGATCATTCCTGTCTATACTTGTTTAACTTCCTTATGAACTCTCAGAATTACTGATAACTGGAAGATACTCTTTTAAAAAATGACTCCAGAATATCTTCTGTTTTGCTGCAGAATCATTATTAGGTAGTAACAGCACAGAACTTCACTGTGTTCTTAAACTTTTCATAGAAAAGGACGATACTCCTATTATTCTTATTGTTTTTTCATATAGGTGAAGAAACTAATGGTCAGAGGAGTTAAGCAACCTGCCTAAACTCAAAGAGCTAGTAGGTGGCAGAGCTAGGAATTACCCAAACAAATCAATTTTCAAGTCCAATCTCTGCCAATGTGTGGAATTAGCACATGGGTTGAGTCCCAGATGGAGCTTTTGTTAATTACTGCTCCCAGTCCCTCTGTCTTGGTTCACTCTCCCAGCAGTGGTTAGACTGGAACCTGTGTGAAGTGTGAAGGCAGGGGCTGTTTCTTAGTCATTTTTTTTACTCGCCACTGACACATACTGGGGGACCATGGGGAAAAGAATATTGGCAATGAGAGAAACATTACTATATGGCAAGCAGGCTACCTCATTTATTCTTTACAACCACCTTATAGAGTAGGTGCCAGTATTTCCTTGGAAAAACAGATGATCAAAGAGGCTAATCTGCTTGCCCATGGTCATAAAGCCTATGTATGGTAGAGATGGTTTGAGCCCAGAATGGTAAGGCTCCAAAGTCAAGGTCTTCTACTCCAGCATGTTGGATATATGCTCTAGCAAATGCATTTTTGAATGAGTCTATTACCAAAAGACTCTGACTTGTACCACATGAATCACATGGCTTCCCAAAGTCTGATTTCTTTAGCTCTAAGTTTGTTAGATCTTTACCTTTCTCTAGGGAGGGAGGAGAGTGTGTGATATGTAGGCATGTACACACACACACACACACACAATTTGTTTGCTCATTTACACTGTATTGCATTCCAAATATAATTCTAATTAGAGGTTAAAATTAGATTATGTATCTAGAGGATGCCTGGTGCTCTTCTTAGTCTTCAAAATACCTTTACTTAAAATGTTGACAAACCATCAAACAAAGAGGCCTTCACTGATTGGGATCTTTTAAAATTCAAAGTTTTTGTCTGATGTGCGGAAAAGAGGTTGAATAATGCTGCATCAGCTGAAATGTGAGGAGACGCTAAAGTTAACCCCTGCTAGCTTCAAATTACACACAATGTTAGGCATATTCCTGTTGAAAATTAAATATTGAAAGAAATTGTGGCATTTGGTTTATTAACTGTATGATGAGTTATTATAATAAAACAGAGGAATAACGATGATCCACGTTAACATTTATGAATTCCCTCCATTCTAGATATGTGTTTCCTCTTCCTCACCATTCTCCAAAATCAGTAGTAGCATGCTTATTGTACAATGAAGAAGCTGAGGTTCCTAGTGGTGAAGTAACCTGCCCAAGCTGACAGAGCTAGTAAGGGTAAGAGCAGGTAATATGAGCCCAGGTCAGTTTGTGTGCAAAGTCCATTCTTCCTTCATTATCCTTCACTGGATACCACATTTTGGTGCAGGAGGCAAAAATACTTTCTTCTTTCCTCTCAGAAAAATAAAACAAAATCAAAACAGAAGGAGTAGAGTGGATGGATAGATTCTAACTAAAGAATCTAATTAGAGAATAGGCCAAAGAGAGCAGAAAGAAGGACATTTGTGGAATATACCAATATTTATAAAGCAAATGTATTTCACACAGCTTCCAAAGCCCTGCCATTTCAGGTTTAGCTTAACTTCTTAAAAGTACATATAGAAATGTTAACCTTGCAAAAGACAGGAAATTTTCCCTAAACTAAAGTCTCTGTTGTAAGATAAAGAATTGCAGGGCCGGCCCCATGGCTCACTTGGGAGAGTGTGGTGCTAGTAGTGCCAGGGCCACAGATTCAGATCCTATATAGGGATGGTTGGTGTGCTCACTGGCTGAGCATGGTGCAGACCACACCATGCTGAGGATTGCAATCCCCTTACCAGTCAAAAAAAAAAGAATTGTAGCACAGCAAGCAAGGTTGCCGGCTCAAGGACAGACAGGTAACTTGATTGATATGTAAAAAATGCTGGGGAAATTGCTGTAGAGAAAAACACTGTTTGCTAAGATCAAGCTTTTGTTGGTGGATCAACTCAACCTTTTGCAAATTGCATTATGGAATGTCACTTTGCTTTTTTCACTGACGTTACCAGTCTCTATTGCTAAACCCCACCTATGTTCTTTTTCTGTAACTTCCTGGTCTGGAGAATAAATGCAGGGCAAGAACCTCAATTCATGGTTAATTTCCAATGGAAGGAATGCCTTGCTCTTGAGGATTCTGGGAAATTAACCCCTTCGGGGTCTCTCACTCCTTGGAAGATGGGCTTTGAGTAATCCTTTTTGTGGCTCTGTCACACAGGGGAAGAGAGGTGACAAATCTGTGTGAGGCAAAGCAACAGACATTGTCCACAGAGAAGTGGTTACTAAAAAAATAAAAATAATCTCTAGGAAAAAGGAAAATCTCTTGGGCTAAACAAGGGAAATTTAATGATGATACAAGGCGGTAAGGAAAGAAAAGATGGAATGGACTTTTCTCTATTACATGAAAAATAGAAACTTAGTGAAAACCCAGGAAAATGAATTTTAGAGATGTAAGCAACTAAATACTAGCAAATCAAAAAATACTAATAAATTAACTAACAGATAGCAAGTCAATACTGAAAATCCACAATGTACAAAATGTGTCATCGGACATTGAGACTTGGGTATAAATAAAGTAGCTGCCTTCTGAAACTGTTGAAAACAGAGCTAAAAAAATTAAAAATCAGGACTAAATTATCCACCAGTTTATAAATAGTATAATAATAATAATATAAAATGACATTTATTGAGCACTTTCTGTGTGTATGACATATACTAAGAGCTTTATATTTATTAGTGCATTTAACTATCACTCTAATGAAAAGGAGGAGGTAATGGAATTTTTGCAGTTTTATACATGGAGACTTACCCAAGGTTACAGAGTTAGTAGTAGGTGGTACAGCTGTGATTGGAACCCAATTACACATTCGCTACCATCACCATGTATTATTTTCTGTACTCTTTATACATACATACATACATACATACATATATATATATATTTATATACACAGTAGTATTTACCTTTAAGATATATTTTAAATTTTAAAAAACATTTCCATGTCCTATCTTTGGGTCATTGTTTAATAATGATGATCCCACTTCACACAAAACACTCTACTTTTTCCTGCTTGTACATATTGGGTTTCCTTACACACAAAATGCTTTCTAGTAGTAGAAATATTTTTCTCAAAAAAAGTCTGAAAATGAATGGAATAGGAAATTTTTAGAGTTGCTTACTCATATGAAGGGTGATTTATACACTTCATAAATTCTACCATAAAAGCATAATAGAAAATGTATTTTCATTTAAAATGCTAAGTCTTTGATCTATGATCTAAATCACATTAATTCAAACTCTGCCAATTTGAAATTCATCGACTTATAGAATTTTAGAGATGAGCAAATTAGGAGGATAAGTAGAAGTTCAGTGGGAATATTTATCCTCCTTAGGAAAACACATTTGGGGCACTTAAAAAAAAAAATCTCGTAGCTGTTTATAAACACTATGCCAATCTCAAATGATTTTTACATCATTATTAAAAGTAGTCTACTGGCATCTCTTCTTCACAATATATTGGGGTCTCATGTGTACCCAAGAATGATAAACATGTATTTTATCATTAGTATACTTTAGCTTAGACTTTTTGTCTCCATAGATTTGTCTTAAACTAGTGAGTCTGAGATGTATTTTAAATAATTTAAAATAAGAAGCTTAATTAAAAATCAAAGCACACAAGACTATATAAGCCCTATGAAGCTCATTTGCAAGTTGTAACAAATACGTTAGTCCTAAGTAATGTCAGAAATCTTCTCTTGGACTTCTTGGGACAATGTTTCTCATACTGGGTTTTTTTTTTTTTTTTTCCAGCAAATAAATATTTATGCTTTTAAAAAATAATCTGTGTCAATACGAAGTTTGGGAAATATGAGGTTAAAAGAAGTCAAACAACATTCTTTCTTGTAGGAGTCCTCAGAAGATCTAAATGTTAATATATGTAGTAAATCTCCAAGAAGTAGATTTTGTAGGCTGTGTTTCCCCACCTTAAATGTTTTGGGGTGAGCCCAGCCTAGTGCATGCTGATCAGAGAGATGCCCAGCCAGAGGGGCCCAGGATCCATGGAGACCATGTGCCCTGTGGTGCCAGCATGCAACCCAGCAGGTAGGCCTCACCACCGCCCCCTGACTCCATCCCCAGCCTGGCCAAGTGCACGCTGATCACAGAGGTGCCAAGCAGGAGAGGCCCAAGATCCACGGAGACCACGTGTGCTGTGGTGCCAGCACGCAACCCAGCAACTAGGCCTCACCACTGCTCCCTGACTCCATCCTCAGCCTGGCTGAATGCACGCCAATCAGAGAGGTGCCCAGCCAGAGGGGCCCAGGATCCGTGGAGACCACACGCCCTGCAGTGACAGTATGCGACCCAGCAGGTAGGCCTCACCGCTGCCACCTGATTCCATCCCCAGCCTAGTCGAGGGCATGCTGACCAGAGAGGCATCTCCCAGGAGAGGCTCAAGACCTGAGGCGATCATGCACCCGAGGCACCAGTGGGCAACCTAGCACATACTGAGGCAGCTGTGCCAAATTGGCACCCCCTGCAGCATCCTAGCCAGACAATAGGGTTGAACCAGTCGACTGTAAAATCCCCTGCCACAATGACTAAATATCAAAGGAAAGATACCAGAAATATGAAAAATCAAGAAAGTACACCACCAAAGGGTAATAACTCTCAAGCTCTAGATCCTATAGAACAAGAAGCCCTTGAAATGTCTGACAAGGAATTTTGAGTGATAATTCTAAGGAAACTAAATGAGATACAAGAAAACTCAGCTAGACAACATGATGAAATGAGGAAAAGTATACAGGACCTGAAAGAAGAAATGTAGAAGGAAATCAATGCCCTGAAAAAGAATGTAGCAGAGCTTTTCTTCATTCTACAAGCTGAAGAATTCATTCAATGAAACAAAAACACAACAGAGAGTTTAACCAGCAGGCTTGCAGAAGCAGAAGAGCGAACTTCTGACCTCTAAGATGGGCTGTTTGAAATAACACAGGCAGATTAAAAAAAAAAGAAAAAAGAATTTAAAAAATTGAAGAAAATCTGAGAGAGATATTAGACGACCTTAAGCACTCAAATATCTGAGTCATGGGTATTCCAGAAGGGGAGGAAAAGTAGCTTGCATTGAAAACATATTCAACAAAATAGTAGCAGAAAACTTCCCAGGTATAGGAAAAGACACAGATGTTCAGATTCAGGAAGCTCAAAGATCCCCAACTGTATTCAACCCAAAAAGGTCTTCTTCAAGACATGTTACACTCAAATTGGCAAAACTCAAAGACAAAGAGACAATCTTAAAAGCTGCAAGAGAGAAGCATCAAATCACTTATAAGGCACTCCCAATCAGGCTAACATCAGACTTTTCATCACAAACCCTAAAAGCCAGAATGGAATGGGATGATATATTCAAAATACTAAAAGACGGAGATTGCCAGCCAAGAATACTCTACCCCACAAGGCTATTCTTCTGAAATGAAGGAAAAATAGTATATTTCTCAGACAAACAAAAACTGTGGGAGTTCACTACCACATGACCACTGTTACAAGAAATTCTCAAGGGAGTACTGAGTTTGGTACCTTAAAAATAACTACCACTGCCAAAAAAACTCAAGAAAAATCAAAATCCACTAGTAAAAGAAAACTGCCAACATGAAGATAAAAAAAAGTATATCTACAAGCTAAGGAACCAACAAATACAGAAGACAAACAGTAAATCAGAGAGAAAGGAACAAAAGACACTTAAGACATCCAAACAAAAATCAATAAAATGCTAGGACTAAATCAACATTTTTCAATAACAACTCTTAATGTAAAAGGATTAAATTCCCCAATCAAAAGACACAGACTGGCTGACTGGATTAAAAAGAAGGACCCAACTATATGGTGCCTTCAAGAGACCCACCTCACCTATAAAGACTCACATAGACTAAGAGTGAAAGGATGGAAAAAGACTTACCATGCAAACAGAAATGAAAAACGATCTGGAGTAGCTATTCTTCTATCTGATAAAATAGACTTTAAACTAAAAACCATAAAAAGAGATAATGAGAGCCACTACATAATGATAAAAGGATTGACCCATCAAGAAGACATAACCATCATAAATACATATGCACCCAATGTCGGAGCAGCCAGATTTATAAAGCAAACACTATTAGACCTAAAGAAGGAAATAGACACTAATACTATAATAGCAGGGGACCCGAACACACCACTATCAATATTGGACAGATCATCTAGGCAAAGAATCAGCAGAGAAACACAAGATCTAAACAACACTCTAGACCAATTGGACTTGGCAGATATCTACAGAACATGCCATCCAACAACCCCAGAATATTCATTCTTCTAATTAACATATGGGTCATTCTCCAGGATAGATCACATCTTGGGTCACAAATCAAATCTCAACAAATTAAAAAAAATTGGAATTATCCCATGTATTTTTTCAGACCACAATGGATTAAAATTAGAAATCAATAACAAACGAAATTCTGGAAACTATACAAACACATGGAAATTAAAGAGCATTCTACTTAATGACATATGGGTCCAAGAAAAAAATCAAACAGGGAATCAAAAAATTTATTGAAACTAATGAAAACAGTGATACATCATTCCAAAACCCATGGGATACTGCAAAAGCAGTACTAAGGGGGAAATTTATCACATTAAATGCTTATTTCAGAAGAATGGAAAGATGGCAAGTGAACAACCTAATACTTCACCTTAATGAACTAGAAAAACAAGAACAATCCAAACCCAAAGTTAGCCGACGGAAAGAAATCATTAAGATCAGAGCAGAACTTAGTGAAATTGAAACCCCAAAAATGATAGAAAAGATCAATGAATCAAAAAGTCGGTTTTTTAAAAAGATAAATAAAATTGACAAACCATTAGCATGCATAACTAAAAAAAGAAGAGAGAAGACCCGAAAAACAAAAATTAGAAATGAAAAAGGTGATATTATAACTGATACATCTGAAATACCAGGAATCATTTGAGACTACTATAAACAGCTCTATGCCAACAAATTTGAAAATTTGGAGGAAATGGATAAATTTCTGGACATACACAAACTACCAAAACTGAGCCAAGAAGATGTAGAAAATCTGAACAGACTAATAACAATAAAAGAGATTGAAGCTGTTTTCAGAAGGCTCCCAAGAAAGAAAAGCCCAGGACCAGATGGATTCACAACAGAATTCTACCAAACATTCAAAGAGGAATTGACACCAATTCTCTACAAACTATTCCAAAAGATTGAAACAGGGGCAATTCTCCCAAACTCATTCTACGAAGCAAACATCACCCTGATACCAAAACCAGGTAAAGATACAACTAAAAAAGAAAACTACAGGCGAATATCCTTTATGAATGTAGATGCAAAAATCCTCAATAAAATACTAGCTAACAGACCACAGCAACACATATGCAAAATTATACACCATGATCAAGTGGTATTCATCCCAGGGATGCCAGGTTGGTTCAAAATATGCAAATCAATAAATGTGATACACCATATCAATAACATCAAACACAATGACCATATGATCATCTCTATCGATGCTGAAAAAGCAATTGATAAAATTCAACACTCATTCATGATAAAGACTCTCTATAAGTTATGTATAGATAGACAGTATCTCAACATAATTAAAGCCATACATAATAAACCCACTGCCAATATCATCTTGAGTGGGGAAAAGCTGAAAGCTTTTCCTTTAAGAACAGGAACTAGACAAGGATGCCCACTCTCACCACTCCTATTCAACATAGTGTTGGAAGTGCTAGCCAGCACAAACAGAGAAGAGAAGGAAATAAAGGGCATCCAGATTGGAAAAGATGAATTTAAGCTGTCCCTGTTAACAGATGACATGATCCTATATATCGAACAGCCTAAAGCCTCTACAAAAGAAACTGTTGGAGTTGATAAATGATTTCAGCAAAGTTGCAGGATACAAAATCAACACACAAAAATCAGTAGCACTTCTATTCTCCAATAGTGAACATGCAGAAAGAGAAATCAAGAAAGCTTGCCCATTTACAATAGCCACCAAAAAAAATAAAATACTGAGGAATAGAGTTAACCAAGGAGGTGAAAAATCTCTATAATGAGAACTACAAAGCACTGCTGAGAGAAATTAGAGAGGATACAAGAAGATGGAAAAATATCCCATGCTCTTGGATTGGAAGAATCAACAATGTGAAAATGTCCATACTACCCAAAGTGATATACAAATTCAATGCAATCCCCATCAAAATTCCAAAGACATTTTTCTCAGAAATGGAAAAAACTATCCAGACATTTATATGGAATAACAAAAGACCATGCATAGCCAAAGCAATTCTGAGCAAAAAAAATAAAACTGGGGGCATTACACAACCTGACTTTAAACTATACTACAAAGCTATAATAACCAAAACAGCATAATGCTGGCATAAAAACAGACACACTGATCAATGGAATAGAATAGAGAATCCAGAAATCAACCCACACACCTACAGCCATCTGATCTTTGATAAAGGCACCAAGCCTATACACTGGGGAAGAGACTGCCTCTTCAGGAAATGGTGCTGGGATAACTGGATATCCATATGCAGGAGAATGAAACTAGACCTATACCTCTCACCATATATTAAAATCAACTCAAAGTGGATTAAAGAATTAAATATACACCCTGAAACAATAAAACTTCTTAAAGAAAACATAGGAGAAACACTTCAGGAAGTAGGACTGGGCACAGATTTCATGAATACAACCCCAAAAGCACCAGCAACCAAAGGAAAAATAAACAAATGGGATTATATCAAACTAAAAAGCTTCTGCACGGCAAAAGGAACAATTAAAAGAGTGAAAAGACAATCAACAGAGTGGGAGAAAATATTTGCAAAATATACATCAGACAAAGGATTAATATCCAGAATATACAAGGAACTGAAACAACTTTACAAGAAAAAAACCAGTAACCCAATTAAAAAATGAGCAAAAGAGCTAAATAGGCATTTCTCTAAGGAAGATATACGAATGGCCAACAGACACATGAAAAAATGCTCAACATCAGTCAGCATTCGGAAAATGCAAATCAAAGCCACTCTGAGATACCATCTCACCCCAGTTAGGATGGCTAATATCCAAAAGACTGTGAAAGATAAATGCTGGCGAGGTTGCAGAGAAAAAGGAACTCTCAAACATTGTTGGTGGGACTGCAAAATGGTGCAGCCTCTATGGTAAATGGTATGGAGGTTCCTCAAACAATTGCAGATAGATCTACCATACGACCCAGCTATCCCACTGTTGGGAATATACCCAGAGGAATGGAAATCATCAAGTCGAAGGTATACCTGTTCCCCAATGTTCATTGCAGCACTCTTTACAATAGCCAAGAGTTGGAACCAGCCCAAATGTCCATCATCAGATGAATGGATACGGAAAATGTGGTACAAGTACACAATGGAATACTACTCAGCTATAAAAACAAATGAAATACTGCCATTTGCAACAACATGGATGGACCTTGAGAGAATTATATTAAGTGAAACGAGTCAGGCACAGAAAGAGAAATACCACATGTTCTCACTTATTGGTGGGAGCTAAAAATTAATATATAAATTCACACACACACACACACACACACACACACACACACACACACACAAACCGGGGGGGGGGGGAAGAAGATATAACAACCACAACTACTTGAAGATGATACAACAAGCAAACAGAAAGGACATTGTTGGGGGGAAGGGGGGCAGGGAGAAGGGAGGGAGGTTTTGGTGATGGGGAGCAATAATCAGCCACATTGTATATTGACAAAATAAAATTAAATTAAAAAAATGTTTTGGAGCATATCTATTAGTATATTCATTCTGAAATTGTTTTTCACAAAGCACCATTTTAGAAAAGATTCTTCTAGGTGTATCATGATTTGAGACAGAATCCTGTCCTGTCCACAGTTCTCTTTTTATTTTCACTTCTCCCAACTTTCTTGAGAAGCAGGTGTTTCCCCGGCAAATCAGAGTTGCTTATGATAATTCCATCCCCCAAATAGCCAATCTGAAGTTTGCCATTGGAATTCACTGATTTTGCCAGAAAAGGTAATTAATTACAACATCTGATAGGGTTTTGAAAACCTTTGGAATGCCTCTTTCTAGATTGTGGAACTCCATAGGTACCTCTAGATGAAGATTTTAATGCTACATTATTTTTAGCATTTCACCACCTGCCTCCAAGGCCCTCCAAGATATCTGCTTGCCTAAGTGTCCATTCCAAAAGACCGTTCTGTCAATTGCATTCTGTTCATGTCCTCATTCACTCATTAAAAACATTCATCCATGCCCACAATTTGCCAAACACTGAATTAGAATGTAATGATATAAGGATAAATATGACAGACACAGTTGTTTACACTCAAGGGTGTCATCCTTGACAGACAAGATGAGGCACTTAAATCCAGTGAAATTGATTCAGTGCTGGTGGCAGCATGGATGCAAATAGAAGGGGCATCTAACTCAGTCTAGGTGATTCAGGGAAGGCTTCCTAGTTAGAATGACCTCCAAAATGGAACGTAAGATGAACACCTCAGTAGGCATTTCTTAGTCAAGGGAAGGGTGTACATTCTAGGGAGAGAGGAATGATGGGGAAGGAGTGTTTCAGGCACGTGACAGGAAATAACATAAGCAGAGATAGGAGAAAACATGCCCTGTTTGAAGAATTGAAAGTCATTCTCTAGATGGTGTTTAGATCAGGAAGGGAAATAAAGAGATGTGTCTGGAGAGGTAAAGAGGGCTACATTGTGAGCCAAATTGTTTTGATACTACTTCTGTCCTTTTCTCCCTAAACACCAGCACATTGTAATTATTGTGCCTATTATTCCTTATTGTTTTCCCTCCCTAAAATGCTTTGCCTAAATTCTATCCCTCTTTTAGGACTCAGGAAAAAATCACCAATCTCACTGTGATCTTGCATTTCACTAAACTACCTTAAGAGTTTCTATCAGGGCCGAGCCCATGGCGCACTCGGGAGAGTGCGGTGCTGGGAGTGCAGCGACGCTCCCGCCGCGGGTTCGGATCCTATATAGGAATGGCCGGTGCACTCACTGGCTGAGTGCCAGTCACGAAAAAGACAAAAAAAAAAAAAAAAGAGTTTCTATCATCTCCACGCCAACAGTCCCTGGCAACTTGAACATAGAAAGATAAATAGCAGTACATGCTTCCTCTTTCCAGCCAAGCTAGGAGGTCTGACGGTCAGGGTTGCACTGCAGAATCCTGAACATAAAAGGGAAAGCCACCCAAAAAGAGTTGTAAACATCCTATACAAAATGACTAAAAATAACAGAGGAGGCTGACATATTTTAAGAAAATTTTATATTTTATACACAACCAAACATTTTAAAAATGTCTTCTGGTTCTAGGAATTTATCTAAAGAAAATAGTAGAAACAGTGCACAACGGTGCCTAAGGATGTTCATTAAAGTCTGCTTATAGAAGCAAAACTGTTGGAAGCAATTTGAAGATCCTTCAAAGAGAGATCAGTGTTAAAAAATGATGGCTTATTTGCACAAAGGAGTACCATGCAGCCATTAAAAATAATGATGTACATCTAAACAGGATGAGATAAAAGGTGTTGAAGACATATTGTTAAATGACAGGAGCAGGTTGCCAGCAAGCTGTTATGGTATGATCTCAATTATGTAAAATTTTATAAATACCTACTCACAGAAAGATGTTAAAAATAATAGTCACTAAAAAGATAACAATGGTTAATTCAGGGTGGGAGATTGGTGATTTCTATTTTCTTTTCTATATTCTGCTGTACTGATTTATTTTAAATAATGTGCATAGTTTTATGTAAAGAAAAATTTTAAAATATAGTTCAATTTCTATTTTAAAAGAAGAAAATTTCATTTTCAATGGACAGAATAGACTAGTTGGTTTTTGGCTTGCACCTCACTAGGCAAGCAGTTTTCAAACATTTTTCTCCTTGTATATTTTCAATAATTGCCATGCTTGGAACCTCCGCAAACATGAGATAGGGTGTGGGTTCTGGGCCACTCCAGGATGGAGCTGGTTCTACCTTTCTCTCTTCAACTTATCTTGGACATGGACTGCTTTATTAGACTATTGGTCTGACATACCCACAGGGAATTAAAGTCTTTCACAAGATATCTGGGTCTTCTGATTTGAAGACATTGGTGAGAAAATAGTTGCAGATTTTGACTAGTACTGAAGAGTACAGTGAGCTGATTTTTTTCCCCCTTCAGGAAACAAGAGCTTAAACCTCATGAGAATTTGGTTTCAACGGTGCTTTAATAATGTTTCCTCATACTGATGAAAAGATTTTATACCTCAAACCTCTGCCTTTGACGAATGCAGACCCAAAAAGAATAAATGAATATAACCCATTGTCTATTTATATACCCATTTATATCTGGCTGACAGCCTTGGTCTGTGTGCTTAATTTTCTGCACTGAGAAAACATCCTCTATCTGCCAGAAAATCCATGATCTTCATCAATAGATAGGGTCTTTAAAGAGGTGATTCACTTAAAATGAAAACATTAGAATGAGCTCTGACCTAATATGATTGGAGTCCTTGTAAGAAGGAGAAATATGGATACAAAAAAAAGACAGCAGAGATGCGTGAGCATAGAGGAATGACCATATGAAGATACAGCAAGCCAGTGACCATCTGCAAGTCAAGGTGAAGTCTCAGAGGAAACCAAATCTGCCAGTACCTTGATCTTGAACTTTCAGCCTACAGAACTGTGAGAAAATTAATTCCCGTTGTGTAAGCCACCCAATCTGTGGCATTTTGTTATGGCAGCCTGAGCAGACTAATACAGTGATGCAAAGCTGATTCCTCCATTAACACTGAAAGCTGAGCTGAGGGAGAATAAATAAGAATGTCAAAGACATTGCTTCAAGCTTCTTTTTCAAGCACTCAATTTTTATTCCTCCACTATGGATTAGGGATAAATTTGCCTCTTGGTACTTCATATAAGTGAAAAAGAAGTGGGAATTGGATTCATAATGCTCTTATTATTTCTGTCCTAGTGAAAAGAATTAAAACAAGGCAGAACCCCTCTTGGTCATAGATGTTCTTCACCGAATATTTAGAAAACTTTGAAGGATGAAAGAAAAAGACAGATTCCTGATAATGTAATATACAGCAATCCGGGGCTGAATTTAATTGTGGAATAAATATATTTATTCACCAAAAGTGAAAGAAGCAGAAGCCCTTATTTCCATCCTATAGCTGGAATTGTCTCTGGTTGCTCCAGATATGTCTCAGCCATGGGTTGTGGGCTGTAAACAAGGTTCTTCTGAGACTGGTCCAGAGTCACTGAATGGACCATCTAGTTCTAAGACTTTGAGCTGTTCCAATAATTGAAAATTATCACATTTGGATTAAAGGATTGGAAATAGTAATGATAAGATTGGATATACCTTAGGCAAATGTTTTGATTGGATATAATGTATATGTGCAAACTTTAGACAGGCCTCTGATCTTTGGTATTCCGAAAAAGCCATCCCAAACGAATCAAGATATCAAGCAGACTACACTGGTAAACAAGGATTTCTCAAGTTCACAAAAAAACACTAATCATAAAAGAAAATTTTGATAAATTGGAATTCAATAAAATTGAATTTCTTTTCATCAAGGCATCATTTAAAAAGTGAAAAGGCAAGTCACAGAGAGATATTCTCAATTCCATCTGGAATATAAGAAAAAAAAATAATAAAAAAACCCAATTTATCAAATAACCAACTTAAAAAATCGTCAAGAGACTTGAACAATTATTTTAGAAAGAAAAGAGAAAGAGGGAGGGAGGTGGGTGGGGAGAGAGGGAAAGGGGGTGAGAGAGAGAGAGAGGAGAGAGAGAGAGAGAGAGAGAGAGAGAGAGAGAGAGAGAGAGAGAGAGAGAGAGAGAGAGAGAGAGAAAACATTGAGAGATTATCCAAATAGCCAGGAAGAAAAGGGAAGATTGTTCACCATTGTTAGACATAGGAGAAAACCAAATCAAAACCACATCTGGGTACTACTATACCCTTCCCTTTTCAGTACGTCTAAATTTAAAAACTGACACTATCAAGGGCTGACAAGAATGTGAAGCAACTGGAACTCTAAGACAATGCTTATGGATGACTGTCACAGAAAAAAATGTCCTGCAAAAGAAGCCAGATACAAAAGAGTACATCCTGAGCAATTCCATTTATATGAAGTTAAGACTAAGCAAAACTAGTCTGTGGTGACTGAAGTCAGTATAGTGGTTAATTTGGGGCATAAGGCAGAGGACACAGAGAGGAAAGAGAAAAAAAAAAATTTCTAGTGTGATGGAAATGTTCTCTCTTGAACATGGGCGTATGCTTATGAAATATCCATTGAGCTGTGCACCTAAGGTTTTTGCACTTTACTATGAGTGTGGTATGCCTCGGTCAACAATTTTTATGTACAGATAATTTGACAGAACTTAACACATCATAGAGCAATCCTGAGCAACGTTTCTCTTTATCATCATTTACAAATCATCAGGTATTGACTTGACACATTGTATTACTATATTCCAGAGTTAGGTGGTAGTGAATTCACTATTTAAATATTTACATGATATGTCTTTTGTCTGTGACTAGATTATACACTGCTTGAAGGCAAGCAGCATTTTATATGTCTGTCTTTTTGGAGCACTTACTGTAAGCTACACACCACGTGCTGATTACTGAATAAATGTTATTTCCTTTCATTCTCAACCACTCAGGAAGTTGGTATCACTATCCCATTTTTACAAATAAGCCTAAAGTCAATCAGCTAGTCAGCAGAGGTGCAAGGTTCCAGCCCTGGTTTTTCTATTTGCAAGGCAGTACTTTTCAGCAATGCTAAACTATCATATACTATAATATATTCTACACTACAGTATAATATACTATATATACACCATACTACAGTATAACAGACTATATATAATACTATACGTAATAGGATATATAATAGTCTATTATACTATAGTATATATTATATATAATAAGATATATTATTATAGTAAAGTATAGCATATATAGTATGTATTACTATACTATACATACTATATACACTACAGTATACTATAATATATTCTATACTATAGTACTATAGTATAGAATATATTATAGTATACTGTAGTACTATAGGAAGTATCTTCCATTGTTATTATATAATGTTTTGTCATCTCTACTAGATTTTAAGCTGCAAAAGGGTCAAGACTGCATTTTCTATTTCTGTTTTATTGCCTGACTTTCACTGAATAAGGAATTAAATGCAATGAGACCCAAATCAACGATGTGGGTAATGATAGTAAACTGGCATCCAGGGGCAGCAGCATGGACGGCAACTGCGGTAATGGGAGCTTCTGGATGCATTTCAAAATTATAGTTCATGAACAAAATCAAAGGCAGATATTCTGCAAATATATGACAAGGCCATTATCAATGACAAGAGCAGCAAGCTTAGGCAGAACAAAAATGTGCTCGGCAGTGGCACAAACAGAGAATTCTCAATTTCCCCAAAGGTCTCACAGATTAAAAAGCATTGAGGTATGTGAATCTCTAAGAAACAAACATGGTATAGAGGGAGGTAAATGGAAAACAACCCTGTACTTCTAAGCGGGTGGTTTTAAAACTTTCTGCCTCATGCTTCTTATGTTGACTGGAAACTAGTACTTTCAATTTTTAATTTATTCATCTTTCCCAAGAACTCTTACTTGAAAATATCCCCTTTAACTCTCCATGAATGCTCAAAAATTGCCTGTCATTTTCCTATAGTTCTCTGTATTTTAGGACCAGTTTTAGCTGAAATGGTGGCACAGGCAGGTTTTGCCTCTAGCTCCCTTCCACTTCTCCTTTTATCTTACCTCCCCCAGATGTTCGCACCCACCATCCCCCACAGCCCCCAATTCTCTCCCTGGTGATACTTGCTGATAACAGTGCTGTTAGGGGCTATGCATTCTGGGGGGATTTGCATTTTAATAGGTTACTCTCCCACCTACAGGCCCCTGCACTAGATCACTTGTGAGCAGTCAGATAATATTTAGCCTGCCCATATTTAAAAGACAAGCAAAAACTACAAAAAAACTGAGGCAACATGTACAAATAAAAATACACTGAAAAAAACTTGCCAGGTTGTTCCAAAAAAATCAAAGAATTGGCAACACTAGGCTTGCACTCTCAAATGCAATAATCAGCTGGAACTGTGCAGAGGCTTGTTTGCTCTAGAGGATCATGGGGTCTCCCAGTTACCACAATCTCCACTATTCCTTATTGAATCCCTGACACAGAAGAGTAGTCAGTTGCCATTTATCAGCATTAGAGCTTTTGTTTTACTCACAGTACAGAAATATTTCTGTGCCCATATGTCTATCCAAAGTAAAAAAATAAAAGGTAGACCAAGAAGGCCTATTTATTTTTCTTACACCAAGTGTGCTTCACTCAATTACATACCTTCATTGAACCACGCAGACACCAAGTTTTGGGTCCAGCTGTAGCCCACTGTGATAGACTTCAAGTGTAATAACAGGAGGTGGAAACA
Source organism: Cynocephalus volans (assembly GCF_027409185.1). Classification (NCBI taxonomy): domain Eukaryota; kingdom Metazoa; phylum Chordata; class Mammalia; order Dermoptera; family Cynocephalidae; genus Cynocephalus; species Cynocephalus volans. Next base: position 147,980,076 of record NC_084461.1, on the reverse strand, counting down.
TTCCTTTTGTCTAGCACTCAATTATTCATTCATTCATTCAGTTATTACATATGTATTGAGAATCTGCCATGTGTCAGACACTAATAAATAACAGAAATAATGATGCTGATGATGATATTGGATGTATTAATTCATTTTCTGCCACTTATAACAGAATACCTGGAACTGGGTAATTTATAAGAAAAATAATTTTTTATAGTTTTAGAGGCTCATAAGTCCCAGGTTGAGAAATACATCTGATGAGTGCCTTCTTCTTGGTGAGGACTCTGCAGAGACTCAAGGTGGCAAAGAGTAAGAGCACATTCATATGATCTCCTTATAAAGCCACCAGTTCACACATGTAATAACCCATTTATCCACTAATCCATTAATCTGTGTATAGATTAATCCTTTCCTAAGGGCAGAGCCCTCGCAATCCAATCACCTCCCTTACGCCCCACCTGTCAATACTGCCACACTGGGGATCAAGCTCCCACATGAACTCTGGAGGGGACAAAATTTCAGACCACAGTAATGGGGATGGTAAATATAGTAATTAATATTTATGAAAGGCCATGTATTATTGTGAATGCTTTCATTGAATCCTCATAACAATCCTGTAAGTGAATTCCATTATTATTTTCATTTCACAGATGAAAAAACAGAGGTTCAGAGAGGCAAAGTAATTTGCCCAAGATCTGCTAAGAAGTGATCTGGCTGGGTTATGAAACCAACAGTCTAACTGCAGAGTACAGCAGGCTTAACCATTATGTAAGCAGCCCCTGATGACATAGACACACTGATGGTGCCTCTGCCCCCGGGGTCTTTGTAAGGGCTCCTTCCCAGGTTTCTGTAAAGAGACTATAAATGTAATGAGACTTCCTACCTCACCATGTTTTCAAATTTTGTTTGTTCTCCAAATTTCTCCCATGTTTGTTCAAAGTTTTAATCTGGATCATTTACTAAATCCCTCATTTTCCTATATTTTAATTACTTTTCAGATGAGTCGTTGCCGCATTCTTCCTTCCATCTGAGTCTAAATTTACAAATCCCCGTAAAGAAATGTAAACAAACAAACAAAAAGAATCCCCGCTAATCCACCCTGGCAATTCCTGTGTCCTATCTAATGAGCTCTAATGTATTAGGATAAACAACCATTCCAAACTATTTGGTTAGAATTTAGAGAATCAATTTTTTAAAGCATTTGGATGATTTTCTTTTCTTCAGTCAGTTCAGGTCTAAATTAGCTTCAAATACAAACCCCAAGACCATGTCCCTTTTGCTTTAACTATCAGAAAATCAGACTTTTAGGAAAGTTCTATGTGTCAGGGAGGTGATAAGTCTTCATCAGACCACCTTACCCCCTTGAACTGAAAGGCCGTGTAGCCATTCCAGGCAGGCATTTCATTTCTAGTTAACTCCACTGTAGAACTCTAAACAAATTTGGTATTGTCTGACAATTATACTGTTCATTTCATCTAAATTCCATTTTGTTTTAATGTGGATGGAAAAAAAAAAAAAAAGTCAGCTTTTCAGCCCTACTGTTTGCTCCACACTCTCACTTCCCTGCCTGGTTTAGACTTTAACAATGTAAAATAATCATACCCTAAATTGGCCATGTTCTCTTTCCCCTCTTCCATTTGAAACCCTGTAAGCAAATGAAATTATTTCATGGGCTCTCTCTCCTATAGTCTTCCTGCATAGTGGTTTTCTTATCTTAAGAAACAAAACTGTTTAAGGAATTACATTAACACTCCACTTCATTTTACTTGACATGGACAAAGTACGCTGTTTAACACTAATCAGTCATTTATGATTTCAAAATAAACATAAGAGGAATGAAAACAAGAAGAGAGATCCGACATGTTCTTACTAACCTTCCTCAGCAGTCATAAACACCTGAAGTCATGTAGAGTCACAGATAGTGAAGAAACCACAGTTCACCCAACTTCCAAGTAACTCCCAAATATCAAGTAGGTATTCCAAATAGGAATACAGAGTTCTATAGTCCAATTATCTTCCCATATTGAACTGGATCTAATATCCTGTTTTTTTCCAAGCTCTTCCTGTCCATCATTCAAGGGATCTCCATTTACAAATGCAAAGTTAAACTCTGGTTAGGTGTATTTTATATTTTACTAAACACTTTTTCCATCTATTTCAGGCCCATTCTTCTTGATCTACATCGATTACCTTTCCCACTTCTGCTTTTTGATATCCCTAACAGCTTGAACATAATTCCAGATTTTCCTCAAACATTCACTCCAACTTATTCATTCATCTGACACATATTTACCGAGCACCTGCTATGGGCTGGGCTCTGTTCTCCATGCTGGGGCCACAGTAGCCAACAAATCAAAGTCCCTGCCCTCATGGTGCTCATGTGTTGGAAAAATAGTAAAAAAAAAAAAGGGGGGGGGCGGTGATTTTATGCAATAACAAGCACCATGAAGGAAATAAAAGAGGCTAATATGATGGAGAGTGATTGGAGAAAGGAGTTACTTAAGACTGAGTGACTACAGACGATTTCTCTGGGAAGGTGGAAAATGGGGAATATGGTCTCTTGTCTCTCCCTGAAGACCGCACATCCTGCTCAGTTCCCTTTAGAGGTGATTCATTGTCTCATACCTTGTAATTAGAAATTGGTGCTAGAATTCTGTTTCCTTCTCCCTGCCACTTCCTGATTATTTTATCATTCTTTTCTTCCAGTAATTCCAGCTCTGTATGAAGCCCAAATCATTGAACTTTTTTTCATTTTGGCCCCAAATTTCACCCACTTCCATGTCATTTTCCCTACATTCTTTGACATCGTTATTCCCCAAATCAGATTCCTTGTTTTGCACCCAATCTTCTAGCTTATCCTTGGATGGATACATTATTCACAAAGATCAAGAAACAACATCCTTGTGTATCAGTCCTTTGATTTATTCCTACTCCAGTGACCTTCAGCTCTACTCTACTTGGGCAACCCATTTGCACAGCTATACTTGCACTTTATTATTTATTAGCACTCTATGGTAGTAACTTTGAACTTCTACTATTGATTTGCAAGCTCCTGTTATTTAACTTCGTACTAACCTCCACTCTTCTTTTCATTTGGATCTATAATCATTTATATCCGAGTCTACTTATACTATTCTGATTCACCTCTGAGTGCTGAGTCTGTGTGGGACAGATCTGAATTCAAATCCCACTCTCCACTTAGAGCTGTAAGCCATTAGGAAAAAGTTACTTAACCTATCTAGGACTCCTTTTCCTTTTTTGTAAAACAAGGGTAATATTACATAAGGTACATGTATGAAGACCTTAGCATCTTCTTGGCATACAGGAAGTGCGCAATGAATGGTGAAGGTTGCTATTGTTATTCCCTTTCTGTCTGGTCCGTTTTTTCTTACAAACCTTGACCATTGATTATTATCATCCTATGCTGTAAAACATTTTGCCAATCATCATCATCAGAAAAATAAATCCTGAGCTTCCAGTCAAGATGGCAGACTAGATGGTTCACAGCATTACTCTCTCCCACAAATCAACAAATGTACAGCTATAAAAAAGCAACAACAGCCAATCTGGGGCCGCTGGAGCTCAGGGGAAGAGGAGAAGAGACCTACAGAGTTCATGAAGGCTGGAGAATCCATGATGAGAGGGAAGAAAAAACCATCCTGACCGTTTTGAGCCTCAGCCACGTCCAGCCTGGAGTTGCTGAATGCACAGAGCAGGAGGTGGCAAAAACCACAGCTGTGCCCTTCAGATAAAGTTGCTTGGAGGCAGCAGGGGAGAAGAGGGCCTTGGTGGCCCCCAGGCCAGCAAGACCACTAATAGGGTTCCTGTGGATCCACACAAGAGCGAGGAGCCACAGCAACTGAAAAAAAGGAGCCACTCAGAGGCCAGTAGGTCATTGCAAGGGACTGGCACACAGCCCGTCCCATGGGAAGTGTTTGCAGCACGGGCGTGGGGAAAACGGGCTCACTGGGGGAACACTGGGACACAGCAAGGACAGCTGATCTGTATCCCAGTCAGTGCAGGACCACTCAGAGATTGGTCAGGAGTATAGAACTGCATGGGGTGCAGTTTGATGAAAAGACTCAGGCCCAGACCAGAGTTTCTACACAACCCAGGTGCACTGGATCTCTCAAAAGCTGGAAGTACCTATAAAGCCAACCATTAAAAGCTGAGCTGCACAAAAAGCCTTCCCTAGGGAAGCAGCAGCAAAGCAGCAATTTAGCTCAACCACAGAGCTCAAGTACTGGTCCCCACAGGAAGTTCCCCCATTTTAGAAGTAAGCAAAGGACAACAAATTAGTTCCAGCACAGTGTAAGTGGTGGGAACAGCAAATAAACCAACACAGAACTGAAAGAAAAAACAAAGTACCCATAACCAGAGACAAAGTTTCACATTACCTAGTAAAGGCCTCATTTCACCAAAGAACACCTGTAACATCTAGAAGGACCAGAAGTCTCCTTCATTACCAAGCGAGAAAGGGGGGAGGTCGGGGGCCTCAGCAAGGTCCCCCAACACCCACAACCAATTTTGAGGGTGGGGGATGAGGGCCTCGGCCACGACCCCCTAACATGCACAGCCATCCCAGCGGCAACAACCAAGCCAACGCAGGAAGTACCCTGGGCTCTCCTAAGCCAGGGTGGTAGGGGTGCTGAGGGACTTGGCCACGCCCCCTGACATGTGCAACCAGCCAAGTGACAACCACCAAACTGCTTCAGGAAGCTCCCCAGGCTCTTCCAAGCTGGGGCAGTGGCGGGGGGGCTGAGGGCCTAGGCCACTCCCCCCCAACATGTGCAACCAGCCCAGTGATGACCACCAAGCCACAGTAAGAAGGGCTGTGGGTTCCCGAGCTGGGATAGTGAGGGACATAGGCTTTTGCCACACCCCCTTGACATCTGTATCCATCCTGGCAATGACCAAGCCACTGCTGGAAGCCCCCCAGTCTCCCCTGTGGGAATGTGGGGGGTGCCACAGGCCTCAATATCCCACCCCTCCTCCTTCCTCCTTCTTCCATCCCATTTCCTTCCCCTTCCCCTCTCCCCGCCGTTCCCAACTGCTCTGCAACAGCATCCTAGCATGTACAAAGTAATATTAATAAAATTACATGTTCTTTAAAAATAAAATAAAAGTAATATTTAAATATTTAAGTAAATAATAGTAATGAGTAAAATAAAATTAATGACAAAGAAAAATAAATCACTATGTTTTGTTTCTCTCTGGTTTCCATATTACTGGATTTGACAGCAAAATTCCCATAACTGTATTGATGGCTGTAGTTCATATTGATGCTATCAAACCTCACAATTGTTATTCACTAAATCTTTCCCTCATTGCTAATTGACTGTCTACCCCACTTACTGGAGTCCTTCTTCTCTTTTATTAACCACAAAAATTCCTAAATGCTCTCGTTCAGTCTCAATAAATGATCTAATCTTCCATTTTACTAATGTATCAGGAAGTTAAATTCAGCTCTTCCTGTTGTCTTGAATATTCTGCCTAGGTCCTTGGCTGAGAATAACACAATAGTTGCCAAACCCTCCCCCGTTGTAAAGAAAGATGCTAAACCAGCTACACAGGACTTGCAAAGAAGATGGCTCAAAACCAATTCTGCTACATAGGCCCATCACTACCTGTTGAATGTAAAAGATTGAAGTTTAAGAGGCCATGAGAAAATTTCACTGGGGAGAGTAATTGAAATGTTGTGACATCCTGTCCTTGCACCTCACTGTATAACAAGTGAAAAACTCTTCAAAAGGATCCCAAAGAGACCTTAATATGTGTCCCTTGAGTTAGGGAACGTGGGGTTTGGCATGTGATTCTTGCTGGGGAAAGTCGGTGCCTGGAGTGAGCTGCTTTGCAGCAGAGGGCAAGGAGAAGGCTGCTTCCAGAGGAAACTGCTTCTCCATCAACAGCTGGAAAAGGTGCACATCTCCTGAGAAATAACTTGGCCCTCGAGGTGGTGTGTTATACTGGGATCATCTTAGAACTGCATGGAAGGATGCAGTGACACAGCAGAGTGTGGACAGCCAGAAGACCAGAGAATGAGAGTGGAGCAGAAAGCAGCCAGCTAGACTGTTATCCTTGCTTGCATTACAGCAGCTGCAACTGGTGCTCCCCGGTGGGAGTATCTCTGAGAAACTTAACAAAAGATTCTCAAGAGGCATACAAGTCCAGTCTGAAATTGTACATGTAACTCGAGAGGATAAGGACAACAGATGACAATTATTCCAGCCACACAGAGTTGGGCAATTTCCCCCTTAGGTCACACTGCATCTAACATCTAACTAGATCCTAGAGGAGGTAAAAAATAAATAGGGAGTGAGAAAAGAGGGGAATAAGAGAGAGAGAAGAATGAATTCAAGCATCCTACCCCCACTGCAAGCTTCTAAGCCTAAAGTAAGCCTGAGCTGGGGGAGTAGAGACAATTTTAAATTGAATCTCTTTTGAGATTAAATCTTACATTGGTTGGGACTATTGGATTAGTAAAATAAGGTTGATCTCAGGAATTAGAGATCAGAAAAGCTGTGGCACCTGGCTAAGAGTTTATCTAGACTATAAAAGAAAGGGTCTAGGGATTCAGCTGAAGGGGCAGAAGGAGAAAGAATAAAGCTACTTCTTGAATGCAACCTTTTGATCCAGATCATTCAATAAAATGGTAACACTAAGACCCTTTTATGAGGACCTTTTCAACTTCTCTCTCATTCCCCTTAAAATTTTGTTTACTTGTCCTTTTTTTATTTACTCAGGACTCAAAAAAAAAAAAAAATTCTCTCTCCAATAAGATAATTTTCACCAGCTTCCTCCTCTTGGTTCTCATTCATCCACTGATTGATTTTTCTTTTGAATATGATACTCTTTCATTTTCCCTTTTATTAATCATTGTGACACTGCACCCTTGTATTAATCATTGTGATAATTTCTTAGTCTCCTTTGATGTTTATTATTTTTTTTCTTCTGCCCATCTTGATGATTCTCTGCATTTTCTTTCTTCTGTTCTCTCTCTATGGCTTCCTATAACACCACTGTTATAACTTCCGTGGCTACATTTCTAGCCTCGGTGTTTTTGCCTAAGTCCAAGATCCAGAGTTTCAAAGGCCTGCAAAACATCTTCATATTTTTATTTCTAGAATACTTTGCTCCCACTTTGTGTTTCTTTAATTAAATTTTATCCATCTTTGAAGAGCAACTCAAATGTCACCTACTCTGTGAATTCTTCTTCCCTTCGAGCAAAGAACACACAAAATTTCATTTTTTCTTGTAAGGCACAAAACAACAGATAATTTTTTATTTCACCCTCCCATGCACTAGGATTTCTATGGGCAACTAGGGTGTCAATCATTTTGCACCTTCCAAAGCACATAGCACAGTCCTTCTGCAATGGGAAGGTTCTTATCACTGCTAAGTTAAACTGAAATAAAAATTGGAGTATGGAAAAATAAAAATGACATCTTTGAAAATAATCTTTCCAAATATTTAAAGTTAAAAACATGAAAGGAGTGTAGCCAGAATGCACAGACAAGCAGGTACAGGACCTGGGGGAGCCCAATTATTTCTTTATATTTCCTTACTTATTTTCTTGAACATTTATTTTTGAATATTTTTTTTATTTCCACAGGTAAATGGGAAACTCTTTGATAATAGAGATTTTACCCATTGAGGAAGCAAAGCTGAATATAAAGAATGCTTGAGTTCGTTATAGCTTCATTATCCAGGACAGTAGGGAATTCTAAACTTAGCCAAAGCAATGAGGGAATGAGAGTGAGCCATACCTAACATGCTTAAATATGTGTAAAATGGATGTAGATATCAAGTATATATACATATGTGTCTGTATTTAGATGCTTGTGGGACTATAATTGCTTAATGAATTTCATTTAGGATCATAAAATAAACATCTTGATGGGCATATACCTTCACAAGTGACTTATTGCAAAGAAAAAAAAAATCAAAATCTTTTGTGTTGTATGAATGAGCATGGTCAGCTGCATATACTCTCCTGAGTTCTGATTCTTGATTCTTGATTGCTTCCATGACAACCATGTCATTTCACTGCCAGAATATCTCATAAACAGTTAAGATGAATGGAAATATATGCATGCTCTCCTGAAATTAATTGTTAAGACATAAAAGAGGGAGAGAGAGAACTGAAGTTATTCATTTGGTGAGCTCCATTCTACATGGATAAAGAAGTCTTTCCTGACTGAGCCCTTTCCACATGGATCACATTTTATATGCTGCTTATTCTTGCTTTGAGGGTGCCTATAATCATTTTCTACTTATTTCACAAATGGATGTCTCACTTTCTCCAGTAGAATATAAACTCTCACAGCATTCTTGCATTTCTTTCTTTTATTGAGTTCTTGCTATGGGCCAGACAGTGGTACCCACTTCTATGGGTGTGATCACCTTTAATCTTTACAAAAATCATTTTCAAGATGAAGAAACTGAGGCTCCAAGCAGTTAAGCAATTAATTCATGTTTAATCAGAGAAGGAGAGGGGCTTAAAATAAGGTCTAATGACTCTGACCATTGCTTACTCTTCTTCTTTTTGATGCAGCATAAGGAATTTACCATATTCTGTTACTTATTGTGATAAATTGTATTATTGTTCTTGATTCATAATCCTTCTATTTATGCATTTTGCTATGTGACTTTGTAGTTCCTCCACTAAAAGCAGAGTTTATTTTCCCACCCTAGTGAGTTGGCCATATTACTTCTTTTGCCAATGGAATGTGGGGGAAATGACCAGTGTGTCCAGAGCTGAGTCTTCATTTGTCCCTCATCTGCTTCTGCCATCACCATGAGGATAGCATGCTCTGGCCATCACACTGAATCAGGGAGGATGAGAGACACTTGGAGCAGAACTTGATGCTCTTCCAAGCCAAGCAGAGAACAGGCTAGGTCAGACAACAACTTTCCAGGCATCCCACACATAAGTAGGCAACAATAAATTATTGTTGTTATGGGCCATTGGGTTTTGGAGCAGTTTGTTATGCAGCATTACTGTGGCAATGGCTAACTGATACGCTCATTATAATTCTTTATGTTCATATCTAATTTTCTTTACCAAACTACATATTTCAAGTCTTTTGGTAAACCCCCAAAATAACTAACACAATGTTTTGCAGGTCATGAGTGTTCAACCAAAGTTCAATTAATAAATGTGTAACTTCTTTTCTATTTCCCAAAGTGTGCTGGTATGTAAGGGTTGGTACTCTTGCAATAAAAATACATGAATCTCATGTAATCACACATTCTGTAAAATAAAATATTGTGTTCTCCACTTATGGTATTCGTCTCTGGAGGATCCAGACATGTTCTTATTTAAAATGACAATTTTTTAAGAAGTAAACTGTTTCAAAATACTAGCATTATCTCTTTAGAAAGGCAGATTGGTACAGCGAAAAGAACACAGCTTTAGTGCTATAAGCCCATTTTTGTTACTTATTAGAAACACCAACATGGGACAAAACCATTGACACCTCTGAGCCCAAATTTTTCATACGTAAAATGGGAATGATAGTATTATTTTTTATGGAATTTTTATGCAGATTAGAATAACTGATATCGGTAACTGTCTACCCTTTAAAAAATTGCTATTTATTAAGGACCTGATGTGTATAATAAGTCTTTTACTCAAAGCCAACACAGTATAAGCAAAGCACAACGTTAGAGAACATCAATGTTACTTGGTATTACATGATATACAATATTTTCATAAGCTTTACAAATTAAAGAAAACCCTGCAAATCAACATTGCTCATGCAGCTAAATTGGGGGCTAGATTTTCTGACCTTCAGAGGTTTTTGTTCCCTCTTTTTTTCATTAGTAGTGCTTTGTGGGTATATTAGTCTGCTCAGGATACTATAATGAAACACCACAAACCGGATGGCTTAAACAACAGAGATTTATTTTCTCACGGTGTGGAAGCTGGAAGTCCAAGATCAAGGTGTCAAATGGGTTGGTTACTAACGAGGTCTCTCTTTTTAGCTGTCTGTACCTTCTCTCTCTGTCCTCCTATGGCCTTTCCTCTATGTGTGAAAGGAGAGAGTTCTGGTGTCTCTTCTTCTTCTGATAAGTCCTATCAGACCAGGACCCCATCCTTATGATTTCATTTAATCTTAATTATCTCCTTAAGGGCTCTATCTCCAAATACAGTTACATTGGGGGTTGGGGCTCAACATACAAATTTTAATGGGACAAAATTCAGTCCATAAGTGTGGGGTAGGGTGGTTTTTCAAATATGTACAAAAATTGTTTGATATTCCTCCCTTCCAGAGAAGGAGCTTAGTTCTCCTCTTAATTCAATGACTTGCTCCTAATGAATAGAATGTGGCAAAAGTGATGGGACATCACTTCAATATTAGGTGATAAAAAGACTGCAACTCCAACTTACATGGTCTATTTTGCTCTCAGATTCCATGTCTCACCCTTTTGGAACATTTGTTCCAGGGGAAGCCATGAAGAGGCCCACATGGTGAGGAACAGGGGCTTCTCGAAAAGAGCAGTGAGGAGCTGAAGTCGGCCAACAACCATGTAAGTGAATTTGGAGGTGGATTCTCAAGCCCCTCTCAAACCTTGAGATGACTGTAGCCTCCCCTGATAGTTGACTGTAACCTCATGATTCCTAAGAAAGTTGTTTTAGTACTTCTTGGGGTTTTTTTGTTTTTGTTTTTAATCTTGCTGCTTACAGTAAAATGTTAGAGGAGAAAAACCAACTAAAGGCGAAACTATTAAACTTGAAGGAAACAGGTTTTGATGGTTTTGAAAATTCTCAGACTTTCCAGATAGGAGACAATTCTAAAACTAAGAAATAGCTCTTCAGCAAAGAGTATAGGCAAGGATCTGCCAGAAAACTAATCTAAAGAGGATTCCAAGGATGTGATTGCAAAATTATTTCATAAGATCTTGGGAAGAGCTACAGTGGTGCCTTAGAGTTCCTTTTGGTCAGATAAAAAGCCCACTAAAGCTATCAAATTGTTTCTTACAGATCCTCTCAATCAAACTATAGGGGTGCTAGAAATCTTAAGGGCATTGTCCCTTAACAGTCTCAACAGAATTCTAAAGTAGAGAAAAGCATATCCTGAGGATATTGGACCTGGGGCTTTTGTCTAATAGAGGATTCCTCAATAAGATTCACCGAAGAGCAATATGGTTTTCAGAAGAATTATATATGCAGTGAGATTGCCATCTTGAATTCAAAAGGACAGAGAAAAAACAAAATGAAAAGAGGCCTTTGGCAGAAATCTGGCCCAGAAAACTCCCTGCTACAAACATGTTCTACTTGTCTTGAAAAAGGAAGGAGAAGGCAGAACCAAGAGCCCAGATGGTGGAACTGAGAGCCATGGAGAACTATTCTCAGGTCACAAGACCTAACCTTTGAACATCCAACATTTGCCTACCTAGATTTGACAATAGCGATAGACCAGTAATAGTTTTGTGCCTCCTATTTTCTCGTGTTTGGGTCAGAATACCTATAGTAGTCATCAACTACAATGGAATACTACTCAGCTATAAAAACGAATGAAATACTGCCATTTGCAACAACATGGATGGACCTTGAGAGAATTATATTAAGTGAAACAAGTCAGGCACAGAAAGAGAAATACCACATGTTCTCACTTATTGGTGGGAGCTAAAAATAAATAAATAAATTCACACACACACAAAAAAAAACCCGGGGGGGGGGGAAGAAGACATAGCAACTACAATTCCTTAAAGTTGATACGACAAGCAAACAGAAAGGACATTGTTGGGTGGGAGGGGGAAGAGGGAGGAGGGAGGGGGGTTTCGGTAAAGGGCCACAATAATCAACCACATTGTATATCAACAAAATAAAATTAAGGAAAAAAAAAAAAGAATACCTATAGTAGTTATCCTAAACCTTTCTCACCATCACATATGTGTGTATATGTATGTTGGGGGCAGATATTGTATACTGTTAGTTTCATAGGTAGAGGAAAACTCTACTCAAGGGGATCTACTTAAGGGACCAAATCCAGAGTCCTTTTCACACCTAGACTCAGTTTAGATAATGAGATACTGGACTTTGTTCTGAGGGTGCAATGGGAGGAGACTTGGTGGCCTTAAAAGGGGTGTGTATTTTATATGTGAGAGGAATGTAAATTGAGGACCTGAGGAAAACTTGGTGGTTTTACTAATATGTCCACAAATTTTTGATACTCGTTTCTTCAAGAGATGGAACTTATTCTCCTCTCTTTGGGTATGGTCTTATTGGGAACCTCGGGTGACAGTAGCTTGTTTCTGATAACTAAAATATGGCAAGAGTGATGGTTGTCACTTCTAAGATTAGGTTACAAAAAAGACAGTGGCTTTTGTGTTGGGTGTTTTTTCTTGTTCTTGTCTCTTTCTTTCCTTCTCAGAGCACTCATTCTAGGGGAAACCTGCTGCTACAGAGACACCCTATGAGAAAGGAGAGTGGCCTCAGACCATCAGTCAGCAGAGAATTGAAGCCTTCCAACACTATGTAAGCCAGCTTGGAAGCAGGTCTTCCAGCCTCGGTTGAGACCCCAGATGACTGTAATTGTGGCTGATGTCTGACTGGAGCCTTATGAGAGTATGCTCCGCTAGAATCACCCAACCAAACTGCTTCAGATTCCTGGCCCTCAGGAACAGTGTGAAATTATAAATATTTGCTGACTTAAGCTGCTAAATGTTGGGTGTAATTTGTTATGCTGTGACAGATAACGATTATAGAGGAAAACCATCAAAAATCCTGTATAGGTTAAGTCTTATTATTCTCATTCCATAGATAAGACTGGAGCATAGAAAAACATTAAGGGATTTACCCAAACCACACAGCTAATAGACGGTGGGATAAAGATTTGAATGCACATCTCTGTGCCGGGGGGGGGGGGGGGGAACAACTTTATATGCATAAAAATAAAATAAAGCCACAATCTTTTATAAAGATAACATTTGGGCTGACACAGAAAGTTCGATAATGACATACAAAACTACCATCTGCTTTAGGAGGAACTGAGGTGTTGGATGGGCAAGGGAATGTGCAAGAGATGCTTAAATGTATAGACCACAGGGGCCAGCATCTGGCAAAGACGAGGTGAGCCATTCCTTCTCCATTCCAGCTTTCCCAATTATGTAAATTGTAACAGAACTTGGCTTCCTGGCAATGCAGAGCTAGTGAAGCATTTGACACACTGTAGAATTTAAGTTCGAAAGTGAAATTGTTTAATGAATGCACACCCTACTCCTTATTCATTATGCAAAGTCGGGTTGTAGTGTTTTCCAATATGTACTCTAATTCCCTTTAAGAAACGTGATTCCACATTCCTCATATTAGCACTGAAAAGAAAAAAAAAAGATATTCTGCTGGAACAGTCCTTGTGGTCAGTTAGAAATTCTCTGCTGTTTTTTTAAAGGAAGATATAATCCCCCCTTCTCAACTACTGTGTTTTATTCTGTTGAGAGTTGATGGCTGTGAAACACAGCACCTCCCCTTCAACTTTTCCATATAACTTGATTAGACAGGAATAATCTCTTATGCTTTCATGCACAAATTTAGGAGTGACCCAGAACAAACGAGTTTCCTTCATCACCATAGCAACCAGGACTATGGAAAAATGCCACTCACTAGGCTATGCAAGTCAGATTTCATTCCTTTGATGTTAATTAACAAATTGCTTTCAGAAAATCAATGAGTTCCCCCTGCTCCCCTGTAATGTTTGTGATATATTTTTTTTTAATACTTCCTAAACTGATGTGGTGGAGGAATGCATTGGAGAGACTGAACCAAATACATCATTACCTTTTCCCGGCATAATGGAGAAGTGATTGGGAGTGGGAGAGTACATTTGGCCATGGGTAGAACCCACCTGTATCTCTTACACATTGAGACGCAAACCTAAATTCATGTTTTCTTATAATATAAGTTTTCTTCCTCCCAGAAAATGGTGTCTAGTTCCTTTTCAGAAAAAGAATTATAGAAAAGCTAAACAAAAGGGCTGTCACAAAGAAAGGTTGTAGAAACCTACATTTAGATTCTTTTATTCCCCTAATCTGCTCCTGGGACTGTAAAATTTCTCAAAGGCAATTTGGTGATTTTTTTTTTTTTTTTTTTACCAAAAGTCTTTAAAATGTGCCCACCCTTTCACTCAGAAATTCTACTTCTAGGGAATTACCGGAAAGAGATACTCAGAGAAGTGTACATAAGTGAATATATATGGATATTCTTCACAGTAATATTTATCATACATTTTTAAAGTTGGAAACATTCTAAATGGCAATGAGAGATTAAAGTGATCTCAATGTGCTTTTAGAGAATTTAAACAGGGTTCATAAAATTTCAAGTGAAAAAATATGGTTAAAAAACAGACTGTTAAGATGATGCATTTAAAAACAATCTGAAATCTTTAAGCAAATTTCAGAAATTTGGCAAAAGAATAAACAGACCTCCCATGAAGGGTTTTTTCTCTTTTGCATGTGTCTTTCTGAGGTTTGCTACTGTTTTACTGTGTGTATGTGATAGGATATAAAATGACTTTGACAGAAATATATGAAATATAAAATTGGTCCTCAAACTAGCTGTGGATCTATTATCTTCACTAGACAACAAAAGTTTATTCAAAGATATATCACTGGTCCCAAGAAGTCTCTCCATTCTATTAATTGTAATGTAATGTGAGAGAACAATTCAAAGAAGGAATATTTTGAATGGCTTAATTAAGTTATTAATAAGAGGATTAAAATTGACATTTTCAAACATACTGAGCCTTACAGAAAAACTAATTATTAAAAACCTTTATCTATTTGTAAGTAACCAAAATAATTTCTGGATAAAATGATGTAAGGGTCAGAAAAAAAAATGCATAAATGTAGTCAAAGTATCTTTTCAGCTGCAGGATTAAACCTGAAAAACTTTATCAAATAAAACTTATAAAGAATAATCATTTACAAATTATTTTTGACCAGCAGAAACCTTTCGTTCAGAGACATCTAACAAGAAAAACCAGTATCTGGAACTAATTGAAATACAGTTTATCAGATTGGAGAGCTGGATGAGCTATCTCAAGTCCACCAACTTTTACACAATAAACATAGTTTGAAAACCACCACGGTGGAAGATAGCTTCTACAGATCCACCTCCGCTCATCCTTGCCTGTCTCTTATCAGAGAGTTTTGGACTAGGTTAGGATATGTAGGCCCTTGCAACAATAGCATAAGCCTATGCTACATTGGACAAGTAATTCGCCACTTTGCAACTCAGTTTCTTTGGATATGAAATAAGATTAGATTGGATTATCTTTATATAAGACAGGCATCCTCTGAAATCCCATGCTCCTACTTCTTGGTATTCATGCCTTGTATATGCCTCTTTGTTTGCGTGTGAGCTGGACCTAGTAATTCACTTGTAATAAATGAACAAAATTAAACTGATCTCATGGTATTTGTGAGATTATGACACAAAGACCATGATATCTTCTCTCTTTCTGTTTCTCTCTCTCTCTTTCTCTCTCTCTGTCTTTCTCTCTTCTGGAGGGAAACTCCAAGTTGTGAATAGCCTAGGCAGAACTTCACTTGGAAAAAGACTGATTTCTCTAGCTAACAGCCAGCAAGAACCTGAGTTCTGCCAATGGCAATGTAAGGGAGCGTGGGAGTGAAACCTCCCCAAGTCAAGTCTTGAGATGACTGCAGCCCTGGCAACCCTTTGATCGCAGCCTTCTGAGAGACTGCAAACCAGAGAACCCAGCTAAGTGCACCTGGATTCTTGACGCACAGAAACTTAAGGTAATAAATGTTTGTTGTTTTCTGTCAGGAAGTTTTAGGATCATTTGTTATATAGCAAAAGACAACTAAACACAATGGATAATATTTCCTTCTACTTCTAAGTTTCTTTACTTTTAACAGGCATTTAATGAGCATTTGTAGTTGTTCATGAATCCACAGAAAAATCTTGATAGTTTAAGAAAAAATTTATCCTGATTTTCAATTTTTAATCACCTTTTGGGAAACTCAGTGCTATGTGTTGAATATGTCCTCTAAGAATTCATATGTTGGAAACTCAACCTCCATTATAATAGTGTTAATAAGGTGGGAAATCCAAATATGATCATTGAAAGGTGAGGCCTTTAAGAGGTGATTAGATTGTAAGGACTGTACCTTCCTGAATGGATTAATCCACTGATGTTTTAATGGGTGGTTCTGATGGCTTTATAAGGAAAGCAAGTGAGGTTAGCTCACTCTTACTTAATCCATTCTTGCTATGTGATACCATCATCACCATGGGACTCTGTAGAGTCCTTCACCAAGGATCAAGAAGGCCCTCACCAGATGTGTTCCCTGGATTTTGGACTTCCCAACCTCCAAAACTGTAAGAAGTAAATTTTATCTCTTTATAAATTACCCAGTTTCAGGTACTCTGTTATAAGCAACAGAAATGGACTAATACACCCAGAGTTTTTGTTTTCATTTCTCATGCTCTTTAGGTAGATACTAGAATGAACTATAGATACTGAGCCTGTCTCAGAATTATAGACATTCCACACTCCTACTTCTGACCTTTACAGTATCTACTGCAGAAAAAGCTAAAAGTTTATATTGGGGATTTCATTGCTGTGACTGCTGATGGGCAGTTGGATTTATATTTAAATAGGAAATCATTATTTTCTTTCTAAAAACATAAGCCCAAAGGCTTTTTAAAAGTTAATGTAGAACTGCTTAGAAAAATTTTTGCCAAATCAATTTATTATCTTTGAAAGAAGCCATTTTTACCCTACTACTTGTGTAAGCTCATAATTTGGGCCCACTTGCCATGACTGTTTGGGTCTTTGTGAATTATTAGTCAAAATAAATCCCAAAGGGGTGCTTTATTTTGTATGAAAATTATCTAATTGCTAAGTGATCATATTTGAATTTGTAGCCTAATAACTTAATATTTACTATACCCCATTCCTTTAACCCCAACCACAAATGGCATAATCTCCAATGAAGAAAAATACAATACTATCTCCATTATCACAAAATAAGACAATAAGTATCAAAGAGATGTTTAAAATGCAAAACACTGTATAAAATAATGGGATTATTATTTTTATATTCCTTAGTGCCAATTACTGTGTTGCCCTAAGAGAGATTAAATTATTATTTGTTAAATGAATAACATTATAATATAAAACATAATAGAATCTTTAGTCTCACCTCCACTAGCAAATAACTGAATAGAGTATAACTGGTTCCACTAAAATTTTTTTCTTTAGGTAGAAATCCTAGCTAAAACAATCAACTTTAACATATCAAAACAATTTGAGTACATGAGGCAAAAATTTCCTTTAAAAAGCATGTTATAAAATGGTCAGTGCCAATTTAACCACATACATACAAAAAAATCCAGTTTTCTTGCATAAGGTCCTGAAATGTAATTCTAATTCTAAACACTCTTTCCTGGGATCATATACTGCTCTGCCTGTCCATTTAATATAGTGTTATCTTTGGGAAAGAATGAATATTACCACTACGTACAGTTCATTGTGGAATTGGAGGTGCCTATGCAAAGTTAGTTACCTTGTAGCTACCGTGGCTCTGTTTATCTGATCTGTAAGTATGGAAAACATGAAGACAATTTTATGGCCTCCAGCTGATAGGCTTGCTCTTTAGAAAAACTGAGTGGTGGAAAGGAGTTATGAAGAGTCTTGACATTGTATGATGATGTCAGGAAAAACAGAAAGTCAAATTAGCATGTGATTAAGCTGACAATCAACCGGAGTAACCTAGCACCTATTTTTAATTAGAGATTAGATGGTGGAATTGGCAGACTCAAGATGAATTATGAAGTTGTGCATGAGAATGGCACCACACATGAGCGGAGCTAACATGAATTTTTTCTTTTGGATTATATTAGGAAGGCCTCACACTTCTAAAGCTGAAAAATAAACCCAAATGCAATATCTAACATAACTTCTGTTTCTATGATAACCTATTTTCTTATAAGAAGAAGCATTAGTTTCCAAGAGTAGATACTTAATGAAACAAAACATGTTAATACCAAATATAAGGCAGGATTTAGAAGATTACAATTTAATTCTCCTTACTTTGTTTGGGAGGGGACTTTTTAAAGATAATTCTTAAACGGTAAGCTGCTATAATAGTTATTTACATATCACTTATCTAACTCACATATAAAACCAAATATTAAAATGTGTTCTAAAACAGCAGTTCCCAGTCCCTGCTATACATTAATCACCTGGGAAGATTTTTCAAAATAGGGATTAGTGAGACCATACTGAATGAGAAACTCCGGGGGTGGGAGCCAGAAATATGTATTTTAAAAGTTAAATAATGCATTAAAATATATATCTGCATATCTTTGAGGAAGAGAGAATTTGGTGCTTGAATCTATGCTTCTATCTGGGAAAATGCAGCGCCTCCTTGCTGCCTTCTCTAAAGCCTGTGACTGGTTCTTTTCTAGGCCACGTCTCCATCTCATACTATACACTTCCTTTCTCACTTTCTTGAGCGTACAGTGCTCAGGATGCTAATGCTTCCTTCCAAGCACTGGAAAGATTAGTTCCTCTGGGTTTCTGAGTAATACCTCGTCTAAGGAGACTGAGACTTTGCTGAATTTCTCTCCCAGGGAAAGTTGCCTTCTCTTCTGCCAGTGCTTTGAAGGAAGAGATGTAAGTTTCAGGAGAATGGAATCTGTTTACCAAACTTATCTATGATCCTTCTATTATTTGCATTCATTTAGCTTTCTCTGAGTGCAGACAGGTTAGCCAAGTGCTCCAACTATCCCCCCAAAAAGTGAGAGTGACTTTCTGTCAATGTGCTTGTTGAGAAACAATTCTCTGTTTCTGCATGTTTTACATCAGTTTTTGTTCCAGACTGTCTTTTACAAGGATGTCTGTGCAGCAAAGAGCCTTAGAAGATAAAGATCCTGTCTTCCTCTAGGGCAGAGGGCAGATTTGTTTTCTGACCGGGATAATAAATATATCTACCCCCAGGCAAAGGGTGGGACAGTTCTACTCCTTGTAAAATCAGGAGTTTTCTCAGCTTTGGTTCCTCAGCTGGGAGGCAAACCCATTGTGTGTGCAGCACCCTCCAGGGCCACCGCACATCACCTTTGTGGGACTTGGAGGGCAAAAAGAGCCAGTGGGAACGCGAAGCTCGTGCTTTCTGTGGTACCATGACTAATAAAGTTATTTTTTTCTGAGCCAGGAGTCTTGTGTCACCAAACAGTGACAGGCTAGGTTGTTAAAATAATGGAGTAACCTATATAGTTCTTGAGAGTGCTTATGATGTCCCTGGGCGCTACTAGACACCATGTCACTGAGCCTCAGTTCTGCCACTTGCTGGTTATAGGACTTACTAGCTACACCACATACTAGCTATGTCACTTGGCAGCAATGGAACATACTAGCTATGCCAATTACTAGCTATGGGACCTTGGCAGTAATAATAGCAATAAATAATTACTGTAATGATAATAAAAATAATTATGGGGTAACAATAATAATAGCTAATATTTGTAAATTGTATTCTAAACGCTGTGCTAAGTACTTTATATAACTTAGCTCATTCAGGCACAGTTTCCATATGAAATAGGCATATCAATTGCCATCACAATTTACCTTTCAGAATTATTGTAAAGGCCAAAATGAAATCAGTGATAGCAAAGCAAAGTGGGAGCTATAAACATAAATCCAAAACTAAATCTATTTTCTCCTCTTTATTCCTCTGCATGTCATGCTGGGCCCCGTTAGGCATCCCCGTCTTTGCACATGCTGTGTTGTTTTTCTGAAATGCCTTTGCCTTTTTTCTTCTGCAGACTCCTCTTCGTCCTTCATGATTCAGCTCAAAAAAGCATTGTTAAGGGAACAGATTTTCCCCTCCAAACATGTTTCCTTCTTGAGCTAAAATATACTTTCTTTTGGCTTCCTGGGTGGGGGAAAATGCTTACCCTTGTTTCCAACCCCACTTCTCACTTATGTTCATGGGAGGCAGGATGACAATGTTTGTAGTAAGGGGAAAAGTGTTATCATGTGTTCATTTTCCTCTCCAAGGCCTTCTCTGAAACTGGCCACCTGCGGCCCTACACCTATGTACTGTCTTCTCACACTCGCCACTGAGGCTAGCTCTTCCCCAGCCAGAGGAGGTGGCAGTGGTGTGGTTTCTCTACCAGAGACTGGGGGAGTAATCAGTTCATTTGGGCAGGCTGGCGGGAACTAGGGCCGGGGAGAAACCATGTTGGCCTCCCAGCTACATTTTCTAATCCAGCTTTACTGTAATGAAGCTGATCATTTTATTACACTCACTCCTATATTTATTTCTCAATTGTTTGGAAGCCAAAGGGGAAAAGATAGTAGTTTGCATGTCCTGAAAAATCCATAACATCCTCTTCTACCTCTCTCAAAAATACTCTTACAGAACTATTGGGACACTCGTTTTTCTGTTTACCTGTCTCTTTTCTCATACAGCTGTGCCAGGGGTGGAGCCCACTGGTGTTTATATCCTTGTTACCTAGCAGTATTTGGTACATAGTACATAGCACTGTGTATTCAGTACTGTGGGTTGAGCATGCCGTATGTACTAGTAAATGAAGGAACATGCTTGATTCCCAGAGATTTTCTTAACACCGTCTTAGTTTATCATTTTAGCAGTAACATTAGAAGGCTTCTCCATTATAAGGTACAATACTTGACAGCTCCACACAAAAAAACGGAGCAAAAATGTCACGTTTCACTAGGGAAACTCAATGTTTTTTCGTGTTCCTCTTCCACAAATGGCAAGTCATCAGCACGAGATTTCAGAATATTGAACTGTCATTGGCTTGCAAGCCATGCCGGAATAGTCCAAGAAAGGAAAACCAATTTCTCACCAGTGATGTTTCGTTTTATAGTATCAAAAGATTTCTTAGTTTAAAAAACAAACAAACGAAAAAAACCCCCAAAAAAACAGATGGCAAAGAGAAACAATTCTATCTCTACAAATGTACCATCACCCAAAACATTGAAGAGGTGGACAAAGGAGGGCCCACCTCAAAAAGTCTCTGAAATTTTGTGTTGATTATATATATTCCTTATTTCTGGCTTCTTCCTTCTAAGACTGTTGCCACATCCTTGTACATATGATGGAAAATATGGAAGTGGGCTCTGGTGCTCAGAGTTTAACACTAAGCATTTGTCCCTGGGCTTGGAAAAGAAAAACTGAATCAACCCTTAAGTCCTTAGGTAGTCTGATTAGTTTCCGAATTACACTTTTCATAATGGTAGTCTTAATTTTCAGCTTCTGTGTACTAAGTGTTGCTACATGCCAGGTGTTATATGTGTAGCATCTCATTTATTCCTCATAACCATCCCATGAGAGAGGTAATATCACCATTTTACAAATGGGGAAAACAAGTTTTGGTAACTTGCCCAAGTTAAGTCAGTTAGTAGAAGGGCCAGGACTAAAATTCATATTTTGCTTATGCCAAGGCCATGTGTGACCTGGCCTCTCCCTTGCAATTGTCTTAAGAGTGAGCTGTCCCGGGTGCAATTTTTCAGGATTCCGTATTGGTAAATGCCCTTATCTGGTTAGTTGAGAAACTGTATCCAAAATTCAAGTTAACATCAGCAACTTGTACAATGTGTCCATAGAAGGGAGATCACAAAGGACAGTAGTTAAGTGTACAGATTCTGTGATCTGACAGCCCTGGGTTTGAATGACATAGAGCAAATAACTTCATTTCAGGAAACCAGAGTTGTTTCAGCTGTTAAAAATCAAAATGACAACAGGATCTCTTTTAAGGATGCTGTGGATGGGATAAACCCCCAAAGCTCATTGAGACTTAATTCCCCACTGTCACAAGTGTTAAGAGGGTGGGAAATCCTATTATGGTAATTGAAAGGTGGGGCCTTGAAGAGGTGATTAGATTGTGACAACCATGACCTAGCAAATGGATTAATACATCGATGCTTTAATGGTGGCCACGAGTGTGGTTCTGGTGGCTTTAAAAGGAGAGTGAGTGAGGAGCTGTCATTCTCTGCTCCACCGTTCTCACCATGTGACACCCTGCATCACTGTGTAGAGTCACTACCAATGAGGACCTCACCAGATGTGTTTCCTGGACTTTGGACTTCCCAGCCTCCCAAACTGTAAGCAATAGATACTGTTTCTTTGCAAATTACCCAGTTTCAGGTATTTCTGTTATAAGGAAGAGAGATGGACTAATACAGAAAATTGGTACCAGAGAACTGGGGTGTTGCTTATAATAAATACATGAAAATGTGGAAGCAGTTTTGGAACAGGTTATTGGGCCAAAGCTGGAAGAATTTGGAGGAACAGCATAGGAAAAGCCTAGATGCTGATAAGGAGAGTTTAGAATGTCTTAGATACTGGTTAAATGGTGGTAACCAGAATACTGATAGAAATATGGACAGTAAAGGCCATACTGAGGAGATCTCAGATGTACATGAGAAGGAGCTTACTGGAAACTGGGGCAAAGATCGCCCTTGCTATGAACTGTCAAGGAACTTGGCAGCATTCTGTTCATGTCCAAAAGTTTTATGAAATGTGGAACTTAAAAGTGCTGACCCAGGGTATTTGGTGAGAGAAATTTCTAAGCAGCACATTACTCAGGCAGCTGTGTGGATACTTGCAGCAGCCTGTGCTAGTTATGGCAGAAAAGGCATGATGTAAGCTAGAATTTATAATTCAAAAGGAAGCAGAGTGCAAAAGATTGGAAAACTCTCAGCCTGGCCTCTTAAAGAGTGAAAAGGTGTCACTGGGAAAGGAAACCAGTGGTGCAACACAAGGACTGTTTGCTAAGGAGATTAGTACAGAAGAAAGAGATCACCAAAAGAAGAGGGAAAAGACCTCGGGGCATTTTAGAGATCGTGGAGGTTTCCCCTCCTACTACAGGCTCAGCAGCCTAGTGAGAAAGAATGGTTTTAGCGAACAGGCCCAAGGTGCCCTCCATGGACTTGCTGCCCCTTTGGCCTATTTCTCCTTTTTTTTAGTGGGAATATGTACCCTATGCTTGTCCCATCATCGTATCTTGGAACTTGTTTTGATTCCACAGATGGGAATTTGGACTTTGGAGTTATGAACTGAAACAAGTTAAGACTTTGGGGATGAAATGAATGTAGTTGTATGTAAAAAGGACATGAGTTTGGGGGGCCAGGGATCGAATGCTGTAGGTTGAATGTCCCCCAGAACTCATTGAAGCATAATCCCCACTGTAACTGCTGAGGGTGGAAAATCCTATTATAACCATTGAAAGGTGAGGCCTTAAAGAGGTGATTAGATTGTGAGAACCCTGCCATAGTGAATGAGTTAATCCATTGGATGGTTCAATGGTGTTCGTGGGCATGGTTCTGACGTCTTTAAAAGAAGAGCATGTGAGAAGCTCTCTCTGCTTCGACCATTTTGCCATGTGACACCCCGCATTACTGTAAAGCCACCCCCGTCAAGGCCCTCACCAGATGTGTTTCCTGGACTTTGGACTTCCCAGCCTCCAAAACTGTAAGCAATAAATATTGTTTCTTTACCAATTACCCAGTTTCAGGCATTTCTGTTTTAAGCAACAGAAACAGACTAAAACATGAGTTTTTTATGAATATAAAAGGCAATGAAGAGTTTAGAAAAAAGTGACTGTTCCCTAGGATGTTATCAACAGATGATAGAAATTAAACCGTGGGTTTTAAATGAAGAAATTTCATTGATAGTTCTAGTAGATTCTATATAAACTTTGCTATGGATGTACCTATTTTAGCAATCTCTCATGTGGTAAAAATGCAGTAGACTGAAAATTATAAAAGAGAAGCCAAGGGCTTTATGGACATTTATGTAGACTAACAGTCCCTTCAAAATGCATCTATTTTTCTGAACCCCACACTGAGGTACAGAGAAACTGTAACATCCTAGCTTACAACTTCCCAAATGGTGGCATTGGAAAATTACTATGAATTCTAGAAATAGAAACTTCTAGCATTGTAATTTGATGAGTAAATGCTGCTAACCTTGTTGATCAGTTGATATTGAGGGTTTAAAGTGACCACAGAGAAGGGGAGAAAAATCTTTTCTTAAAGACTTGGAAAAAAAAATACCATGACACATGGAGACTAGCACACTTGTTATTCCACCAGATTTCTTCACACCTGCATGCATATAACACATCATTTTAAAAATTCACTAACAACATTTGAAATTGGATTCATTTTTACTTGGAAAAAAATACCAAGAAAACTGCTAGTTACCAGTGGCCAAAAAGGAAGACTCTTCCATACAAGGAACAATTTCTGGAGTTCTGTGAAAAGCTAATTTTGTTCTTCTTCTTTTATTTATATTACAGATATTTTACAAGTTCCATAAGACTCCATCCCACACAAGACAGTGAATCTAAGTGTCACAGAAGACTGAATTTCCTCAGTATTTCACAGTTACCAAAACACCTGTGCTAAATAGTTTTCTGTGTATCAGCTGTGAAAACTCACTGTTCAATAGCCCTCCAAATTTCTCATTTATTCCCAGTGGTGGGAGATTCTGGGGACCTCACAATGGGTTATTATTAAACACTTGGAAGGCTAGTGGTTCAAGAGCTTCATAATGGACTAAAAAAAAAAAAAAAAAAAGTACCAGCAAATTTAACCTACACTCCTATATAGACACTCGCCTCTACCTCTTCTGAGATGCCACCTTATCTGGATATTAATTAAGCAGAAACTAGATGGGTACAAATACCATAACATTCTGAAGCTTAATTAGCAACTGCTTTCTAACTTCACAACAGGTCTTAGCCTTGCTGGTTACTTTGTTTCTTGAAAGAGGAGAAAGCCAAGTGGTATTACTCTTTGCTTCCTTTCAGAGAGGAAACAAGAGTGGAAATTTAAAACTAGATCAAGGGATGTTCAGAGGGCAGCTTCCCAGCATCCTGGGCTACATTGCTGGTGTGCTAACACAAGTGGCCTGCGTTCTGCCAGGTGTGTCAGCAAGCCACTGCCACTGATAGCAAAGACGTGGAGGGAACAACAGATACAGCCCTGGAGGGGACACATGCAAGTGCCAGAAAGAGCCACAGATACTCACCCAAGCCCTCTCAGTGTGATCAACTGGAAAGCAAGTGACTGTGTTCAGCAAGTTTCTCAACTGCAATCCCTAGTGAGGCTCAGTCCATCCTCTGGGGACAGAGCAGAGAGGCTGGAGGTGGGGACAGCTCTCGATCATCAAAGACTGAAAGGAGAGAAGATATTTCCAAAATGTTTGCTGATAGTCAAAAATCATGGCTCTCCTTTTCTTTATTAAATAACAAAGAGGAAATGAAAAGATGGAATGTTTATTGATAGTCTTGGTGCCTGGTGCCATGGAGCTTGTTTTTGAGACTCTGATGTGAAGAAAAGGAAAAAAATAAAAATTCCTTCATGTCATATAGCTGCAAAGCAAGGCACCCCAGTGCGCACTGTGAAAATATCATAGAAAAATATGACATCAAATTGTCTACCTACGATACCATTTCTTATTAAAATAAAAAGAAGAAAGGTATAGAGACTAACAATGTATTTCCTTCTCTCACTCAGACTACACACAAGGAAAGTTACCTGGATGTTCACAATGTTAAAACATGTCCTGGTGTCAAAAGTGGAATATTTAAGTGTTCAATGCCAGCCTATTAACCAGATGTGCTCTCCCCACCCCCAGTGCTTTTTCATTTTTTGGCTTCCTTGTCCAAGATGCCTTTTGAGGAAAAATGCCATGAAAATTACTTTTATTGAAAACATTTTTCCTTTCTTCCCTTGTTCCTTCCTTCAACCTTTCGTTCTTCCTTCCTTCTAAGATGGCAGTCTCAAATGGTCACTACTATGCAGAGACAATTTTTTTCTTTGACTTTTTCTTAAATGGTGAAAAGTGTGGCAATAAAAAAGTGAAAAGAGAAATATAATGAACTTTCATGTTTCTATCACTCAATTTAAGAAATAAAACTTTACAATTCCTATTTACATCTGTTTTTACCTCTCAGCTACCTTTTCTACACACTCAGAAGTAACCATTACTCTGAATTTGGTGTATATTATTCCCAAGCTTCTCTTTATACCTTCACTCTACATACATCTATCTGTAAATAATACACTATATTATATTTTGTTAACAAATTTTTATATTGTACAGCTTGCTTTCTTTTAATTATATAATTTGCTTTTTTAAAAACTCAAAATTGTATTTTTGACATGTTAGTACATTGTTAGTCGATGTTAGTACATTTGTTTTCATTTTATAGACTGTCTACTTGAATAAACATAACACAATTTAATCATACACTCTTTCAACTAAGTCCCAGTTTCCATTTTTGGTACAATTATAAGCAATGCTGGTAGTATCATTTTTGTCCATGTATACAGATAAATTCTTATCTGCTTGAGAGAGATATGTCTGACATATGTTGTCACCTCCCCACATATTTTATGATAATCTGTGAGGCCGTTGCTCCTTTTAAAAATTAAAATGCACTGCACTCTTATTAGGCACTACCACTGTGATCTGTTTTACGTAATATACTCCTCATTGAAATAGCTGAAATAGGTCATTGTATCTCCATTGCACAGAAAAGGAAACAGATTTGGAGAACTAAAGTAACTGGCAGGCATAAAGCAGACCTAACCTTCAAATGCAGATCTGTCAGACCCCGGAAAGCTTTGCCTTAAACCTGCCCATGGATGGAAAACTCACTCCGCTGGCCTTCCACCTTTTAAATTTGAGCACCTGTCCCAATAGAAATTTGTTGAGCATGAACCCAATACAATTTTATTTAAATGCACATGATAATTATTTAATACTGTGCTAATTAATTTGCATAAATTAATTTTTTGAAACACATAAAAATAGAATTTAAAAGGGTAAGGCAAGCGTGAAATATCATTTTCTTTTATTGAACACATTAATGGTTTAAAACACCATGTTCTTTCTAAAATATATTAATAACAGTTATATTATTGCCATTTATTCAGCAGTTTGTGGTATCTGGTAAACAGGCATTTTATTGCTTTTGTGATTGATTAGATGTAAGGAAAACAAAGGCACATACTGTGGATTGACCATTCAATGTCTATTGTGTCTATTGTTCCTCTCTGTATTTCAAGGTCTAGAAGAATAAGAATATCATCATTATCTTCATCACCATCATCATCAATATGTGTTACAGTGATTCACTGGTCTGGTTCCAAGTTCATTTTTTTTTTTTCAAACAGGTGTTCTTAATCGTTGTTACTGATAAAAGGGAAATCTCGCAAATCATTGACTGTGCTTACTAAATCATGATATTTATTTTTGAATCTCATCTACTAATTATGTAAAGGTATTTTTTGCTTAAATATAGCTCATAAATTTCAATCTTCTTTAATATCATTCAGTTATTCTTACAAACTATTCATAAAGTGTATATTTATATTTGTGAAAAATTAGTTCAAAACCTAACTTTAAAATATTGTTTGGAAGATTTTAAAATAGGTTTGAAAATACCATTTTGATCATTTTAAGTGATCAGATGCACATTTTGTTTTCTTTTTTAATGCGACACATTGTTTTTAGCAACAGAATTGCCTATTAATGTAAACTTTTTTAAACATCTTATTTCAAAATGTGTTCCCAGAGCAAAAAGATTTTTAAAATATGGATTATTTTCAAACCCACTGTGAAAATATCACCTTTACCTCAAAGACACTATTTAAGTATGCCTTTAAAAAATAGATATTATATACACATAAATATGAATATGTATTTTTTTATGGGTTGCACGCTAATACATAACTTATCTTTGAACACTGCATTAGTCTTTTTCTGTTGCTTATAACAGGAATACCTGATAATGTAATTTGTGGAAAAAAAAAAATTACAGTTTTGGAGGCTGGGATGTCCAAAGTCCAGGGATGACATCTGGTGGGGACCTTATTGGTGGTGACACTACACAGCGACACACGGTATCACATGGTAAAATGGCAGAATCAAGAGAGAGAGCTTCTCACACGCTTTCCTTTTAATGCCATCAGAACCACACAGCATGACTACCCATACAACCATTAACTTATTACTACATGAATGGATCAATCCATTCACTAGCGCATGGTTCTCACAATCTAATCACCTCTTCAAGGCTCCACCTTTCAATGCTTATAATAGGATTTTCACCCTCTTAACTCTGTCACAACGGGAATTAAGTTTCCAACATGAGCTTTGGGGAGACAAACATATCCAAACTATACCATTCCACCCTTGGCCCCCCAAAACTCATGCCCCTCACATACAAAATAGAAGCATTTCATCCCAATAGTCCCAAAAGTCTTAGCTTTTTCCAGCACCAATTTAAAAGTCCAAAGTCCAAAGTTTCACCTGAAACTAAAGGCAAAACTCTTTTCAACTGTGGAATCGAACAAATTATCTACTTCCAAGATACAACGGTGGGACAAACATATGGCACATACTACTGTTCAAAAAGGGAGAAATAGGCCAAAAGAAAGCAGTAACAGGCCCCAAACAAATCCGAAACCCAGTAGGGCAGGCATTAAATCGTACAGTTGGCAAATCATGATGTGACTCCGTGTTTGGCATTCTCTGTACAGTCGTGCAGGGGTTGGGCCCCCAAGTCCCTGGACAGCTCTGCTTCTCCAGCCATGCTTTAGCTCTCCTAGGCTTACATTGCATGCTTGTAGCTCTATGGTTCTGGAGTCTCTGTGATGGTCCTGCTCTCATGGTTCCACTAGACATGGTCCTAGTGGGGATACTCTGCTGCAACTCTGACCACATTTCTACTTAACATTGCTTTAGTGAAAGCCCTATGCAGTGACTCCATCCCTGTGGCAGATCTCTTCCTGGGTCCCCAAGCTTTTCCATACATCTTTTGAAATTGGGGTACTGGCTCCCAAGCCTCCATAGCTCTGGTATTCTGTGATCCTGAAGACTTAACACCACATGGACACTCTCAGTATTTCCAGCTTGTATCTTCAGAAGCTGCAGATCCAGCGGCACCTAGGGCTAATTTAGCTCCAGCTGTGGCAGCTGGAGCAGGCAGCCAGGGTAGTTGGAGCAGCTGCAGATGGGGTGTGGGGAGCAATACCCTGAGGTAGCCCTGAGCAGTGAACCTCTGGGCTAATTCCCTTCTTCCTCTTTAGCAAAAGGTGGCTGGAATACAGTCTTGGTTTCCTCTCCAAAGGTACCTTTTCACTCCTTACCTGGCCAGGCTGAGAGTTTTCCAATTTTTTGCACTCTGCTTTCTTTTTTATTCTGCCTTTATTTCATGCTTTTCCTGCCATACTTCAGTGTAGGCTGTTGCAACTATCCACGCAGCTGCCTGAATAATGTGCTGCTTAGGAATTTCTCTCACCAAATACCCTGGGTCAGCACCTTTAAGTTCCACATTCAGTCAAACTTTTGGACATGAACAGAATGCAGCCAAGTTCCTTGCAAGTTCATAGCAAGAGTGATCTTTGTTTCAGAAGCTCCTTCTCATGTAAATGTGAGATCTCCTCAGTGTGACCTTTACTGTCCATATTTCTCAGCATTCTAGTTACCACCATTTAACCAGACTGTAAGATGTTCCAAATTTCCCTGGTCTTTTTGTCTTTTAAAGTCTCACAAGTAGCTAGACTTCTTCTAGCCTACTCCTCCAAATTCTTACAGCCTCTCCTCAAAATGAAGTTCCAAAGTTGCTTCCACATTTTCACACATTTATTATAAGCAGCACCTCACTTTCCTGGTACCAATTTTCTGTATTAGTCTGTTTTTGACCTTACAACAGAAATACCTGAAACTGGGTAACTTGCAAAGAAACCATATTTATTGCTTACAGTTTCAGAGGCTGGAAAGTCCAATGTCCAGGGAACACATCTGGTGAGGGTCCTTTTCTGGTGAAGACTTTACAGTGACATACCCTATTACATGACGAGAATGGCAGGAGCACAGAGAGAGAGAGAGACAGAGAAGCTAACATCCTCACTCTCCTTTGAAAGCCATCAGAATCATGCCCATTACTCTATGAACGGATTAATCCATTCATGAGAGTACAGTCCTCACAGTCAAATCACCTCCTCAAGGCTCCACCTTTCAATTACCATAATTGGATTTCCCACCCTGATGACACTGTCACAGTGGGGTTTAAGTTTCCAACATTAGCTTTTGGGGAACAAACATATTTAAAATATATGAAATATAGTAACTTAAAAATTTTGCCAAGAGAAATCTGAGAATCTCTATGAGGGACAAAAGTCTTTATAATCAATTCTCATTCAATTATCTGGTGTATAAAGACTCTTATATATTTTTAAATATCTTGCTTTTTTAACATTAGCTACATTATTGATAGCAAGTATTAATGCATACATTTCTAATTTGCTCCTGAGTGAGGTACTGAATGAACTGCACATCCGCTACCTTTTCCATTACCTTAACCCTGGAATCTTTTTTTATTCTGTCAACAAAGCTATGTCATCAGTAATGCCACTTACTGGTGGAATACCACATGTTTCCATAAAAGAACATAGTTTGTATTAGATTAGCTGTACAATAGTGAAAATATAACTTCTTGAGACATCTTTCTTTCAGTGGTTCAAAGTGAAAGTTATTTTTGTAACATATAACTAAATCAAAATTTAGCAAATACCACAAATTGGGACAAATTGTAATACCTGCACATTTGTTAATATACAGATAAGTTCCCTATTTCATAATTCAAAATAATTTTTTCTTTAATTTTTTTTCAATGTCTTCTATGCATAATTTCACAGTATTTATTGACAAATGTAAATATTTCAGTTTGTACTGTGTATTACTTTTTGTATGTTATTTAAGCTATTTTTGCATTAGCAAGAACAAGTATGTGGCTTTTTATTTCTTGCTATTAAGAAACCACAAAATAGGCTTTTAAACTTTAGTAGTTATGTGATAAAATTTTTTAAGGTACTGGAATGAGCACTGCATACCTTTTGATAATATCCCTGAAACAATTCTAAGGTTTTCCTTCAAGCTCTAGATGGTTAGTTTTTAAATGTCTTGCTAATTGTGATGGCTTCATTCTATGAACATTAGCTAATATCTCAAGGCAAAATACACATAGTAAAAAAGTTTATCCTTTACAACAGTACATATCAATCCTTACACTAAATATTCTTGATAAATTAGATTTGTGGACACCAACTTTCCAATGAGTCAAATCTGTTTGGTAAACAATGTTTCTTTTTTTGTTGTTTTTAAGGATTTTATTGTAGCACTGGGTTTTTTTTCATTTTCAATTGTTCATTTGTTTTTCTTTCCATTATTAGGATATTATAATCTCCAATCTACAGTCTCTTTGCAAGAATCTATGTATGCTCTTTGTTCATTTTAGTTAGTTTAATTAAAACTTAGTAATAGATTCTGCAAACCCATTTCACAAAGCATATGTAAATTGCAATATGTCTCAGTATGTTCAATGCAGACAACAGAGTGAGGATGCCTCTGTCAACATGCCATTATATGGATTTCCCATTCTCCTCCAAAGACAGCCCAGATCAATTTGTATACAATGTTATTAAAGTTAACTCTATCCTCTATATTTATATAAATAATATATGTAAGTATAACTTCCAATATTTTCATCTCTCTAAAGATGCCACTTTAGGTATAGAGAGGCATTAGAACAATGGAATTTCTGGGAGCCATTGGTAGGACACAACAAGGGCAGCAGGAGGCGTCTCTACAGGAAGGGCAGCAGAGACCCTCCTGGAGCTCCATGAAAACCAAAAAAAAAAAAAAAAAAAAAGAGAGAGAGAGAAAACCTGAATGCCATGTTACCGTTACACAGACTATTTCCAAAGCCCTAGAAGACATACCTGAGAACTTCTAAAAACCCTTGCAGTAGCTTTGGTGAGGGATAAGGGAGATGTAATAGACTGCAAAAGTGGGATGGGATGAAGAGAAAAAATAAAAATTAAATTAAAAATGATGAGCAATGGCCATTTCCTATTTATTTACAACAAAATGGTTAAGACACTGGCCTTGATGTTAGATAAACCTGGGTTTAAATCCCAACTCTGCCACTTGCTACCTGAATTATGCTGAGAAATGTACTTCATCTCTCTGAGTGTCAGTTTTCATATTTATAAAATATAAATAAAAACAGTAATTACATACATGGGCTACATGGTAAATGTGTTATTAATTAATGCACGTATAGTGCTTAATGTAATGCTTGGCACATATAAAGACTCGATAAATTGTAGATACTATTATTTCATGGGTAACAGAAAACACTTTTGTCACTTAAAAACCTGGGCAATAGCAAACTTCTAAGTGAAGGGACCCATTCTTTCAGTACAAGCAATCTGATTCTGCAGGTAAGAAGACACTGTTTTACAGACTGAGTCATCACTTTTGGAAGTAGAATACTGTCATCACAGAACAAAAAGTACAAACTCACTGGGAGAAAAAGAACACCACAGTTACCATTTACAGTTTGTTAAAGGAACTGCTGTCTTCTTCTACTAATACATTAATAAATGGTCAATTGAATTCCTCTTTCATATAGTGATGCTATATACCATTGACCTTTTCCTGCTCCATGAATGACAGTGCTAAAAACCAAAATTGTGTTTTAAAGACAATAAAGAGGCATATGATGGACATTATATGATTATAAAATAGCATTTACACATGTGGTTTAATTTTAGATGACTGGATGGCCCTTAATGCAGAATTTTTTCCTCTCACCAGCCACCATGACTGAAAGTCTACTATCTTTCAGCTTTCCTCTTCTTCAACAGTTCACCATCCATTAGAGGTGTACTAGTTTTCAGTCAAAACTTCAGTAAGAAATCACTTATGTTGTTGGTTTAGAAAAAGACAACATAACCTTACCAAAATGAGAAAGAACAGAGAAGTACCTGGAAAGGTAAGTAATATTGCAAGAGAATGTATTTCCAATTGTACCTACATTTCTGTTTAGGAAAAATAAGAAGGCTGCTCGTAGTGCCTTATATCTTGGATACTAAAAACCCTTTGATTTAGTTTCTTCTTAAGGAGAAATCTTATCTAAAACACCTATTACAATGAACTGGTCCTAGAGGACCACAGGCACTCTGTATTCCCTGGGATAGAACAACTTGAAGTTTTATTGGATATGCATTTGGGTAAAATTCAAATAATGTGGAACAGTTTTCCAGAATGATTTTTTTGTACTGATTGATACTCTGAGTCTCTAACTTGATGAACAGGTTACTCGTTCCCCCCCCCTTTTTAAAAACAGGGTAAGTACCATATTAAAGATTTGTTTAAAAGTAACATTTGTCAGTTCGTCACAACAAAAATGGTGAGCCATAATCAGATAGTATAGCACTCTGCTAAAAACACTTACTGTAGCAGCTATGAAATTTCACTTAAAACAATTTGGGAAGAATTTAAACTTAAAAACAATTTGTAAAGAACTTAAAACAATTTGTAAAGAAGAGACAACCTGATGTGAACTTGATCCAGTTACTCAACAGACAACACTCAAAATACCTATTAATTTCTAAAATTCGCTAATGCAGAGTTGTAACCTTTCTTTTTGGTATTAATAGCAAAACTGAATTAGTGGCACTAACATAAATTTCAAGAACTGTTTCAAGTATTTTAAAAGCTCTATGTGAGGCTGGTCCTATTATTACAAATACTTTAAAGTTAAGCCAACTGCTTCCAGTGCCAGATAAGATGGAGTAAGCACACTCCACCCTCTCTCACACACCTGGAAAGAATGCATGGGACAACTATTTGAGGACTCTGAAAAATAACTAGTAGAAAGCAAATTGGGAAAGAAGGCAAGAATTCACAGTACCACTTAAACCGGCAGCGAGTGTACCAGTGTTTTTTCTTTGGGTTTCTCTCAGACTGATTTCAATGTAATCTGATTCCCAAAAGTGAACATTGAGGTACAGTAAAGGGAGGCCCCTTTCATTCTGGCTGGAGAAGTAGGAAAGCAAACTCCCAATACTCAGAGAGCAGAAATCCTCATTTTCCTTCTTTCATCATTTTCTCCGTTTCTCATACTCTAGCCCCCAAGCACTCCTGCAGTAGCAGCAGTGGTGGCAAAAACAGGCATCCACAAGAGCCAAAAATCTGACGGAAGCATAGCTTTCTATTTTGTGGTGCTACAGTTTCAAGAGGGTAGGGAGAACAATGTTGTTGATTTTTCCCTCTCTCCTTCCTCCTACAACCTGGCCCTGTATGAGGGTATTTCAAAGTATTTGTGGAAAATGGAATTGAAAGATAATATGAATATTTTCGTGAACTTTTTGAAGACTCATCGTATATAAACATGATCACAGAAGTGCACAGCAGAGTGGGTGTATCAAAGCCCCAGCATTCTGGATAGAGACATGAAAAGGGGCACTCCTGGGAAATGGAAAGTGTTAGGGAGAGTATCAGAAGATGTTTGGGAAAGCAACCCCATAAAGTTCTTTATGAACTGCTGGACTCACCTCCTAGGTATGCATACATGGACCTGATTCTAATAAGAGCATTAGATAACTTGACAGCTGAACTACTGGGTAGAATACTGCCCAGGTCCCAGGGTAGCCACAACTTGGCACACAGATGGAACAGATATGAATAGCACTGCAAAGGGTTTGAATACTAAAGTGACAAGGGGCCAAAGCCCACAAAAGGCATAATGTGTGTCACTTGAAGCTTGAACCTGACTTGCTCAAAGATATAAATATTCTGTATAGGATTTAAGAAGACTCAAAGCCTTATAACATTCAAATATCCATGACTTAATCCAACATTACCAAACATACAAAAACCCAAGAAAATCTCAACTTATATGGAAAAAGACGATTAAGAGACACCAATGCCCAGATGGCAGAAATGTTAGAATTATTTTATGACAAATTGAAAGTATTAAAATATTCATGAAGCAATAGCAAACACACTTAAATGAAAAAAATAGAAAGTCTCTTCAAAGAAAAAAAAATGATATAAAGAAGAATTCATTGGAATAATGAACTTTAAATAAATAAATAAGTAAAATTAAAATCTCACTGGATGTGCTCAATAGCAGAATGGAGATGACAGAGAAAATAGTGAGCCTGAAGACAAAACAATAGAAATTATCTATTAATAATAGATAATCTGAAAAACAAAGAGAAAGAAATTTTTGGTAGGAAAAAAGTGAACAAAATCTCTGGGAAAATAACTGAATGTCCATTATTGTCTCATAGAGAATCGAGAAAGAGTGCAGTACTAAAAAATGTCTGAAAAAATAATGGCTGAAAACTTCCCTAGTTTGGTGAAAAACTAAGATCAGGAAACTCAGTGAATCCCAAACAGGGTAAAACTCAAAGAAATCCATAGAAATATAACAATTAAAATGCCGAAATATCTTGAAAAACATATTATTTAGATGAGAGGGTTTATTTGAATGACTGAAGATTTCTTTTCAGAAACCACGGAGGCCAAAAGAAAGTTTTAAATCTTTTTAAAGTGCTGAAAGAAAAGTACTGTCAACACAGAATTTTATATCCAGGGAAAACATCCTTCAGGAATGAAGTGCAAAAACAAAGCATAATATCTAGATGAAGGAAATCTAAGATAATTCATTGCCAACAAATCTGCTCTGAAATTAAGCAAATATATTCAGAAAGGCAAAGTAACTTGTTTTGGATCACATCCTCATTCTCTAACTTTGTTTCTCAGTTATTTTTCACCTGGTCTATGACAAAAGTTAACAAACTTTCTCTAGAGCTCAGTAAACACCGGTCTGAGTAATTTTTCTCAGGTGGAAGTTTTAGCTGATAATATGTCTACACCCCTTTCTTTTTGTATGAAGCATGTAAAGTGAATTGTGAATTTTTTTTTAATTGAAACACAGTTGATTGTGCATATCTGTGGGGTACAGAGTTGAATATCAATACCTGTGTGCAATATGTGATGCTCAAATCAGGATCATTAGTATATTCAACATTTATACAATGTAACCATTTTTCATGGCCCTTTACCAATTACTCCTTTCCCCACCCCATCCCCCTTTCCCACTTCTGGTAATCTCAGTTCTGTTCTGTTCTCTCCAAGTTGAAAGTTCAACTTGAGAGCTGAGACTGCATCCATCCCCCAAGCACAAGCCCCCTGCCCTCTCTGATCTGTGCCTCCAGTTCATAGCCACCACCCAGCTCACCATGGATGACGATATTACTGAGCTCATCATAGATGATGGCTCCAGCATGTGCAAGGCCAGCTTTGCTGGCCACGATGCCCCCCCAGGCTGTCTTCCGTTTCATCATGGGGTGCCCACAGCACCAGGGCATGATGGTGGGCATGGGTCAGAAGAGCTCCTACATGGGTGATGAGGCCCACAGCAAAAGAGGCATCCTGACCCTGAAGTATACCATCAAGCAGACATCGTCACCAACTGGGATGACATGGAGAATATCTGGCCCTACACTTTCTGCAAGCTGCTTGTGCCCACTGAAGAGCACCCCATGCACTAACTGAGGCCCAGCTGAACCCCAAGTCTAACTGTGAGAAGATGACCCAGATCATTATGTTCGAGATCTTCAACACCCCAACCATGTATGTGGCCATCCAGGCTGTGCTGTACCTATATGCCTCTGGCTGCCCCACTGTCATGGTGATGGACTCCGGTGATTGGGTCACCCACACTGTGCCCATCTACGGGGGTAAGCCCTCCCCCACACCATCCTGCATCTGGACCTGGTTGTCCAGGACCTGACAGAGAACCTCATGAAAATCCCCACTGGGTGGGGTTACAGCTTTACCACCATGGTAGAGTGGGAAATTGTGCATAACATCAAGTAGAAGCTGTGCCATGGCACCATGGACTTTGAGTAGAGATGGTCACCGCAGCCTCCAGCTCTTCCCTGGAGAAGAGCTAGGAGCTGCTTAGCTGCTGAAGGTCAGGTGATCAGGGTCGCATCAAGTGGTTCTGCTGCCCTGAGGGTATTGTCCAGCCTCCCTTCCTGGGCATGGAATCCTGTGGCATCCATGAAACTACCTTCAACTCCACCATGAGTGTGATGCGGACAAATTCAAGACTTGTGCGCCAACATGGTGCTGTCTGGTGGCACCACCATGTACCCGGGCATCGCAGACAGGATGCAGAATATCACCACCCTGCCACCCAGCACCACGAAGATCAAGATCATCGCTCCCCCTGAGCGTGAGTAGTCTGTGTGGATCGGCAATTCCATCCTGGACTCACTGTCCAGCTTCAGCAGATATTGATCAGCGAGCAAAAGTACAAGCCCGGCCCCTCCATCATGCACCACAAATGCTTCTAGGTGGACTGTTGGCTTAGTTGCATTACATCCTTTCTTGAGAAAACTTAACTTGTACAGAAACGAGATGAGATTGGTATGGCTTTATTTTTTTCTTTCTTTTTTTTTTTTTTTTGGCTTGACTCAGGATTTAAAAACTGGAATGGTGGAAGTGACAGCAGTAGATTGGAACAAGCATCCCCAAAGTTCTACAATGTGGTAGAGGATTTGATTATACATTATTCTTCTTTTTAATAGTCATTCCAAATATTGTGGGATTCAGTGTTACAGGAAATCCCTTGCTCTTCCAAAAGCCACCCCACTTCTCCCTAGAGAGAATGGCCCAGTCCTCATACCAGTCTACACAGGGGAGGTGATAGCATTTCTTTTGTGTTAATTATGTTATGCAAACTTTTAAAATCTTTGCCTTAATACTTTTTTATTTTGTTTTATTTTGAATAATCAGCCATTATGATCCCCTTTTTTGTCCCCCAACTTGTAATGTATGAAGGCTTTTTGTCTCTCTGGGAGTGGGTTGACGTGTGGAAGCAGCCAGGGCTTACCTGTACACCGACTTGACACCAGTTCAATAAAAGTGCACACCTTAAAAGAAAAAAAAAAAGAAAGAAAAAGTTCAACGTATTATTTTGATTGTTGTATCCTTCTTGCTTTCTTTTTTTATTGTTTATTATTTAGCTCCCACTTATGAGTGAGTGTATTAGTCCGTTTAAGTTGCGTATAACAAAATACATGAAACTGAGTTATTTATAAAGAAAAATGACATTTATTGCTTACTGTTTCTGAGGCTGGGAAGTCCAAAGTCTATCTGGTGGCGGCAACAGTGACCCAGGGGTCTCACATTGCAAGATGGTGGAAGCAGAGAGAGCAAGAGAGAGAGAAAAACAGACTCTCCTTTTTTTTTTTAAGCCCTCAGACCCAAGCCCTTAACAACCATTTTTAATCCATTCCCTACAGCATGATCCTATAATCCAATCACCTCTTTAAGTCTCCACCTTTCACTTACCATAATAGGATTTCCCACCCTCTTAACAGTCACAGTGGGGGCTAAGTTTCTAATACATAAAACATGAGGGACACAATTCAAGCTTCAGGGAGTTTTGGGGTGACATAATTCAAGCCGATACAGTGAGGACATGCAATATTTCTTTCTATTGCCTGGCTTATTTCATTTAACATAATTTTCAATAAGTTCACCGATGTTGTTGTGAATGGCAGAATTTCATTCTTTTTTACGGCAGAGTAGTTTTCTGTTGTGTTTATATGTCACATTTTCCTTATGCAGTCATCCATTGATGGACATTTAGGTTGGTCCCAATTCTTGCCTATGGTAAATAGAGTTGTGATAAACATGGGAGTGCAGGTATCCCTTTGACATGATGATTTCCATTCCTTTGGGTATATACCCAGCAGTGGAATTGCTATATCATGTGGCAGTTCTATCTGTAGCTGTTTGTGGACTTTCCACATTGTTTTCCATAATGGCTGCACCAATTTACAGTCTCATCAACAGTGTAAGAGGTCTCCTATTACTCTGCGTCCTCACCAGCATTTGTCATTCTCTGTCTTTTTGATAACAGCCAATCTAAAAGGGGTGAGATGATATCTGTGTGGTTTTGATTGGCAGTTCCTTGATGCCAAGTAATATTGAGCATTTTTTCATGTGTCTTTTGGCCATCTGTATATCTTCCTTTGAGAAATGCCTCATCATCTCCTTTACCCTTTTTAAAATTGGGTTATTTGCTTTTTTTACTGTTAAGTTGTTCATGTTCCCTGTATATTTTGGATATTAATACTTTGTCATATGCATAGTTTGCAAATTTTCTCTCTCACTCTGTAGGCTGCCTTTTCACTCTGTTAATTGTTTCTTTTGCTGTGCAGAAGCTTTTTAGTTTGATATAATCATGCTTGTTTATTTTTCCTTTTATTGCCTGTGTTTTGGGGGTCATATTCATAAAGCCTTTGCCCAGTCCTATACATGGAAGAGTTTCCCCTGTGTTTTCTTCTTAGAAGTTTCATAGTTTCAGGTCTTATACTTAAGTCTTTAATCCATTTTGAGTTGATTTTGATATTTGGTGAGAGGTATGGATCTAGTTTCATTCTTGTACATATGGATGTCCAGTTTTCCCAGCACCATTTATTGAAGAGATAGTCTTTTTCCCAATGTATGTTCTTGGTGCCTTTGTCAAAAATCAGTTGGCTATTTGTGGGTTGATTTCTGGGCTCTCTATTCTGTTCCATTGGTCTGAGTGTCTGTTTTTATGCCAGTACCATGCTGTTTTGGTTACTATAGTTTTGTAGTATAAAATGAAGTCAGGTGGCATTATGCCTCTGGTTTTATTTTTATTTTTGCTTTTTTGTTTTTCAGGATTGCTTTGTTTATTCGAGGTCTTTTTTTGTTCCATGCGAATATTAGGATTTTTTTCTACTTCTGTGAAGAATGTCATTGGTATTTTGATGGGGATTGCATTGAATCTGTAGACCACTTTGGGTAGTATGGACATTTTCACAATATTGTGAATAGTGATTTTTTTTATGGTATCCAGTTTGGGGTTTCTTATTAAAATAACAACAACAACAACAACAACAAATAGTGGAGATTCTTTGAATCATTTATCTAGGAAAGAAATTGAATACATTTTAGGAAATATAAGAAAAGTAGGACTTTTGGGAAATGATTTTCTTGTTATCAGTCAAAAGCAAAGCAGTGTTATCACAATGGTCAAAACAGCTACACTCTCCCACTTCAAATCCCACCAAACTTTCAAAATCCCTTCATCTCTCTGAGATGAAACTATCTAGAGAGTCTATTTTTTGAGCTAGGCCAAAAGATGCCCTTTGCACAGAGATTGCCAGTTTTAAGGTCTATACATTTACTTGAGTGTCTCTAACCATGATTTAGATAGAGATAAAAATCATGAGGAAAGAGAGATCTGGATTTATCTTCATAATATTTTGAGGTTTTTCTGTAACTTTAACTTACACATGTTCGTCCTCTGCTGAATTAATATTTCTAAAGAGTTGAAGTTCCAAGCCAAAAGTTATACTTCCATTAACGAATATTCTCAATATATCTTCTTACCTCTTTAGGTCAATTATTTTTTTTTTTTAAAGTGCACAAAGTCTGAGAATATGTTATTTTTCTTGGTTCACTCATAGTTTGCTTCAGAATTTCTTTTCCATCTGCTTTTATTCCTTGTTTTAATTTAAAAGGGGGAGCTCTCAGTAGATCAATAGATAGCAGGATACACCAATGCATTTATTGTGATGTTAAAATCTTGTTTCCTGTTAGTCACTAAGGCTCTCCTCTGCTTTCAGTTTGGCTGGGAGGACATTTTGTAGCTGATCTTTCTCTGAAATGTTTCATTTGCTGAGGATTTTGCATTGATGAAGGTATAAGGATGACTTGACCATTTACCACAAAAGCTCTAAAGCTATAACTTCTGTTCTCACCAATACAGCAGGCTCAACAATAGGTAAATGTCTCTTTGCATATTAAATGTTTAATCAAAATCCTTTGTTTCAGCCAGACTTCTCAGCTACATGAAGCAATGAGAAATGAACACCCGAATAGATATTGAGATTTCAATTCTTTCTAGCAAAGCTGAAGAGTTGGCTGTTTTTACTTTAGAAAGGTTTATAATGATCAAGACCTTTTGGAGTGATTTAAAACTGTTTATTATAATCCCGCTGATGGGAGCTGCTTTTTGCTTTTCTCTACAAGCAGCATGACAAAATGGGCTGCCCTCTCAATGACTTGTCAGGGAGGGGGACCCAAAAAGGAAAGTTGAGCACAGCCCATGCCATTCTGAGCAGGAAGCCAGGAGGTGGGCTGCTGGGGCAGATCTGCTCTGCAGCTCCCAATGGCGACAATGTCTTTTTAACCCTATTCTCAGATCAAGTGGGAAATTACAAACACATTAATGCCCTCCAGTCAGATACTTGCCAAGATAACAGATGGTGGATACCACTAAGCAACCTTGACCTTGCGGTCACCTGCCCTGTCAATCAGACACAGGATCTCTTCTCTGGGGAAAACACTGTCTTCTGTGCAACACAGCATGTTCGACCATCATTGCAGATTTAATAAAACACATAGTCCATGCAGGAAATACGGGCACAGCATTTTCCCTCATGTGAACTAAAATACTGGCAAGCTACATAAATTCCCTGAAGCCTCAACTGCTTCCACATAAACACTAGACAGAAAATGGAACACTGCTGAGCCAGAATCAACAGTTATATTAGATATCTGAAATCAAAAAGCTCTGTTTGGGGGCTGACAGAACACTTGAGTGTCATACACTACACAAGTAAGGGCCCATTTAAATTACAGGAACAGCCATTGTCTATAGATTAAATGTATGTTATTAACCAACGTGCTCAGATGGATCTATTAGGTGTGAAAATCCTGCAGATAGTTCAGAAAACATTTACCATTGGTGGCAAAGGAGAGTGCTCTTACCAATGTTAAAACTCCACAAGAACAAATGCTAACATAAAGAGGATATCTAAATAGACACAAGGACGCTGACAGGCAGACACCAGACATAAAGCTCTATCAAGAGGCCAGTAGAGACCTAGTGCAGCTGTTTCTGCAACAAGGAGACATTCTTTCTTTTCTTTTTGAAAAGATGACCGGTAAGGGGATCTTAACCCTTGACTTGGTGTTGTCAGCACCACGCTCTCCCAAGTGAGCTAACCGGCCATCCCTATATAGGGATCTGAACGCGTGACCTTGGTGTTGTCAGCACCACAACCTCCCAAGTGAGCCACAGGTCAGCCCAGGAGACATTCTTTCTGAGACGGGCTGTACACCTGTGAGGTGTGCAGCTGGGGGGTTGGTAGGCTAAGAGATAGTATCACAAAGATTCACTGACTTGGAAGCAAGAGGCCAAGGTTAAAGTCCCTACCCTGGGCTTCACCTCAAACCACCTGCTCTTTGTGGAAAGTAACACAGCATAATGAGAACGACTTGGGATCGTGGGTTAAGATGAGCCTGGGCTTGAGCCCTGACACTGACACTCCCTACTTCTATGTTTGGGGGCATATTATTTAAACTTTCTACCTCATCTTCCTCATCAGTCAAATGGGGATAGTAACACTGTTTTACAAGGTTCTGTAGTTATTAAATGCAATGAAGGATGTTAAGCCCTTAGCACGATGACTGGACTAAGACTCATTAAATGTTAGTTATTAGTAATAAATGCTCTTCATTACTATTTAGTAATGCTTGCTGTAGTGGACTGAATTATGTCCCCTGAAAACTCACTGAAGCTTGTATTGTGTCCTCTAAGTTTTACATATTAGAAACTTGTTCCTTACACAATTCCTTGAAATTGATATGACAAGTGAACAGATATGAGGTTGTTGGAAGGGAGGGGGGAGAGGAAGGACAGAGAAAGGTTTTGGTAAAGGGCCACAATAATCAACCACATTGTATACTGACAAAATAAAGTAAAATTAAAAAAAGAAAAAAAGAAACTTGGTCCTCATGATCCTCACTGTGACAGCTAAGAGGGTGGGAAATCCTACTATGGTAATTGAAGATGGGGCCTTGAAGAAATGATTAGATTGTAGGACAGTGCAGTAGTAAATGGATTAATAATGGTGGTCATGGGAGTGGTTCTGAGGGTTTTAAAAGGGGGGGCATGAAGAATCTGTCTCTCTCTCTCTCTGCTCTCTCTGCTCTGCCATTTTGCGATGTGATAATCTGCCTTCACTGAAGTCACCACCAAAGAAAGCCTTCACCAGATGTGTTCCCTGGACTTTGGACTTCCTAGTCTCTGAAACTGTAAGCAATAAATTTTGTTTTCTTTCCAAATTACCCAGTTCCAGGTATTTTGTTATAAGCAACATAAATGGACCGATACACTTGGTAATGCCTTATGCTTTCTGAGCCTATTTTCTCTTTTGAGAAAAAGAAATTGGAATAATTATTATGATAAAGTGCTTCTGCTCTAGCATTCCATAGTTTTGTACCTCCAATTTATTGCCGTTAAAAATAGATGCCTCCTACAGACATATAATAGGACACTAATGTATTTTGGGGCATAGAATGATTAAGCTGGCATTTTATTTCCCAAAGAGTCCAAGGCATTACCTCATTAATTCCTTACCACAACTCTGTGAACTATTAACAGATGAGGAAACTGAGGCTCAAATAGGTTAAGAGGCTGCCCACGGATCTGCAGCTACTGGGACTAAAAACAGCTGTCAGCAGCAACAGGATTGAGAAAAGAATTGGGAGCACAAGTGCCAAGAGGCAAACTTGTCAAAGAACCTGGCAGAACAAGCAACCATGACCAGGCGGCGGCCTGGGTATGGATGATGCCAAAGCTCGTTTTGAGATGACTGAAACTCAGGTACTGCAGCCAGGGGGAAGGAGAGGAGAAGTGATGTTGGGTTAATTTACTTAACATAAATAATGTATTCCTTAATTATCTGCCACATGATTAAGTAATTCTGATGTAAATAATTGAAATCATGGGAGGGGGAGGACATCAAATGTGGAGAGTGCTGTTTTTAAAATGTTCTTGTAGAGCAGAGGTCAATTTGAATTTCAAATAAAGATGTCATTGGATCACTTATTCATCAGCACTTACTACTGAGTGCTGCCATGGGCCAGGCATCGTGTTAGGCTCTGGGGATATAAGGGTGAATAATCTGAGTTCCAAATTTAGAGCAATTCA
Source organism: Cynocephalus volans (assembly GCF_027409185.1). Lineage (NCBI taxonomy): Eukaryota > Metazoa > Chordata > Mammalia > Dermoptera > Cynocephalidae > Cynocephalus > Cynocephalus volans. The sequence goes on along the minus strand of NC_084461.1, from coordinate 147,936,170 downwards.
CAATCTAATGAGGAAGACAGCTATACAGGAGGCCCCCCTTATCTGCAGGGGATATGTTCCAAGACCCCCCCGTGGATGCCTGAATCTGGAGACAGTACCAAACCCTATATACATTGTATTTTCCTTCACATGCATACCTATGATAAAGTTTAATTTATAAATTCATCACATTAAGAGATGAACAATAACTAATAAAAAAAAAATAGAACAATTGTAACAATGTGTGTAATAAAAGTTAGGTGAATTTTGTCTCTCTCTGTGTGTCTGTAATGGGTACAAAACTATGCTATCTACTCTGAGTGAATCATTGTGAAGTATATGCATGTACTGAAACAACACACCATACCCCACAAATACGTGCAAATAAATGTTAAAATATTTTGAACAAAAAGAATACTAATATTTTAGGCTAACTGAAACCACAGAAAGCGAAACCACAGATTAAGAGTACTACTCTATAACCAAAAATTCCATTATAACCTTCATCTGCTCTATGGGAGAACAGAGGAGGGAGTAACTAACTGCCAGGAAGGTTAACTAAGGATGACTTCTAGCTTGGCTCTTATTTGATTGAAGGACAAATAAGAGAAGAACTAGGTGCCTGGGAGATTGGGTAGGAAGGAAGCTTGCCATAGTAACTTTGAATTGGGTACTACCACTAATTCAAAAAAAGAAAGAACGTTACCCTGTTGCTAAGGGAGAATTAAATTTGATTCATTCTTCATTGTTGTGAAAGAAATGAGATAATTGTTCTCAGTAACTTTTAGCACCATACTTTAAGAAATCATGCTCAAAGATGCAGACACCAAGCAAAAGTAAAGTTGAAGTTTAGAAGGTGGGAATGTGTCGTTAGAAGTGTTAGGCCTTGCAGGCACACTTCCTCTGTCTGAATGGTAGCTCCATCTCTTAGTAACTGGAAGACTTACTTTGGGCCAGTCACTTCTGCTTCACTAAGTTCAAGTTTCTTCAACTATAGAAAAAGATACTGGCAATAATAATGATGTCTACTTTGTAAAGTCGTTGTGAAGATTAAATAAAATAATGCATATACTGGGGTAAGCACAGAGTCTGAGAAATAACAAGAAATCTATAATGTCTACCTATTATTATTATTAGCATTACTATTAATTACTATTTCTAGAGCAGCATATAGGTATCAGAACATCTGGAGTTCTGAGAAAAATTGACAAATTTCCTGAGACTGAAACAGTCTTTGGACAGAGAGAGAAAGTGTCATACCTACAATACCATATACTTAAGGTAGAGAGTAATTTACTAACTTATGGTATTTGGAACTTATTTTAAATTATAAAATGTATAGAAATTCAGATTGTTAACAGCAAAAACCTCACTAAGCTTATCTACTTTGTTGTTTAGAATACATTATTTACCAGAGACATTAATTTTTCTTTTCTGAAAAATGGGCTCATCTTATTAAAACTAACTTGTTATTAACACTAATTTGTTGAAGGAATTTCCAGAGATGGATTCTAAAAAAAAAATAACATAAAATAAAAAATATGGGTCTCAGGATATGGAATTGTACATATAAATCACAGAAACAACCCTTGTCTAATGTACATCACAAAAACCTGATACTTCTTTCTACTGAGCTCTTTTTTTTTTCATGTTGGTAAAATACATATAGCAATATTTACTATCTTAACATTTTTAAGTGTACAGTTTAATGGTATTAAATATATTCATAATGTTGTGCAACCATCACCACTGTCCATCTTCAGAACTTTTGTTGTCTTGTAAAATGAAAACTCTGTACCCATTAAGCAATAAGTCCTCCTACACCTCTCTCCCAAGAAACAGCCACTCTACTGTCTGTCTCTATAGTTTTGAAAACTCTAGGGTACCTCATATAAGTGGAATCATAGAGTGTTTGTCTTTTTATGACTGGCCTTATTCCTTGTTGCTTAATGTCCCAAAGGTTCATCCATGTAATAACATGTCAGCATTTCCTTCCTTTTTTGGGCTGAGTAATATTCCATCCTACATATACACCACATTTTCCTTATCCATTCATCCATTGATGGACAGGGGTCACTTCCACATTTTCAGCTACTGAGAATAATATTGCCATGTCACAAAGCTCTTTTTAAACTAATAAGTCCTATTTAAATAAAAGAGTTGGATGATTGAGTGAGGTTTCCTTTCTCACATGGGCTTCTTCATGTTGTAGAGTCTCAGTCTGCGTCTAAAGTCCATTGCTATCTTTGGCACACAAAGTCCTAACTATGAATATATCAGTATCTGGAACACCGGCGTGTTTTCTTTCTTTCTTTCTGCTGCTTCACTGGATTAATCAAACTGGATTACCGACTCATAAAATTGGCCATGCCTTTTTCTTACTCCTATACATCCCAAATCTCAAATTTAATGAGTTAAGTAGGATACTGGCAGTTGCCTTCAGAATGATAATCCTGGTGAAAAGTAAAGAATCCAGTCCTTAAAAAATGTTGATGTTTGGACTTTCCAAATGATACTCAATTACAAAATGGAAAATTATAAGATACACATGCTAGCAATCTGTAATGTCTCATGCCTCATGTGGCATGAATATCAGTTAGGATTTGGTTATAAGTAAGAGAAACTAACTCTGGCTAACTTAAGCTAACTAAAATAAATAAATAAATAAATCTGAATAGAAGAAAAACCTGAGCACTCAGCCTCTTAGAAGATGGTAACTGGGTTGCTCTGAGTATTTGAATTGCATGAAGGAAAGAACAATCTCTTCACGGTGCTATGGTTGAGGGAGATTACTGCCAACCATTTCCTGCCCTTCAATCATCCATGAAAGATTCAGATGCCAAAGGGACAGACCGGCCTGACTGTTTGAGATCATGTGCCCAAACTGTGGCCAGAGGAGAGTAGGATATCTTGAATGAATATCACACAAAGACTATACATGTTGGGCAAAGTGTTATTTTTCAAAGGTAAATTAAACTACTGTTACCAAAAGACAGGGAATGGATGCTAGGCAGGCAAAAACAACAGATGTCCACTGCAGCAGATCTGTTTGGTGTATCTTTGATGAGCCAAAAGACCAGAAATCACTCAGACACATACAACACACACACGCACACAATGTTTTGTTAATTCCTAGAGTGAGTCCACCTCAGAGTGCATGACTTTGTTCTCCTTTGGTTCTCTTCTTGCTTTTTAAAAAATGCCTTTTTCTCTAGTTTCATACTTTTCGCCCAGTTATTTATATAGCATTTTTGCTACAGCTTGGGTATTTTCAATAAATGTGTTCAGCTGAGCACATAATTTCCCCCCACTCTTCTTATTGAATAAATACTCAACAGTGTCAGAAATAGTTTTACGCACATTTACAATAAAAATTGTCCCAACTTACTTTGCAATATTTTTAGTTGGAGAAAAAATGGAAGTATTTTTGTTAAGCAATGGTCTACTTTCGTTGTCATATTCCATTCTGAAGACATATCATATATCTATTCTCTAATGAAGTGTTTTCTAGAATGTAGAATATAGTCCTCTGTTTCTAATCTTTACATACCACAGATTGCTATGGTAACCTAGGGTATCATGATTTATAAGTCTCTTCCTTTGTGAAAGAAATCATTTTACTTTAATTTATTAATAAATTTTTACTCAATCTACAAGAAATGTAAGAAATGTCTGACCACACCCCTTTTTATTAAAAATCTGTAACTGGAATTTTGCAATTGAAAAGGTTGTTTCTCAAAGATGCTGAAATGTAATATATAGCAGGAAAAACAAGAAAATGTGAATAAAATATCATATCAAAGTAAAAGTACAGTAGCAATTTCAACAGCAATTCCTTTTTTTAAAAAAACATTCATTTTAGAAGATCAAAAGATAAGCTTGGAATAATAATGATAACAAAAAAAATCACAAAAATGAAACTCTCAAATTCATGAAGCATTGTGCTCAAGAATGCATGTATTTATTTATTCTTTTTTGTGAAAAATCCTGGAATGTAGATTCAAATAGACAGATCCAAATGGTATTTTGACACATAACATCAGTGCTAAATGTGCCCTAGTTTACTTCAGTTCCTGCTTCATTTATACTGGATTCAATGTTGGATACAAATAACTATAGAAAATTTCAACTTGAATCAAAATGATATTTCCTAAAAAATCTAGTTGTCCATCATCTGGCTCTGTGTTTAACCCCTTTATAAAATCAACAGGGAGGGCCAGCCCTGTGGCTCACTTGGGAGAGTGTTGCACTGGGAGAGCTGAGGCTGCGGGTTCAGATCCTACATAGGCATGGCAGGTGGGCTCACTGGCTGAGCATGGTGTGGATGATACCATGCCAAGGGTTGTGACGCCCTTATTTGTCAAAAAAAAAAAAAAAAGTCAACAGGGAGATTTAGTGGAAAGAGAATTAAGCCAATAATCAGAAGACTTGAACTGTCATTATAAGCTCTACAATCTACATGCTGTGTGTCCTTCGGCAAGTCACATAACCACTCTGGGTTGTCTCTTAAAAGATCTTTCCCACTCTACATCAGATGCGTTGTTAGGATTAAACAAGATAAGGATAGTAAAGGCTTTGAAATTCATAAAGTTGCACTTAAATGTAAGGTATCATAATGGACATGGCCAAATCATGACATCAGCTCCCTAAGTGGGAAAGTGGAGATTGTGGCCCCTCCCAGAGCCTTGTACTTCTCATGACTTTTCCATACGGGTCCAGGGAGCAAAGAAAGGCCAGAGGGCAGCAGTTCTCCAATTTGAGCACAATGTAAGTACTTTGTAAAGTAAATGCTGCCAAAACAAAGCACTCACTAACTAGGGGGATGGTGAGGAGACAACCAGAGTCACCCAATATATTTGCTAAAGTTTATTTCATAAATATGTATTTTCTTTTATCTCTCTCAGATTGACAAAAGTAAATTGCCTCTCTTTAGAGGATTCATAAAGCAAATGTACTTCACAGGACCTGGTTTTTGAAAGCCTTGCAGTTTCAAATATTGACCTTGCAAAGGACAAGAAATTTTCCTCAGACTATAAAGTCTCTGGTGTAAGATAAAGATTTGTAACACAGCAAGGTTGCTGGCTCAAAGACAGACTAGTTACTGATTGATACGTAAAGTTACTGGGAAGCAGCTGGAGGGAGAAGGAATGTTTGCTAGGTCAAGCTTTTGTTGGTGGATCACTTAATTGTCTAAGTGAATGTCATCTGACTTGTTTTTACTAAATGTTACCAGTTTCTATTGTTAAACTTGTTAAACGGTGCTTAGAAAAAACCCCATCTATGTCTCTTCCTGTAACTTCTTGGTCTGGAGAATAAATGCAGGAAGAAAACCCCAATTCAGGGTTAATTTCCCAAGGAAGGGATGCCTCTCACTTGAGGGTTCTGGGGGAGATTAACCACTTCTGGGCTCTCACTGCTCAGAAGAGATGGGCTTTGAGTAATCTCTGTGGCTCTGTCACCCAGGGGAAGTGGGGTGATAAATCCGTGAGGGGCAAAGCAACACCTCTCCTTTTTCAAAAAGGAACAACTAAGCCTCTACTTCATGTAGTTACCTGGGTCTTAGATGAAAAAATCTCTCCCAAACTATGGGCATCCTTAAATTTCAACATGTGAGGCAGACTCCTTTGCTTTATATCTATTAAAATTAAAGTATTCCTTACCTACATCTCAGTTTGTAGCATTGTCTAAGCCAAACTTTATTAAATGTATAGTGCTCCCCAGCACAGTCCCAGTCACAGATCTGAGTAGATAGTGAACTGCCCTGCATGGCTTTATGTTTTCTGAGGGAAGCTCAAAGAACGAAGAGGAGAAATGTGGGGCTCTGAGTCAGAAGGCCTCAGTGGGAGTTTAGGTCCTGCCACTGGACTGCTCTTGGAAACTGACTGGAAATTTCCAGACATCTACAACAAATACAATACCATCGCTCTCTCAAGGTCATAGGCCTGTGCTCAGTGAACATTTTTTTGCTAAGTGATTTAGACTATGTTTGACTGAAAGTAAAGAATAATTAATTGATTTTAGCATGTCCTAATTTATAATTGGTTTCTTCATCTTCTATAAAAAGTATTTCATTTTTCATATTTTAGAATACATGTTTACCGTGAAAAATTTGGAACATCAGAAAAAGGAAAATTTTCTCTTATTCATTCCCCCAGTATAATCACTGGCAACATTACGTGGTGTTTCTTTCTTGTTGATATGCATGGTACAACATGTACTGGGTATATTGTGAATTTTTCCTCTTTACATATTTGCATATATTTTCCATGTCAGTTACTCTTCTTAGAAAATATGAGTTTAATAGGTTAAAATTTCACCTCATGACTCTGCCAAATTTGCTTCTATTAATCCCGAATTTTGTGTTCTTAAAAAATTATTCTGGAAATAAAATCTCAGTTTAAAAAAAATCAAGCGGAATAGAAGTTTAAAGGAAAAATAGTGAAAGTCCCCTTTAGCCCTCATTGTCCTGCTCCCCAGAGATACACTCTACAGCAATTTTCTCTGTATTTGGGCATAACTTTTTCTGTGTTCACACCAATAATTTCTATATTCTAGCTTCTCCAAACCTGTAGCATCAGTATTCAGAACCTCAGGTTCCATCCCTGTCTGGCTAGGCTAAGACCTGGAATCCTCACAGAGCCAATTGTCTAGCTACACAACCATGCCAGTTGTCGGGCTTTTTTACCTGCCACTAATGCTGCACTGACTGGGCCAATTGTTGAACTAGGGCTGGGTCTTGAGCTCCCAGACCCCTAAAGCCCATTCACAGACTGGTTCAAAAACCCTTCACATGCCAGGCTGGGTTCCTAGACCCCTCACACGCCAGGCTGGGTCACCAGACTCCTTCACACGCAGGTCTACGAGCTAGGTAACTGGCCAAAAGGTCCTTGGAGCCATAGGTTGGAAAGCATGGCTGTGCAGGGCAGACACCCAAGGCAGATGACTGCCCACCTGCTTCACTAAAACTCCTCTCCATCTCTCTCTCTCTCTCTCTCTCTCTCTCTCTCTCTCTCTCTCTGAAGAAGAACACAAGAAGGGCCGACCCCGTGGTGCACTTGGGAGAGTGCGGCGCTGGGAGCGCAGCAGTGCTCCCACCGCGGGTTCGGATCCTACGTAAGGATGGCCGGTGCGCTCACTGGCTGAGCGCAGTACGGCCAGTCACAAAAAGACAAAAAAAAAAAAAAAAAAAAGAAGAACACAAGAATAGCAACAAAAAAAGATACATTGGCATGCATGCACACTAACTCCACACACACACACACACACAAAATTTGCTTACAAAGAATGCTTAACCACACCCAACTGGACCCGAGGTGAGGGAACTGACCAAACTATTATATTTTCCCAACAATCCACCCCTTCGGGGTCCTCACTGTACAATCTACACATTTGGTGACATTCCCTTAGCAAGGATAAATGACCCTTACATTTACATATTACACATTCCATCCCAGTCCCAAAAGTCTTTAGCTTGTTGCAGCACCACCTCAAAAGTCCAATGTCCAAAGTCTCATTTGAGACTAAAAGCAAAAGTCCTTCCTGCTGTGAACCTGTAAAGAGTCAAAAACAAGTTTATCTACTTCTAAGATATAGTGGGACAGACATTGAGTACACATTCCCATTCCAGAAGGGAGGAATAGAAAGGAAAAACAGTCCCAAAACAAATCCAAAACTCAAAGAGGGCAAACGTTAAGCACACTGGGGCACCTGGACCCCTAAAGCATTGGGCAACCTCACTCCTACAGCCCTGGTACCTGCAGCTTTTCCAAGCTGGTGCTGGACACTGCCAGCAGCCCCATGGTTCTGGGCTCCTGGCAGCAGCTCTCCCATCCTGGCCCCACTGGACATTTCCTCAGTGGGGGTTTTCTGTGGGGGCTCCAACCCCACTTTTCTGCTCCACATTGCTCTGTAGATGACCTCTGCAGCGGCTCCACCCCTGCAGCAGGTCTCCACCTGAGTTCCCCAGCTTATTCACACATCTTCTGAAATCTAGGTAGAGGCAGCCACGCCTCGACTGCTCTCACATACTGCTGGCCTGCAAACTTAACACAATGTGAATGCCACCAAGGTTTTTGGCTCTTTTCCTTCAGAGGTACTGAGGCAAGATTGCTCCAGCCAGAGCGGCTGGGATGCAGGGAGCAGTTTGCTGAGGGCAATGACACCTCAGCTCTGCCCTCCAGGACAAACTCAGTTCTCTTAGGATGGGAGGGGCACTCTCCCAAACTTCTCAAACGCCCTCCAGGGCCTGTGATGGGTGGGGCACCCATCCAGACTTCTGAAATGCGTTTAGGGCTTTTTCTCTCATTGTCTTGGCTATCAGCATCTGGCTGCCTCACCTCCAAGATAATGTCTTTAGCAAACAGTTTATCTGCTTCACCCTTGCATTTTTTCCTCCTGCTCTCTGCTTTTTACTGTGTGGCCAGGCTGTAAAGTTTCCAAATCTTTATGCTCTGCTTTTACATTCTGGCTTTTGAATTACTTCAATCAGCTCAGTTTACACAAGCTACTACTCAGTCTCAGGCAGTTTTTTTGCAGTATTCGCCCACAGTTCAAACAGCTGCATTCGCCCAGTCCATCAAGGAGTGGCTGCCCTGCCCCTGGGCATATCTGTGGCTCTTCTGCAGCCGCTGCCACAGAGACGGGCATGTAGTAACGGAGACTAACTTTTCCACATTTTCATCAGGTGAAAACATACTTGAAATTCTGCAGTGGCACTCATCCTCGGTTCATCTGCCCAACTGCATGTGGCACTCTTTTCTCGGGTTTTAGGGCACCCAGCCAGCCATCAGGTTTAAGTGGCACCCTCCAAGCCATTTGCCTTCAGACAAATGCAACATGTGTTTACTACATAGTTTCTAGAGCACATTACACCATCCACCCCTATGTCTCATAGCTGGAGCAGCTGCCAGGGGCTCTCCTTATTTCTGCTGCTTTGCTATCTCAATTTCTCATGCACAACAGGTCGTGCTTGGAGACGCACAGTTTCCCCAATGCACGACTGGGTTGGTTGTCTTCCCTGGTGTGAGAGGCAGGAGTGGCCAGTCACTGCACATCATCCTCCAGACATTTATCCGTGCTTCCAACAACTGTGCTTTCTGCTGCAAATCTCAATCAGTTTGCAGCATAGTGAGCAATAGCCAGGCTCCGGTCAGCAGAAAGGTGGCCACTGGGCACCACACTCTCAAGGATAGCCATATTTCCTCCCTTCCCAAGGGTTTTTGCATTGTAGTACCTGGTCTATGCTGCCTTGCAGTACAGTGTGCAGCAACCAGATCCCAGTCAACGGGAAGGTAGCCATAGGGCACAGCATATTCACAAGTAGCCACATTTCCTCCTTCTTTGAGGGCTTTTGGCTCCTGTTCTTGCTCAGAATCCTGTCACAGACTACACCCATGTGGCACATAATCCTGCCTGACTATTCCAATTATGGAGCCAGGGCTCTGGCTACGGCTAATGCTGATGTCTGGAATCCTGTTGACAGTGCCAATTGTAGCACTCTTAATCCTGTTCCTGATGCCAATTGTAAAGCTAGGTGACCACGACTACACCAGTTGTGGTGCTCTGGCTAGGCCGATTGCTGAGCTAGGGCTGGGTCTGGAGCTCCCAGACCCCTCAAGCCCATTCACAGACTGGGTCACAAACCCTTCACATGCCAGGCTGGGTCACCAGACCCCTTCACACGCAGGTCTATGAGCTAGGTAACTGGCCAAAAGGTCCTTGGAGCCATAGATTGGAAAGCATGGCCATGCAGGGCAGATGGCTGAGGCAGACACCCACCCAACCTGCTTCACTAAAACTCCTCTCTCTCTCTCTCTCTCTCTCTCTCTCTGAAGAAGAACACAAGAATAGCAACAAAACTAAAAAGATACTTTGGCATGCATGTGCACTAACTCCACACACGCGCGCACACACACACAATTTGCTTACAAAGAAAGATGAACCACACCCAACTGGACCTGAGGCAAAGGACCTGACCAAACTATTCTATTTTCCCAACAATCCCAAACCTACTAAATAAGAATCTATGTTTTGAAAAGATACCAAGTAATTTGGATACATCATAAAGTTTGAGAAATCGGTGTTTACCAGGGAGTGGCAAACTACAGGCTCTCAAACTTGCAGGCCAGATCCACCTGCTGCCTGTTTTGTACAGCATGCCAACTAAGAATGGTACTTACATTTTTACATGATTGAAAACAAATCAAATGAATATAAATATTTAGTGACACATGAAAATTATATGAAAATCAAAGTTCAGTGTCTGAAACAATAGTTTCAACAGAGCATAGCCATGCTTATTTGTTTATGTATTATCTATGGCTGCTTTAGGGCTGCAGCAGCAGAGTTGAGCAGGGCCGCAAAGACTGTATGTCCTCCAGAGCCTAAAATATTTACTCTCTGGCCCTTTACAGAAAAAGTTTGGCCAGCCTTGGTCTATCAAGTAGAGTATTTAGGACAGTGAATGTGTAACTTAATCTCTATAGTATATAAGTATTTGATAAAACACAAACAAGCCAACTCTTTCTGAAACTGAATATATGTTATATTTCAACATAAAATGTTTCCAAAATATTACTTACCATTTCATGATACTTGTCCTGTTTAATTTTTGCTTATTCATTTATTATTTATTTCCCCACACTATAATATAATTCCCAAGAGGGTAGAGACTATCTTGTTTACTGAAGGCACATATTACAGACAATAAAAAAGACCAAGTTTATAAGCTAATTAAGTGAAATAAACTTCAAATATTTTCTGCTAGAAATGGGCTTGCTTCTGTGGTTTTTCTTGGAAGAACTTTAATAGAAAAGTTAGAGAATTAATGCCAACTATCGTTCCTTTATTTGTATTAAGAAACAAAGGTTGTATTTAGTTGGTACTTTAGAAAATGTGGTTTAGAAAAGTTAAAAAACTTGCCATATTTACACAGTCATTAACCACCAAAGCTCAAATTTCCAAGCACTCAGTATAATAACTTCAGACAGCACTAAACTTTGAATGATGAGTGATATGACCCACATCACAGAGGGCTATTTCATTGTTTATTATGAAAATATGAAGCTAGTTCAAAGATCTTCTTTGTTCTTAGAATAAAACTGCTAGTTTGTATCCACTGGTTTGTTGAGCGCTTTAGTGATCAATTCAGAAATGCAAATTCAAGGAAAGATTCTTAAGTTCTAGAAACAGACTTTGTAAAGAAGTGAGAACACAAGTAAATCATGAAGAAAAGGTGGAACCGTATCCTAAAGCAAGAAAGAACTGGGTGCCAATCTTGGCTGATCTAATTTAGGAGGCAACAAGGTAGAGAGTTAAGAACAATTAGTAAGATAAAGAAAGAGTGAGGGGAAAAAATAACTAAGAGAAAGGAAATTGGTGCTCTCTGGTCATGAGCATGATCTGGCTAGGCCAGACTCTAAAGCTGATGTTTGAGAACCATTGGACTAAGCACTGTTAGCATTGCTTCTTAAAGGAACAGTCTGATGTTGAACCACTTTAGCACTTCTTAGTAACAATTCATTAATGTTTTACCTGTAGGTAGTTACACTCATAAGGAAAAGCAGACGCACAACTTTATTTTCTCCTATACTTTTCTGGTATTGGAAACATTAAACTTAACTTCAAAATCTAAATTGGGCAACTTTTGCCCTTTTTCTATTAGGAATAGAAAATATCTTAAGATAAAAATTGTTTCTTGAAAGTTGCCTAGAATTTACTGCTTAAACCATATGGCAAGAGAGGCCTTTGATTACTATTTCAGATTTTAAATATTATGTCTTAGTTCATTTAACTTCTCATCACCAATTTTGATATTTTAGATACTTCTGACAATTTATCCATTTTATCTGTTTTTAAATATATTAGGCTACACTCTCATTTACAATAATCTAATTTTTAAAAAATCTCTGTTTTGTCTGCAGTAGTTATTCTCCTCTTTTTTTTTTTTTTTTTTTTTTTGGTGGCTGGCTGGTACAGGGTTCAAACCCTGGATCTTGGTTTTATCAGTACCATGCTCTAACCAACTGAGTAACTGGCCAGCCTCTATTTCTCTTCTCCATTATGTTTTCAGATTATCCACAAAATGACCCTCTCCTCTCTCTCTCCCCCCTTGCCAAAAGTCTAAAAATCTTTTCAAAAACTAACTTTTGTTTTTATTCATCCTTATTGTGTCATAGGCATAGATATAATGTCATCTTGCTCTAATGTTCTTTTTACAAGTATATAACATCTATTTTTTGGCCCTGATAACATTCTCAGCAGGTTAAGATACCTACTGGCTGCTCTCTTATGGTGTACCAGTGCTTGCAACAAATTCTACAATATTGTTGGTACATATTGAAGAGAAAGGTCCATCTATGAAGCCAAGAATCAACAAGAGAAAAAGAAGAGGAGAGGATCCCCTCATCCTCTCATCATCCCATGGAAAGAAATATCGGGGACACGGCCCCATAGTATGAGTCTATATTTTAGGGGGCAGAACTGAGTTTCTTACTGAGCTTTTTCATAGGGAAAATGTGAGTGCAAATTTATCCATGAAAAGAGACACAGCATCTGTGGGTTCCAGGCATTTTGGATATAGATGATGACTCTTTACAGGAATCGTCCGTAATTATATCTTGTCTAGTTGCAGGGGCGGGGCCCTGTACCCATGGGAAGCTCTCTCCTCCTGAGAGTAAAGAGGATTGTAAGGCTGATCCCAGCTGGCTCCTTTTCCAGGTAACCCAAAGCAAAATTCTAAACTAATCTGCACATTATAGCAGGTTACTTTTTCTTCGAATTACATTTTGTCAGATATTTTCAGTACTATTCAACTTTAGTTTTGGTTCATATTTTTCTGGTCTATATTTTCCATCCCTTATTTTTAATACTTCTGAATCTTTTTGTATTATATTTATTGTTTGTTAAGAGCATTTTGTTGGATCATTTTTGTTACTGTTAAAAATAGCCTTAGAATCTTTGTATTTCTCAGTTATAATTATTTTAATTATGATTATAGTAGTACATTTCTGCTGTTTGCTTGATATTTTTTATTTTTGGTACTTTTCCCCTCCATCTCATTTCTTAGTTTCCCATATAAAAACACGTTTTCTTCTTCAAATATAAAAATTATACATTACACATTTGTACTCATATTTTCTGCATTTAATTTAATAACAAAACCAAGGTCTATTCACTCATTAATTTCTTAAACTTATCAATACCTATATCTTCTCCTTTATTGTCTATATTTTTAGTTCTAGGTTGTTCTTATGAATATAATTTGGATTCTTTTTTTAGAAGCACATAAACTTAAGTTATTTAATTTTTCTCATTTCCATTTCATTCATGGAATCCTCCTGAAATTGTTTTTTTTTTTTTCATCTGGGAGTACATGTTTCAAGTATATTTCTAGTGTGTGCCTTTGTACAAGAAAACTTCTAGGCTCAAAATGCTTGGGAATATTTTGTATTATGTCCTCACATTTAAATTATGATTTGGCTAGATACACACCTTTACTTTAATTTCCTTCACTGCTTAGAAACTTAACTTCTTCAACCTCTTGCATCCAGTGTTGCTATTAAAAAGGCCAATGTCAGTCTAATTTTTATTCTTTGTAGGTGATTTGTTCTATTTTGGAAGTTTTTTTTTCTTCAAAATTTTAACTGTAATATTTAAGTGTTACGTTGTCCTTACCTCTCCAAATTTGAGCCTCATCTATTTTTTTTTTTTAACTCTGGAAAATTTATTTTAATTATTTCTTCAGATATTTTCTGTTTCCTGTTTTCTTTTTTTCTCCTTCTTTCTGGATTTCTATTATCCAGATACTGGTATTTTTATTTTCCAAAATTTCTATTCACTGAATCTCTTTTGTATTTTCCAACCCTTTATCTTTTTTCTTGCTGCCTTCCATAAGAGTTTCTCCAGCTGACCTTCTACTCTTAATCTTTATATGTTCTACTTTTATCCCTCCTACTGAGTTCTTTATTTCCATCCTTTTTTATTCCTGTTTTTTTCACCTGGCTCTTTTTACGATTTCTTGATCTTTCTTCATATCGCAAACATCTTCCTTTATCTTTAAGTACATTTATCATGCTTATTTTAAATTACTTTTCTGTGTTTCCATTATTATGCATCAGATGGTGTACATTGTTCCTTTGTGAATTTTCTTTCCTAGTGGGCATTCTCATCAAGTGTCTTCTTATTTTAGCCTGTGAGTTCATATCATGGGGTACCTGCTACTCTGCCTAGAATCTGTAATGGAGAGCTGAAAGGCCCTAGTTGGTGTGCCTCCAGGGGAATACAAGAAATTAAAAGGGAAAAAACTCCTGGGCACAGAGCTCCAGAAAAACCAGAAAGACTGCTAAACATTCTAATTTATTTTCAATCCACCAGACAACTCTTCTGACCACTGTTTCACCTCGAAACTCTTACAAAGCAGCAGCACTGAGAGGAGGCAGGGCTCCTGGGTCCTAATCCTTCACTGCTGGAGTTTGGAGGAATGGAGAAGTGAACCTCTGAGCATATCCAGCCAGCCTGCAAGTTTGTATCCACTCATGCCAATATGGCTTCCACATAGCCCTGACCTTACTCCTGCTCTTTTCCAACATTGGAGGACTACTGGATTGCATCCAATTTCTGTGGAAAAGAGCAGGAGCTAAGCTAAATGACATTTTACAACCTGCGTCCTCACGGCTGCTTGCTGTTGTCTTCTGCTTCATACTTTAAACATCACCTACCCAAAACTCCCAAACAGGCAAAGAAGACGTTGACTCCTTTTTTGTTTTTTTGTTTTTTCATTCTTCAAATCCATGCTTTCCTCTACATTCTGTAGTTTCCTTAGGATTAGATTGGGGGGAAGAATTAATATCCCAGGCCAGTTTATCATCTCAATAAAATGCATTATTCAGTGTTCTAAGCTGCCTTCTGCCTACAACTGGAGTCTATGTCATTTACTAACTTCATTCTCCAAGTTATGCCAAGCTTGTGGAGTAAATATTTTCCATGTCCCTTATTAAGTGCTCTTAATTCATTCACTCATTTATTCTTCCAACAAATATTATTGAGGATTAAGACATGCCAACATTCTGATAGGTGCCAGGGACACAAAGATGAATTAAAGCATGGTACAGACCGTGAAGTATTTAGCTAACCAGTGTTAAAGGATTTTTTGGAACACACGATAAAATTCCTTTGAAATCACCACATTAGTTATTTGAATTATGGTGGTGATTAGAATGTATTCTGTCCCATCCCACATAACTCAAAAAGATTATTTTTAATGAGCTATTATTTCATTTCCTAGGCTTTATTTCTCATTGTTTAATTCTTTCAAAATAGCATTTTACATTATTGAGGAGAGGGTTAGTTCATCTGCTGATTGCTTTACCTTCTGGGATCCCGTCTGTTCCCTAAGGCTGAGGCAAAACCCAAATTTACTAATGAACTGCCAAAATTTCATCTCACAAATTCCTACTCATATGCCATTACTGTAAAGGCTTTGTAGTTATTACAGTGATGAGTTTATAGCCTGGAAACTAGGACAGTGCTGTTTCAACTAATTCATTACCTACACTTTCCACATTTTAAAAAGGAAAAAAGAGTGTGGATGTGTGCATGTGTGCATGTGTGCATGCATGTGTGAGAGAGACAGACAAAGGCAGAGTTGTATGCATTTCTCATTTGGCATTAGACTTCATTTTGTGAAGCAATAAAGAATTAATAAAAGTTACTTCACCCTTACTCTTTGAATTCATGTCAGCCTTTGGTAAACTCTCCCCTTTCCATAGGTTACAAATTCACTTATTTGTTTATTCAATAAATGTTACTTTAGTGCCTACTATGTGCTAGGCACTCTGAAAGTGCTGAAGATATAGCTATCGTGGGGGCTTTGTAATGATCGACTTAGCTGGACTGAACTACATTTCACAGAATTCCCTCTCCTAGATACTTCTGGTTAGGGTGGGCTACAAGAGACATTTCTTGTGGGAGATTTGGAGGATGGAAGTGAAGCGACAGCCATTCTGTAGCTCACACGCATTGTTAACGATCTGCTCACTTACCTCCTTGATGTGAGTTAGGTGGGCCTGGGTTACATCTTCCCCAGTGTCTTCTTTAAGCTTCTTTAATCCATGGGCCAGGAATGTATGTTTATCTCCATGGAAAATGGGCCTGGTTTCTGCAGGATACCCAATGTAAAACCAGGGCCAGGTCTCACAGACCCCTCCAGCCCATTGTCCAGACTGGGTCACAAACCCTTCACACGCAGTTCTACGAGCTAGATAATAGGAAAAGGTCCTTGGAGCCGTAAGTGAAGAAATAACAGGCTTTATTCAGAGCTAGGAACCCCCAGCCCAATATGGCTCCGTGAGCGTCCTCTAGAAGCTTCGCACATCTGCACCTTAGTCCTTTATGTGCAAGTCCATAATCCAGAAAAACACCCGGATGCACGTGTGCAATCACATTAGACAATAACAAGGAGCACCATGCGCACGCGCATACCCACCTCAGGTGCTCGGCAAGACTCCAGAGGGGCCCTGACCACTTTCCTTATATTTTCCCAACACCCACACACACCACCACAATCAGAGGACACAAGAACTGAGGAGGGCTTTAGTCCATCCGCATAAAGTTCTAGTTCATGCTGTGGATTCCAGTCTACCATCGATCTCCCACACTTTACATTAATCTTCCCTTCCTGCCTGTCAACCTGTGGGCTTTATGCTTCAGTGCCAGACATGACGACAGCCCTACACAGACTGCTTCACCAGCTCCACATTTGCAGAAGGTCGAATGCCTGAAGATACACGTTTGTATCTCCTAAGTGGTTCTGCTTCTCTGATTGGACCCTGACTGATTCCGCTATAAACAAGAAAATTCTAATTTCTGCTCTCATGGAGTTTACGATTTGAATGGGGAGGAATATATTTTCAAAATATTATCTCACAGTTAATTCATTACAACTATGAGAAGCCCTTTAAACAGAAATTTAGAGAAATAGGAGAGCTTCGAATCGGAGAAGAGCTTCTCTCTTTTAGAGGCTTATAGAGCAGAGAATGTGTACCCTTTCATCAAGATCCTCTTGGATACCATTTTACTTCTTTTGTAAATATTCCCTGGCTTTCATATACTTTTGTTTCCAGAAATAGCAACTCTTGTTGGGTGGACTGCTCTTGGGCTATTGAAGCATGCTTTGTTTCCATGAGGAGAACCTAAAGCTTGGCTACAAGTTTAGTTTGTCTCTAAAATTACGAGTATTTATTTTTATAATCCAAAAAAATGATCTCCCCCAACTAGTCCCTTACCTAATACCTTTCCTTGCTTAGTGATTCTTGTGGACATAATTAAAGCAGATGATGATAAGCATTTTTTTTTAAACTTAGAATTTACCACTTGTCGGGCCTTAAAAACTAACGCCACCTTAAGTGACATTACAAGTGGATTAACATGGCAGCCTAAGACAGCACTGGGAGGAAGCAGGGTGGGAGTGTCTGCGGGAACCTTGCTTTAGCCCTTATTGGCCATCGCGCTGGTGAACACTGCGTGATTGCAATAGCTAGACATTGAGACAGGATGCATGCTCTTGTAACCTTTAAGCTGATTGGAGGATGTAAAAACCTCCCTTCCCATTTGCCTTTAAAAGCAAGTGCTTGTGTGATAATAAACGGAACTGCTCGACAGAACCCCTGCCATGTCTGAGTGTCCTTTGATGGGCTGGTTGGGGCCGGCGGCTGTGCTCACCTCTCTTCACGGCTCTCTTCCCCCGTCTCCTCCCAACGGGGACCAGAGGGAAAGAGGAATCTGGGCCATTCGCTCGCCCACCAAAAGGAACGAGGCTAGGGCTGTTCAGGTCAGCTGGCGGCGCACCCGACAACCACTGAGAAGCTATTAGATAAGTGTATGTTTAATGCTTTAACAAAAACCTAATCCATTTTAGGCGTGTTTATTCTATTCAGCATAATCAAAACTTATCTTACCCTTCTCAAATGCTATAACTACCAACCAAAAGAAATTGCTTCTCCTCTTAGTGAATGGCACTTTGACAGCTGCCAAGCTGGGTGTTACCCCAGTCCATTTATTTTTCACTCCTTACATCCCATCAGCTGTCAGGTCATTTCTTTTTCTTTCTCTTCATTCTATTCCTTTCTTCACTCCTTTCTTTCAGTTCTCTTTACTACTTGCCTCGTTGAGAACCACATCATCTCTTGTCTGGACTGTTCCAATTGTTGCTTAACTTTTCTCCCTGCAGTCTTTCCTCTCGATTTCATCTTCTACTCTGTCTCAGAAAGAACTTGCCAACGTGCCAATGTGATCATGAAAGCATTCAGCTCAAAATACCTTAAGGGCTTCTGCGCATCAATAATCTATGTATTACAGTTTTAGTAAAATTTACCCTACAAACTGGTTGAAATGCAGATGAATGGTTCTCTATAGGACTAGAGTATAAATATTAATTTCTTAGCATGAAGATTAGGATTTGGTTCAGCCACTTTCCAGCTATCCAGCTCTTCTTTCACATTCTCTCCCACTCTCAGAAACCTTTAGCCTTTGCATACACTGCTCCTACTACTCAGAATGTCCTGCCTTCCCTTCTCAAACTTGTATCATCTTAGTTCACACATTATTGTCTGAAGTCTTCTTGAAACCTGGTGCACAACCTTGGCTTTCTCTAGGTTTCTACTGTCCCTTTAACACTCCTGCCATGGTGTGTATTTGTTTGCATGTCAGTTTCCAAATAGGGTAGATAAATCCTTGGCAACATAAAACTGTCTTTCCAATTTTTTTAATTCCCTAAAATGTCAGAGATGATTAAAATACATTTGATGAATGAACAAAAATAGTTATATATGTATTGCTCCCAGAGGAACTCAAAGCATGCTGGAAACTGGACTTCTACTCTATTGCAAAGTATCTGACAATAGGAAATTATCTCTCTATTGTCTCAAGAGACTTAGCTCAAACTCTTCTGACCCACTTAAAAAAATAAAACCCCTTCAGTTAACCAGACCCTCCTTTCTTGGAATTGAAGGGTCTGCTACTGTTACTCAAGCATTTACTGTGGTGATCTCACTTTCCCCCCCACTGCCACCCTCAAGCAGCTAATTGAATTATTCATTTCAGAGAGAATTTCTGGAAGATACAATATTCTTCATCTCATTCTACTTGCAGTGACATCTTAGTGCCCCTTCTAGAGTGGTCTTCTGTACAACTGCTTCCATAGCCTGACACTTAATCCAAACACTGGATATGATAATGTTCTGAACTTTCAGAAATAGACTCCCACCAAAAATACACAACATGTGTTCAAGAATTTTGAGGAACCAGGCAAAACCTACAGCATTACTAGTGAGGCTGCTAGAATAGCAAATCACATTGAGCAAATCTTTCAATTGCATCTAATTCAGTTGCCATAATATTAATCAGGTGGTGGTTAACTGCAACATTGGTGGATATATGGCAGAAAACATGCATTTTCATTTGTTTCTAGGCCACTGTTTCTCAAGCCGTAGAGGAACTTTGGACCACCTACGTTTGAATCAACAAAGATGTTTGTTAAAATACACTTTCCTAGGCTCCACCAGTGAGATACTTTATTAGTATTTTTAGAGATGGAACTCAGGAATCCCAGCTGATTTCTTTTTTCAGACTTAACTGCAATACTGTAACCAAGGCAAAATGCAAATTGAACATTTTTATTTGGTGTCCTTTGACCTCTTGCTGGGCACCCAGTCATTGCTACAGTCCTAAAGCATGCTTCACCCACTCAGTATCCACTCCTGTCTGATACTGTTACTGTGAAGTCCCACAAGAGCCATAAGTCTGTGCATGTCCAGCTCTTCCTAATTCTTCTGTAATGTTAAACTCTTTCACATCCCAACCACTGCTAGGACAAGTATATTTTGAATAACGGACTCAATAATGCACAGTAGATTGTGAATGGTAAAATGTTTAACCGGATTATTTAATTGCTTCTGAATCTCTGATTTATAAAATTAGATGGAGGGGTAAGGGCCAAATACCAGAAAAATAGAAGAGACTAGCTCTATAATAACAAAGAAAACAACCTAAATGGGGCAGGGGGAGGGCAGCATAATCTTTTCTGCTTCTTTTTCTCCCTGACATTTAAAACTCACTGCTCTTTTGAAGTCATTCCTAAAACTACTATATATTCAAGATGTAAATTAACAGCTAGGTATCTATTAAGAGACTTGTGATTTTGTCACTTGCCAGAATATTTCCATAATATATGTTTTAGAAAGATGTTATGTATTTTATATTTTTAAGGGAGTAAAATGAATTCATTACTTCCATTAAAGTAATCTATGTGTTATCTTGCAGATAAATAAATGTTAAGTAACATTTATTATAACATAAGGATTCCATAAAAAAGATTTTGCAATAAGAATTTCAGATGTTAGCTAGAAAAAAGTTCCTCCAATTTTCTTTTGAGTCTAATGAGAGACCCATTATTATTAAAAATAGTCATTCAATCTTATGAGATGCAGAAAAATGTATCAAGTACCTAACATCTTCCTGGTGTGGAAGTAAAATTATTACATGTAATAAAAAACAAGGAGCTAAGTCAATGTTGAGTGTCTTAAGTGGTTTCATTTATTTTAGGCTATGTCTATAAGGACAAATGCAATGGAGCACTGTCCAGTTATTCAGAGAATTTCACCATTATAAGTAGAAAAAAATTTGATAAAATGATATCATGGTTTCTCTTTTCCTACAAAACCGAGTTGCTTTGAATGATCCATGTAATTGCATTATCCTTCACTTCTCTTGTCTCTTTAGACAGACAAGTTTTTGAGGGTAAGACCCATTTCCATATTTCTTTTGTATTAGTTTTGCATATCCTCCTTTGGGATTTTGCATCTTTAGAGGAACTAGCTGACAAACACACCAAGCTTTATAGAATTAGACAAAACATCAATAAACAATGCCCTAAAGAAATTAAACTGTTTCCAAATATCCACTAATTATCTGTGGGTCCATTTTAATACATTTTTGATACTAATTCTTTAAATAGACAATTGTTATTAAATGTGTGAATTAGGATCTCAGGTACAGGTCTAAAATGAACATTGTTCACTTACTAGCTTAAGCGCCCATGTTTACATAGCACTTGTCATGTAAAAATTTTAGATAAAAGTGGCACTTCTAATCACTGCATAGCAAGCACGTTTTTTTGTGTGTGGGCGTGTACGTGTATTTCCTCTAAGAAAAGAACGACTAACGTGAACTAAGGCATTTTCAGAATGAAGAAACAAATGATAACAAATGTAAAAAGAAGAGTACCATGACCTCATTCCAATTAATGACTTTGACAGTCATAACTTGCTGTCGAGGGGTATTAGTCAAGGTTCAGTCTTTAGCCAAGGCATTTACCACTCAATATCATACAGCTGAAGTGAGGAATTTCTCCATGTCAATTACCGATTACAAACAAACCGTCAAGTCACTTTGAAATAGTTAAACAAATCTATACATTGATATTTGCTGGTATCTTTCTATGCTACACTGAACTGATTTGAAGTCTACGCAGTATAAACTTCTGTTGCAGTGTTTTCTCAGATCTTAAGATTGGGAAACTCTTAAAGGAGATAAGGATTATAATGTACTGAAGAAATACTGGGTATTCCTATCAAAACAGTGAAAAACAGAGAAACGTATTTCCAGTGCCCCAAATTAAAGATGCTTTTTAAACCTTCCATTTCATTAAATTGCATGGCTGGATAGGAGAGTCATGCTAAAATATTGTGATTAACACAAAGGAAGCTTAACAGACAATGCTATTATAGGTGAAAGACTGCTAATTGCCATCTTCCCAATAACTTATTGATTTTAATCAAATCTTCCTGGAGCAGCATGCCAGCAGCAAACGGATAACTAGATGGAGGGAAAACATAACAGAAGGAGTAATATGGAAGAAATTATTCATGTTTGATTTGTATAAAATTGAACAAATATTCTTGATCAGCATTTATACAAATATAGATTCGGCGGGAAGGTGCTATCTAAATTGCTTCTCTCACAGTGTATTGAAAATTACCATAACTGTTAGCATTTTTAATTATTTTGATCTGCTGAAAATAGATTAAACTGAATGGGAAATTGGCTTATTAAGGCTTATGTATTTGAGTTAATATGAAATGTTCTCGGCCAGTGTGTCATGAGAATCTTTCAGTCTAAAAGACACTCACTATCTCTGGCTGACAATGGGAGGGGAATAGTGGTGGATTTAATCTTTAGAAAGCAAAGTTTTGTTTTGGGGTGCATTAAGAGAAAACCCTCTCACTCCCATCACTTTATTAGCACAACTTAACCACATCTGGTAATGGGACTATTTCATAAATGAGCAACTGGTCTGTTTGATAGACAGAACCAAGATTTTGTAGGAGAAAAATCTTGCTAGACTAAACTTAACACTTAAAAAAAAAAATGGAGAACCCTTGAAATCTATCTTATATTACAAGAGCAGTTTCTCAGTGTGAGATTCAATATAGTGTGAAACATTGAAGAGCTCACACTTTGGTCATTCACTGATGATGAAAAAGAAGTACAACATCAAGTTTCAATTGCAGTCTCTAGGCAAGAGCCTGTGGCATCCCACTGACTGTCTTTTGGGAATGTCTTATTCATCAAATTGTAACACTGGACTGAAAGGTAGATTTCAAATATAAGCATGACTACGCTTTTGGTTTTTTGGTTTTTTTTTTTTTTAGAAAAACAAACTGAAAAAACATTGCACAACAGTATTTAGTTTCCCTTATAAATCAAATTAATAACATAAAAATTTCAGGTCCAAAATTATCTTCTTTAACATCTATGTAGAAATTAAGTGTTTTAATAGCTTAGAGCAGGGTTTGTCAACTTCAACATTATTGACATTTGGGGGCTAGATAATTCTTTGTTGTAGGGGTCTGTCCTGTGCATGTGACGATGTTTAGCAGCCTTGCTGTCCTCTACCCACTAGATTCCAGTAGCACCTCCCCCCTCCCTTTTTATGACAACTGAAAATGTCTCCAGATGTTGTTAAATGTCTCCTGGTGGGTAAAATTGCCCCTGGTGGAGAATCGCTGGATTAGTAAAGATGATTCTTTAGTTCTCTTGATAATGATGCATCTCAAATAATGATTTAGAAAATTTCCATTTCATTTTAAAATGTAGAAACAGAATAATGAAATTTGCATTATGGCTCTGAAGTCTGAGAAGTCACTCTTTGAATATATTGTATCCACAAAACACCTGCATCTAGGTCAGCATTTGAAATTCATGAGATTAATTGACTATATGAAACAGGTAGTGGAAAATAATCACAGTGGGAGTTTGAAAAGGCAAGTAAGTCTCAAGACTATAAGATGCTACCTTCTGTTTAAGGTTCTAGGGAAATACAGTCTAGTCCAACAGTGGCAAATAGTTTGGAAGCAGTTGCCAACTCCAGCTGATTGGTAGTGGCTGATGGAAGCCCTGTATTGAAAAGGATTCCAATGCTGTGTCAAAGCTCAGCAGGAAAGAGAGCTGTGATGGATTAGTGATGTCTACCTAGGACAAGCTAAGGGGAGCAATGGGACTTTTTCACACTTTGGTCCATTCCTTCCTAGTCATTTTAACTGATTTGCTTTCCAGACTGTTTTAAGCACCTGATGAGACTGTGGTATGCTGTTTTTGTGTTGCATGAATAAATACATAAAAATGAATACATAAATACATAAATGAATGAAATAAAGATCATTTCTAAATATTGACTAAGTATCCTTTCTTCCCCTAGGCACGATTTTAGGCTGTGTGGTCAAGTTATTGAACAAAAACATAGTCTATTATATCAAAATGTTAGTGTACTAGGGATCTGGCCTGCAATGCAAAAAACCAAAACAACAGCAACAAAACACCAAGTTGCTCTTATTTAAAAACAAATGATCACAAAGCCTTGACTTCCCAGGAATGTATAGTTCCTTCTAAAATCTGTACAATTCTTTCCATTCTGTGTTATCTAGTATTCCTCTTAGTTTCTAACGTTTTGAGAACAAATATTAGGCCAATTTCCCCCTGCATCTATGGATTTAGTCTCTAAGAACACTTCATAAGGAATTGAGGACAAGGCACTTCCTTGTACTTCGGGGCTGAAAATGGCTATACACGTGGTTGCAGAATGATGAAACAGGAAGAAGCCAGTCATGCACGACATAGCAAAGATCCTTTGGAAGGTTACCCTTCAAATAACATAGTACATTGTTATTGCTCCCACAAAATTAAGATATAACCAAATAGTTTTAAGTAGCTTCTTTAGAGCAATACTAAATACATAATAATAATAATAATAGTAATTTACAAAATGATTTTCTAGTTACAAACTATCCCTTTTCTTAAACCTTTCCATTTATGTGGTTACGACTAGCAGTTGGGTTATTAGACTAGTAGCCTGTGTTCATAAACAAGTAAAGTTTTGCTCACTTTGCACCATTGCTACACACACAAAGAGAATCAAAGTAATAAGGCACCCTCACCATCAAGCTGTTCTAAGGTAAGCCCAGCCTGGAAGGCTCAATCCAAATTTGTACCTTGGCACAAAAATTACAAATGACGTGTGAATGATTGAAACCACACATATTAAATCCTTAACTGTTAAAGTTCTGCTGTCGATAAGGTGGACATAAAAAAACCTGTTTTCCCTGGTAAAAGTTAAATAAAGACTGAGACAAAGTGAGTGAGTAGCTAAATTTACTCTCCCTTAAAGCAAGGGAAATCTGTTCCAATGTAGGAATTAGGATTTGTGGTTTGGAGTTTTCAGATTGTCCGAGAGATATTAACTCAGAGAACAGTAAAGCCTTGGGAATTGACTTGCATGTGGATACAAAAGGGCAGGCACAGTCCTTTGTGACGGTGGCCTCCCAAACCAGCAGCAAGGTAGGGCTTCTAAAGGCAACGAGCACAAAAGTTTGCTGGGAAATATGAATGGCCAGATTCAACAAGTCATGGGCTTATCAGTTCAAGATTGATTGGCTATAGAGAAGTTCAGCACAGACCAATTGCTGAACCCAAAGTCTCTTGGCTGAATAGTCACAAGGTTACCATCAGGCTATTTTTTGCCTACTCTGGCCAATTTTCTGAGAAAAAGTTGTTTTGGTTCAACCTTGTGGTTTCCTGACCGCTTGCTATTTTACACCCTCAAGGCTCAGGATCATGTAAAGATCAAGTTTGCCTGGACAAGTTCAAGGTACTTTGGAAATATCTTTTATCATCCTCTTGTTAATTTGACATCTGTGGCAGCTTCCAAAGGAAGAAGATATTTTACAGAGAAAGAAAAATGTACTTTACACCTAGTGGGAAATTATTACAAATAATGAATGTTTTTCTTCATTTGAAGCATTTTGTGGCAAGTTGTTTGGGTATCTAGAAAACAAAGCTAGGGCTAATATCTAGTAGAAAAGATGCAGAGCTCTCAAGACAACCAAACGGGTTCTTTGGTCAAACACTTTGTGGTGCAAAATGGGCTTCTCTGCAACTCAGAGCTCAAAATTGATCTGAAATAAAGTCAAGGACAGAGCCACCAAGGGGATTTCAAAAGTATATTTAGATGCACACTGCAATTGAACTACTAATGTTGGGTAAATGAGGGAGTAAAACAAATTACACGATTCGTTATCACTTCAAAGATAGGGAGAGAAAAGACTCCCATTTGAGAGAACACTTTGGGGCTTTTCCTTCCACAAGAAACATGTTTCATGTCATCCAGACACTAAGTAGATTTCTTTCACAAAAACTGTTACATTATCTGGGTAAACATGTCAATCAAAGACTACAACTAGCAATTTACAGCAATGATGCTAGATTTAACATCTAGAGAGCAAGATTCCAGTGGGAAATAGTGTTTTTATTTACCTCTTTGTTACCAGAACAATTTTTTTAAAAAAGGTTTTTATATAAGGAGCTTTGAAAAGAGAGTATTTATGTTATAACCAAAACAAATCTTTAAAACTTGAGGTCTTTTTTTTTGGATTACTTCCTCTTTCAATTTAAGAAATGATTTCTCCAAAACACTGCTTACAAAATTTTTGAGTGTGTCTCAGAATAAACACTTTTTCTTATAATGAAGCTTTGAGAGAATGGTGACATGATATGTTATTCTGCTTGCATGTTAAGGTTTAATCTTTACTTATTAATTTTCTTATTTTCATGAGGTTTTCTCAAACTTAATATTCTATTAAGGTAGCATCTGTTAAAAGAATTATCTTGGTTTTTTAAAGCAAATTTTAGCTGATTACCATGAATCTACATAATTAGAATTAGGTCTAATTATGTAGTGTAAATACATGTAATATATTTATAACATATAATGACATAATTATGATTCACAATAATGTTGAAAAACTCCTCCTTAAAATTAGTAAGAAAAATATGCTGCACAACCCCTCTACAATTTATTAGCAATTTTACAATGTATGTTTTTCTGTAGCTTCTAAAATGGAGCTTTGTGAGAAAATATAATTAGAAATAAATATATTTTAAAATTATTATCCAAAAGAATACTACCAAAACTTCATTAGATTTCAAAACTGTAAATATTTTGCAAACTGGTTAAGAATACACCTTAAAATGTTAATTTTAGTAAGTATAAATTTCTAGTACATCCTAAATCCAATGCTGAATGTCTAGAATATCTGGCATGAGCTAAGGTAAGACAGTTCTCACTTTGTCTTATAAATCATTCATCAAAATGAAACAAAATATAACAACTTATGATTAATTTTTACCCCTATACTACCTGAAAATATAATGAAAAAAAAAATGGGTTACATTGCTACATTTTATACCGTAGAATATGTACAACACACATTTCAAAATTATAAGACAAAATTAATTATTTAGTTAATTGATAAAATTGAATGATATATTTAGTACACTATAACAAGATTGACTCTATTTCTGTAAATGATCAGACAGTAAATATTTTAGGTCTGTCTGGTTAGCTCAGTTTGTTAGAGCACATCCTTATAACACCAAGGTTGTGGGTTCTGATCCCCATACTGGCCAGCTGCCAAAAAAATAAAATATTTTAGGTTCAGAGGGTCATATATAGTTTCTGTCACAACTATTCAAATCTGCTCTTGTAGCTCTAAAGCCCCCACACACAATACTTAAATGAATGGGCGTGGCTCTGTTCCAATAAAACTTTATTTACAAAACAGGTAGCTGGTTGATTTGGTCAGGGGTGGTGCATAGTTTGCTGAGCCATGCAGTGCATTCTGGAGTTTGACCTCTATGTTTATGTCTTGCTTTCACCATTTAATAATTTTGTGACCTCAGCTAACTTACTTTAGTTTTCTCATTTGTAAAATGGTGGCAATAACCATTCCTGTCTCATACGGTTGTGGTGAGAATAAAAATGAAATAATGTATGTCAAGCACTTACTCCTTTGTGGGAGGAATAAATTGGTGTTTATAGATATATAGCATATGTATGCAAAATATTTGGTATTCAACATTAGTTTTCAAATTTTTATAGCACAATTTTGCACATTAAAGTTTGAGAAGCATTGGACTAGTTGTTGGAGCAAAACTATCCATACAGATAAATTATTTTTCCAAAGTAATAAACATCACAATGTCCTAATGAGCTTGACCTGATACATAAGGCATAGACTATATGAACATACTAAATAAATAATCTGTACTAAGATAATACACTTTATATATACACAGGTATAGCAAAAATATCATGTACCATATACAGAAAGCACATGATTATGTATTCATTCATATTCAGTCAACAAATAATTGGTGCCTAATTGTGTAGTAATCGTGCTAGGCAATAGACTTACCTGTGTTTTTTGTTTTTCAGTGTAATGAGAGACGCATACAAAGAGCAGACAATTAAAATTCAGTGTGATAAACTTTTCTAATAGAGTGCACATGTAATATTTTTATAGGATTTTATAGAAAATCCTATAAAATTCTTCTTTGCAAATCATTGAACATTTCTTAAAGTATTTTCATGAATATAAATTTTCCTCACCACTGAAAATACAGGCCTTTTAAGGACAGGGCCTGTGTTTATATATATCGTGTTTCCTAATGTGCATCTCACGTTTTTATGCACATTCTATTTGTCAAATATACATTTTTGAACAAATTAATTTTGCTATTAATTGGGCAAGATAGTCACAATTAATTTATCAAAGTTTTCTTGAGATTATATGAGGGAACTTCAAAAAGTTCATGGAAAAATAAAATACAAACATTTCCAACTCAGACAATCCACTTGTATTTTCACAACAGGCTCCACATTTTAAAAAGGAGTGATAAATTAGTAGGGAATTTATGTTCTTACCATTGGGGACGGAAATTGGGAAGATATTTTAAAGTAGTGGGATTATTTAGCTGTTCAACATTTACCCTTTAAAATTCCTCTACTGGAAAATATTTGTAGTCTGGGTTGTTTGGTTCCTCAGCTAAAGCAGATGCCGTTTGTATGCTTGCGGGAATTACCCCCAATTCTGGCCACACAGAGTATGTGCTGATGATGAGCGACAGTGATGTTGTTGGAAATGCAGAATCTTAGGCCCCTACCCAGTTCTGCTGAACCAGAACCTACATTTTAACAAAAGCCCCTGGTTGTGATTGTTAGGAACATTAAATTTGAGAAGCAGAGTTAGCACCATGTAAGCAAAAGCTCCCTCTCGTTTGGATCAATGCATTAGTAATACTGCCTTCACGAAGAAGATGAGGTAGATAATGTCTAACCCAAATGGGTTAAATTTTACAGATATATACATAATCTCTCCAGTCAACACTACACTTCCTGGGATTTGGAAGAATTGTGTACCACCCAGAAACTACTGGGGCAGTGGAACAGACCGAAAGAGATACATAAAGTTTGTATCCTGTTCCAGACTGCTTCTACACTGAGCATATTTCTCCTCCTCGACTTATCTTATTCACCCCCATGTCTGAGTTCCCTAGGGGGATTTAAGCCACTTTGATGTTACACATCTTTCCTTTCTTCCCATCCCAAACTGACCCTTCAATCCCTAATAACTAATACAATGTATTCCACGTGCTTGGTACCAAAGAAATGTTTGTTAAACTTTCAATAAAGAATCAATATAGAAAGGTCTACTATGAAAGATGTTTATTTTACCCACAGGAAACAGAGCAAGACAAAGACATACGTTCCATTGCCACAGAGAGGGGACTACGCCTTCCACCTGCTTTTGTGAATAAAGTTTAATTGGCACACAACCGTTCTCATTTGTTTACATGTTGTCTGTGGCCACTTTTGTGCCACAATGGTACAATTGAGTAGTTGTGACAGAGAACAGATGGCCTGCAAGCACTGAAATATGTATTATTGGGCCATTTACAGAATAAGTTTGCTAACCCCCGTCATAGAGGTGGGCCTGGGTCCTTAAAGCAATTTTACACTTGTATAGGGTACCACTGCTGACCTCCCTGGGCTGGTTAACTCAGCAAGAATGACCCAAATTGCACAAGGCTGGGATTTAATTGAGGAATGAAAAGTCCTTTCAGGAGAAGCAAAAGTAACCAGCAGTGAGTCTCCTTCCTGGTCTTTCAAGCCCAGACCCTTTTCATAGAACATTTAATATATTTGAGTAGCACCAAAGTTTAACTTACACTTTGATGATCAAAACACATTCTCCTCCCTCATCTTCGTCTAAACATATAATGAGTAAATTCTTGAAAAGCATTAATACAACTTGTTCTGTGAACCTTAAAATTCCCTGATCTGGCCTCCTTACTTTGCCTTCATGTGTGTGCCACAAATCTTCTGAATCCCCAGAGGGAAGGAAAAGCTCTCGGCGGGACCTCTCTCTCAAGCTCTGCTTAAATTAAACTACTATTCTCTGAGCAACCATTCAGAATACCTTGTACCATCTCACCGGGCAAAATCTCCTAATATTTTCCTGACATATGAGATCTTTGTCCCCTAAAACATAATTGAAAATTATTTCACATTTTCTTACATTTTTACACACTGTCCCAAATATCACTCATTCATCAGTCAGGGTTCAAGCAGAAAAGTGGATATCTAATATCTAATATTAAATAAAATGTGTTAGCAGCTCTTTCTCTTATATTTCAGTATTTAAGTTAATATTACTATTACTATTGTTTGCTTTCAGTATACTGCTACTGAAGACTGAGAGATTTGGAATATGTGCTGTTCCAGGCAAAAGTCTTAACAAAAGAAGACATTTGCTATTTATCAGTTGGATGAAGATGGTAGAACAAGTTGGAACCAACCTCACTCCTCTGCTTCAAGTCACTGCCTTTCTCTCTGGGAGCTAGGATAAGGATTATGGTTACTGGTCCCACAATAACTCTCCAGCCCTAGGAGGACACATACCTAGTATAATTGAGCCAGAGTCAGCTCTTGGCCCTTTTTGCTTCTGTCTGCCCAAATTTGAAAGGCCCTAAGAAGAGATATTCTAAATGTAAACTTTAAGTCTTTTGCAAATCATTTACCTTTCTGTGTCAAGGATCTGCTAAAGAGAGAGAGCATTACCTAGATATAGATTTCAATTAATATTGTCAATGTTGGTTACATAACTCTTTGTGAGTCACTTTAATTATTTTAAATGTGTGTAGACAGATCAGATATAAAAAGTTGCGGTGGATCTGAGCCCAGCCACTTCCTATTGCCGGCCAACATGAGCCAACTCGGTTATTCACCTGTGCTAGAGTTAGATGTGAGCTATAGACTTCCTTCTCACATACTCAATAACAGGTTACAGTGAAAACAAGCAGTAGGAGGAATTTAGCCCCACATACAGGCATTTGTCAGCAGGCAGGCTCAGGACATGCCAGTGCCAGGCCTCCACCCTTTTAAGTGCTCCAAGAGTGCCATGCATAAACCATATGATTAAGACAAGAGCTTTCAACAAGATCTGGCTAACCATAGTTAGAAGACCTAACTAATTGGTAGCCTAGTAACCTAAGAATATAGTCTACTGGTTTCTCTCAATTCTTAATTTTCTGCAAGGTCAGGGAGTGCCTCTGCAATATTTTATCAATGCACATGTCTTGAACATCAAAGATTTCCCAATGGCATTCTTTTCATCTTCGTTATTTAACAAGACCCCAGTGTTGTTCATAGATAAAGATCGCTGAAGCTCTTCTAATAGCTGCCTCTGGACTGTGGCAATGTGTATACCTGGCAATGTGTATACCTGGCAATGTGTATACCTTTTGTGTGCAATGTGTATACCTGCTTAGAGCAACTATCCATTCCTAGGTTCTATATTGAAAAGAACACAAGCATACTTATCATACATCTGTGCCGAAGTAATTTCAATGTTAATTACAGACTAGATAACATTTCCAGTGTTCTCACCATCTCTGATTTAGCATTTATTTATTTGTTCAGTCACAGAAACATGCACTGGCTCAAGCCCTGTATGACACACTGGGTTATAAAGGTGAATGACAGAACTTTGCCCTCCGGGCCTCACTGCTCAAAGTGTGGCCAAAAGACCAGCAGCATCAGCATCGCCAGGGATCTCTTTAGAAATGCAGACTCTCAGGCTCCACCCCAGCTCTTCTGAATCAGAGTTACAGCTTAAGGAGCCATCCAGGTGCCCCCCCATGCATGTGAATGCTTCAGATGCAAGGTCAAGGAGGGTCAAGGTCCTCAAATATTAGAGTGCATCAAAATTACCTGGGGAGTACTTGTTAAAAATTGCGTATTCCTCAGCCTACTTTCTTTGGGTCAGCATGGGACCCAGGAGTCTACAATTTAACAATCAGGTGATTGTTCTGCAGGTGGTTCTGTGATGTCTTTGAGAAACACTAGATGGTTGGAGGGTAACAAGAGTAATTTAGGGATAAGGGGTAGGGGGGGAGGTCGTGTGAGTCAATATCGAAATGAGAGTATATTGAGTTGGAAACTAGTGTGCTTTGTGTTGCTGGCATTGAGTCCTTCTTTTCTGTGTTTGAATGGAACAGATAGCTCGCCTAATTGCTGCTCCAGCTCTGAAGGGTCACAGACTTGAATATTTAGTGCTGCAAGAGGTCTTTTTCATAGCTAATGCGTATCAAATAACTTAGGCCATTTCCGTGTCTGATAAAATGGATTTTTGACAGAAACAAGGAGGTTTAAACATTAGTCATTAGTGAGTGCTAATCACAGGGTATTCAGATACTTGTTTATTATTATTAAGCATCTCATTCACTTAGCATTTTTCTATAGTAAACTGCTTTACATTTGTGTGAAGGGAGAAGGATAGAGTGAATCCACCCTAACAACGCCTACATGTGATCCACTAAAGCTCAACAAATGAATTGTATTCTTCTTTTTAAATAGATAAACCAAGGAAGAAATGTTAATGATACGCCCAAGAGCAGCTTTACATAACCATAACTGAGCTACTGCCTTGTAATTCTGTCTCTAGTCTTAGTTTTTTGAGCCAACTTAACAAGGAAAAGGTTTTCAGGTAACCTGGATTGCTGTTCTTATAAGTGCTTGTTATAGCTGTAGTGAAATAAAAGAAGTGCCAGGTGGGAGGAACACATTTATCACTCATAAAAATGAGCAAGAAAGGAATCATTTTAGGCCTGTATGTTCGATAAGAAATGAAAAGCCCTATCAGAAGTGCAGTTCTGGAAATTTGCTAATTTTCAGGCTATCACATTGAGAGGAAATTCTCAGTCCCAGACAAGATCTGGTTTGAGGTTGTTGCCTAGGTGACCCTACATTTTAAGCAGTTGTTAAAAAGAATCTTGGGCCCTTGGCTCAGCAATTCCTTTTCAAAGAATTTATCCTGCAGAAATATACAGATGAGAGTCAAAAGAGGTCTATAAGGGTGTTTACTGCAGCTTTATTTGCAATAGTGCATAATTGGAATCTACATAAATACATGTTGATAAGTGATTGGATGAATAAATTATAAAATATTCATACAATGGAATACTATGAAGCCATTAAAAAGTAAGAAATATATCTAAATTATTGTCATAAAAGTATGTCTAATTACTAAGTAAAATAAGCAAGTCTCATAATAGTATGAATGAACCATAATATATAAAAATGGTAGTATGTGAACAGGGAGACTCAAAGAATATACAGCAAAATATTGCTGAGGTTTTTTTTGTTTTTTTTTAAGGAAATAGTAGATTTTTAATAAATAGTGTTAAAACAATGTGTTTGCTATTTAGAAAAATAATACAGGTAGATAATTACATTATTCCACACACCAAAATTAATTTCATGTATTAAACACTAAAATTTAACAACTTAAGCTATAAAGGAGCTGAGGAAAATATATGTGAATATTCATCTAATCTCAGGGTGAAGGTAAAAGAAACCACAAGAAAAAAACAAAACAGCATGGTACTGGCATAAAAACAGACACATGAACCAATGGAACAGGATAGAGAACCCAGAAATCAACTCATACACCTATAGCCATCTGATCTTTGACGAAGGCACCAAGAACACACACTGGGGAAGAGACTACTCTTCAGTAAATGGTTGGGAAAATTGGGCATCTATATGTAGAAGAATGAAACTAGACCCGTACCTCTCACCATATACCAAAATCAACTCAAAATGTGTTAAAGCATTAAATATACATCCTGAAACAATAAAACTCCTAAAAGAAAACATAGGGGAAACACTTTAGGAAGTAGGATTGGGTGCAGACTTTATGAATACAACCCCAAAAGCACCGGTAACAAAAGGAAAAATAAACAAATAGGATTATATCAAACTAGAAAACTTCTGCACAGCAAAAGGAACAATTAACAGAGTGAAAAGACAACCAAGAGAGTGGGAGAAAATATTTGCCAGATACGCATTTGGCAAAGGATTAATATAAGGAAAGAATATAAAATGAATTCAAACAGCTTAACAGGAAAAAAACAAGTAACCCAATTAAAAAATGGGCAAAGGAGCTGAATAGGCTTTTCTCAAAGGAAGATATGAGAATGGCCAACAGACACATGAAAAAATGCTCAACATCACTCAGCATTGGGGAAATGCAAATCAAAACCACACTGAGAAATCATCTCACTCCAGTTATGCTGGCTGATATCCAAAAACTGAGAATAATAAGTGCTGGTAAGGATGCAGAGAAAAGGGAACCCTCCTACACCGTTGTTGGGACTGCAAAATGGTATAGCCATTATGAAAAATGGTATAGAGGTTCCTCAAAAAATTACAGATAGATCTACCATACGACCCAGCTATCCCACTGGTGGGTATATACCCAAAGGAATGGAAATCATCATGTCAAAGGGATACCTGTACTCCCATGTTTATTGCAGTGCTATTTACAATAGCCGAGAGTTGGAACCAGCCTAAATGCTCATCATCAGATGAGTGGAAAAGGAAAATATGGTATATTTACACAACGGAATACTACTCTGCTTTAAAAAATCATGAAATACTACCATTCGCAGCAACATGGATGAACTTAGAGAAAATTATGTTAAGTGAGATAAGCCAGGCACAGAAAGAGAAAGCATGTTCTCTTTATATTATATGTGGGAGCTAATAAAATAAATAAATAAATTTACAAACAAATGGGGTGAAAAAAAGACACCACAATCACAATAATTCTTTGAACTTGTTAAGATAAGTAAACAGATATGATGCGGATGGGTATGGGAGGGGGAAGAGTGAGGGGGAAAGGAAGGAATTGGTAAAGGGCCACAAAATCAACCACATTGTATACTGATAAATTAATAAATAAATAAACATAAAAAATTTCGTACAATTAAAAAAAAAGCCCTACAGTGAATAACTTTTTCTTTTCTCTTTTTAATTTTTGTTTTGATTTTTTGGTTATTGAAACATAATTGATTTTACATATCTGTGGAGTACAGCATTGAATATCCATACCTGTGTGCAATTTGTGATGCTCAAGTCAGGATAATTCATATATTTGACATTACCCAATGTAATCATTTTTTGTAGACTTTTACCAATTTCTGGCTAACCTCCCTCCCCCTCTCCCTACCCCACTCTGGTGGCCTCGGTTCTGTTCTCTCCTTTTGAAAGTTCAACAAATTATTGTGGTTGTTGTGTCCTTCTTTTATTTATTTCTTTATTTATTACACAGCATGTGGTATTTCTCTTTCTGTGCCTGGCTTATTTCATGATGAGCTATTAAGTCAACTAAAATATAAAAAGGTATATTTGAATATAAAAGTTCCCCATAAAAGCTGAAAGCTTTTCCTTTAAGAACAGGAACTAGACAAGGATGCCCACTCTCACCACTCCTATTCAACATAGTGTTGGAAGTACTAGCCAGAGCAATCAGAGAAGAGAAAGAAATAAAGGGCATCCAGATTTGAAAAGATGAAGTCAAACTGTCCCTGTTTGCAGATGACATGTTCCTATATATCGAACAGCCTAAAACCTCTATAAAAAAACTCTTGGAATTGATAAATGATTTCAGCACAGTAGCAGGATACAAAATCAACACACAAAATTCAGTAGCATTTCTTTTCTCCAATAGTGAACATGCAGAACGAGAAATCAAGAAAGCCTGCCCATTTACAATAGCCACCAAAAAAATAAAATACTTAGGAATTGAGTTAACCAAGGAGGTGAAAAATCTCTATAATGAGAACTACAAACCACTGCTGAGAGAAATTAGAGAGGATACAAGAAGATGGAAAGATATCCCATGCTCTTGGATTGGAAGAATCAACATAGTGAAAATGTCCATACTACCCAAAGTGATATACAAATTCAATGCAATCCCCATCAAAATTCCAAAGACATTTTTCTCAGAAATGGAAAGAACTATCCAGACATTTATATGGAATAATAAAAGACCATGCATAGCCAAAGCAATGCTGAGCAAAATAAATAAAGCTGGAGGCATAACACTACCTGACTTTAAGCTATACTACAAAGCTATAATAACCAAAACAGTATGGTACTGGTATAAAAACAGACACACTGACCAATGGAATAGAATAGAGAATCCAGAAATCAACCACACACTTACTGCCATCTGATCTTTGACAAAGGCACCAAGCCTATTCACTGGGGAAGGGACTGCCTCTTCAGCAAATGGTGCTGGAATAACTGGATATCCATATGCAGGAGAATGAAACTAGACCCATACCTCTCACCATATACTAAAATCAACTCAAAATGGATTAAGGATTTAAATATACACCCTGAAACAATAAAACTTCTTAAAGAAAACATAGGAGAAACACTTCAGGAAATAGGACTGGGCACAGACTTCATGAATACGACCCCAAAAGCACAGGCAACCAAAGGAAAAATAAACAAATGGGATTATATCAAACTAAAAAGCTTCTGCACAGCAAAAGAAACAATTAAAAGAGTTAAAAGACAACCAACAGAGTAGGAGAAAATATTTGCAAAATATACATCTGACAAAGGATTAATATCCAGAATATATAAGGAACTCAAACAACTTTACAAGAAGAAAACAAGCAACCCAATTAAAAAATGGGCAAAAGAGCTAAGTAGGCATTTCTCTAAGGAAGATATACAAATGGCCAACAGACATATGAAAAAATGCTCAACATCACTCAGCATCCGGGAAATGCAAATCAAAACCACACTGAGATACCATCTAACCCCAGTTAGGATGGCTAAAATCCAAAAGACTCTGAACGATAAATGCTGGCGAGGTTGCGGAGAAAAAGGAACTCTCATACATTGTTGGTGGGACTGCAAAATGGTGCAGCCTCTATGGAAAATGATATGGAGGTTCCTCAAACAATTGCAGGTAGATCTACCATACGACCCAGCTATCCCACTGCTGGGAATATACCCAGAGGAATGGAAATCATCAAGTCGAAGGTATACCTGTTCCCCAATGTTCATCGCAGCACTCTTTACAATAGCCAAGAGTTGGAACCAGCCCAAATGTCCATCATCAGATGAGTGGATACGGAAAATGTGATACATCTACACAATGGAATACTACTCAGCTATAAAAACGAATGAAATACTGCCATTTGCAACAACATGGATGGACCTTGAGAGAATTATATTAAGTGAAACAAGTCAGGCACAGAAAGAGAAATACCACATGTTCTCACTGATTGGTGGGAGCTAAAAATTAATATATAAATTCACACACACACAAAAACCTCGGGGGGGGGGAAGAAGATATAATAACCACAATTACTTGAAGTTGATATGACAAGCAAACAGAGGGGACATTGGTGGAGGGGGGGAGGGAGGAGGGAGGGAGGTTTTGGTGATGGGCAACAATAATCAGCCACAATGTATATCGACAAAATAAAATTAAAAAAAAAAAATAATAACAAAATAAAAATAAAAATAAATAAAAGTTCCCCATTATGAGGAATATACTTTTTATATTTTAATTGATTTAAAAGATTTTTTAAAGGTTCCTTAGATATTATCAGTCTTAACATTTTATTCCAACCTTTTTTATTTTATTTCATTTTATTTTTTTTACAGATGAACCATCTGAGGTCCAGAAATTGACTGGCCTAAATTCCACAAATGAGTGAGTTGTTCAGAAAGCCACAGTCAAGGCCCACCAGAAACTTCAGAAGAGCAAAAGCCGGCCTTCTCCACCTTCTGAATTTCTGCTGGCAAAGGCTTTCAGAGTCTCCAGAGTTGTGCTAGGGATCTAGAGGAAGTAGTGTGATCAGCCTCCACAGTCAAGAAAGCTCAGAGATCTAGAAGGGCGAGACTACATTGTACGCATTTCTCTCAAATTAATAATCTGGCAGTTAATTTTTTTTTTTATTTTTTATTTTTTATTTTTTATTTTTATTTTTTTAATTTTATTTTGTCGATATACATTGTAGCTGATTATTGCTCCCCATCACCAAAACCTCCGAATTAACCGTCATCTGTATATGGCGCCTTCTGTCAAAGCTGTCAACAGAAGTTGCTTTCATTTCACATCGACTTGCTAGCTGGAAGGATCGGCATGGATCCAGGTATTCACCCTGCTACCACAGGTTGCCCTCAACTTGCGCTCCTTGGCTGAAATCACTGGGTAATCGCATGAGCAAACGCAGGTGACTATCTATACATGTAATTTCTATTTAAAGAGACAAGGAACCCCCACCCCTACATCTTTCATCCAACAGATATACCTAGAGGCTCAAATCTCAGAGAAGAGTCTATTAGGTATATGGGGGAGGGTGTGGTGGGTCTAGAAATTAGGGCATCTGAAAGCAATTCTGTGCTATCAGCTAGTGATGAAATTTTGAGCAAACCATTGGAAGTGGTGCTTCAGTTTCCTCAACTGTCAAATGTCAGTAAAAATATTCACTTGACCTGCCTTGTAAACATTAGATAAAATATTGTGTTGTCAGATAGGGCTTCCATGTTTGCATATTGAGACTTCATGTGAATTAAACTGAAAATTCCAACACTCCAACTCCGACTGCCTTTTTGCAGGGCAAGACTCATGTATCCTTAAGGAGCAGACCAATCAATAGCCTTTCTCTGTCTTCTTCCTTGCTAATAGAATCCTGCTATTTTGCCCTATCCTTAGAGTGGCCATGTCTTCAAGGGAGATAACTGGTGATTCCCAGGGCATAACTGGTGATTGGGCTGAGGTAATCATGTGGCCTCCCCTTCTTACTAACAATTTCTTTTAATACAAGTACCATTTCTTCTAGCTGATGAGACCTGATGGAATGTCTTCTCAAGACTTCTAGGAAAGGTTTTGCTTCATCTTAAAAAGAGACACTTTAGGAGAAACTTCCCTCTTTCTGCAACCAGCCATTGACAACTGCAAGCACTGCCTGATTGTAGAGAAGTCTTGCAAGCATGAGATGAGAAAAAACAGAAAGCAACTAGGAGCTGGGACAATGTCACCACTGTCCCTGGGATTTGGAATCTTGTAAGTGAGACAAAGTTCTCCAGTTTTCTTCCATGATTATACAGTTGGACCAGTCACCAGCCATGGTTTTGGATGAAAACCATTCATAACCCCTTTTTGTCTTTATACATTGCTTATACACAATAAAATCCAAGAGTACAGTAAAAATATTTCCTGGCTTGAGAGTTCCATGGAAGTTCAAGTTTCTGGAACCAAGATTCATAGATGAAATCTGATAAGTAAAATGCTTTTTGGGTGTCAGGGAACCTAAAGGGTAGCTGCATTTCTCACAGTACATTCTGTTGTGTACACATCCTGTGAGATGTTAGTAGATTTTAAACAGATTAAAAGAGGTATATCTTAAAAAGTTAGGTTAAACAAACAGGTCATTTGTTTTCAGTTTTTCTTTGTTACTGTTCATTTTTCGATTATTTTACAGTAGAAATTCTCAGAGCTTTGAAGATGTCAATTTACATTGCACATCTCCAATAAAGGGATATGTAATATTTAATGTTTTCTAATTATTCTGATTTTATTACTATATTTAACTTGACCATTTTATAGTTGTAGTGCTCATCAGACAAAGTAAAACTACAAAAAAATAAGAAAAAAAATCTCGCAAATTTGGGAACCACTATTTCCTAGAAGTACAAATGACATAATTTGTTCTACTCAGAAATATTTTTGAGCAAATGTGACTAGCAGACTTCTCCTTTCTCCTTAATTCTGTCTGTGGTTTCTCTGGAGTGTTTTTACTGTAAGCCTCAAAAGGACTGGTTATCTTCTGAAAACTCAGGGCAAAAATCATGACCAAATAATGGTCATCTTCAAAACTAATCTCATTCATTCATCTAACAAATATTTATTGAGCATCTACCACATGGCCAACACCATTGTAGTTGTATGGGATAGAACACCATCCCTGCTCTCATGGGGTATATGTTCTAATTGGACTATTACATTATTGGGAGATATTTCCCCATGAATCTATGACATCCCTACACATTTATAATTAATGGCCCATAACTATGCTCCAGGCCTATCTTTTTAAAGAATATTTATACAGGCAGGCAGCTCTAAGAAGAAAGAGCCATTTCTGAATAAGTAAAGTCAAAAGACAGTAACTTTTCTGAAAGATTTAGAGACATGAAACATCCTCTCACTGAAAATCCATGCTTACTTTCTGGGGTAATAAAAATAATGTCTCTATCTTTCTCTGGAGGGGAGGATGGGCAGATTTGCAAGCAACCACTATGTAAGATTAGAGGCTCCTAAATTCAGAGTAATCTGTTGTAATGCACTGTCACTGCATTGCCCCAAGGGATTGGGACTCAGGGAACTGGTGCTATGATGTTATCTTGACTGCTACTTTTGTTGTGAATAATAAACTTCTTTGTCTCTGACCCAGGGGTCTCCTAGTTTCTCCAATCCTTCACATTTCCTGACTTAACACACACAAGAAATAAGTTTTCCCATTTTACACTGGGTAGTCAGAAAAGATCTGGCCAGACATGTGAGGCATCATAACTGCAGTTTTATAAATCTCAGGTATGAGAGAGAACTTGTGAGCTTCTCTTTTCAGCCACTGTGTGGTGGTAATGTAGTAACATAATGCTATTAGAATGACAGCTCCATGAGGGTGTGGGGATTTTTGTTTGTTTCATATTTATGGCTGTATCCCCAGTGCCTAGAGCAGTGCCTGGTACAAAGTGGGTACTGAATACATTTTCACTGAATGAATGAATGATCAGTACAGATAGCCTTCTTCTGCCTTCCCTCAATACACAGAACACCACCATACAAACCAAGTAAATCTTAGAAGTAAAAGAATAGATATTTCTGATGGATGGTGGTAATGGGTTTGAGGAGAAAAACTGACTTCCTGCCTTTAGGTGAGAAAAAAAAATTCTTTATACCTGGGTTATGAGTTTGTATTAAAAAATAATTTCCTCTGGATGCTTGGTTTCATTTGGACCTGTCATACCAAATACAGTAAATGAATTATGCTAAAAAAATAAGTTCCAAGCCAAATAAATGTACATATACCTGCAGGCATTCCAATTGGATTTTTTAAAACTCAAAAAGTAATTATGCCATTATCTATTACTGAACCTAGTGAGCTGTGAAGAGATAGTGGAATTCATGTCTACTATTACCAAGTCATTTTTTTTCTCGCTAAGAACTAATATGTCAGAAAAGTATCCTAGAATAAAAAAAAAACATGAGAAATATTGAGATTAATAACTATTACAATAGCCATATAGCAGTAACAAGGAAACAGATATGTTGATAATAAGTAAAAATCTGCACCAGCTGTCACTTTTGTGCTCAGATTCTAAAAATTATTCTAATATATATTAATATACTTATGAATTACATTTTGTTTGAACATGTTAAATATGTGCTGGCTACTAGCAAGATTAATGCAACATGAGATTAAAAGGAAATAATAACTTTTTACTGGACTTGAAGGTGCTGATTGTGTGATTGCTTTTCAAAGTTCTAGTCATATCAAAATATGTAAAAAAAAAATGTACCAATTTGCCAGGAATAAATTCCATTTACTTCATTTTTCATATTTCTATAAGATTCTCCCTTTGTGAATTTTAAGAGTAGGAAGAAGATTCCTGCATTTCTTCATGCATTTTGGGGTAATAACAACAAAATTAGAGCTAATGTTTATTTATCACCACTCTACACAAGGAGCTCTGCTAAGACCTTCATTAATCCTCCTAGCAACTCCATCAGAAAATACTAGAATATTCCAAATGAAAAAAAAATTTTTTTCTGGTGGTTGGTCAGTACAGGGATCCAAACCCTTGACCTTGGTGTTCAGTTGAAGGATATGAGGCTTAAAGAGGTCAAATAATTTACCCAAGATAGTGTAAGCAATATTAGAAAAACCAGGATCCCAATCTAAGCAATCAAACTCTAGAGCTTGTTGTCTGAACCACTGTACTACTCAGAGTTCAAGGGAAATCTTGTCAAGCAATGAGTGAGTGGCTATAGGAGATGCCTGCTGAGTGCCCCTAGGCCTGCCAGGATGTACCCAGTCCATTCTGAGACATGCTTCTCAGCATCACTGTAATAAAACCCTAAGGTGACCAGTGGCCATGACCAGTCTGTGGTCTGCTTCAGGAACCAGCCTGCACTCAGAAAAGTGTCTTCTTGGCTGTGCTTCCTATTTTTTGCCCTGTATCTAGGTCTTGATGTGGTGGTGTTGTTTTGTTTGTGGTTTCTTTTTTTTTTTTTTGGCAGCTGGCTGGTATGGGGACCTGATTATTTGACCTTGGTGTTATAACACTGTGCTCTAACCAACTGGGATAACCAGCTAGCCCTCTCTATATAGGTCTTTTGATTCTTGCTTAAGAGACACACTTGAGGGACACTCAGGCAAACAAAAATTTAGCCTTGTTTCAGACTGCACTTTGGGGGTCTGTATTTGTTTTCTTTTTCAAGAACAGCTATGAAAAACTAGGAG
Source organism: Cynocephalus volans (assembly GCF_027409185.1). Classification (NCBI taxonomy): domain Eukaryota; kingdom Metazoa; phylum Chordata; class Mammalia; order Dermoptera; family Cynocephalidae; genus Cynocephalus; species Cynocephalus volans. Next base: position 147,893,903 of record NC_084461.1, on the reverse strand, counting down.
TCAGTTACATAGGAGCACTAAAAACTTAGTAAAATATCTGCATAATTTTCAATGAACTGCCTAGCACTGGGATATATACCAATATTTAGACATCAGTGCCTATTCAATTTTGTGCCAATATATCTTTCCTATCTTTGTCTTTGGATCCCAAATCAACATCTTGGTCATGTCAGACCACACATTTTTCCATACCTGCTTCAGTATCTTTGCTCAAGCTGTGCTACCTTCAGAGGGTCCCTCCTATTCACTACTAATCCTAGACTACATAACTTTTAGCCCCAACTCACATCCTAATTCTTCTGTGATGAATTCTTCTGACCTTCCTTATTCAGAGAGATACACCTTTTCTCTTCACCCAGTACTGCACATTGATACGCCATATATGGATGGTTCAAATTTTCTAAAATGTATTAAAATCTCCTCAGCTAGAGGGGAAAAGAGAAGAGCATGACCATAAAAGAGCCTCTAATGGAGTTGATCGTGAACCATATTTTAAGCAATTGAAAATGATCCTTATATGATATATCAATATATGCTACAGGGTTTGAAGAATAAATAGGAGTACTTTTTTGACTGAAAGATTTCATCCCATGATTATTATACTGTCCTAGTGAACACCAGTGAAACCAAAAATAAGAGTTTCACAGTTAGACTTTTTCCAAATTACTTCATCTTATTAAGTTACAAAGCAAAACATATGAAGGTCTTTAAGAAGATTTCAGTAAAAAAAGAAACTTGCTTAACTTTTTAAATGCACCATGTCCAAATTGGATTTTACTATGGAATATCTCCTTTGCAGAAAGCTTATGAATAGTGTTTGGAACAGAATTTGGGAAAAACTGTTTTAACGTAATTTATATGGCCATAATAAATATAGTCTTCAAAAAGATGCTGAGAGAACCAGGATCCAAATAAAATTTCTGTTCTGTTTGTGAACCTCCTGTGTAAATATGGAAGCTGAGGGGTGAGGTCACTGTTTTTAACAGACAGGGGGTGGGTGAAGATTTGATTGGGCTAAAATAATGGCTGTGTGTCCCTGATAATTTGCTTAAAGTTTCAATCTTGCTTTGAAGTTGAAATATGCCTTCTCAAAAAGGTTCTACTTCCAATGAGTATTTAGCCATCAAGAAAACTGACCAATTAGTCTTTTGTAGAAGACTCAGCTCATCTTGTAAATAGTTTCTTCACCTTCAACATTTGCCCACTTTGAAATAGCTACTTAATAATTTGAATCTGTTCCAAGTGAAGTATTGGGGGTCTTGCAGAACTAAGAGACGGACCTGAGTATATAAGACCTCAGCCAAAGAACCGCCCACAGTGGGGATTCTTATATAAAAGTTAGGTGTTCGTTCTCTGTACTTCACCTGTTTGGCTATACCACTGGGTATACCACTGAAAATTTGTCTGCAGGATATTAAAACTCAGTAATTGCCTTAGTCTGCATTGTGCTGCTGAAACAGAAACAGACTTGGGTAATTTATAAAAAACAGAAATGTATATAGAACTATCACATTGCCAGCACCTGAATTGTGGAGGGGATGCCTTCAAACCGTTCAAACCATAGCCGTAATTAACGGTTGCGATGAATGCTTTGCATAGAAGGAATAGCCTGTAGCATTTGCTAAGAACAGCACAAAGATTAGTAACACAGCTTGTGAGTCAGATTAACCAAGGAAAAAAATCCCAGCTCTGTTTTTTAACTAGTTTTTGAATTTAGAGTTATCATTTCACCTCTAAGTAGCATCAACTTCTTAAAGGTGGTAGTAAAGTTTAACTGAGATAGAATGTGTAACAGCCTAGTGAATACTATTATGAATATCTATCTCTGTATATTAGCCAGTTAGCAAAGCTAGAGATTGGTCAGTGGAGGAGAGAATCAGAGCATTCTAGCTTGGCTAAGGGAGCTCAGAGAATTTGTAAAATCTCAAGTCATTTTTTAAAAATATGTATATGTATATCTGGAAAGTATATTGGAAGAAATATTCCCAAATGCAAATAAAGTTGGGCCTCATTTATCCTACTGAGTTTATCCTTTATCATGTGGTAGAGGAAAATGCTCTATCGTATGGTTCTAATCCAGAGAATGACAATGTGATTTGGATAGATGAAGGTGACAGTAATAGGGGAGGAAGACCTAGTGACCAGCTTCTAAAATAGCTGAGGTCAGAAATCTTCAACATATTATCTGCAGTCCACTAACAGTCTCCCTTCTCTGGGTGAAGTGATCGAGTGATTAAGACTGTAAATTGGCCTTTAAAAACATTTATTTCTGTACAAGATGGAGGGCAGTTACTAGTACACCAGAACATCCAGATGGAGAAATTAACAGTGCTTATGTTTTTTTAAAATTTGTTATAGCTTTACTATAAGGGAATAAATGCTCCCCACTCCCATCCTGCCCAGGGCAGCCTCAGTTTGGGGTGTTGAAAATCCAGGCTCTCCTAATCTTAGAGGAGAAATAAGAACTCTTTAAAATTTTTCTTTCCTTTTGTTTTTTAAGCCTAAGCTTTCGAAGTGTTGAAAGATTTATACTATTTTCAAGAGAGAGGACTGGTTTATGGAGAGCAGTCAGAAGCCAGGGAACTTGTGAGTTATTTCCAGAGTGGCCAGACTTGCATGCAGGTGAGGTAGATGCCTTGGCACTGAAAAATAATCCCTGCAAACTTGAAATCCCCAGCAAAAGACTCGGGACCAAATTTGGTGCAGGGTAATGACTGAACTTCTTACTTTATAATAAACTCATGGGAATGAGGAATACAAGAATCTCAGTGGTTACCACTGCAGACTAAGGAACAGAAGTCCCTCCCAAGTCTCAGGGTTCGTAAGGAAAAATGTGACGTTGCATTTCTCACCAGTCTCAGGTGGAGAGGGAGGGGTTGAAAGGAGAAGAGCAGCCAGCTTTAATTTGCATAATAAATGAGTTAAGAGTTTCCAAGTTTGGCATTGTTAGCCAAAATTAGCAGGTTAGTAGACTCTATGTAAGAAAGACTAGTATTAAATTGGGCTGCCACATTGGCCCGGATTATGTTGCAAAGGACACACTGCACAAGTCAATAAGCTTATAGTTGGAATTTTCAGGCAGGACATCTTATTTGCAATCCATTATCCGAGCTGACTTATTTGATTGTGGTTTTCAGTTGCTGTTCTTTCTTTTTAATTAAATTTTGTTAGTTTAATTATAATTGATTTAGTTTGTTGTGGGTTGATTGGTTAACCCTAAAGTCTATAGGTTACATTTTTACATTAGCAATGTTTTGGACCTGTAATTCTTTAATAACCAGGCTTAAAACATGCATATATACAAAGATGAATTACTCATATTCCTATTGTCAAAGCAGTTGTGTTACAGTGGTGGTTTCCCACCCATGCATTTGTGACAGTTTTGTGACAATTAAATAGCTTGTGATGTACTATAAAAGTGAGCACATATTTTAAGTTTATAGGACATCATATTGCTGTACAAGCTTATACTTACAGGACTTACATTTGTGAATAAACTCTTAGTTTTTTAACAAGTGAATGGAACCCAATTCATGCATGCCACTTGAAAAACTGTGCTGCCAGTGTTTGTTTGGTTTCTTTGTATTAATTATTCATCAACTAGCTTATTTTCCTTTGAAATGCATCCTGGGGTGGAGGAGTGGTGAGGGGTGGGGAGAATTTTAATGGCTTAGTTTTCTAAGGATTTTAATTGCTCAGGTCATTTCTGTCCCCCCACCCCTACCCCTCACCTCCCCAGTATGACAGATTCCTCAAAACACTTTGTGGTTTATTGCTTCCACTGGTGCCCTGAACATCAGAATCCCTTCATGAGGCTTGGTAGTTAGCTCTTGATGTCTTTTGCCCTGTCTAAAAATGGATTGTGCTTTCAAAAGTTTGAAAACCACTAGTTGGAATACAAAGAGAGGAGAACTTAAAGAGAAGCAGGAACTATTGGAAGAGATAGTACACTTCATCACCACCCTGAGCCTACAAGTGGTGAGAAATTATATTAACCTTGTAGGTTAACCTGCAGCCTAGGCAGAAGTGAAGAACGTAGGCAAGAACTGCACGAGCTACTTACTATCACTCATTTAGTTTCCCAGCCTTTTTTGTGTCTGGATTTAATGAATAAAAGCTTTCATTTAATTTAATGAATTTGTACCCTGCTTCCCGATATGCACTTACTTGGATTACAGCTAGTACTCTTAGATAATGTCCCTTTTATTTTCCTTTAAAAATGTAAACATGATTCAAGGGCCAATAATAATTTGTAGATTAGAAATATCAGAAACCAAAAAATCATGCTCTAGATTTGTAGATATTAAATATGTTATTACATGCCTAGGAAATTTGATCTGGAGAGATATAGACAAATTATTAACAGCGGGTAATTCCAGCAGGGAGATTATTGGAAACTTATTTTCTATACTACATATTTTTAACAATATTTGATTTTTAAAGTATACAGTGTGCATTGCTTTATCATCTGGGGATATCGACGTATGTTTCTTTTTGGTTTTGCTTTAAAATGTAGTTATACTCTTAACCTACTTCTTACAATTGAAAATCAAAAAGAAAGAGATTAGACTAGATTCTGTGTTTTGTAGACTATACTCATTCACAAGCCACCTTAATACTTTCTAATATATCTACTACCTTTTGTACTACTGTTTACTTAATACTTTAGCTTCATCCCAAGCAATAATATCTGGAAAATTGTGTGTTCAATATGCCAGCTATATTAAAATAAAAACCTGCTCTCCCACATGTCCATGCCATCATTTTGCACACTCTCATCTGGGAGCTGCACTTTGGGAATCATGAATTTCCAAGTTTCAGTCCCCAAGATTCCTTTCATTTCCAAGATTCTACAAGTCTAGGAAAGAAAACATTTGCTGCTTTGGTGTTTTTTATCGCCCTAAAATTTTCTACTTTCTAAGTTTTTCAGGTAGCATTTTATTATTCAGGGACTATGCACATATTCAGGCTATTTTCTTGGTTAATGAATATTGTAAAGCACAGGGGCAGCATCTTTTTTTTTGACAAGGGCCAGTAAATACTTGCTCTTTTACATATTTTAGAGTTTGGGAACCACATACCATCTCTGTCCCTCTTTACCTTCTCCTACTCTTCATCCTTCTCCTCCTTCCTCATTGTCATATTTGCTATCACTGTTTTTTTCTTCTCCTCCTCCTCCTTCTTCTTCTAATGCCTGCTCCTAAGAGGCTGGATTTGACCCATGGGCCGTAGTTGCCAAACCCTGGGACAACTATGGGAAAGACAGTGCTATGGTTTGTTCAGCAGAGCTTAGTAAAAGTATAGACTTTGCGCATCATGGACATGCAATAGATACTTCTTGGCTTGATTTGGAGGGAAATTGGTATCCATAAGTCTACTGTTTTTGTTGAGAGCTAATGAGAGTTCGAGTAGTAGAAAATGGCCAACATTTTAATGGTTTCATTTTCCAAGGATTTTAATTGCTCAGGTCATTTCTGTCCCCCCACCCCTACCCCTCACCTCCCCAGTATGACAGATTCCTCAAAATGCTTTGTGGTTTATTGCTTTCACTGGTGCCCTGAACATCAGAATCCCTTCATGAGGCCTAGTGGTAAATAGAGGAGACACACCTTTACAGAGCCACAGTTGGCTTTTAAGATACATTTGAGTGTTAACAATTTCACATTCATTTCTGCTAATGATTGTGAAAGTGAAGCTTTCATCTTAGCCACCTTTCCTCTTCTAATGGACTGTCTGCATTGCACCTTAAGGGAAACTGGGTTTTAGCGCTTCATCCCACATCAAACCCATCCCTGGGATTTCTATCTTCCAACAAGAGAAACAAATGCATTCCCGCAGGGGGGCTTGCTGTCAAAGAGGAGTGAGCATATCCAGATATCCGAGCTGTGCAGATACGATTGCTTACTTACGGGAAATCGGAGGTTCATAGAGAATACTTTCAGTGGGGGACCACTTAGTGCTCGAGACCACATGCCTCCAATCTCTTTAGAAATGGGGCAAAAAAGCCCCTCCACATTTCTGCAAGTGGAGAAAGAAAGTGTGTAATAGATGCTATAACTCAGTGGGCGCTAAGATGTTTTGATTACCTTTATTTTAACCTTCCCAAATTAATGGACATTTCCCCACATATAAGTCACATTTTCTATGGAAATTCTTGGAGCAAACCCTTCCTCTCTCTAAACTTTTCCCATTTTAACATTTACCTAAAAGAAAAGATGGATAATGATAGATACTTCGCGTTCGAAAAGAAAAAGAAAAGAATAGGAAAAAAAAGAAAGAAAAAAGTAGTTCCATTAGCAACTTTAGTAAGAAATTGCTCCACATTGTTCCTCTGACAAGTAATTTTTCCCAGCATGTGTGCATCTTAAAAGTATTGCAAAACAATATCTTAAAATGAACTGATTAGTATGCATGCTCTGTGGTCACATTTAAGTTCTATTTATAAAATCTATTCTGTTCCAGGCTCAGACAAACAAAACTGAAATGCAGCTGTGTAACACATTGATAATTTTCATTAGTTCTAAAAGCCTCAATAGAATTTGCAATTTTATTCATTACATCTAAATAATCTTGGAAAACCCATTGTGAAGGTGACCTTTCACTTTTTCCCCCTTGGCCTTTGTGACTTCACTCTGTGTGTATGTGTGTATGTGGGTGTAAACGAGGAAGGGCTGGGCAGGGGAAAGAGATTTTTGCAAAAGTGAAGAACAAATCAGAACAAGAAATCAAATCAGGCAAAGCTGAAAAATAAGGCATAAGGAATCAAAATCACCCACGTAGATTCTGAATGCTTTTCTAACTAGGGGCATCCTGCCATCCTTCCCCAGATGTGTACAAGCCCAGATTTCTGAAATCACTGTGTGATACTGTGGGCAAATGTGGATTGTATTCTAATTCACTGGGAGGCGGTCCTCTTTTCTGATCTGAAGGGATGAGGATTTTCCCAGAGAGTGAGCCAAAGTTCAGGCCCACAAGAAATAAATAGTGCTGCTTCTTTCAACTCAAACTTGCTCTTGAAAAGTAAAACAATGCCAACTACGGAGACAGCTCTTCTTATTGTGAGCATTTTTGTATGGTAGGTCTTTAAAAAAAGATTTAAAAATACACACTTCCCAGAATGCTGGCAGCCAGCCATAAAACCACAAAGAAGTCTTTAGAAAATTAAGATAACAAAAATAAAATAATAGGCATAATATGAAAGGTGAAAAATAAAGACAAACACTTGCAATTCAGCAGCTACTGAAATGGTGCTTCAACACTGAGCAGGCAATTGAAACAATGAAACACAGTATGTAGAGAATGTGAGGCATCTGTCTTAAATAAACACACACACACACACACACACACACACACATATATATATATATGTGTGGATACAAACACCCACACTGAAGAGTGTATCACACTCAAGAGTGATAATGGCTAATTTGGGACTAAAGATAATGGCAGGTATAAATTATCCACTGTGTACGAGGGCCACTTCGCGTATTCCATGCTCTCCTGTATGGCTAGCCACGGTCTTGGCAAGGATTATGCTATCGTGATGTCTCTAAAGATGTCATATTTTTTAAAAAGGTGGTGGCAAAGTGAAATTCTGGGAAATGCTAACTTAAGCAGAGCTAAGATGATATCCACATTTAGTATGAGAATGCCAACATTTAATTTCTAAGAAAGGATGCAGTAGAGGCATTTTCATACTGATGAAGCAACAAAAGCCTTTTTTTTTCTTTTTCTGTAGAATATCATGTAGAATTAGTGCTCTGGGAAAATATATTTTGAGAAATGCTGTTTTATCTGATAATTGCTTTACCAACCATTGTTAACTAACAGAAATTAAGGTTCAGATGGTTCAGATGGAGCAAAGAACATTGGAGAATCAATTCTACAATTTATAGTAGAGGTTTACAAACAGACTTGAAGGGTTCTAGAGGTTTGCTTGTTCATGTTAGCTTAAACAAGCACGTTCTCATTATTGCATTTCAAGTTTACTAAAAAATGTGATGTGGTGACACAATCATTTGAAATCCCATCTCACTTCAAAACCACTATACCCGTGATTCTCAGGAGACAGTCAGCCTACATTTGTAGAAGACTTTTAGGCAATAGAATGATGCCAAAGAAATGTTATGTAAAGAGGTCTCCCATCAATATTTGAGAGTGTGGAAAGAACATTTATCAAGGAATATGTACATTCATGCTTCAGTGTGAGGACTTACAGAACTCAGTCACCACAGGGAAGTTTCATTGATATACCTGCATATCGATTGCAAAGTAGAGATTTTTTTAACTACTTTGCTTCATGAAGAGTCCTAGGCAAGGAAACTTTATGCAGTGAAACCTCTCCTCTATTCTGAACATAGCTAGGACAACAGCCACATTTGTGAATGTTATAAAACAAGTAAACCCTAGATGTTGCTGGTACACACTAACATTATGTTAAGGCTGTGTTTGGGGACTTTACCAGAATCGGTTGCAGACAGCTAAGACCATGTGGGCCTATATTTATGTGACAGGCTTCTGTAGCCATGGCTACTGATTAGACTTGGTTGAAAAATTAGAGTTTGGTCACTTATTATGGAAATTTGAATAATATACTTTTTAAACAAATCATATCATATACGTAAAATTTGAAATAAATTAATATTCCAAACATTTTTTTAAATTGTCAATGATTACATTATGTTAAAACTTCAGGCTAAGTGAGTTATAAATTACATTACTGTTGTTGGCAGGGGTTGGCTCCATTTGGGCCAATAAAGGGAAATACTTACTACCCTTTGTCAATATTAGGTGAACCAAGCTGTTTACAAGTATCAGAATTCCTATGTGATTTAGGAGACTATTCACTACTATTTTAACATTCATTCTTATTGTAAATTGTATCTACTTTAATAATGTTAAGGAAGTATTCATTTTCTAGCAATGATAGTTCTCCAGGTGAAAAGTAGAATTTTGGAAAAAATTTAGGTTTGATGCGTGCTATGAAGGCCAAGCAACCACCACGATACGCAATGCTGTTAGTTTAGGACAGGGTACTCTGCTAATTATCAGGGATAATGCTGAAAAAAAAAACAACTCTAATGTAGCTACACTTTGACTTTGCAAAACTGTCCTGTATAACAAGGTAAATAAAGTGAAAAGATGGTCATGTCATGGCCACAGACTCAATCCCTAAACTAAAGCAATTACAGATATAAGCACCTTGAGAAGTCACTGCAATTACTTTCTATGTGTTACCAAGGCAAAATTAATCTTGAATTATGTCAATTTTGAATTATGAGAACTTTCAGGAATATACCTTTGTCATAAAATGAGACTGTCTTGCACCAACATTTCATTCCTCCTGAAAGGCTTTACCTGTCAGGCTAGCTCAGCAAAGATGTACATGCTCTTCTGTACAATGAAAAAACAGTAAGAACAGCTGACATGTATTGCTCATCATGTGCTTAGCATGTGGTAAGAGTTTACGCACACTCTTTCATATAATTCCTAACAATTCATTGATGCATGCACTGGTATTATGCATATTTTGCAGTAAGTTTCCTGAGGCTTAGAAGGTTGATATGCGTGCCCAAGATCACAAACTTTCAAACATAGGTTCTGCGAGTCCAGAGTCTCCACTTTTAACCACACACTATATTAAGGAAGAATTAAAAAGTATCTGAGCATTTTTCCACATCACCTGCAATGCGGACAAACACTGAGGTATTTACGTTTTAATTCTTGGACTTGCCTTGATTCAACAAAGACTGTTTCTGATGTGTTCATAATGTTAAGAAAAACTGTAAATTACTGTGCATACTGTTATTTCTTTAATTCCTTAAGAGGAAGATAATAAGGACAATGAGAATTCTTCCTTTGTAATGCCAGTGTGATATTTTTGTGGGTGGTTTTTAAAGCACGTGGTATACAATTAGGGATAATATGGATGGCTCCCTGTTTTCTGGGTGTATGTCATCCACTGGGCATTAGCTGGGAATCCTTGATGTGTGTGCCATAGGAATCGATGTGGATATTTCATTTGCCTCTCAAGTTTGAGAGCCCTCAGAATTTTGGCAACGGCACATGCCCCCAGATGACTTGTAATAGAGATCTACAAGGAGGAGTCTCTATTATATAGTAAATGTAATTTTTTTTGCTTCTGACAGTATTTCCTCCTTTTCTTGGACTTCTTCCCCATACTTAAAATTGCCATAGTAATCAGGAAAGTGACTCTCGAAACTGTGGCCTACTAGCTTTCTTTATTTATCTTTTGCTATGACTTTCATCATAACTTTTCAGAAGGCATACCGAGAGAGCTATTCTCCCTGCCAAGCCATTTAAGCTCAGCAGAAGCAGATGTCCAGCAGTGTAATTTCTGCCCAAGTATCACTGATACATTATTGAGGAAACATCAAATCAGATGAGTACTGGAAAAATTAAAGCCTACTCCCACAGCCTCTCTGCCTGACCTAAACCGCTGAAGTTAGATTAACGTTAACCTTCTAGACCTCATAGCCCCTAACCTTTATCTAAGTGTTATGAAAAACACTTCTTTTTCCATGTGTGCTATTCAACAGTGCTTTTGGTTTTTATGTTTTTTTTTAACTGTTTCATTTTTATTTTTTGTCTTTCCCATACCACTGTCTACCCCTGTTCCTGCCAAAATAACTTGACGTGTATCCTTCCATGTCTTTCTCTGTAGTGAAGTTTTAGTCATTGCTTGCTCTACCAAAAAAGTCATCATACTATAAATACTTCTTCATCTTGCTTCATTTGCTCATGAGCTTTTGTCACTTATTATTAAATACCTCCCACTCCAACTGCTCTTTGGGTCATTATAGATGTTCATTTCTTAGGTAGGTGATAAATTTTGATGGCAATATCCATATAGTAGAGTTTATTCATGACATTCAACTAGCTATCCTGGACCACTCTCAACTAATACTGACTGAATAGCAAGGAAAGGATGAACCAGATAATGTTTCTGCTCTTAAAGCACATATAAACTAAATTAATCTGTTCAACCACCCATTCATTGTGTCTTAAAATGTTAGTAGTATTTCTCTGCAGCATCTGCTTTTATGGACTTTACTTTCCAATAGTATTGCAGAAGAGCTGATCATAAACAAGTAACAAATAAATCAGGTAGAGTCCAAGAACATATGTGCTCTTAAGAAAATAAAAACAGAAAAACGGCATAGAGAGCAAACAGGATAGTCATGGGAGATAACATTTGAACTAAGAGGTGGGTGATGTAAAGATTCAGCCATGCAAAGGTCTAGACTTGAGGAAGAGCATTAGAGACAGAGAGAATTTCAAAACCCAGAATAAAAAAAAAAAAAAACATAATGTAGGAGAGGGGAGCTGTATGAGATGAAACTGTTGAGATGGGCAGGAGCTAGATCATAACAAGTTACCAAAGAAATAGCTCAGAAAACTGATGGCTCTTTAAATACTATGAGGGTAGTTTAAAATGCTATGGGGGAAAATGGTGTTTGTGTGCTTGTGTGTGGGTGTGTGTGTGAATAATACCCACCTTCATGGAGGAGGTAATAATTGAGAAATTTTGAAAGATGGGTAGGACTTAGAGGAAATATAGGAAAGGGAGGGGTGAAAGGGCACAGCAGCTGGTGGAAAGAGCCTGTGAAAGGGAAAATGAAGAGGGTATATACAAGATAGTTTTGTGACTAACAAGTGCTCCACTGTAACTGAGTGATCAAGAATTGGGGAATAAAACACTTGAAAAGCCTGTGAAGGGGCTTGAATGCCAGAATAAGAAAACCAATGAATAGTTCATCTGGATCCATGGAAGGTTTGAGGACAGGGAGATGACATAGCAGAGCCGTGATTTCAAAAGATTTCTCTGACACTTGACTGTTGGGTTGGATTGAGCTGGTAGGACTGGAGGTAAAGAGGCTAGTTAGGAGGCTGTTAAAACAGGTAAGTGGACATAAGAACTTAACAAAGATACTACTGGAGAGAATATAAAAGAAACTGGTTGAGAGAAATCTTAGATGTGGGATCTGCCCTAGATTCAGCTTAAAATTCCTTTTCCATCATGCTTATCAGACAGGTAGAGTCTCTTTAATACACCTCTAGTGACAGAGAAAACATTACCTCCTGGGCAAGCCAGTTCTGTGGTTGCACAACTCCAACTGTTAGGAAAGTTCTTTCTCAGGTTGAACTGGAATCTGCTTCCCTATAACTTCTGCCCGTTGAACAGAGTTTCACCTTCTACGGAAAAGCAGATAATGCAGCCTTCTTCTCCTACAAGTCGACTTTTCATATATTTGAAACCAGTTATCATTTTTATCTTTTGTCATCTCTGGGTTAAGCCCCCTCCAGTTTCTTTAACCATGTACTTTCCATATAAACATACGAGTAGAATGTGCACTGTGTTACATACAAACAGAATATGCACTATATGCATAAACATAGAGTATATACTGTATTTCCATAAATAATTAACATTTACTGATTTTTTACATGCTATTGACAATGGTAAAGTATGAAGGCTTTTTTCCTTCTCTGGAGAAATTTATCTTTTTTAACTTGCTTCTGTAGAAATGCTAAGCACAGATTGTACAAGTGGGGAGCAAGAACGTGGAATTGCTCTGTCTTATATAACTTTATTCTAGGCCAGGGGTCAGCAAACTATGGCCTATGAGCTAAGAATAGCTTTTGCATGTTTGAATGGTTGAAAGAAATCAAAAGAAGAATAATATTTTGAGATACATAAAAAATTTATGAAATTATCATTTCAATGTCCAAAAATAAAGTTTTATGGGAAGGTGCTCATCCATTTATGCATTGCCCCTGGCTTCTTTCATGCCACGGTATTGCGACAGGGACTGCATAGCTTGCAAAGCCTAAAATATTTACTATCTGGCCCTTTAGAGAAAAAGTTGGCCAACCTCAACTCTGAGGCCCCAATGCGTAGTCTGTGGACTGTTAGTGTTTGCTTCCCTTGGGAGCTTGTTAGAAATATCGAATCTCAGGTCCCACCTCAGACCTACTGAACGAGAATCTTCATTTTAACTGATGTCAGGGGATGTAGACATCCATTAAACTTTGGCAAGCAAAAGAATCACCCTGAGAGTTTGTTAAAGTACCAGAGGGAGTGGGGGTCCCGCCTCCTGGTAGCAGGTAATGGGAGGAGTGCTGAGAGTCTGCATTTCTATTAAGCTACTGGGAGGTATTGAGGCTGCTCTTTCCTGAGCACATTTTGAAAGATGCTAGGGTACTCCTTTCCATGTTTAAAGCCTTCCTCCTTTGCAAGTTTTTCACTGACCATTCAGACATAAATTCTTTTTTCCCTTCTTTGAACTCCTGTGCTACAAACCGTGCTCCTTTTACGTACATGTAATGGTATCGACATTAGTGGATATCTCAAGTGGAGAGAACTCTGTCTTACTAATTCAATGGCTTCTTGCTATTCTTCGAACCTACTAAACACATTCCCACCTCAGAGCTTTTGCATTCTATATCCTGTGCCTGAAAGGCAGTTAAGTCATTCAAGGATATTTAAATATCCCCTCTTCAGCAATGCATCCTCTGAGTACACTTTCTAAAATAGCTTCCTACCCCCATCCCACCACTTCCCCCTCACCTTGCCTTCTTTTTCTTCATAGAAGTTAATAGCTCTTTACATTATGGATTTATTCAATGGCTCTCTTCTGTTTCGGATTATAAACTCTGTGATAGCAGAGACTTTGTTTTCACTAATTCAACACTGATTTCTTGAACACCTGCTATATGCTAAGTATTGTTCTAGGATTAGAGGATCAATGAGTGTACCCATTGAAAATGCCTGTAACTTACCTGTTGAATAAATAAAGAAATGGGTTCCCTTTTAATCCACTTGGAACAGAGACGATGGTTGATACTTTATAAATTTTATATATCCAATTTTGTCAAGCATAGTAAGTGTGCAACAATATCTAATGAAAGCTAATATTCATTGAGTACTTACCATATAGTGGGCACTTGAAGTTGATATGACTTTCACTCTCATTTTAAATTTAGAAGAACTGAGAACTAAAGCATTTATATAACTTAGAGAATGTTTAAGATGTATAAATCCAGGCAGTCTAACTCCAGAACCTAAAATGATAACCATTGCATAGGCTCCCTCTTCAAATGAAACTTGTGGATAAATTGGCAGGTTCATGTGACAACTGAACAAAGCTACAAGATTTACTTACATAATGTTAAGTATCTATTCACTGTCTGCATCTTTCCACAAAAGAGTAAAGGCAATTTTAACAGAGACACACACAAAAATATGTGATAAATGAAAATAGGAATAAATTATTATCTAGGTAAAATATAACTAAGAACTGGTAAATAAGGTATTGTCCACTTGCCACACAAACCTGCCAATTTATGTACAAATTTCATTTTGAGGAGTAATAAGATGCAATAATTATTATTTCAAGTTCTGAAGTTAGACTGCCTGGACTTACACACATGTTGAATCTTTTTTAAGAAGAAAAAACACATAGCATAATGTCCTCCCGTTTCATCCATGTTGTTGCAAATGGCAGTATCTCTTTTTTTAAGGACATTATGCTAAGTGAAATAGGCCAGACTACAGAAAGAAAAGTATTGCATGATACTTATATTTGGAATGTTAAGAAAAAAAAAAAGTCAGATACATAGAAATGGAAAGTAGAATGGTGGTTACCATTTAGTAGAAAGTAGAATGGTGGTTACCAGGTGCAGGGAGGAAGGGAACAGGAGATGTAGATTAAAGGGTACAAATTTACAGTTATGTAGGATGAAAAGTCTAGAGATATAATGTACAGCAGGAGGATCCTAGTTAATAATATTGCATTGTACAATCTCCATCAAAATACCAATGACATTCTTCACAGAAATAGAAAAAAACAACCCTAACATTCATATGGAATAACAAAAGGCTCTGAATAGCCAAAGCAATCCTGAGCAAAAAAAAATTTAAAAATTAAAAAAAATAAAGCCAGTGGCATTATACTACCTGACTTCAAATTATACTGCAAAGCTATAGTAACCATAACAGCATGGTACTGGCATAAAAATAGACACTTAGACCAATGGAACAGAATAGAGAACCCAGAAATCAACCCACATTATTTACAGCCAACTGATCTTTGGCAAAGGCAACAAGAACATACATTGGGGAACAGACTACCTCATTAATAAATGGTGCTGGGAAAACTGGACATCCCTAAGTAGGAGAATGAAACTAGTTCTGTACATCTTGCTATCTATCAAAATCAACACAAAATGGATTAAAGACAAATATGAAATCTGTAACTATAAAACTCCTAAAAGAAAACATAGGGGAAACACTTCAGAATGTAGAGTGGGGCAAAGACTTTATGAATAAGACCCCAAAAGCACAGACAACAAAAGAAAAAAATAAACACATGGGATTATATCAAACTAAAAATCTTCTGCACAGCAAAGAAAACAATTACCAGAGTGAAAAAACAACTTACAGAATGGGAGAAAATATTCATAAACTATGCATCCAACAACTTAACAGTAAAACAAACAAAAAACTAACCTGATTAAAAAATGGGCAAAGGAGCTGAATAAGCATTTCTTAAAGTAAGATATATATGGTCAATAGACACCTGAAAAAATTCTTAACATCACTAAGCATCAGAAAAAAGCAAATCAAAACCACATTGAGGTATCATCTCACCCCAGTTAGACTGGCTATTATCAAAAAGACAGAGAATAACAAATGCTGGTGAGGATGCAGAGAAAGGGTAACCCTCCTACACTGTTGGTGGGACTGTAAATTGGTGCAGCCATTATGGAAAACAGCATGAACATTCCTCAGACAACTACAGATAGAACTGACATATGATCCAACAATCCACTACTGGGTATATACGCAAAGAAATGGAAATCATCATGTCAAAGGGATGCCTGCACTCCCATGTTTATTGCAGCTCTATTTACAATAGCCAAGAGTTGGAACCAACCTAAATATCCATCAACAGATGACTGGATAAGGAAAATGTGGCATATATACCCAACGGAATATTACTCTGCCATAAAAAAGAGTGAAACAACATGGATGAACTTGGAGAAAATTACGCAAGTGAAATATGCCAGGCACAGAAAGAGAAATGCTGTATGTCCTCACACATAGTGGGAGCTGGAAAAGAAAAAAAAAAAGAAAAACAAATAAATAAAAAAAAGGAAGAAAGATACAACGATCAAAATAATACATTCAATTTGCAAAAGGACAGAACAGAACTGAGGTTATCAGAGGTGGGAAAGAGGGAAGGGAAGCGGGGGGTTAGTGAGAAATTGATGAAGACCCATTTTGGAATGATGAATGTACTAATTATCCTGATTTAATCACCACACATTGTACACAGGTATTGATATCTAACTCTGTACCCCACAAATATGTATAATCAATTATTTCAAGAAAAACTAAAGTGATAAAGCAGATTTTCCCATTAAAAAGAACAATCCTAATATTCCATTGTACGTTAAAAATTTGCTTAGAAAATAGACTTTAAGAGCTGTTACCAAAAAAACAAAAAAGGTAACTATGGAAGATGATGGATATATTAATTGCTTACCTGTAGTAATCATTTCACTTATATATGTATATAAAAACATTATGCTGTACAACTTAAATATGCACAATAAAAATAAATTTTAAAAAAGGAAGAAACACAGCTATGGAAATTACAGTTGCTATCACTGAACTTTATATCTAGCTCTGAACTTCATGGTATCTTATATGGGTTGAATTATATGCTCCCACCCTCCCAAAAATATATGTTGAAGTTCTAACCCCCAGTACCTCAGAATGTGACCTTATTTGGAATTAGGATTTTTGTAGATATAATTAGTCAAGATGAGGTCATACTGTAGTAGGGTGCATCCCTAATCTAATATGACTGGTGTCCTTAGCAAACAGCTATGTAAAGACAAGAGACATACAGGGAGAATTCCATGGGAAGAGGGAAGCAGAGATTGGAGTCATGCATCTGCAGCCTAAGGAATGTCAAGAGTTGACAGCTACCACTGGAGGCCAGAAGAGGCAAGGAAGGATTCTCCCATATAGATTTCAGATGGAGCACAGCCCTGAAGACACCTTGGTTTTGGACTTCTAGCCTTCAGAACTGTGACATAATAAATGTATATAGTTGTAAGCCACTGAGTTTGTGACACTCTGTTACAACAGCCGTAGGAAAAGAAAAAAAAAAAAAAGAAAATGATTCCGGAAGAGCACACTGCAAGAGGTTGACCTATTTTAGGGAGTGAAATCTGCACATTTGATATTTAGTGGATTCCTACAAAAAGAAAAATAATTTACTGAGTTGGAAGAACACAGACACTCTGGTAGGGTAATTTCCTATCCGACACTCCAAGGCAGAATATAAAGCTTTAGCAAAGGCTGGCATCAAAAATCGGTGATCTGTGCAATCACATGGAGCCCATGCTTGTAAGGACCCTATGCTTGGTCTAGTTCTCCGCTGCCACTATTGTAAAATTCTTAATAATTTTTTAACAAGGGCCTCTGCATTTTCATTTCATACTGGGTGCTGCAAATTATGTAGCTGGTCTTGGCTCCACTAATAAAGACAGGATGGTATTAGTACAGGAATTGACAAATGAACTAATCGAACAGTATATAGATCAGGGAGAAATGATGGACATTTCCATAATTGTTGCTGAGACAGTTGGTTATCCATATAGAAAAAGAGAAATAATTTGGAACCCAAATTCACACCACAGTAAAAAATCAATTCCAGAAACTTTAAAAGACCTAAACATAAAAGGCAAAAATACGTAACATCTAAAAGACAATATTTGAGAATATCTTAATGTTCTTGGAAGTAAAGATTTCTTATGCAAGATGCAGAAAGAAGAAACTATAAAGGAAAAGTTTGATTAACTTTTCTATATCACAATTAAGTACTTCTTATTGTAGTTCTCTTCTCCTTTGTGGGAACCTGAGATTTTGACTAGTGTCTATAGAAGTCTGGGGCTTAGCCCTGGGCTGGCACCCCAAATGGACAGTGCTCATGTCCAGGGCTGGGCTTCCTAACAGGCCTTCCCTTCTTACTCCTTTCTCTTCTTTTCAGAGCTCTTGCCTTGCATGTCTGAAAAAAGTGGGGGCCCATAGGGGAGTATATTCAGTGTCTTAGGGCTCACCTTTGGGGTGACTATACAGGGGAGATTGATCTAACAAATAAATAGACTGAGGGTAACAGGACCCAAATTTCTTACTGTTGGATAATGGAGACAGGGACAGCTAGAATAAACTGTAGAGTTTGATTAGTATTAGAGATTGTCAGTGTCAACTCATGGTTTTTCACTTGTCTATCTAGGTAGAAAACATAGAGGGGTGTGTGTGTGTGTGTGTGTGTGGGTGGGTGGGTGTGTGCGTACACATATAGACTTATATTTCCTATCTGTGTTTGCTAAGAAGAGGACCTAGAAGGAGTGATCCTGCAGTAGCAGTGAGCCTACTGAACACCCAGATCTTGGTTTCTAAATACTATTTTCCACTGTAGAATTTGGACTCTCTAGAGAAATGGCCGGCTCCATAGGGAAAATATAAGATGAGCCTAGAACAACCAGATGAGCCAGAAAGTAAGAAAGTGCTCAAAGAATGTCAAAAGCCACATGTTAAAAGTCACAGAAGCCAGTTTGATGGGGCTTTCATTGGACACAACTTGGATAATCTGAGCATGAAAGTCAGTGATGGTAAGAGATTGTAAAACTTTGAATAAAAAAGGAATCCACAAAGCCATACTGATATAAGTAAATAAATAGATTAATTAATTAATTGGGTGAAAGGGAGAGGAAAGCTCAATACCAACTAGTAAATCTAGATGGAATTGGAAAATCACCATTTGGCAAGCATCACAGTCATAATTGAGTTAAGCAAGAATCATTAATGGATGCTAAATCTGGTGCATGAATGAGCAACAGGATATGTAAATAATTTTAAAGGTTCTCCTTATAAGATGCTTATAAATTACTTACAATTTAAGTATAACATTCTAATTGATTAATTTTAGAGTAGAGGGTCCTGCCATTCAGCACCATAACCAAGTGATAAAAGTTAACATTGCCAGTAATGTGACAAATGAATGTTGTTTGTTTCCTGATATAATGCATTCAGAATAACACAACGTGACTCCTGTGGAATTCACATCAAAAAGCATAAACCATAAGAAAACATCAGGTTCCAAATTAAAGGACATTTGTAAAGTAACTGACTTATACTCTTCAGAAACGTCAAGATATGAAGAGAAAGACAGAAGAACTAATCCAAACTGAGTACGACTAATGAGACATGAGAAAGAATAATACTAACAAGACATGAGAACTAAATGTGGACTGGATCCTGGGTCTACAAAGGACATTACTGGGACAAATGGCAAAATTTGAATGGTGGCCTTTTCCTTCCGGTACAACCCTGGCATTGTAACTATTTGGGACTTCTCTTTTACACTGGGTTCTGGACTAAAGAAGACATGGAGCAGATCTCCAGCTCACCCATAATGTACAAGTAACAGGACAGAGAAATAAACCTTTGTTAGTGGAAGAGATTTGTTGTTGTTAATACTGTTATTTAATTATATATCCAGCATATCCAAATTTATACATGCATATGCTCTACAACTCTACTTTTCTATTACCAAACATGCATGCTACAGAAACTGTTTCAAATGTAAACCAGGATATATTTTTTAAATGTTTATAGCAGCACTACTTGTAAAAGGTAAGAAGGAGGAGGAGAAACAACCCAAATCTTCATCAAAAGTAAAAGCAGTAAGTAGGTTGAGATATATTCATACAATGAGATAAATGACCTACAGCTACACACATCAATATTGGCAAGTTTCAAAGATATAATATTGACTGAAAGAATTAAGATGCAAAAGAAAATACACTGTACTGTCTCACATATTTTTTAAAAGCAGGTAAAACTAAGCAATGCATTGTTTAGGAAAGCACATATGGGGTAAATAAACATTATAAATAAAAGAAAAGAAATAACTCAGAACTCAGGAGAGCTGTTAGTAGGGGAGACAAGGGCAGAGAAAAGAGGTGAATTCAAGGAGTGTATAAAGACATTTTGGATATGATAATGTCCAATTTCTTAGCCTTTTAGTGGGTGCATGCTGATCATATTATTTTATCCTTTAAATAATACACATAACTTTTCATGCAACATTTTGTGTATGTTATATCTCACAATGAATAAAATGGGGGAAAAGCACACAATATTGAGTGTGTAAATTTGCCAATATATCTAAACCTTAATATCTCCTGCATCTTATGTTTTAAATTAATCTTCCATGCAATTAATTCATGTTTTGTTAATCTAGACATAGAGTACCGTAAAATTTTCGCCAGCATATTTACTGAATGATGCAAATTTCAAGCAATTCAAATTATTCCCTATAATTTCTTTCTTTCCAGGGAAAATTTGGTGTGTGTGTGTGTGTGTGTGTGTATGTGTCTTTAATACTGTTTTTACTTAATGCTGATTTTTTTAAAAAAAATCCTTTTTGTTGTTTTATTTTTTATTTTATTGATTATGCATATTCATGGGGTACAAACTGACCATCACCACCTGTGCCCAGGATGTGATGGCCAGATCAGGAGTATCAGGATGCCCCTTACCACAAATTGAGATTATTCCCCATATCCCCCACCCAGTTAATTCCCAACCTCCCTCTCTCCGCTGGCAACCCTCGTATGTTCTCTCCCTCTGCAAGTCCAGTGCACCACTGTGGTCTTTCTTTCCTTCCTTCTTTCTCTCTTAGCTCCCACTTATGAGTGTGGACATGCAGTATTTTTCCCTCTGTGCCTTGCTTACTTCACTTAATTTTCTCCAAGCTCAAATGGCAGAATTTCATTCTTTTTTATGGCTTTATGCTGTTTTAAATAGTAGTATCCACCTGAAAGGAAGGGTAGCAATCCAAGTAGTGGATGATGTTGCTGTGTTCATTGTCCAGAATGCAGTGAGGATGTGCCCAGGTGGAAACCACTTCAGAAACCCCACAGAAAATCACATGTGACCCACACACTATTTTTACCTGAAATCCATAGGGTACTTGCTACAGCAAATGCAGAAATAACACGGGTGAAAAAAGGGGTAAAGAATTCATGATATATGGACAGCTTTTTTTTTGAGGGGCCATCTCAGACTAAGAGAGAATAATTTCTCATTTCCGGATATACTTGATTATTTTGAAAATCACAAACCAAATTACAAGGCAGTTGATTGAAAGACAAGCTGGTGGAGCTGACCAAAAGAAAATGGGTTTGTTTTCTACCTAAGAGATCGTGACTGAATCCTATTGCTTAGGAGGAACTCAGAAAGCAGACCTTTTACGGGGTTTTTAAAGTGAGAGTCACATCAGGTTTGTCAACAGCCTCAGAAAATAACGCAGTTATAGGAAGCATTACAACAGCAAGATAGATGATAAAATAGGAGAAACATGTGCTCAGCACAATGGGACAGAATATAAATGACCCTGTTACCAAACAACCTGGAAAGAGCTAGTAATATTTGCTAAGAATAAATGTCTTAAGATCTCTGGTCAAGCACGTGCTTAAAATGAGAGCTGGCCAGGTCAACCTCTTGGTTGGTGGCTTGATTAGACTATAATTCAGATAATAAATAGCAATTCTGACTTGGAAAGAAAATGCTGCCAAGAATTGAAAGGGCTAGAAAGTGGTCCTAGAATGATCGATTGATTCATCTATTCATCCATCTGTCATTCATTCATTCGTTATTCATTTACTAAACATTATCTGAACATAGATAAGGGACAAACCTTGTGTTAAACTCTGGGGATTCAAAAAAATCTAGTGATGTATTATTGTTCCTGCCTTCAAAGAGTTCACAGTTCCTGCCATCAAAGAGTTCATAATTCAGCACAGCATTTTTCAACTTCAGCACTATCGACATTATGGAATGGATAATTCTTAGTCTATGGAATGGATAATTCTTAGTCGTGGGGGGGCTGTCCCTACTGGAGGATCTTCTGCAGTCTCCTTGGTCTCTACCCACTAGATTACAGTAGTATCGCTTCTCCCTCCACACACACAATTTTAAAAACTAAAAATATCTGCAGACATTGTTGAATATCCCGGGGGGGTGGGGTGAGGGTGGGAATCACTCCTGGTTGAGAACCACTGGTTTAGCAGAGGAGGCAGTGTGTTTACAAATATTTGCAACATCATCTCAAAAGTTCTATAATTAACAAACATTAAATGAACTATGATAATACAATGTAAAGAGAGAGACAGAGCGAGAGCTCGCACTCATCAATACTTTTTCCTCCAGGAATTTAGGGAGGGTACACGAGAGGCAGCCCCAGACTAGGTTTTAGAGAAAGACCAGATTTTATTATTTTTAGAAGACACAGCTCTGCAAATATGTGAAAATGCAAAGATTGCTTCCTTTTTTTTTTTTCCAGGTTAGCACAGTTCTAGTTTCTTTAACCTCTGATTATAAGGAATCTGATATGCCTGAATATTTTTCAGCACATAGTACAATGCAATGAAAATATTTTCAGCTCAAAATGATAACCATTCACTCATTCACTGAGCAAACAATATCAAGCACTGTTCCAGATACAGTGCTAGGTTTCTGAGGACATGAGATGAAAAAGGTACAATGCCTGAACTTGAGGATATGCAAATCTAATGGAAAACTATTTAGCCAAAAAATATTTTCCAATTCTTTGTAAACTTTCTGGCTGAATAGCATGTAATTCTAGCAAGTTACTTCCTGATCTTTTCAGTAACTTGCCTGCTAGCTGACTCTGGAGCTCACAGTCTATAAATGAGGCAGATAGGAAAACAAATAGTTATAAAATTAAATGCTTTGGCAATGGTATATAAAAACTGTTGGAGACTCTGAGGAAAAGGCAGCTGTGATTTTTCTTTGTCTGGATATCTGGGAGGCTTCTCTCAGACATGATATTAGACCTGGCCTTAAAGGACAAGTAGAAGTTCATTACTTGGAGAAGGGGTAACCAGTAGATGGAACAGCAAATGGGAAGATGAAAAAGAATGTTCAGGAAATGGTGAAAAATCACTATGACCAGAGTGACAGAGTTACTATTATGACTAATATCCTAATATTTTCTTAATAGGTGGGGGTGGATGCTCATATTAATAGTTATTAATAGGTAAGTAACAACATTGGTAAAATGCAAACATCTCCTTCCTAACACACAGGACAGACACATACATAACTCTCTCTCTCTCTCTCTCTCTCTCTCTCTCTCTGTGACCCCCCGCCACACTCCCATGAACAAATAATGCTACTAAGAGTGTCTTTCTCTCGAATATACTGGATGACTGTGTTAGGTTCTCCTGCACACACTGGAGATCTCAGTGTTTATTCAGGACCCCTAGAGCCCCTGTAAGCACCAGTTTTGACACATACTTAAGTTCCTTTTCCTATTTGGACTGGCAAAAGATAGGCTTATAGGTGAAACTTTGAATTCAATTCTCCTGTGCTACACTTTTATCTGGACCACAGAAAATTCCCTGCAAAACAATAGTGGTGAAATCAAAAGAGTGTGCCTGGCTCACTTTAGCAGAGCAAATGGCATGGGCTGGAGGATTTGTGAAAATGTGCTGATACTCACCATGCAAATGGCTTCATGAAAATTAATGACATTGGTATGACCACATAGTGCCGTGTGTGATACATTCATGTCCACCAAAGTTGCCTGCCTCTTATTGTACTGTCACTAGAACAACTGGATCCCACAACATATGTACAGAAAGGACTAATTAACAGGCACCCAGTTACACAGCGTGAAAGACTCCCAGAGCTGTCCGGCACGATCACAGTCAGAAGCTTGGGCACTGGGCATTGCAGAGGGTCTCACCATTTACGCTTCTCTCCACCCAAGCACTGCTGGAGGCTTGCAGCCCCCAAAGGTTTTCAGAAACAGTATGTTTGCAATTCCACAAATATTTGCCTGTTAAGAAAACTGAAGGACAAGAAAGCAACCAGCTGCATAACTCTGTGTAGGATGAGCGAGGAAAAAAAGAGCAGAGCTGCCGCTAAAGGCCAAGGATTCAAGGTTAGAGTCATTCCTGACTATGCTGACTCTATTAAAGAAAAGAAAGCAGCTCTGTGATGTGAAGAAACATCCGTGGGGTATGGATTGGACGAGCCCTTGTTCCTCGAGCCTGCCTAAGAATTGCAGGAGGAGCACAATCTAATGTTTATTCATCGCTGGCAGATGCTAATACATTTCTGGATCGACATTTGGCAGAAATATGAATAAACACAGAGAATTCACAATCAGATATCAGAGCTACAAAGCTGAATACTACTGATGGATTGATTATGTTTTTGAGCTATTTAGATAATTGGACATACTAGGTACAGAGCTTTCTGCAATGATAATGGACCTGTCTCGTTGTGGTCTATTTAACAAACACTTGGACTATTTTTTTAAACCTTGTTTACATTCCTGTACATCCTGGCTTTATTGATATTCTGTCCTTTGAATTACAGTGTCACCCTAGCAACGCTCCAGAGAAAGTTGAGGAGGGCATTATCATTGTTAACCCACGTTTTCAAAGTGAATGAAGGCAAACTCTTTCTAGGGTGAATTGGGAGCTGATTTTTCCTATCATATTGCCCCCCAAATGTACCCCCATTTGATAGTTGGTCAAAAGTGGGGGTGGCAGGGAGAGGGATGTTTATATCTCCTGTTTCTAAACCTATGTGTCTTTCTATGTAAATTTTTTACTGCAGATCCCTCTGCTTGACATGCTCTTCTCAGATTTTTTTCATGCCTCACTTCCTGTCATTGAGGTCTCAGCTCAACTGTCCCCTCTCAGAAAGTTATCACTGTATCTTAAGTACATCCCCAGTGAATATGCCTTATTTGAGTCTCTTAAGAATACTGTCTAAATTATTATTTTTTTATTGTTCATTTCGTCCATTATTATGTAAACTCTGTGAAAGTAGAGATCATAACTATCTTTTTCAATATTATGTCCACAGAGTCTAATAGTGTGACTGAGAAGTGGTTGGTATATAATAATTATGTACAGAATACATGCACTTCTAAGATTCCAGACTCTTAAGCAGAACCAATCTTTTGCTAGAGAACATGCTGCTCCAACTTGGGTCCAGGCATCTGATCCAGTGGGTAATTTTCATTCTATTTGCAATGTGGCATCTGGTATCTTAAGCAGTGGGCTTGTGTTGGACAGTTCATTTCTTTATAGAAATGAATACCTGACTTTGATTAGATTTTTACTGTCTCCATTTAAAAGTGCTCTAGCTCTTCTGATGTTCTAAGAAGATCTCCCGGCTGACTACTTAAGTACATCTTGTCTAAGAAAATAGCATTAGCATTGGCAATCAAGTTTCCTAAAGTGCAGTGTAACCTGCAGATGATGCTGTTTATTTTCAGTTTTAACATTCTTACCAATTCGTGTATGTCAGTTTTGAATTAAGTAAAACGTTCTTCTTGAAATGTAATTCAGGTAAAACTTTTTTTTTTCTTTTCCCTGAAATGGTATCCAGGTACCCCATGAACTGTAGAGATACTTCCATGACTTTTGTATGAAGAATAAATAAAACGTAAGATTCAGGATATATAAATAGCATTACTTACTTTGAAGTTATGCAGCTTGATATTTCCAGTCTTTATAAAAGTTAAGAATCCCATTTAATTATCATATAGTCTTAGGCAGTTTTCACTCCTGGGATATTGGCATAACAATAGAATTCAAATTCCAGGTGACTTCCCTGTAATTCATAAGCTGCTTTGTGAGCTTGATAATGACTTCATTTTATATTTTTGAGGCTGTAAACAATATGAATGATGAGATTATTCGGTTTTGATTCCTTGATTTATTTATGACATTTCTTTGGTCTTTGATCTCATGAAACTTGCAGGAGGCTCCTCCTCTGAAGTAATAATACTATTAACAATTTCCTTATACAGCAGGAATAAGGGAGTGGCCTCTCTGTATCAATTTCATTTTGAATGTCTAGCCTTTGGACATTTTCAGGATTCAGTTTATTTTTCAATTTCACATACACAAGTAAAATAATGGGAGAAGATAAAAGACTGTCAGTGTTGCTTGAAGTATGGTGATAGATTTCCTGAACATTTATTTGTTTTGTTTTGTTTGTGAATAACCAATTTATGAAAATTGTTGGGGGTTTTGGAGTTGTGGGGTAGCAATCTCTTCATCCCTGTCCTTCTTAGAATTTAGATCTGGTGCTACAGCTCAGGTCAATCTTTATTATGGTGTTAAGAGGTGAGTTTCAGAATTTTGATTTCTCTCTCTTGTTTTCAGTAGAAGAAAAAAAAAGGAAAGTTAAAATTCCCATTGGTTATTGAAAAAAACCCAAACCAACAAACTTGGGAGCTGACCCTGTGGAAGATAAGAGCGTGTAGGTTGCCTTGGAAATGAGAAAGGAGCTTCTCTCTTTAACATTGGCTCCATAATTTGAATATGGGAAGGGATAAAAAAAAGAGTTCATTGGAAGTTGGAGGAGGGGGTAGGTGGCAGTCACAAAGAGTGCAGGAGTTTTAAAATAGTGCCTGTGATGAGAACAGGCTGTTTTTACTTAGATTATATGTTTATTTGAGGTGGTTTATTCTAAGCTTATTTGGGATATGAATTGATGGGCCTTGTGAGAGGAAGTCTGTGCTAAAACCAGCAGTATGGTCAGAGTGTAAACCTCAACCTCATCACATGTAAAATGGTAGTAACAAAAATACCTATCTCTCTATATTGATTGGAGAATGAAATGATGTAACATGTGTAAAATCCTTAATACAATGCCTGGCACAGTTAAGAACTCCCTATTGCCTGTTATAATCACTGTGTTATGAAAGACCCATCTGCAACCCGTAATCTAATGCTTAGGATTACCACCGCTCAACTGCTCAGTTAGATTACTCCTCATTTACAATAAAATTTATTGGTTAATTTTTTGTGTTTGAATAAATTACCATATATTAAAAGAAAATGGAATCACCTGAAGAAATCGTGGATTCGATAATTGTGTTATTTTCCTTGGAAACATGTTTTACTCAGAGAAAACAGCAACAACAAAAGACAACAAAGGAAAGAAATCATAAGCCACACACCAGACTCTCAAATGAGAATATCTGAGTTCAACTTTAAGGAGTCATCCTGAGCTATTTCATTTAAGCAACTTATTGTTTTCTCTTTCCCCTAAACATCTGAACTTTACATTGGGTTTAAATATGAATCAATGGAAGATGCATGGAATATTAGTTTCATCTTTCACCAAACTTTCTCATTTAACAGTGTTTTCAAAGAGTCATTTCTAAAATTACATTTTTAAGGCAATTTTCCCACTTGTATTATGTTTTTGAAGTTCTTTGTTCTTGGGAGGTGAAAGATTCCAAACTCTATAAAGCAAAATGTCACACGGCAAGTTGTAGGCAAGGGTAATAAACTTGACTTTTTCTTGTAGTGCATTTCAATTAGGTACTTTGGTACCTGGGGCATAAGCATTACTGCATTTCCTTTGGCCAGTGAATTGTACAACTGTTGAATGGTGTGCATATGAGTATCAATTAACGATACCAATAAACAAATACAAAAGTATAGTCTCCAAGAAAGCAAAATATGTGGATGATTAATTTTTTAACTTAAATTCTGGCAGTGTTCTAAAAAAATCTAAGATATTTCATTTTCCCCATGTAATTCCTCCCATCTTCATTATGTGAATTAAATCTGCTTTGTTCTGCTGTTAATACAGGCTAAAACAGGAAACTTATTGTGAAGTGCTTGTATTAGCAAAGTCATCAACTGTCATAAAAAAAAAGGTTGATAAAAATAAATGGTGGTTTATTAGTAATGTTTACTTATTTAGTGTCAATTTTTCTTTCAGACCAAAATATATCTAATTGCCACAGGGCGGAATAATCCATTAGTATGAAATCAGGTCACGAGAAAGGATCTACGGGGCCTGCAAGACTTCCCAGTGGGATGATCGCTTAATGACAATCAGTGATACTCTGGACAAAGAACATGAATTCACTCACTGATAAAAACCAAGTTATATAGAAATTAACTAGTAAAGTACAAAAGTCAATGAGCAAAGCAGCTTTAATAGAAAAAGAAAAAAAAAAGTGTTCATCTTATGATTTACATGAGGGATTAATAATAAAAAATCTCTTTCCAAAAGATGAGGCATCTGATGTAATTTTGTTTGTCAGGATTACAAGATAAAATACACAATGAAAATTCATTTAAAAATTTGCTTACATAAGGTGGTTCACAGTCATGTAATATTTTCCAATCCATATAATTGTAACATCGGAAATATAAAGCTCACCAGTCTCAAATATTAAAATTACAGAAGATTCAGAAGCCTACTATATACTTGTCTAATAAATTATAGAAGAAAAACTCCTAAAGTTGCAGAAACTTTAGAAAAAAATACTTAACTGTATGCAAATAAAAATACTGACTCATTTCTTTGGCTTAGCCAAATGAGAAAATCATACTCTGTACATATACAGAGAGGCCAAAATTCTCCATGACTTCATTTTGCCTTTAGATGTAATATACACATGCTTATCAGACTCTCCAAACCTCTATCTACACATCAGAGAATTTGACTCATGATAAATTTAATGGGCTAGATTAATACTCATATAGCACTTTCTCAGTTTTTAAAGCACTTTTACCACTCAATACACTTTCATTGCATCTTTAAATCAACTTTACCGATAGTTGGCATTAGCATTAACATCAGCATCATTTAAAAAACAGAGAGAACTGAACTTTGTAGACTGCAGTGACTCATACAAGTCCATGAAACTAGCAAGAGTGAGAACTTTGCACATGCAAGTTTCATGTTGCTGCTGAATGCTAGAAACATACATACAGACATATATGCACAGATAATTAAATAAAATGTATGAAATTCTGATCTGAGCTCCTTTTTGCTTTTTCTGAGCCTTCTTTTAGAATGTTGTTGCATTGATATACATGGGCATTTTAAAATGCTTGATTTTTATACTAAATTAATTTCTTTTTTTGTAAAACTTTCAATGAATATTGTATGAACCTGAGGCGAAGATGCAGAATCAGTTATAAGATTATTTTGCATAACATATTTGCACAATGTAACTAATACTACCCAGAAGGGAAAAGAGTATTAGATAACATGGTGTGCTACTACCTTTCAGTATTTAATTCAGCTTCTGCCTGTTCTCTGTGTCATGTACAACCAGCAAGTCCATCTTTCAAGATTCAAATGCCTCATGCACACTAGCTGAGGGAATGTTACATCCTGTTTTGAAAAAAAGTACAGTGGGTTTCACATGCCACTTCTTAATTGCCTGTCTAAGAAAAGATTCCATTGGAAAAAAGAGAGGATAAATTTAAAATTGAATAGCTGGAGAATACTTAGGTATGTAGGTGATACTGAATAGAAACGCCTTTTTTAAAATATAAATGTGCTTAATTGTATTAACCATGAGTTTTTATGAAAAGAGAAGAAAAAGCTTATCAATTTTTGGCATCTAGAGAAAAAAAATTACCTTGGGGTAAATTTTGCTTTTCTTATACAAAATAGTGGGGCTGAAGGAAATATGTAGGAGGTAGGTTTTCCTGTATGAGCCAGACCATCATTAATTCTTTCTTTTCTCTGCCTAAAAAATTTATGCTCATTACGTGGATGTCTCTACTCTCATTACTAACAGAAGGAGAGACAGAGTAGTTGAATGATTGCATGTATGGCTAACCTAAGTTCTCATACTACCCCTACTTTTCCATCATAGAGTTTACTTAACCCAATTTCTATCATGGAATTAATGGTTAATTTACCTATTTCCAGCTGGGATGTATGTCCAACTGCTTTAGCTTCAGTAAAGAAGGCACTCAAATATCTGTTCAGTGAATGTTGTGAATTACCATAATGGATCCTTACAAAATATCTGCTTTCTACTATTTTTTTTTCTTTTTAATTGAAATTTCCATTTAACTTTTAATTCTCTTTTCTCAATCACCATCACCATCACTGACTGAGTTCTCCCTGTCTTACTCATCTCTTTATTCTGGCCCATGGGTATTACTTCTAAGTGTGCGATGACTGGCCATTCCTCACATTCTATGGACAGACTCTAAATGTTCTTTATCAGTCCTTAAACAGAGTGTTTTAAAATTCCCAGTTTGTCCTCTTCAACAGTGAGGTTATTATTATTATTTTTATCCTGAATTGTATAAATCCTAGCCTGAACTCAGCATCTGCTGCCTCAGTACAGAGTTGGTCTTAAAATACTCCCAGGCATCATCAACACAGCCAAGAATATTGTTTAAAATCAGTCCACAGCCCTACAACATAGTCTAGAGGGATCTTAGCTTCTAATTCCCATTTAGCACATTCCACACCATTGAGTGAAATCTAAGCCTGTAGTAAATTGTGCACAAAGGAGCCTTAAAGATGTGGTGATTTCATTTCATGCACTTTCTCAGTTGTTATCCTCCCCTCACAATCAGGGGTATAGTTCTCTGAACTAATAATGGTAATGCCTTTATTTTCCATGATTTGGAAACCTGGTCAACCATGTTGAACTGCATTGACTCTCTAATTCGGGTGGAAATTTCATTCCTTACCAGCTTGGTGATGTGGCCTCATAGTCAGTGAGAGTGTCAAGATGAGCATTAGCTTTTCATTGGGAGAAAAAGAAAAAAAAGAGCACTTCCACTTTCCTTAACTCCATCCAGCACATACTATGGAGAGAGTGACCTTGAAGCTGCTGCTAACCGGAAAAGTCTTTGGAAGAATATCCATGCCTGGAAGTCTGGAAGTTTGGTTAAACACACCGTTATTTAGTATTAACACTAGCCCCAGGTATTAGTCTCCCACTGAATGCCACTGACACTCTATGTGCAAGAACTCTTTTAATTTAATCCTTTAAAACAAGCCTAAGAGAAAACATTATGAAGATTGGAGAAATTAAGTTTCTGGAGCCCACACAGATAGAAAATATCAGTGTCAAGAGAGTTGGGATTAGAATCTATGTCTGAATTATTCCGAAGCTTGTGCCTCTTGTCACTTCAACCAGTGTCTCACACGCAATAGCAGTTATATCTATAAATGCAAACAAATTCCACACAACTGATTTAATAAGCATGGATAAACATCACTGCTACTTAATCCCTATATATCAGGATACTTTAAACTAGGTTTCACTTTGTGAATCTCTAGGATCAGGGTAAGACTGTTGTCAGGAGAATTGCAAAGAACTATGGGTGAGAAGTACTGTGTTGGGAGCTGGGCAGGTGATACAGTCCTGAAGGCTCATTATAACAAGAATCCCTAGCATTTATGGGGCACTTTCTGTGTCTGACACCACCATAAATGCTTCTTATGCACTCTTGCAATCAGTTTGTAGTGCAACCCTATGACATGCCAATCCATTCATTCACTCATTCTTCCATTGAGAAAATATTGAGTACCTACTCTGTTCCAGGGGTTCTACTCCTCTGTGTCAGGGAAACAGCCATGAACAAATAGAGAGGGGCCTGCTTACCTTCCAGGTGGAAGAGACAGAAAATAACTAAGTAGACGAATAAGTCAATCAGATCATTGAAAATAGTGGTATGGGCTCTGAGAGAAATTAAACAAGGTCCTGGGCCCTAAAACTGTAACTGTGAGGGAACTATTTATATAAATGGTCTAAAAAGGACTTTGTGGTGACATCTGAGCTGAAGTCAGAAAGTTATAAGGAGTCAGTGACAAGAAGAGAGTAGAGGGTTTCAAGCACAAAGCCATATGGGGAGAATGAGTTTAGTGTGCTAGAAAACAGGAGGAGAGCCAGTGCAGTTTGAACGGGGTCTGGGAAGGAAAGAGGGGCACCAGGGCCAGGTCATTCTGCAGTCCTATAGACCTGGATGAGGAGTTGGGGTTTTTTTCTGAGTAAATGGGAAATTATCACAGTCCTGTGAAGGTAAGCAATGTGATATCATCTGCCATCTCAAAAGATCATTCTGGCTGCTCAGCAGTGCCCAGTGCTGGAAGTGGGAGAGAGAGGGGACAGCACAGATGAAAGCATGGAAAGGGGACACAAAAGCTTGGATACCTGTGAGAAGATGCTGGCTTGTTTTAAGGCAGTACCTTGAAAGTAAGCCCAGATTCTCCTCAACTTGATGATGGGGCTACATACCAATAAAGCCATTGTAAAGTTTTAAAAAATCATAAGTTGAACCAATTATCTATACTCTTGTTATTCCCACTTTACAGAGGAGGACATTGAAATGTAGAGTAATTTTTCCAAAGTCTCATAGCTATGGGGTTGGGGAACTGAGATCAGAACCTCATCAGTCTGAGTCCCGAACCCCAGCTCTTTTGCACTGTACTGTTTCCCACTGAGGATCAGGGAGAGCTGTTTCTGCTTCTTGGAGTCACTTTTTGCTGAGAACCCTATGAAACCACACAAAGGAGGGTATGGCCATAGCAGTGGTCTTAGCATCTACCAGAGGACAGACGTTAGCAATACATTAGAACATTATCCCCAATTATTGGTTAATAAATTGACCTAAAAAATTTCAACTGTACAGAAACTGTTTTTTCTGATGTATTCCCCTTTCATAGAATTGTCTCTTTATCAGAGATGATTCTGTGGGTAGTCTGATCTTTTAGGTTAGCAGACATATCCGTTCTTCAGTTACATTGAACATTTTGATAACTAGAAAGTGGGGCATGTGCTTGTACCACTAGTACAACAGAGAAAGCTGAATAAAGCTGACTCTGAAAAGTCTTAAGCATATAGAGAAAAAAATGAATTGACTGAAAAAAACTACCTCTCACCCCATGACCTAACTCTTGTTATTCATACTGATGAAGGCTGATCACCACCAGATCCATATTCTTCATTTTCCATGCAGTGGTCCTTCAATTTTCCAGCCTCCAGGTCTTCTGAGTCACACTCTCTTAAACCTCTGTGTCCAGATTTGGCTGCATAAACCATGACCTCTATGGTTCTTTCAACCAGTCTCTCTATCATTCTTCTCAGTGAATGATTCTTTTCAGCAAAAACAGTGCTTTCTCTAAGCCTCCAAGAAACAGTTAATGCTGGTGATTAATTCCCTTTTCCTACACACTCACTTCAAAGACACTCGCCCTTAGTGGGCTCTGTAGTTTATTATCTGTTCTTTTGAAGCTAGCAAAGTTTAGTTTGCTTTAAGATAATAGTTCTCTCTCTTGAATGTTAATGAAGAAGCTCAAGTTTGAAACACATTAGGGAAAGTGTCATAAAATGCAATCAAGAATGTATAATATCCCCAACTCTATTCCAACACATTGCTGGAACTAGGAAGTAGTTATTGAGTGCCTACTGTGTGCTAATCTCTGTGAAGTATAAGAGATGCATAATAATTCCTCACCTCATTTTTAAAAATCTCATTTAGAGTTAAGAATTAGAATATACATTTTAACTGGTAATTAAATGCATCTTACAGTAAGTGCTAATTGAAAGGTGCAAATAACTGCTTCATCAGGGAGAACTCTTGACGGAGATGAGACCAGATTGGGACTGTTAAGGAGAATGAGGAATAGACAGGCACTACTAACTGTTCCCTCGATCTAATATATCCCTTTTCTATTCAGAAATAGAAATCCCACATACAGACAGTATTTTTCTTAAAGCTAGGTCATGTGACTATGTTTTGGTTACTGAGAAGTAATGCATGCAACTTTCAGATCGAGTTTTAAAAAATGTTTGTCCTCCACTTCCTCTTTTTCTCCGTCCAAAAAGCTGGAATGGAGACATGGTACTAATAAGATGGTTTGACCATGCAGAAAGGACAATGCTCTAGGAAGTGATGGAGCAGTTGGATGGGAGTAACCCAGGTCCCTGAATGAATGATCTCACAGAACTGCAACTTCCTGAACCGCCCACTTATCCCCAGATTGCTACAGGAGAGAGAAATAAAGCTACTATAATGTTAGAGCCACGACATTTGTATGCCTCTGGTTTATACTGACATGGGCTGTAGTATATCAAATGAAGGGATGTGTCAATGGGGCATTCAGCTAATGCCAACTGGTTTGCATTTAGGTAAGTATGGGGGAAGCATTAAGTAGAGTGAATTGATGTCAGGGATTAGGAATACTCTAGCTGAGATACAAACTCGATAGCCTAAAAAGCTATTAAACAAGGAATATGAATTGGCCAGAGGACCTATGGGCTTTTATTCTGAAAGAAGAGAGATCAAGAGAGAGAATAGAGAGGAAGAGGAGGAGAAGGTAGTGGTGAAGAACTGTTTAGAAAAGCAGTGTGTGCAACTGATTTTGTTTATGGTCTGAGTTTGCAGTAGTAAAACTACCAGATTACGGACCAAAGATTAGATGATAAAAGTCATTCTAACCTGGCAGTTCTCCAAGGTGACTGCTACTATTTGACTCTCTTCTATGTAGTGTGTTCAAGTTGTGGGTAAAAAGGAGTTCTTAAAAGCAGAAACACCTCGTTCTTGCTTGGTTTGGGCAGCAGGATAATGGCTAAGAGCTCAGGGGAAATGATGGGGAATGAGCTTGCAAAGAGATTTAAATGTCAAGAAAGAGACTTGAGCTTCTATAAAAAATGAGAAGTTCTGGAACAGTTTCTTGTTTTAGGACTGGAAGAATCAGAGCAATCTCTTAGAGTGGTTTATTAATCTAACGGATCTTTACTGAAGTTTTACTACATGGCAAGCATGTTGAGATTAATCTGATTGTGGTCACACAGAATGGACAGAAACTTTTCCAATGAAATCATCCTCCTGTCAGAAGAGAGTGAATGGGTAACCATGAATTATGAAGCTTTAGTAACTGAAAAATTTAAATTAAAAAAAGTTTAAGAAGTAGTCATGTGTATTTTAACCTAAAATATTGTTTTCAGTAGCTTACAATTGAATACAACTCATGCTCCAAGAAGATGTGTAAGTTTTTTACAGTGTCCAGTCCCTGTTTGGTATATTGCTTGTGCCCTGAGTCACCATGAGGCCAGCTTCTATGTTAGGGGCAAGCCGGAAGTGCAGACAAGCCTTTGGCTGGGAAAATATGAGGGCTCTACAAAGATAATATGCAGAGACCACTCTGTCTCTGTGGCTCTCAGCCTTATTTTCACACTGCCTATTCTATGTGCCTTTATTGTGGTCTCAACAACTGTTGGGTTATCAAAATCCCTTAAATAGAAAAAATTAGACCATGGTTCCTGCTTATTTCTTGGTTAGGTTAGTTATCCTGGTAGGCCATTTGGGGAAAGAGACATTTAGATGGTCTAGTGGGTTGAAATGTTTCCCCCAAATTCAAGTCTGTCTAGAACCTCAGAATGCAACTTTATTTGGAAATAGGA
Source organism: Cynocephalus volans (assembly GCF_027409185.1). Classification (NCBI taxonomy): domain Eukaryota; kingdom Metazoa; phylum Chordata; class Mammalia; order Dermoptera; family Cynocephalidae; genus Cynocephalus; species Cynocephalus volans. The sequence goes on along the minus strand of NC_084461.1, from coordinate 147,858,555 downwards.
TTTTTGCAAATGTAATTAGTTAATATGAGGTCATTTCATCTACTGGATTAGATGGGTCCTAAATCCAATGACTAGCATCTTTACCAGAAGAGGAGAGGGAACACAGAGTGACACACAGACACCGAGGAGACAGAGGCATAGAGAAGGAGATGTGAAGATGGTGGCAGAGACTGGAGTGATGCTGCCACAAGTCCAAGAGTGCTAGTGACTGCTGGGATCCACCAGAAGTTAGGAGAAGGCAAGCAAGTTTTCTTTCCTGGAGCCTTCAGAGGGAAAACAGTCCTGCCCACATCTTGATTTCAGACTTCTAACCTCCAGAACTGTGTGAGAGAATGCATTTCTGTTGTTTTATGCCACCCGGTTAGTGGCAATTTGTTTCAGCAGGCCTGGGAAACCAGTACAGATGAGGAGAAACAGGGGGTGGCCTGGTTCCTCCCAGGAAGCATCAGAGTCCTAAGCTAAAGGCACTTCCACTGTGAGGCTGTGAGGGCTCAGATATTACAGCAGAAACAAAAATAAATTAATAATAATTACAGCTAACATCAAATACATTTTTAATTAAACAAAATAAATAAAATATGGTTGGCATTAGATCTGTAAAGGTGGAAGAAGCAAAAACATAATGGGCAGGGAGCTGGATGGAGAATTCTGAGAGTATTAAATCGTTACTAAAGATTTAAAGCCTCCTTCTCTTAGAGAGAATTCAGAGGAAGCCTGCTGCAGAACCAGGGAACTTGGCATATTCTGGGCTGGGAGGTTCAAGTGGGCCTCTGAGAACTGTACATTTGGTGGGTGACTTTAGCTTTGTTTTAAACCAATCTTAAATACTAAGGCATTTTAGAGAGCTCAGGCAGACACCATTTTTTAAGGCACCCATGTCTATTAAAAAATAAATGGCAAAACAATATTTTTAAAAGTAGGGGTTGCTTTTTAGTATTTGATTGAATAGACCATGAGTGTTTGTACAATTGCAGTTGAAGATAATATCACGCTTCAAAATATGAAGTTTTAAAGAATGTTAGCTCCAGGTTAAATAATCCTGCTGTGGGCATCTGACTTCACCACCCCCCACTGCCCCCTCTCCCCCCGCCAACCCTGTTAATGACCCTTCTCCCTAAGCAAAGTTAAAGTCAGAATCAGGGTGTTGTCTCTCTTTGCGCTCACTTCTGTCCTTATTTTAACCATTCTCCCAAATGAAACTTGGCTACTATTAATATGTATACAACCAGCTTCTTTTATCTGGGTCACCTCACAGAACTGGAGCTTCAGTTGGCAGTTAGAGGTCAAACCACAGTGATCTTATATATAGATTTTTGTTTTTTTAATGGCTCAACTTGATCAAATACCAAAAAGTTTGTCTTGGTGCCAAAAAGGGACAGCAATATTTTCCCAGGACGAACATGTATTTTTAGCCAACAACCGAATGGAAACCTGCATTAGCAGATAAAGTGCTAATCATCTCAACTCTAGGACAGCTGTTTTTGTCAAAGACAAATTCCTGAATAAACGGAGTTCAGTGATGTACTCACAAATAGTCTATTCATATGAGAAAACCAATCACAAGAGATCCTTCGGGAAAATTGGCAGTGTCTGGCTAAGCAAGCTCCCGGGCCTCTGCCTACCTGCAAAATGAATCATTTGTTATCCCCCGGAGAAGGTCCAATCTTCAGCTCAGGGCAAGGGTCAATAGCATGGCCATGTGACGAGGACCACGTTTATGGCTATGTGCACTCTCTACCTGGTCTATGAATAAAAAGACAGAGCTACCTCAGCATTATCATTCTCCTGACCTTCATGAGTGGAGCCGTCCCAGCAGGGGAAAAAAACAGTGGGCGAAGAAAGGGGAAAATTAAAATGTTAAAAACTATATTATAGCTCGTTTGTGACCTTTAAGAAAAAATTAGACTTGAGAACGTTAGGTTGGAGTGGATACAACAAGGTCTGACAGATGTAAAGTCATAGAATTTTTTTTTTTTTTTCCTGAGTGGCTTTCTACCAAAATCTTAAACAATAAGCAGACTCTGCATGTTTCTTGCTGGCTGACAGACAAAGAAAATGCAGAATTTTGATCGGTGCTTAACGGTTGTGAGAAATTCGACTTGAATTTCAGAGCATTCCTCTCTTCTGTAAGCTATTTGCAGGATTTGTCAGAGAGTCAGTTCCTTTTAATAAGGCAATGAAAATGCTGCAGATCAAAAGTTATGCAATATTCTTTTTCCTTAAACTTCCACATTAGATGGTTTGCTAAGTGAATCCAGCATGTCAAGCAAGCATTTGAAGCCAATGGAGTTATCATAAGAGTACTTAAAGAGAACCCATGTTAGAAATGACGGCAACTGTCAACATATTCTAACTATGTAAAGCATCCACTTTTAAAAACATGATTGTTGTTAGAGCAGTGTGCCAAACCCTGAAGACATGCTCCTGCTATGTACAGGATGAAAGGATTGTATTGTCCCTAACAGAAGGAGCCCTTAGATTTTCTAGGTGTCTTCATCCTTGACAATAAACAAACAAGCAAACAAACAAATCCACCCAGGATTTTATAGCAATTAAGTATGTCTTCTACTCTGAACAAAATGATCTTTCTTCTTGGCGGAGGGAGAAAAATAGAGTTTTTTTCACTTTCTTTGACATCTTTGGGTAATCACTGTTCAACTCAAGCTGCTTAATTTAACTCTTAAACATTTAATTGTCTCTTTTTACTCAATAAAGGGTGCTTTATTAGATTACTGATATTTTTAAGCAGACATTTACGTTCTACCTTTTTTTACAGATTTAGTCATCACAAACAAACCTATTTAACCTCTGGGCTTAAATGCTGGGTAAAGGTAATTTTAGAATAATATTTTTGGATGATGTACTGACTGCACGTGAGAAACATCATTAAAGGTCAGTTAAATTAATATGGAGATTACCAAGTGTCAGAAGTTATTTTGCAGAAGCTGCAGAATATGTTTGCAATCTGATTTTGTGGAATGTCTATTACAAATGAGAAAAAACCTCAGTGGTTTTTGCAGAATCCCATTTTCTTAATAGGAAATTGATGAATGACAGCATCTGGCAGGAAGAAAAAAGCATATGGTCTAACTAACTGTTTCTATAGAGGTTAAAAACTGCTTTGGAATTTCTCTGGTTGCCATTATGATTGACAGACCATCAAATAAATCATTCACTTTTCTTCCCCCCTCAAATGGTCCCATGTACTGACAAAGACACAAGGGGGAAATCAATGGTGTGGGGCATGAGAAATTAGACATGCAATGCCCATTAACATAAATGGATTTTTTTTGCACCTAATTCCCTGTACACCATGCAAAAATCTACCCGCAGGACATGGAGCATGCATGTTTTCTTGTTCTTTCTATTTATAATTTTTAATTATTAATTTCCTATATAATTGGTTTCTTTAGAGAAGGAAATGCCTAGTAGGTTATCTAAAACACTGTTTCGGAGTCTTGGGGCTTGATGCTGCAAAAAGACGGGCTGATACTGAAAGATGTTATGGTATGTAATACAAACAATGAAAATTAGGCTGAGAGGTCTTGAGTGAAGTTAGGCTAATTAAACAATTCTCAATGTTTAAATTCTTGCTCCCTTCTCCAGGGTATACTGCCAATCATCTCATCCTGAGGGACTACTCTGCTCTGCCCTCACCTCCAGGCTCAATTAATAAATCTAACCCTCAAATAACTTATCAAATATTTTACCATAAAAACAAAACTGTTTTGCTGTTTTCAATGCACTTAATTTCTCTCTTTCTCTGTCTCTGTCTCTTCTTTTTTCACAGTCAGCTTAAATACTTATAAAAGAACATTGCTAAAGGAAGAAGCTTGTCTCTTTTAATCACATGTCCTAGAACCTCCCCTTTCTCATTTTTCCAGTTGCAGCCCAGGCTTCCTTTGCACACCTCCAGTGTCCAGAAGATTACCACATCATGAAGCAGCTTATTCTGTCACTGGACGGTTCTACTGTGGCAGCTGACCTCCACGATGCCCCCAGATCCTCAACTTCTGGTCTTCATGCTCTTGTATAGTTGTCTCTACCTCTTGACACCAAATAGGACTTATCTACATAACCAAGAGGATGCTGTAGAAGTGCTGGTGTGTCCCATTCGAGACTGAGTCATGAAAGATATGACAATTCCTGATTTGCTATTTCTTGGATCACTCGTTCTTGAAGTCAGTTCCTGTGGTGTGAGGACACTGAAAGAACCCTGTGGAGAGGCCCCTATGTGGGGAGCCACATGTAGCAAGAAAATGAAGTCTCCTTCTAGCAACCATGGGAGCTAGGCACTTTGGAAGTAGATCATCCAATCTGTCAAGCCCTCAGATGACTACATCTTTGACCAACAACTTGACTACAACTTTGTGAGAGACCTCAAGCCACAACCACTTAACTAAACCATAAATGACTCCCTGACTCACAGAAACTGTGAGATAAAAAATGTTTATTGTTGTATTAAGCTAGTAAGCTTGGGATAATTTCTTTTTGTAGCATATATTATATGTAAATTACTAATATAGATTGCATTAAAGCCTTTTTTGTTATTCTTAGCACACCATTTAAGACTCAGGAAATCAATGAAATCCTTTTTTTTTTTTATATGATAGCAAATTCCAGATGACTGTAAGTCTTTCTGATTCTTGCCTTCTTTGGGTAAAAGATTCTCAGTCCTTTCAGTTCTTTGGTCCTCTGTCCTGCTTTCTTACTCTACAACTTCCATCTCGGTCAAGCCTTCAGGTATTATCACACTCGATTCTCCCGCACGTACACCTGTATTTCTGATTACCTTTCGTTCAGCTCTCCCTGATGGTCTACAAGCACCACAAACACACAGGAACAGAATTAAACACCTCATTTGTCATTTTCATCCAAATCTGCTTTCCAAAGAGGTTGGTCTATATTGCCTAAGTACACTGCCAGACATGCGAATTTTCAAATCAGAAACCCAGCATTTCTTATACTCCTCTTTGTAACACAGAATTCTGAACACACCACTTCCTTGCTTAAGATTCCACTGGAACTCTCTATTGCCTTCAGGATAGAATTAATCTAAACTTCCAAGCACAGCAATCAAAGACTTCATAATCTGAGGCCAGTGCCTACTTTTCCAGCCTCTTCTTTTGCTTTCATAACTCACCCCAGTCATACTGAACTATCTGCTAGCTGTTTCGTATTCTAGGGTCTTTGTGCATGCTGTTCTCTATGCTTTGAATGCCTTTTTCTTACACTGACTCCCCATCCCCGATCTCTGATACCACCTAAAATAGAAGGCATATTGACTCTTCAAGGCTTACCTTCTACATTATGTTAAGAGAAATAGGCACAGAAATATAAATACTGCATGTTCTCACTCATATGTGGGAGCCAAAAGAATTTAGCTCAGAGATGTAAAGAATAGAATTGTGGTTACTAGAGGCTGAGAAAAGTAGGGGGTTGGGGGAATAGGAACAGGTTGGTTAACAAATACAAAATTATAGTTAGATAGGAAAAATAAGTTCTAGAGGTCTGCAGTAGTGCTAGGTGTCAATAACAGTAATACATATTTTTAAATGGCTAGAAGAGAGGAGCTCAAATGCTCTTATCATAAAGAAATGATCCATTTTTGCAGTGATGAATATGCTCATGACCTTGATTTGATCATCACACACTGCATACATGTATTGAAATATAACTCTGTACCCCATAAACATGTAAAATTATTATGTACCAATTAAAAAATAATTTTTAAAAATTTGTCTTCTAAGTAAGGCCTTCTCTACTTGCCTCTCTCCTGCATCATTCTCTCTGTATAACTCTTTAGAGCTCTTATCCTGTTTTATATTGTGTTTGTTCATGCAGGTAGACTCTACTAATCTGATTTTCTAGAGAGTGTTTTTCTTATGCATATTTAGATTTATTCAATTATGCAGCTCTTCAGAAATATTTATTGAGTACTTTTTCTACTGCATGCCAGTGACTATAAGTGTTGGGGACATAGCACTTAACAAGACAGACAAAACTTCCTCAAGAGCTCATATCCTAGTGAAAGACACAGACAGCAGAAAAATATGCTTGTGAATATATAGTATGTCAGATGGTCATCAGTGCCTGCCAAGAAAACAGCAAGAAAATGAGTTTGGGGATCTGCATGTCAGTGTAGGTGAGGTACTATAATTTTATATATGGTGATCAGGGAAGGCCTCTCTGATAAGGTGACTTTTGAACAGGTACCTGAAGGAAAGGAGAAAAGCAAGTTCTGGATATATAGGACAAGAGCATCCCAAGCAGAGGGAAGAAGTGTGAGGGCCCCGAGGGTGGAAAATCCTTGGCATACTCTAGGAATTGCCAGGAACCCAACATGGCTGCAGCAGAGGGGGTGAGGGGGAGGAAAGGCTGTGAGGTCAGAAAGGCAACATGGGAGGGATTCTGCAGTGTCTTGTAGCCATGGGAAGGGCTTGAATGTTTAAGCTGTGCAGAACAGAAGTCAAAGGAAGGTTTTGGATAGATTCGTCTAGAGAATAGACTATAGGGACAAGGGTGGAATCTTATTACCTTTGGTAGCTTTCCTGAGTCACTACCCTTCATACGTGCTCATAAATGTTCATTAGGTAATTATCTACTATTGAGACCATGGAGCCAACATAAACACCATTCTCAGAGTGTATGTTAGTTGGTCTATGTTCCTTTTTAATCGCCATACTTAGAACTAGACCAAGGCAGTCAGGTATAATCTGAAAAGCAGAGCGAAGAGAGATGCATATTCCATGATGTTTCAATTGGTGAATCCCGTACATTTTTTTTCCTTTGGCAGACAAAGACACCATTGATTCATGTGTATTACAGTTAATGCATACTCCTTCTCTGTAATTCTATACTGGGGCAATTGGTGGGGACGGGAGGGATCCAAGTACAGAAGATAACATTTACCTTCCTCCCAAGTTTATTAAGTAATGTAATCAGATATTGAGTCTATACAATATTCTAGTTCAGCTCAACAAATACTAGTGACCATTTGATATAAATCAGTTCTTTCCTATAGGCACCAGATAATTTTAGGGCTTCATAACCTTATTTTATTTTTGTTTCCTATATTGCTGAATTTTTAAACATTTTTTTTTTAAGTTGTAAAACAAATAGTTGACTTACATGTTTTATAATTTACATGACTGGTCTCATGTTCTTTTGACCATCTATTTTACATTCAAAGCAGTTAAAATTTTCCTCTCTGAGACACAAGGATGCTGAATTGGGGTAACAGTCACTGTCCATACTCTACCCATTTCTCTTCCCTTTACCATTTTCCTGCACAAGCCATCAGATTATTCTTTCGCTACCCAGAGTCAGTACTTATATCTCTTGCAAAAAGTTTCTGAGAATTCATATCCCTTCCTCACCCCCCAACCACACTGGCTGGTTTAACTCTGAACCACCCTGTGCTGCCAACAGAGACAGCTCTGAGTGTGATCTACACTGTCTGCAGAGACCCCCTGTGGGATTCAGCCAAAGTATTCTGAGGTACTTTGCTTGATGTCTTACCTGTGCTTGACTTCCTTCCTTCTCTAGCTCCATTTTCCTACTTCCCAACTCATATTTTTTGGAAATATATTCCAAGCTGATGAGTGCATGATAGAGACACATGCCTTTACCCTCCCTTCCCCTATGTTCTTCTGATTGGCTTATTATACAGATTTACCATATTAACATTCCTTTTGGTAAGGCCATATTTTAATTCATCTTGCATACTGTTCTTATTTCTCTATTTAGTCTTCAAAAATCCTAAAGAAAATTCACTCTATCTGTCATTCTAGTTACTCTAAGAAAGAATTATTTTGATATTGGAAGCACTTAGTGAAACAATGGTGAACTTAAGTTATTTCCACTACTTTCTCCAAGTGTTCAAAGCATCTTCCTAGAATGTTGGACCTCAAGCCCAGTGCTGTGTAGCTAGCGTAAAGAATTTCTATCTCTGAAAGCCAGAGTTACATTTTTTACCTACTCCTGTCTTAGATGTTGTTCTTTTCTCTGTGATCCCTATACTCTTAAGATTTGAGTAACGACAAGATGTCAGATGGAGCATCAAGAGATCTGTGCCCTCGCCCCAACTCGGACATGCCCAAAGTGTGTAAACCTAGACAAAAGGCATAACTCCACTAGGTCCCAATTCTGTTATACAAAACACAAAAGAGTAGGCCAGATGCCCAAACGTTCATGAGTAAGTGGATGGTTAGGTACTAATTTCACCTGGTGAAAAACTATTCAGATATAATTTTTGTTGTTATTTATTCCTAGTCTAGTTCCAAATATACTTAAAACTATGAAAACTATAGCTATGAATAATAAAGAACATGAAAATGTTCATAATATAGGCAGAACAAAACTGTACATATATTTTGATTATAATTACACAATATTGTTTAATCACTTAGACTGGAAAAAACCATGAAACTGAAAATAGATGCTTAGAGCTATAGGATAGTGAGTCATTTCTTTACTTTTACTAAGTTTCAGTATAGTTCTTGAAATGTTTTTATATCACAAATAATATATCAATATGTTATTTTTTGTAAAAAAATTAAAAAGTTACTTTTCATCTACCTATTCCTACTCCTTCGGGTAATAGGTAACTACTACCTTAATCTTAGTGTGTATCTTTCTAAGCTATTTTCTATATTGCCGTATGTGTACAAATGCATATGGATAAAGAGAGGTGTGCTGGTATTATTGCTGTTGCTTTTGTTAAATTTTGTGAATATTTGTTAATTTGGTTTAATTTTTGTTAAATTGCACACTCACGTTCTTTGCACAATTTTTCTATTAGTTTGTTTTTTCTTACTGAAACTAATTTGTGAATCATGGACATTAATATTTTATCTATTACATATTTTGCCAATATCTTCAGTGTGTTTCTCATTTTCATATTTTTTATACATTATATTAACATCATGTTCTATGCATTATATAATACTATATAACACGTATAATGTTGTTACATCATATATAAGTTTAAAAATCTATATAGCCAGAGTGCTGTCAGTGAAAATGGTGAAGCAAGCAGCTCCAAGGGCCCATCCCTTCACAGAAACATAAAATAATCAAGCAAAACTGTCAGAATCAAATTCGTTAGTACTCTGGAAAATAGCCAAAGGTGTACGGTGACCAAGCAAATGCTGAATCAAGCAGAAAGGCAAATAAAAATGGTAGGAAAGCTCTGTGACATTTTTCTTTGCTTTTGCCCCACTCCCTTCTTCAGCTTGGAGAATGATAACCCCTACCCTAACTATAATCCTAACCCAGTGTGGGACCCTAGGCCCTGGATGCAGAGGGAACAGAGCAGACCTTACTCTTAATGAACTGTATTTGTTCTAAACTGTCTGGGTACTACCTGAAGGACTGATGCACCTAACTCAGAACTCATTCAGGGTACAAAAGCAGCAGTCATTCCTTAAAAATATTGTAAGTCAAATGAACAACCTATAGCTCCCTGCTGCAAAAGATTATGGTTGAGGTATAAAATCGAGGACTAAAAGGACTGAGAGTAAAATCTAGGGAGGGAGTATCTTTAAGATATTAAGGTATGTAAGATCTACTGTGTATACTTCAAACTTTAGAAAGCCATGCACATGCCCAGGGCAGATGCATGCTCAGAAAAGACTTGACAAAACCCTAAGTTCTCATCTCTGCCTGATCTCTAGGCTCAATCCAAGCAGAAAGTAAAGGCTAAGGCAGAGTTGTGAAGGGCCTGGCTAAGCACTGAGGGAATGTCCCAGCACAGAGCCAACCCACAAAGACTAGGAAAGATTTTATTCTTTGTCTCTCTGTCTCTCTGTCTCTCTGTCTCTCTGTCTCTCTGTCTCTCTCTCTCTCTCTCTCTCCCTCTCTCTCTCCCTCTCTCACCTTCTAACCTCCAAGAGAATCTCTGTCAAATCCTACCTGACAAGATAAAGGAACAAAGATTTCAGACAAGGAATACAGACTTTACAAAATATTTTAGAAAAAGTCACTAAACAAACTAACAGCTGCAGTCTACAGTTGTGAAAACAAAAACAGACCTTGAGAAGAGGAAAAAAATCTGATTTCCAGAGTTAACACTTTATAATATTCAAAATGTCTAATTTTCAAGAAAGTTCGACTAATTCACACAAGAAATTAATAGAAACTGTCCCTGAGGAGGCACAGACATTAGGCTTAGTAGCCAAAAATTTTAAATCAACTGTCTTAAATATGCTCAACGAAGTCAGGAAAACCATACACAAAGAGTCAAAAAGAAAAAGAAAAACAAAATAGGAGAATGATTTATGAACAAATAAAGAAGAGAATACTAATAAAGAGATAAAAATTACAAAATGGAACCAAACAGAAATTTGAGAGCTCAAAAGCACAAGAACCAAAATGGAAAATTTAGTAGAGGCTCTTAATAGCAGATATGAGCAGGCAGAAGAAAGGATCTGTGACTGTGAAGGGAGGTCAATTGAAATTATTCAGTTGTAGGAGCAAAATAAATGAACAAATATGAACAAAGTCTAAGAGACTTATGTAATATCATTAAGTGTACTGACATATGTACAATGTGAATTTCAGAATAAAACAAGAAAGATGGACAAAATATCTTTGAGGAAATAAAGGCCAAAACCTCCAAAATTTAATAAAAGATGTGAATCTATACATTTAAGAAGCTCAATAAACTATAAGAAGAATACGTGCAAAGAAATCTTCACCGGGACACATTGTAGTCAAGTTACCAAAAGCCAAGGACAAAGAAAAAAATTTGAAAGCAGCAAGAGAGAAGTGGACCATCATGCACAATAAAATTAATAGTGGACATCTCATCAGAAACCATGGAGATCAGAAGGGAATACGATGATACTTTCAAAGTGATAAAAGACAATAAAAACATGTCAACTAAGAATACTATACCAGCAAAACTGTTTTTCATAAAATGAGAAGAAAAGAAGACATTCTCAGCTGCGGAACAAAAGCAGAGGGAGTATCATTATTAGTGTACCTGCCCTACAAGAAATGCTAAAGGGAGTCCTTCATGATGAAATGAAAAACCACTTAACAGTGACTTGAAGCCATATGAAGAAATAAGAAACTCTGGTAAGATAACTACATAGAAACCAAACTTTCTGGAAATATGACTAGACTACAAGATTATAAAGATATCTTACATATTATGGTTCTAAAAATTTCTCTTCCCAAGTTTAAGTCCATGAATCCTGTGTTAGAGACAAGTTCATTATGCTGTTTATCCCATTTGACTATAAAAAGTGGCAACTTCTAAGCTACTTTTTTATTCTTTATTACTGTGAGTATAACTACTTTTGAATGTATGGCACAGCTGAAAATTTTAATAAACTGAATCCATTGTACACATTGTAAATATTCACTTTCTTAAAAATAATAAAAAATATTATGGAAAAATGTATAGCCAAATTTATCAGTTTTTCTTTAATATCTTCTATATTTTATGTAAGGTAGCCTTTCTTATTCCAAAATTATAAAAATATTCTTCTAAATTTTCTTCTAATATGTTCATGCTTTTATATTTTTAAGTTCAATTTTCTTAATCCATTTGGTTTTACTTCATGTAAACGAGCAAATATTGTTTTCCTAATATTATAGCTGTTTAACCAATGCTATTTATTGAAGAGTTCAACAGTCCCTCTTCCTGCAAGTTGAAATGGTTTAAAATGCTATCTTGATCATAATTTAAATTTTCAATATTATACAGATTTATTTCTGAACTCTCTATTCTGTCACTATTATCTATGTGTCTGTTTTCAGTCCAGGCCTGCAATGTTTTAACTATTACAGCTTTTACAGTATGTTTTGCTATTTTTTATGACAAATTTCACCATGTCCTTCTTTGATTCTTTTCTATTCTTGAACATTTATTTTTTAGACATTTTAAAAATCATTTTGTCAAGTTCCACTGAAGTATAGTTGGACTATTGACTGCAATCGCATTGAATTTATGAATTCCTATTAACATCAAGTCTTCAATCAATGAACATAATGTCTTTCCATTTATTTAAAAAGTAGTGATGAAGACTACAAGCTTTGTCTCTTTTTTCCTGTGTGATTTTAGGCAATTTACTTAACTACTCTGTGGGGTGAGGATTCAATAATTTAATCCATACAATGCTTGTAGAAAAATGCACATTGTAAACACCTTATTAAACAATTTAAAATTTTTCCTTTAGAAGAAATTTGTGTAACACTTGTTTACAGAAAATAAAACAGAGAGAACAATTGAGTCACTAAACAATTATTGTCTCCACTAAGCACCTAAATGTCAGTTTGTGGAATGGTACAGACAGGTCCCCTGTTTTCTAGGCTTTGGTTTCATGCTTTGTGGGAACAACAGGTATGTTCAGGCATCAGCTAGGTCTGGATTTGAGTTGCAGCCCTGCTATGAGTTGTAATTAAGTCACCTAATCCCTTTTCTACTAATACCTACCTGCAGAGTTTTTGTGAGAATTCAAAATAATAACATAGTGTTCTATGGCACACGCCCTGAGTGAATGATGACAGACACTCACTGTTAAAGTCAGGAATTAGGGATTTTACTTCTTGTCCATCCAGCTGTCTCCCCAGAAAGCCTGGTCAGAGAACAGCCCCCAGCCTCATTAGGGAAGGGTTTATAAAAGCAAAAACCGCATCCTGTTTGGCATACAGGATGTTCTGCAAGAGCAAGCAAGCTAGTTTACAGAAGCCAAAATAAGCAAGTTAAGCCATTTTTATTGGCCCCTCTACCTGTCTTCAGGCAGAGTTTCCTAAATCTGGGGTCTTCTAACAAATGGTTACCTAGGTTACTGTGGTTGTGAGTTAAATCTAGGTAAAGAAGCTTTTTGGGTAAGGGTCTTTATCACACCTGGGTGTAAGGGTGGGAAATATGGTTACTTGAGGAGGGGTCTGCTTTAGAGAGCAACTCTGTTTCTCATCCACACAGGAAAGAGCTGGCAGTCTGTGGTCTTCTTGCTAACACAGGAACAGGTTTGTGACCACAGAGCTACAGAGTGCAAAAATGCATTTAGCTGTTTTCACAACTGGGACAAAGATGGAGTCAGTCACATCAGCTTGCAACAATAGCATAATAATCATATTTATCAAGCACTAAGCCTCTGCCAGACAGTATAAACATGATCCTTTACAGTCCAACAATACATGTATTGTGTGTTGTCAGTGTTCTCATTTTATGGTTGGAGAAACTGAGGCACAGAGTGGTTAAGTGACAATCTTTGGATTATAGAACTAGTCAGTACTCTCAATCACTTTTATTTTTCCACAAAATGTAAGTAGCAAAAACAGATGCCGATCAAGTGATAAATTTTTGGTTTTTTGTTGGTTATTGCTGTGATTTCTCTTATTATTGGGGAATGACCTTTATCCTGAAAGAAATTATATTCCAAAAAGCAGTAAAACTGAATGAAGGGGAGACCCTGCTTTGTATCTAGCCATGTTATGTACACCAGATTGCTTTGACTGATTTCATGGCTAAGAAACCAGGAACTGGGTAAATGGCTGAGGCGGGTAATTCCTAAATCAGTGGGCTTGCAAGCTCTTGTGCTGTGGTCTGTCTTAAGAGCATATTTATGACTACTGCCAGTAGACACCAGCATTTTTAGACTATAACAGAATCCATTAAAGAGTTTCAAAAACTCAATTAGAAAAAAAAAATTCAACTCTACAATATAGGTTCATTACATAGTTGGGCATTTTTAGTTTCCTGTTGCCATAGTAGCTCTACATGAAAGCAAAAATATAAACTAAGACAATAGTGCTATGATTTACTGTAAACGTGAGATTTGATTACACTCAGCACTATATCAACTTGCATGATTACTAGTCTTATTAGTGGTCTTAGAGTCATAACCTTGTTAAAAATAAAGCAACAAATGTATCATATTGACCTCTAACCCCACATAATTTGTTATTTTTGAAAAGGCTCCAGATTAACACTTGGTCATGGTGAAGTTATTTTCTTTATATAACAGAGAAAGGCTGTGGGTGCTCAATGCCAAGTATGCAGATGAAGTCAGAGAGATTCATTCAATAATCCAAATGTCATGTTGACAAAAGCTTCAGATATGCAACTAAATTTTTTTCATTTTATCTTGACTAAAATATTTTAAATATAAAAGAAAGAAAAAGAAAAAGAAACCAGCCCATAATTTTTATTTTAATGTTCCATTAAGATATACATTTTACAAAATAAGGGTAATCACTCTAATAGTATTTTTGGCCTGAAAAGTGAAGCACAGTAGAACATTAATGGACACCTTTTCCATGTAAACTTGGAATTTGTGACCAGAAAAATCAAAGCTGCAGAAAATGTGAATCTTTTTTTTAGTATAAGCATACAGATCTTTTGTTTGAAATATCACTCTCTTTTTAAAAGCTAAGAGAATGTGACCAGTATATTATGCCTCACCAACTTTAAATATCAGAGGCAAATTATAAAGTTTTTCTTTTGTCTAGAAGATTAGGCACTTCTAAAAACTAAATATACGTGTTAGGCAACTATAAGCTGAAGCAACTGGAAAGGAATACTGTATTCCAGACAGAGACTGTAGTTTGCCATTGTTCGATCATGTCATTAATTTATAATATTTTAAGTATTTTCTATCCCTTTCTTAATGCACATGGCATCTTATTTCTGGCTTTAACTGCTGACATGTACTGGGCATAAAATCCAAAGAGCCCATGATAGACAGGATGACTCCTAAACATTTTTCCTCAAAGGAGCTTTTAAAATCAGAGCCCATCAGGACACATAAGGATTTCAAGACTATTTTTGCCAATATCCATTATTTTCCACATTATTCTAGGTTATATTTCATGTACTATCTAATTCCCTAAAGTGCTTATATCCACTTGGAGTTTTTCCAGAATTCCAAATTTCCATCAACCAAAACAATTTAGTAGAGTGTGCCAACGTCACTTGCTAGCTCTCCCTGGCCTCTTTCAAGAAAGTAATAACTAATGAAGAGAAAACTTCTTCCTGTCTCCTCACTCTGTCCCTCTGCTTTCTCCTCCCCGACTCCTCCAGGACTTATTCAATCCAGATATTATTAATTTTAGATATTTGGAGAAAATGTTAGAAATTTCTTTATGCTGAGGACTAATCTAACTAAACACCACTCACCTTACGCTTTTAAAAATTTTATGCAAATTATAGACACATCCTATTAAGTCCTCTTCATAGGCTTTCTAAAGCATATTGAGATAAGTTTATGGTTCAATTGATCTTTTTTCCTACAAGTGTGGGGGGTGATGATCCTTCACAGCACTTAGTGTATGTTATTTTTCATCAAATATCACCATATTTGGAGATTAAGTGTGTAGATTTTAGATCATCAAAAAGTTTCTCTTTGAATCCTGGATATGCCACCTCTTTGGGTAAATTATTTAACTTCCCTAAGCTTCAGTTTTCTTGTTTGCAAAATAGGGTAAAATATCAACCTCATAAGGCTGTTAAGAAAATTAAATGAAATAGTCTATATGCAGCATTTAGCATCTGGCACATCACTATAAATGTTAGCTATTACTCTTATCATTTCCCAAAATGTCAGGGGAAAAAAAACTTATTAATGTCAACACTTGATCTACAGTTTGGATTTAATATCACTTCAGAAAGCATAGATTTGGTCACGTGAGTAACATGAGAATGTTGTTTCCTGGAAAGCAGGAAACCACATTCATGTCTAATTCTATACTAGAGCTCACCACAAGCAGGCTAAATACAGTCTTTGATAAGATGGTCACTTGAAATTATAGTTTCTCTTTACATATGGAATAAATTCTAAACGATTTCACATGGCATTCAAGGCCCTTGTTGCTGATACTCTGTAGAGTGCACTGATGCTTGGCTTTACCAGCATCTTAGTCCACCTTCACAACTGTATTGCAGCCTGGCCATTTGGCAGTCTTCACTGCACCCACAACTGTAGGGAGAAGGCCTTTATCGATCTTAGACAGGGAGTGAAATTTTATCATCCTTAACACAGCTTTGGTCTAAGAAGGGGAGTGTCAGTCAGGAGTAAGCCAATAAGAATGGAATTCCCTCATTACTGGACTGGTTTCACGGATGAGTATGTGATCAAAGTTTGCTGAACCAGAGTGAAGTACATAACTTTGTGTGTCATTAGACTAAGAAGAGCATGGAACCTTGTCCCTCTTGACAGCCCTTCTTTGACAAAGAAGGCAGAACAGACAGAAAAAAACCGTTTTTTTTTGTTGTTCGTTTGTTTGTTTTGTTTTTCTTTCTAAGTTGATATTGTTAAATCACTGGATCAAATGCATTCTTTTGCTTTTTTAGTGAATTTGAGCATTAACTGTAGTCAAATGTTTGTGAACTCATGTACACACCAATTAGTTTTCTAGAGTTTGCATGTTGGAGAGGTCAGAATCAGAATTAAGGGTCAAAGTTTGCAATGAGAGAAAATATTCACTCAGGGAGCATATACATACCAAAAGGATTCCAAACCTGGTTGTATTGGTCCATTTAATCCAAAAATTGGTCCAAACTAATGTTTCACATTATGCAGTCCTCTATAGTTTAACTAAGTCTAGTTTAAAGAACTGAAGGTTTAAGAGAGAGAACTCATTAGAACAACTGCTCTAATTGCCCTCAATGAAGAATATAGTTTGAACTTCTACTGCTTTCATTCATTAAACAGATATTTGTTCAGTGCCTTTTATGTGCTTTGCTGTGTTGTTCTAGGTGTCTGGATATATTATCAAATAAAAAAAATTATACTCTAACATAAATATGATCATCTCAGGGTTGCTGGAAATTCGTCCACACTTGAAATGCAGTACACCAAGAGTTAACATAATAACAAAGTATTTTCAAATGTGAATGTAATTCTTTGTTCTTTGAACCCTCTTGTTATTTGTCTCAGATAGAAATATCAAATGATAGAGTTATCCACGGAGGGTGGTTCTTCAGTCACATTAACCATAGATTAAGGAAAATTTTAAGTCAAACAGTTAAAGCAAAAGATCAAGATCTATAACTCCATTTTGATTCTTATCTGGGGAAAGTTCTAAGCTGATTGCTGCTGTCACATTCTCCTTTTTTTCCCTAAGATTTTGAAGAAGGGTAAGAAAAAAAAATTAGCATCTTCTCAACTTCTCAAATTCTCTTCCCTTAGAGAATTTATTATCTAGACCTTCTGAAAATCAATTTCAAAGTTACAAGGAAAGGATTAATAAATGAAAAATTCAGGAAATAATTAAATCTTACATGGAGTAAGAGGAATTGAAGAGGAAACATTTAAAACTTTAAATATAAGTTCTAGAGATTTTTTTTTTTTTTTTTAAGAAAAGTTCCTGAGAAAAATTCTACTGAAGTCTCAGAAACGGTACTTCATTCCCAACTGGGTTTTTTTTTTTTTTTTTTTGGTCCCCCTCTGCTAGCTTATAACAGGAATGCTAGGCTTTTATTTTGAATGATTTTGATTGCAAAGCAGCCTTTTGATTTAATCATTTTCTCTGGAAAGTTGCCACTCACTTAACAAGGGTCAAAGTGCCATAGGAGAAAACAGAAGGCAGATCTAGCCAGAAAATAGATGCCACTCACAGAACGAAATCGAGTTTCATATGCACAGATTTAAAATTAAACCACATTGGTGTCTCTCAAACCTAAATTTGTGGAAACGATCTCCTTCTAGTAAAAGCTCAGGGTCTAGTATTCTTCTTTTGATGCTGATGTCCAAGATGTTGTAGATTCATTGGTCATACTTAAGCAGTATTCCCCACATGCAGAAATTATCAAATTTAATATCATATACTCATGCCTAAGTGCACAATTTCTTCTGGGGAACTTCATCCACATTGTCATGAATTAATTCTTAGGGGAATGGGTTTGAAATTTAACATAAAAGAATTGAGAGAGAATGTAAAATCACAACGTTGGTGAGGTGGAAGAGAAATGGGTATTCTCAGAAGCAGCGTAGAATAGCTCTAACTGGAGTACAATTTTTGGAGAACGAATCTTCAATATACATCACAAAACTTAAAAATGAGCCATCTTTGATTTAACAATCGCATTTTTACGAATTTATCCTAAAGAAAGAAATTGGAAAAGTGTCCAGACACGTATGGATTTCCATCCAATGAAATAGCACACAGCAGTAAAGATGAATCAACTATTGCTACATGCATGATCATGGATGAATATCAGACATACCGCTCTGAGAAAGAAGCAAGATATAAAAGAACATGCACGGTGTGATCCATTTTTTTCTAAAATTCAAAAGGAAGCAAAACCAAGCAGTATGTTATTCATGGATAACTAGATGGCAAAATTATAAATAAAAGCAAAGGATCATTAAAAAAATTGAGAATAGTCATTAAATATCTTAGGAGGAGGGACATTCAAGAAGAAACATCTATACAGTCAAGACTTGACATACAAATGTGAAACCAAGCTAATTTCTTGAACCTTTGATTCCTCTTTTATAAATGAAACTACTGCCCTGACATGAAATATGCACTCAGTAAAGTGGTTTTGAAAACTGATCTTGTTATCTTAAGGTTTTAGAAAAAGGAGATACTCCTGATTAAAACATTAGGGGGGATATAATTGATTTAAAAAATCCTCATGAGGAAATTTTCTACTGATGTTATAAAATGTTAGTTCTTCCTTGACATGTTTGCTTTGCTGGCGTGTTACAGAATGCTAAGCGGTTGGAAGAATTATTAGTCTTGTTATAGGTAATGGGATCAAAAGATATGTATTTATAAAACACGTAATGAAACATGCAATAGGAGGGGTTATCTTGTGCAAACATTATTAATGACATTGGTAATGAAAACGTCTTTATTGTTTGATACTGTAGATATAAAAGGTATAGACAGATTTAAGCATAAAATATGCTTGCTTTTTGAGTATCGTACGTTATTTGAAAGACAGCAATAGAAGGAATCACAGCAGAAAGATTTAAAACAAGATTAAGATCAGGGGCTAAATGCTACATGTTAAAAATAGAAGAAGAGATAAGAAAAATGGAAATTTTTGGGACAGTAAAATTAGTTTAGTACAGTCTTAGAAAAATATAAAAAGAAATATAAAATGGTAAATTAGAATAGAGATAAAATATTGGGAGATAAAATTTGATTTTAAGGTATAAGTGGGAAATTAAAATGCAAGTAAGTGAATTTATAAGTAGTATTAAGTATGATTCCATAAAAATTCTAAATTGTAATTGTAATAAGTAAAGTGGCAGTACAACTCATATCAAGAACAAGGAAGAAAAAGGTGAAATATGTAACAAAAACTTGTACAGTGGTGAAAATGTCCATGCAATTTTGGAAGGGTATAAGATGAAAAGCTGAAAATAGAATAGGGATAGATAAAGGAAAGTAAATAATGACAAAAAGAAAAGCGACTCGAGAAGAGTCACAACTTCAGTGTAGCATGAAATTGAAACGTGGCAAAAGGATAATATGAAATTCTGAAAAGGCAAATCACAAAAGTGTAAAACGCCAAAAAATGGTTAAAAAACAAGGCAAAGATGAAAAGATTCTGAGTGATTCTGAAGAATTAACAATGCATCGTTATCAGTTGAAACACACAAATGAGAACAAATGATTGAACTCTACAAAGAAAATGAATAATGAAAAGCTTCAGGAAGATTTTTTTTTTTAAAGCTGAATAAAGTGAGATAAACATCTCACTCAAATACCAAAAAGAAACACATGGAAACAAATGCTTCCTTTAATGGTAGGTCAAAGAGCAATAAAGAAATTGCAGAAATGCTTTTGAAAAGATAAAAGTCTAAAAGAAAGCTGAAAGGAACCAGGGGGAAAAAAAGCTCACTGATTGAAGAAACTGCTGAGAAGGATAGCTTTCTCAATTATTTATCTGCTTTCTGAAGTCAGTTGTTATGATATGCTGGTGCAAAAAATACTACTGAATTGGAAACGATATAAATCATGATTGAAATGACTTTTTTAATATGAGCAATAAACGAATTCAGAGAATCAGATCCTCTGATTCCATGTCTATATAATTTAGATATCTACATGTTAATTAAGAATCTACATTCTAAAATTCTACTTAGTGATTGCTAAAATGTTACTAAGCATCACAATTGGAGACAAGTAGAAATTTGGACCAACAAGTCACTGGCGGTACCTGATGCATCTAGTATCACTGCACATTAAAATATAAAATGAAATTAATTGTTGGTACTGTTGAGCATGGAGCACGCTTAGCTACTGAACAGACTCCTACCCCACCCTTGTATATAGGACTAGACTTTAAATTCCTACATTGTCATAGCTATATTATAAGGTGATATAGAAATAGTAAAATATAGGAAACTTACGTGAACTAAAACTAGTGACATACAAAAAGCACATTGGGATTCTAAAGAAATGAACACAGTGAGGAGATAGTTTATTCTTATTTATATTTACTTAGCTGATGAAATATTTACCAAAAAGTATTAGTAAATAAAATAAACCTGACATATAATTACTGAGGAAAAAATAGAACAGCTGAATAGAAAATCATACCTTTTAAATTTTAAGTTTTTAAAATTCAAGGCAGGTTCTTTTGGACATAGCTTAGAACTTACTGAAAACAGTTTGGAACATTAACATTTTGAGATCCTGGAAATCAATCATTAGAAAACTGCCTAAGCAAAGACCACAGAAAGTCAGAAGGAAAAGCAAAGCAGAAGATCAGAGGAAATTTCATATGTGAGTTTGCTGATAAGAAAGACTGATAAGGGAAACAGAAAGGATGGTTTGAAACCGTGTTTGAGACAACGCAGGGCTACATCTGTATCTCTAAGTGCATAAGCGTCATAGTGAATCCTTTTGCACAAATTGATAGAGGCTGTTTAGAGTTCTTCAGTGGAATGAGATCATTACTTTCACCAAGTCGTTGGAAGAAGCTGTTAAAAGCCATCATCTAATTTCACAAGCCTCAAACAAAACTTTATTGAGTGGATACAAGAATTGCCTCTCGAAATTTGCCTGTGGAGTTGGGCTGAACCATATCTTCATAATCAATTAAGTGTTGTTTTCAGTTTCTACCAGGCCCTTCTGACACTATGAACTTAAGACAAAACTGGGACTAGAACCCCAGAGGCTTGACTTTCATTTCATGACTTGTTCTGCTTTAACACATTGAAAGCCAGGAGACAAGTGTGAAGATCATTCCTTAAACCTTATGTCTAGACAGCCATCTGTAGGACGAGACAAGATTGGGAGACGTAGGACTCTGAGGACTTATTTCCAGAGCATCCTCACATTCATTTAATGTGAACCTCACAACAATCTTGTGAGATACATAGAGAAGACCTTGTTATCCCAGTATTTCCATAAGGAAATAGGTTCATGACAATAAAGTACATGACAATAAAGATTAAAACCTAAATTTTCTCTAGAACTTCTATATAAGTTCCCCCAAAATAATGGACTCCCAGTATTCACCCATCCATATTTCTGAAAGCAGCATATTGGATTATTAAATAAAACATTTAACATCTCAGTCTGAGAAATTTGCATTTGCATTATTTTAAAAGGATACAGAATTGCCCTAAATAAGTACCTGATTTAAATCTGCATCACTAAGAAGTCCATTTATGTATCTGGCATTTTACTATTTTTCTCTTTCTTGGTCAAGAAGCCAAAATCCCAGATTGACATAATTATTGAACATCAGATGCACTAGTCTAAACTCAGCTCCAGGTCTTTCTTCCCCACTTTGCCCCTTGAGTTCTCACTCACAGGCCTTACATTTGGTACACATTACCATGCCCTTGAAGGCAATTTTCTTATAGCACAAAGGATTTCTTAAAATGTTACAGTATAATCTAACAACTTTACACACTGTTTAAGAAATATAGAAAAGGGCAACTTGCTCTCATTTGCTTCTCAAATGCCAAACCCATATATAGTAATATGGTTTTATGGATTGTAGGTGTTTTTTTTTTTTTTTTTTTTTCTTGGCATTAGACATTACATTACTTTTCAGGGGCATAAATTGAAAACAAAATCACATTACCTGACAAATTTTCAGCAATTTTCCAATACTAAATGTTACTGAGTCCATTAGTACTTATATATTGAGTTTGTTTTATATAAGGTTTTTTTCCTCCCCTATAGCCATTGGTAGAAGAAAAATACAAAGTAAAAGAAAACTAGTTTAATCAGTTAGCACAGAATGTAGCTTTCAATGTTAAAAGAGAAGACTTGTTCCACATTAGTAATTTTATGAAAATCTCAGAGAGCATGTTTAGGAACAGGTTCCCAAATTACTTCTCTGGACATTTGGATGATTTCTAGAGTGCTAAATGAACACAGATTTTTTTGTTTGTTTGAAGTCTGCAAGTCTGCAGCTAAAACATAGAGAAAATGGGAAATATGGGTCATGTATTTCCTCTCGGTTTTGCACATGACTGATAATTGGCTAAGTAAGACACAGCAGATATTCAATGTTTGTTATAAGAGTGGAAAGATGAATAGATGGATAGGTTGAGACATTGAAAGTGGTGAATTCACTGGGCATCTGTAAGAAGGAATGAACTAGGATGGTCTTTTCTTCTTTGTTATGGTGCTTCACAGAATTTTTAGGGAAGAATTTTGGCCTACTGCAAGTCTTACAGTGATCCTCAGACACCATTCTGAGAAGGTGAATAGAGTAGTTCTGATGGTAATATTCTAGCAACCATTCTCAATAGATGTTAATCAAACTGCATTATTTTTCACCAGTCCTGGGGAGGGGAAATAGGTATTTTAAAGGAGGAGCAGTGATTAGGTACCATAGAAAAGATAATGTTAAAAAAACTTAGGAGAAAATAGTTCAGGTAGAATATGTGTGTTAATACGGGCCACAGATATCTTCCAAGAGCACATTTTCTTTGGTTTGGTAGGGGGCTTAGTCTTTTTATCTTTTTCTTTTTTTAAAAAAATTAATACTATGATATTTCCAAAACCATCTTCTTTTTCTTTTTGTTTTGTTTTTTATTGAAAAATAATCGATTAAACTTATCTGTAGGGTACAGAGGTAAATATCAATACCTGTGCCTAATGCGTGATGATCAAATCAGAAGAGTTAGCATGTTCATCATTACAAAATGTAATCATTTCTTCTGTACGTTAACCAATTTCTAGCTAACTGTCCTCGCTGTCCCCCTTTCCTACCTCTAGTAAATATAGTTCTGTTCTCTCCTGCAAGTTCAACAGGTTACTGTGATTGCTGTTTCTTTTTTTCTTCCTTCCTCCCTCCCTCCATCCCACCCTTTCTTTCTCTCTTTCTCTTTCTTTCTTTTGCTCCCACTTACGAGTGAAGACATTCAGTATTTCTCTTCTGTGCCTGTCTTGTTTCACTTAACATAATTTTCTCCAAGCTCATCCATATAGCTGTGAATGGCAGAACTTCATTCTTTTTTATGGCTGAGTATTCTGTTCTGTGTATATATCACATTATCTTTATCCAATCATCTGTCAACAGACATTTAGATTGATTCCATATCTTAGCTACTGTAAATAGAGCTGCAATAAACATGGGAGAGCAGGTATCCCTTCAACATGGTGATTTCCATTCCTTTGGGCATATACCCAGCAGTGGGATTGCTGTATTCTATGGCAGTTCTATCTGTAGTTGTTTGAGAAACCTCCACACTGTTCTCCATAATGGCTGCACTAATTTTCAGTCCCACCAACAGTGTAGAAGTGTTCCCCTTTCTCTACATGCTTGTCAGCACTTGTTATTCTCTCTTTTTTTTGATGCTCACCAGTTTAACCGGCATGAGATGATATCTCAATGTGTTTTGATTTGTCTTTCCCTGACGATTAGTGCTGTTGAGCATTTTTTTCATATATCTGTAGGCCATTAGTATGTCTTCTTTTGAGAAATGCCTATTCAGTTCCTTTGCCCATTATTTATTTATTTATTTAATTTTTATTTTTTTTACTGTTAAGTTTTTTGAATTCCTCATATATTCTGGATATTAATCCCTTATTGAATGTATAGTTTGCAAACATTTTTCTCCTCTTCTGTAGGTTGTCTCTTCACTCTGTTGATTGCAAAACCACCTTCTTTAAATATCATGGATTATATAAATGCAAAACACAGGAACATAAGATTTTCAGACCAGATTTTAAAATTTTTTAGTAGAAAATAATATTCATATCTTAATCTAATTAACCACTCAGTGGATCAACTAGATATCAACATGGGTCCATCAAATGCTTCAGGGATAAGTACCCCAATATTTTAATAATCAAATATAATGCATGGCTTATTTTTATTTTTACAGCTGCATGTAGAAATAAAACAAACATAATAAATAAATTCCCCCATGATAGAATTTATAAATTAATCTGTCCAGTAAGCCTGTTGCTTCAAAGATTTAAAGTTTAAGTTTTAAATTATTTTTAAACAATGATGTCTGCATTTGTTCTTTTCAAAAATTTTAAATGAAATAAACTATTATTATTATTATTATTATTATTATTATTATTATTATTTGTATTTTTCCTCCTTATGCTCAAGAAATTACTTTTTTTATTTCAGGGAAATTATTTTCTGATCTTTTTTTTTACATTCTCACTATTTTCTCACTGGTTGATGAATCCTAAAGGTGAGAGACTAGAAATCACAGTAAATCCTCAGAAAATTCCACCAGGTGTGGTAGGTGGAGAAACCTGGCTCATATTTTGGGTAGTAGTTTTGTTTCTAACAAGGTTATTGTGGACATGGGTAAGTAGTTCAGATTAGAAGAGATGTATAAATGTTGAAGTATTGTAAGATCATCTTGTTAAGGGTGCAGGGTTATACAACCTTGTAGAGGGTAAGAGAAAGTGTTTTCCTGAAAGGAGAGGAGCACCAACAATCAATCATCTTGGAAAGAGTGCCAATTCCCAAGCTAATACCAATGACCAGATCTCAGACCTCTAATGACACATAGTAGGAGAAAAGCTAGCCTGACTGAGAAGGTACCCGGAGCCATTCCTGGAGTTGTAAAAAACTATGTGGTCATGTGCATTCAAGCCAGCAAGCAGGCCTTTGAGGCAGCTGGGCAGAGACCCTTACACAGTACTTAAAAGGGCTGAGCACCTACTCTGAGCAAAGTGAGACAGAAAAGAGCAGCAGGTGCTCCCCTGAATCCTGGGAGGTGGTGCCAAAGGGGGCTCCTTGAGGAGGCCAGTTGTGACCAGGGAAGCAAAGATCTGAGTAACAGAGCCAGTGGCCTAGCAGCAACATGGTAGGCTGAGTGGAACTCTGAGAGGATATTTTCCAGAGTATTTGATGTGTGCACACATCCTAGAAAACATTTAGTTATAGCTTAGATTTGGGGAATGTGGGGGCTATTGCCAGGAATTAGACTAATAAAGACTCATGCCACAATCACTTGGATTTAAAAAGGGAAATATATTTTTGTAGCTAAAGCCAAAACCTTGTAAGACTTTCTAAAAAATTTGAGCCCTGATTCTTTTAATCCATTAGTGACACTACTCTATCTTGCTTATTTGCTTATTTGCTTATTTGCATAGTTCCTTAGGTTAGTGCTACCCAAAATGTGGTCTGTAGACGGGCAGTAGTAGCATCACTTGAGAACTTGTTAGAACTATAAATTCTCAGGTCCAGCCAAACTTACTGAATCAGAATCTCTGGAAAATCTGCATTTTAACAAGTCCTTCGGAGCATTCGTTTGCATGCTAAAGTGTGAGAAACACTGGATTTGTGGCACATTGTGGTCATTGAAAGCAAGATCTCTGAAGACAGACTGCCTGCATTTCAGTCCTGGCTCCACTACTTACCAGCTGTATGACCTTGGCCAAGTTACTTAACCTCTCTGTGCCTCAGTTTATTTATAAAAAGAGAATAGTAATAATACTTATCTCAACGTTGTCAGGAGGGTTGTCCTGAGGTTTATTTCAGGAAGTACATAAAATTATATTTGTAAAGTGCTTGAAACAGAACCTGGAACATAGTAAGCATATGTAACAACTATACTTGTATAACTACTCAAAGAAGTAATTCCTTAATTTCCAAAGTACGTGTTTTCATTGCCTTAACAGTCTATAGAACTAATTTTCTTTAAGTAGACAGCCATTACTGTTCCTACCTTTTCTTTGTTATGACTGAGGAGAACGTGGATCCGTAAAGAATTTCCTCTTTATATTAAATATTCTTAATTTTTTTGGTGTGATTTTTAGAGCTGATTTTGAAACTCTAGTATATCCATATAGATATACAGACATATCATATTGTATTCAGAAGAATAGAATTTTTTATATATACAAAAACTTCACCAATAGGTTTTAAAAATTTTTGAATAGAATTTTGAAAAAAAAATATATGTATATATATTCAGGAAGTGAATAAAATTATATTTGTAAAGTGCTCGAAACAGAACCTGGAATATATGTCATATACATATGACTTGAAGGACAAAAAGAAACCACTTCACAGGTCCAATCTTTGTTTTAAAAGCCTATCCCTGTCAACTTCATACTACCTTTTTGTCATCTCCAAGACCATCCATTCATGCTCATGGGCTGTCATCATCTGTAGTGGTAAGACTGAAGTATTAATAAATGCCCCATGTGTACAGGAATCTTTATTCATAAAGTTGCACTTGAGTTTTGTATCCCTAGAGACATTCTTTTGAGTCAAGATCTTTTTTCTAGGAAGTTCTCATTAAAATGCTAATATACTATCCATCAAGTTTTCGGAAAAATGCTATCATTAGAGAATGTTTGATTGAATAAAATACTCATCACCTGGCATAGAATGGAGATGTTAAAGAATGAGATATAACAGAGAGAGGACCAATGTGTGATGTGGGCAGGACATTGAGCATGCCTGAAATCATGAAAGCTCCCCAAGGATGCTGAGATGTGATATGTATGTGCATGTTGGGGTGCTTGTGGCTGTAGATGAACTTGCCTACTGACAGTTCTCCTCTGGACAAAATCTCTCCGTTTCATCTTTCTTTTTTCCCCAAATCCAGATCAATACTACTTGAAAGTAAGCAAAGAAAAATCTCACTTTCTCTTTTCTTTTATGTTTCTATGACAAGGCATTTGCCAGTAACTGTGGAATTGTTATTGGGACCATAGCTTTAATACAATTAGAGATTTCAACTCATTCTTTAAGGTTTCCCAGGGAAGTTAAATATGGTTCAAGAATATTAAGTGGGTCTCCCAAACAAGATAAACTGTGCAAAAAGAATCATAGTTTTAAAAAAATGCACTTCTGATAATATTCCTGAAACTGCAACCTTCATTGATTTTTAAGCAGTCTTATTTCTTCTTCAAAATGCTGGGTAAAAGTCAATTGGTTTTCTATGTTTTATTTTACTTTGAGAAATAATGCAGACTTGAAAAAAGTCATCACAATTGCCTAAAGTTCTGTGAAGTAATGATGTGGTGTGGCTTCTAGCTAATAGTCCCAGTATATTTGTAAATCAGAAGATTTATTCTAGAAGTTGTTACATAAATATCAGCAGGGTAGATTTCTTTCATTTATTTTGCATAATTACATTCAAAATGGATAGTTCTAGCATTTTAAAGCCAGTGCAGCCGCTTGCAGGAGAATGTCTTTTTATATTCATGAAAACATCAGCATATTGCAAAGACATGTCTTGGTAGGTCAAAATTATTTTGGATATCTACTTACCATCACAAATGAGAATTAGGGAAAACCGAGGCCTGTCTGGGTAGAAAAGTAAAATGGCACTTGAGTAATGGAGAGTGTCCTCTAAGTGTCTTAAGCTCATGTTTCTACATGCTTTCATTGTTTATTCTCAAAAGAAATAGGAGGATCCATCCTTTGGAAGATATTTACACAGGACATCTAAAGATGAAAAAATATGAGCAATTTATAACAGAAAAAAAAAACAGTGTTTAAAAATTGCTGTTTATTTTTTAGCCAGCTCCAGCCCATCGGCACTCACTCTCGTAGACATACAGACCCCTCACAATCTGACCAGAGCAGCCGATCTTATAATTAATTCATAGGAACATAAATACTTTCAACCTATATGGGCAAAAGTTCATGTTAAGTTGATCAATGTTCCTCTCCTCTCTTAAGTGAGGTTCTCCTTGAATTTCTCTTGCACTGTAAAACCAAATTTTCAGTCTCTTAAGATTTGTAAATCTGATTCTGTTTCTAAAGGCAAATTCATATGACCCAACACTCCTCTTAGCTTCTGTCAATTTTCCTCTTGATATTTTTCAGAAGACCACAGAACACAGAATCTAAATTGAGGTAGTTTGTGAAAAGGAAAGCATACATACCTCTAAAAGCTGATTTGTTTTGTCTTAAATAAATGCTAAGTCCCATTTTGTTCCAAAAGTTGATGGGGATGGGGTGGAGACATAATCTTTGCATTGTAGTCATCAATCTTTGCACAGTTTATGCTTATGATAAAGCTTGCTGTATGTGTGTACAATTGTGTATCTCTTTCTTTTTTAAAAAAAAAGAAATTCAGAAAATTTTTCCTTCAACTTGCCTATTAATTTGTACATAACTTTTGGTGGGCTTGTTTTCAATTCTTAGTCTTAAATGTATTCACCTACCAAAGTATACTATGCCTGGGCACCATGGCTTCAGGCTTCTTGCAGAGAGTATGTAGTATGAGATGTTTGGGAAGCATTTGAATATTTTTATAGTACTTAATTTCATGCATACATCTTGCAAAGTGGAAAGTCATACTTTTAATAAAAATTCACCACTAAGTGAAAATTAGTGAGAAAATGAATGGTATTTTCAATGGTTCCAAGGAAAATATTTGTAACAAAATCTTCCATAGTCACACAGTGCAACAGAATCTTTCTCTTGAATTTCTTCTAACCTAAGTGCATTGCTGTTTGAAATGTGTCTCTGGATATATACATGCAATGTGTTACAGTAGTGAAATATTGAACATGCAGAAGTCAAAAGAGGAAAAAAAATCAGCAGAGAATTCTTTAATCATTACTTAATATAAATGGTTGGTCTCATATTGCATAGTGAAATCAGGTCAACTAATCCTTCATCTGAAAACTTCTTCTGTTTAACAGTTACTGGATTTGATCAATTTCCTGGCATTCCAGAATGATATTTGTATATTAGTGTGTGTAAAGCAGGTTAAAGTTTTTTCCTTAAGTTTATTCAAATGAGAGGGCAGAGTCTATTTTATATCACTAATTGGTAAAGGAAGTGTGAGTGCACTTGATAATTTCTGGATTGGCTCTTTTTTTTTTTTTTCCTGATTGAGTTAGAGGTAAGCAGACTGCTCTCTAGTACCCAAATAAATTGCAACATAAATATCACAAGGGCAGCTGAATGTATGAGATTAATTTTTGCTTCAAGAATCTACTGTCATCCAAATTTCCACATGATGGTTAGAACATGCATACAAAATTGGGTTTCAGAAAATTTCTTCCATTAAAAAATTGAATATCTAGTTTTCTTTTGAATAATGTAGGTGACTTCATTTTAAGAGAGGATAGTAATCATGCTTTTTGTTTTGCTTTCAGTTAAATAGAGATGTTTATTTTAATTTAAAACTCAGGAAATAAGGTAAAACTGACAACTGCTTTGATTATGTGCTAAGAACGAAAACAGTTCCATATTTCCTGATGGGGACTCAGCTCCAGTGAAATTCATCTGCTGAAATTTGGACGGAATACTGACAAGTAACTTCTCCACTGAGTGAGGAAAACAGTAACTTGAACCTTTTAGGCAATCCTCTATTAACACAGTCCCAGTGTACCAAACTCTTCAAGAGAGACAGGTTTTGATGTATGCAGAATAAGTTTCCTAAGTTTTCTATTCTGATTCTCCAGCCCGAAGCTTTATGTATCTCATGTCAGCTCCCAGACAAAAGATCTTTGTGATGATTTCACAGCTAATTCCCCCTAAGTAGCACTTGGAAACGCTAAAAACAATATGGGCTCACAATGTGTGTAGATCAGGAGAAAGAGCTAAAGTTTAATATGCCCTCATTAAGAGGATATGATCTATTTACCCACATCTGCCATTACTAGGAAAATTCTTAAAATGCTTAAAATGCAGGCCCTTGGTTTATTTCATTCTGTGCCCATAGGAAGCATTATTGAAACATGTCCAATCAATTACAACAACCCTATCTTCCTCAGATTACTATCTGTATTACTGTTGGTAATGCCTTGGAAGAAAGCAAATGGGTCTATTCTCGTCTCTCTGTTTACTACTCCTGTGATTAGCAATCAGGGTAACAGATACAAATAAAGACATGGTCCTTGAGGGTGTTGTCCACACAATAGTTAAGATAACTTAGTAATACTAATAAAAAGGTTTCTTGGGTAACAATCCCAGAAGGATCTGTAGCAATATTATTAATATTTTGTCCACATTATGGTCAGTAATGGCTGGTTCCCTACACTTAAACTGAAAAGAAATATGGTTTGGATTCCTCTCGCACATCTAAAAAGGCTAGTCAGGAAACTCTGCTTTTATTGTATGACCACTGTTCATTCCTTTCTTACAAGCTTCCCTCCTTATCACAATATAATGTTATCTAATTCTGACTCTTTCTCCTGACACCTACAAATATGGAAGGGGCTATGTGCAGAAATCCACCTACTTAGAGGCCCAGACTCTCAAAGTGGCAAGAATTATTTATGATAATAGCTCTTAACAAAAAAATTGGAAGTAATGTAGTATTGACTACACAAATCCATTTATAAAGGTAAACATTTTCATTTGGTCTCTTAAGACATTGACATGGAAGGTTCATACATCTATTTTATAATAAGCTAATTGTATATAATTATGGATTCATAATGGATCGTTATTATTCAGACTGCCAATTTAGTTGAGTAGTTCTAAATTAGTAATTGACACCTTATCCTTTTATTTTATTATTAATATTAATAAACAACTAAAATTTAGAGTTGATTATGTTGTACAATTTGATTACATCTCAAGTAAATATTTTCATACCTGTTCTGACACTGACAGATCAGAACATTATTATTATTATTACTATTTTACACACATTGTAATATAAACCATAATTCAAGACACAGCTAGGTGTTTGGTGAAGGCAATCTGGCAGTTAAAATCAAAGTAAAATTGTGTACATTCTATGTCCTCTTTAAGTCCAATTCATGGAAATATTCAGTAGAAGTATTTATACAATTTTGTAAATGTATATGAGGAAGATATGAATTAATTAATTAAAGAAGGGAAAAATTCGAGACATATGATAGTTATCAAAAAGGGTAATGTGAAATATATTGAGCCATCTAGAGTATACAATGCTATATGAAAATGTGGGAGCAAAGGCATGGAGATACTTTCACTTTAAAATTTATACACATATTTTTGGCTTCTTAACAATAAGCAATTATCATATATATATATACATAAATTCAGATATAGATATAAACATTAAGATTATTATCAATTTAACCCTAAATTTTACCAGTTTAAGTTAATATATTCAAAGTAAGACATTAATAAAAATCAAATATTTAATTAAAATTTCAAAAATAAAGTTTTGGCTGATTTTAACTAGCTATTTTAAAATTTTTCTATTATGCTTTAGTAAATTGTATTCTGTTCTCCAGCATATTTCCACCTTCCAAAATCAAGAGATGAACTTTCCATTCTGTTAGGATTCTGCCAGTGCCTGGTAATGTTACAGTAAAATGAACACTTCTTAGATGCATCTTGAATGAATCACGAGAGGTTAAAACACATCAGCCAACTCTAGCAATCAGCAGGTCACCATGCAAAACAACACTAAAGCTTTTACTAAAATTCCCAAAATGTATGCTGTTCTTGGTAAGAAACAAGTTCACACAAGTCACCCAATACTGTGTTATTGCTATCTTCTCCAGAGTCTATCTAGATAATGAAATTTCTCTTTTCAAGGAAACTTTTCCTGAGAAATTGAACAGAGAATACTCTTTACTCTCCTAGGAATACAAAACACAAAATTGCATCCTATTATGCTATGAGAGTAAACATATTTTGGTATTTAATAAATTATTCTTTGGGAACTTCTGCTTCCAGCCAAGACGGAGTACTAGAGACCAGATTTATCATCCCTATCTCCCAGAAACACCAAAAAATAAACAAAATATATGAAGTAATGGCTTTTAAGACATTGAATTTTGGGTAATTAAGGGAAGTGACTCCTGAAAGCAAGGTGAGCCCAACAATTGTCTCCACTTACTACTTCGAGAAAGTGTCCAGACTGCATCATAAAAGGGACAACCCAGGCCAACCCCAACAGAATCCCTGAGTTATGGAGATTTTCTGAGAGTACAGGAGATTAAAGAAGATAGAGTTGACAAGTTAGAGTATTGTACAGGAGAGATGCGCCGAGAGAAAACTTCATTAATCTGCAGCAGGAACCGCTCAAGTGTTCAGCAGAGTACTGATGAGTGTGTACATGCAAGAAAACTAGCTGTGGCCAGGAAATGGATTAGAAGGAAAGATGCCCGGCACTTATACAGGGACAGAAAAATGTCTATTCCTACCAGGCAGACTGAAAAAAGCCCAAAATTCACAGAAAATTAGGTAGAAGACTCAGAAGAGTTTGCTTCTATAGTGCACAATAGTTTGCCCTAGACTAATAAAACCATAGCCTTGTTAGTTATGCTTAACAAATCTTAAAAAAAAGATGTGAAACAATTAAGTTGTTTCTGAGTAGCTTAGCTGCATCTACACCTCAGAACAAAGTTCAAGAACATTTACAGAAATACAAAAATACCCAGTACTTGACATGGTAACATTTAAAATGTTTGACATCCAGTTAGAAAATTAATAGTTATGCAAAAAAGCAGGAAATATGACCACTAATGAGGAGAAAAATAAATTGATTAAAACGAATCCAGAACTGACACAGATGTTAGAATTAGCATGTGAGAAAATCAAAATATTTACTATACACTACATGTTTAAAAAGGTAAAAAGAGTCATAAAAGATAAAAATAGACCCACATCAAAATTTGTGACTGAGAAAAACAATATCTGGGATCAGAAACACACTGGATTGTGTTGCCAGCTAATTGTGTATTGCAGCAAAAACGATTAGTGAACTTGAAAACAGAGTAATACAGCTATGAAAAAAACTATATAGAATAAAAAAATATGTTAAGGTGAATCCAAAATCTGTAAACTGTGAGATAACTTTAAGTAGACTCATATAAGTGCATTTGGAATCCCAGAAAGGGTAAAGAATAGAAAAATATGTGAAGAAATAATTACCGAAAATATACAAATTTGATGAAAACTATAAGCCCACAGATCCAAAATTTTTAACTAACTCCAAATACAAAAGAAAATGAAGACAATTACACCCAGGGACATCATAAAAAATGATAAATGCCTAGCATTCGGTAATAAAAGGAAACTCTTAAAACCACCAAAGAAAAGGATTTATTACCTAAAGAAGAAAAATAAGGAGAACAGCATATTTCTTGTTGGAAACTATGAAAGCAAGAAGATAGCAGAGTTTTAAAGTACTGAAAAAAGTCAACTTAGAATTCTATACCCAGCAAATATACCTTTCACAAATAAGGATGAAATAAAGACTATTATGCATACTAGTACTGAAATAATTCATCGCCAGGAGACCCACATTACAAGAAATGTTAAAGGAAGACTTAGGCAGAAAGAAAATGACACCAGATGGAAATATGGATCTCCACAGAGGAATGAAGGAATATGCTATGCAATAAACTCCAGCATTCTTTTATAAACAAGGAGTCTGAGGTTTAGAGAGGTTCAGTAACTCACCCAGTATCATATCACTAACAAAGAGCAGAGCTGCTGTTAGAGCAGAGAGAACTTTTCTAAGACATAAATGTGGGTCAATGGATTATGATAAGTGTTTCAAGTTGCCCTCCTTCAAGAAATCAATGTAGAGAAACTGCTTTCTATATTGTTTACCTTGAAATGATAATTTCTGGGGCCAATCTAAGCATGTGAGATGTTTTAAATTTTCCATCTTTTCATTTATTTATTTCTTGGTCCTCTGAGGTTTGCCTGATTAATAACTATTTAAATCATTCATTTAATATGCCTTTAAGTGTCTTTATATGAAGATGTACATTTCTCTTACAAATGGAAAGTCCCGTTTTAGAACCCTAAAATGTATAGCACAATGTTGAGTACATATATGCTAGCCATTGAATATATGTTGGACTTTTCTATTAGACTGTTAACTGTTTAAAGTTAGCACTATGTGTATTCATTTTTTTATTCCTAGTTCAACTCCTGGAATGTAGCTAGCACTCTGTAACTATTCATTAACCAAATAAGTGAATTAATTAAATAAAATTAGTGGAATAGAATTGCTAAAAAATAGTTTTCTATCTTTCTCAGTAGATTCAGCAGTTAATATAACAAGTGCTCAATAGTTTCCTTTATCCCTCTTCAATTCATTTATTTCCTCCTGCTTTCCTTCTTCCCCTCACCCCCCCCCCCCTTTTTTCTTTTTTCTTTGAATAAAAAAAAAAATGAAAGAAAAAAACCTCTTTTATCTGAGCCTGGTCTAAAGAACAACAGACAGCAAACTATTCTTCAGCTTTGCTAGTTGAACAAGGAATGTGCTAGTCAGCTGACCTCCATATGCTGGTTTAATTGAAGTTTCAACTCTCATAGTAAATTAACAAATTGCTCTTCAAAATTACAAAAAAAAAAAAAAAAAAAAAACCCTCCAAAACAACAACAAAAAACCCTTAAGTCTTAGATTATTTTAAATTAAAAGTGCAGGTGATTTTTATAATTTATTTTAACATTTTTTTTTATTGCCCAAGCCTCTCTTGGAAGCAGGATGATGCTATCTCAAAGAAGAAAGTAGAAGTTCAAAAAGTAAATAATTAAGGAACAAATTTAAATTGCATTCCATTTGGTTTTAATATTAGTTTAAAATATTCCCTCAGCAGAGCTTTTGGTCAATTATGAAAAAGGGAGCAGGTCATCACTACCTTTGTTTTTTCCAACATGTAAAAAGAAAGAGACAACATGAAAGAAAGAGACAAAAAAGAATGACACAGTAATGTGGAGAGTTATCAGCATTGCAATAATGAGTATGTTTCTTAAAAATAACTAAGGATGCTTAAAAATATTCTTTCTGCCTCTCCCCCCTACCAACTGAATCAAAGTTTCTGTGGTTGGGGACTGAGTAACTAATACTCATGTATCAGTGTGGCTTCATTTTGTTATAAGTAATAGAAAATCTAACATCTATGCACTCATAAAATTGAAAAATCAAGGACTGTTCTTGCTGCCAGATAAGGTGATGGAGGGGTTTAAATAGATCCTGATTTCTGTTTCCCTATTTCTCAGCCTCTTTATATTAAATAGGTTCTCTTTTCAGGTCAGGCTGTTCCCTTGTGGTGGCAAGCTGGCTTCATCTTCTCCAGATTGCTCATATTCTCATACTAAGTGGAGTGGTAAAAATACAAAACAAAACAGAAACACATAGCCTAATAAAAGCTCATGGACTCTGTATGGTCAGGCCTGAGTTATCTGCTTAATTCTGCAGTGAGAGATGGATTTATTTTCACTGGGAGGATATGATGGAGAGGATGGTCCTCTGGATAGAAACAATGATATATTTGTGCAGTGGATTGAATGTTTCCCCCAAACTCATTGAAACTTAAATTGTGTCCCCCAAGTTTTATGTATTAGAAACTTGGCCCCAACTGTGACTGTTGAGAGGAGGAGCCTTGAGGGTGACTAGATTGTAGGACCATGCCATAGTGAATGGATTAAAAATAGTGGTTATAGGCATGATTTGGAGGTTATTGCAATGTGATACCTCTGGGTCACTCTTGCCCTCACCAAGAACCTCACCAGATGTATTTCCTGGACTTTGGACTTCCCAGCCTCTGAAACTATAAGCAGTGAATTTTTTTCTTTATAAATTACCAACTTCCAAGTAGTTTTTTGTAAGCAACAGAAATAGACTAATACAATTTGCAAGAAGAGTGAATATGGATGTGATGACTGAGGGAAATATGTATGTGTGTATATATGTATATATTTATATGTGCACACACACATACATCCAGAGAAAGAGAGAGACAAAAATAATGACACACAGAGAGATGGTAGATTCTTAAGATAATAAATGTAGAGGGTACTATGATAATTTTTTCCCTAACAAAAAGATTAAGTCCATTTTTTATACTACAGCCTCTTTAGAAGGTCATAAATGATTTCAGCATTACCTTGGGAATCAGTTTGGAACTGTAGAGCAATGCCAATGTCCTAATTTTAACATAGGTCCTTTTCTTTTAGAAGAGATTAAGCTCCTCAGGGTATAGACTATTTTGGGGATTTCACTGAACCCTACAGTTTAAAAAAAGTAGAAAAAGGGAGCTAGGAAAAAAATTGATAAAAGAAGAATGAAAGAAAAATGGAACATAGAACTCTAATATACTGGATAAAAGGAGATATATTATCATAGTAATGTCTTCTGCACAATCTAATTACAATTTCCAACTGTTTTTACTGCCAATATCAATACAATGCTCTCTTTGAAATTGAAAAATTATTTTGTAAACTGAACCAAAGCAATAACAGACCATTTCAAGAATGGAGAACCATAGAATTAATTTACCTAATCTCGACTGTTCCAGTTACCAGAGCATTTTGGTTTCTTTAGCTGGCTTCCAAGAGACCCCTGATCTAAATTTCCTTTGTGTCCAAATATTTTGTGGCCCCTAAACTTTTGTAATATATATATTCATCTTTTCTCATTTTAAAGCTATGTACTTTGTTGATTATATTTAACTAGTTCAACTGTGTCCAACTGTGTCCACTGAGTAATTTAAAGTCTTAACTTTAAAAATACAGGCAAAATATAAATATAACAGGCTTAATTTTAAAAGGGCGTGGACATCAATATCAATTTTACAATTTTGAGTTGTATAAATGAATAATAGAGTTTTAATGAAATGGGTTTATTCTCCACAGAGAGACTTTTGAGTATCTCACAAAATATTGGAAAACTATTACTGTAATCTGTGTCACTTTCATTCAAGATATATTTGACCTACATCCTGAGATTTTAGAAGTCAATGAGGCCTAGAATCATGGCCTTAGGGAATTCACCATGATTGATAAGACACATGAGAAACCAAACAGTGTAATAACCACAATGATAGAGCTATATATAGGGCATTACAGGAATGTGCATTAGGACTATGCATTAAGACTACTATGTTCTCATGGGGTTCAGGAACTGCTCTGCTAGAGAACCCCTTGATATGAACAAAAGAAATTTAGAAATTAAATTATTTTAATGGGAGAAAAAGGCATTTCTCTCAAAGACAACAACACATGCAAAGACCTGGAAGGATGAATAATCTGGTTAATTCAGGGAAATTAGTCCCTCCATATGTCTGAAATGCATGGCTCCTAACATCTTAGGAGAAAGATGAGACTTGAGAGGTTAGCAATGGCCAGATTGCAAGCATCTTGACTAACTTACTTCATGAGATGAAGATGGGGAGCCAGAGGGAAATTAGTGAAGATAATCATGACATTGTGGAGCATTTACTATGCACCATGCATTGTTGTGTTAATCAATCCTTACAACTTTATTGTGAAGGAAACTGAGACACAGAGCCTCGATAATATTGTCTCTTGCTCCTCAGTCAATAAGTACTGTGCTCAGTATTTATACCCATTATATGACTCTAAGAGACTGAAACCATACTGTTCCAATATACTACAAGAGAATGATTGTATTTTAGGTAGAAATACAGGTAGGTTTGCAAAAGATGAATTGAGAAGGAATCAAGGATGAAGACAAGGATTTTATAAGAATCAGCATTGGAGATAAGAAGGAATTAAATGGAGGGAGTTACTTGCAGGTAGTATAGAGCAGAATGGATTCTACGAATACAGAAGCACGAAAAATTGGTAAGAATATTTAGGAGAAGGAAGATTCTAGGCTGGCTCCCAGGATTACTGTTTCAGCAACCAGAAGGGAAAGTCGATGAAAAGGGGTTCTTTTTACTAATTCATAAATATAGAAAGAAAAAGGATGCTTGAGGAGGGAAGTTTATGAGTTCAACTTTTGAAAGAGTGAACTGAAATTGTCTGTAGATATCCAGTAGGTTAGGCTAGCAACATGTTTTTAATGAATGCATCAGCTTCTCCCTAAGTAATGGCTTATCATACTGAAGAATGAATAAGAATCTTTCTTTCATCTGTTCTCTTTCCAATTCAAGTTGTAACCAAAATCAATCTATTATGACCCCCACCTAAGTTTCCATGCCTGCACTTTTCTCAACTTTTGGCTTATCACAAAAAGATAGATCTTCTTACTTCTATCCTTGAAAGAAACATGAATCATACTTTGCAGGAAAAAACACAGCATTGGGAGTCTTAAATTCTCGGGTTCCTCATCTCTCCTATGTCTGTACTCCAGTGACTTGCTAGACCAACCCTTGCAATGTATTTACAAATATGAGAAGACTTTTCCTTTCAGTCCTTTGTTTGAAACTCCAGCTTATTCATTTAAAGGAGTTTTTAGGGGATACTTACTATATGTCAAATGCTAGATAACAACAATCTACACATTTCTTTTATAATCTTAATCCCTCCTTAAAAAATTTTTTTTTCATTGTTTCCTCAATATTAAAAAAAGTAATTGCCTTTAGTGAATTTATCTTCAGCCTTGACAAATCTTTTTAGGTTTATTTGTAACTTCTGGTGACAGTTGTTTTCTTTATTACAAAAGCTGTCTCTGTGTTGTTCATTTTCAGTGTACCTCTAAAACACAAATATGATCAACCTGTTCTCTGCAATTTAATAATCTTGCATGGTGCCACATTGCTATTAAATAAAGTTCAAAATTCTTAAGTGTGGCATCAAAGTCCTTCATAAATTGGTTTCTAGTTCCATCTCCAGCTACTCTCCCATATAAACTGCCTGTCATTCCCCAGATGTGCCACACTCTTTCCCATGTCTTGGCCTTTGCTTAAATTACCCCTTCTGTTAGAATTTTGTGCTCAGGTAAAACACAAACATTTATCCCACTGGCCTTTCATATTTAGCTAACAAAGCCCAATTTAAATGTTAATTGAGTGGGATTCATCTCAGAGATGCAAGGATAGTTCAATATATGCAAGTCAATAAATGTGATACACCACATCAATGAAATCAAGGACAAAAATCATATGATTATCTCGATAGATGCAGAAAAAGCATTCAACAAAATTCAACATCCCTTTATGATAAAGACTCTCAGCAAATTAAGTACAGAAGGAAAGTATCTCAACACAACAAAAGTCATCTGTAACAAGCCCACTGCCAATATCATCCTAAATGGGGAAAAACTGAAGGCTTTTCCCTCAAGAACAGGAACAAGACAAGGATACCCACTCTCACCACTCCTATTTAACATAGCAGGTATGAGCCAGAGCAATCAGGCAATAGGTAGATAGAAATAAAGGGCATCTGGATAGGAAAAGATGAAGTCAAACTCTCCCCTTTTGCAGATGACATGATCTTATATGTAGAAAAACCTAGACTCTATCAAAAAACTCTTAGAGGTGATTAATACTTTTAGTAAGGTTTCAGGATAAAAAATCAATGCCCACAAATCAGTTGCATTTATATAATCCAACAATTAACAGAAAGAGAAATCAAGAAAGTAAGCCCATTTACAATAGCCACCAAAAAAATAAAATACCTAGGAATCAACTTAGCCAAAGAGGTGAAAGATCTCTACAATTAGAACTACAAATCACTGCTGAAAGAAATTAAATATGACATAAAAAAGATAAAAAGATATTCCATGCTCTTGGATTGGAAGAATTAACATTGAGAAAATGTCCATACTACTCAAAACAATCTACAGATTCAATGCAATCCCCATCAAAATTCCAATTACATTATTTACAGAAATAAAAATAACAGTCTTTACATTCATATGAAACAACATAAGGCCCCAAATAGCCAAAGCAATCCTGAGTGGAAAAAAAAAAAAAAAAAGAAATGAAGCCAGAGGCATAAGACTACCTGACTTCAAATTATTACAAAGTTATAGTGACCATAACAGAATGGTACTGGCATAAAATAGACACTTGGACCAGTGGAACAGAATAGAGAACCCAGAAATTAACCCACAGACTTAGAGCCAACTGACATTCGAGAGGGGTGACTAAAATAAACATTGTGAGAAGACTGCCTCTTCAACAAATGGTGCTGGGAAAATTGGATATCAGTATGTAGAATAATGAAACTAGACCTGCACCTCTCACCATATACCAAAATGAACCTCAAAATGGATTAAAGACTTTAATTCAAGACCCGAAACTATAAAATTACTAAGGGAAAATATAAGGGAAGCACTTCAGGAAGTAGGACTGGGCAAAGAGTTTTTAAACAAGAGCCCAAAATCACAAGCAACAAAAGAAAAAATAAACAAATGGTATTATATCAAACTAAAAAACTTCTGCACAGCAAGGGAAACAATCAACAGAGTGAAATTACAACCAACAGAATGGGAGAAAATATTTGCAAACTATATATCTGACAAGGGATTAATATCCAGAATATACAAGGTACTCAAGCAATTGTACAGTAAAAAAACAAACAATCTAATTAAAAAATGGGCAAAGGAGCTGAATAGACATTTTCCAAACGAAAACACACAAATGGCCAATAGGCACTTAGAAAAATGCTCAACATCACTAATCATCAGGGAAATGCAGATTAAAACCACATTGAGATATCACCTCACCCAGGTTAGATTGGCTGTAATCAAAACGATGGAGAATAACAAATGCTGGTGAGGATATGGAGAGAAGGGAATACTTCTACACTGTTGGTGGGGCTGTAAATTAGCACAACCACTATGGAAAACAGGATGGAGGTTTCTCAAACAACTACAGATAGATCTACCATTTGATCCAGCAATCCCACTTCTGGGTACATACCCAAAGGGATGAAAATCATCTTGTCGAAGGGATACCTGCACTCCCATGTTCATCACAGCTCTATTCACAATAGCCAAGATATGGAAGCAACCTAAATGTCCATCATCAGACATCTGGATAAGGGAAGTGTGGTATATATACAC
Organism: Cynocephalus volans; assembly: GCF_027409185.1. Lineage (NCBI taxonomy): Eukaryota > Metazoa > Chordata > Mammalia > Dermoptera > Cynocephalidae > Cynocephalus > Cynocephalus volans. The sequence continues at coordinate 147,817,510 of NC_084461.1, read as the reverse complement.
CATGGAATACTATTCTGCCATAAAAAAGAATGAAATTCTGCCATTCACAGCAACATGGATGAGCTTGGAGAAAGTTATGTTAAGTGAAATAAGACAGGCATGGAGGCAAAAATACCTCATGAGAACTAAGAGAGAAAGAAGGAAGGAAAGAAAGACCACAGTGATGCATTCGACTTGCCGATGGGAGAGAGCATACATAGAGTTGTGTTGGAGGGGCAGGGAGGGGGGTTGGGGATTAATTGGGTGGGGGATATGGGGAAAAATTGCAATTTGTGGTAATGGGCATCCTGATACTATTGATCTGACCATCACATCCAGGGTGCAGGTGGAGAAGATCAGCTTTGTATCTCATGAATATGTACAATCAGTAAAATAAAAATAAATAAATGTTAATTGACACACTCTCTCTGAAGTCTTCCTTAATTCCCCTTTAACAGAATAAATTGTCTTATAGTCCAGTGTCACTTTAGAATATGTCTTATATTGAAATATCTTATATGCTAATATCACTTCATATATATCTTCTCACACTATATTATAATGTAAGATTTCCTAAACTTGTATTCTCAGAGGATATCTTGGAATTCTGTTTGAAATTTTTTAAGTTTATGTTTTCATTTTAATAATAATTTAAAACAATAAATATAAGCATATTCTAAATCATCTGGTTGAACATTTATAACTAAGTACTATGGCACTGTTTACATTCTGGTTTGTGTTTACATTTTGAATCATGTTGGAGATAAGTTGCACTATTTCTTTATTAAAACATAATTGATGAGTGGATACGGAAAATGTGGTACATCTACACAATGGAATACTACTCAGCTATAAAAACGAATGAAATACTGCCATTTGCAACAACATGGATGGACCTTGAGAGAATTATATTAAGTGAAACAAGTCAGGCACAGAAAGAGAAATACCACATGTTCTCACTTATTGGAGGGAGCTAAAAATTAATATATAAATTCACACACACACATACATACACACACACACACACAAACGGGGGGGGGGAAGAAGACATAACAACCACAATTATTTGAAGTTGATACAACAAGCAAACAGAAAGGACATTGTTGGGGGGGAGGGGGAGAGGGAGAAGGGAGGGAGGTTTTGGTGATGGGGAGCAATAATCAGCTACAATGTATATCGACAAAATAAAATTAAAAAAAAAATGAAACCTAGTGAAAACTGAAAAAAAATAAAAAAAATAAAAAAATAAATTCCTTAAACCTGTTAAAAAAAAAAAAAAAACATAATTGATTATACATATCTGTGGGTATAGCATTGAATATCAGTACCTGTGTGCAATATGTGACATTCATATCAAGATAAATTGTATATTCAACATTACACAACGCAATCATTTTCTTTGGTGGTCTTTTACCATTTTCTTGCTCAACCCTCCCTCCTCCACCTCTGGTAGCCTCAGTTCTGTTCTCCCCATTTGAAAGTTCAAAGAATTATTGTGATTGTTTCTCTCTCTCTCTCTCTCTCTCTCTCTCTCATTTATATGTTTATTTATCTAGCTCCCACTTGTGAATGGGGCTTGTGATATTTCTCTCTCTGTGCCTAGCTTATTTCACTTAACATAATTTTCTCTAAGTTCATCCATGTTGGTGTGAATGGCAGAATTTCATCCTTTCTTATGGCAGAGTTGTTTTCCATTGTGTATATATACAAATTTTTCTTAATCCAGTTGTCCATTGATGGACAGTTAGGTTGGTTCCAAGTCTTCACTATTGTAGACAGAGCTGTGATGAACATGGGAGTGTAGGTATCCCTTTCACATGATGATTTCCACTCCTTTAGGTGAATAGTTAGCAGCAGGATTGCTGCATCATATGGCAGGTCTATCTGTAGTTGTCTGAGGAACCTCCATACTGTTTTCTGGAATGGGTGCACTAATTTACAGTCCCACCAACAGTGTAGGAGCGTTCCCCTTTCTCTGCATCCACACCAGCATTTGTTACTCTCTGTCTTTTTGATAATGGCCAGTCTAATGAGGGTGAGATGATATCCCAATGTAGTTTTGATTTGCATTTCCCTGATGCTGAATATGCTGAGCACTTTTTTCATGTGTTTCTTGGCCATTTGCACATCTTTCTTTGAGAAATGCCTGTTCAGCTCCTTTGCCCAGTTTTTAATTGGGTTACTTGTTTTCTTTACTGTTAAGTAAGTCATGCTATTTTTATTGTTGTGTGTTAATGAGAAAGGAACACGAGACAAGCTTAATGTATAAATGATACATATCGCCCATGTGAAGATCTAACAAACATCTATACATTGCCATATAAAGAAGACTTCACGTAGTTCAAGGAAACAAAATAGGAGAATAGTGTCACTTGAAATTTCTTGTTTGCTTTATAATGGTCAAAACTTAAATACTATTTGTTTAGTGATGTTTTACTTAACCATAGAATAAAATAAATTTGTCATACCTTTTAATTATTTTTTCTTTTTAATTTAAAATGGGCTCTAAATTACTCATGGTTGAGGAGTAATATTATAGTTTTTTTCTTATGGTTTTCTTTTCCATTATATTAGGAAAAGTGGAATGAATAAGGAAGGAAAACCTGTTGTGTTTATGAATGTATTCTTGTAAATAACACATTCCTAAGAATAAATGACTCAACCTATGATATGAACATTCTTTTCAAATTGTGATAAAATGTTATGATAAAAACACATAACATTATTTACCATCTCAACCATTTTTAAGCATGCTATTCAGTAGTGTTAAGCATATTCACATTATTGTCAAGCAGATCTCCATAGCTTTTTCATCTCACAAAACTGAAACTCTATACTCATTAAGCAACTCCCTACTTCCCTCTCCCCTCATCCCCTGGCAATCACCATCTTACTTTCTGTTTCTGTGAATCTGACTACTTTAGATTCCTCATATAAATAGAATCATATAGTATTTGTCTTTTTTGACTGGCTTATTTCACTCAGCAAAATGTCCTCAAGATTCATTCATGTTGTAGCAAGTGACAAAATTTTCCTTTTAAAGGTTGAATAATATTCCATTGTCTGTATATACTACATTTTGTTTAACCATTAATTTATCAGTGGAAATTTGGATTGTTTTCACTTTTTGGCTATTGCATATAATGCTGCTATGAATGTAAGTGTAAAAATATCTCCTGGACATCCTGCTTTCAATTTTTAATACAAACATTTTATCCTAACAGGTAAGTAGAGAACATCTCCATTTGCTAAGGATTACAAGGGCCACTTTTAGTTTTCCTTAGAGGTCCTAGGTGTTCTTATTTTTAGAGGCAATAGGTGATATCATATTGAAAATATTAACACGTATCCATGTTTGACATTAGAATGATCTTTAACTGGTGAAGAATTATTGTTTATAGTTTTTCTTTTAAACTGTTTTGACTTTGTGTCACTAAATTTATGATTGGCAGTGACTCCTCAATAGTCATTGTGCATTCTCAAGAATTCTTATAGAAAAGGCTTCCTAACCTGCAAATTGTTTTAAAATGGTAAGATTTTGGTTCTACCAAACATATCAATTAATAGCACTGATATGTTATGCTATGAACATTAAATCAAACGTATTGATTTTAAATATAGGGTTCTTCCTCATATTTTGAGACAATTCATTTTTTTCATATCTCAAGCATTTTTAAATTTCTTTAATAAGGTCATAGGCCCTAAGCACCAAGCCTTCAATACTTAAGGGATAAAACATAACTGAGGACCAAATATTTCACCTCTAAAATTATGTAAAAACTAAGCCTCTAGGTTTTAATATAGGATATGAGAAAACAAACGGACTTAGAGATTGTCCTTTCTGTGTGTTTTTTGCCTAGAGTATTATTTTGAGGAATAGAAATATCCTAAAGTTAAAATACATGTTGGGGTCAGAAAAATGACCAGAGAAATGATCTTTTTTAGTAAGTTGAAACCATTCATTAGGCTAGGAGACCTGGAGTGAGGAAAAGAGAAAAGGAGATGACTCCGTGGAGCTAAGAGCTTCAAGAAAGCCATTCCAACTTGGGGTAGTTTCACAGACAACTTTATGACCGTATTTCACAAGGGTCCCTCTTGACATTCATATGTCTGCTCTTCATGACTCATTAGTCAGTGACAGAGGAGGAAATGTTTACCTCAAAATAAGAGGAAAATGAAAATATTGCTCTATGGAATTTCAATTAAACAGATGTCTTCAGAAGGCATTTAACTTTTGAAACACCCTGACTTGTGTAATACTTGTTTAAAGTGTCATAAAAACATAACCTGATTTTCACATTCTGAAAGAATGGTCATCTGGTAATTAGTGTTGTAACTGCTACCTACAGCTGTTTTCAGTAGATAACTGAGAGGCTTGTGTATAAACTAAACTGACTTTCAATGGGAATCCCCTAAAAACATACAGCAAGCAATCACACCAAAATATTAATTTGCACTCAAACACTTGATACCACAAGACACTCCAATTATCTCTCACTATTTAAGCCAGAAGAATTTTCCAGGCTTTAAACTAGTCTCCGAAGAGATTTAATTCAATATTACTTACCCAAAAGCAGCCAGCATGCTCTTTTCTTGATCTTCAGGTCAATGAGAGTGACCCATCTCAGACCCAATCAAATCTGAATATGTACCCCCCTAAAGAACTATTTACAAGGTTAATTGTATCTTGGTTCTATTTGCTGAATAAGGAATCAATTAAAGAGAATAGCAAAAGAAGCCATAAATGGCTACACAAACTATTTAGAAGTGAGCCATATAGGGAAACAGGTTCCCTTTGCTTTAGATCCTCATAGATCCTTACACAGAAGGAAATAAACTGATGGTAGAGACATTCTTGTGCTTTCTATCATTATTGTAATCAATACTTATTTTACTCTTGTATCAAATTGTGTTATTTGTGAATTCAAAAAGACCAAAACAGATACCAAAAACTAGTTAGTTCTTGGTCATCATGGCAAAATTCCTTGGACTTGAATGCTATGTCAGTGTGTTAACTCACTAAATTGCAGAGAAACATAATACTTATATGTTTAGTTGTAATAACATGGTAAGGGGGTATGGAAGAGAGAGTTACAGGGAAAGTATTGCTGTGTATTAACTTTCAAGGTTTATGTGTGGGCATTAAAAAAATTTATCAAAAGAATACAATTTATAAAAGAAGATAATAGAGAAAAAAGTACTTTCTATACGAAACACAAAAAGAACCAGAGTATCTAAATCCTTAACATTAGGCTCAGTTACAGAATATAGTGTACAAAAGAGAGGGAAAGTATTTTTTAAAACCTTAGAATAATGACAATAACCTTTTGAGAGTTTACTACTTACAAGCATTATTCAAAGGGTTTTATAAGCATCTTTTCATCTCTCATCACAATCCAGGAAGAAGCTGAGACACAGAGAACTTAATTTCTTTACTCAGGGTCAAAAAGCAAGAAAAATGAAGGAGCTTGAATCTGAAACATCACAGCTAATTCTTTATATTTAACTGCATCCTCTATCCACCTATTATTAAAGATAAGACATACAGATATAAAAACAATCCAGTGAGTACGAAAACTTATAATATAGTGATAACTGGTGTGGAACAGGCAATTATTAAGCTTCTGTAGAGGGTAAGTGTTGAGACTTTAGAAACAAAGATAGCAGTAAGCCAGAGCCATTGATTAAGGCCTTAGTCAACTGAAAGCCTTCACGTGCTTGCAGTTGGGGCCAAGTTTCTCTAGGCAGTTGATATGTGATTATCCAGAGTTTCTAGTATTAGCCACTTCCTTGGCATACTCTGGATAAAGCAAATGTGACATTTCATCAGGTTCTCTGGGAAGAGATGAGGTTGAAGACTTCGGCATAAATCTTTGTTTCCTGCATATGGCTACGATAATGTAATGAAATTCTAACTTTCCTCTCCAAAATGTACCAATAATGGTATTGTAGGGTCAAAATTATGTGCACTCATTCTATCATAAAGGCTCCCCTTTACCTGTATATTTATCAATTCATCCACCCATTAAGCAATTCTTTATGGAGCTGAGCTCTGGGCTGAGGTCTTCAACTTGAGTGTAGCTTGTATGTATATGCTGGCAGGATACTAATAAAGCTAAGCTTGCTAGTTACAAACCACATTTTGATAACCTTCTAATTTTTAAACTGCATCAAGAATTCTCCCTACATCCTTTGCTTTTGCTTAGGTTAGATATCTAGCTTCTTCTGAAAGTGTAAATGCTGTGTTCAATCCAATATTTCCCTTAGAAAAACTTGGAGCTGTTTACCCATTTCTTTCAATAATAGATCCTCCTCTCCTCCCTACTCAACCCCCTCACTTGCCCTCCCAAAATCTCATTGTGTGTGAATTAAATGATGCCAGAACATCTGTTATTCTATTTTGTGGCACCTCCAAAGTAGTTTGATTCACAGTAGCTCTATTGCTTTCTCATCCAGCAGCTACTACTCACAAGGGTGTTAAGCCGTGACTTGAACTATCAGGATCAACATTTGAATCAGGATTAGCTATCAAAGGAAGGCAACCATTTAGCAGGGCTCATGAGGGGGGTTGGCTTTCAGAATAATTCTTTCCTCAAAGAAGCATGACTAGAGCATTGAAGGGGTGAAACAAAGAGGCACAGAGCATGTTAGACTTGTTAAATAGTAGTGGTGTGCTCTGATCAATGACTATTATGGGAAGGCAAGACAAAAAGATGCAGTATTAAGCAAGGGAGACTAAAGCAGGAACACACCTGTTCATCTTTATTATACCGTCTCTTGAATGCTAAGGAACAAACTAAAACTACAGCACTGCCTTTATGGTTGAGCATGCCTATTTTCAGCCTTTTGCTTCCTTAAATCTTCTGGGCAAGATGGTTTAAGGTAAAAATATAGGTTAAATTTATTGAAGGACTTAGTCTGATAAGGACTCCACAAATGTGACATATTCCCAGGTTGTGTGTATATTAGTGCATCTTTTGATTGCATACTGCTAAGGCAGGCAAGAGTGAGAAGATGCTTAGAGCTTTTAGTACCAAAATAACTTTTTAATGTGTTTGCTTTCCCAGATCTAGGTACCCTTATCATCATAGAGTTGCTTTTATTAAGTACCAATTGTACTGACTGCATTTGAGGCCAAGCAAAAAGTCCAAGACCTATACCTTCTTGAGCTTGATCACTAGGCTCTTCAAAAAGTTATCTCATATGTTGTCCCTTCTATGAAGTATGTGCTCATAGGAAGTAGTTAGCATCAAGCAACTGTTATTAATTGACTCTCTTAAGAATTTTCCTGGAAGCTGGCCACCTGCTGAGGTGAGTAACTTTCCCAAAGCCTGAACCTGGCTTCCACATTCCTTATTGTGTCTTTAAGCATGCCTGAATTAAAATGAGTCATATATAGTGGGACAGATAATATAGTTCTGCTTCATTTTATAAGTAAAGGAGAATTCCACAGGCTCAGTCTTACTCCTACAAGGAACTCCTGGCAAACCTGATAAGGCAAGTGTTTCTGACTGTTAGTGGGTTTCTCTTCCTCTAGATGGCCCTAGACCATGGAAAGAATTTTGATTTTACCCTTAAGTGCAAAAAATCCCAAAACAAACAAACAAACAAAAATTAGATTTTTTTCCCCAGAGGAGCACCATAATTTGAATTTAATTTTTAAAATTAATTTATTATTATTATTATTTTTTACATACTAAGATGTTGTTGTGGAGTAGTTTGGGGGAGGAGAAGAGGGGAAAGGAGAAGGGATAGGGTGGAAGGAGGAGGAAGGGGGGCACGTTCAAGGTATGTGGCATCCCCCTCATTCCAGCAGGGGAGCCCAGGGGGTCATCACTGGGCTGGATGAGGGTATGGGGGGCGTGGCTAAGGCCCCTGGCCCCCCATCACCCAAGCTCAGGAGCCCAGGGGGCTCCCAGTCCTTCTAGGTTTTATAGGTGTTCTTTGGTGGTGTTGGACCTTCACTGGTTAATATCAGAACTTTCTCTCTGATCTGTGGGATTTTTGTTTTTTTCTTTCAGTTCTGTGTTGGATTATTTCCTATTCCCACCACTTAAACTCTGCACTGGAACTAATTTGTCCTTTGTTTACTTCTAAAATGGGGGAACTTCCTGTGGGGACCAGCCCTTAAGCCCTGTGGTTGAGGTAAATAGCTGCTTTGCTGTTAATTCTCTGGGGAAGGCTTTTTGTGCAGCTCAGGTTTAATTGTTGATCTTGTAAGCACCTCCAGGTCTTGTGAGGTCAGATACACCTGGGTTTTGTGGAAGCTCTGGTCTGAGCCTGAGTCTTTCCAGAAAACTTCACCCCCTGCAGTTCTATATTCCTGACCAGTCTTCACTGAGTGGTCCTGTGCTGATTGGAGGGCAGATCAGCTGTCCATGCTGTGTGCCAGTGTTCCCCCAGTGGGCCTGTCTCCACCACCTCCCACACTCCAAACCCTTCCCATGGGATGAACCATGTGTCAGTCCCTTGAGATGACTCACCAGCCTCTGAGTGGCTGCTTTTTCAGTTGTCTGTGGCCCCTTGCTCCTATGCGGGCCCACAGGAACTCTGTTAGTGGTCTTGATGTCCTGGGGACCACGAGGCCCTCTTCTCCCCTGCTGCCTCCAAACAACTTCATACAAAGGGCACAGCTGTGGGTTTTGCCAGCTCTTGCTTTGTGTGCTCACCAGGGCCAGCCTTGAAGTGGTTGGGGCTCAAAACAGTCAGAGCGGTCCTTTCTTTCCTCATTGTGGCTTCTCCTGCCTTCACGAACTCTCTGGGTCTCTCCTCCTCTTCCTCTGATCTCCAGTAGCCCCAGATTGACAGTTGTTACTTCTTAATACTTGTAAATTTGTTGATTGTTGGAGAGGCTGACACTGGGGACCGTCTATTCTGCCATCTTGATTGAAAGTCCGTGACTTTAATTTTTAATGCAGTCTTTTAATTCAGGGAGGAAGGGTCTCTCTCCATTTTTCCCACTAAAATCCTAATTTAAACTACCATCATCTCACTCTTGGACCAGTCCCTGCTTCTACTTCTTCCATTTCAATAGCCATACTGATTTCCCCCCCAAGCATTTTATTATAAAATTTTTTAAACATACAGAAAAGTTGAAAGAATTGTATAGTAAAAACCTATGTATCCACCACCTAGATTCTATAATTAATATTCATATTGATTTTGAAAATCCATAAGTTAGGTCAATTGGACAGTTTCCCCAGTGAACATAATCTTATCGTCCTCTGAACAACATCCAAACTCTTTGCCATGGTCTAGAAGGCTCAGCCTGATCTGATTTCCAGCTACTTTGTGACCTTTATTTTTGGTTTTCTGCTAAATCTTCCCCTGACTGTATCCTTCTCCTCCTTCTGGCCTCAGCCTAAATGCATCTCGTCAGAGACTCTTTCCCTGACCTTGCCATCTGACCTTGCCATCTGAGGTGCATCTTCTGCTTCCAGTCACTGTCTACTTCAATACCATACTTGATTTCATTTATAGCAGTTACCACTCTCTGAAATTTCCTTATACACTTGTTTTTGCATTATTTATTTATTTATTTTTGTATCTCATTTCATTAACATGTGAGCTCCATGAAAGCAAGGACCTCATCTGTTTTATTCATATCCAAATTCCAGTGACTTGAGCAGGACCTAGTTCATAGCAGCAGTTGAATAAATATGTTAAGTAAATTTATAAATATCATGAAAAGCAGTCCTTCTTTCGTACAGCTAAGTAGAATCTACTCTGTTGGGGGAAACAAACAAACAAAAGAACAAAATACAAACAGAAAAACCCTGAGATCTGGAACACATAGCCACTCATGTAGCAGCTGTCTTTGGCAGCTCATGGAGGCACTTCCTAGGCAAGAGCAAAAGAGGTACCAGTTAATGAAAGTAATTTTTGTGTAAGAGTGACCCCCTGACCACTGTAGACATGGTCACAATGGACCTACATATCAGACACTTACCAACAATGCAAAGAGAAGAACTACACACAGATAGGAAGGCATTTGACTCTCTATTGCATTTACTCAAAAACTAAGGAATATGTAAAGATGCTGAATTAGTAGCATTGCATTTTCTGTAAAATATTTCTACCCTATTGCCACTATTTTGAATTTATCCTTTTAAGTTCAATATGACATTTCTTGCAAATATTTTGGAGGATTTTTTTTTTTCTTCTTTATAACCTTCTTCCTAGCACCATGGAAAGCTTCAGGATAAAAAGAGAACTGTGGTGATTTTCCTACTAATTAGTTGCTCTTATTAAAAAGAGCAAGATAATTGATTTTAGGATGCACTACCCCTTATTAAGACCTAATTAAGCTGTATATCAAAGACTAATTAAATGGCATTATTCCATCTCACTGATGAGTCTTGATGCTGGGTGAATAGATTTGGGTGGTAGATGAATACTCTTGGAATAGATTTCACAGCCAGACAGATAAATATAGACCAAGAAGCCGAGTAAAGGGAATTTTCGATTATCTAAACCTAACACACTTATAGGTATTTCTTCAGCCTGACAGTTTAAAATGCACAAAATGAAACGTTTAAATACAGACTCAGCACTGTGGTAGGATAGGGAACAATGAAAGTGCATCTTTAAAAAACTGAGAATTTAAATACACCATTAATCCTTCCAGTGAAATGGTGGACTGGAGAATTAAAGGCATTTACCAATTTGTTTATTTTTTGGCTTCTTTTGATGAGTCAAACTACTCAGTCTTGAGGAACCTCAGATAAGTAATCGATTATATTAGTAATGGATATCTGAAAACCTGGGATCATTTTTAAAGTTGCCAATCACCAACCCGGCTAAGTTGTTCTGTAGAATGTAGAGTGTCAGGGAGAGGAAATGGGGAGTGGTAAGAGAATATTATCCTGATAAGGAACTTGAATATACTACAAGACCGGAGATTGACGGAGCTCTAGCCCAGCCAAATAGAAACCGCCCTTTAAAAATATGTGGAGAGTAAGAGCTATTAATTAGATAAGTATTTTTTTTCCTGAATTCTATTCTACACTAGAAATGAATATTTTCAACAGCAAATTAATCTCTGATAAGTCAATATTTTATTTGACAAAGAAGATCATATACCAGCATTTCAAATGTTATGTAAATACATTCATTGTTTTAAACCAATCAAGCTAACCTTGTCCTGGCAAGGCTTTGTCTTCAAGGTAGTGTCATTGTGACAACAGAAACTCATCATTCCTTTTCATCTATAAGGTCACAACCTCCGGGGATTATAGTGAGTCTCTCAAATTCTTTGGCCCTCCCTAACGTAAAAGCTTTTGAATAAATCACAAGATATTTGCAGTAAGTAAGGATTTCACTCTACAGCTGGGTTATATTTGATTGTCTTTAATAGTTACCTTTGCTGGCAGTATAATAATTTGCAAACAATAACATCAGTCATATGTCACTTTTGCACTCATTACTGGCCAAGGTATAACCCCCAAAGCCAATAATCTATACTACTGAACATCTAAATTAAATGTCACTCTGTACTAAGTGCAGGCTATTCATTTGAAACTGAACTTTTGCAACTATAACATGTATTTTGAATTATCTGAAGGACATCTACCCTTGAACTCTTTTTGCATTAATACACACACAAGTGGAAATAGCTGTAACATCACTAAGGAAAGCTGTGCAAATAGAGAACTGAAATCTCTACTACAGGAAAATGAGTAAACAATTTATCGTTAGCTATCTTTGCAGAACTCATGGACAAGAGATAAAGGGTTTGACTCAAGTATTTCAAGGTTGTCATTCTACATACTTTGTTAGATTTAACAGAATTTATAATATTTAGATTGCCTTTTAGATGGAGCCTCTACTTCCTTTTCATTTCATGTAAAATTATAGATTTTAACATAATTTTGGATAATTATACACTGCACATGATTGCTGAAAAACAAGAAATTAGTAACAACTATAATTCTTTCTTTTGTTTTGCAGTCCATGCTTGTTTTTTCTAATAGAGGTGGAACATGAACAAAGAATGGGGATAGGGGATTTAAATAATCTCCTGGGCTTTTTGTCTCAATGGGAACAAATCTTTTATGAACCCAAATCATGAATCCATAAATCCATAAACATCCATCTATCCAACAACATTAATAAATAGAAGCTGAGACGCATTCATTGAGTTCTTTGAGATCCTTAAAAGAAAAATACTATCAATATGGTGAGAGAAATATCAATGGGTCATAAAAGTCATTGGACTTTGATAGAAATTTGAAGACAATAAGGAAATAAAGTGTACTTTATGACAACTGCAGACAGCCAGTCCTCTGACAATTGGTTCACAACCATTAAACTGAACATATCCTCATCTAATTGCCCAGGAAATTATTGTTGAGTGTTAAGCTTGAATCTGAGCACATTTGGAAACAGAAAGTCTCAAGGTAGTAAGAAAAAACACTTATTTTCACTTATTATCTCAGTGTTAAAGACAGAACAGTCCTTTTCAATAGATGATATTGAGCACATTAGAAAACAAGACAGAAGGCATTAAAATTTCCACCTAAACTTTGAAGTACAATGATATTCCAGTGTATTAACAATGGGTATTGTGTCACAACAAAATTAGTTAATCTACATATGCTTTAGTTAAGGGAAATTGACATTCATTTATGAGCAATTTGGAAAGTCTCTCTGTTCAAATAACAATCAAAGTATCTAATGTGTGTGATCTCCTCATTGCCACCGGCTTCTGCTCGGTGGCAGAGACAGATGAAAGCAGAATTTGTGCTTGATTTGGGGGGGTTTCACAGCTTGTTCCAAACCAATTGCCAGTTAAGCAAATACAGCTCATAAGCCTTATTGATAGTAACTTGAGCAGGTGATAACCCCCATTTTTAAGACTTGAAATGACTTGAGACAGGTAATAGAAGTATAAAAAATAAAAGATGATATTAGAAATGCACTTTAATTTCTCTATTTTAATTGCTGGGTAGAGTGAATTTATTTCTTTAAAATGTGTGAGAAACATATTCCAGACATTGGCTACTTTATAAATTCATCTTAATTTTTTCTTTCCTCCCTTTTTAATTACTTGTCATTTCTCCTATTATTGAATTATGATGGTGAGTTTTAGAAAACTGGAAAAGAAATGTGGTCCATTTTCATACATGGTAATGCAAAAGCCTCTCAAAATATGAACTCTTACCTTTGTCTTCTTTACAAAATTCCCTAACAGTTTCTCCCCACTTTGTACCTGGTGTTATACTGGTTGTTTATTTAGGTACACATAAGATCTTCCATAACAACTGTTAATCTCAAGGAATTAATGGTCTTTGTTACTTAATGCAAAGGTTTGCATATATCATGTGTTCAATAATCATTGATTGATTGAATGAATACAAAAATTGCTATAGCCAGTAATGAATATTAAAAAAATAATTTCTAAAGCCGCTTAGCATTGTCTATAGTTGGAATAAGTATCTCCTTACTTAGTTCTGCAAGGAAATGAATTCTGCCCCCAACCACATGAGTCTGGAAGAAGATCCCAAGTCCTAGCATAGGCAACACCTTTATTGCATCCTGGTGAGACTCTTGAAAGGACCCAGTTAACCTGTGTCCAACACCTGACCCATGAAAACTGTGAGGTAATAAATTAATGTTGTTTTAAGCTGCTAAGTTTCTGGTAATTTGTTATACATCAGTAGAAAACTAATAGAATTCAATTTCATTTTTCTTTTTTTTTAAAATGCTGGTCAGTCAACTAAATTGATGTCACCACACATTTCCAATTAGCAATAATTGCACCTCAAATAAACCTCACTGGCTAAGATAGTGCTACCACACAAAGCTACAACTTACATTTTGAAAGTCATACCTGTACCTTAAAACTATCTTTTGTATGATGCCAAAATAATTATTAATAAAGGTTCATTCTTTTGAGTTAAAGAATTTTGTGTTTGGAAGCTCTCTTAAGCATTAAGAGCTATTATCAGCCATTGACATCTTCAGATATCAATTGGCTCATTTTCTAAACATTCCTTGCATATCAAGTATGTACTAGGTATCGTACTGGTCATGGGTCACAGTGCTGAACAAAATCTATATGAATTCTAATCCCCTTAGAAATTAAAGTTTGAGAGTTTGATACAGACATAAAAACAAATAAAAAAAACCAAATATCTAATTACAATCACTCAATAAATATTTATTAAGCACCATTTCAACTATTCAACATATTTTTATTTGGAGACTAATCACAGAAGAAATAAAGATGAACATTATATAGCTCATATTTTACAGGGCCATAATATCTAATGGGGGAAAATAAAATTTGTAAATAAATAAGTACTTCTTAACAATTATGCACTTGGTATTACCAGGGCAAATAATATAGTAAGGAGTGATGAACTCCATGTGGGGAATCCAGGCAGAGCTTCTGACAAGAGAGGGTATTTTATGTGGAACCTGTGGAGAGCCTGTGGAGAGCGTTTTGCAAACTATCTCCAAGTGTAGAAGAACTTTCTGTAATCTTTGTGATCCTTTTCTAGAATATCTTACTAAGGAATTTGGGCTTTGAGGCAAGGAAAATTATTAAAGACGTTTTTGTTTTTAAAACAGGAGTGTAGCATAAAATTATATTTCTGAAACACAAATTGAGTTTTGTGAAATTGGAACTACCAGCACAAACAGACTATAGCTCAGTTACAAGCCGGTTAAGTTCTGCAGGGGTAGAAGTAGGAAGAGTTGGAGAATTAGTCCTGATGTTTTGGTTATTATTGTCTAAGGTAGTACTGAAGTAGAAAACTTAAGGTAATCAAGTGGAATGAATTGATAATAATTAACTGGGTGGGAGGAGTCCAAGTGGGGCTTTATATGTTTTTTAAAGGATTGTCCTAAATCAAGCCCTCAAAGTGAATGTTATTAAAACACGTTGCTTCAGAGCCCAGTCTGTATGGTTCCATTATTGTTAAAACAGCAACACTCTTCTCCTGTGCTCTACTATTTATAACATAGCAAATGCTGTGAAATAAAGAATAACCACAGAAGCAAGGTCAAAATAAATACCACCCAGTTTATGCAATTTACTTATAGGAGTCTTTTTCTTAGATCCCTTTTAAAGCCTGTTTATCCTTGTTTTAGACGCAATTCTAATAAACTTTGTTGTTTGCTTTTCTAACCTAAGGAAGGTTAGAAGCACCACGTTGTGCCTTTAAAACAATGCTATTGTCAGTTTTCAAAGGCTTTGCATTTCATTCTACCAGAAAGAATAAAGAATCTTTGGTGGGGGTGGGGGGAGAGGGTGGAAGGGAAATTGCTCTATCTTTACTCCAGAGAAAAGTTCTTAAAAAAAAAAAAAATCAATATCTCGTCTGAAATAAATTTAGTGATTTATTTTCAATATATAAAAAATATTAACTAGTTGCTTTACATTGGGTCAGGACACTGATTTGCTGGTGGTACTCTGCTCCTTTGCAACAGGAAAATGTGGTTAAGTGAATTTTATAATCATGACCACCTCCAGAAATGATAGTATTTGGTATTTTTAATAGGCTTTTTTCAGGATTTAATAATATTTGGAAGAGTTTCTATTTCTGACTGATTTTTTTTAAAGAGGTACTAATTTTTTAGAGAAGGTGGAAGAATACCAGTTCAGAAAGACTCACTGAGTAAATAATTCACATCACAAAAATAGCCCTGTTAAGAGCTTAACTGAGGTCCTGTTTCTTCTTTGCAGACCAAAGGCAATTCTAAATAAAGAACAGCTCTAGATACTCATTGGCTCCGAGCATAATGATTGCTAACATTCAAATATGTTACAAAGCCTGGACAGCTGAATTAGACCTCTAGCATCCCAATGTGCAGAATTTTGACCTCGATCAAGAGATATGTAGCTAAGCCTGAAATTCTCTTTTAAAACGATCCTCAGTTGCTCACAGCGTCAGCATCATAATTCATTTGATTTTTAAGCATATTTTCACTATTAAGAAATGCAAATATTGACTATGAAAAAATGAAAGCATTAATATCATTTGAATTTGCACAGTGTTCTGGCCATATGAAATTAATCATTCAGGCCATCTTATTGTAGCTCATCGTATTTTCATAATAAATGTTAAAATTCTTATGTCTTATTCTGAATCCCAATAAATGTAGGCTGTGTAAAAATGGTCACTGAATTATTTTAAGAAGTCTTTAAGCATAAGGTCATGAACCCAGGGAAAACAGAATACATTTGGATCCAAAGATTTGATTATAACTAAATGTGAAGCTATTACAACTGTTTTAAAGAAAAAAAAATGTGAAGACTTAGCTCATAAGAGATGTTTTATATGCCTTAATTTAAAAGCATGTCTTAATCTTTTAAATTACATATCATATTTATTTCTTCATTCAAAATTTACTAAGCACCCAAAGCTTAGGTGAAAGTCAAAAACATAAAACAAAAACAAAATATAACTAAAAGAAAACCCAGAGAGGTGGTTATCTTAGCAGCACCCACTATAGTGATAGGTCTCTTTTCAAGAGAGTTTATAGTCCGTCTTTATTTTCCTTTGATACCAATGGATAATTTGCAAATTTTTTACAGTGCTGAGGATCAAATACAGTTTTTTAATTTCACTTTGTTTATGATTGCTTTGATGTACTTTTTTTGCTCTATAGTATTTATGAAAATATTTTTTCCTTTTGGAAAATGAATTTTGGGACAGCTGGCAGAAATAGTGTCCCATGCCCCTGAATCATGGCAGTCCATCCCTCACTGTTCACATTTACTCCTTGGGGTTGGATACCAGATAAGGAAGCTGTGTGAATATGTCCAGTAATTACATTTCTCTGTGCCTTAGTTTCTTATCTGTGAAATGAGGATTCTATTATTTATTTCAGATTGTTGTTGTAGAATTAAATAAAATAATATTTGCGCTGCATTTAGCACAGGATCTGGCACACAATAAGAGCTTTATAAATATTTTTTATTAGTAGCAGTATTTTTTTTATAATAAGGTGCAGTATCTGGCCTCAAGTAGTTTGCAGTTAGTAAGGAAACCAGGCATGTATTCAGTGAAGTAGCAGCATTGTATATTTAATGAAAATGAATCTAAAAATATATACGAAAGATGAAAGAGGCACATCTTTTAAAAACAAAACAAACAAACAAAAAACTCCACCATTTCTCCCTACTTTAAATTACACTTTGGTCTCAGTTCTCCCATAAAGGAAAGTCATAAGTGAAGTATAAAGAGAAGTTAATTTTTGATTTTAAAACTACCAAGGACCTTGGTCTAGGTCACTTACATTCACTCTCTTTGCCATTTGACTTTTCATTATTCTAGTTAAAGAAACAGAACACATTTTTTTCACCTCTAGCATTGGGTCCAGCCTGGGATCTGCTCTGGTCAATAGAATGAGGCAGAATTGGCAGTGTGACCGTTCTAAACCCGAGCCTTAAAAGTCTCCTTTGTTTCTATTTGGCCTCTTTTCGTCTGCCTTTTCAAGAGAAGATCATGCCTAGCCTTCTAGCCTCTGGTCTCAGGAGAAGAATGAGACACACATGGAGCAGTGCCACCATAGCTGAGCCAGCCTAGGCTAGCCTAGAATAGCCAATGCCAAGTCAATCGGCAGAGATGTATGCCAACTAGATGTTTAATGTTATATGCCACTGAGGTTTTTGTTTGACTTGCCATTTCAGCTTAAAAATGATAACTACTACAAAAAGTGTTAACTTTTTAAGGGACTAAAATTAATTTTTATTTTTAAGAATAACTTTTTTCAAATTACTGCCTCTAACCTTATAGCCCAATGTTTTTTTTGTTTTTGTTTTCTCATTATCCATTACATAACCAACACTTGGGCAAATTTTATAATTGTTCTCTTTAGTCATATATTAAAAAAAAAACCCAAAACAAAGTAGTGTGGTACTTGCATAGAGAAAGAAATAGAGACCAATGGAATAGAACAGAGAGTCCAGAAATAAACTCTCACATACACGATCAAATGATTTTCAACAAGGGTGCCAAGAGCATTCAATGGGTAAATAACAGTCCTTTCAACAAATGATTTTAGGAAATTGTATATCCACACGCAAAATAATGAAGCTGAACCCTTACCTTAAATCATCTGCAAAAATTATCTCAAAATGAATCAAAGACCTAAATGTGAGAGCTGAAACTATAAAACTCTTAGGAAAAAAAACAAAAGGGGAAAGGTTTCTTGGATATGACACCAAAAGTACAGAAAGCAAAAGAAAAAAAAAATAGACAAATTGGATTTCATCAAAATTAAAGCCTTTGTGCATCAACGGACACTATCAAAGGAGTGAAAAGGCAACTCACAGAATGGGAGAAAATATTTGCAAATCACGTATCCACGAGTATAAGGAATTAACATCCTGAATATATGAAGAACTCTTAGAACTCAACAACAGCAACCACAAAAGCAACAAACACCAATTTAAAAAATGGGCAAAAGCCTTGAAATAGACATTTCTCCAAAGAAGACAGAATTGAAAGCAGGGACTGAAACAGATACAGCTACACCCACGTTTATGGCAGCATTATTCACAGTAACCAAAACATGGAAACAATCCAAGTATTCATCGACCAATGACTGGATAAACAAAATGTGATATATATGACAGTACTTCAAAAAGTTCATGTAGAAATAGAATTAAAAGGTAATACAAATCTTTCTGAAAACTTTTGGAAGTACTCTTGTATATACAGTGGAATATTATTTAATCTTAAAAAAAGAAGGAAATTCTGACACGTGCTACAACATGGATGAATCTTGAAAACATTACACTAAGTGAAATTAGTCACAAAAGGACAAATATCGTATGATTCCATATACGTGATATATTTAGAGTAGTCAAATTCATAGAGACAGAAAATAGAAGGTGGTTGCCAGGGACTAGGGTAGAGAGTCAGTGGTTAATGGGGTTAATGGGTATGATGTTTCAGTTTGAGAAGATGAAAAAGTTCTGGGGCTAGATGGTAGCAATGGTTGCATAATGACATGAGTGAGTATACTTATGCCATTGAACTGAACACTTAAAAATAGCTCAAATGGTAAATTTCATGTTATGTATATTTATTTAACAGAACAATTCACTTGGTTCGGGCAAAGAGGTACTTTCTGTCCTGTTCTGGCTTGGGGTGGTCTGAGTGCTGCTGGGGCCTTATCCAGTATGTGGCTTGCTCTCCCAAGATCTCCCTCACTCTCTTGGCTCTGCTTCCATTGAAGCTTGTGGCAAGACTGCTGATTCTGGATCTCAGCAAGTATTCAGACAGGGAGTAAGATGCCAGCTTCCCTTTAATGTTTCCTAAAATTTACTTTAAAATACTTTGGTATAGATGTTGGGATATAATGGTCTGTGCATTGAATTCACTAACTTGGAAAAGTTAGTTTACATTTGATCTTGTCTAATCAGAAATGAATAGTCCAATGAATTCTAGCTAGCATTTGAAGATTTCAATCAGGGATCTACAGATGGCAAAGACAAGCATTTTAAATAGCCCTGTCTAAATGTTCACTAGAGAATTGATTAACTAGGATAAGATGTATGAAAATCACTAGTGAAGAGTAGAGTTTAAAACATGGGAGTAGCTAAAAAGTCTGTTCTTGCATAAACAGGGTGAAACAGTGAATCTGAAAACCTTCATAGCCAAACACATATAGAAAAAAATTTTTAGTCCATAGCATGCTACACTCTCTCGCCCACCCCACCCCCATCTCAAATGTATTGGAGGATTGTTACCTGATTCAAGTAGAAATTAGCTGATCATGCCATCAAAACACTGATGGAAAATTTCATGCAGCCTGTCATCAAAGTATCTGATTGCCAGAGACTGGAATTCCCTTTGCTTATAGAAAAAAAGTTGAATGTTTTGTCTGCTTGCTGATAAATGTTTGCAGAGTTGCAAAATTTGTTCCAGGCACATAGTAGGTGCTCAATAATATTTGTGGAATAAATAAATTGCACAGGAACCTATAAGACCTACTATTTCTCATTTGTAAAAGAGGAAATGAGGCCCGACAAAAAATTTTGCAATCAGGAGAATTTATTGATGAAGTGGGAATCTAATACAAAGGGAAAATGATATGGATAGCTAGCCACATGAATAAGTAGATAGATAAATGAGTGGTTTCATTGTTGCTATGTCTCTTTATAATGGTTAAAGGGTTCGTCTACCATTCTCTTTACATTCTTAACCTTTCCTTGGAGTTGGAAATAATGCACCCTCTTGTAGCACATTCCAGGGGACACCAAGTTAAGTGTCTCCCTTGAGCCCAATTACACCCTCTTCCAAGTAGGAGTCTTGTTACTCAAGAAGTTGTAGAATCTCAGAGAAATAGCAGCTGCAGAAGCAGCCGTAATGCTGAATAGAACCTTAAGTAAATAGCTTAGAAGGCCAGTGAACAATGAATTATAATAAGCCAACTATAATTAGTAATAAAAGCCTTAAAATAACTGTACTCATGAGATAGTATTGGTCATATTGTTTCTGTGTTCTGGAAATAATAGAATCATTTTTTCACCCAATGTAACTACAATGGTAATTAAAAGCTGATTTAAGATCAAAGGCAACCTCAAGGTTATAAATGTAAGTCGCTAGCTCTGAAAGTATAAGTAGCTTGTTCACATTTACGTATTCACTTAAAAAAAAAAGTGTGAAGGGGCTTATAGAGCCTACTTTAAAATAAAACTGAGCAAAATCAGCTAAGTGAAGCAAATCACACACTCAATACAAAAGTATTTTTTACGCCTAAAACATTTGAGAGAAGACGCAAGTTGGCATGAGAAAAAAAAAAAGGCTGTTTATACGTTTTTTTAAAATCTGGATATGAAAAATTTTAATTGTTAACCTCCATGATATAAGATATGAAAGAAATTTGGAAATAGTAGTGACTAATGTAAGCAAAAGTTGGATGATACTTTCAACAGTTTGTAGGAACAGGTAGAAACTTTCCGGGCCTCATTAAATCTCAGATGTTGCTGTGTGGTACAAATATCCTTTCATCATTGTGCTTTTCTCACTGTTTCATCATCGTTTATTATGGTGGGTTAAAAAAATTGTTCAGTGATGAAATAATCATCTCTAGATAAAAGTATAACACCACAATTGTGAGAATATATCAAAATCATTAAGGGCAATGTTTAAAAACTATGTTTTGTATTAGGTTTGGTGCTTCGGGATGCGTATACTATTATTATTAACAGGAAGTCTACAAGGGAAACACAGTGTGATCCCATGTAGTTGGTATTGGAAATAGTGAGCAAAACAAGGACAAGTTTGCTCTCATGGAGTTTACAGTCCATCTGAAGAGACAGACATTCATCAGGTAATGGCACGTATACCTGTACGATGACAGTAATGCTAAGTGCTATAAAGGAGAAGTCCATGGGGCCATGAACAGTGCAAAACAGAAGATGTAGCCTAGTCTGGGGAGGGTAGGGAGGCAGTTAGAGGAAGATTCCCTGAAGAAGAGCCCTTTGAGAAATGAAGGGTGAGCCCTAGATGAAGGGGCCATGTGGGAAAGGGGAGAGGGGAATAGTGTGGGGGTAGGGGACAGGGTGATTTCTGCCTGTGTGAAAGAGTTCTATGGCTAAGGGTGGCATGGCACATAAAAGGAACTTAGCAAAAAGCCATTTTTCCCCACAAGAAAGGCATTTTGAAAATGTGTCTGATCTGCTAGATTGTTAAGCAGAAATGGCATATCTATGACATGAGTATTTTCTTTTCTCTCTCCTACGCTGGTGGCATCCTTTCATGAGTTGAGACATAGCCCCAGAATCCTTCTAAGGGAGCACTCCAGGAATTCCCCAAGGCAAGCAGCATCATATTTGTTAACCGTATCACACAGGGAAGGGATCAAGTCTTTACTAATCTATATGTCCCTAGGATCCAAGTTTCTTTCACATGATCTCAATAAACACTGAATAACACGAAGCATGAAGGAAAATCACAGACTATGACAGGGATGGGTAATAAGACTGTGATTTATTCATTCATTTGTTAAAAAATATTATTGCCTACCCACCAACTGCCAAGCATTTTTTCTGATTCCTAGGGGTAGAGTCACAATCAAGACAGAAAAAGTCTTTAATCTCATGGAATTTACATGCTAATGGGATCAAAAGACACCATAATAGAAGTAGTTAAATCAGTAAGCAAGAATAATAGGTTGCAATAGATGTTTCAAAGGCAGTAAAAGGGGTGATGACAGAATCGCATATGCTAGTCAAAAACCTCTCTAATTAGGTGATATCTGAGCTGAGATATGAATGAAGGATGAGAATAAGTCCACTTGGGAAGCATAGGGAAAGAGCCAGACACAGAAAAATCAGGTTGAGGAAGGGCTGCAATATTCTAAGGAGAGAAAGAGGCTGATGCTAGGTGGAGAGTGGTTAGCAAGCAGGAGAGAGGTGTGTCACAGGGCTGAAGAGTGAGGTAAGCTCAGAATCATGCAGGGCTGTCTAGGTCAAGGTAAAAAGCTTAGATTTTCTTCTGCAACCAAGGGGTGGGGGTAGCTAGCACCTTTGGATGTGTGTTTTGCAGAGATCCTTCTGAATGTTTGGTGAAGAACTGGGACACAGAAGGCAAGCATGAAAGGAGGAAGGTACACCCAACGCCAGTGACCACAGGACCCATGAATAAATTCTCTGTCTTGGCTACAAGAGGAAAATGAAATGAAGCAGAAAAAATATGTCAACATACTAGGTGAGAATGAAATAGTTGACAGAAAGATTATGACATGATCATGTCATCTAACAGAAACAATGAATGAACAAGTAAATGAGTGGGTTGAACCTAACCATACGTTTGTTTGTACAAGGCTACAAGCATTCATGGGTACCTCTCTTCAATCAGGATCCATTGACTCGAACCATAGTTTGTAATATGATCCTACCTCTACTTCCCATTCTGTCAGGCACATATTTTTATGTTATATAGGAATACTGCTTTAAAAGAAGTATTTTTCTATTATCTGACATCAAAAAATTTTTTATGCCTCAGATTAATTTTTTGCCTGAACTCTGAAGGAAACTCTTCTAATGTTATTCTGACTGATGGCGAGGAAGACTGTTTCAATTCATCCCAGCTGTGACAGTTTGTGCTCATTTTTCTTTTCCATGAAGGTGCACCTTCTGCTTGTGGCCACCTGATTCTGGACACTGGATTATCTACTGTCATGAGTCGACCTGGATCCCTGGTTTTTGGCCTTGGCCTTTTGACCTCTACCATTTCTGACACTGAGGGTGTACTCTCTCTGGCTTCTGACGTAAGTTTTTCCTCATTAGCAGACACTAATGAGCACTCTGGTTAGAGAGAAGACCTTGTCCCCTCGGTCTCTCTTGGAACTTATGTGATGCTGGGCCTGACTTATAACCCAAAGAGAAGTGGGATCAAAATATATTTACAGATTCCTCATAACAAAAATAAAAGGTTCTACTTGGAATACATCTTACTGACTGAGCAAAGCCCCATAGCATTTGAGTCAAATAAATTTCTATCTTTTTCACTGTATCCTCCATAGAGTTACTGGAACGATATGAATACCCAACACATTTAGAGTATTTATTATATTTCAGACACTGTTATGTTTTCCACATTTTCTGATTTAATTTTTGTAACAGGCTCATCAGATTTTTTATTCGCACTTTACAAGTTGGGAAACTGTAATTTGAAGATGCTATATAGCTTGCCAAGATTATACAGTTAGAAAAATAAGTCAAGAATCATCTCAGACCCATATTGTTCCAAAACCTTTAGCTACCAACTAGAATGTCTTCTAAGGAAGTGAAACACTTGCTCTTCATGCTATAGTTTATGCTTTAAGCTTATGTTTAAATGAAATTCAATTCATGTCATAATAAGAAAATAGGATGTTTTAACTGAAAAGGCTTCATGTATGAGTTGAAAACTTAATTATTATTATTTTACCAGCTTATCCAGAAAAAAGATTTAAAATATTAACAACAACATTAATTTTCTCCATCGATTATTTTGGGATTGAAATAATATCAAACAGCAGGCTAGCCATTCAAATTCTAAGTTACCAATTAATAAGACTCATCTAAAACCCAAGTTATACCTTAATACATTCAGCTGAATTTTATAGTCAAGGCTAACTTTTCTCACTCCTGAGTGAATTATCTTTCTTTCTGTCTCTAAATAGGAAAAAAATATGTATTTCTAAAAAAGATGTTGTAAAAATTTTCAGAATATTGAAAACTCTGCTTCAAGCCTAGAAAACTCCATTCCTTTAATAATTCAAACCTCTGTCTTCCTAGGTGGGCTTCACAATTGCAATGAAAAGTTAGGAAGCATGAGACTGCTTTCCCCAGGAAGCAAACTCTTCTTAGCATACCAATCAGAACGTTTTCCTCTTTGTCTTCAATAGATCAATAATACTGAGGCTGCCAAAGTATCTATCCAACAGAGGACTCCCTTTCAGAATTCACTCATGAAATGTCTTCATACACAGCAGCTGATACTATCTGCAACTCATCAATTTCTTAGCTCCTCTGACCATAGCTTACATGTATCGAATATCAAGAATTTTTATTCTGTCTTTTACATTATAGAAATTTCCTTTGGGATCATATTTCAGTAAGTATAATGCTCTTTGGGAACTATTTAATTTTCCTCAGCTTGTTCTTTTTCTTACCCATCCACCACTGCCCCCCAAATCCCACAGACTTGTCATTTTTAGAGTTGAATGATCAGCTTTATTATAAAGTTTGTTCTCTGTAGTAGGCATGAACAAGCAAAACCAAAATGAAAGGAATGGACTGGAAAACCAAAAAAATAAATAAATAAAAATAAGAATAAAAAAAATAATTCACACACAAATAGCTGTAAATCTGTAGAAAGTGTACATACACATAAGCAAAGTATTTCGTATTAAAACAAAATGGAAAAGAACAAAAATGCCCATCAAAATCCTACAAAAAAATGCAGAAATATCTCATGTCACAGTTTGGGAATGTCAAAATTTAGACATTCCCAAAGCAAAGTGAACAATTATAAAAAATGATGAGTTTTTTCAGCCATAGGATTCTTTCCAGTTTTCAGAGTGCTGTTAACATATGTTATCTCATTGTGTTTTTAAAACTTTTGAACAAATCTAATGTAATGTATAATTTGCCTCGGTACTATGTCATGTTTCTATTTTATGGAGGAAAACTGTAAACAAGGTTAGATGTGCAAAAACAAAACAAACCACTTACTAAATAGAGAAAAGGCACCCATGAAGACGGTAAAGACAGTTGAGTTTTGAAAAAAGCACATAATTAACTACAGCTTGGAACTTTTCCAAAATCTCATTCACCAACAGGCTAACACATTAGACTGAAACACACTGGGTGACAGGAAGAACTCTCAGGGTGAAATCCACCAGCTCGGAGACAGTCAGCCTCATTAGAACACGTCAGGTCTCCCTTCAATATGGACATTCTTTCTCCAGTGCAATATGGGTACACACAACAAAGGAAATAGGTATATTGTCATGAACTCATATAGTAGAATAGCAAAGACAAGATCATTGCGTAGATTGAAAATCAAAGAAAAAGATCACACTAGTAAAAAATGTGAACACATAAAATTGAAAACGGGTTGATTCAGAGATGGTGGATTTTATATCTAGGTCTATTTATAGATATCGATATCATTTTTTTAAAGTTTTCTATTATTATTAGTTCATTCAATCATTTAAACAACTTTCCTTAAGCACCTACGTGTCACACACTGGAGGTTAAAACATGAATAAGAAAATCAGACACTGT
The DNA here is from genome assembly GCF_027409185.1 of Cynocephalus volans. Classification (NCBI taxonomy): domain Eukaryota; kingdom Metazoa; phylum Chordata; class Mammalia; order Dermoptera; family Cynocephalidae; genus Cynocephalus; species Cynocephalus volans. Next base: position 147,791,790 of record NC_084461.1, on the reverse strand, counting down.
TTTTATCAGTAAGCAGCTCCTGGCCTAGAGACGAAATCGATGATAGAGACAATTATGATAAGTGGTAAATTGAGAGTGTAATAAGGGACCCAGACAACTAACAGCCTGGGAGGAGGAAGGAGCAGGTGTTTGTTTCTTAATAAGTACATGCACTTTTTTTTCCATGTATGTGAGAAGCAAGAAAGGTTAGAATCCTAAGAACAACAACAACAAAAAAATACCAAATGAGGCTATTGCTGATTTGCATATTCACTTAGAAACAAGAATCCACAGATGCTTTGATTGGGTGAACACAGTAGCAACGCTTTAGATTTATGACACGTGCTGTCATTCCTAGGGATTACCTACAGAAGAGCTTCAACTGCGGGCAGCTCTCAAAACACCACCCGGCCGTCTGGATGTCTTCGTTGAATCTGGAAGACAGGAAAAGTATCAGTTAAAGCTATCAGCTTATGACACAAAGGTATTGCGGAGAATAAGTGATAGGAAATATCCACACCAAAAAGATCTGCCCACCGAACACAGAATGCCAAGGAAAGAGGTGGATTAGTGGGTTTATCTCAGAAGTGACAGTTTTCTGCATTTCAGAAGCATCATGCTGGAGTGGGTGATAGAAGAGCTTTATATGAATAAAACCAAGATCCCCCATTCACTGGGAAACCTTGGGTTTCTTTTTTGATCTAAACCCAGTTTGGAAATCCTAGATTAACCCGACAGAGCCAGTTTTTCTTCAGTCTCAGTTGCCGCTTCCATGAAGATTTGAGCAGATGCTGAAATGAAATGTCTGTCCCTATAACCATTAACAAACATGATATGGAAGAAAAGATAAAATGTTAAAAAAAATACAAAAACACAAAATATCCACTTATGTTTTTAATAGTTTTGCTCTCCTCCGAAAGATCACACAACTATTTATTTGTCTCTCTGTTGAGTGACTGTATTCATTTCATTTCATCATGTAGAGAAATAATCAGAAAGTCATTATTTGTCTTAGGTTTGGACTTAATTCAGTGAAAGGGAATGCAGTGGGAAGCACTGAAAAAGCTGCAAAACAGGACATCTTATATTATGTTAACTGTCTCGTGTGAACACCTTTCTAAATGGTTCAGTCTTCCCTGAGAATCTTAGAGAATGTACAACATACAATAATAACATACTTGTGTTTTTCCTTTAATGTTGGCAGCACAAGTTAAAAAAAAATCAACAACAAAATTACATTTGGGCTTTCTCCAATCCTAAGCAAGAGAATGAAGGTGACAGGGAAATATTTAGGAATTATACACAAGTGTAGAGAAACTTGATGATTTTGGGGGGAGTTCCTGAATTGCTTTGGGACTTTTCTCTGAGTTCTGACAGGCAATCAGATGAAAACTGTCTGTTGTGATAACTGGAAATTACCTACTTAGCAAAATCTGGTGCTGGAGCTCTAAAATGTTTCTCACTCTGTCTACATTAAAGTTTCTGGAACTACAATTACAAGGTAAACACAGTGGAGATATAAAGGCAGATGTTCTGGACTCCAAGGTAACTGTACCAACTGCTAATTTTTAACAAATATCAGCTTCAGCAAGCTTTGCTTCTTGGGCCTACCTACTCAAGAAGGAGCGTAAAACCCTCTGAATGGAACTCTGTTTTGATGGGCATGATAGTTCCCTTTGCCTCTGAAAGGAAAATAACAATAATTAAGCACTTAAAGCTTCCACACATGAGGCTATTTTTTCTCCTTCTTAAAAAAAAAATCATCAGGATCTTTGTAAACAGGGTTTAATTAATATAACTAGTTTCATAATAATTATCAACCTCCTAGGACAAATTTTGTACTCTCGACGTGTAATCTGCACAGAATTTCCTAAATTGTAACTATGCAAAAATTACTGATCACCAGAGTTTACCAAATGGCACTGTAAAGAAATTCTAAACTCATTAGAATGACAGGTTTCATTTACCAGAAGATATTAAAATACTGTCAATGTGGTTTCCATCAACAGGGTTTTCACTGAAATAATAAAAAATGAATGAAGGAAATCATATGTAGGCATCTAGTTAAATATGCATTTTCTAATCTTTAGGGAGCTGTTTATTATGCTTTGAACACCTGGCCTTTACTAGAGCATTGCCTGGTTTTGAACTTGTTATTGTGCCACTGCAAATTCCAAGAGGGCTATCAGTTAAGCTCATTATTATGAAAAAGCCAAAATAACAAAGTGTCCTCCTTCTGAATCCAAGAATGATTGAACAAACCTTTGATTCTAGGAAAAAAATACCTGGACAGCCTTTTTCAGTGCCTGGTCCAGAGTAAGGCAGATAAGGCTCCCATGGTGCAAAATTTGAGGAGAAACTCACATAGAGGTGCCGACCCTGAACTTGCATAAAGCCCAAAGAAAGGGCCTCCTTAAATTTTGCACCTGAGGCATCTAAGTGACTTCACTCTAGTCCTGGCCCTGAGTCCTGGGGGCACTTGTGGTATTTAATTTCAAAGTTTTATTGACAAACATTAAAAGAACAAAAATGGAAAATGTGTTTGATAGAATCGTAAGACTGTATGTTCTCCACAATTGCAATTTAAATAAGAATATGCATTTTGACATGTATAAGAGAAAATAAATGCAAGGTCCTAAGACAGGGAGAGGAGGTAAGAAATGAGGTAAGATGTGATAAAGGGGGTGCTTCCTAGGTTATTTCCTAAGCTCATCTCCTGCACTGTCACTCCTATCCCCAGTAGGTGTCCTGGTGAGAAGCAAAGTCAGTGGGAAATAGCAAAAATAGTGCTAGGAAAGAAACAAGTAGAATAGGAAGGGAAAAATAAAAAGAAACATAGCATGCATAATGGAAAGAATGCAATCAAGAAGGCACATGACCAGTGAAACAAAACAATCAAAATGCCTAGATGTAAGGTGGAAAGAAAATGGTTATGTAAACTTAGGATATGAGTTCTTGATTCAAATCTGAGCTCTGTCACTTTAGATGAACAACTTAATTTGAAGCAACTTAATTTCCGTAAAACTTAGTTTCCTCATCTATCAAGTAAGAATGATAGAAAGAATAATAAAAGCAAAATCATAGTGGTAACGGTTATATTGCAGTAGTACCTATGTGGCATGTACTTTGGACAAGCATTATCTCAGTATTATGACTATAGCCCTGGGAGATATGTACTGTTCCTATTTTACCAAAATGGAAATTCTGATAACATAATACATTGAATTATATATATACACACACACATATGTATATAAATATATATAATTATCAGAATAACATATACAATTATCACAATATGTAATCATCAGAATAATGCTATGCTTTAAATACAATGTAATGCACTGTTACCATAATAACATACACACACACACAGCATAATGATAACATATTGCATTTAGTTAAGCATATAAAGTACCTAGCAAAGCATCCAGTTGTGGGAGTTTAAGGAAAAGTGGCTATTATTATGGTAAATTATAAGCCTATTTACTAAAAGCTATTTTTATTTTTATTGAAACGATTGTACATATCTGTGAGGTACAGCATTGACTATCAATATCTGTGTGCAATATGTGATGCTCAAGTCAGGATAATTAGCATACTCAACACTATAAAATGTAATCATTTTTTGTGGCACTTTACCAATTTCTTGCTAACCTCCCCTCCTCCCCCCCCCTTTCCCACCTCTGGTAGCCTCAGTTCTGTTCTCTTCTTTTGAAAGTTCAACCAATTATTGTGATTGTTGTATCTTTCTTTCTTTGTTTATTTTTATAGCTCCCACTTATGAGTGAGGACATGTGGTGTTTCTCTTTCTGTGCCTGGCTTATTTCACTTAATACAATTTTCTCCAAGTGCATCCATGTTGCTGCAAATGGCAGAATTTCATTCTTTTTTATGGCAGAGTAGTATTCCATTGTGCATATATACCACGTTTTCTTTATCTAGTCTTCCATCAATGGACATTTAGGTTGGTTCCAACTCTTGGCTATTGTAAATAGAGCTGTGGTAAACATGGGAGTGCGGATATCCTTTTGACATGATGATTTCCATTCTTTTGAGTATATATCCAGTGGTGAGTTTGCTGGATTTTATGGCAGTTCTGAATGTAGTAGTTTGAGGAAACTCCCTACCATTTTCCATAATGGCTGTACTAATTTACAGTCCTACCAAGACTGTAGGAAGGTTCCCCTTTCTCTGCATCCTCGCCAGCATTAGTTATTCTCTGTCTTTTTGATAATAACCAGTCTAACTAGGGTGAGATGATATCGCAATGTGGTTTTGATTTACATTTTCCTGATGCTTAGTGATTTTAAGCATTTTTTCATGTGTCTGTTGACCATTTGTACAGTTTCCTTTGGGAAATGTCTATTCAGCTCCTTTGCCCATTTTTAAATTGGGTTACTTTTTTTTTTTTTTTTTTTTTTACTGTTAAGTTGTTACTTGTGTATTCTGGATATTAATCCCTTTTGGATGCATAGTTTGCAAATATTTTCTCCCACTCCATAAGTTGCCTTTTCTCTCTTTTAATTGTTTCTTTCACTTTGCAGAAGATTTTTCATATGATATAATCCTGTGCTTTTGGGGTCTTATTCATAAAGTCTTTACCTAGTCCTACATCCTGATGTGATCACCCTATGCTTTCTTTTAGGAGTTTTACAGTTTCAGGTCATATATTTAAGTCTTTAATCCATTTTGCGTAGGTTTTGGTATGGTGAGATGTATGGATCTAGTTTTCTACATATGGATGTCCAATTTTCCCAGCACCACTTATTGAAAAGGCAGTGTTTTCCCCAAGTATGTTCTTGTTACCTTTGTCCAAAATCAGTTGACTGTACATTTGTGGGTTGATTTCTGGGTTCTCTATTCTATTTCATTGGTGTGAGTGTCTATTTTTATGCCAGTACCATGCTGTTTTGGTTACTATAGCTTTGTTTTATAGTTTGAAATTAAGCAGTGTTATGCCTCTGTTTTTTTTTTCCCCCCCCTCAGGATTACTTTGGCTATTCAGGGTCTTTTACTGTTCCTTATGAATGTTAGGATTTTTTTTCTATTTCTGTGAAGAATAGCTTTGTATTTGGATGGGGATTGCATTAAATTTGGAGATCATTTTGGGTAGTGGGGACATTTTCATGTAGTTAATTCTTCCAATCCAAGAGCATGTAATGTCTTTCCATCTTTTTGCATCCTGTTTAATTTCCTTTATCCATGATTGGTAGTCTTGTTGTAGAGATCTTTCAACTTCATGGTTGAATTTATTCCCAGGTATTTTATTGTTTTGGTGACAATTGTAAATGGGCTTGCTTTTTTGATTTTTTTTCTGCTAGTTTGTTACTGGAGTATAAAAATGCTACTGATTTTTGTGTGTTGATTTTGTATCCTGCAACCTTACTGAAATCATTTATTAGCTCTAAGAGCTTTTTTGTAGAGGTTTTAGGTTTTTTGATATATATGATCATTTCATTTGCAAACAGGGACAGTTTGACTTCATCTTTTCCAATATGGATGCCCTTTATTTCTTTCTCTTGCCTGACTGCTCTGGCTAGTACCTCCAGTACCTTGTTAAATAGGAGTGGTGAGAGTGGGCATCTTTGTCTTGTTCTTGTTTTTAAGGGAAAAGCTTCCAGCCTTTCCCCATTCAGGATATTGGCAGTGGGTTTGTCATATATTGCTTTTACTGTGTTGAGATACTTTGATTTTATACCTAATTTACTGAGAGTCTTTATCATGAAGGGATGTTGAATTTTGTCAAATGCTTTTTCATCATCTCTTGAGATAATCATATGGATTTTGTCCTTGATTCTGTTGATGTGGTGTATCACATTTATTGACTTGCATATGTTGAAACATCCTTGCATACCTGGGATGAATCTCACTTGATCATGATATACAATTCTTTTGATGTGTTGCTGTATTCTTTTTGCTAATATTTTGTTGAGGAATTTTGCATGTATGTTCATTAGAGATATTGGCTTTTATTTCTTTTTTTCTTTTTTGTATCTTTGTCCAGTTTTGGTATCAAGGTGATGCTGGCTTTATAGAATGAGTTTGGGAGAGTGGCCTCTATTTCAGTTTTGTGGAGTAGTTTGAAGATAACTGTTGTTAATTCCTTTTTTAAAGTTTGGTAGAATACAGCAGTAAAACCATCTGGTCCTGGGCTTTTCTTTGTTGGGAGATGGCTGATTACTGCTTCAATCTTGTTGATTGTTATTGGTCTGTTCAGATTTTTTTATGTTTTCTTGGTTCAGTCTTGCTAGTTTGTATGTGTCCAGAAATTTATCCATTTCCTCCAGGTTTCAAATTTGTTGGTGTATTGTTGTTTATAATAGTCTCTAATGATTCTTTGTATTTCAGTGGTATCAGTTATAATGTTTCCTTTTTCATTTATGATTTTTGTTACTTGGGTCTTCTCTCTTCTCTTTTTTAGTTAGCTTAGCTAATGGTTTGTCTATTTTGTTTATTTTCTCAAAAAACAACTTTTTGTTTCATTGATCTTTGGTATCGTTTTTTGGGTCTCTATTTCACTTAGTTCTGATCTGATCTTAATTTCTTTTTCATCTACTAGTTTTGGGGTTGGATTGTTCTTGTTTTTCTAGTTCTTTGATGTGCAGCACTAGGTTTTATATTTGAAATATTTCTATTATTTTGATGTAAGCATTTATTCCAATAAAATTCCCTGTTAGTACTGCTTTTGCAGTATCCCACAGATTTTGTTATGTTGTGTCTTTTTTTTGTTAGTTCAAGAATTTTTTTGATTTCCTGTTTAATTTCTTTTAAAATTACATTTTAGACCAATTGGACTTGGCAGATATCTACAGAACATTTCATCCAACAGCTACAGAATATGCATTCTTCTCCTCAGCATGTGGGACATTCTCCAAGATAGAGCACGTATTAGGTCACAAATCAAGACTGAACAAATTTTTAAAAATTGAAATCATTTCAAGTATCTTTTCAGACCACAATGGATTAAAACTGGAATTAATAACAAGTGAAACTCTGGAAAATATGCAAATACATGGAACTAAAATAACATGCTCCTGAATGACCTATGGGTCTGAGAATAACTTAAACAGGAAATTGAAAAATTTCTTGAAACTAAATGCTATTTTGATATATAAAAAAAAGTGTTAAAATTTTCTTATTTGGATCATCTTAATATACTAGTTATCTTTTTCATCATTCCATCAATGTGAAAAGAAGCAAAAGAGGAGCAATAAACCATCAATCTCCTCCAAAAGGCATGGCTAGATTTTGGGCTTTGGAAGTCTCAGTGAATTCACTAATACTTATAAAAGTAGAGCATCATCAAGTGTTAGGTACAAAGGTTTGGAGGGTGGGAATTGGAGGCCATGGATCTTCATAAGAATACAAATGAAACACTAAGAAGCTTAGTGTGGCTAGGAGCTATCACACTGACAGAGCAGAGGCACCCGCTCCTGCTTGAGGCAAATCTGGATTTCAGGGACAGAGCTGGAAAACAGACTCTGGAGTTAAGATGGACACTCATATATTCCTGAGCTAGACAACCATCATTTTTGGAACCAACAAATTTCTTATGAGTTTGTGAGTTGACAAATAGAAACAAAGTCCTCCAAACGCCCTTAGTGGTTGTGCCATAAAGATATGTTAGCCTGCAAGTAATACTTTTGTATTATAGGTGCTTCAGATTTCAGCTGTAAGTGAATGGCTAAATACTGCTTAGAAATGCTTTCACTTCACTTATTTATTTTTCTCTCCATTTAGCTTTGCTAAGCAAAGGATGATGATTTGTCTGCTCAAACAAACAAAAAACACCACAAAAGCTTATAGTCACAAGGTCTGCTTTTTATGCATAGAGCCCAGGAACACTGAGAAACTAAAGAAACAAAAAACAACAACAAATACAGTACATAGTTTGAAATAGGAAACATTATCACTGAGCAATTTCAACTTGCTCTCTCCTTACAGTAATAGGTTGGAGAAAACCCATCACTGTTTACTGTGCTGTCTCACATCAGGAAGCAGGATGTCAAGGGAAAATTGTTGACTAAAAATTATATATCTGTATTTTTCATTAACAATGGCTTCAGTAAGCAACTAACACAACTAAGGTCAGAATGCCAGAGCAAATGTAAGATGACCTCATTCCCGTTCCCAGTATGTAGGTATTATTAGAAAATTCCAAAGGTGCGGTCTAGATTAAATAACCCAGTAGACTCTAACGGGTCTAATGGAGATGCCTTTGAAGGCAGCAAATCCTTTGAAAGGAAGGATCTCAGGAATGGAGCTTTTGGCTCTTTGGAAGCTTCTGCCCTTCTGTGAAATAAAAACGGACATGCTAAAGGCTTCTTTTGGGTTAGTAGCACACTTTACACCTATTACACCCGAATCTCACCAACCACAGCTGAGAAGGCAGATAGTTGTAAATCTGAAGACAATAAGGTGGGAAAGTCCCATGAAGCCCAAAGTCTCCTGACTCAGAATTGTCTGGAGAAGGATGAATTGTAACTTTAGGTATACTGGTAGCAGGGATGTCATTGAGCAAGCTGCCTTTTAGTTCTAAGACACGGATCATCTTACTTGGGAGATAAATAGGAGTAGAAAGATTTTGGATATATTTTGGAGAACCAATGAGTCTCACTTTAGAAATCGCTGCAGCCTTAGGCCTTGTGTGATCACCCTGATAGCAAAGCTTAAATCCCATTCAAGTCTATCACATTACCCTGATTCTGCTTTCTTCATAGACATTATGAGTTATGAAAATATCTTGTATAATTCTTCGTTGTTTGTCTCTCCCACTAGAATGTAAGCTCTTAGACAAGAGAAGTCTGGGTTTTTCATTCTTACATTTCTAGCATGCTTGCCACTGTTAAGCAATAAGCAAAACAATAGAAATAATTGTAGAAATAATTATATCTTAAATGGTATGTCATATTTCAGTAAACAGTTTTATGTTAGTAAATGTATTTTTAATATATTGTTCATAGTAAGTATGTAAAATGTATTCACATAGTTTGAATCATAATAAAATGAAAACCCAAGTGGATTTTTCCGTAACCATCTTAAGAAATAGGACATTCCTGTTATGTTTGAAGCTCTCTTCCACAAGGCAGGCCCATCCCATGCAAGGGATTCCCTTCTCTAATTACTCAGTTTTTTCTATCATTGCTTTTTTCTTGATTAACCAGGTTTACGAAAGGGGAATAGTATTAAACATTGGGATATATTGTCTGAAGCTGTGGCATCCAACTTTTTTATGGCCCCACTCATAAATCTATTTTGTGATACACATTTATTACATAAATATTTATTTATTTATAAATTATATGCATTTACTACTTAAAATAAACGTTATACATTATAAAACCTATAAGAGAATGAGATGTACAAATTGTACTTTTAGAAAAAGATGAAATTAAAGTATTTCATTAATTACATTTATAAAATTTGTTAATTGCACAAAACTTATTTTCTTACAGATATTATCATTAGTATTATTAGTGCTATATTTTATTAAATGTAATATGTGCATGTTATTACTAAGGAAGGAAAATAGTCAATTTAACTATCCCATGCCACTAGTCAATCATAAGGTACACCTCTAATTTCAGAAATGTTAAAATACATGTGTTAGCAACACGGATAAACTTAGAGAAAATTATGTTAAGTGAAATAAGCCAGGCACAGAAAGAGAAATACTGCATGTCCTCACTTATAAATGGGAGCTAAAAATAAATAAACAAGTAAATAAATAAAAGAAAAATACAGCAATCAAAATAATACATTGAACTTTCAAAAGCAGAGAACAGAATTGAGGTTACCAGAGATGGGAAAGGGGTAGTGGGAGGGGGTAATGGTGGTAGAGGGAGGAATTGGTAAAGCGCCATGAAAATTGATCACATAGTATAATGTTGAATATACTAATTATCCTGATTTAAGCATCACGTATTGCACACAGGTATTGATATTTAATGCTGTACCCCACAGATATGTAAAATCAACTATGTTTCAATAAAAAAGACATACTTTATAACCAATAAAATGCATTCTAAACAATTATTGAAAATCAACATTGTACCCCACATGTACGTATAACAAAAAATAAAAAATAAAATTTAAAAAATGCAGTAAATTTTTTTAGGAAAAAATTAAATTAAATGTAGTTAGTATTGAAAATTATGTTTTCATAATACAACATTATGAAAGTATAACACAACATTTAAACTGCCTGGTTATAAGATTATTTTAAACCTAATTTTGGGTTTCATGGCTGTCATAGCTACCAAAAAGATACTTTACAAATATATATATCCAGGTAAAAGAAAAACTGGATCATTTTTCAATAATAACTTTCTAATCCAAATCACCAATTATGTGAAAGGTTTTGCTGTTATATCAGCAAATTCTCATGAGGGGGTACATTTGAACAACTTTTATAGATAACTTAAAAATATACTGAAGTTGCAAATTTAGAAGAGTTTAGAGCAGGTTCAAATATTCTGCCTCTAAATTTGTGTGTGTGTGTGTGTGTGTGTTGCTGGGTTTATCCATGGAGCTGCCAGTGCATTTTTTATAGCTAGAAATAAAAGAGAGCCTATAAGAAAAAGAAAGAAAACGATCAAAAAACATGGAAAAGAAGAGAAGGAGGAGGAGGAGGAGAAGCAGGAGGAGGACGGAGGGGGAGGAAAAGAGGAAAGAAGGGAGAAGAGGAGGGAAAAAGGAGGATAAAGAAAGGGGAAAGAAATGTATTTTGAGGAGAGTGCTAAATCAATTATCTTAACATCTTGAAGTAAATATTATATGTAGACATTTAAAACTTTTTTTCTATTTCAATTATGAATTTTCTCATAAAGGTAAAATTAACGGACTATTTCAAAAGATGTTAGATGAGGCTTTATTTTATTTTTTTTTTCCTTTAATCTCAGACATCCTTTTATTGAAAGCTGATCCGGGATACATATCATGCAAAAACTTTTCTAACACCACTGCTTAAGCACCAGTTTAATTTTGCAATATTAAACACATATTAGCCAGAATGGGTGAAAAAAATTCCTTCCTTCCTTCTTTTCTGCCTTCCTTCCTTTCTCTCTCACTTGCTTTCTTCCCTTCCTTCCTTCCCTCTATAGTTTTTTTCCTCTCCGTCTTTTTACTTGACTGCCCATCTTCTCTCTTTCTAGTGAGGGAGAAAGGTTGTTTCTTAACAGTAAGTATGACAATGAATTTCTCCATTCAATTTCTTGAGTTGGTTTTTGAAAGTTAGTAAATTGAGGGTAAAATTATGCAAAAGGATGATAAAGTAAACTATTATAGTTGTGCATACTATTATTATAGACCAGACATACAGATTTCAAAATGTCCTTTTTTGCTGCTATCATAAACTGCTGCTTTATAAAAAGCACTTTTGACTGTGAATAATTTATTTATATTTTAATGTTGCTGTCTTTGCAACATATTTATCATAGCAGAATTGTGGGTTTTTTTTGTTTTTGTTTTTTGTTTTTTGGGGTTTTTTTTGACAATGTATCAAAACATTGCCAACAACTGTTCGGAAAAAAATATGACCCTCCTTATTGTTTTTCCAATGAGACAATGTAAAGAGAAAAACCCGAATAATCTAAACAATATTTAACACCTTTAGCATCTGTTGGAAAGCGAAAATGAAGACTAATGTTCTCCTAGATAGCTCATTCAATGTTTATCTTGATGACTAGAAAACAAGCAACCGAACAATCATTGAACTGAATTACAATAAAATGTATGTTTTTCAGAGACAGGAGCATAAAATCAGTTTTCATTTGGCATGCTAAGTATGCTATATTTGAACAGAATGTTACATATTCATTTCATTCATCATTTAAAGGCAGATAATCAGGAAGCCATTACGTGGCCTGCATTGGGCAGCTATTCGATTAGAGCATAATTGAGCACTCTGTAATTCAGCCAAAGCTGACAGGTTGGGAATGAATAATATCCATTCCAGGTATTTCGAATATGGGGAAAACTATGAGGCAATTAGTGTTTGCTGGTCAAAACTGACCACTAGAATAAAAGATAACTAAAAAAAATAATTTATTTATTTATATTTCTTTCTTCTTTTTTATGTTTTAAATCATTCTGTTTATTTAATTTTGCAAACCAGCAAAGTATAAATTTTAGTAACTTTTGTGGGAAATCATTCTCTTTAGCATCAGAATACAGTTTGTGTCATGTTGCTCCAGACTGACTGTTCTTAGACTGTTAGACAGTAAGGTGGTAAGTTAAGGTGAAAATCTGATTTTACCCAGGAGTTTATGAGGTGGTGACCTGGGGTTGGGAGATAGAGTGCAGAAGTAGATGGTAGGGCAGAGCAAAAACCAGATAACAAGACAAGCTACAGATATTCTTCCTGTGGTTGTGGATGGTAGGAACAGAACATTGCAATATAAATGCCAGGGTGTGTGTTGTCAGCACATCTACTTTTAAACGTGGCCAGTACATGGCAGGCATGGCTTTCCACTGCTTTACTCACTGTTCCTGGCTTGTCGAGTTTCTCTCCTATCTTTGGGCTTCCTCTCCAAATCCACAATGAAGTTTCAATCAGAAGGAAAATCTATTACACTGCATTAGAGAACTTTATTCAGAAATAAAATGTATTTAGCTGAAGAATTTGTGTTTACTAATATTTATTATTTATTTTGGTTACATTAGTAACTAAAGATTTTAAGACAGGGAGGAGTATTTTGTCATTGGCGTTTGTGTTAGTTTTTTTTTAAGGCGGCTGTAACAAAGTAGGACAAACTGGCTGGCTTAAAAAACAGAAGTTTATTCTTTCACAGTTCTGGAAGGTAGAAGCCTGAAATTGAAGTGTTGTTGTCAGGGTCAGTTCTTTCTTAGGTCTGTGAGGGAGAATCTGTTCTGTGCCTCTCTCCTAGCTTTCAGCAACAGACAGCAGACAGTCCTTGGAGTTCCTTGACTTGTAGATTCCAATCTCTGCCTCTGTCTTCACGTGGCATTCTCTCTGTGTCTCAGTGTCTTCACATAGGTATTTTCTTTTAAGGGCAATACTGATATTGGCTTAGGAGCCCACTGTATTTCAGTATGACCTCATCTTAACTCATTACATTTGCAACAATCCTATTTCCAAATAAGGTCATATTCTGAGGTATTGAGGGTTAGGACTTCAGCATATCTTTTTGAGTGGCACAATTCAGCTCATACATCAATGTTTAAAATTGCTGACACATGGTAATAATAAAATGGAGATTGACTTTTAGTTGGTCTTATAACTGTTTTAAACTTCTCTATAGAAAAGACATCCCTTTATTGCCTGCAGCTGAGGAAAATTATGCCCACTGCCCATTCATGATACTCACTGCCGTAAGGTGGTTAAAAGATATATTAAAGCACAGGAAATATATCAGGAAGAGGGTGTAAAGAATCTAAATTTTTGTGATCACAAAAATAGAGTCAGCCAAGAACAGAGTGGTAACAGTCTCAACTGAGAGAGAAGAGGCCCTCCTCGTGGTCCTTTTTAATAAAGGACCCCTCTCCAAGCTATTGATATTAAAAGGCACCTGTCCACATTATATAAATATTGATAGTAACCAGGTAAGAACAGTCATACACTCTTGTGACCTGGATCTTATGGGTAAGGTGGGGTAGAGTCTGAGAAGAGTTTGTGTTTGTGATTTCATACAACAAAGCATGAAATCACAGGGGAAAGTTGTGGATAATAAAGAAGATGGAAAGGCTGAGCCTATAAGCTCAAGAACCAATTGTGCTATTCCTGCATCATCTTTCTCCTGTCTGCATGTTCTATTCTGCATCATCTTTCTCCTGTCTGCATGTTCTATTCTGCATCTTCTTTCTTTCTATAGTGTAGAGTCCCATTGGACTATACCAGCCATACAGTATATAGTATAGTGTAAGAGTATAGAAGGATATTAAGATGGAAATTTTAGCCGAGAAGTGAAGAAAATCAATAGCAGATCCCAATTTTGAGGTGTTTAATAAAGATGCATATTTTTCAAGATAAATTTTTGTGAGTCTGAATCTGACCTAAATGTCTTTATCAATTCAAAGAATCTGAAAGGGCCAGGGGTATGTATGACTTCAGTTTTTGGAGAGTGGTTGATCTTTGATGAGTCCCACCTACACCAAAGAGAGGGACTGGAGGTTCTGGAGAGTTGGGTGTGGTTTGGGGAGAAGTAAAAGCCTCTGTAGTGCAGCTTCTTTCTGTTCAAGCTTAGTGAAGAGATGACTCAATGAGACCATTTTAAAGATCTTGATATGTGCCTCCTACTTTGTGCTTAGGGGCTATGAAGATTGGGGTCAAACTTGCATATGAAAAATCTAAAGGCTGAGAAATGGGAATGGCTGCTGCTGAATGATGGGTCAAAGAGAGATGATGGCACAGAACAGCCTGCCCTCCCAGTCTGTTGTAGTAAAGAATGTGTGATTTGTTTCACAGATCAGAGGTGATCCATGTGTATGAGAGAACCAGCATCGGTGTTCTGAAGAATTGCCCAAGACACATCTAGAAAGGCAAGTGTTGCTCACTCAATAGAAATGTAGGAATCACACATTCCCTGGGGTTGAGGAAGAAGCTATAAAAGATAGGATGCATTTCCAGCATCAAGAATGCATTTCCAACATCAAGTGATCTGCAGATCACAAAAGCCAGTGGTGAGGTTGAGGACAGTTTCTATGAAGAGTCTACAGAAACATCTCATAAGAGTCTTTAATTTCTGGGAACTTAAAGCCACTTCACATATTTATCAGTAAAATAAGGATTTTCTTGTTTGTTTTCTTCCCTCCTTCCCTCTCTCCACCCTCTCTAACATCCCATACTGAAGGCTTTTCCACTTATTAAAGACTCAACTTAAGAGAGGAGAGAGAAGATTTAACTTTAATCAAATGCAGGATTTTTTGTTTTTGTAAGAGAATGTAAATTCTAATTTCTGAATGAAGGCTGAGTTTGTTAATTTCAAGTTACCATAGGGTTATTATTATTATTATTATTGTTATTGTTATTTTTATCATTATTAACCAAGAATAAGCAGAAAAGCCGTGGTGACGGACTAAGTTTTCATAGAGGGACAGGGGAAGATATAAACCCATAGAGCAAATAAACTTAACCAATGAGGTAAAAGATCTCTACAAGGAAAACTATAAAATGTGATTAAAGAAATTAGAGAAGATGCAAAAATGGAAAGAAATCCCAGGTTCATGATTTGGAAGAATTAATATTTGTTAAAATGACCATAGTACCAATGCAATATAAGAGCTAATGAAATTCTTATCAAATTACCAATAACATACTTCACAGAAATATTTTTTAAAATCCTAAAATTTATATGGACTAACAAAAGGACCCAAATAGTCAAAGCAATCCTGAAAAAAATGAACAAAGCAGTAGGCATCATTCTCCTTGACTTCAAAATATTCTACAAAGCTATAGTAATCAAAATAGGATGGTTCTGGCACAAAAACAGATATATAGACCAATGGAACAGAATAGAAAATCCAGAAATAAATCCATGAGCATACAGCCAACTTATTTTTGACAAAGGTGCCAAGAATATGCATTGGGGAAAGGACTACCTCTTCAATAAATGGAGGAAAAACTGGAGATCCATATGCAGAAAAATGACACTCGACCCCTATCTCTCACCATGTACAAAAATCAACTCAAAATGAATTAAACACTTAAATGTAAGATCTGAAACATTGAAACTAGTAGAAGACAAAATGGGGGAAACACTTCAGGACATCTAGACTGAGCAAAGATTTTATGAATAGGTTCTCAAACACACAGGCAGGAAAAGCAAAAATAGATAAATAGTAGTATATCAAACTAAAAAGCTTCTGCACAGGAAAGAAAACAATTGGCAGAGTGAAGAGACAACTTGCACAATGAGAGAAAAAATTTGCAAACTATTTATTTGACAAGGGATCATTATTCAGAACATACAAGAAACTCAAACAACCAATAGCAAAAAAATACAGAAATAATCTGATTTGATAATGGGCAAATGAGCTGAATAGACATTTCTCAAAGGAAGGTATAAATGGCCAACAAATATATGAAAGAATGCTCAACATCACTAATCTTGAGGGAAATCAAAACCACAATGAGATATCATCTTACCCAAGTTAGAATGGCTATTGTCAAAAAGACAGAAAATAACAAATGATGGCAAGGACGTGGAGAAAGGGGAACTCTTATAAATTGTTGGTAGGAATGTAAATTAGCACAGCCATTATGGAAAACAGTATGGAGGTTTCTCAAATAACTACAAATAGAACTACCATATAATCCAGCAATCCCACTTCTGGGTATATATATCCAAAGGAAAGGAAAAGAATATGTCAAAGGGATACCTGCATTCCCATGTTTATTGCAGCTCTATTCACAATAGCCAAGATATGGAACCAACCTAAGTGTCCATCAACAGATGATTGGATAAAGAAACTGTGGTATATGTGCACAATGGAATACTACTCAGCCATAAAAAAGAATGAAATCCTGCCATTTGTGGCAATGTGGATGAGCTTGGAGAAAATTATGTTAAGTGAAATAAGCCAGGCACAGAAAGAAAAACATATATGTTCTCACTCATGTAGAAGATAAAAAACGTTGATCTCATAGAAGTAGAGAGTAGAATAGTAGTCATTAGAGATTGGAAGGGGAAGGGAGTATAGGGAGAGGGTGGTCAATGGATACAAAATTGCAGCTAGATAGGAAGAATAAGTTCTAGTGTTCTATGGCACTCTAGGGAAACTACAGTTAACAACAATTTATTGTAAAATTTCAAATAGCTAGTAGAGAGAATTTTGAATGTTCCCAACACAAAGAAATATGAATATTTGAGGTGATGGATATGCTAATTACCCTAATTTGATCATTGCACATTGTACACATGTACCCAAATATCACAAAGTAACTTAGAAATACATACAATTATTATGTGTCAATTAATTAAAAAGATAATTAATAAAATGGAAAAAAAAGTGACTCAGATTTGCTATATGATTATATCCTATGGATCCTGTTTGTTTAGTGAACTGATCACATTCACGTCTATAAATCTATTTTACTTTACTTCTCCTGCTCGTTGTCATTGCTCTATGGAAGAGATTGTGAACTAGAAGTTGGCAAAGCTCCTTTTCACAGATACTTTTGCACGTTGGAGTTGGTTGCTAGTGATCGAGGCAGCTAGAACAGACAGACTAGATCCCAGAGAGGGTTCACTTCCATCTCTTTTGACTTTCCTACTTCTTAATATCAATAACTACCACTTGGTGGATAAGGGTGCCTACAAATGGAATGATCAGAATTTGGGTAAACTTTGCGGAGTATCCAGCTTGGAGAATAGAAAAATAAATTTAAATACACCTAAATTCTCTTCTCTTTGAGTTCTAGCCATAGTCCTCCATGATGACTAAAGCTTTCTCTGTAACAGTTCTCTTATTTTTTTAAAATTTACGTAATTTTATAATGGTCACTATCTCAAAAAGAATGATTTAGCCATTTGTCTTTTTGCTTAGAGTTGTAAAGATTATTTTATGATTCAGACATCCATAAGGTACAGATAAATACATTATTTTTAACTTTCTTATTTGTTATGTATTATTTATAGAACTTAGTATTTTTATAAATGCATTCTGGATCTGGGACAAGGATACCCTGACTTTAAGTGCCAGAGTAAATGCCAAGAAAATAGCACTTGGAGGAATCTAGAATGCTCTCTGCCTAATTGGTGGTACAGTAAAGCAATATGCCAAAGACCATGAGAAAATTATAGCTCTGAATATTTATTTTGGAAGGTGAATATTATGGGTTGAATTTGTACTCCTCTGAATGATATGTTGAAGTCCTAACCCCCAGTACTTTCGAATGTTACCTTATTTGGAAATAGGGTCTTTACAGAGGTAATCAAACTAAAATTAGGTCATGAGGGTGAACCTAATCCAATATGACTGGTGTCCTTATAAAAAGGGGAAATTTGGACACAGTGACAAATTTAAACATTCTCACAAAGAGAGGGAATGTTATATGAAGACACACGGGGAAAAGAAGGTCTTGTAACTGGAGTAATGCATCTACAAGTGAAGAAATGGCAAGTATTGTCAACAAGGACCAGAGCTAGAAGAAACAAGGAAGAATTCTTCCCTTGAGCCATCTAAAAGAGCATGTCCACACCTTGATGTCAGATGCCTAACTTCCAAAACTGTGAGAGAATAAATGCCTGTTGTTTTAAGCCCACCAGTTTTGGGTACTTTGTTACAGCAGTTGTAGCAAACTAATACAGTGGGTTATTGAGGTGATGGCAGAGCCTGAATTGAAGGTGGGGTTCACAGAAAGCACAAAAATTTCGGAAAAAGGATTTAGCTTATATAAATTTGGAAGAAAGATTACTTTTTTGAGTAGAACCAAGGGAAGCACAACATGTGTTCAAACAGTATCCTACGATTTTTTTGCAACACATGGGTTTCTCTCTGCACAATATTATCTCAGGGCTTGGAGGTTCATAGCTACTAAAGTATATAGGTGGTAATTTGGTGGAGGAGCAAGAGTTGAATGGTGTTAACACATTAAGTTCTCAAAAAGTTATTATGAGATGCCACCTTCATTTTATCTTATTATTATTATCTTTTCTAGTCTATTTTTACCTTTGCAAATTAATTACAGGCTTCTGGGGTCGGAGAATGTGCTCTATCATTCTCAAAATCCTCTAGAAAGGAGAAAATTTTCTTGCACATAGTAGGCACCTAATAAAATCACAATAAAGTGAGAATACCAGATCAGTATAAAATTATATTTTGGTGCCATACACACTTAAATCCTATATAAGCAGCTATATGCTCTCCTTTACAAAAGACCAAGTTGGTGCTAATGTTTTTTTCCTTTAATCCACTGCATTTTAATAAGCTTTGATTAACAGTGCAAAGAGCTAAAGGAAAACAGGATCCATTTCTTTCTTTCTCTCTCTTTTTTTTTTAGTCGATATGTAGGGAATTTACATTCACTAGTCTAACTCTCTCACATATCACCAGCAGAATTGGGCCCCAAGCAATGTATTCATTTGCAGCCGTAATAAATGACTCAGGGGATTGAAATGGTGAAAGAGTCTGTCATTTGAAGATTTGTAGTGATTGGTTACAATAGGAAAATGAATTCCACAAAGCCAACTAGAGTATGTATAATAAATTCATTGCTTCAGTTACCACAAAAATAAAATACCAAAAGGTTTAGCTCCCACATATAAAACAAAAATCACTGGTAATATCATGTGGAAAGCAAAATCGTTGGGACAACTGAATCCAGCAGTAGTTATGCATGTAAAACACCGTGGATTGTTTCAGCATCTTAGGCAGCTAGAGATAGTCTGTACAACTTGTGAAGATTCCTTGTAGTTCTGGATATTGTCTGCTGTCTCTTGGCTTCACACTTCACACTGAAAACTCTGTTTTCAGGCTCCATTACCAACCAGTTTCCTTTAGGGTCTGCCAATGGAAGGTACCAGTTGGAGATTAGAAGACCAAAGCAAAAAAAAAAAAAAAAAAAAAAAAAAAAGGCGGGGGGGCGGGGGGAGTTTTGTTTTGTTCTGTTTTTCCTGCTTTTTTTTAGCACCTCTTTATTTTAGCACCTCTGCAGTAGCAGTAGCAGAAGCAATGAGCAAAGGAGAGTGACCACAGGCAGCAGTGTAGGTGGCAAGTTAAGCAACATCATGCAGTGCAGGCTCCGTTAGCAGCAGTATCAGTATCCAAAAGCAGTATCAGTAGCAATTGCAGGCTCTGGGCTGCAGCCAGGCATGGAGCGGCTCTCTGAACTTTAATAACAAACTACCCCTTTGTTCTTCCAGCCCTTTATTTTTCTCTCTGTTGATTTTCCAGCACCTCAACATCTTCAGTTCTTTATGTTAAACCTCCACCTTCTTGAAATATCTGGAATGGTTTCTGTTTTCCTTATTGGACACTAACTGATGCATTATTATACCAAGAGTGTCCCCAGAACCAAACAAATCTGGATTAGGTTACGTAATCTGATTGGGTCTAAATGCAGTTGCAATCCTATTGCCAGTAGATAATGGGAAACTGGTACATGTTGTGCACTGACAAAACAGTAAGTGATATCATTTCCTTTCAGACAATGGTCGGAGGTGATGTGCCTATTAATGGCTAAGCTCGAGGATGCCAAGTGGTGGACATGATTACAAGGAGGGAGCGGGTAGTTAGGTGCATCAGGCTGCACTAGAGAGCTTACAGAAGGAAATTGGCAATCTGTGGGCTTTACATTGTCAGCTCAAAATATGCACAGAGAGGTTCTGCAATGGCTCCAGAAAAGTCTCATGATGTCACAGAACTATGCCACTGAAAATCAGATCCCAGGTTTGATCCCGTGAGTTGTAGAGTTACAGCACAAGTTGATTTTACAGCTTCAGCATGTCTCTTGTGTAAACATCAGGGCATTGGTTAATAAGGAGTAGAAATCTGAACATTGGAATCAAGATCTGTGAGTGGATATAGATTAATCTAAAAGCTTTGAACTCAAATTCCCTCTGAGCTTCCTTTTTCCAGAGGAAGCAGTTCTTATTCCCCAAGAAAGGGAAAACTAGCCTGCCCTTGCTTTAAGAACATATAATGAGCTCAACTGAGACAGTTACTTTGCAAGGAGATGCCAATTATTTTCAAGATACACCCTCATCTCAACTCATTGCCTTCATGCCCCAAACTAGAGTCAGACCCCTGTAGATCTAAGATCATGAGAGCAAAGTTTGACCTAGAAGGAGATAGCTCATATACTGAAGGAACTGTGAGACTCAGATACTTTATATTGGCAGAATCCTGGGTAATATGTGCAGGAAAGGATACTAAGGTTGTTATAAACAAATAAATCTGGAATTAGTTATATAATCTGTTAGCCTAAAGAGGACAGAATATAACAATAAATTCAGTGTGTTAGATTGATCAGCTGGATGTGGCTCTAACAGCTTGGCTGATTGAAGTGTTGACTAAATAGGGATAGATAGTGATAGATGTTTAATGAGTTTTTGATGACAAACTTCCCTAGAATAATTTAAAGAAGGAATCCAGAGATATAGAAGATAGGAATGCTGCAGTGTATGCATCATGTGCTGCCTACTCATTTCCATGTCCCTTGGCAGGGTGTAGACAGTTCTTCATTCATCATGGCATTAAGAAAGCCTGCATGACAGGAAACCTAGAATCCTTGAGAAGCTTTGTGGTGGCTGACCTCTGTAGGAGATTATTGGGGAAAATGACATCATTGAAAGAGGCTTCTTGATTTCAGTGAGAATAATGAAGTGGGAGAGGTCCAATGGTCCAAAGTTACAATAATGGACATCAGGGCTAGAGAGGCACTATTAGAATGCTTTGTCAAGAAGGCATCCTTGCTATTCACTAATTGATCAAAGGTTCTTCAGAAGGAATTAGAATAGAGGTTGGAAAACTATGGCCCAAGGATCAAATCCAGCATGTCATCAATTTTATAAATCAAGTTTTATTGGAACAGTGTCTTATCCTTTCATCTGTGTATTTTCTACAACTGCTTTCACACTACAGTGGCAACAGATCTCATATAAGCTGCAATGCCTAAGATAATTACTCTCTGGCCCATTACAGACAAACATTTGTTGACCCTGAATTAGATGGTTAACTGACTGTTGTCAAAATGACAATTGTACAGATTGCCAAACATCTAGGTCTGGAATACAGAGACCTTACTTGAGTCATCAAAGTGGAGCATAATAGCTTAATACCCAGTTCCTAGATCTGAACCAATTAGCAGATCTGGAACCCTTTGAATGAAGGGACATTGAGTTTTTGCCAAAGGGTCTTGCACTTCAAGTGACCCTTGGAGTGCCATAGGATACACTGAAAATATTCCCCAAGACCTTCTTGTAAAGTGCCAACATTTATTGGCCCAGATAAATGTGCACTGACGAAAGGGAAACTCAGATCTTTGTGGAAGTATTAGATGTGGGCTCTGAGTTGGTGCTAATCCTTGAGGACAAAATGCTGTGGACACCAATCAGAGGGGAGGTTAGATCATAAGTGGAGTTTGGGCCTGTTTCCATCTTGCAGTGATCCTCGTGGAACCACAGACCACTATGGGATTTTCACTCAAATGCTGGATTTGAATTGGAATAGGTGTAGTGAATAATTGTCAGAGTCTGCACTCTGGCCCTCTGACTCCTTGAAGGAGGGTATTATCCTTCACTCTGGAGTGGCAGCAACTTCCTCCTTATTGTTTAACAACTTCCTTTTCCTCTTTGCTCTCTTTAAACTTCTTTTACTCTTTCTGCTCTTTCCATACCTTTGTATCCAATCCACTGCTTTTATTTCCTCTCATCTTGAAATATCTTATTGAGTACCTTGCTTGGAGCTTAGACACTGGAAGAAGATATTGGGCTCGGATCATAAAGTCACCTCCTCTCAGTTTCCTCATGTCTAGTATGAAGACGCTATACCTAGAGAGACCAAGCAAGTTGCTCAGGGTCATATAGCTAGATAGTTGCCAAACATCAGTATAAGAATTCCTGGCTCCGGGATAGAGACTCTAAACTTATATCTGAATTGCTCCTACACAGTTCTAAAAAATCTGTAGATCCTTTGGTCCAACTGAGATCTTGAAAGCTGAAGCTCCGGGGAAAGATCCTGGGGATATGTCTTTTTCTAATGCCCTCCAGTTCTTAGAGCAGAATTTGGGAACTATAGCACCATGTGTAAGAAAATATGAAGGGATTACATCACAAGTGCACTTATTTTGTGAGAATTCAACCTTATGTGCTTAGATAAAGGAGATGGGGAGAGAAAGTGAGAATTAAAACCAAAGCAGGTGATTTTGTTTTCCATCCTTTTGATGGGTATACAGCACAGTCATCAGAGTAAGTAAGATACAAATTGAATCTTGTTTTGGTCACTGTTAATTTCTACATGACTTTCAGAGTGAGAATGTCCTCTCTGCAGTTGGCAAGACTGTAAAGATGTATGGCCCACAGAATCAGTCAGAAGTTATTGTGGTATCTTTAGAAGTTATATGGTCCACCAGTCAAAAAGAATATTTCTTAAAAATCCAAGATTTCACCATTTTGAATGTATTTTTGGAACTATACGGAAAAACATCTTAAGAGTCACAAGGGTGCAGATTCAATCAAATAATGAGGTAGCCTGGGCGGAATAGCAGTTTTCTGTGAGATGATTGGGATAATTAGGTAGTTAAATTTCTCAAATTGGAAGAAGTGAAGTCTGTGACCATCTTCTTTTCTAAGTTATAGAACTGAAAGCATAGCGACTGTAGAAAAGGACTTGGACCAGCAGTTGGGGTCAAGGATGGACTGAACATCTAGATGGATGTTTGTACATCTGAATGTCTGTTTGCATATCTAGATATCTCTCTTGCTTTATATCTTTTTACTCATTTGATTCCAACTGCCTAAGAAGATATGCCCCTAAATTGCATAAGTTGACATAATTAATTTCTTAGTGGGTATTATTTTTAACCCTGAGTATATTCATTTATAATTAAATACAGGAAAATATTTAAGAGAATAAAACTAAAGTATAAATATTTTTGTGTGAAGGAAAGTGAGTATTCAGTTTTTCCTTTATTTACAACATATGCAAGATTTTGACCTAGTATATTAACTAGACAGTCTTGCAAATCCAATTTAAAACGTAAAATTGAATAATTAATTTAGATGTGTGTTTTAAGTTGAAATCTTACCATGCAATATGCAAACATATAACAGAACTTAAAAATAACCATATTTATACATTGCATTTCCGTGACATAAGCATTACTTAACTTCCTGTTAAGGTTCAACCAACAATTGAAGTAATTAAAAGAAAATCAAATATATTAAATTTATACAAGCAATTTAGAAGTTTGAAGTTGTTTAATTAACTAAATTTGTAAATGGGATCAAACAGTAACCAAAGGCTTCCTTAAAGGTAATTACTAAAATTTGTTATACTTATAAATAGAATAATAACTTTTATATGCTGAATTTAAAAGCTTAAGGAAGAAATAGGTTTATAAATTTGTTATTAGTGTGCTGAATATTAATATAAATAACGTAAACCCCTGAATAATTATCTTTGTACTCCAAAGCCACAGACTAGACACTAAAAAGAAAAATTGACTTTTTTGGACTAAATGTACAAAGATTAGTATTTTTTACACAGCAAGGTCCTTAAACAAAACTACCCCAGCTTGTGTTCCCTGGCTGTGTTAAAGTTACATGAAAATGATAGATGGTAAATTAGTATACAGCCTTGAATTGCCAAGGTTAATTTTGACCATAAGCCATTTTTTTTTGCTTTATGTAAAACTCTTCATGTGAAAGTAATTCTACTTGAAGAGAATTCAGAACGTTCACTCATAAAATTTCAGCCTTGAAAAGAATCTCGGACCTTATCAATTCCAACCCCTCATTTTGCAACAAGAGAATGGAACCTCAGAGATGTAAAATACCTACGGGCACAGTGACAGATCATGAAAGAACTGAGACAGGGAGCCAGATCTCCTGGGTACCACTGCTAGTTATCATCTCTAATTCATACTGTTTAACCGATCAAGTCTTTCAACATTTGACCCCTGAGCCAGGTCATCATTTTAACCTCCAATTTAGAAACGGAATCAGGAAATTAATGCCACATTATGCAGTGATATCATCATTATTAGAGCCAACCCAGCTGAGATCCTAGAGCTCTGTTTTTTTCGTGAGGCCCTGTTGCTTTCATTTTTCAACCTGGCACCTTCTGTTGCCACTAAGTATTCACTTCGAGTTCTTTTAAAAGGAAAGTTTCACACACTTCCTATGGCCTCTACTCTCTCATAGAAGGAGTGACATTTGAGAATTCTGACAGTAAGACATCTCTGACTTCAATCACAGAGTGTGAAAATGAATATTTTCCACATGCAACTTTGAAGGTTGGTGCTCTTTTAACATACCCTTTCAGTTTTACTTGAGATTGACTGCAGGGGAATTGGATGGTAGTTCAAGCAGCACAACAGAGGACGTTTGATAATCAGTGCCCAGTGTAAGAGGAAGGATGATGAGGCTTCTGTTGCGCCAAGGCAAGGCAAAGCCCATGGCCCGGGGAGAGATAATTGATCCAAAGAAATTTAGCGCTTCCACAGAAGACTTCTATAACAAATGGCGTGGGCTCAAATTCTGCTCTCTACCTGGCATTGGTATTGCTTCCATACCTTTTCTCAAGTTCCTATTGACCAGAGAATTTTGTGCAGTATTGATTGGTATCTACTCATAGAACATATGTGTGGTCTGTCTACATATACATTCAAGTATATAATCTATGTAGTTGCAGATTACATATGATACACACAGTTTAAGAAAACAGAAGAGTAGAAAATAGGAGAGAAATTTTTTAAAGAAGAAAATAAACACGTGGTAGATGAATGCCTTTTTTCTTCTTGATTAATCTGGAAGAAGAAATCCTCTCTTTTATATTCTAAGTAGTACTTTAGAGTTTGCAATAAAAACTTCCTTATAAAAACTGGGATGGTGAGGTATTGAAGACATTAACCACTTTCATGTTAGATAAGTTGTTTTTTGTTTGTTTCTTTCTACATATGCTATAACCCCGACAATGTATTATCATTTTTGTTTTAAACAGTGAGTAGTCTTTTAAGCCTATGAACATATTTACTCTTTATGGAGCTCTTCATTTACTTCTGCAGATCTGGGACTTAATTTACTATCAATTCATATCAGCCTGAAGAATTTATTTTAACGTTTCTTATATTGGAGGTTTCTATATACAAATTATCCCATCTTTTGTCTATTTAAAAATATTCTATTTTAAATTCATTTTTGAAGGATAATTTTACAGAATATGGGATTCTGTTGACAGCTTTTCTTTTCTTCCAGCCCTTTAATGATATTGTTTCATTGTCTCCTGGTCTCCACTGCTTCTGATGAGAAGTTAGCTATCGTTTGTAACTTTTCTAAATGTTCTCCTTTGCAGACCTTTATGGACTATTATTCCCCCCACCCCACCACTTTAACCTTACAGATGCTTTTAAAATTATCTCTTTATCTTTTGCTTTTTAAAAATTTGACTTTGATGTATGTGGTTTTATTTATCTGGCTTGGAGATTTTCTTCACTTGGATCTTTATGTTGGTGTTTTTCATCAATTGTGGAAATATTTCTCCCATAATCTCCTCAAATATTACTTGTGCTCTACTGTCTGTCTCTACTTGTAAGATTCCAATTGCATGTATATTAGAACATGTGATATTTTTCCTACGTGTCTGTTATAAGCTGAATTGGGTTCCACAAAAATTCATACGTTCAATTCCTAGCTCCCAGGACCCAGAATGTACTGTATTTATAGATAGGGTCTTTAAAGAAATAATTAAGTGAAAATGAAGTTATTAGGGTGGGCCCTAATCCAATATGATTGGTGTTCTTTTAAGAAGAAATTTGGATATAAACATGAACAGAGGGAAAACTATGTGAAAACACTGGGAAAAGATGGCCATCTACAAGCCAAGGAGAAAGACCTCAGAAGAAACCAACCCTACCAACACCTTGATCACGGACTTCTAGCCTAAAGAATTGTGAAATTTAATTTCTATTGTTTAAGCCACACAGGCGGTCTTACTTTGTTGCAGTAGCCCTAGCAAACTAATAAAATATCTCTATGTGTTTTCAGTTTAGATAATTTTACTGATCTGCCTGCTAATTCACGGAATCTTTCTAATTCTGTGTCCAGCGTGCCGTTTAAGTCTATCAAAAGTTTTTCATTTCCCATACTTTATTTCTCATTTCTAGCATTTTCATTTTGTTCTCTGTTATGGTTTTGGTCTCTCTGCTCGAATACCCCATTTGCTAGTACATGTGGCTCTCCTTTTCCACTAAATATTTTAACATATTTATTACTAGATTTAAAGAATCTGGTAATATTTATCATAGCTCCTGCAAAATCCTTGTGTGATAAGCCCAATAGCTGGGCCATTTCTGGGTCTACCTCTATTGACTGTTTCCTTCTGATCATCCGTCACATTTTCTTGCTTCTCGCATGTCTCATAATTTTTGGTTTGTATGCTCTGTACACATTGTGTGTACATGGAAGGAAGAGACTGAAGTAAATAAGATTTACCTGAAGAACATGCCATATCTCTTCTGTTAGGCCATAGTGTGTTTGTTTGTGTCTGCGTGGGGGGGGGGGGGTGTATCTGATCAATCTAACTTTTACTGGAACAGGATCTGGGTTTTGTTATAGCTTTAAATAGATTTCAGTTCATTATTACTTTCAAATGTTTTGAGGCTTGCTGGGAAGTTAGTACTTTTTTTTCTTTCAGTTCCACATTCAGCTTTCTGTGCCTGTAAAGATCTCTACCTTGCTTTCTGTTGCCAACCTTTGGAAGACTTTTGTAGTACCCTTAAATATGGAGGGTGCCTCAGTGGGATTTTTCTCAGTTTGCTAGCCCATCTCCAGTCTTTGGAAGCCTCTGGTCCACACTCATTGAGAACCTGAAAGTTCTAAGAAGTTTCCTCTCAGCTCTCATGCCTTGCTTTTAGTTAGTCACAGTCTGACACTCCAAGAAGGAGTAAGGTGTGCTTTTCATGGGGAATCTCTTTCAGTTGTGAGTCCTTGCCTCTTACAAATGACTTTTTACTGTTTGGATTTTAGTTCATTTAAGCTTCTTTGTATCCTCTGCTCTCAGACAGGCTTCTAAAATTCTATGATTTTGTAACTCATCTGGATAGTTATCATTGTTAGTGCGAGCATGATCATATCTTGAAGTTCTAAATAAAAGTGGCAGTCTCTCCTTCTTATTGTTAGGTAAGAAATTCAACCATGCTTAAGGGCAGAACCCATCCATATTTAAAGAAAAATAACACAAACAAGAGCTATGCAGCATTATGATGAATGTTAAATAGCTCAGTTTGATTGAATATTTGATATATGAAGGTAAATAGTGGAAAATGAATAGATGTTGTAGATGTCTATCGATTTTGACAGCACGGTATTCTATACTCTTTCTGGAAAACAGCCTCCACTTCTATTTGGGAAGCTGTCCTTCACCTAATCCAAATATTTTATTTTGAAAGAGTTGCTAACACAAAGATAGACACGGGAAATCAGCCTAGATAACTGTAATATCCCATTTCTCAGTTAAAGGTGCAGTTATAAGACCCATGCCAGTCTTCTCAGTGTCCTTCTCTGGAGTTTGCATACACCAAACAGAAGAAAAAGAAAAGCCAGATTTCCCTATGTGTTGATAAAGCAGAAAACCAGAGATGAGGGAATGACCTGGAGGCTAGTCACCCCCACCCTCCTAGTTTTGAAAAACTTTTTTGCTTAAAGTACTATGAGCTGGGTTTTGTCACCTGCAGTCTCAACACCTGACCATCACTAGACACTTTTTCTTTGTCTGTGATAAAATACTTCGATTTTAGTTACTCTGTTATAACTATCAAATCAACTCGTGACTTTGGTTCCAGAGACTTTTTTTTTTTTTTTTTTGTGACTGGTAAGGGGATCGTAACCCTTGGCTTGGTGTCACTCGCACCGCGCTCAGCCAGTGATTGCACCAGCCATCCCTATATAGGATCCGAACCCATGGCCTCGGTGCTCCCAGTGCCACTGTGCTCCCAGCGCTGCACTCACCCGAGTGAGCCAAGGGGTCGGCCCCCAGAGACTTTTTCTCAACCTATTATTTTTAAAATCAATGCAAAAATAAAGAAAATAAGCACATTTGGAAATTTTATATTACTGTTAGATGAACCACTTCATTTAATCATGCTTTTGAAAGACCATTGAACCATTGTGATCATACTTATTCCATAGATGAGGAAATTATGACACTAAAGATTTAAACAATATAACCTAGCTTACAAAAATGGTGCCAGAATATTAAAAATATGCATTTTTAATTTGCTGATTTGACAATTTTGTTCTCTTACTCAATAAAACATATTTACTCATAGGACAATTGTCTACATCATTCTCTTATTGACTATGGAATCCAATGTGACTCTGTTTTGTACTTCTACTTACAGTCTTTAAAATGCACCAAAAGTTAGTATATCAATAATGACTTAGTACTTTAAATTCTGAGAAAACAAAAGATTTGATTAGGTAGAAATGAACAAAAGAAAGTTTCAATGTTAAGCTACCATGTTTCTTTCACTCATTTCATTTGTTTCATCAAGCACCCACACACACATACACACCCTAAGTTCTTTCTAAGATTTAAGATAGTATTGTTTTATGATAGTATTTTTCTATGATAGTATTTCTAAGCAGTATCACTATGTGTGGCCTGTCTTCAATGAGCTACATTCTAGTATAGGAAAATACAATAAACAAACAAATTAATACCGTAAATAGTAGTTACCACAGAATGAAACTATATCCTTACTTCTAAATTAATTTGTTTAATATATGTCTCTCTGATCACAAGCTCCATGAAGACAAGACCCATGTCCATTTTCTTTACTACTCCTGCCTAGTCCCTGCTTTAGTGCCTGATACATAACTGGCATTCACTAAATATTTGGGAGGCAAATACACAAATGAAACATTGCTCAGTTTTGAGATAGAGAGAGATTACTTCTAGCTTGGATAATTAAGGAAGGCTTTTTGTAGCAAACAGCATTTCACCTGGGCCTGCAAGGCTAGTCGGGATTTGAACGAGATTGGGTTTGAGGCAGGGGAACTGCATAAACAAGAGCATGCAGGGGCCAGAATATGCAGCATGTACAGGGACTGTCAAATAGCTCTGTTTTGTTGAAGTATTTGATATATGAAGGTAAGTTGTGGAAAATGAGGTTGGAGAGGAGGTTTAAGACCAGAGGGCCTTTGATTTCAATCTAAGAAGTTTTACTTTTATTTTGTAGACAATGGAGAGTCAGTGAAGGATAGTGCCCTGGGGAAGGAACAGAGCTTTGGTACAGGATGATTAATCTGGGAGATGTCTGCAGAATGGATTAGAATGTGGAGAGATTGGATGTAAGGAGACACGTTAGCTACAAATTGCAGGTGGATAACAGTGAAGTGTGAAAACAGAGTAAAAGAAGTTGGAATGGAGAAAAAGTGACATATAGTAATTTTTCTTACTATTAACAATTATTACAGCCACAATAGTCATATGCTGTTGCAGGCACTTTAGTGGAGCCACTCATGTATCACTTTATTGTTTCCACAAAATGACCCTATAAAGCATATCACATTATCCTTATTTTGCATTTGAAAAACAACGCACCCAAGTCACACCTAGCAATTTGTTAATACAGGATTTGAATCCAGACAATGTGATTCCCGAACACCAGCTCATAAGCAACTATTAGCTATGTGGGAGTAAAAATCTAAAGCACTGAGTAACTCTCTAAATGTAGAGTAAAAAGAGAGAGGGTTTCCTCCCATTTTACCTGTAGAATTTCAGAGTTATAACAGTAACAGAAGAAAAAGTTTATATTTATATTTGGGATATATCAGGTCGGTGATTCCCCCCAGGACAACCAGATGAAGAATTCTAAGAGGCAACTTGAAATATAAGACTAAAGTTCAAAAGACAGCCTGGAAGTGGGAATTTGGAAAATGTTAACACAGAGGAGATATTTGAAATCACACTATTGCCAAGACAAAGAGTATAGAAAACCAGAACGGAGGGCCAAGGACCAACCCTTTGAGAATACTTTCCTAGATTAGTAGGAGAAAAAGAGAGCAGAAAATGAGATAAAAGAGTAGTGGAAAAGACAGTGTTATGAATTGAATTGTGTCCCATAAAAGACAGGTTACAAGTCCTAATCCTGCTACCTCAGATTATGACCTTATTTGGAAATAGGGTCTTTGAAGGTCTTACTAGGTTAAGATGAGAACATTAGGGTGGGCCCTAATCCGAGTTAAGTGAAGTCCTCATAAAAAGGGGAAATTTGGACACAGACATGCACAGAGGGAAGACAATTTAAGGACACAGGGGTAGAAGATGGCCATGTGGCTAGACATGGGGTATACACAAGCCAAAGAGCTCCTAGTATTGCCAGCAACTACCAGAAGCTGGAAGAAGAAAGGAAGGATTTGCCCCTAGAGCCATTAGAGAGGTCACAGTCCTGCCACCACCCTGATTTTGTACCCCTATCCTTCAGAACTCTGAGACAAATTTCTATTGTTTTAAGCCACACAACTTTTGATATTTTACAGAAGGCAAACCAAGAGATTCTATTGGAAAACACACATGTATTCATACACACACAAGACCAGACTATTTCAAAAGGGTGGGAATGGTCAATACTGCTAAATGCTATAGACATATCCTTGAGTATAAAGACTAAGAAAATTCTATCTAATTTGATAATTAGATGCTGATTAGCGACCACTGAGGTATCAGTGTCAGTGTCGTGGTGTGGGAAGAAGCATACTTCAAATACAAATGCAAACAGATGCCAGGAAGTTAACTCAAGTATGAGAAATCCCGGATTGTATGAAAGGAGTAAGTGGCAAGGACTGTGACAAGCTGTAGACTGCATGCTCCATAAATGTATTCAATGCTGCAATGAGGGTGGGCGCTGTGGGTCTCGACCACACCCCCCACCCTATCCCCCTCCCCTTTCCCCTCTCCTCCTCTCCCCCAACTCCTCTGCAACAACATCTGAGAATTTAAAATAATAATGATAATAATAATAACAATTATAATAATAACAATAATAAATATTTTTTTTTAAAAATTGAGTAATAGTCTTTTGACAAGTTGAAGAATATAGTCTAATAACCATCAAGTCAGCTGCCTAATTCCGTCACTTGGTAACAGCTAGGGCCAGTACAGCCACACCCTCTTCAATGAGTTTGTAAGGAGTAAGTGAATAGTCCCCAAAATACTCCGAGCTGGTTTTGAGGTAAATTAGAATACTGTAGAGTTTATCTATAGGTTGAAGCTGAATTTTCTATGCAGAAATAGAAAGAGAGTGGTATGTTTCCTGACTATAAAATTATGAGTAATTCTGATAAAAATGTATACATAATAAATAACATGACGACCCTTAAACTAATCACATTGAAAAACTATATTCTTCCATAGATAATGCTATTGTTAAAATATTTTTGAATCACCTTGTTTCACTTAGAAATTAGAAATCACTTTATGAGTCTCATAAGAAATTCAGTATCATTATTTAGTATGCATCATACCATGTTGAGACAAAATATTATTATTGAACAATAATTACCCTGAGTTTTCTAACTTGTTTTGGATAACAATCAAATCTTACCATAAAGATGACTATTACCCATGACTGAGGAGAATCTTGAATCCATTTTGGTAAATTTTGTTTTTGGAGGAATTTATTCATTTCATCTGCCTTGTCAAATTTGTTGGCATCAAATTGTTCATAATATACTTTCTTATTAACTGTTAATGTCTGTACTGTGGTCCTCCCGTTCATGCCTAATATTGTTACTTGTGATTTGTGATTTCTGTGTTCTTTTTCTTAATATCTTTTGCTAGGTGTTTATCTATTTTATAAATATTTTTAAAGAACCAACTTCTGACTTTGTTAATTTTATCTATTGTTTATTTAAAAAATTTTATTGATATCTGCTCTTATCTGTTATTATTTCCTCAGTTTTTACTTATTTTATATGTATCTTGCTCTTTTTTCTCTAACTTCACATGATGAAAACTTAGATCATTGATTTTATTCCTTTCTTTATTTCTAACATACATTTAAAGTTACATATTTCCCTCAAGTACTGCTATAGTTTTGTCCCACATATTTTGCTATATTAGGTTTTCATTGTCATTCCATTCAAATGTTCTCTAATTTACAATTTTTTCTTTTAACAAACAGGTTGTTTAAAAATGCATGTGTTCATTTTCAAATATTTGGGGATATTTTAGTGGTCGATATTGTTACTGATTTCTGATTTGTGTTGTGCTCGATTTCACTTTGTGCAATTTCATTTATTTTTTAAATTAATTAAGATTTATTTTATGACCCAGAATGTGGTCAATCTTGGTGAAGTCTCTATATGAAGTCTCTTTTGAAAATAAAGTGTATGCTGTAGTTATTTATTTATTTATTTTTTAACTTTATTTTGTCGATATACATTGTGGCTGATTATTGCTCCCCATCACCAAAACCTCCCTCCCTCCTCCCTCTCCTCCCTCCCCCCCAACAATGTCCTTTCTGTTTGCTTGTGGTATCAACTTCAAGTAATTGTGCTTGTTCTATCTTCTTCCCCCCCATTGTTTTGTGTGTGTGTGTGTGTGAATTTATATATTAATTTTTAGCTCCCACCAATAAGTGAGAACATGTGGTATTTCTCTTACTGTGCCTGACTCGTTTCACTTAATATAATTCTCTCAAGGTCCATCCATGTTGTTGCAAATGGCAGTATTTCATTCATTTTTATAGCTGAGTAGTATTCCATTGTGTAGATGTACCACATTTTCTGTATCCACTCATCCGATGATGGACATTTGGGCTGGTTCTAACTCTTGGCTATTGTAAAGAGTGCTGCGATGAACATTGGGGAACAGGTATACCTTCGACTTGATGATTTCCATTCCTCTGGGTATATTCCCAACAGTGGGATAGCTGGGTCATATGGTAGATCTATCTGCAATTGTTTGAGGAACCTCCATACCATTTTCCATACAGGCTGCACCATTTTGCAGTCCCACCAACAATGTATGAGAGTTCCTTTTTCTCCACAACCTCGCCAGCATTTATCGTTCAGTCTTTTGGATTTTAGCCATCCTGACTGGGGTGAGATGGTATCTCAGTGTGGTTTTGATTTGCATTTCCCGGATGCTGAGTGATGTTGAGCATTTTTTCATATGTCTGTTGGCCATTTGTATTTCTTCCTTACAGAAATGCCTACTTAGCTCTTTTGCCCATTTTTTTAATTGGGTTGCTTGTTTTTTTCTTGTAAAGTTGTTTGAGTTCCTTATATATTCTGGATATTAATCCTTTGTCAGATGTATATTTTGCAAATATTTTCTCCCACTCTGTTGGTTGTCTTTTAACTCTTTTAATTGTTTCTTTTGCTGTGCAGAAGCTTTTAAGTTTGATATAATCCCATTTGTTTATTTTTCCTTTGGTTGCCCATGCTTTTGGGGTCGTATTCATGAAGTCTGTGCCCAGTCCTATTTCCTGAAGTGTTTCAATTCCAAGAGTTTTTTTGTAGAGGTTTTAGGCTGTTTGATATATAGGATCATGTCATCTGCAAAGAGGGACAGTTGACTTCATCTTTTCCAATCTGGATGCCCTTTATTTCCTTCTTTTCTCTGATTGCTCTGGCTAGTACTTCCAACACTATGTTGAATAGGAGTGGTGAGAGTGGGCATCCTTGTCTAGTTCCTGTTCTTAAAGGAAAAGCTTTCAGCTTTTCCCCATTCAGGATGATATTGGCAGTGGGTCTGGCATATATGGCTTTAATTATGTTGAGATACTTTCCCTCTATACCTAACTTATAGAGGGTCTTTGTCATGAATGAGTGCTGAATTTTATCAAATGCTTTTTCAGCACCTATAGAGATGATCATATGGTCCTTGTGTTTGACTTTATTAATATGGTGTATCACATTTATTGATTTGCGTATGTTGAACCAACCTTGCATCCCTGGGATAATCCCACTTGATCATGGTGAATAATTTTACATATGTGTTGCTGTATTCTGTTTGCTAGTATTTTAGTGAGGATTTTTGCATCTATATTCATCAAGGATATCGGCCTGTAGTTTTCTATTTTGTTTATATCTTTACCTGGTTTTGGTATCAGGATGATGTTTGCTTCATAGAATGAGGTTGGGAGATTTGCGTCTGTTTCAATCTTTTGGAATAGTTTGTAAAGAATCAGTGTCAATTCCTCTTTGAATGTTTGGTAAAATTCCGCTGTGAATCCATCTGGTCCTGGGCTATTCTTTGTTGGGAGCCTTCTGATAACAGCTTCAATCTCCTTTATTGTTATTGGTCTGTTCAAATTTCCTACGTCTTCATGGTTCAGTTTTGGGAGCTTGTGTGTGTCCAGAAATTTATCCATTTCCTCCAAATTTTCAAATTTGTTGGTGTATAGTTGTTCATAGTAGTTTCGAATGATTCCTTGTATTTCAGATGAATCAGTTGTAATATCGCCTTTTTCATTTCTAATTTTGGTTATTTGAATCTTTTCTCTTCTTTTTTTTTGTTAGCCATGCTAATGGTTTGTCAATTTTATTTATCTTTTCAAAAAACTAACTTTTTGATTCGTTGATCTTTTGTATTGTTTTTGGGTTTCAATTTCATTCAGTTCTGCTCTGATGTTAATGATTTCTTTCCGTCTGCTAACTTTAGGTCTGGATTGTTCTTGTTTTTCTAGCTCTTTAAGGTGAAGTGTTAGGTTGTTCACTTGCCATCTTTCCATTCTTCTGAGGTGAGCTTTTAATGCAATAAATTTCCCCCTTACTACTGCTTTTGCAGTATCCCACAGGTTTTGGTATGATGTATCATTATTTTCATTATTTTCAATAAATTTTTTGATTTCCTGCTTGATTTCTTCTTGGATCTATATATCATTAAGTAGAATGCTGTTTAATTTCCATGTGTTTGTATAGTTTCCAGAGTTTCATTTGTTATTAATTTCTAGTTTTAATCCATTGTGGTCTGAGAAAATACATGGGATTATTCCAATTTTTTTGAATTTATTGAGACTTGATTTGTGACCTAATATATGATCTATCCTGGAGAATGATCCATGTGCTGATGAGAAGAATGAATATTCTGAGGTTGTTGGATGGAATGTTCTGTAGATATCTGCCAATTCCAATTGGTCTAGAGTCTTGTTTAGATCTTGTGTTTCTCTACTGATTCTTTGCCTAGATGATCTGTCTCATATTGACAGTGGGGTGTTCAGGTCCCCTGCTATTATGGCATTAGTGTCTATTTCCTTCTTTAGGTCTAATAGAGTTTGTTTTATAAGTCTGGCTGCTCCAGTATTGGGTGCGTACATATTTATGATTGTTATGTCTTCTTGATGGGTCAGTCCTTTTATCCTTACTATTCCTCATTGTCTCTTTTTATGGTTTTTAGTTTAAAGTCTATTTTGTCAGATATAAGAATAGCTAGTCCAGCTCATTTTTCTATTCTGTTTGCATGGTAAATCTTTTTCCATCCTTTCACTCTTAGTCTATGTGAATCTTTATGGGTGAGGTGGGTCTCTTGTAGGCAGCATATAGTTGGGTCCTCCTTTTTAATCCAGTCAGCCAGTCTGTGTCTTTTGATTGGGGAATTTAAGCCTTTTACATTAAGCATTGTTATTGAAAGGTGTTGATTTATTCCTAGCATTTTATTGGTTGTTTGGTTGTCTTAGGTGTCTTTTGTTCCTTGCTTTCTGATTTACTGTTTGGTTTCTGTGTTTGTTGGTTCCTTAGTTTGTAGATAGCGGCTTTGTTTGTTTGTTTTCTCTTCATGAATGCCATTTTTATTATATTAGTGGGATTTGATTTTTCTTGGGTTTTTATGGCAGTGGTAGTTATTTTTCAGGAACCAAACCCAGTACTCCCTTGCGGATTTCTTGTAAGGGTTGTCGTGTGGTAGTGAACTCCTGCAGTTTTTGTTTTTCTGAAAAATATACTATTTGCCCTTCATTTCAGAAGGATAGCCTTGCAGGGTAGAATATTCTTGGCTGGCATTCTTTGTCTTTTAGTATTTTGAATATATCATACCATTCCTTTCTAGCTTTTAGGTTTTGTGATGAAAAGTCTGATGTTAGCCTGATTGGGGCTCCCTTATAGGTGATTTGATGCTTCTCTCTTGCAGCTTTTAAGATTCTCTCTTTGTCTCTGAGTTTTGTCAATTTGACTATAACATGTCGTGGAGAGGGCCTTTTTGGGTTGAATACATTTGGAGATCATTGAGCTTCCTGGATATGAAGATCTGTGATTTTTCCTATACCTGGGATGTTTTCTGCCACTATTTTTTTTAATATGTTTTCAATGCAGTCTCTGTTTTCCTACTCTTCTGGGATACCCATGACTCGGATATTCGAGCGCTTAAGGTTGTCTGATATCTCTCTCAGATTTTCTTCAATGTCTTTGATTCTTTTTTCTTTTGTTTTTTTGTCTGCTTGTGTTATTTCAAACAGCCCATCTTCAAGTTCAGAGGTTCTCTCTTCAACTTCGACAAGCCTGCTGGTTAAACTGTTCGTTGTGTTTTGTATTTTGCTGAATAACTTCTTCAGTTCGGCAAGTTCTGCTACATTTTTTTTTAGGACATTGATTTCCTTGTACATTTCCTCTTTCAGGTCCTATATACTTTTCCTCGTTTCATCATGATGTCTAGCTGAGTTTTCTTATATCTCATTCAGTTTCCCTAGAATTATCACTCGAAATTCCTAGTCTGTCATTTCAAGGGCTTCTTGTTCTATAGGATCTAGAGTTTGAGATTTATTAACTTTTGGTGGTGTACTTTCTTGATTTTTTGTATTTCTGGTATCTTTTTTTTGATGTTTATTCATTGTTGCAGGGGGTTTCACAGTCCACCGGTTTGAGACTATTGACTAACTAGGATGTTGCTGTGGTTGCCAATTTGGTATGGCTACCTCCGTGACTGCTCAGTTGGCCTCTAGTGCCTTGTGTGTGTGGTTGCCTTGGGTCCTAGGCCTCTCCATGGAGCCACCTCTCTGGTCAGCTTGGACTCTGCTGGGCTGCTGGATCATGGGGCGGTACTGCAGGGTGTGTGGTCTCTGCTGAGCTTCCACTTCCCGTGCAGGACTTCTCCCTGTTCCGTGCGTGTTCCGTGCGCTCTGGCACAGGCTGTTGGATCACGCAGTGGCAACCCCACAGGGTGTGTGGTTTCTGTTGAGTCTCCGCCTCCCTAGCCAGACGTCTCCCCGCTCTGTGCGCACTTGGCTGGGCTGCGATGTGTCTTCTGCAGCCCTCGTCTATCAGCTGGGCCTTCAAGACCCTGCTCGGCACCGCCTCGCCCAGGAAGTCTACCAGGTTTCTGCTAGGTGCAGACAACCGGTCGCTCTGGGTGCCTTTGTAGCACTGTGTAGATCTTTCTCGGGACTTATCACCTTCCTCCTAGTATCGCGGTTATTTGTGTACTTGTCTTATCTCCCACACCAGAGCGTGAGCTCCTCGGGGGAGGAGCCCACAGCTCACGGTTCACCTTTGAATCCTCCCGGTGTGGACTGAGTCCGGTGCCCGCCCGCAGTCAGCTCTCTGGCAGGTTCAAGCGAACTTGGGAACTATCCGAACACACTGTTCCTAACCAGAAATCAGTTAGGCGTTTTTCCGAACTGGTGGCCGCAGAGATGGTATCTGCCTCCCGGTAACAGGAAGTTTACCGGGGTCCGGAGCTCAGGGTGCGGTGGAGTGACAGTTGGCCCAGCCTATACTTCCTTGCCCTCCCGACGCTGGCCGGGGACACCCCATGCCACCAGCCCTGCCAGAGAACCACGGAGGGAGTGGGAGAGGAAGTCAGCCCGCAGGCCCTGGGAAGCCCCGCACCGGGGCAAGCAAGTGGGCACGCTCAGTGAGGAGCCAAGCCGGGTGAGGAGGACTGGCTTGGCTGCGCCGGGCCAGAGCTGCCACCACCTGAGAAAATGGAGGCAGCCCCGGGGCTGGTGAGTGGCCCGGTGGGGCAGGCGGAAGCCGGGCAGGTGTACGCCCCCCAAGCAGGGCTGGGCCGGGGGTCACTCACAGGGCTGTGCCGGGTCGGGCAGCTCCCTCTCTGCCTGTGCGTCGTCGCCGTCCCCGTTCTCGGCTGCTGCTGCTTCGGGCTGCGCACTCGGTCCCGCAGCACGGCTCGGGCGCTTCCAGGAATCTTCTTTTATGCCGGCCTGAAACCTTGAATCCTGAATAGGGCAGCTGGCCGCCTTTAGCGCGGCCCCGGCCTCCGGGATCCTGGCAGTGTCAACAGCAGCCCCGGCGCCGTGTTCCCTATTTCGAGACTCACTTTTGCAGCTAAGAAACAGTTCTTTTCCTGCTACATACTTCAAAGCTGTTGCCTGTAAATGAGGCAGCCTCTCTTGCCAAGGGCAAAGTGGCAGTCATCTCCCACGACCAGCACCAGCAGCGGTTCTCCCTTAAGAGACAGCAAGAGGAAGGTCCATAAGTTTCCCGGATGCCTAAGGCCCAGTGGCCGCCTTTTCCACCTCAGCTAATCCGCGCCAACCGCCGCAGCCACCGCCATCTTAGGATCCGCCTCTTCCAATCTGAGGCACTCTCCTGATTCTATGCCGTAGTTTTTGGAGTTAATGCTTTATAAATGTCAATTAGAGCCAGTTGATTGATAGTGCTGTTTACATCTTCAGCAGCCTCTGATTTTTTTGTTGTTGTTGTTCTGCTTGTTTTATCAATACTGAGAAATGACTGTTTTATTCTCTAACTCTGCAAATTGGTCTTTTCCTCCTGTTGGCTTTACCAGTTTTGCTTCTTAAATTTTAGGGCTCACTTATTAGGTGCATATACATTGAGGACTGCTATGTCTTTCTGATGAAATTTTTTGTTATTATTATTATTTAATATCCCATTTATCTCTTTGTAATATTCTTTGCTTTGAAATTTATTTTGTTGTATATTAATTTAGCTGTGCCAACTTTCTTATGCTTTTGGTTTGCATGGTATAATTTTTCCACCTTTTTACTTTCAATCTATGTCTTCATGTTTAAAATGCATATGTTACAGACAGCATATATTTGGCTTTTCCTTTTTTTATTGTTCTAATAATTCTTTCCTTTAAATAAGGTATTTAGTCCATTTACATTTTCTGCAGACATTCAAAGGGATGTGATGAAGGCATTGGAAGCTATTATTAAAAAATGAATTTCTGATATATGTGAGCAGTAGTAACTTTAGTAGAATAAACATGACTATTTTGAAGAAGACAGTAGTGATATATTAATACATTAATTTAAGTGGGCCAGATTGTTTTACACAAATGTCATCCATTTAATGTGCAGTGTATCGATGGAGTGCTTTGACCCTTGGAATTTCTTTGTTTCTGCTTTCTTTATAACTTTAATTATGCTTTATTTCTTCATTGTCTTTAAAGATTTACAGCATGTGCTGGAGAAACCTCCCTACTTCCTATCACATATTTGATTATATCTAAATTTCTAGAGATCAGATGGCAGCTTTTAGTTTATGAGAAGCCAAGAAAAAGCACATTTCTCATATTTTTATTTGATTAATTTTGGCAGGGTTGCTTTTTGCCAGCTTACTCACTTCACATGTGAACAAAAAAAGAAAACAATAAATATTTTTAAAAATAACATTCTTTATGGAGTCACATTACATTTGGCTTCTGTAAAATACATCTGATTATGAATTTGACAGATGTAAATTAATATGGTAGCACCAATGAACTTATTTAACAACATATTTTTCTTAAGTATTTAAGTATTTTTCTTTTAGCAGCATTTATTCTTGTTACACTGAAAGTTTTTGGATAGATGTACTTGCCACACTAACATTAAGTGTCTCTAATTGCTCTGCTATTTTACTATAAATGGAGGTGGTTTGAGCCATAACATTTGAGTTGCTTGTTATATTTTCTGTGCAGGAAATATAACAATTACTCTCTAATTGTTAGACTAATAAACAAGGAAAAATACAATATAAGAATTTCTAAATTCAGTAGCTTAATGAATATTTACAAACTATTTCTTGTCTTTGTGCATCTGATCAGGATCATATAGCTACTGCCAGAACCAGAAGTAAAATCCAAATTATCTGGCAATTATTGTAATGTTTTACCCATTAGAATAAATTCTATGAAGTTTACCCTTATGATATTTTCTCCTTCTTTCTTTTAGTATATGCTTTGCTGAAATAATACAAGTGTCCTAACTTGCTTATCTACCTTTAGTCTCTTCCTATTGTAATTAATCTTAAACAATTTTGCAGAATGATTTTTCTTAAATCACACTTGGATCATAATGGTGACTCTCCATTGTTCAATTTGTCTAGGATACTTTAAATGTTTTTAGCATGTCCACATTCAAAACCATCACCACCCAAATTCACAAGTCAGCATCAGAATTCTAGCTTAGAATCCTTTTAGGCTTTGTTTTCTTTTGGTTCATTCTCAATCGTGTTCTTTGGTCATGCAGCCATGAGATTTAAACATTAGTTCCTTTCCGTTCTCACCTTTATTCAGCTTTCTTTCTTGGGCTCATCATCATTTTTCCCCATTTTAGTTTGAAAATTCAATTCTTGTTAATAAACTGTGGAAAAATTTCCCTGTGCACCCCTCTCCACAGAAACACACACAATAGTACAAAGGCCGTGTTTCTATTCTAGTTCTAGAAAATTATAACAAAAATCTCAATATTATAGCAGAAAGTTGGGCTTTCCCATGATATAATTCCCATTATGATTGGCTCTAAAGTCAAGGTACTAGGACCATTCTAAAGGACAAAAAAAAAAAAAAAAAAAAAGGGACAATATACTTTCGTTATATTTTTAGACCTGTCTGTATTAGAAATAATTGGGTGGAAGGGGGTCACAGATGTCAGAAATCCAACTCAAACAGGGTCAAATACAAAAGAGCATTTGTTAACTTCATATATCTGGAAGTCTAGACTTAAAAGTGGCTTCAGGCCTGGCTGCATTCAGAACTCAAAACATGTCAACATGACTCTCCTTTTCTCACTCTTTCTCTTTGTATTTTCCCCATTAGTTCATAACGGGGGTAGGTCAAAGGCTTCTACATCCCAATATTTCCCTCTTACGAAAACAAAGATTGACTCTCATTTCGAACATTTTGGACCAAAAGCCCATTACTGATACGTGGTATGGAATGAGAAACTCACTGACTGAATTTTCTTCTCCTATTTGTAGAACATTGCTAGTTATCTACCTAAAATCTGCTCCCTTCCTCTGCCCAACTCTTAGATAAACCTTGAATTTGTTAAAATGTTCATCCTTCCTCCATGTGAGTCAGGGGACAGTGATCATGTTCCTGGATCCAGGGATAAATCCTGATGTGTTTAAGCCAAATATTGGAATTCCATCCTTTTGGGTTGTGAAGGGTTTAGGAATGGGTATGTGAACTAACTCTAGCCAATGAGACATGAAGTTGAGTTATACGAGAGTAGAAATCAGTCCAAGAAAAGGCTTCCTGCTGCTAAGAAAGAGAAACAAGAAGAAATGGTCACTTGCCTCCCCTCCATACCCCCTAGAGAGTGTCATTTCTGAATGTGATTAATAGTACTAAGCAGTCATCTAACTAACGACCTAAGTGATGCCATCACTGGGTGGATAACAAAGTCAGGAAAATCACAGTGGAGCAGAGCTTAGAGCCTGACGAACTGTGCCTAGACACAGCCCTTTCTCTCTCCTTCTAAACCATAACAACATTCAAGCTATAAACACCTTTATTGTTTAAGACATTTTGAGTTGAGATTTTCTTTTGCAGGCAAAAGCATCTTAATTGCCATACCTATGGTGCTTATGGGGTGTGTGTGTGCACGTTTGAAGGTGTGTGGGTCAGAAAATTTAGCTAGAAGCAGTTAAGATTCTCAGGTTAGTGACATAGTTGAGTCCAATAATTCCTTATTTAAAGACCAATAACTATGATTTCCCATGGGGGAAGAAAAAAGTGGGCTTTATTCATGAATTATTTATTGGGTATAAAAACACAGTTATGAAAAACCTGAAAATATGAACTAAAGGTGTTTAACTAAAAAGGAAAAGTGGTATTTTTAAATTAAATTCATTCTTGGAGAATAATAATTTAATGATACCCATAAGATATGCAATATCTTGTTGGAAAAAAGTCAAATAATTAAAACACATTTCATACAATGTGGTTTTAAAAAAATACCAATGGAGTAAAAAGGTGGAAAAAAAAAAAAGCTTTTAAAAAATCAAAGACCCTGAATAATAACAAATCTGACACCAGAATCTCAAACATTCATATACTGTGGCTCATTTCAACTTACTGGCAGTATGATGGGGTCAGAAGAGAGGGCCATTAAGAAGACAGAATCAAAGGGAAGAGAGGAAAATTAAGTGGAAAGGAAGGAGAGAATGCAAATGAGATTTTTCTAAAGCACACAAATTGTTAAGTACCTCATCGGTTGTATTCAACACAACTAGGAGGCTTTACAGTGGCAGGAAGACCTATAGAGAATATATGTATACCTGAGGGTACTTCAGAAAGTTCCTGGAAAAATAAAATTAAAAGATAATACCAATCTTTCCATGAACTTTTTGAAGCAACCTCATATATATGTGTGTTTATATTTTTTTCTGTCACACCCAGAATTTCCCAGATCCCCAAAGTTAACTTTTCCGAAGTTCACTAAGTAGAGAACCACCCTGCTGTGGTGATCTGTTCACTTGGCAAAGAGGAAGTCAGAGCTGTGATTACAACTCTGGTGGTTTTCAGCAGCGAGGGCCTAATTTCCTGCTTTCCCTGGTAACGGTGTTTGGCCAGGGAGCGATGTTTCCCTGTTAATTCCATTTCCGCCCCCCTCCCTTCTTGCCTTTTTGAATGGCATGCTCTGTCTTGAAATGTCAAGTCTCACTGTGCAATTATGTAATTCACCCTCTACACGAATCAGGTGATTATGCAATTAGGAAAACCCTAAGGTTTTAGCTGTTTGTTCCTTAATCTTT
Source organism: Cynocephalus volans (assembly GCF_027409185.1). Taxonomy (NCBI): domain Eukaryota; kingdom Metazoa; phylum Chordata; class Mammalia; order Dermoptera; family Cynocephalidae; genus Cynocephalus; species Cynocephalus volans. The sequence goes on along the minus strand of NC_084461.1, from coordinate 147,748,240 downwards.
CATTGATGGCCCTGGCTGTATAACTCTGCACAAAGCTCTCTTTTCAGAACTGGACAGCATTTTATGGACATTCTTTTTTTTCAGCCCATCACCTATGAAATCTTTTTTGGACCGTGTTCTTCGGACTGTGAAGATTAACAAACCATTATCACAATAGGCTGTTGGCTTAATCATATGCCAATGCAAGTTTTCCCTAGAGACAGACTTCTTGACTATTTTCTCCTCTCAGAAATGAACTTTGCATTGTTCCTGCTTTTATTATTTCAGGACTAGTGCCTGACCTGATATATTGATGCTAATAAGGTAAATGAACTTTATTAACAAAGAAAAGAACGGTGGAGAAAAGTAAAATATATAATAAAAATGTGATTTAGTAGACAAAATGATAAAGATAACCAATTTCCACATCTTGGAATTACAGCCACATGAATACCACACACAGATGACTCATGTAATTATTTTGTGTGTGAAGCAGTGGCCAAAAATGAATGGTTCCAGTTCTTCAATTGAACAAACAAATGTTTGAAACATCTGATCACATTAGTCATCTAAAGAAAGGAAATACGGTAGTGTTATTTGTTTCAACAAAATTAAAAAATAAAATTTAAGTTGTATTTAGCACAATGAGTCATCAAAAATTGGACCAGGTGATCAAGATTTAAAGTAGAGATTTATGTGGTAGATTCTGTCCATTTGTCCTCAAACTTTCCCTTTCTACCAACCTGATTGATTTATTTATTGCTAAGGATAGGTTCCAGGATAATGAAAAAACTGGTTCTAAAAATGTATTCTGCAGAAAAGCCAAAGAGAATAAGGTTAGATAAAAAATAAACAAAACTCCCATAAACGCAAACCACTCCTTACTCTGAAATAAAAAAGAAACAGCAAATTTATATATAAACTAGGACTAGCACTTTAAGATGCCTACGTTACTGTTCTTGTTTATTACTTATTATTCCCATAGGGAAGAAACAGGAAGCCTCATTAAAAAAATCAAGCAATTCATTTTTTATCTTCTCTATTGGCTTTCTAGCTATACCTCCGTGTTTTACTTTTTAGTGGTTGCTTTAGGGATTACAATACACATCCTTAACTTATCATAGTTTAATATATGTTGATATTATACCACTTAATTTATAATGTAAGAACCTTACAATTTTGTAATTCCACTTATACCCGTCTATCTTTTTAGTATTGTTGTAATGCATTTTATATATACCTAAACTATAAACCATAAAATACATTGCTGTTAATTTTGTTTTAAAAGCAGTCAATTAGGGCCGAGCCGGTGGCGCACTCGGAAGAGTGTGGCGCTGGGAGCGCAGCGACGCTCCCACCGCGGGTTCGGATCCTATATAGGAATGGCCGGTGCGCTCACTGGCTGAGTGCCGGTCACGAAAAAGACAAAAAAATAAATAAAATAAAATAAAAGCAGTCAATTATCTTTTAAATATATTTAAAAATGAGGAGATGACGAGTAAAATCTTACATTTCCCCACACATTTACTATTTCACAGGTCTATTATTTGGTGTAAATTCTCTTTCTTCATGCTTAAATGATTTTTTTTTTAAACATTACTCATAGAACAAGTCTGGTGGTGATAATCTTAGCTTTTATTTATTTGAAAATGTCTTTATTTTATCTCAGTTTTTGAAGGGTATTTTTATTGGACAAAAAATTCAAGGTTGACAACTTTTAAGAATGCCATTCCATTGTCTTCTAGCTGGTATGTCTCCCTATACATATTTTAGTTTTCCTCCATCTGGATAACTTTTAGTATTCTATTTCTTTACCATTGGTTTTCAGCAATTCTGCTACGGTTTACATAGGTGTTTTATTTCCATTTACTCTGGTTGAGATTTGCTGTACTTCTGTCACTTTGGGTTGCTTTTTTTAAAATATCATTTTTAATGTCAGATTTGGGACAATTTCCACTCGTTTTTTTTTTTTTTTCTTTTCTCTCTCTGTTTCTCTCTCTCTCTCTCTGTGTGTGTGTGTGTGTGTGTATGTGTGTGTGTGTGTGTGTGTGTTTTCTGTTTTCTGAGTTTCTCTCTAGTTCCTTTCTGGAGCTCCAATTATGCATATGTTATTATTGCTTGAGATGTTTTTCACAGGTTCACTAAGGTGCTGTTTATCTTTTTTCCCCCAGCCCTTTCTCTTTCTGTCACATTAGGTAGTTTCTATTGTCCTGTCTTTGAGTTATTAATTCTTCCTCTGCAGTGTTCAAATTCCTAAACAGCTTACCTAGTGCATTTTTCATTTTAGATATTTTATTTCTATTCCTGGATTTTTTCTTTAATTCCTTTTTTAATTCTCAGGTTCTTCATCCATTCACTTGATAAGCCCCATTATATCCATCATTTTTTTCCTTCCAATTCTTGAAGCTATTTATAAGATCATTTTAAAGTTCTTGTCTGGTAATTCCAACATCTCAGTAATCACTGAGTCTACTTCACCCTTCTCAACTCTTCTCTGCTCCCCTGACACCTTTCTTCTATGGGTCACATTGTCCTGCCTTTTTGTATGTCTAGTAATTTTTTTTATTATATACTACACAGTTTAATGCTATATTGTTGAGAATGTGGATTGTGATTTTTTAAAAAAGTTTTGAGTTTTATTTAGTTTTCCAATGAATTTATTGACGATTCTGCTTGATTCTGTTGAGGCTTGGTTTTATGTTTTGTTAGGGAGAGTTTAGAAAAATCCTTATTCTGGATCAGGAGTTGCACTTCAACTAAGGCAGGTGCATTTGAGAGTGTCAATTGAATGACCAGGGTAATCAGCAAAATTTCTCCAGGTTTTTTTTTTTTTTTTTTTTTTTGGTCAGTACTCCAAGGTCTCCACACATTGTGCAGCCCCCAGAACATTTGTTCAGCTCAGAACTTTTAGTTGCTCTTGATTGACAGACTTCTTGGTATTTTCCCTGGAGTTTAGTATTTGGCCAAAGATATCAAGGGGTCTAAATATAGATATTTTGGAGTTCATTCTATATACAGCTTCCTTCTCTCTTGTACTATGTTCCATAATTTATAGCTACCTTAGCAGTCCCTGACTCAGATTTATACTTCCTCAGTTCAGTGAGGACTGCCATGAGCTCTACCTGCTTAGGCTACTGTAGTGTGGAAATTGACCCTAAGCTGAAAGTCGGAAGAGTTGTGGCTCTCACCTCATGTATTTCCCTGCTCTGAGAGAGTGATGTCCTGTACTCCTGTTGGCTAAACTTGAAAACACTTGCTTTATATACTTTGTCCATTTTCATAGCTGCTTATGGCATGAGAAATAGTTCAATAACTGCTACTCCATCATGACTGGAAGTGGAGGTCCATTAAAATGTTTAAATGAATAGTTTGCATTATAATTAGATCAGGTCAGTATAGAAACAGGAATTATACCTAAAGGTGAAGTGCAAGGTCTCCAAAGTCTGCTTTAAAGCTGACATAATAAATTATAAGGTAGCCCTACATTTATAATTTCTGAGAAGTATAAACCGTAATGGAAACTTCCCCAGTGTCATTATAATATTTTCAAATGGAACACTGAAAAAATCTTGTGTCTACATATAGTTAAATAAAGTACCAAATATTTTATATTTGATCTTGGAAATTTTCTTGATTCTATTAAGTTACCCATTACTTTTTTTTGTAATAGAAGATATGGCAACATCCTAGTTTTCATTGTGCTGGCACGTAGTTGATATTTTGTTATTTTAAGTTGCCAAAAAATGGTTTGACTATATTTTGTGCTTTTGTCCCTGTAGACTTTCTTTAAGGCAGCATTTCCCAAGTGTGCTCCACAAAAACAAGCCTCCAATATGAAACAAATTTAGAAAATTCTGCATACTATATCCTTCCCTTAGAGATTCACAATTCATATTAGCATATTAAACCCACTGAGAAGTCCTCACGTAAAGACATGAATAGCTTTGTTTAATCTCACTTGCCTAAATTTACTTGATCAGAGATCTATTATGTTTTATGCATTACTATTTTGAGGTTTGAAAAGTACTTATTTAAATATATATAGTAGGGGTAGTTTAATAAGTAGCAAATCTTTCTCTGATGTTTGAGGACAAGTGGGGAAGTTTAAGTTGCATAAAATGACTACATAAGAGAGAGTAGAGAGATCTTCCTGATTATAAGAGGAGTGAGACTGGCAGAGACTGCTCAGGTCAAAACTGAGATGCAGGTGAAAACTAAGAAAGGTTATAAATTGGGCCTAGTATGTGCACACTCTTATCTCTCTCCCCTATTTGTTTTTCCTCTGACTCCTGGGTTCCCAGTTGTCTCATATGAATGAAACATTCCTGCTATCAGATCCTGGGTGGAGTAGCTAGGAGCCTGACTTTCAGCCCTTTTATCCTCTTGCTTTTTTTCTTTTCTTTTCTTTTCTTTTTTTTTAAACTCAGTGTACTGTTGTATAAACTTCAGAAATGCCCAAGAGTCTTTAATGTTTGAAGAGCCCTGGAGTAGTATTCCAAGCAAAAATATCTTCAGGAGTGGGTTTTCAGGCACATGCAATAGAACAAAGAGGAAAATTTATTGTTTCTTTTATGATGGGCCTCTCAAAACATTTCTCAAATCATATCACATATTTAACTGATTCTTTTACATTTTGTTATCAGTAAGTGTGTTGGGTTAAGGAGGTACTCTGGTCTTGTGGAAAATATAATGCATTTGGAAGTAAAAGACCTAGATTGAAGTCTATGCTTCAACAATTAATGGTATGGAACAAGGGAAAATTTACTTAGTCTTTCAGACTCAGTATGTTCATCTGTAAAACGGGATTAGTAAAACCCAGGTCAGAGGTGTGCTGTCAAAGAAACATAAAATGGTGATTTATAAACTATACATTTCTAAACCAATATAAGGAATTAGTGTTATTTTCTGCAAAATATAATGTATAGATGTTGGAAGATAATTAGTAATGGATCTGTCATATTTCAGCATATCTTGGAGCATGCTTTGTTTTAGACTTGCTTGAAATATAGAAACAATGTTTTCTTCTGGAGCAAAAGGCAGAGTTCAACAGGACCTTGGAAGATAGAAAGAGTGTCTCCCTTTGGAGCAAAGAATATGCGTGCTGCCTTTCCGTTATAAAAGATGTGGGTTTCCTAACACCAGGGTCCCTCTCCTATAGCACAGCCACTGTGTATGCAGGTGTCCCCTGCAACACTCAGTACATCACTCAGTGAGACCTGTGGCTCTGATAATTGGCATAAGATGCTGATACTCTGGTTGTTCCTATTGCTATGAAAACTAAAATTATTTTTCTCTGATCCAGGAATCTTATGTCTTCTACTGGATTACAAGAAGGCTAAATTGGAGTCTTATTATTAAAATAAATAAATATTCAAGATTCTGATTTTGATATGTTTTGTATTTATTTCCTAGACAACAATAGATCAAGTGAGAGGCAGTGAAGTGGATGCTGTATTTAAACCTGTACTCTTTTAAAAACATATTCCAAGAAAATTCTCTCTTTATGAAGTAAAAGAAAATTTTAACCTTGTTACTATATAAGTTATGTAAATAAAAATCAGTACACCCTTCAAATTAGTATTTAGTTTTAGTTAAATAAACAAATATGAAATTAAAGTAAAGCAGTGAATCAACCTGAAATGAATTCAAATTTCTTTAGAGATAACAATATATCTCCACTTAAATATTTTTGATTCTGACTGGAAACAAAAGAAAAAAAATATTCATCTACCCTATCTAGTTTTACAAACTCCTAACTTCTAAGATTGTTGTTAGAGTTTCCAAATCAAGTATGTTGAGATGTACTTAATTAGTGAGTTCATTTAAACAGTGTCCTTAGAGACATTTTTTCCTCGTTTTTTACTTTACCTAAAAGGTCTCAAGACATTTAACCAATACTCAGTGTAGTCATTCTTTACAGTAAAAGATAAGAAGTCAATTATAATCCTAGGAATGGGACATTTCACACACACATGCACATTTCTTCACTCTAGAGTAGATTTAATTCTGATGGAAATAAAAACAAATATGAGGAGATCAACTCTCAAATTATTCTCAGTGGTTACCGGGCTTTCAATCCCTTACACCTGGAGTTATTAATCTCCTACAGCACAGAAACTCTCTCTTTGCTCCAATTAAACGAGATCTAATAAACTCCATTTTGATCTCAAGATTAAATTTCAATCACCTTCCCAAATAGGAACACTAAAGAAAGAAAATAAATTAGAAATGTATTTTGGAAATTTTAATTCAGAAGAACTTATATTTTTCTTAACTTCTTTGCATAACTAAAGCATAGAATGTGGCAGGGATTTTCCCACAGCTTATATAACTATATAAGGATGGGCCATTAAGGGAACTTCCCAAGTCCCCCCCACCAAAATACTGTAAGCTGTGTTGTGACATGGAAAATTAATGTATTTATGTTTCTTTCTTGTCTGTGTTTTTCAAAAGGCTCAATTATTATTTGTGGTTTAAAAAGTTGGGAAGGGGATTGGATTTTTAAGTCATTTTATAATCAAAAGTCCAATGTGTTTTATATAAGGGAATAAACTGAGAAGCTGTAATTTAAGTCAGATTGTGAATGCTCCAGTATGAAGCTTTATTGGATTTTCAATTATAATTAACAGAATAATAACTAAAGATGTAAACAGAAACAGAAATGACTGTACTATCAAACACCTGCTTCATAATTATTTGAACAACAAAATGTTTTTTAGTCTCCCACTTATTTATAATCCTGGCATGTTATTAAAAATTCCTGTCTATGTATCAATCTGCTTAATTATTTTACAGCTCTCCATGAGATAAAAACTGCTCAAAAAAATAATATGATCCAGGTGACAAACTAGAAGCAATAAATCTATTAGTAGGAGGTCAGTTTACACAAGTAGAGCTGAAAGACTAGGTAAATGTAAAAGTATTTGAAAGTTCTTGAGAATCAAATCCTCAGTCAAAGGGTGTTACAGTGCCCCAAGATATCAATTTAAGACCTATTAGATTTAGTGGATTCCATAGCAATATTATAGCTTAAAGGTGGGAATGATTTGGAAAGCTATCTTTAGAGAGCTATTGCTGAATAAAAGCAGACGTCTGCCATTCTTCCATAGACGAGGCTATGTACAATTTTCATTTGGCATCCTAACAATCTTATATTTAGTTTGAGCAGTACATTTTCATTTCATTCATCATTTAAAGACAGATAATCAGAAAGTCATTACATTGGCCGACACCAGACCCTTCGCTCGATTGTATCGTAATTGAGCACCGCAGAGCGTGTGCCAGATCTAATGGATAATGAATATATTATGTCAGTAGAACTGCCTCAGTGAAGCTCCAGGGGAATAGACAGAGGGGGTTGTGGTGGCGACATATATATAGGGTCACAGATGTTGCGCTGATTTACTGATGGAATGATTGTGTAATTAGGTAATCAGTGATGGGTACTGCATTGTTAGGGGCATCTCATTCTGCAAATGGTAAGAGTATATGATGGACAAGTTGCACTTCATTCAGCATAGTCTAGAAAGACCAGGCTTTTCATCGGATCGAGCTTATAGTTATTGATAACCATTACAAAGCATATGTCTCGGGATAGAAAGACTAAGATGTAGACATGAGCCTGGTTATGTTATAATGAGAATATGTAGCACAGTTTTTACTTTACCTTTTCAACACAGACCGGTCAAGGCTCTTTTTCCTTCTTTAAGCTAATGAAATCAATGCACAAGTATACAGCTACCCACATACTATGATGTCCACTTTGAAATTTTCCTTTTCTTTTATAATTAACTATATTCGAGAGTTTGCCAGGCCTAAGAAATAGTTAAGCACATAATAATAATGATAAAATAATAATGCTGATAATAATAACAATATTATTATTTAAAATTATTGACTTCTGTAAAGTTTCAAGCATTTTTTATTTACTTTACAGGAATTATTTCATTTAATCAAAACAACCATAGCAGATAGATATTGTTATTATTATCACCATTATACAGATTTAAAAACTAAAGCATACGATCGCACCGCGCTCAGCCAGTGAGCACACCGGCCATTCCTATATAGGATCCGAACCCGCGGCGGGAGCACCGCTGCGCTCCCAAGCGCTGCACTCTCCCGAGTGCACCGCGGGGCCGGCCCAAAACCCATAGTTTTAATCATGCTGCTTTATTATCTTTCTAGCTTGACTCAAGTCCGTCAATGTATTGTTTTTATCTCATTTTCTCTTGTAAATTCTCACACTGACATTTATGAAAGATATGCAAAAGATCATGCAGTGTTACATATTTAAAAAGGAAGAAAAAAATCAAGTTATATTTGTTATGTTTAAGAACACAAATTAAATAGAATTTGTCATATTCTAGAAATAGAATATGACAAAAAGGCAGATCTTTTGATGCCTGGAATTCTTTCTAGTACACTGGACAATTTGCTAGAAAATAACAGTATAACATTTAAAGTGTTATATATTTTGTTATTGCCACTACAACTAATAACTAAATGTTGCCCATTACAGCTTACATAAACCTCAATTACATTCCATGTATTGTGCATTAGGATTATGGCATTTGATTCAATTTACCTGGGCAGTAACTGATACATTTGTGCCAGTCTAGACATACTATGATTTTGGTGATCCAACACAATAAGCTTTTACAAACTAGTGTGTATTGCCAATGTTAAAAGGGCTCACATTTATATTTAAACATGTATAATGACAGTATGAAAAAGCATTTTGGTCATGAGATACCAGCATTCAATAAAAAATTACCAAGCATATTATATGCAGAACCAAGTGATCAAGTGGGGTTGGGGGGCAGATAATAGAAAGGGAACCAAAAGCAATTCAGATACTGGAGTTATCAGACATGGAATGTTAAATTGATGAAATTAACAGATCTAAAAATTAGATGAAAAGATGCGGAGTTTTACTTGGTGAGTAAAATCAATATCAAATAATTAAATGAAAATTATTGAACTCCAACATGAAATATCTAGCACTGGATTTGATATAGCAGAAGAGAGGAGAGCAAACTGAAAGATACATCAATAGAAAATATTCATATTGAAACACATGAATAAAATTGAAGGATATTAAAGAAAAAAGGAGAAACACATGAGACATGCTTGAAAGGCCTATTCTATGTATAAATGGAATCCCAAAAAGAGAAGAAAAAGAGGATATTAGTTATTTATTACATGTAACAAATTAGTGCAATACTTAGTCGCTTAATACAACAAGTATTTACTGTCTCACAATTTCTATGGGTCAGAAATCTGGGCACAAGTTAGCTGAATGACTTTATTTCAAGGTCTCTACTTCTGTTTCTGTCACACTGACAGCTAGGGCTGCAGTCTTACCTGAAAGCATATCTTATCTGTTGCCAAATTCACTCGCATGGTTGTTGGCAGGGTTTCATTCCTCGTGTGTTTTTGGACTAAAAGATTCAGTTACTTTCTGGCTACTGGTTGGAGGCCTTGCTCAGTTTTTTGCCACATGGGCCTATCCATAGGGCAACTCATATCATGGCAACTTGTTTTTTAAAGAGAGCATAAGAAAAGGAGAGAGAGAGAGAGAGCTCAAGACCAAAGCCATAGCTATATGTAACCTAATCTGTGAAGTGACTGGACATTCTTACTGCCATATTCTATTCATTAGAGGCAAGTCACTATATCTTACCAAAACTCAAAGGAGGGAATTAAATAAGATCATGAATACCAGGAGGAAAATGTTACTGGGAGTCATTTTGGAGGCTGCCCACCACAGACAGAATGAAGCATAAGTGGTATTCGAAGAGATACCATAGTGGATATCAGAACATGCTTCTCAGATCTCTGACTCCAAGGAGCATATTGACCCACAACTCCTCTGAAATATTTCATGAAGTTGGTGCCAAGGCCACAGTTCCAATAAGTTGCTCTAAATTACTATGTTCAGCATGAATACTAAGGCAGGCATGTTTATGGGGAAGAAGGTCTTCTCTGAGTGACTTTTACTCAAGGACTACCCAATGACATGGTCAAATTTCCCTGACTACTTCACTGCAGCCCAAGATGCTTGCACCCAAACTTTCCCCCTTCTCTTTTTCCTTCACTCAGTGTCAGACATGAATTGTGGTCTCATAGTTCTTCTACCTTCTTCTGAATCCTTACCATCTTCTCTCACAGATACTTTCCCTAACAAATTTCTTTCACATATCCTATCTTGGTGTCTGCTTCTTGGAAAACTTGGACTAACATATGGGTTGAGCATGGTGAAGGTCCGGAGTTTACTCCTCATACTGGCCAGCTGCCAAGAAAAAGTTAACTTTTGGGGGTCTGATCAGTTAGCTCAGCTGGTTAGAGCACAGCCTTGTAAGACCAAAGTCAAGGGTTTGGTTCCCCATACAGGCTGGCCACCAAAAAAAAAAAAAAAAAAAAAAAAAAAAAAAAAATCAATCAATAAATAAAATAAAAAATTTCCAAAGTGGAAGATATACATAAAGCTATAATTTGAAGACACTCAATAAAACCCAAGCAGAATAAAAAAAAAATCTGAAATCTAATATGAAGAAAAAATATTTAACCCCCCCCTAAGAAATAAAGATTTGTTGCTCCCAAAGAAGAAATAAGCTTGATAAGTGACTTTGCAGGAGAAACTATAAAAGCTAGATGACAATGGAATGCCTACTTACAAGTACTAAAGGAAGCATCTGCCAGGTTAGTGTTCTATGTCAAACAAAAAATACTGTTCAATAATTATGGCAAAATACAAAAATTTTCACACAAACAAAAATTATCACCAGCAGAATAATATTCAAAAAACACTAAAGCTATTTATACTGGTGGAAGAAACATGACCCCAGGTGGAAACACGATAATTTAAGAAGACATTAAGAACAGTGAAAAGGGCATATATGTGGTTAAATCTAAATTAATATTGACTTCTTAAAACAGTAACTTTTGTGTTTTTAAAATATATTTAGGATTAAAACACGTAACAAAAATAGCACAAAAGAAAGTGGGGATGTGAATGGAATAAAGTAATGTAAAGTTCTAAAAGTTCAGGGAGTCATCATGGTACCACTTTAAGGTAAATGATAATTATTCATGAATGCATGTCTATGTTGTAATCTTTAGGGAATTACTAAAATATTTCAAAATAAAATGAATTACTATAATGAAAATGTGTGGTTATTCCAAGAGAAGACAAGATGGGAGAAAAAATGAAAAAAAGTTGGAACAAGTGGTAAAATACTGTATTTAAACTCAAATATACCAGTAAGTATACTAAATATAAATGAACTAACTATACCAGTTAAAAACTGAAATTGCCAGATGGAGAAAAATGTAAAAGGTAACTAATTGGTCTGGGGTATATGATACACCTAATGTTTGTAGAATGAATAAGTTAATAACACAGATCCTTTGTCATCGATCTACACTGGATTGTAGTAGAAAATGTTTATACATGGCATGCCAACAGACAAGGAACAAATGTTATAAACTCCATCTAATGTGTTCTGATTTGAGGATAATATTAACTTCCTATAGCAGTAGTAAATTTTCTGTGCTATTAGAAGACAATAGCACTTTTTAAATACTCTCATGGTGGCAGTGTTTAGACACTGTCTCAGTGTAGTATTCTATCTCATTTGCTTTGTTAAGCAATTGTGAATGAAATAAAGTAAATGGTTTCTGATGCTATTAAAATTCAGTCTATTCTGGATGAAAAACCATGGGGAAAATTTTGTTTTAAAGGAGAAAAAACAATACACCTTTTGAAAATCCTAAGGAGAAATTAGCAAGGGCAGAATTTAATAATTGAAAAAGAACTGGCCAGGTTATAAAATGGATATTCTCCACTTTAGTTATTTCATAAAATGCTATGAGACTGTTCCAAGTTTGTCAAGACTCAATTTACTCTGCAGTTAGTAAAATAACAAAATTCCTATCCTTAATCATCACTATCCCATTCTTGAAATCCTTACAAAAACAAGAATAACCAACCCCCTTCACTTCCCTAGCCCTCACTCTTTTTTTGGAGGTTAGGGTTGGAGGAATTTCCTAATATGACTTCAGTCTGGGAGGAAGGCAGATAATGTTATTACAATATTTGCGTAATAACAAAAGTCTAATTGTGCCCAGATTTCCCACCACGACGCACGATGGTCTCTGTGCCTCCTCTTCTTCATCCTGAAGAATGACAGGACCTTTTTCATCATACTTAACATGTTATTTTTCTGCCTCAACATTTCAGTTACCTTATGCTATGCAATCAAGCAGCTTCCAATAAACTGGTAACCGTGCAGTTATTCTGTGGACTATAAACATGTCCTGATTTTCCCAGATACCTATATTGAGCTCCTCACGTGTTGTATTAGAATATTCTGGTTCTGGTGAAAGATCACTAGCAAAAAGGATCTTTAGGACCTTATTTATTTCTTTCTTATTTGTAAGTATGGTGGAGATAAAACATCTACCTTCCTTAAGAGCAAAGTAATCTCGGGGGGTGGGGACAAATGAAATCACTAAGTTTCTAAGTATGCGCAAAACACCTGAAATATAGAGAAACAAAATGTTTTAAATCTTCCTTTTATAAGGGCAAAAATATATAATTATATAGATCTTCTGTGAATTAAGCTTTTCCTCATTTTTTCATTTTCTAAACAGCTTTGCGTCTGGTAGCCAAGTTGACTATACATGATGTACGAATGTGTGATAGAGGTGATTTTTAATGGGATTTTCACTGCTTAGAAAGTAATGACGCCCCAGTTTCATAGCACCAATCTTTATTCTCAAGATGAACTGTCATTTCATTCATGTTATTCAAAATCTACTTTCTTCTCCCTGTACAGCAAAACGCTGTGTTCTCATAATTTGAAAACTAAAACATTGCCAGGCCTAAAAAAAGACCTTTGACAACTTTATTATTTGTCATAAATCAATCTGGCAAGATCAAGTGACAAAATATGAAATGTCAAACCTATACTTCTGTCTGTTAAAATGATAGTATTCACTATATATTTAATGCACATACATATTTTTTCTAACTTACCAACAAGCAACACTGCCTGATGCTTAATGGGGAAAAAGTCACATTGCACAAATTAAGCAGAAAACACCAATTAAGACATGGTATTACCACTCTTTAAAAAATTCAAGCTAAAGGTTTTTAAAAATAGTACCGATATATACAATAATCACACTGAGCAATAGATCTAAATATCACAAGTATATTATGAGACCTTGAATAAAGTAGATCTATATGAAATTTCTGTGCATTAAAGTCCAAGTGACTGAATACCAGCATTTCAAATAAGTCATCATAATTATTGGTATGATCTCATTAACACTCAGGTTTTCATATGATATAGATTGAGAGCATATTTTCTGAAATCTAATTTGTAATTTCTGAAATTACAGAGGCTGAATAAAGGATAGTGATGTCCAGGATGCCTTTATGATCATTCTTAAAGAACACTGACAGAGGGGACAGCCATCATCTTCTGTATGAAATGCTTAAGAAAATAGCATGATTGAATACATGGACTTTAACAAGTTGCTATTAAAATGAGGAAGGTTAGGAAAAATGTAGATATGAATAAAAGAAGGTCTTTTTCCCATAGTAGAGCAGGGAAAATTGCCAAGTCTATGTCTATGCACTAGCCTGGATCTTTGATTTTTTTCACTAACAAGAATCACTGCCTTTTTGCTTTAAGTTCTTGAATTAGGTAACCAACAATCATTTTATTTACTAATAACTTCCTACTTTATTTTTCTCCTTTGTGCTTGTCAACTTTGAGAAACAATATTTTGTAATTCTTTATGTGTTTGTTGTCTGTTTTTGCTACTAAACTGCAAGGTCTCTGAACAGTGTAAGGTTATTACATTGTAAGGTCTCTGAAGGCAGGGGCTTTGTTTTGTTCACTACTATTTTCCCAACAACTGAAATAGTGTTTGGCATGCACTCAGCATTTAAATCACTTTGAATGAATGAATGAATGAATGAATTCAATGAAAAATAGGAAAAGATAATTAAAGGGAGAAAAATAACATAAAATATGATGGTAAAAATAAATCAACCTTTATAAGCAATCACAATAACTATAAATGGAACTTAAATCAACATCTAAAATATAGAGATTGTTAAAATACACACATACACACACTATGTAGAATCCTATGTATATAAGTTAAATAGGGATATGAAAAGATTGATTACAGAAAAATGAGTAAAGATTTAATATACAAGTACTAGGCCAAAGAAACCTTGCAACTATTTTAACATCAGACCAATAAACTATAGAGTTAAAAACATTATTAGAAATAAAGAGTGTTTCTATATAGTGATAAAAGATTTAATTCACTAAGAAGGTAAAAGAATTCCAAATTGTACTAACCTAATAATGTAGCCTCAAAGTATAAACAAAAATATGTATTTGACAAGTCCACAATCATACTGGGAGATTCTAATACATTTCTATTATTAATTCATTTATCAAAGAGAACAAAAAATAAAGAAATCTAATAAGGACAGATAAAATTACAACAGCCTACATACATAGCTGAATCAAATGAACATATACCAGGGACATTTTACTTTCTGTACTGCAGAAGACCTCCCTTAATCTTCATTTTTGGTCCTCACTGCTAAGAAGAGCTATTGAAAATGTCGTAATACTGCAGTTCAGAAGAAAGGAACACAGCTAAGTAATCAAGAAAATGCCTTCTCTTGAAATGAATATAGTGGCAGATATAGAAGCTACAGAAAAGTTTAAGAATTGTATAACAAGGAAGTTTAACAAACTATCTGCCATGATATACAAAGGATGGGTAGAGAGCTCGAAAAGTATCAGGAAGTTGAGAGAGTTGATAGAAATGCACAAGCCAGGTTGTCCACAAAATCAAATTACTGAAGTAAATGCAAAATAAGAGAAAGTCTCAGAGAATGCAGAGAAAAGGGGAAAAGAAATCAAGATAAGAAAAGAGAGAAAAAAAGAGAGACCTAGAGGGCCAGTCTGGGAGATACAATCTACATATGATAGGAATACCTGAAACAGAGGACAGAGCAAACAGAGCTGAAACAGTAATTAAGGAAACAAATGAAGAAAATTTTCTGAAGGTGAAGAACAAACTAGATCTACAAATGGAAAAAGTGCACAGGGTACCTTTAAAATTTGATGAAAAGAAAGCAACACCAATATACATTCTGGTGATATTATTAAATTTCATGGATAAAGAAAAATTCTGCAAGTATCCAGACAGAGAAAGCAAGTTATCCATAAAGGGCAAAAGTCAGGCTGACCTCAGATTTTTCTCTTGCAACTCTAAATGCCAGAAGACAATGGAACAATATCTACAAAGTTTTAAGGGAAAATAATTTTGAACTAAGAATGATATACCCTGTCAAGTTATCATTTCTGTATAAAAGCAACTGGAAGACATTCTCAAATATGCAGACATTAAGAAAGTATGTGTCAACCAAGAACTTTCCCTGAAAAATTTGTTGAATGATTTACTGCAGTGGAGAACATGAACTAAAGTAACTCAAGAGTAGGGAGGCAATTGTATGAAAGAATCAATGTTTTTCAGTTAGCCTGGAGTTGCAAACTTGCCACAAAACACTTACTATCCAGACCCTGAGAAACCAAAGAAGACATTAATAAAAGCCATGCTGACTCTACCCTGAAGCACATCTAATTCACATGGTACTAGAAATTCTTTCTAAAGTTAAAAAAAAAAGTTATAAAAATTGCCATGGAAGAAAAGAAATTTATTTGACTCATGATTCTGGGACAGCTGCATCTGGTACAGGCCTCAGGCTGCTTCTACTCATGGAAGAAAACAGCAGGCAGCTGATAGGTACAAGCAGATCACATGACGAGAGGAAGCAAGACAGAGAGGGGGGTGCCAGGGTCTTTTAAACAACCAGCTCTCATGGGAACTTACTCACTATTCTCATCCCCCAGGGAGAGCATTAATCCATTCAGGAGGGATCCACTCCCATGACTCAAACAGCTCCCAACACTGCCACATTGGGGATCAGATTTCCACACGAGTTTTGGGGGGACAACACATCCAAACTCTATCATGCATATGATTTGTCACTTAGCAATTTCATTCCTAAGTAGCCTAAAGAAACATTTTTACAGATATAGGTGATATAAACATTGCTTTTAATAGTGAAAAAGAGAAAACAATTTCTATAACAGAAGAATAAATTGTGAATATTCTTACAGTGGCATATCATACAGTCGTGAATGTATTATCAAGAATGTATCCTACAACTACACTAAAAAAAATCCCCACAGAAGAAGAATGCTATATGATTTCATTTTAGAGCATTTAATTTTGTTGGGATGTCTGTGTATGGACATGTAATATTATATATCATATATATTGAAAGTGTAAAGAGATCTGTAATGATGAACACACATTTCAAGGATAGTTGCTACTTCTCAGGAAAGGAGAGAATAATGCACTTAGTGGTAAACACACAAATACACATAAAAACTAACAGTATGGGTCTGAAGTTAGAATGAGGATATAATTTCTGAGTTTTATTTTTATTAATCTCCATATTATACTAATTCTCACTCTGTTGCATTTCATTTGGTCCCAAGTGCACACCAGGAAGATTAAAATGTTGTTCTTTTCTCAAAAATATCTGTATTTAAATTGACAAAGAACCATTAAAGAAATAAAGGAAGGAAGGGAGGGAAGAAGGGAGAAAGGGAAGGAGACATTAGAGAGGAAAAGAAGGAAAGAAAGGGATAGGAGGGAGAGAGAGAAACTATAAGGCATCATCCATAATCTGCATTTATTGTATTACTATGATTTATTTTTTGTATTTCAGATTTATTCATTAATACTGTTTATTGCCTAACAAGGATACAGTTTTAAATTTAAAACTGTCTGATATCAGATTCTCCATTTTTTAAATACAAAGTTTGACATGAAGATTCTATCAAACGTTACTGAATTCATTATGTTAATCCAAGAGGCCAAAGACAAAGTATCATTTGGTGAGTGGAAAACCTACTATAGACAAGGAGTCTTTAAAACATCACTCTCTATCCTTTTCAGGGGAGAAAAAAAAAAAAAAAAAAAAAAAACCAACTAAGCCTCCAATTGCTGCATTACATTCTTAATTTCAGTATTACATGGCCGTCTAAAAGCATTTCACAGGTGTTTGCTGGAACTCATTAGACTATTTGGAACTCCTTCATGCTCCCTAAAAGGCAATTAAAATGTGTCTGCAAATTACCTCATGTGGGCCAAAGCACAGCTGCCTCTTCCCCCCAGTTACTACGCAGTGTTTCCAAACACCAGAAAACTGCTTGGAAACCATCAGTTTGCAAAGGCAAAAAAGGGCCTTTGGGTGGCTTCCTTTCTTCTCATCCCCAGATAAGCCCATTCACTTGGGGTCTGCTGCCAAAACACAAAACAAGGCTGTTAAATGATAGAAGTGGCTGATTACAAAGAGAGCTTTGAAGGTCTAAGGATACAATAAAGACTTAACTGATTCAATGAGCTGGTGTATTCTGCCATAAAACCTTTATCTTCTGCAGTAATAGTCACACAGAAGTAAGTGTGTGTTGGCCTTTAAGGTTACTGAATTGGAAATTCCGAGGCTTGTTTAAGGGTGGGGCACTAGCTTTCTCAGGCTGCTAATCGTGTAGTGTCTATGCATTATCTGCTTATTTCTCCAAGTAACAAGCTCGTCATAAGTATTAATTACTAAGATATATTCTGCATATGTTATCTAATATTAGGAAAAAGGTCTTCCCTTACTACTGAAGAATTTTACTCTTGAAAGCATAAAAGGATCATTACTGAGCGGACATGAACATCCCCATGGCAATCCTTTGCATTAACTACTCTATTTAATCCCACTGTGTAGATCACAACACTGAGGCTCAGAGAGGCCATAGTCAGTGAGTCAGCTGGTAACTGGTAAAACTGAGATTCAAACAAGCTGATTCCAGATCACAAGAATTTAATCAAACATGCTTCCAAGGTAACACTAAATAAGTCTTTAATAATTCCATTAATTTGAAAGTTATTCTTAGTCCAATGTTTAATCAGAATTATTTCCCTTGAACTTCAAGTACATCAACTGATTTCACTTCGTAGCCTAGTTTCTTGATTTCAATTAGATCGTGATAAATCATGTACAGTATTATGAAATGGTATAAGTAGAAGAGAAAATAAAAATTAATCAATAGGAAATTGCTATTTATTTTCCCAAAATTATGTGCCATGTAATAAGCATGTGTAATTATACTATTATCTAAATGTTGAATGCCACCAAAATGAATCCCTTTAATATTTTTAAAAAATTGTATTTCTCTAATCAGAGGTTATGCTACAAACTGGTATTTTTTGCAGCAAAAAGATTTACACATTCAAGTAATGAGATGTTTGATATAAAGTAACTGAAGTGAGATACAATTAAATTCTTTGAAAATAAAAAGAAAAAGTATGGAAAAAATTTAATATTTTTCCACATAGCATGTGAGGCATAGATATCCAATAAATTCATGGAATGCTGTTAGGAATAACTAAATGATGATTGCAAGCTGTAATCACAAAGTGCTAAATAATAAACGTTGGCTAATTATCATAAAAAAGTACATGAATGATTATTACAAAGCGAAGAATGAGGTAGGTTTAATATCTAAATTAGTGGTCATCTTAACTACTTCATTGCTGGCCAATTAAAGAGATAAATAAAATTTTAAAGCAAATGTATTGGTACTTTACTATACCTGGGTCTGCAACACAAAGTTTCACACAGCAGAGGTGGAGGTGGGTGAAAACAACTTGCTATACCTTGTGCATGAAAGACAGTAATATGTGGTGGCTCATATTAAATTTAGTTTGTGATATTTTGGTCTTCTAAAAAATGTGATTTAGCTTCCTATCTATTAGATCAATAGGGCTGATGCTTTTTCCCCTTTTTTTATTTGTATCAAGCACCTTCTTCATGAAAACCTTCCTGATGACAGCAACTCCCTATGAACTTTCTCTGTGCTGTGATAAGTATATGATTTATTCACTTGTTCTTTTTTTCTTTTTCTTCTTTATAGCACTCATCACTACCTGGCTTTATATTAGATATGCATGTGTGGCTTTTTTGATCATTGTCTTTCCTTCGCCATCTTGCACACTAGAATATAAGCTCCTTGAAGATAGGAATTTGGTTTCTTTCCCCCCCCCCCCCTTATTCTCAGAACTGGCCCTAGAAGGTTCTCAATGATTTATTTTAGTGAGGAAATCAGAGCATTTCCTAAAAATTTCCCAAACAATTACTAGTAGCAATTTTTTATGTCTCATAGTACAAGATCAGTCCTTGTCTTTTGGCAAGTCCAGAAATTCAGTCTCGTCCATGAGACCATAGTTAATCAGAATCAAGGAGAAATGACTCATATTAACTAAAAAGACAAGAAAGAGATGTATAAATGAGCATGTTAGAGGGAGAAAGTCAGGTAGCACCTAAGTCAAAGCATTAGGTAGGCACTTAAGATGTGTAAGTTTAGGTTGGATTAGAGATAGACTTGGCTGGAGATAGAATATAGGAGTCAACAACGTATAGATGGTCTTTAAAGCTGCTATTGATCTCTTATCTAATTTGTAAATATTTTATATTATTCTATCTTTATAACAATTTTTAATTAAGCTCTGGCCACATTGACTTGTTTGTTTTCTTTTGGCATATTATATATGCCAAATTTTCCTGCATGTGGATCTCTGTATGCAAATAATAATACCTTCTCTTACTTCTTTCCCTTTTTGCCTCCCACCATCTGCCAGACAATCACAAATTCCTGCTCCCACCTCCTTCTTCATCATAACACATTTTCGTCTTGTTTATTTCCTTGTTTGTTTGTTGCCTTTTCTCCACCTTCCCATTGTGCAGGAATGAAAGCCTATGAGCTTGGAGGATTGTGACTTACCTGTTAAATTCTGGAATTATCTAGCAGAAATCATAAGTTTATGGAAGGACTGAATAAATATTGTTTTGACATCTGTGTATTATCTAAAATCTGAATAATAATGATTATATAGGCTTGTGAAGAGAATTGAATAAATGTAGGTAACACACCTGGAACATAGGTTTTCAATAAATGACAAGTATAATTATTAGCATCAAATACTAATTTATTTACATGTATTTTTTCCAGATCAATTTTGAAGACTATAGTGCAGCAAAAATTTTAGGTAAAGCATTTCTTAAAAGCCTTATCTGAAATCTGCCACAAAAGCCTAAAATAAATATTGTGTTTTAAGCACACACAGAAACCTCCCTTTTGAGCTTTTCCTTTTAACTGGTGTTTTGTAAAATGTATTCATCATTCTGAAATATTGATTAATTGCCTCGATTCTTTAACTTCCTAATTTAGTGTTTTGAAAAATGGTTTCCATTTTTGGCATTTATTTTGCTATATTTTATCTTCAACTGAACTTTACTTAGGTTGTCGTCAGAAGTTTTATGTGATGGAGTTAGCAAGCAAAGTCAATATTTGGCAGTACCTGTATGCACTACTTATAAATACACTCTCCAACATCATTTCAGCAATCCATAACAAAAGACGGATGGCGCCAAACTCTGCTGTTTTATTACACTCATACAAGCGTGGTGGGCTTTAATAGAAGAAATATACACATTTGATGCCTTAAACCAAAGCTAAAGTAAAGACCCCCAGTAAAGCCTACTGATATCATTGAGCATTCATCAAAGAATGATACAAAGGAAGAACATAAAGTAACTTCAATCCTTTCTCAAGTACTCTCTGGATGGGATTTTAAATTGATTCTTTGTCAGGTAAACCACCGTGATCTGATGACATACATAAAGGTAGTTTGGTTTCACTAACACTGGTCTTTTAAGTTATAAAAAAAAAAAAAATCCATTGTCTATTCAGGATTTCAGCAGTAGTTTCTGATACTTAAGTTCAGAATTTTATCACCTAACCTCAACCACTTTATTTGTTATTAATATGCAAGTATCATGCAGACTATAAAAATCTTGGTGTGGTCACTTCCTTCTTTTGTCAACTTAATCTTAGTGGATCCTGTAAAGCCTGATAAGAACTTCCAGATAATTTATAAGATTATGTCCTCAGATTTACAATTGAGAAATTTGATATTATACTCAGAGCTCTATGCCACTTTTTAAATTACCTTGTAAATACTGAAATGTACATTTTGGGCTCAAACCTGCTTTGATGGATATCTTGGTTGATTACCTTAAAATCTCTAACCATTAAAATGGTTGACAAATTTAAAAATAATCTGTCCTCATTAAGGCCAATCCTTGTGTTCACATCACGGTGGAAACATTTTGAATGAATCTATTACAGAACCCATAACTTTCCCCATCGCTGAAATGCAATATTTTAAGCCAGTGGTACAAATACCTAAATGGGCATCATTATCATTTTGGAGAGCTTTAAAATAGAGTTCCAAGACCCATTCTTATCCTATTATATCAAAATGTCTCAGGTTGAAATCCAGAAGATAGGTATTTAAAACAAATAAATACCACCAACACCAGCAACTTCCCGTGTTATATACACATTAAAACTACTATATGATACTAACATACTCACCAGGATGGCTAAAATGAAAAAGATAGACACATGGCAAGTGTTGGCAAGGAGATGGAGCAAGCAGAACCCTCATAGAAGGCTGGAGGGAAATTTGACACAACCGCTTTGGAAAACTGACTATCTGCAGAACTGATCCTATGCATATCCTGTGAACAAAAAGTTCTACTCCTGGGTACATATTCAGCCTAAATGTGTACTTATATTTACTAAAAGACATGTACAAAGAATGTTCATAGTAACATTCTTTGTAATAATCAAAAATGAGAAACTACTAAAATATCCATCCATACTCATACAGGGACAAATAAATCCCCTGGTATATTTAGACAAAAAGATAGCATACTTCAATGAGAAAGAAAGAGCTACTATCAGTAGTCCCTCTTATCCTCAGGGGATACATTCCAAGACCCCCAGTAGATGTCTAAAAGAGCAGATAGTACTGAACCCTCTATATACTAAGTTTTTTCTACCTATGATACATACCTATATGTTTAATTTATAAATTAAGCACAATAAGAGATTATCAAGAATAACTAATAATAGGACAATTGTAACAATATACTCTACTAAAAGTTATGTCAAAGTGGTTTCTCTCTCTCTTTCTCTCCCTTTCTCTCAAAATATATTAATATTTTGAGATCGCAGTTGACCGTGGGTAACTGAAACCATGGAAAGCAAACCCGGATGAACCAAACAGAATTTTGAGTGAAATAAGCCAATTACAAATGAGTTCATTTTGTTTAATTAAATTTGTAAAAAGTTCCAAAAATACAAAAACAATCTATGTAGTTAGAAGTAAGGATAGGGGAGTAGGGAGAGGGTAATGACAGGAAGGGGTACACATAGGCTTCTTGGATGTCGGGAATACTCTAATCATGGATCATAGTGCTGATTGGGCCAATATTTTAGGTTTGTGAAAATTCATCAAGCTGTACAGTTATGAGCTGTGTACTTTTCTGTATGTATATTAAACCTCAATAAGAAACTTTAAAAAGGAAAAAAAATATCCCATGTAATTCTGCTGATCAATCAATACATTCATCTAACTTGAAAATTTTTTCCAGGTGCAGCCCAGCTGTTCCAGCCTACTCTTCCACTTAAGAATGCAAACCATCCCTGCCACATACGAAAACCTACTTGGGTAAGAGTGAGGCGCAGGGGCAGGGGCATGGGGATGCTGATATAATCCTTATTTTGAAATTTTGCTAAATTCTCTTCAAGAATCTGGATTTTGGAATAATACATTACCCATTTTTCTCAAACATTAGTGTAAATAATAGGTTTGGGATGAGTTCCAAGAATCTGCATATTTACAAACACTTAAGGTGATTTTGATGCAGGTAATCTAGCTATAGGTCACACTTCCAGAAAAACTGACTTTAAGCAAAGAGATAAATCTATGTGGACAATCCAGGCACTGCATTCCAGAGACACAGGGCGTACTGTGACGATGAAAGTCTTTCCTTGGCATCTCTGAAAACTTTATGTTGCAAGTGGCTGCCTCTGTGTGATGTGAGCCTGTGTCTTTCTCTAATGTCTGAAAATAGCGTTTGTGTTGTTCAGACTTCTAAAATCATATGATATTCATAGATTAGAAAGAATTGGTTTAGATAAAAACATTTTACAATTTTATTAACAATGCAAAAATTTACATTCACACTGTAAGTCTCCTATGTGCCAAGCACTCTTTGTAAGTACAAGACATATATCATGTTTAATACCTGGTCCCTGCCCCTGTGAGTGTACCAGGAAATCTTTTCCAGGCCATTTTCTCTGAGTTATAACTATTTACTTGCTGAGACCTGGATAGTCTTGGGCTAACATTCAGTCACATGTCATCTTTCCACACATTCACATCATGGTTCCAGGCCTGTTTTCTCCCTTGCCAGTCAGAGTTACTCAGAGAATTTGAGGAAGTAAATTAGAATTAATATTAAGCTGGACCAAATTAAGAAAAAAATATGTCACAAAGCCACATCTGAATATACGTACTCACACATATACCCTTATACTTAATTGTTCTCTCTTTTGGTACATCCGTGCAATTGCTTCTGGTTTTTAGCACACATGATTACATAACTGAAATTCCTTGTTTTTCATGAATTCCAGATACAGAAGAGGACAGTTGATAACCAAGGAATCAGCAGTGACCTGCTCAGCTTCACAAAGACATTCTTGCTAGATTGCAAAGACTGCCTTCCTTCCTTCCTTTCTCATTTGAAAATGTACTATCCTCTTGATACAAAAATTGCATATATTCATTGTAAAAATTTTGGAAAATATGAGGGTACTTTAAATAGTTCATGGAAAAATAGAATTGAAAGATAATACAAATATTTTTATAAACTGTTTTAAGTATCCTCACACAGAAAAGCACAGAGAAGATGAGAAAAATCATCAACAGTGCAACCAACAAGGGAAAATTTATGGTTTTTTATCTCTTATAATTTTGTTAGACACAGAAGTAATTTTGTAAGAAAAATACAATAATTGCAACTTGCATTTGCTATATTGCTGCATATGTCAGAGTCACTTGCAGATCCTGGTCTGCTGTTATCCGGCCCATCACTTTCCTTGTCTTGGTCTTTCATAGATGCCTCCATCATGAAATCAACATGTAGGATCGTGATGATTTCACTTCTGATTTCACTTCAGTCTGTTTGACTTTTGGGTTCTTCTCAGTTGAACTTTTCTCATTTGTACTTCTGAACATTCCTCTGATGACATTGATGAAGTCTTTCTTGGAAACAGTTGATATCTACCTAGCATGCTTTCTAAAAGAGCCTCCAACTTATTATACCTTTTCATCAACGTTCTTTTGATGCTTCTGAACAGCATTAAATAATTGCACCACACCCCCCATTGCAATTCTCTGAAGATTTCTCTCTGTTTCTTTGTCTTTGACCAATCTGTCTTAACTTTGCACATCATTTCCACTCTCGATTCTTATCATGCTGTTGCTTTAACTTTTCTTTTCTCTTTTCCAGCTCTTTGTTTTTGACCAGAATGATGGGTTTACTTTTAGGAGTTTTTTTCTTAAGGATTTTAGCCATGGCAACTCAGCCCAGCCCACCTTAGTTCCAACACTTGATTCTGCAGCATCTTAGTTTTCTGGGTCACATGGTTCAACATCACCCTCATTGTGAGTTTCTACTGCTTCAACATCAGAAGAAAAGTGATCCTTTTCCAATCTACTGCTTCCTACAGAACCTCTGCTGTTGGAAGTGTCTTTGATCTCATCTTCCATCTCTGATGCTACAACCCTGGCTACCATTTTTGCCTTCTTCTTCATTAGGGACTTTTTCAGCTGTTCCCCACACTCACACTTGAGTCCTGAAGGGCCGCAGCCATTTTCCCTCACCGGCAGCATCACCTATAGAAATGCTTTTAAATCACACCTTTTCCGTACATAATTCATAGATGTCCAGAGAGAACTAAATCAAAAGAGAGAAAATTCTTTTGTTCTCTCCACAAGCACAGCAAAAATATTGGCATGCATACCAAAACCGTCAAGGAGAAAATTCCAAGAAGATTGTAGATCTCACGATACATTGTTTTATAGATCTTGAGGCTAAAAATATTGGGTATTAAGAACAACTTTCAACCTATCTGAACTCTACTTTGCATAAAGAGATCATTAGATAGTCCATGCATATTCAAAAGTGGAAAAAGAATGTTAATTTAGCCTGAGGGTTCACAAGTTTTTAGTTTCCAGACTGAACATTCGGTTGAATTGGCCAGTTTTCACAAGCATTCTTACTCATTCTTTGTTTCAAAAACATTTGTCTCCACTGGTCACAATGTCCTACATGAACACAAATATTTTAATATTTAAATATTGCCCATGCATATGTTTTAACTTTAAAAATAATCTACAGATAATTTCTAGCTTTTGGAGCAGAATTGAGGTTTCAAAACAAATTAATTTTAGAGACATCCACCAAATTCAATCCCAAAGAAAGAATATGGAAAAATGAATGTATACTAGAAAGTTTGCCAAGAGCAATAAAACTTCAAGTTAGAGATTTAATTAAAGCACATATTCATATAACATTTGAATTTGAGGAACTATTTTAATGATAATGCAAAAGTTAGTTTGGATAAGAATAAACAAATTTAAGGATAGGGATGTCTACACCACAGTTATAAAAAGATATATGAAATAGCTGTTAATATGAAAAATATATTTAGTTTGGTTGGACTCTAGTAATACATGTGTGTATGTATATATGCCTGTATATAAAAACTATGCCACCTATTGTATAGAAATTATGGTAATTTTTTCAGAACATAGGTTATCTCCTTCTTTGCCCATAAGTTTATCTTATTCCATTCATACCCAAATTGGTTTTCTTTAAAAAACAACAAAAACAACTAATTCTTTTTTTAAATGCTGGGTATTCAAGCCTTTATTATGAATATATGTACTGCCAGTTTACAAGAATGGAACATAATATGCACCACTTTTCAAATCTGAACATTAATTATTGGTGTGTGTGTGAAAAACAGCTAATTCTTAAAGTTGTTATATTGTCTCTATGTTTCTAAATCCTACCAACCATCCAAGTTTTAAAATAGGCACACACACACATGTGCGCACGCACACACACACGTTTTATACCATCACGAGCTTCCCAAAGTGCATATTTTAGTTTTATTCCATAAACAAATGCAAACTTCCTTTGTAACTTCAGTTCACCTAGAAAATGTAATGGGAAAATAATTGGTCAAAATGGGCCTACAATAAACTATTGACTTTTTCTGGTTTTAAATATAAGATGGAAAAATTAATTTTTCTTATCTAAAAATATAAGATGCCATGCAATAAAATAAGTCACAACCTGGAGCAAACATGAAAAGGGATTAATAGGATTCAGGGAAAAATCACTAGGGAAAAAGCTAAAAAGAGAAAATAGAGGGAAACCTCATGCAGAATGGAAAGCAAAACGAGTTTGATAGCTTTAATTAAATGTAAAGGGAATAGTGGGAGGAAAAGGAAAACTTCAATAGTGAAAGCATAAAACTGCCTCAGAAAGTGACAGAACTTAATCCTATCAACATCTTATTTGCATATCCATAGTAAAAAATAACAATGGTATTTTTGTGACCAAAAATATATGCAAAGCAGTCATTGTGATAGTTCAGTAGCTATTTTTGAAATGGAAATTTCCTTACAATTTGAAACAGCTCCTTCTTCAAAACACCAAAAGGCATCAGCGTCTACTTTAGACTACAGAGCATTATTTTCAATGTGATATGCTGGATTTAACCGTAGTGTTCCCTTTAGAGGCAAAATTTACCCCTGTGTGTAAAAAGTTGATAGATTTTTTCTATGTGTATTTGAGATTGCTATAGACATCTGAAACGACTAATTAAAAAACTTGCATCAGTGCAATGAAGTGATATAGCTATGTCAGTTTGCTGCTTACTGCAATAAAAAAATTTTTTTTTCTTTGCAAGCTGTGGAAAAAAGCCAAAATTATATCTCAATTGGAAAAGTGAAGTAATTTTAGCATCAGTACCACAAAAATATCTCAGACTGTTTATTAGTTGTGACCTCTTTCATTGATGGCTATATAAACTCATATTCCTGCCACTGATTGTGTGCTTCTATTCAGCACTAACATTTTAATAAGGAAAAAAAAATGTTAAATATCAAAGTAATAGATGAGCATTCCTCTAAAAGCCAATTTCATTAAATACCATCGGTATTAATCTTTCTAAATCTTAATTACAGCCTTTTGACATATTAGCCCCCATTTGACCTTTTCTGCTCAATTCCAGTTAAGAACTGTAGGACACACAGGGATACCAGCCCATGGAAAACTACAGGAATGCATCATTTTAATGCTACTGAGCAAATGGGGATGGTGACCCAAATTATATTTTATTCAGGAGTCGATGAGACCACATTTTTCTAAGTGATCAACCAAGTTCTGAATTCCCTGTTTCAAGATTAAGACATCCCCAAAGAGAGGCCCATAAGTCTGAGCTGATAAAGTTCTAAAAACTGGAACCTTAAGAAAAAAAAAAAATCTATTGGTGAAGAACAAAACTTCCTGAACAAGGTATGTCCCGTGAAATTTAGGAACAATTAGTGATGGCAGCCAGTAACTGAACAACTTGAAGTTCAGTTGAAAATAGTAAGGGCTGGCAGTTCCAAGATTAAAATGTAATGATTCTGCTATTAAGCCATATTTACACGAATCAATAACTCAAAAGCATCCTGACTTTGTTAAATTCACTGAATAAGCACAAGTAAAATCTTTGAGGAAAGAAACTTGCCCCTAGGACCATATAAAGGCTCTTTACTACCAGGCACCAGAAGTTTGAACGGCAATTTGTTTCGTTCAATTATTTCTTCCCATGATTTTTCTTTTTTTAAAAAATCTTCCTCTCTTTTATATCCCATACACTTCAATTTAGTTTATTTCTTTTTCTGTCTTAAATCTTTGCTTTTTCCCCCCATTTCCTTGCCCCCCCCCCCCCATTTTAACATCTTCATGTCCTTAGGTCTACTGGTCTGTCTTATCCTTTATTTTTTTTCAGCAGTAAACTGATTGGAAAGTGGGGAAAATGAAGAAAGCCCAATAGCTAACAATATAAGAAATTTTGAAATTATCCTACATGATGTATCCCCTAAGATATACCTTTAAATTTTAAATATGGGGTGGACAATGTAGAATAACAGATTGCCACTATTGTGGAGATGATCAGTTTCTTGATTTTAGAGCACATCGTCAGTAAAAACATTAAAAAATAAAAGGTACATAGAATCTAGACTATCTGGGAGGAATATAAAATTGAGCTGTTGGAATATTTAAAAGATACTTATGATAGTGTCTTTTAAATAAAAGTGTGATTAATGGCTTTCTTGTGGGAAATGGGCAAAGAAGATTTGCCAAGAGAGTAAAAATCTATAGCCTCTGGAATTTGAAATGTACAAGGTTGTTTCTGTCAGCCTGCCCTATGGAGACTAAAGGTAGTAATAGAAAATTGTGTTGGAGAAATGTTTCCTTCACTTTGCAACATCATCTCAGTCTTTAATTCTGATCCACAGCCTTAGAAGCTGACAAGGTAAGAAATGTAAAGTGAATGAGTAGGTAGTTCGTTGTCTGCTTTCTGTAACCTGAAAAATCACTTCCTCCCCCAATGTTAGAACATACCTAACTCTCACAGTAGTGTCCTCAGTGTATGAAATCTTGCCGTTATAGTACATTTGTTCTGCTTCTTCTTTAAGCTAACTTTCCCCATTGTCTTTTTGAAAAAGAGACATTCTACAGATAATATATTAAGCATCATAAGCTTTACTATAAAATTTTATTACTATTACCAAATCAATTAGTGTTGTTTACTGAGGCTAATTTTGTCCTGGGCATACGTTGTGCTAAATGCTTTACAAATAATAACTCATTTAAGTTCACAATAACTATAGAAAGGGAAAGGGAGAATTTTACTATTAACTTTAATACTATTTACATGGCTAGGCTTCGAAAGCGTGTATTAATCACCCATGTAACACAGTAACTAAAGGACAGAGCCATGTTCTCAGCCCAGGTCTGCAGGGCCCCACAATCCACGTGGTTAAGCTGACCACTACACCTGCTGCCTTTCTTGTTACTTAAGGTTGATTTCTTCCTGGCCTGGAGACCCAGTCCCCCTGAAACATTTATTTGGGGTCACTGAACTGATGAGGTTGGTTGCCATGTCTGGTTGGCATCTGGGTGATTTGTAGGGAGGTCATTTCAGAGGGGATTATTTTCAGAGGAAGGGAATGTTGAAGAAGGAGGTAGAGCCTGAAGATAAGTTTCAGAATATTCCCTGGGATTTATTGGGATGAAAAACACAGGAGACAATTTTCCATGTGCACATGCATTCCCTTGTTAGGTCTGACATGGAGCACCATTTCCATAATGCACATTAATAAGGCAATTTTCTTGGAAAAATAAACAGGGCTGCTTGCATGGCTTATTCCACTGAGTTTCCATGGGAATTCAGTGGTTTGGTGCACTGTGAAGGAGGACGGAACCTTTCCACAGAAGGGCTCTTAACTCAGAGGTTCACTGCTGACCTTTAACATATATTTTCATAACTTCCCTTAAATCCACAGTGTAGAGAAAACAACCTTCCTGCTCTTCAGTTCTCCAGGGCTTGTGTGCTCATGTTGCGCTAGTCATGTTGCATTAGATGTTGTAACTAAGAGGAACTAAAGCGGTGCATCATAATGAGATACCTTAGGAGAATTCGAAAGGAGGAAATGACAAGTGGATTGCAAAGAATTTGGCGCCTTGAAATCATACAAATGATTCTTATGGAGATACCTTCCTCATGATGCTGAGGATGCACAGTTTTGATTTCATTCTAAGCATGTTTACTAGTGCCTGCAAGATACTTTATTAGGCACAGAGTGTTTATAAAGATGAACTCAACATGACCTTTGTCCTCTGAGGGTTGATAATCAAGTGGAGGGAAGAGACGTGCACACAAAGGGGCTCTGCAATTATACAGTTCTTGGAGAACGGATTTGGATTCTGATGGACTTTGAGTGGTGCTCTGGCTCTGCATTTATTAGCCATGAGACCTTGATCTAGTTACTTATTCTCTTTAGGTTTCAGTTTCCCTATCTGTAAGGTGACAATAATAATATCACTTACTTATATTACAGGGTTGTTTTGACAAGGACTGAGCACAATGTCTGATTCATAGCAATCACTCTGTAAACTTGTGCTAATATTGTTAGAAATAACATCAGTAATAATAAAAAGTGTTAAGTAGATGAAATGAAGGCATTGTAAAATGCTGTGAGTATAGAGTGGAGCAACTCAGTCAGATTAGCAAAGTCTTTAAGAATTAGAAGGCAGCACTTAAAATGGGACCAAAAGAGTGGGGAGGATTTGATTAGAAATAAATAATATGGATGATGAAAATGACAATGGAAAAAATAAAGCCAAAATTATAGAAATGAAGGATGTATCCAAAGAAGAATGACACTGTCTGATCTGAGCAGGGCGTGGGAATGTGGGTAAGTGACCAGATAGTGAAAGATCATACTAATAAGTATACATGACACTAAACACTTAATTCTTTTTCTGAAGTACTTGGTGTTTGTGAAGTAGTCTTTTTGTAGGATGTTGATATCAAAACAAAATAGGATCTGTGTTCAATTGGGGAAAGGCTGGATTAAACAAAGTTAACAAATGTTTTAACTACAGGGTTTTTCATAGCCTTTGAAAAGCCAGTCAGTGTGCATGGGATTGGGAGGCAGTATGTGATGACTTGTTTTAATTCACGTGGAGTATTTTCTTGTGCTATGCCCATTTATGGAAAATAATTTGGAAAATATTCTTTTGTAGGCAATGGAAAAGCTTTAAGAGATTTTGAGCACAATGATGGCAATTATTTGGTTTCATGTGTAACAAGTTTATTGAGAATTCTGCAACTCACTGGTGTGTAAAATTAAATGATTTTATGTTTCTCCAGTTTTTTATTTCAACCCTGATCTGTCAAGTCCCCCTTTCTGGCTATTTAACACTATCTTGGGCAGATTCTGTAACATTTCTGTATAAGATTTGATACTACAATTTTGGGCAGTCCAATTTAAAATTCTAATCTCTGATCTGAATCAAAGCGCCATGTTCCCTCCTCTCTCTTGTAGGCTCAAATGCTTTCCATGTGTTAGGAGGGGAACAAGAAGAGAGGAAAAGCCACTCTTGTCTTAATTCCTGAAGCTGTAGTCTTGTTATCTTATTGCCTAATACTGGCCATTGGCACTCCTGTGTGGCAGGCATCCCTAATCTAACTCTCTTAAGTACGTGAAAGTAGGTTCTTCAGGGGGCCACATAGACTCTCCCCACTGCTTGATCTGTTGGCGTGTAATCTCAGGCTCCAAGTCATCTCTTCCACTTCTCCATCTCCCACCACAATGCAAGTAGCTGTGTCCCTCCAGTGTGGGGAACAACACAATGGTTTAAGCCAGTGACTTTCCTGGTGCCTACTTGACATATTGGAAATTCACATTCTTTCTAAGACAGTAGGCTTGCAGGCTGTACCAGTGGACTTCACCTGAAATAGCTTAGCAATTCTATTTCCTCCACTCACTCATTTTGGCCTGGGCACTGACCAGCAGGCAAATTACCTAAGCAGAGACCCAACCATGGAACAGAAGGAATACTAGTTTCTCCTTCTCACCTGCATCTTCAATCATTATGAGTAATTCACCCAGAGTAACCCTTCCCCAACTCAAGCACATACCTACTTGGCTTTTTAAGAAAGAAGTGCCCTAAAGGCCTGGCTGGTTACCTCTGTTGGTTAGGATGCCGTGTTATAACACCAGGGTTAAGGGTTTGCATCCCCTTATCAGCCAGCCACCAAAAAGGAAAAAAAAAAAAAAAAAAAAAAAGAGGAAACCCTGGGGAGAGGAGAGAAAAACATCTCAACCTTCTTTTTTAATGTTTTTACTGATGTGCTCTGAAACTGTGAAACTGTGATAATCTACACTCTCAACAATGCCGGTGACCCAGGTGTTCCCCTTCCTTTCTCCTATCCACCTCCTATCCACTGCGAATAAGAAAGGGCCTGAGGAGGGGTTGTTGGTAAAAGGACATTATGTTTAAGCTTGCCTGACACTGACTTTTCTGGCCCCGCAGGTTGCAGGCTCCTTGGCAGGTCTTTTTACTACACAAAGCACACAACTCTTTGGATTCCCATTCAGATAAGTTGATTTTAAATACACACACATGCACACAGAAGCACACATACATGTACATATACCTATACTTGCGTGGGTGTATCCACATGGAGCAGAGGTGCTGAGCTCTGTGATATACGTAAGTGTAAATGAGAAACAAACTTTCGTTGTAACAAGCCATTAAAATATTTGAGCTCATTTCTTACTGAGCATTACCTAGCCTAGCCTATCATGACCAATGTAGATGTTAAGAGCTTTGGAAGAAAAATAAAATAGGAAAATAGATAGGGAGTGCTACAGCAGGAGACAGGGTGGTATTTTGGCTTTTAATAGAGAAATCAGGAAAGCTCTCACTGAGATGTCATTAATCTAAGACCCAAAGAAGGCAAGTGAACAAGTACATGTAGGGGTTAGATGGTGGTGATTTGCATTTTTCTTTCCAGTCCCCAGTTTGTCCATCATTAGACTCAGTTGAGTTTTTTGACTTAGTTACCATGAGATTCCTTTGTAGCCAGCTTTCCAATAATTTCCCTTCTTGTGCTTAATGTAACTTTAATGAGTTTTGTTTTTAGCACTATAACCTGGCCTGTACTTTTATTCCTTTCAAGTAAGGAACCGTGACCAAGACTAGAAAACTTTGGATTGTTGATATTCTAATACTGGCCATGATGTTTTCATGATTATACATGTGCATGAATATATTCTGTGTCCTGCATTGCTCACTGAGAGAACATACTGCGCTGAGGTTGAGATAGAAGATTTCTGCCTCTTGTAATTTACGGTCATCCAAAAATGAAAACTTGTTTTAAAAAAAGAAATTTCAAAGAAGAGAGGAAACTTTTTCAAGTGGAGGAAAGTAACACTCTGAATGTAGACACAGATATTTAGTCTTAATGTGAAATGACCATTAAAAGCTAAGGGTCTCTTTTCATAATGCATCCCTCATTGACAGGCAGCTGTGTGAAAGAAAAGCTTGTTTCAATGCTAGCAGAGTGTGAGACACTCTGCAGATTCTCAATCAATAATTGTGGAATGAATGTTGAAAGTCTATTTTTCTGTTCCTACTGGTAGACAAGTGTTCTTGTTTTTTGTTTCTTATTTATTAGTTAGTTGTTTGTTTTCCCGCTCAGTATCTATTTCCCCTGTTTAATAAGAGTGCACAGATTTTCTAGGGGAACTTCCCCGGAGCCTTTGCAGGTGGTGACGTTGGTCATGACACTGATGGGCCCCAACTTTGCCAGGCCAGAGGATAAACATAAGACCCAAGACCAGTCACACTGTGTCTCTTGGACATGTGAATTCTCAGTGGAGTAACACAGGAGAGGAAAATTGCTGGAGCTGATTTCTTTGTGTGCTGTAGTCCTGTTGTGACAATCCATTAAATCTTGTTTTCTAGATACATCAGAGTCATTGTGGTTCCTGAATTTTTCAGTGTTTGAGTGCTTGGCATTTTCTAAGCACTCAAACTTAATTCTATACCCATAGTCACCAACAAAATAAAATCAAACAAAAAACAAAGCAGCAACAACAAAACCCCCCATCTTTTTATTCTCAATTTTCTTATAAAAAAGCTTAACATATATTTTTTGAAGAAGAGCTGTCTGAATTATCTCGAAGACTGACAATTTGTGATAGCCATGCCTTTCCACTCAAGCCAAAGTTCTATGTGTATTTTCCTCCCTTTGGATCCTTTAAATTCATTATTCTAATCCTTCCCAAGACTTTAGGGCTATTCTTCCTTAGATCTGGAATTTGCTGGCATTTCTTACCAATGCCTCTCTAAAATTTAACTTTTCTGTTACTGAGTGCCCATATTGCATCTTTAGTGCAGACATGTTAAACAAAATTAAATTCCAATATTTAATGTATTAAATCACTACATGACTCTGATTAAAGGGTTACAGAGTGATTCTGGGAACCTACTACACTTTGTTCCTAAGACCCTGGGCCAGGACAGAGACAATTGCTTAAGACCCCCTTATAATGTGACAGTCCTCTGCTCCTATCTGCTGTTGGAAGTTCCCTGCTTATAAGATGCTAGTTTTTAAAATGAAGCACTAATGTTTATCCTTAAAATCATCTGTTTTCTTTTTTCTCTGTCGTTTCATGAAGATAGTGGGAAGAGACAACAAGGACTGCTTTACATTAGAGGGGGAGACATCTTATTTATAACTTTAGCAAGTATCATGAGAGGCAAGTTCAAGCAATTTAGAGCATGCCTGAAAACTCTCAGTCTAATACCTGTGTCCTCAGATAGTCATTAGAACCATGCAATTATAGCAGTTGATGACATAAGCTGCCATAAAGTCTCCTAGTCCAGATTTCCACCTATGCATTCTACAACTTACCTACTAAACAGCCAGCATATAAATCATCCACTTCTCCTTGATCTCCAATGGTGGGGATCATTCATCTATAGCAGGCTTCCCATTTTACCTTTAGATAGGTCCAGTTTTTTAATATTCTAACTTAATTTATAAACCACCCCTTCCTAATTTTTACTCAGTGGTCTGCGATCTATCCTCTGAGGTTAACACAGAACCCTCTACAACGTTTAGACATCTTTTAATTCAGACTCAGACAAAATCTACTAGATTCTCTTGAAAGCCTAAACAGTAAGTTCCTAATAGCCCAAATAAACTAATTAGGAATTGCAATTTAATTACACATTAATTACACACCATTTTCTTTTTAATTAGTGTCACTTAAGGTGAACTGTGACTACAAATTTGTTTATATTGATTGTGATGGTAATAAAGCCCTACTTAGAGTAATACCTTTTTTCTTTTCTTTTTTTTTTTTTTAACATTGCTCAATGGATTAACGTGGTTCTACATTTCTTGCCTTCTTTCCTAGGGTATTGTACCAAGTGGATTAAAACTTCAAATGCTACAAAGATATAAAAGCACTTTACTGAAAAATCCAAGACACAGTTAATTATCACCCAGGTTTTCCAATGAATTTTTTTTTGATCTTTAGGAGGAGCTTTAAGAAAAAAAAAATTTTTTTTAAGAATAAAAAAATGTTTTCAGTGGATATATATAATAGGCTTCAACGTCTCATCCATTGATTTTCTTTAGATGTTTAAAACCTCAGTGTGACTTAAATTTTATGAAATGGGGTCACTGACACCTGAAAAAGTACAACAAAAATATATACTGAATATCCTGTGGACTGAAACACATAATTGTCTAATGAAAAGGTTATCCACTGTGTTAAGTCCATCACTGGTAGAAAGTTTCTTTTACTTCTAAGAGAAGAGATTTGGCTGTATCTTCAAAGAGCTCAAATTTTATGTTGACTGGAATTTGTCCATGGGTATTACTATGTTCTATTACCAGCTTATGGTATCTAATTTATAAAGTCAATTTACATGCAAAGCTTTTTGTATTCTCTGTACTGCTTAAATTCATCACAATACATTTATATTTCCTTTGTGAAATCACTTCCTGGCTCTCAGCTATTCAACACATAACTTTTTAAACAAAAGAAGCTAATTTAAATGGTTTTTCCAATAAGCCAACTTTAATTCAGAAACTGGGTTCATAAAACCTTAAAAAATATTTCTTTCTAGTAGAATATATTCACAGATCGGGAAAGAAGAATATTTATTCAAAACCACTACCAACATAGTATCATATCTTCTGGCATGGTTAGTAGCTATTACCAAAGCTACTGGTAAAGGGGTGAGGGCCCTAGGAGAAAGCAGAGGAAATTGGCATGATTTTTTTAAAGAGGAAGGGAGGGCATAAAATTAGTGTGCCTAGAGAAAATTCTCACCCTTAACTTTGGTACTGACGTGGAGTGGTTTTTATGTTGAATGGGTAGATGTATGCCTATAGTCTGTTGTCCCCCTGCAGCAGCCACCCCCACCAAAGGTGGCATAATGACCTGCTCAGTCTCTGTCTCCCACCTCCCGTCAGCAGCCTTCCTGAATGGATATTCATTTGTTTCATTTGCAGCAACATTAGCTTGAAAAAGCCACCCTCAAATTATATTTTAATAAAAGCATACAAAGTCCACCTATTTTTAAAAAAGAATTTGATTAAGTATTATTTGAAATAAAAGCATAATGGACATAACTTGTAGAAGGCCCTACAGAAACCTGCAGATGTTCTGGTTTTTATCACCATGAACGGAGGTCCTCATAAGGAAAACAGAGAGTTTAGAGGAAGGCAGGACACTGTGACTTTGACTGAAGATGTACAATTATTCAAAATTTATAAGACACTTTCTTCCTACCATAATGACTACAGATAATGCCAAGTGCAATGTATCCTAATGCCCTATAAATACCAATACAACTCAGAAATTAAAATTAATTCATTTCAGTTGGTATTGGGGATAGGGGAGGTGTGTGTGTGTCTGTGTGTGTGTGTGTGTGTGTGTGTGTGTGTGTGTGTGTGTGTGTTTTAGTTTATTGAACAGCCCCATTAACTCAAGGGCACTATGACAAAGTTGTTTATAGAAAAAAATCCTGCCTACTCATGGAGGTTTCTATTTCTCTTACCTAAATTAAGTTTCAAATGTTGACAAGTAGGTGGTATATAACTGAGATCATTACTGGAGTCAAAACCAATAAATACGTTTTCAATTTCAACTAGGAAACTGTATTTTTCAATAGGAAGATCTTTTAAATCCATTTATTTAGAATATTTGTGTAAGTAAAGTACGAATGAAAAACCACCCATTTGGAAACAAATTTCTTGAAATTTCTGGTTTTAAACTTCAGGACCCAAAGTGTCATTTTTTTAAAGATACTTTTTAATGGTCTGAAACTCATCACAAATTCAAAACAATGTTTAAAATCCAAATACAGTTAGTATATAAAGTTCTCAAGTATGTTATAGTTTCAATTTGGAAATTATTTTTAGAACCCATGCTAAAGAACAAGATTTTTCAGCAATTGTATTTTTTTAAAATTAAAGTCAAACTTGTATTGATTTATTTGTTGAGAAGTGAGAAGGATGGAGAAGGTTAAAAACGAAATGGTTTCTTTAAAGTGCACTGATAGTAGTACAAAGATGTATTGAGTTTTAAACCCTGTGTATGCAATCTCCATGGGAATCATTTGAAGTGTTTGCTGTTTCTTTTGTTTAATGATCTGGAGTCTAAAAATGAGAATCAGGAATGCCAGTTTGCTTTCTCTCTGAACAATTCACATGACATACCTGCAAAACAGGAAAACAGCTCTGTACCTTTCAGATGATTTGATATGCCTGGTTTAGACCTTATCAAAATCAAACTGATGTGGAACTGAATAGAACTGAACTTAATTAGAAATCTGACTCTGTCATATGGTGAAACACACATTAGGTTCTTTGAATCCTGAAAGGTATCTTTTCATAGACTACATGTTGGCAGGAGATGACTGGAGTCATTTTAGAAAGCACAACTCTCTAAGAGCCCATGATTAAAATCTTCTCAAATACTTCCTTTGTTTATAAACACAGAGTGCTTTGTAGACAACAAGTAATGAAAGCTAAATATACTTGTAACTTGGTACAAAGTTAGGTAACAAGTAATTCTTTGCTTTTATATTGTATTAGAAAACATCTTTTACTGGTGTTGAGTAACATTGAATTAACAAGATAGAGAGAGTTGTCTGTAGTCACAGTGCAAGGAAACACATCAGGAATTTATTAGATTTGGATTTATCAGTGCATAGAAATTCATGATGTTTAACTTAAAGGCAAAAAGAGCAGAACACTTTGAATAATAGCTTGAAGTGGATGATTAGCTAAGGGGATGCAACATTTAATAGCCCAAATAAATTACTATAATTATTTTATTACCTATGCTAACTGATTCCATTGTTTTTATTGAAATAACAGCTCCCTGAGGAAGGGAACGGTGCTTCAATGAATCTCAGCTGTAGGCTTGTGTGTTCTCCTAGAGCAATCAAAAACAATGAAAGTAGCCTTCATTGATAATACTCTTACTGTCTGCATCTCAGCACTTAGAGAAAATATCCCATCCAAGTGCAAACACCTGGAAATCTCTGGAAGCATCAGGACAGAACAGGAAGCCTATTAAAGACAATATGGTTATTTTTAGTTCTTTGGTCCTTGTATTTACACTCTTTTACTGGTTTATGCTTTGACCATACATACATCTTTTCTTTTTTTCATTTTATTTTTGGGAAAGAACTTTTCAAGATTGTGATATACCCGCCTTCTACCAAAAATGTGCACATGTGCGTGTATCCATATGCACAAGACTCTCAAAGTTCTGGGAAAGAGGTAGAATGAGTCAGAGTGTCAGAGGGTGTGTGAAGTCACAGAATAGAAATATTGCATATTCTTAGAAAGTCAGTTTCACTTGAAGATTTTTTTAAAAAGTGCTATTATAAAAAGAAAAGTGGATGCATTTTGGAGCATGCCAACATTTCCACACACGAAAAAAGGGAATCCAGTATAGATTATGAACTGTGGCAGACCATCTCTCTCCCTCCTTTTCCATTCCGAGCCCACATTCCATCTTTCCTTCCCATTCTCCTCTGCCTCTTGGGAAATTCTGTGAAAAGTTAATAAGCATTCCTAGCCCACTTTTTAGTTCCTTTACTGTTCTTTATCTTGAGGAAACAAAAGATCTTCTACCATAGTAGAATATAAGTCCACAGAAATAAAACAGAAAATCAATGCAAGGAGAAATCATCTTTATATAGGAAAAGTGGAAGTGTAAGTTACAAAGCAATACTTTCAATTTAAGTTTGAAGGGTTTTTACCAAACTCTTTTTTTTTTTTAGTGAAGTAAAGCAATGTTGCAAGTTTTTTCATTTAAATATGCCATGTGTTTCATGTGGATATTTTCTTTGATTTGGTATTGAAAAATATTCTGAGATTTAGATATTTAAAACAGTTTTTTCAAGCATTTACCAAAGTCTGCTAGCTCAGCATTTACTCACTGACTCATGTATTCATTAGTAAACAAACATTTACTGAGCCCCATTCTAATGTGGCACCATGCTAGTTTTGGAGGTATGAAGTTGGAATAGTGGCTGCCTACGAGGAGCTCACAGCCTAGAGGTGAGCAAATAAATAACTTAATACATAAACAAATAAACAATGTCATTCTTATAAGAGACACAGCACTTTTACAAGAGACATGTACAAAGTGTGTAAGGGGTTACAGTGGGTGGGGTAATTGAGGTATAGAAATAAACAGCTAGAAGAGATGCAAATGGGATTGAACCCAAGTCTGACTGACCGCAATTAACAATTCCCTTCACTGCAAGTTTTGCTTTCTCCTTTTGGGGCTTTAGTGAAAACTGCATCACACACCCTGAGCTCATTCTAATTCTGTGGGAGGGAAATAGGGGTGAAGTGAATCAATAAATCATAATTTCTGTCAGTTATCCTATTCATCCAAGGGGATCCTTGTGAAGTTCTGAACACCAGGCACTGGCTGAAAAAGGCAGGCTCCTACTGTTGTGTGTATTTCCCAGTAAAAGGGGATTTACTAGACAGGTTATGTTAATGGTACCAAAGTACAGATAATGGACCAGATCTATAGGTCACCAAAATGAGGTACCTTGGGTACACAGGACACAGACATTAGGCTACAAAAGACAGAAGTGAGATAGAGGCTTGGAAAGGACAGAGGAATAATAATAATGATAAGAAGAAGAAGAATTTCTAATCTTGTAAAAAATCCTGTAAGGTAGGAATTATTATCCTTATTTTATACCAGTAGAAACTAAAGACAAGGAGAGGTTAAGTGGCCTGTCCCAAGGAATCGTATTACTTAGTAGCAAAATTAGAATGCTTAAGCAGTTCTACCTACCTTCAAAGTCTGAGTGCTTTTCATTTTGTTTTCTGACATTTATGGTCTACAGTTGATGGGTTCAAATATTCAATTTGTTATCCTTAAATCAGCATTTTAATCTGTAGTATATGTAGGGGGAAAAAAAGAGAGGGAATATTGACAGATTTATTTTATGGCAGGTTTTTTTGAACTAGGCACTATTGCCATTTTGGGTCAGATCATTCTTTGTTGTGGGGGGCTGTTCTGTGTATTGTAGGGTGTCTAGCATCTCTGGCCTCTACTAACTGCCAGTCACACCACACTCCCACTTTCCACAACCACAGATGTCTCCAGACATTGCCAAATGTCCCCCGTAAGGCAAAATACTACCCCCCACCCCCACGTTGAGAATCACTGCTCTGAGAGAGCCAGGGTAAAGTGCTGGACATGGAGACAGATTCATCCATTCATGTCCTGCTTTGGTCATTTGCAACCTCTGTCAACTTCAGAAATTCTTGAACTTATCTGTGATTGAGAGACTTTATCTATAAAAACTGAGAAAATTATGACCACTTCACTTATTTTATATGATCATTAGAATGTCCCAAAATAAATGAGACTTCATATGGAAATATTTTAGACATGTAGAAGTGTTATCCATTATATAGGGGCATTATTAATACTCCTTTGTGGAAAAAAAATAACAAAAGAAAATAAAAATCATAGAACAGAAGTTTGGGTAATTTTAAGGAATTTGCTTATTTCCTGAAAATTATCAGAAATCATAAATATAGAGGTGCTAATCCATAACAACTGACTGCTTATTAAAACTGCCATGCAAGAAAAATCTGGTAACTGTAATGAAGCTTTTTTGATGATCCTAAAAGTTGTTAGTCTCTATCCAAGAAGCTAGACATGAGAGTCTACCTTACTTTCACACATGTAAAACAATAAAGAAAACTTTATTCTTCTGGAATTATAAAGCAAACACTGGACTCAGCTGAGTTAATTTCTAATTACAGATGTCTGAAGAATTAGCTTAGTGACTCTGAGCAAGTCACTTGATATTTCTGCATTCCATTTTCTTTATCTGTTCAATGGTAAGTAAAATAAATTAATTCACTTGCAGTCTAGCTGGGAGCACTGAGATAATGTATGTGAAATATAAGTGGCAACATTTACAAGCCTAAAGTGCAACACCAAACCAAGGCATATTACTAGAGCTGTCTGTCAACATATAAAATCCAGGCTGTTGCAGAAACGGCTGCTTTAAACAAAATCAAGCAATGTGTACCATATGAGCCTGAAGAGTCTAGATTTAAAGAGAAAAGAGATAAACTGGCTCACTTCAGAAATAAGAAACCCCTGTCAAGCAATCCTCTGGTTATCCAAACCATATCTCAAATCATTTAAAATCTCCAGAAATTTCACTTTATCAACATTTTCATTCTCGTTTCTGTACATTCTTTTTGCAAATAGATGTTATAAAGCAGAAAGAAATATCTTTACCCAATCCCTCCCTAAGTTGTAATGATAATTCTGAATATTAGTCAGGTTTATATGCTCCACAAACAGGCAGATTGTCATCAGAGAGGAGCATGCTCATTAAAATTACCAGAGGGAGAAGAACACCTGTAACAATCAGAAATATGATAAAACTGTCACAAGGTACATGAAATTAACTGTGCCCATTTTGTAATATGTATCATATTTTACTACAACATGACAATTGGCAATATGTTTTCAATATGTAAAAAGAAGAAAAAATCTAGGAGTATTTAACTAGCACTTTCAAAACTGCGTTTCTATGCCTAGAGGAAATGACCCTTTTCTGCACTCTAGAACTCTTTCCTGCTGACATTTTAAAAAATGGTGTTAGTTATCACACCTTTTCTTTGCCTTCCTTTAGCCACCCCTCAATTTGGCCAAAGACAACAGTAGTTTGTTTCTCTGAGACTGCATGTTTGAATATCCCTTTAAAAGAAAAATATTTTTGTCTTTTTCTCTTCTCAGAAGTTCTACATTTCCAATGGCTTAATACATTTTTCTGTTTTTTTAACTTCCTCTTTTTCATACTTCTACCACTTTTTTATTCATTTAGTTCCGAATTCTGGAGATGTTGAGCAGATGGCTCTCACAGGCCAAAGTTAGGAGAACAAAAATTGCCATGTACTTTTAAGATGATAGTTCAGTACCAGGAACAGCAACAGCGGCTGCCCTGCCCTGGACATGGCACGGCTTTGTAATTTCTACCACTACGATTCTGCAAGGTCCATACTCACCATCAATAATTTATCTGTCAGTTTGGTCTGGACCATATTCCTTCTTTATTTGTTGTTGGGGGTTGTTTATGGAAGTTCTAAGGAAGAATTTAAGACTTTCAAGTAGATGACAGAAGATCTTGCTCTGTGAACCAGAAAGGGGATGGGAGTTGTAGTCTTGGCCAGGAAAACTTCATAGCAATCTAGGCTAGAGTCAAATGCCTTTTGCGAAGCCCTGGACTTGATTCAAATGCTTGAGTAGAGGTGACATATATTTTTTGAATCATAATGCAATGAAACATCTCTTATTTTACTACTTACATCTTTGTACCATAAGTCAGTTATCTTTTT
Organism: Cynocephalus volans; assembly: GCF_027409185.1. NCBI lineage: Eukaryota > Metazoa > Chordata > Mammalia > Dermoptera > Cynocephalidae > Cynocephalus > Cynocephalus volans. Next base: position 147,705,614 of record NC_084461.1, on the reverse strand, counting down.
GTGCTTCCTTCACGTTTACAGTAGTGTATTTGTCTTTTGCACAAAATCTTCACCTGGATTTAGAAACTAAGAAACAAAGCATGTCAGTCATATTAGTTCTCTCCTGTAGGTTGTGGACTCAGCAATACTTCTGACAGATTTCTACCAGATCTGAAGAGCCTTCAATATAAACTTCTAAATGTTTATTGAAGGTTAGTACACATATTTTTCCTTTTCATTGTAGAAAGGATAAAACCTGTACAATTGTGTTTTACAACAGTCCCTTCTTGGTGTCATAAAACTGAAGTTGTAATTTAGGATTGATAGCTGCAGAAAAGAACAGGAGTTCAGGATTTTGTACGTTTAAGACAAACACTTTGCACATGCACCAGTTAAACCTCCAGCACTTACACTCCTGTGAAGTAAATTCAGGCCCTGGGGCTTGATGGGATAAGCACTACAGGTACTTTATAACAGTGAGTGAAATCATCAATTTAACACATTTGAGACATGTGGTGTTCAGTTTTCAAAAAGTAAAAAGAAAGCTGAAGGAAATGAACATGGCACATGACTCGATGCTAAACATTTTGAAAATGCACATCCAGAATGGAAACATAATTTATCTTGCAGTTACATGAGCATTCTAGAGGCCCTTCTGCAGAGTCAGCAAAGCGCCTTGCATTGGCAATCAGCACGGAGGGAGGTGAGGTCACTGACCGGCTTGTAGAAGGGAGAACTTGCATTTTTGTAAAGATTTTAATCAGTAATGTGGAGCTGGTGTTTCCTACCTTGACAAAATTCTGACATGTGGAGGGTTAGAATATTACATAAACATAATTTTGTGCCCTCTAAAAAGCTGGCTAATGCCTCATTGTCCTGGTAAGGACAGTATTTCCAGCTTAGTTGGTTTCAAGAACAAAAACACACCATACTTAATGTGAAATGGCAAGAAACATCATCAAGAATCAATCCTGGTTAAGAATCTTATTTTGAACATCAGCAGCTGAGTTGAACGTACATGGCATTATAGTAAGAAAAAAATAAGAATCAACTGATTCAAGTCCAAATACTTAAGAATAGCAGCACACGGAAAAAAAAAAAAAAAGCAAGTATCAGTCAACATTGTTTTTAATTTTATCCATGAGTGTGCCATGTGCTAAAGACTATGCAAACTACTTACGGTTTAAAATGAAGATAGTCCTTACCCACAGTGTATTTTTTAGTCTAACAGAGAAAACAGATCAATTTTATGATATCATACATAGTAATACAAAAATGTACAAAGTTTTGAAAAGTATCATTAGCGGTAGAAGTAGTAATATCTGCTATACCCAACCTAATGGATAAGGAATTGTGTGAAAGGCAAGAAAGTACAGTATTAAGAAGCAAACTGGAACCTAGAAAGTAAGGCCATTGGGATGGAGTAGATCAATAGATTATGGACTACATATTAAAGCAGGAGTTTGATGGAAAAAAGTGTCTTGAATGTGACATAACAATGAAGATTTTGAAAAAAAATAAAATTATGACTCAATTTTAATAAGCCTAACTCTTACAAAAGTGGGGCAGATTATTTGCTGCTGACCATCAAGTCCCCAGCAGGGGTATTAAGTGGGGATTTGGTGGGTGTGTCTGCGGCTGAAAGCAGCTGAACCAGTTAAGTAGCTAATGTGCAGTAGAGGTAAGAGATAAGAGTCTGAGCTAAAGTCATGGCTGTGGAATAACAGAGGAAAATGATTTGGGAGAAATTAAGGAGAGAAAATAAGTAACTGTAACTGCATTAATCAATATTCAACAGAAAGATCAAAATTAATCTCCCCAATAACTCTTGGGGCAATCATCCTTGTGAATGATTTTAATTCCACCATAAAAAGTATCAGCTCTCCAAATAAGTGTAAGATCGAAAAGAACAAACATCACATATTCACAGAAGTACAAGCAGAAGAAACCATATTAAAAAAATTATACCTGGTTTCTATAAAAGCAGAACAGAAGTTCAGGAAAAGCTGTTTTAGCAATTCCGCTCTGAGATATACGTACTCAACAGAAATGTATACAAAAAGTCACCAAAACACGTGTACTAAAATGATCTTAAGAACTCTGTTCATAATTGCCTGAAAATAGAAACCATCCAAAATATATCATCAGTAGAGTTGATAAATAAAATGTGCCATCTTCTCACAATGGAATACTACATATCAATAGGAATAAACAAATTATAACCTCACAAAAAAATAGATAAATCTCACAGACATAATGCTGAATGAAAAAAGCCAGTGACAGAAGAGTAAATACTGTATGATTTCACTTATAATAAGTAGACAAATTTTACGATGTTAGAAATCAGCGTAGATTTTATTTTGAAGGGAACAGTAACTACAAGGAGATATGGAGAAGAATTATGTGGCCCTGGTAATGTTTAATGAACCATTTGTAGTTACATGAGTGGGATCAGTTTGACAAAATCTACCCAGTTGTCCCTTTATCATACTTATGTGATACACTTTTATAAATTTATATTATACTTCAACAGAAGAGTTTTTTAAATGCTACTAAGCAAAGATGAGAATAGTCACAGACAAGAAATAGCTTGTTGCTGAGTAAATGTAAATGGGCCTCTCGGATAGATTGATGATTCCTATTGCTGTGGATTGAATATGTGCCCCAAAGTCCATGTATTAGAAACTAAGCCCCACTATGACACTGCTAAGAGGATGGTAAATCCTACTATGGTAATTGAAATGTGGGGCCTTGAGGAAGTGATTAGATTGTGAGGACCCTGCCCAAGTAAATGCATTAATCCATTGATGGTTTGATGGTGGTCATGGACATGGTTCTGAGGGCTTTAAACGGAGGGGTGAGGGGTAAGCTCTCTCTCTGCTCAGCCATCCATTATGTGACACCCGCATGGCTATCACCACAATGTGTTCCCTGGACTTGGACTTCCCAGCCTCTGAAACTATAAGGAATAAATATTGTTTCTTTGTAAATTACCCAGTTTCAGGTATTTATGTTATAAGCAACAGAAACAGACTAAAACACCTACCTATGTCCATTATTATGCATACTAAGACAGAGAAACAAATTAGTTTCTCTTAGGGTTAATCGTATCACTGGTTTTGAAATGATTCCTTAAAAATATATTCTTTTGACTTTACAGACACCTGCATGCTTTCAAGAATTTAGACTTAACGCATACTCCTTCAAAAAATTGTCTACTGGTTGCTTTGTGTGTGTGTATAATTCTCCCAAGGTCTTGCGAGGGCTGTCCGTGGAAACTCACAAGTTGTCATGAAATGGAACAATGTTCGACTGTATCCCCTGGAAATAACGGCTTCCAGCCAACTCATGAGAAGAATGAAACTGCTTTGTATCAGATTCCCTGCTGTGCATTAGAATTTCAGTTACAGCTGCTACCTTGTTATAACACCTACATTTCTTTACTTACAAGGCCAGTTTCACGGGAAAAAAAATACCTTATATTCATTGTCTAATTAACTTCACATACCTTGGAAACAGACTATGGCTCAAACATGTCTATGACTCAAAACATTATTGTAAGGTTAAGATCTGGAACAATAAAAAAATTGCCAATCACTGTTAATAGGCTCATATAACAGAAGAATAACGATGACATAAAACTAGCTATTTTTTTTTTAAATCTTAACTTTCTAATGGACAGATTTATTCATACAAATATGAAATGATTTAGATAAATGGAGGGGAACAGTTCTAACATGGAACAAGGTGGGCCAAGAACCTGTTTCAGAACATTGGCAGCCTGCCGAGCACACCTCTGGAAGGGGACATGCAACTTTAATCTTTATTAAGGAGTGATCATAAGTGGACTGACTCTGAATGCCATCTGCTCTCAATGAAGCATTGGAGTTACAGGCTGCTCACTCTGATATGTCCTTCACCCCTGCTCTCCAATGTCACCCAAAGTCCCATTTTGAAAGTTTGAGTTTTATTAAATGGAAAAGCTTATTATAATTAATATTCTTTACAAAAGAATATTCATTTACTTTTAATGAATAGTAGAATGGACAGCTGACGTTCTGTTTTCAACCTTGAAAAGCAAGCTGAATGTGAGGAGATATTATTATCTACCCAGAGATATCTATTTAGGCTGGAGGAAGTGAACTTTCAGTTGGGTGCCCAGATGAATCTTTGACATCAACTCAACAAGGTATCTTGAATTTCATCTTTCACTGTGCCCTATTGAATACTGGGCTCTATTTGAATAGAGCACATCCACCTCAAGTTACTTAGGTTGTGTGGGAGCCTAGAATAAACCAGTGATGCTTTCGAAACACATCCAACCATAAATGAATATGACTGTCTTGCCAGATAGGAAGTTGAAGTGATTGAATAGTGTCACCCCAAAATGTGTATTGAGTCCTAACCCCTGGGACTTGAAAATGTGACCCTATTTGGAAATAGGGTCAATGCAGGTGTAATTAAGAATCTCAAGATGAGAAAATCCTGTATTTAACGTGAACCCTAAATACAATGAGTGATGTCCTTAAAGAGAAAAGGGAGAGAGATTGGAAACAACAGAGATACAGAGAGGAAGGCCATTTGAAGACAGAGGCAGATTGGAGTAATGCATCTATTAGTCAAGGAATGCCAGGGATTGCTGGAAGCCATTAGAAGTTAGAAGAAGGGCATGGAATGGATTCTTCTGCAGAGTTTCCAGAAGAAACCAACAATGTTGAAAACAGGATTTTGGACTTCTGACCTCTAGAACTGTGATAGAATATATTTCTGTTGTCTTAAGTCAACCGATTTGTGGAAATTTGTTATGGAAGCCCCAGAAAACTACTGCAGGGATAATACTGTTAATTTAAATTTTGTGGGTATCTTTTAGTGAGCTTAAGAAAAACAGATTTCATTGGTGTTCAGAAGACACTGACTGTTTAAGTAGTTAAACCTGAATGGCCATGCCCTCCTCTCCTGTATTTCACATTTGTGGCCCATTCACTCCTTTTCTTCCTTTGCCAAGATATGTAAGAGAGAATGCTTAGAAACCAAAGGAGTTCTTTGAGGGCCATTTGTCAGAAAACATGATAAGAATGAAAGATCTCAGGAAATCATGGGAGTTATTTAGGCAGATTTTTCAGAAAACCCATAAACACAATGAAACTGCATTTAATATACACAAAAAAAACACTAGAATTGCAAATGTTATCATTTGGATATATTAACACCATCGCTTACTCTGATTATGTAAATACAGCACATTCCCCCCAAAGACAATGTACATTTACACATGAAATCAGCCTGCCTTTGTATTTTCCTGGTTAGTGTCACTAGAGTGTCTGGTAACTTACCTAAGGCAAGTTCTTACCACCCAAATAACATATGTTACTATTTCCTCCATTCCTGGGGCCTCTCTGAAAGGATACCACTAAATTACTGTCAAAATGCATACTTATGGCTCAGCATAACTCAATTACTCTGACAGCATTTTTTACATTTATCTTTTACTAGTTAAAGATTTATTGTTCTGTCCCTTAAGTGAAACTGTGAAGCAAATCAAAAACAGTTTATTCCTAATTTGCAAAGGCAGTAATAAACAACATTGGCTCCTTAAAAATGAGATTACTAAGGATAATGTTCTAAGAATCTTTGTCATCAAACAGAATTTTTAAACAGAGCTATGGTTTAAGATTGAAGCACTTCTCTTTTCAGACTATTCCTTATCTTGTGAAGTCGCCCTTGTGAAAGACGCACAATGACAAAATATCAGAGTATTAGGGTTGACAGAGGATAGCTGGGGGAAACAGAAAGAATTTCAATGTGAACAAATATTTTGAAGTTTTCTTTTCACTAACTAATGGCATATGCATAAAAGAAAATGAATAGAATGTTTTAAAATAATAATAGGTGCATAGCAATTAGAGCCATAATTTGAGTACAAGAAACACTTCAATGCAATGAAACAAAATGTGTTAAAACACACACACACACAGAACTTCAGAATTTCTCAAGGGAGTTAAATGCATTTAATAGATATTAGCGAATCAGTAAGTCATACAAGAATTCACAAAACCTAGATTATAATAAATGCTTTGAATCAGTTTTAACTGTTAGCTGACAAGTTATGTTACCTTGCTGTATTTTTCATTCCTTTCCTGTGAAATGCAGGACTGAGGGGAAATGATTTCTAAATTTGTTTCCCAGGGCTACCGTAACAAATTACTGTAGATTTGGTGGATTAAAACAACAGAAATTTATTCTCTCACAGTTCTAGAGGCTAGAAGCCCCAAATCAAGGTGTTAGCAGGTCCATGCTAACTCTTAAGTCTCTAGGGAAGAATTCTTCCTTGACTCTTCCTAGCTTCCAGTGGCTCCCAGCAAACCTTGGCATTCTTTGGTTTGTATGTAGACACACCTCTCCAATACCTGGCTTCATCACCATCTTTTCTGTGTGTCTGACTCCTGTGTCTGTGCATCTTTCTGTGTGTCCTATCCTCTTCTTATAATGACACACATGACTGGATTAGGGCCCACCCTAATTCAGTATGACCTTATCTTAACCAATTACAATTGCAAAGTTCCCATTTCCAAAAAAAGTCACATTTTGAGGTTCCAGGTAGACCTGAATTTGTGGGGGACACTATTTAACTCACTAGTTTCCAATGCTACAATACTGAAATAAGTCTCCTTATTCTTTTATTTCCTAGCTAAATAAAGTGGGGCAATTGAAAAAATAAAATTAAGTACTTGGTCTCAAAGTTTGCCTATAAGGCAAGAAGGGCTATTATTACAGTATCTGGTGCTAGTCGACCTACGTAGCTATAAAGTGTGATGTGGGGAAGACCCAAATTGCTTTCATTCTTTCACAATAACATGAACTCAGGTTAGCCACAGACAAAATGAATGCTGGCCCTTAGAAACAGTGGGAAATGAGTAAATCCAAACCTATTACCACTAACTGAAGGATTAATTCAGCAACATTCTGAGTAAAGTTGTCTTTATGAACTCATACAGCTCTTCGAACTAAACAGAACCATCTATGGACTATGTGCGTTTTCTTCTTCGGTTCCCATTAATTATTGTCATTTTGAATAACTGTAAACAATTGATATCCCAAAAGAGACTTGGTAGTCTTCTTCCACTTATGAAGGGCCATAAATGTCTATTGTTTCCAAGTAATTTTTTTATATGAGCTTTTGACTCTGCAATCTAAACGTAACGGTAAGACTACTTCCATATGGATTACACCAGCAATATGCTGATTTTAAACAGCTAACATACCCATGAAATATTTTACATGCATTGCCTCACTTTACAGAAAGAATCTATAAATTAGGGACTTTAATTCTCCTCATTCAAAGGATGAAAAAACTGAGGTTAAGGAGATTAATTAAACTCTCCAAGGTCACAAACCTAGTGAGTGAAGAACCTTAGATACAAAACAAAACAGTTTGAGTCAGAGCCCATGCACTTTACCCATGCCGTACTCTATCTCATACTTTCTTAAAACTCAAATTTGCACACAAGCTGCTAGAAACCCCAAGAACTTCCCTCATCTTAAACCTTTTTTTTTGTGCGGAGACACTGGTAGGTGGTTTCTGCTCTTGGCCTTTAGTCATACCACTCAATCCCCAACCATTCAGCTAGATTTCTTTTCCTTTCAAAGCCAGGTATCCTTTGCTATCTCTCTTCCAGGACAGTACCCTTGGATCTGGCTCTAGTTTCTCAATCAACAATCTTCTAAGGTCCCTACTCCCCCACTCTCCCCCTACTCCCCCAGGCTATTTCCTTGCCATATAAATGAAAAATATTGGGGTACATTTTTTTTTCTGTCAGGGTTTTGTTACTAAAGTCAGAATGGGGAAACAGAATAGTAATCAACATGAGGAAATAACAGCAGTTTCATGAAAACTCAACATCCCTATTTTTCTGGATTTTTCTTCAAGGGGACCTTAAAGAATATCTAAAAAGCATTTAACTTAAAGGACTGTTTAAATTAGCACTCCCGAACTGCATTGGCCACAGTCTAAGTTGGCTTGAATAGAGTTAAATCCATCTCAGTTTGAATATTTTTTTTTTTTTTTGCCCTTCAAAGTTACGATCATTAAAATCTGTCGAATGTTCAAAACCAGGCTGCCGCTGTTTTAGGATCCCCAAAGCAAACCTTGGATTCTCTCTGCAATCTTATTCACTTAAACCTGGGAGAGAAGTGTATGGTCTGCATGTTTCCTCTTGCTCCAGGGAAGCCATAAGTCAGTTCTCCTCCTGTCAAAACTCAGGAATTGTCCACAGCTGAGTTAGCTACAGTCCTAGGCCTGCATTATCTCAACTTTCCAAGTTTCACTTTTGCTACTGTTTGTTCTTGACGTTCTACTAAATTAAGGATATTCCTGATTTTACTTTATAGGTTTAATCGTTTCTTTAGAGGAGGAAGAGCCCAGGGGAAGCTGATGGCCCAATACCAAAGAAAGATCAATCCCTTCAAAATGGTCTAAGGAGAAATCTACCTTAGAGACAACATATTTATTTCCAGTACAGTGTTCCCTAAAATGTGGTAAGCACAAAACCACTTTAGGTGATGCATAGATGATTATAACAAAAATTTAAAATTGTGCATTTATTATAATACATTGCACAAAGAAAAAAAAACACAACTAATCTATCATGCTGTATTTGGTTATTATTTCTCAGGACAAGGAAAAGTTGATGAAGCGAGTAGTCATACAGTCAATTTAAAGAGGAGAACACTAAAGAATGACATGTGACACATAGCAATGGTAAAACATGGGATGTTACTTTGTAAATATTAGAAGTTGGAAAGTCTTATGAGATTGAGAAACATTAAAAGCAGGAAACAAATATGCACATTCAGATTTTGGAGTGAGATGACTCACCAGCTGGGTCACCTTAGACAAGAGTACTTCAATTCCTGTGGCCTCCCCCACTTTCTTAATCAAAAAGATGAAATGCCTTCTCAAAATGCATTTATAAGGATTAAATAATAGGACTATGTGATAAGGTCCATAATAGGCAGCTAATAAATTTTAGTTTCCTTTCTTCCCCCTACACCCACCTGCTAAAATAATAAACATAGTAAGTGATATGTATGGGTGGGCTCCATTCTATAAATGTTTTTATTTTTCCTCACTTCTGCCTCTTCTCTTTCTTTCCCTCAGATAACCTTTATTAGTCCTTGAAAACAAGATTTATTCTCAGCAGATCTTGGGATTCATACTATGAAGAAAAAAATCCACAAACTTCAAACTCTTTTAAAATCTGTTCCAAGCTGTTTTGTTTCTTTTGGAAGATGGGAATTGACCACTCTATTTTCCAGTGGATGTTTAGAAGCTGGGTCATAAGAGGTTAACTTCTTAAAGAAATGAAAAGCATGTTGTCTTTTCCAGAAAAAAAAAAAAAAAAATCTGACTGTCAGTGAGAATAGAGCAATGTTCCAGTAATACTGAATAGTTGCTTAGCAATTTTTCAATGCTCATCAGTGATAAATTTTTTATAAGGAATGTAATTCAGTGGTTCTAAAATTTAAATACACTTTTGAACTATCTGTATAAGTAAAAAATTGATTTTTATGGGAATATGGAATGATTTGGCTTAAAATTATGAAATGATTGAAGCAGTAATAATTTTAATAGAAGGATATGTGTGTAATTTTCAATGATTCTTTGCATAATGTATATGAATTTCTTAAAATTTTAATTTTTATATGCAACCAAAGGCCTGTTTGCCAAACACTTTTAAAAGAAGACAGAGTTAACTAGCTTTCTTATTTTTAAAAAATATGGTTAATAATTATAAATAGAAATGTCTGTATACTATATGTTTTACATCACAGACATTAGGTAAAAAATAAATTAATCTTATGACTCTGACCTTTTAAAAAAATTTAATATATCTTTTTGAGAGGCTATTTATTTACTGGAACAACAACAAAAGAGTTAAAGACACTGTAAATACTCAGGAAATAGTCACTGAGGAAGCTGAGAGAAACTTTCTCCTGGTGGGACTCTGAGCTGAAAACTCTTTAAAGATACTGCAAGGCAGAAGATATCTCTAAGGCAAAAGTAAGTTCTTGGGGATTCACCAGTGGAAAAAGACCATGACTCCACTATTTCTAGGAAGACAACATGACAATATTCTTATAAATTTATAAATTAACATTGCTGACCTACCTCTTTGTAAGTTCAAGCTCTAGAAAATGAACTGAAAGAGCTCTCCTCTCTTAAAAAAAAAAAAAAAAAAAATATATATATATATATATATATCACACATCTTAAAAAAAAAAAGAAAAGAAAATATTTGCAAACATATTGCTAATGTTATCTAAGTAAGCATTCCAGGCATCACAGAATAATGATCACTGCCTAAATTCTAATTTTCTGTAATCCTCAAAAAATTGTAACGATGAACAAGAAGAGTAAAGAAAATCATGTATAACCACTGAATGTAGCAAACTGACTTTAATTTACATATATGTGGGGGCAAAATACCCAATACCTAGTAGATATCCATGATAGTGGAGCTGAAGAGAAAAATCATATTATTATTTCCATACACATGGAAAAAACAAATTCTCAAAATTACTTAGACAAATTTATGGATGCTTCGTTAGCACATCATTTATATTTGTCTATGTAAATGTATTCATTTCTATTAATCCATTAATAAATAATCATCTAGCTATATAGATATATGGATCAATAGATAATTTAGCCCCAAAACCAGCATCTTCCTTAATGTGGAAGCGATGGCTGTTTTCCCACCATAAGACAGAACATTGCAAAAAAGGCCCAGTAACTCCAGCCTTACATGATATTCTGATGGAGAGATTATTAATGTAACCAGATAAGGGAAAACAATTAGAGGCATAAAATTGGAAAGAATAAGTAAAAATATCGCTATTAGAGGTTATAAGATAACACACCTGAAAAATCTAAAAGAATTGATTTAAAAATACTACATACAATAAGAATTCAGTAAGATAGAATAAAAGTTAACTTAAAACATCAATAGGTTTTATGTATCTTCAAACAATAACCTGTTAGAAGAAATAATGGAAGAAAAAAACACTATTTCCAGTAGAAAATTTAAAGATTAAATAACTAGGAACAAAGTTGATGAAAATGAGAAAACTATAGAAATGTTTTAATTTCTTCAAAGATCAAAAGTAGAATTGGACAAAAGGAAGGTCAAACTATATTCTTCGATAGATTAAATCAATATTCAAAAAATGTCAATCATCTTCAAGGTAGTAACATACAAGATAATCACAATAAATATAGTATATTAGTACATTCCTGTTGTTTATAACAAAATACTTGAAACTGGATGATTTATAAAGAAAACAAAATTCACTACTTGCAGTTTCTGAGGCTGGGAAGTCCAAAGTCCAGGGAACACATCTGGTGAGAGCCTTGGTTGGTGGTGGCAGTGATGGCAGGGTATCACATTGTAAAAATGGTGGAGCAGAGAGAGCAGAGAGAGAGGCAGTCTCTGTTCTCTCTTCTTTTAAAGCTCTCAGAACCACAATCCTGACCACCATTTTCAATCCATTCACTATGGCATGGTCCTACAGTATAATCACCTCTTCAAGGCTCCACCTTTCAATTATCATAGTAGGATTTCCCATCCTCTTACCAGTCACAGTGGGGACCAAGGTTCTCATACATAAAACTTGGGGGATACAATTCAAGCTTCAGTGAGTTTTGGGGGGACTTAATTCAATCCACTACATAGAGTAATTTATTATCTGGAGCTGGACAATTTATTTCAATATCCTTGTTTAGTAAAATATACCAGATAAGAATGACTAGAAGAAAAACCTGAAAAAAGATGAGTAATGGAAGCAAGATAAACCTATCAGAAATTGAAACAAATTAGAAACCCTCTACCACTATGCTTTTTTAAAAAAATATATGTATATGAGTAATTGCACATGAATAATCAGATAGCAATGTTTTAGAATGGAAAATGTCCAGAATCGACCCAGATACATAAGGACATAAGATAAAAGTTTTCAGTGACATCTGAAATCACTGGGGAAAGTAAACTTTTAATCAATAATGTTGGGACAATTGGATATCCACTTACAAATGGATAAAACTGGATCTAGATCCCATACTCTATACCAGAATAATTCCAAATTGGTAAGATGTTTAAAAAATACAAGTACCCAATGAAAACATAGATGAATTACTTTATAACCAAGGAATGGAGATACGTCTTTTTATAATCCAAAATCCAGAAGAAACAAAAGACAAGACTTATATATTAAGTCTTAAAAGAAAAATAAAAGCACTACAAATAAATTACAAACAAAAAATTTGCATATTATATTACAGGCAAATGGTTTACCCTCCTAACATATAAAATCTCCTAAAAATTAAGAAGATGGTTAAAAGCCCTAGTAAAAAACTTGGGCAAAAAAATGTAAAGAGAGGTCCAGAAAAAGCTAAGCAAATGAAACTTAAGCATACGAAAAAAAATAATTGTCTCATTCATAATAAGATATATACAAATTAAACTAGTAAGGGATGCAATTTCTCACCTATTAAATTGAGAAAAATCCAGAAGTTTTACAATACGTTCTGTTGGCATTTCTATAGAGAAACAGGACCTTTATAACATTACTGGAATGATTGCAAAATAGCATAAATTCTATAGAAGAGTATTTGGCAATATGAAACAAAATTGCATATGGATTAACCCCTTGATGCAGCATTCCACTGTAAGGATTTCATCAAGGAGAGAAAGAAAAGCATCCAGGTGTGAAATACCAAGGGAAATGCTTATTCATAGTAAATTACTTGAAACAGTAAAAGAGTGGAAACAATCCAAATGTTCAGCATTCGGAGGACTGGTTTAACGACCTACTGTACTTCTATCAAAAGTGTGTATTATACAGCTTTAAAAAAGAAAGAAGACCAGTATGTAAGTATTGGTAGCAAACGATCTCCAGGATACATTAAATGAAAATTTTTAAGAAGTTGGAATATAAATATACATATGCATGTATTTTCTTATTTTTGTAAAAAATAAACACTAGAAAAGAAGAAATAAAAAATGTTTATTTACAAAGGGTGTAAGAAATGGGATAAAAGCAAGATTCCTCTGAGAAGAATTTAAAATATTTTTCTCTTTTACATTATGTAAATGGCTTTATTTATTTATAAAAACATAAATAAAAAATGAGAAATAACTTGAAATTGAAACAAAGTAAAACAAATGAATAAAACTCCATATAATATACTCTAGAATAAAAAGAACTACAAAAATGTCTAAAACTTTACTTAGTGGTTTTATTTTAGTAACACTGTTGAAATAATTATGAAATATAGGATAAATCAAGTAAGTATATAGGGTAATATTACTAGGAAACAAGTATTTTCATGTAAGAGAAAAAGAACCAAATATAAAGAACTTAAAGAAAGTAGCTATAATATTAAATTTATATAAGAAATATATACAGTTATGAATGTCTGTCTCTCTGTCTGTCTGCCTCTATATATTCCATCTATATCTATTTCTATTCACCTATTTCTATTTCTCTCTGTTTCCAACTTTGTTCACTGGACTGGCCAAGAAGCAATAACATCCTAGCAGCAACAGCACACATAACATGGGTTTCTAAAAGGCATCTCTCACTAAGAAGACCAAAGTTCCTTGGAAAATGGCTGATAGCAGGTCTAAAGCAGGAAAAGGGCTATCATTTACAGGAAGCATGCACAAACTAATGGGAATTTAGCTAAACAACACAGGAGTCAGCCAGCCAAATTTGAAACAATTTGACAAAAAAAAAAAAAAAAAAAAAAACAGACTGTAATCGATTGAAAGCATGAATAAATAAAAACATGTAAGGCTTTAGTAATCCTCTTTGCATAATATCATCCATTCAGCAAGTTACTTGCAAATACCAAGGAGTAAACACGCGTGTGTGGACATGCATGTGTGCGTACACACATAACATTGCCATGATAGTATATGATGGACCCTACCTTTACCAAATGATCCAACTCAGCATCCCTAATTGGAGTGACAACTTGACATTTTATGCTTTCTGATGTGATACATTTTGAAGGCAACTTTGTTATCTATTTAGCATTCTTAAAATGCTAAACTAAGTATAAAACCTTTTAATTCTAACTTCCAGTTTATTGAAAATACTAAGGATTCAGGGAAAGTTTAATGACCTGTGAGGAGACAGTCAGCCAAATCCAAAGTATGGGACATTCTATAGGACAGCTGGTCAGGTAGTTCCAAAGAATTAATGCATAGGACAAAAAAAAAAAAAAAAAAAAAAAGTTTACTAATAGACTTTAAGAGAATAATGAACTAAAGCAACAAAATAGAATGTGTGAATCTTGATTAGCTCATTGTTAAGGAAAAAAATTACAGAAAATTTTTAGGGGAGAGACAAATAAAGAAATTCACTCATGACCTGAATTTTAGATAACATTAGGCAATATTATTTAATTTTATAATTGCAATAATATTATTGTAGTCATGTAAAGAAAATAGATAATTCATACATGTTGAAATTTTTGTAGGTATCTACGATTTACTTTCAAATCATTCAGAAAAAAAAACCATGATATAAAGATAAAATATTGCAAAATGTTAACTTTTTATATGCTAGCATTTTCACTGTACAGGTACTATCCTTTCAAGTTCTCAGTATGTTTTAAATTTTTTATCATAAAAAATTGGGTAAAAGTCTTTTGCAGAACTTATTACCCTTTCAACAGGTCATGTAAAAATTATCCATTTTCATGGTTTATATGCCATGCCACTTGATTTTATTTATTTATTTATTTTTGGTGGCTGGAATCTGAACCCTTGACCTTGGTTTTATCAGCACCACGCTCTAACCAAGTGAGGTAACTGGACTGCCCGCCACTTGATTTTAAACAGAAATCATAAGAAACACCACTCTTTTTAGATTTAATTTTGCTTCAGTATGTCTTCTTTTTCAAGGTATTCCTTTCTGTCTTATACGGTGATAGGTCAAGAAAAGCTCCTAAATATAATTATCATTATTAAGCTACTAAGTCATGGAACATCATGGACATGATGGCATATGGTGCCAGTGGGTTGATAAAACCAAACTCAGATCTATCACTTAAGGAGTTAACTTGCCTTTCTGTTTTGCATCAGCTGAAGCCGTTGGGATTTTCCCTTTAATTTAAGGGAGGGGGAAAGCCTCAGAAAGGGCAAGAACAATGAAAAGCAGAAAAATACTGCATCACAAGTTACAATGTGCTGTCTCCAATTACTTCATCACTCCAGTCATGTTTAAAATTCCCAGAGATAACTGGGCCCATCATAGGTTGCATGCTGTACTGCTCACCTATCTTGATTGGCAACAATACTGTAGATTCTGGGGGAGAAATAGTACCCCCAAAAGCAAAATCAAAGCATTTTCAGAAGGAATGGTAAAAATCTTGTAAGTCGTCCATCAGTAGTGAGTACACAATAAAGATTTTGAAAAATCTTTGTGCATTTTTTAAATTAATTTTTTTCTTAATAAATTTTATTATTTTTTTAGAGCAGTTTTAGGTCAATGGCAAAATTAAATGAAAAATGTGGAGAGTTTCCTTATATTCTCTGTCCCCACACAGATACCACCTCCCCCACTGTCAAGGTCGCACACCACAATGGTCCGGTCCATTTGTTACAATGAACCTACTGATGGGGTTTAGGACATGATACCCCAAAATATAGCACTTTGGCATTTGAGAAAACAGCAGAAGCAGGAAGACCACTCTCACCTTCCTCTTGCTCTTCTTCCCTGAAGCAGGTCATAAAACTTACACTACATAGTAGGTCTTTCTCTGACTTTCTCCCTCCCTTGTCCTCTGAAGACCCTTATGGGACAGGTATCTTGCCCTGTACCCAGGGGAAAGGAATGTCGCACAGGGAAGCCAAGAAGAATCTTAACAAACAAGACTTTTTAAACCAACCCCTCCACCAGTTTATTACCACTAGATTATAACCTTTTGTCTTCCAATCCAATTGTCAATAAAAATACACAGATTTCCCTGTTTCATTGGATCTTCATTTCTGAAGGCTCCTGTGTCATATAAAACTTATATTAAATAAATTTGTCTGCTTTTCTTTTGTGAATCTGTCTTCTGTTATAGGGGTTTCAGCCAGGAACCTTGTGATCGGTTAGGAAAAGAAAGTATTCTTTCTTCCCTGTACTACATTGACACATCACTGTCAAAGTCCATAGCTTACATTAGGGTTCATTCTTGGTGTTGTGTATGCTACGGGCTTTAACAAATGTAGTAATGCAGAATCCACCATTATAGTCTCATATAGAAAGTCACTGTCCTAAAAGTACCCTGTGCTACACCTCTTTCTTCCTCTCTCCTCACTAACCCCTGGTAACCACTAATCTTTTCACTGTGTCTATAGTTGTGCCTTTTCCAGAATGTTACAGAGTTGGGATCATACATTACACACTAGCCTTTTCAGATGGTTTCTTTCATCTAGCAATATGCATTTAAGTCTGATCATGCAGATTTTTAAGTTGACAACTAAAATTTTTCATCATAAGTTTAAATTGTTTCAAAGGATACAACTCCCAGGATATTATGAATATTGACATTTAAAAATGAAACTGTTATATTTATTACAATTTTCAAAAATAGGTAAAAGCATGATTTTCATATAGCTGTAAAGATGAACACGTTATAAAGATTTTATTTAACTCATTAATGAGAAACTGGGGAGATGTTACAACCAGTTTAAAGGAGAATTCAAAGAATAGACATATTTATAAATCAGGAATGTTGAGATGAATATGCAAATGGAGGCCAAACTGTTTTTTCTGCAGAGGAAGGAGGCTGTGCCTCCACTGATAGAATTCATTCATGTCCATAGACCTGAATTATTTTACAATGTTCTTAGTTATCTACAACTTAAAAAGTTGTAAAATAGATAATTCATTGTTTTTCCTACATATCATCCCTTTCAATGTATCAAAGGGAATATAAATTCCACAGCAGTTTAATACACACCTTCATATATATATATATGGATATATATATATACACACACACTCATTAAATGTTCAAAATGCTATTTCTATTTGAAAATTGTTATCTTTTAATGTACTTTATCTTGTAACATTTTATTGATTATTCTCTCATACATCTCCCTAAAATAAATATGTATTCAAATTAATTTAAAAAATGTTTTAGAGTCATAAGGCTCCGAGGGTTATCAAATTTTTCAGGATTAACTTAGTACTACAATTGTCAATAGTATGTAATCAATCAAAACATATACCTACATATGAATTATGAAAAATAGTTATTAAACAACAAAAGTAAAATTTTATTGAAAATCCATCTCTCAATGAAATGGACAGTGGGGGTGTCATACTGGTTCTCAACATCAATTACACATATATTTTGAAAGGTCCTTTGTCAACCCAAAGGGTTTTCTCCCATTAGAGCAATGCAAATAGAAGATTTAAGATGCAGGATGGATAAGATATCTGACTTTCCTTTGCAAATTTAGGGTAAGGAAATTATGACAGAGGAAGATCACAAAGAGGTTCAGGGGTAGATCAATTTTAAGAAAGGACCCAAAGAAAAAGTTGAGGAATTGGGAGTCAAATCTCTTTCATCTGTCCATGCTTGTAGACTTTTTGGAAAATATTTATGTAGACTCAGGAGTTCATGTACCTAGATTGAACACTGCTGCCCTAAAGCACCCAAAGGTAATATAGTCAGAGGCATTCTTCTTCCCTCATATTTTTTTCTCTTTCTTCTCTTTAGTTGTAATCCCTTTTTATAATGCAGAAATGCACAATTTAAAAACAGCAACAACAGCAACACTTCAGTACTAAGAAAATTCTGGAGCATACCTACATGTAAGCAGATTATAGATTTTTCATATAGTGACCAAGTTTCCATAATGTCACTTTGCTTTAAAGCTACCTAACTTATTATCTGTGGCCAGGAAAATATTGCTCTTTAAATAATAGCAATGTTAGCAAGAGGTATATTGATTGCCCGCATTATATCAGGCATTGTGCTGAGATCTATCATTTGGCCCTCATACATGTTAATCTAAATTTTATAGATGAGGGTAACATGCTTAAGTGGTTTAGCAAAATAGTATTTCTTGTCCAAGGTCACACAACTAGTAAAACAGGATTCATATATATACAACTTCAAATTTTGTACTTCTAATCATTGAACTGTATTGTGATGGTTGCTTGGTTTCAAGTTGAAACTTTATACTTCCATGTTTTATGGGCTCTAATATCCCTGTACTAGAGTCAATATTTCTGTACTTGGGTTTGAATGAATCAGTTTTACACTGATTTTCAGATTCATCACGTTTAAAATACTTAATTTGGACAATTTGATTCTGAGGTTGCCTTCTAGCACTAAAGCTCTATGGTTCTACAACTTCTTCGAAGTCTACAGCTTATGGGAAAGTGTTTCACATAAAACAATTATTAGAAAAACACAGCAAATCTGCTAATCTTTTCCCTTCTGGTTTATAAAAGCAGCTTCTTTAAACTAAATCCAGTTGTAATTTTATTCTGCCTCTTGCTTCCTGCCACGCCCTTCTCCTCCCAACATTATCTGTTATAAGCTACTGCTTTATTTATTTTTTTTTTTTTACCACTTCTGCCCCTTTACTGGTCACTGATTTGCAAAGAGCCAAGGAGGCCTGCCAACCAATTATTTAGAAAGTTGGCTTTAATACTTTTTAATAACCTTTTCAGCAAAGGAAGGCTTATACTATCTGAGGAGTCATTTCCTTATGAAATTATTTTAAAAGAGAGAAAAAGCCTCCAAAATATTTTCCTCACTATTCTGCCACAATACCTGAAATGCTTGGTATTGGAATTGTCTCTTGACATGAAGGCACTGAGGTTCTAGAAAGATTCCTCTAAAATGCACATACAGTAAGAGATTGAAGGGCAAAGAAACAGGATGTGAGGGGAAAGGAGAGTAAACTATAATTACTTATTAAGTTATTAGAATAATTTCACTTAAATAACCACTTCACACAATCATGGAGACCCTGGAGGAACAGGGCACCACTAGATAAAATTTCAGTGTTAAGACTGGAGAGTGCCTGATGAAGTGAGGGGTGGAATAACTCTTGGGAGGCAGGGAACAGCCTGAGGGCATTCTGATGAAGTGACAAATGAGCTGGGAACTCTGGCTACTTAACAATTTTGCCCAAGGCCAGCCTATCTATGGAGGTCATCTTCTCCAACCCCAGACCTGCAGACTTGATTGCATGGAAACCACAAAGGAAAGTTGGGGTCCTAGCCAATACTGAAATACTTCCAGTGAAGGAGATCCAATAACCTTGGCCCAGAGAAAATTCATCACAAGCTGCTCATTCCACATTTTTGAAAGCATAAATACTCATAGCTAGGCAATAATGACAACTCTTTATAAACTATGCCACCGCAACTCTTTGAGATGACCCAGGCACTGCACAAAAAATAAATAGACAATATTCTTGCTCCCTTGAAAATTAAGCTGTAAAGTTCTGCCTTAAACCTTCCACAAAGATTTTTCAATGGAAGGGGAACTGTCTTCATATTCAGCCCTTTAGTACACCAACAGCACTAAGATTTCTAATTACAAAACCTGTTCTTACTAAAAAAACCCTCAGGCACATACATCTGCAGCAGAAACCCCCACTGATAACTGGATTTCAGCTCTTTTAGAAGGGCAAGACCTTATAAGGAGGATTGGGTGACAGATAAGAGTTTGGAGAAACATTGCACAGGAGAGGTGCATAAGTCTAAGCATCTCTGAATTTTCTAATGGCAGCTGTGTCAGAATACCTAAGTACTCAGTCAAAAGCAGTCCATTTGAAACAATATGAGGAAGGGTTACAGTTTATTAAACCCACCATCTCATCCTACCAAGGTGCATAAACGATTTTTAAAAGGCGAAAAACAGTACAAAAATATATCATCAAGAAATGTGTTTTTCTGCCTTTAACAATGCTTGCTGGCAGGGGCTCACCTAACAGCAGTCTTGTTTGTTAGAAGCTGCTTTATTCCTGTATGAGGGGCCATAATGTTAACACAGGTGGCAAGATACTAAACTTAAAATATGCACCAGCATGCAGAATTGAAGCAGAGATGCAAGCCCTCATTGCTCTATTCACCTATGGAGGAAAATATTAGCACACTGCTTTAATTGGCTTTTTCTATGATCAATTTTTGAAAGTAAATCATGCAACTCTAAAATATCACCATGGAAGTCAACTTAAGGCATGTAGCATTAGAAGTCTTTTTACATTTTATTATGGTTAAAGAGAGGGATATAGATTACTTGATTTTCACTTGTCAGAATTTTTTCTTTTTGAAACAGACATGCAAGTCAATCATGGTAAGGTGATTCCTTTTTAAACATAATCCCACATTCATACAGCAAGCCTTAATGAGCCTACTAGGAGTAAACAAATTAGTCTCCAGGATGTATTATGCATTAATTAATCAAACTAATAGTATTGTATAATGTGCAATAGATGAAAATTAGTTCTAAGTACAATACTCACATACAAGAAGAGAACTGGAAAAAAATATATAGTAATAAAGAAAAATCAGTTTCTACGAATATAAGTTAAACAGCTCTACTTTTCCTCCCCACATTTTAGGCCATTCACTGGCAAAGAGAACATTCAAAGATGCCATTATAGCCGAGATATCTGTGTGATCTAGATCTGTGAGGAGGAAGAAAGCAGCTTGGGGTATCAATACCTCCAAGTCTAAGGAAGATTTAGCAAACTATGACCTGCCACCTGTTTTTGTCTGTCTCAGGAGCAAATAGTTGTTTCTACATTTTTAAATGGTCAGGGGAAAAAAATCAAAAAAAGAGTAACATTTCATGACACATAAAAATTACAGGAAATTTAGATTTCAAGGTCCGTAAATAAAGTTTTATTGGAACATAGCCGCACAAGTTCATTGTGTATATATTTACTCATATGTATTTTCTATAGTTGCTTTTATGCTACAATGGTAGGTTGAGTTTTTGTGACAGAGACCTTCTGGCCTGCAAAACCAAATTTATTTATGCTCTGGCTCTTTACAAAAAATGTTCACTAACTCTAGTTTAGCGAAAACAAAATGACTTAGCAATGACAGCAGTGGTACATATTTGGTACAAGAATCCATCTTAAAAATGGGAGAAGGCAGGTACCATCTCATGCAATACACTAGAAAGAACACATCACTTTGTGCTCTTCCTGCCAAATTCCTGAGTCTAATTTTGAGAAAAAATCAGACAAACCCAAATGGATGGACAAAGTACAAATGTGGCCACCTGTACTTCTGCAAAAATAGACAAGGTCGTGAAAGACAAAGGCAGATGAAGAATTGGTCCAGATTAAAAGAGATTAGAGAAACAGGACAACCAAAGTCAATGTATGATCTTGGATTGGAATGTGACTTTTTTATTTTTTGGCCATAAAGAACATTATTGCAATGATTGGCCATAAGAATTGCTGTGGATTGAATGTCCTCTCCAAAGTCATCAAAGCTTGATCCTCATTGTAACAGTGTTAAGAGGGTGAGAGATCAGACTATGACACTGTTGAAAGGTGGGGTCTTTAAGAGGTAACTGGTTTGTGGCTACTATACACTTGTGAATGGATTAATCCAGTCATGGAGTAATGGGCTAATGGTTCAGTGACTTGTCACAGGAGTGACACTTACGGCTTTATAAGGAGAGCACATGAAAGAGCTCTTGCCATCCTCAGCATGTGATTGCCCCCATCACCATGAGACCCTGTACAGAGTTCCCAGGCAGAGGAAGGGCCTCACCAGCTGCACCCCTGGACTGTGAACTTCCCACCTCTAAAACCAGAAGAAATAAATTTCATTTATTTACACATTACCTGGTTTCAGCTATTCTGTTATAAGCAACAGAAAATGGACTAATAATAGGACATTATTGCCATAATTGGATAAAATTTAAATAAATTTTGGAGATTAGATAATAGCATTATATGAAAGCTAGTTTTCTGATTTTGATAATTGTAATAATTGTAATGTGGTTATGTAAGATGAGGTCACTGATCCTGAAACATACACAGAAGTATTTTGGGATAAAGTGGCTCTAAGTGAATCATTTAGTGTCAAATGTTTCATGGAAAAATACATGTGTGTGCATGCATGTGTATGCATGTAGTATATAGTATGTAGACATACACATATACATATATATGTATATAGAGAGAGCATAAGAATATGCAAATTTAGCAAAATGGTATCAATAATGAAGTTGTTTGTACAACTCTTACAAGTTTTCTAGGTCTGAAATTATTTAAAAGTAAAAAGGTAGAAAATAAGAGGATGAGAGCACTTCTAATTGCTCCTCCATCCTTATTAATGCAAACCACAAATGGCCACTTCTCCAACTCCTCCTCATTAGTAGTACTTGGGTTCTGAGTTGTTACTTGATATAGTGGCTTTTTATTGTATGAACTTAACCAGTTTGCAAATACCTTTTCCAGATTTCCCTTCCTGTATGCTTCAGAGTCAGTGCTGGACACGAGGAATTCACATAAGATTCTGAACGTAGTAGGAAAGCATCAATCATTATTTTTTCCTTGAAAGTCAGCACAATCTCCAGGCATTACAGCAGCTCACACATGCTGTCACTGACCTGGTATCTTTCCTTGTTGGTGTGGGACATCAACCAGACCCACAGGTCCTCCTGCTCCCACCAGATTTCCTCCTTCAGCTTCTCAGAGACCTTGGCTAATGTGTGTAGAACTTGGTGGTGACGACTAGAGCACCAGTCCTGCAGGTCAAGATGGCAGCAGTTGCAGGCGGTGAGTGACAGAAAAGAACTCATTTGTCCTTGCTCTCGTCCACACCCAGTTCTCCATTACTGTCTCCACCAGCTCCCAGAGTTGTGTGAGCTATTTTAAAAATACCTAATTCTATATCACTTATGGTGGCTCTGCTCCTTTGATCAAACTCTGACTCATACCCTTGGTTTCCTGAAATATAGCAAAGGTCATTTGGCAAGCACTTGATCTGTTCATCTCAACCCAAGCTTCACATCATTACCTTACCCTTTGAAAGCATCTCATTACCTAGAATTATGAGGAGAGTGTCATGAGTCCTGCATAATAGTAAAAATGAATAAAATCACCACTTGTTGAGTGGTTACTATGTGAAAAATCCTGTGGCACATACTACCTCTAAAACTCACTAACACCACACAAGCTAGCTACCATTTCTATTTTTACATATAAGAAATTCATGGTCAGAGAGGTTAAGTAATTTGTCCAATATCTCACAGCTAAGTAATGCTAAAGCAGGTACTCAAATGCAGTTTGTTCAAATTTCAAGTTCATATACTTTTTCACTACACCAGGCTGTCATCTTAGGAAAAAGAAGTAGCCTACTTATCCACCAGAGGATATTTGCTTTGTGTGTACTCAGAAATATATTGAATCCCAATATTTCATTCTTGCTTATTTGCATGATAGAGTTAATATATTTGAAGAAATGTAGCAATTGGATATATATTGTTATCTGGTATGTGCAGTGATAAATATTACAAAATCCTCCACTGAAGAGCTATCTAGTTAGTCTCAGCATATAAACAGTTCTACCTAATTTTTTTTTATCTGCAGAATATTTCACCATTATACAAAAAATTTTTCTAAATTCAACAGTTCTTTTGATGCACTTCTACATCTATGATCTCATCTAAGCTTTATAATAATGAGCCTAGAAAATATATAGAGCTCATGTTATTAATGCTCATTTTACAGATGCAGAGATTAAATCCTAAAAGACTGTATAAATCATCTCAAGTGGAATCCGTTCTTTTTATTTACCTAGTTTCCTTTCTTCTTTAATCTTATAAAAGCATCCAGATTTTGCTTGAAGACTCTTTTCCCCATACAATTTTCAGTCCTCATAGTTGTCTGGGGCTAATTCCACCCATCATAACTAGTAGTAGTTATTATCCAGACCTGGAAAATCACCATATGCCATCCACCTGATCACAACGATGTGTTCAAAATGGGCATGTAACCCACACAATTTATTCAGGGCTGATCCTAGAAAAAAGACCATAAAGGAAGCACTCTCTTCCCTTGAACTTGGAGCTGAAAAAAATGTTAAGTCTCTAGTTACATAGGTCAACACAATCACAGTTAAGCTTAAAAAAGATACAATGAAGAGAGAGAGAGAGTTTTATGTTACTCAAGAACTAGAATTCAGCTACACTTGAAGCAACTACCTTAGTATTTTTCAGTTATATTTAAAATAGATTTTCTCTTTCTCTCTCAGACTCTCTGCTCCTTATCCTGTCCCTTCTCCCACTCCTCCCTTCCCCTCTCCTCTCTTCTTTAACTAAGCTTTGCAGTCACAAGAGTCTTAAATAATACATACCCAAGTTTCCAAGTCTTAACTGCAGGATCTAAAACTTAGGTTTCCTAACGAGTAGCATATAAAACTTTCTTTACTAGGCAAGTTACCTCCTTAGGAAATGACATTTGTTTCCCCTTTGGCTGGGATCTACTTCCAACCCAAGCATTCATTCCTACTTTGCTTCTCCAGAGAATTTTCTCATTTGAATATCTACTGGAAGAATTAATGCTTGTGGAACCTGACATTTTTCTAAGCTGTGTAATTACATATGCAGTGTAAAGGATACCAATAAGGCAAGATTGATTTGAGTGCTATTATTTCTGTTAAAGAAATCCAGTTGGTTTATGCTATAATTGAAGCTCAGAGATTGAATTATAACACCACCCATCAATGTCCTCCTTAATCAATTACTTTTACTATGTTTAGGGAAGACTTATAAGTGAAAACAAACATTTGTGAATTGTTTCTGTGTGTGGTTTTCTTTTCTTTTTTTGATCTTTTAGACAAGAGACTGATATATCCGGTACAATACTGAGGCAGGAATTCACTACATTATGATGAAAGAGAACTAAAAACATTTTTGTCTGAATGATAAAGGAGCAGGCAGTATGGAATTTATAGCAAAATAAAAGTGATACTGTATTATATTATAAAACTGTCAATTGGATTATCACTCAATAAGCTGTCCGATGTTTACTTACATGTAACTGATAATGTTGAATGAGCAGGATTTGTAGAGTGCAATCAGAAAACAACTTTATTTCCCCTTTCATTGCTTGTCACATCTTCTTCTTGCAACCAGTTCTTCCTCTGTAGCTAGAAGAAATCTTGGGCAGGTTTCAAAACTTAGCTCCTTAACCTTACTTAATAAACCATTCTTCAGTCAATCTCCGGCATAAAAATCATCTCCTTTTAGTAATTACTTTGTTCACTCTGTTGTATTGATCAAAAATTCAGAATGTCATTTAAAGTTAGAAGTTTCTTCCCATGGGACCCCTCCTCCACCAGCTCAGGGCTTCTTCTAGCTACCTCCTATAGCCATGAGGACGTGCGGTTGGCTTCTTTATTTCTCTGCCTTGACTGCTGATCCTGTTCTCACACTCACCAGGCTGTCTGTGGCTTCTCCAGAGTTGAAACAGAGGAGAGAGAGGAGGATGTTGACAGAAAAGGTCTTTCTGGGCTGACAAATAATCATCTGTTTAAAGATGATTATTTCTACCATATATGGTTCCCCTTTATTCCTGGGAGATATCCTCAATGTTTCTCTTACTTGGTGGTACATCTTCAGATGGCTGTGTCCCATTTCTCCTGAGTTTTATCCCTTACTATGTATCTCCAGCCCCTTCTGCTGAGGTGACTCGCCGTTGGGCAGATGCACTCCGAGAAAGCAGCCTTAAGCCAACATTCTGACTGTGGGATGCCATGCAGTTATCTTCGACCTGCCTTCGGGGAGAGGGTGGTTGCTTCCAAATGCAGCCGTGTTCACTCCTTCCATAAGACATTTCAGGCAGCCTCTGCTATAGGTTTTTTGTCCAGGAGTTAATCAGACATTAGTTCACCATGTTTGCTAAACTCCAGGACTAACAACTCTGGGATCTTCATGGAGTTTCCTTGCAGTCTTTCTGACTCGGTTTGAGGGGAAAAGAAAACCATCAATCCAACCTCCATTGTGAGTAAGTCTTTCAAGAAACCCTTTTGTTTCCAAACTTTGGCACCTCCAAATTCAAACTTTTTATAAGATTGGCAAAACTAGTTTTGGGCCAATTCTTTCTTTGCAAGTCCTACTTGTATGGTCTAGTTTCTCTCTTTGGAATTTGGATAGTTGTTACCTATGTTCTTAGAGCTTTACCTAAATTTGAGTCATATTAAACAGCTCATTGATGTGAATCTTTTTCACTCAAAACAATCTCAACAAACATTATAGTATTTTTCATTTAAAAGATCATATGTGATAGTTAAATGAACCTATGGTTGTCTATGCATATGAGTTAAGAATAACTAAATATTTTTACCCTGCTTGTATAAATGTAATGATTATATTTAATTTTCAGTCAACCAATCTATTTGCCAGCTTCATGCTGAGTAGAATTACATAGCTCTGAAAAAATAAAGGCACTAATGAGTTGCAGAATGTGAGGAAATGTTCCAAAGGAACAGTTCTCATGAAATAGGTGGCTCTCAGCATGGAGGCACTCTGCTAGTAACTCCAAGAGAATAAGTCTTGAAAAGGTTCCTTTTATTCTTTCTTGACTGTATGTAAGCTGAGAAGTTTGCTGAGATTTTAGTTTCAGGAATAAGCAAATCCAAGGGGACTCCTGATTACTATATCAGGAAGAATGACAATATGTCTGGTTACAATAGCACAGTGGTTCTCAACCAGAGATGATTTTGCCCCCTAGTTGACAACTGGCAATATCTGGAGACATTTTTGATTGTCACAACCAGGGGAGAGGAGGTGCTACTAGAATCACAGTGGTAGAGGCCAGGGATATTACTAAATATGTAACAATGTATAGGTCAGCCGCTCACAACAAAGCATTATCTGTTCTAAAATGTCAATAGTGTTGAAGTTGAGAAACCCTGCTTTACATGAAGAGGAACCTCATAAACCATGAAGAAAGGGTAATGAATATAAAAACTTTGCAATTTTCAAACCAAACATTTAACCATCTTTCTTTCCTTTACATATTCTATTAGGAAAGAACTTTACAGTTTGACTGCTAATGTCCTGGTAAGTAAGAATGCAAATTAAAGGAAGTCTTGAGCTCCCCACAACCAATCAATTTTAAAGTAGAAGTACCCTAACACAGTGATCTTCAAAATGTTTGGTTATATATTCTCCCCAATAGAATTCTGAGAAAATTATATCCACACATTTTTAATTTGATGTCTACATTTTAAATGGTCATTTGTTTAAAGAGTTGCAAATAATCTATTTTCCAGCAATGAGGCATATAACATATGTACTTTAAATGTACATTTTTGTCAAAAGTTTACATCTTCAGATTAGTTCAATCAACTTATGAGAAATGCTCACTGAATAAGCTAATTGGCAAATCTAGCCCTCATTGTCAAACCAGTCCTTCACATAAAATGTACCTTCAATCAGAAGAATGTCTGACTTCAATTTTTAATAAAAATAATTAATAATGTGCTTCTCTGTGACACCTTTCTCGCTTATTAATTCTTATTTAAGCTAAATTGAAAAAAGAAAGAAAAGGAAGGAAGGAAAGAAAGTAGGAAGGAAGGAAGGTAGTGTACCACTAGAACGTAAGCTCTAAAAAGGCAGGAATTTTTGTCTGTTGTTCATTGATATATTCTCGGAACGGTAAGCACATAGGTGATTACTATGTATTTAGTTAATACTGAATGGACGAAGAGAAGACAGATGATAGATTGATTGTATGTAGATAGAAAGACAGACAGACATAGATAGGCACTGAGCTCCACAATAAGTGTGTAGCCAGATAAAATAAAATGGCTTATCACCTCACTGAATCTGCTTATTCTCAAGTTAACTCTCGGAGTCATACAACCTAGAGCAATATATCATACTTAGTTTTGCGCTGGGTGAGTTTACCTTGATCAGTACAGTAAGAGATGAGCACTGTGCAAGAGGAGCTGGGGAGGAGGAACGGGTAGACAACAGACACATACTCAATAAGGCAGTTTTGAAAAGGAGAACAGTAAAGGAAATGAATTGCTTTAAAGCTATCCACACACATTGTCGTAGTGCATTGTGTGCTGCTCTCACAGAATAACATAGTCTAGGTAATTTGTAAAGAACAGAAATTTATTTCTCACAGTTCTGGAAGCTAGGAAGTTCAAGATCAAGGGGCAGGCAGGTTAGGAACCTGCTTCTCTACCTCCACGATGGTGCCTTGAACGCCGCATCATCTGAAGGGAGGAACACCATGTCCTCACATGGCAGAAGAGCAGAAGAGAGAGAGCCCACTCCTGCAAGTTCTATTTATAGTGACATTAATCCACTCCCAGGAGGGACCTAAACACCTCCAAACAGGGGCTAAACACCTCCCCAAAACTCCTAACACTGCTGCATTGGGGAATATGTTTCCAACACATGAATTGTGGGGAACACATTCAAACCATATCACCTGTGTAACCTCTGGACAATCTTCTTGTGCCCCCAATTTGAAGACCAGTCCACTAAAAATTGGGGAACATGTTAAGGAGGAAAGCAAAACAGGTCGATGGGCCTGAAGAGCAAAAACGGGGTTTGGAATTCAGGACTGGGCCAGATCAGTGATCTAATAAGACGATCTGTACTTATAAAGGAACAGGAGGACATGCCCATAGAGCAGGGAGCTTAATGTAATTGTGCAGAGTACATGGAGTGAGGTATATGTTGGAAAAGGCAGTCTCATTCACACAATCTTTTGACCCCTTCTCAGCCACCTAAAAATAGGTCTCGGCTGGAAGGCTTGTAACTGAGAGAGTCCTCACAGCCTGTGCTGGATTTACACCTTGCTTGGAAATATCTTTCCCTGTTTCAGACTGTGTGTACTGTTTCGTTCTGCTTAAGTGTGGGCATCGTATGGCACGTGGCCAGCCCCATCACTATATCAGTTCCCTCCAGGGAGGTTGGTCCTTCTGCAGCAGCGCAAGAGGGATGTGCCTAGCCAGTTCTCCTGCATCAGCTGCTGGGAGGGACCCACTGGCCATGGAGGACCGACGCTCACTCCTCAAGCTGATCTTGTTCTGTCACTTCTCTATGTGAGTAGAATGTTCCATGCAGTGATTGACGGTGTTGGGTTTTGCTTGGTGACTCTGATCAAAACACACTGGGCAAAAATGCTGAGACTTCTACTCCTGATAATAGGAAATGGATGCCACTTACTTGACAGTGTAAATGTGGTCCTTTGTATCATCTTGCACATTTTATTTCTCCTTACAGAAGTTGTCTTTCCTTGACATTCTATTAAATATGTATTGGCTTATATGCTCTCCACCACTAAGCAATGTGAAGGTGGACATGTTGTCAGTTTTTTCACAGCTACACCCCCAGTTCCTGTGCGAGTGCCACACAGAGAAGGTGCTCAATCAGTATCGATTCGATTATGTTATTGTACACGCTACCTCGGGAATAGTTGTTGAGTAGGCCTGAGGAAGGAACAAGGCCTCTGCCTTGTTCAGGTGGGCCTGGGGTTTGTTTAACCGCCCCAGAGTTTTAATTTTTTCACCTTCTAAATAAGGAGGTGGGATCCCTTCCTTATTTAGGGATCCCACTAAGATCCCTTCCAGTTATGTTTTCTTTTTTTTTTTTTTTTCCGTGACCAGCGCTCAGCCAGGGAGTGCACCGGTCATTCTTATATAGGATCCGAACACGCGGCGGGAGCGTCGCCGCGCTGCCGAGTGCTCCATGGGCTCTATCTCTGACCATGGTGGTTATCTGAAGGTGTTCCTAGGGGTGTGTGTTTGAGTGTGTGTGTGTACATACAAGTGTTTGTGTGTGTGTGATTTCTGAGGAGTGAAATTCACATAAGTAGTGAGCATGCATTTTTTAAATATGCATTTTTAATAGTTTTTAATTATAGACAGAAGAGGAAGAAGACGGAAGGCAAAAAAACAATATCGTAGACAGTGTTTGACTTGCTTGGGTAAAAAATGTAAAGACCTACCACAAAGACATAATATAAGAAGAAAAGATAATGGGAGCTTGTAAAAGTGGTGGCTTCTGAAGAGTGGGAATATGGGAGACTTTTACATTCTACAGCTTTTATATTTCTATTGTTAATGTTATTTTGAGCATATGATTATCTTCTAATAATGCCAATATTAAAAATATTTAGGTCAGGTAGTCTCATTTTGGAGGCTATGTAAGTAATTTCTAACTAATGTTTTTAGGGGAAGATAAGCTATTTTTTTGAGAAGTATCATTGAATATAAAAACAGATTTGTTTAAACTCATTTTAAATGTTAAAAGGAAGTAAGTACCACGAATTAATCATTGCAGGGAAGGCAGTTCTTAAGGACAGAAACAATCAATGGGTGAAATAATTCCAAAATCTTCAGGAATCCCAGCAATTATCTTGATAGTAGGTGCCATACATAATTGCTAATAACAAAGCTACTAAATATTGGCAATTGTGTTTCAGTGATCTATATATATTTATGAATTGTTTCACTTAATTCTTTTCACAAGATCACGGCATAGGTACTATTAGCTTCCTCATTAAGCGGGTAAAGAAACGGAGGCTAAAGAAAGGTTAACAATTCTACTAAGGTTTACGGTTAGTAAGGTTCACTTAGAGCCCTTGAGTGATGCCTTTTATGTGAAGTCACATCTAAACTCTTAACCAAATTTATTATAATTTGTCACCGGCTTTGCTGTCTAGATATGGCAAGCTTCCTCTTAGAACACCTTATTCGAGGTGCTGAAACATAGAATAGTTTAAGCCAAGCAAACTCTTTGATTGAAAGTAAATTACAACCATGGTTTGCCTGCTCACTTTTACTTTTAATGTACATTTGTGCTACAGTGCAGAGATGAAAGACTTGTCAGTCATAGGCATACTTAAAAAATCAATCCAAAAGCAAAAAGAAGTTTGAAAAAGATTCTACAGTGGTAACACGAACTAGCCCCAGATGTCTATTTTCTATTCAATTGCTTTGCAAAACTTTAAAAGATGCTTGTTAACTGTTGGGTTTTTTTTTTTTAATATAAGATTTTAAGGTGTTTGTTATTTCTAAGTCACATGATGGAATTGAGTATTTTCTTTTACTGAGATGTCAGTAGAAAAAATGTGTTTTTGTTTTTTGAGAGGTCAGGAGGAAATAATCAACACAATCATTATATCTACTAACATTTAGATATTATCATTTATTCTTTTTTAATCGTGCTAACATTTTATTAACTAAAGGACACACATAGATGCAACTGTTACAGAACTTTAATAATGTTTTTCTTTTGATTAGGGAACATCATCTTTTCTGTTCCACGATTTTATCTTCTTTTCACTGACATGAAGGAGAGATTTCCTCTGTCCATGCTTAATATAAGTATAAAACATCATGAAAACATTGCACGCGGAGGAACATATACAGGAATTTTCCACAAAGTTCCAACAATGTACGGGGCTTCTGTTGTGTGTAAACTTAATAAATGCTGAAACCCACGTGGCTCAATTAATGCATGGAATTCCTCCATCAGATAATGAACTAAAGAGAGACCAAGACTTTTATTTGCATCTCAAAGAACACTGAAGTTTCACACCAATCCTTCCAGAAACCATTCCCTCCAATTTCTAAATCTTTCTTACCCTATGTCTGTCTTAAAGTCCTTTAAATTCTCTTCTCTAAACCTTCCTTTTTTTTGTCCTTCTCTGTCCTTTCTCCTTTATAGATAAAATTAATCTTTCCACATTCATCTTCTCTCTCCTCAACACTTCTGAAGTCCTGCCTACAAATCATGTCCCCTGCCTCCCCCAGTTGCCCTAATCTTGCACATCACAAAAGATTCTGGACCCATGTAAACAGTTTGCTTCAGCTGGGTGGCAGGACAGCAAGAGGAGAAGAGAAGACAGTTAATAATTAAACAATAATATGTTCTGTTACACAGCACCAGCAATGAGGGCAGGGGGTGCCAAACTTTCTCCATAAGTTACGCTTGATCCTGAAGCAATAATTAGTTCCCAGGCTCCAGCTTCTTCCAAACCTCCCTAAACCAGCCTCTTTGTGTCCCTCAGAGATACCACCATTACCTGGGCACTACCCATTCCTTCAGGTATGAGTCTCAGCTCTATGGGGCTCTGAGGAACTGCACAAGGTAGGCACTATGTTCCCCCACAAGTCTGAGTCCCAGCTTTTCAGAACCTTCTTTCTTTCTTTGTTCCCTCAGTTTAAGAGGCAGTTGCCACCTCCTGCTGTTACAATTTTTGGATTGCCTCAGTGGTTGGTTTAGTTCTCTAACACCTGCATAATCAATTTCTCATATTTAATTCCCTCTGTAGAAATACTTAGTATTTCTGGTTTCCTTACCAGAGCTGGACTGACCCAGGGCTAGAGGGTGCTGAAAATGTTAATCACTTGATGTACTCAATAAAGAGTCATAACACTCTGTATGTACAGGAGAAACACTATATGTGTTGATTTGGAATTTAAGGCAGTATATTAAAAATTACTGTTGAAAACAGTCACCCAATCCTGAGTTCAGATGAAGATAGCTTACATTATTAAATGAAAATCTCAATTTACTAAATATTTCTATATTTCAAGAATGTTCTCAAAATATAATATGGTACTATTGTTTATTAAATAATTATACATTCTTTAAATGTATTAAGTTTTATGCAAAAACTTTATAACTTGTCTATAGATTTCTATAATTGAGTTCTAGTAGCCTCCCAGTGAGAAATTTAGGGTAAACTATTTCTTCATATTTCTGCATATCATGGAGTATCAATAATATTTGAGCCCCTCTGGAAGTTTATTTTAAAAAGTCTATAAGCTAAAACCATATTGTTTTGCCCTTTGCCTCCAGGAAAGCAAATGTTGTTGGGCAAATGCTTCTCCTTTTACAAGTGTTTTGCTAATATGGTACTTATAATATTATGCTCAAAGTACTTCTGTATATATTACTATCCATAATTCATACTGAAAACTATAAATCAGATATTTCTTCCATTTTACTTCACAGAAGCCAAGACTCAGAAGGGTTCAAGAATGTACTCAAGGCTCTAGACTAAGAGTAGGAAACTTATATTACTCTTAAATCTCAGAACTTTCCATCCAGGTACTACTTTCTTTGCTCCATTGTTTGTTAACTTGACTCTTCCATAGAAAGTATGCTGTCAAACATGATAATCTCACGATGGCCCAACTATGGTCAAAACTCTCAAATGAACAATGTGGAAAAAACATT
The DNA here is from genome assembly GCF_027409185.1 of Cynocephalus volans. Lineage (NCBI taxonomy): Eukaryota > Metazoa > Chordata > Mammalia > Dermoptera > Cynocephalidae > Cynocephalus > Cynocephalus volans. The sequence continues at coordinate 147,672,367 of NC_084461.1, read as the reverse complement.
ACCACACTTACTATGTAGCTTAGTTTTTAAAAATTACACTTAACAGAAGGTTTATTAGAGATAGGGCTCTAAGAAACCAAATGGAAGGGATAATTATCTTCGGGGATATTTTATTATTAAAAGGTATAATGAGAGGTACTATGAGAGTAGATTAAACTATTAGGGAACCTGCCACAAGTGACTCAGTAATTTGAAAGATCATTTGTCATTTTCGATCATGACTTTCAGTTCATTTTTCTGGGTGATTTTTCAAAATACACTAAAAATTGTCTTTCTTTTTTTTATTGCTAAATAGATAAATTGCTCTTCTTTTTGTGTAGAGAAAGTAAAGGTACATTTGATAATTAGTGTAGTTACACATGTACCCTTTAAATTTACAATAACATACTTACAATTCATCTTTGTATAAAGTTATTTGATACTTAATTCTTCTTACTTTAGAAATCTATTCCTATGGACTAAATTCACTTTCATTTTTCTCTCGATCTTTTTAAACTTGCCAAGAAGTAATTATAAACTATTAGCAAATCTTAATCAAGAAGTAAAAACTAAATATATATATATATATAATTTTGACCTATTGATAATGACTTAAATGCATATATTTCTATGTATATGCACACACAAAGTTTTTATAATGTTGCTAATTTCCTACTTAATATCAATTTCCCACTGCTCCCTTATTAGAGAGTGCCTTTATTTATGGAAAAAGCAGTATATCTGGAAGAAAATTATATTTTCAATCATCTTGTACAGACACAGATGGCCAGTGATGTGTAAATAACAGCCATTTGGCGGGGCTTCCTAAAATGAACTCTTTTAGGAGAGCTTATTTAGAACTCAGATGGCAGGTTTTTATAATTTTACTAATTTATTTACCTCTTTCTTACAATCCAATTCATTGATATGGATGTAGATACAATGGCTGGTGCTATAGTAGCCATCTTGTGAATGTATGACAAATTTAAGGAAAGAGGCCACATTCTAAAAAAAAAATGAAATGGACAGACAAAGGAATCATGGTTCATTGATAGTATCAAGGAGCTGCCATACATCTTTGAAATTTTTGTTGCTGCAAGACAAACCACTGTAATTATAGGTCTTTTACTAGCAACCATACATGATTTCCTAATTAGCTCATGAAGTTTCTAGGAAAAGGGGTGCTCTTATGCATTATGTACTGGTGAGAGTACACACTGCTATAAAATTTGGAAAATAAAAAGGCATAAAACATCAAATTTCTAAAACTATACATTTTGACTCAGCAATTTCACATGTAGTAATTTACCCAAAGTAAATAACTAAAGTTGAGTCTACTATATACTTATAGTGATATTCACTCCATATTGCTTATATATATTGGAATATTTGAATCAACCTAAATGCTCGACAATATAAAAATGATTCAATAAATTGAAGTAAAATTGTGCACAATTCAGCCACTAAAAATGATTTGTGTAGTATTGCAAAATAGAATAATATTTATGACATTATGAACTATTTTAAAGTGGCATCATACATTTAATCAAAGTACATTAAATGTACTAATATGTACATTATGATCCTGATAATGCTAATCCATAAAAACATCACATATATGCATAGAAAATGATCTCCATAGACATATGGCCAGAAGTTGACAGCAGTTATCTCTGGGTATTTCAGTATCGAGTAATTTATATTTGTTCTTATCTCTTTAAAAAAATTCATAATGAACATGTATCCCTTATATATTAAGAAAAAACAATGTTGGAAAAAATATACTGAAGAGTTTGATGTTACTAACATTGAAACATGACTACAAATACCTAGGTTACAGAACTAAAGTCACTATGATTCTTCTAAAGATTTCTAAATAAATATGTAAGCTGTCTTGGGTTTGTTTTTTTTTTTTTTCCACTATAATTGAGAAGGAGAAATCTGAAAAGTTACCTAAGGGAATGAAGACAAATTTTTCTGACTTCTTTGTGGCAGGTGTTCATACAGCGTTGCTCCATTAACTTAACATTCCAAGCAATAGCATGTGGCAATAGTAAGACACGTTCTTATTGCAAATTATGATGTATCAACTTGCCTATGAAACCCTTGAGAAAATAATGTGCCTCATTCAGTCTTTATCCCTAGTGTCAGGCACAGAGTAGTCCTTGAGTATATGAGAATTGATTGTATATGCAATTGTATCCACTTCCTCTTGGTTTCAGAATATTGCCAGGATCTTCCTTTCATGTGTCCTTTTAAGCAAAATTTTCTTATTTCTGCCTCATCCCACCACAACTTTGGTAGATGAAATTTGAAAAAGGGATAATACAAATAGAAAAATTATATATTCAAACTGGGTATCCCATCTGTGTGGGAAATTATTGAAATATTGTGATAGGCATTAGTGCAATTCGAAAATATCTCCAGTTGTTACCCACTTCTGGATGCAAAGATAGGAAAGCACTTCCTGAACCCCTTATTGTTGGATAGGGCCATGTGATTAGGACAAACCAATGAGTTAGGAGCTGAAGTGCCTTATTAGCTGAGCATTTAATTACCTGTGCAAGATTATTTAAAGTGCTCTTTCTCTTGCATGCGTGCTCTCCTCTCTCTCTCTCTCTCTGTCTTCTATTTAGAATGGTAACGAACAATTTTCAAGATGTTGGTTGCTCAGACATCTTGGATCTTTAAATGACTACAGCATACAGAGACTCACTTCTCTCCTGATCTTTAAAAAATGTGTAGTATGATCAAGAAACAATCTTGGTTGTTTTAAGCCACCAAGACTTTAGAGTTGTTTGCCACTGCAGGATAACTTAGACTATTCTGATTATACACAATATATTTAGCTGTATTAACTACATTTGTTAAATTCCAAAGTACAGATAACCTTGAACTCATATTTGACAAATGGCCATATGATATTACTATAAAATGAGTTTATTTTTGAAAGGGAATTATATAAATATATTCTTCATTATGAGAAATCCAGGCAATATCCAAAAGCATGTGCGCGCGCGCGCACACACACACACACACACACACACACGGACAAACACACACACACACACACACACACACACACAAGCTTTCCAAAAAAAAAATCAGCTTGAATCCTACCACCCAGATATAGCTTTTCACTTGTAAGTGCAATTCTAGTCATCTCTTTATACATACAAGGGTAGTTCAAAAAGTTGGTGGAAAAATAGAATTAAAAGATAATACAAATCTTTTCATTAACTTTTTAAGGTACCCTCATATATACAAATAGAAAGGTAAACATATAGAAAAAATCATTTTTCAAAATGACATTACACAAAGCATTACATATGAGTTGATCTGAATTTAAAAAAACAAGAAAGCAAAATTGAAATAAAATTAAAAACAAATTATTGATATTTAAGAAAGTGTTTTTTCCACCATAGATTCTAGTTCCCTTTTAAATGCATTACGTATGTTTCATGATATTAAAAAAGTAATTATTAGGTATGGTAATGGCATATATGGTTGCATTAGGTATGTTTCATGATATTAAAAAAGTAATTATTAGGTATGGTAATGGTATATATGGTTGCACTAACAAAAAGAGTTTTTATTTATTAGAGTTAACATACTAAAATTATGAATGGTTACATCATATCATGTCTGTTATCATTCAAATTTATCCAAAAAGAGGTGTGGATAAAAAAGTAGATGGGACAGAGTTGTTCATGGGTGAATGGTTTTGGCACTGGGTAATGGGTGTAGGTGGATTTACTTTTATGTATTTTTTAAATTCTCCATAACTTCAAATTGAAATAAAAAAGAGATTCTAGTTTATAAAATGTAAGCTGGCTTAAAACGATTCCACTGAAGAGTAACTTTTGAACAAATGCTTGACAGGCGGGCTGTAACACACAGGGAGAACTTTGAGAAAGTGGGCAAATGTCCATTGGGAATCGCTATGACAGTGCTGAGACCAGAGTTACTTGTGGCTGCAGTTCTCCCACTTTCATGAAGTGTGTGGTAATACTCCAAACTCAATTATCCTGCCTTCTGTTCTGCTGGCTGACCATTGGATTGATGATAGAGCAAAGGTAACAAAATTAAACAAAACAGGAATTTCATGTAAAAGGGATTTTTCTCTGCCTTTGTGATAAGGTGTATTATCATCATTATAAAAGGTTTTAACTAAGTGAGGCATTTTATATTATCTGTAAAATACATTTTAAAGTGCTAACCTTGAGAAGAATAACCCTGATTAATTATAGTTCCCAATAATTAATTCACTCTTTTAAAATTTTTATTCAATTATAATTCTTCTTTCTAGTTGGTTTCCACTGGTAATCACTCATGTTCTGTAAGAATAAAATACTCAGAAATGGACCTAATTCGGCAATCTGAATATAGCAGCACTAATTATAAAAATAAACTGTATAGAATTTCAAAAATAATTTGACAGGGTTTTTTTTTCTGTGACTACTTAAGGAATTAATAGTTTCAGCTCAAATGTACCCCTTTTAAAGTTCTGCATAGATGCTCTCATTTCTGCATACATCTCTCAAGAGCTGCTAAAAGATAAGCTCTTTGAAACTATTAGGGTTTTCTTTGTCTCTCTTATAACCTCAAATAACAAACACTAGAAGAAAATACCCCCACACCTACACACACACACACACACACACACACACACACACACACACACACACACACACACACACACAGAACCAAAACAAACAAAAAGAATTAAAAAAAAAATTCATTAATTGGGAACAGTCAGACCTTTTGCAAAGACTGTAGGTAGAAGGTTATTTTTTATAGGAACTATTGGGGTCAAACTTTGCCTTCAAGGTTTTCCCTGATTAGAAAAGAACAAACCCACAGGGAATGAAGAGAAAGAAGCAACCCAGCCCAACACACCAGAATAGGTAAATTGTTATTGGGGTGCTAAAGATGAGGAAACCTTTGGAAACACTTTTTTCTTTCTTTATAATAAAAATCATGAATTCAAGCTAAACAGGTTGTCTTTAAGAAATGTAAAGGACTTGCTTCAGAAGACTAGGAATTGTGTTAGACGTGACCTGTTACATAGTTGGGGACTGGAAGTGCCATATATTAAACAAAGCAATTAAAATAGTTTAAAGAAGAATGCCAACACTTTGGCGGGAGTGGCAGCAGAGAGATGATTCATCACCCCATCACCCCGGAGATCTGGGAGACTAATAGCGTGGTGCTAATACCAGCAGCTGAAACATTAGATCCCTCAGTATGCTCAGGACCTATCCAGGGTGCTATTCTGCAGAATGATCCAATACTTCATTAACCAGTCTGAAGTGTGGACTAACACAGGCCAGAGGAGTTATCCTAAAATCTAATTCCAAGACATCATTTGTAAAATTGGCACTGTTGTACCAATTCCTAATGGACATTTGTCCACTTGGTCAAAGCATTTACCTTATATTTCAGCCTGCCTGTCAAGCATGTGTTCAAAAGAGACTCTTCAGTGGAGTTGTGTTAAACAGGCTTATATTTCATAAACTAGAATCACTTTTTTATTTTAATTTGAAGTTATGGAGAATTGCAAACATACATAAAAATAGATTGACTAATATAATGAATCCACCTACACCCAAAACCATCCACCCATGAACAACTCTGCCCCATCTACTTTTTTATCTACACCTCTTTCTGGATAAATTTGAATGACAACAGACATGATGTAATGTAACCACTAATAGTTTTAGTATGTGTCTCCAAGATATAAAAACCCTTTTTGTTAGCATAACCATATATGCCAGTATCATACCTAAAATTAATAATTTCTAAACATATATTCTGGAAGGAATAAGGAGCCCATCAGTTCTGAAAGTTGCTACAACTTAAACCTACCTCAGGCTAAAACAGCAATTACCTTCCTTTAGCAAACCATTTTGCCTGATGTTGAAATGATAAGAAGTTACTGAAAGCTAGAAAATTCATAAATGATACCTAGCAAAATGGTCTGTGGTGAGACTTTTGAGAAATTAGAGACAAGAATCTGAATTCCATAAAATTAGGTGTTTTGTCAGATAGTCAATTGTTTATTCTTTCTTAATTTTTCAGAAATTATTCCTTTGAAAAATACCATCTGGGTTTCTAGGAGCTAAAAGTGGAATAGGTGAGTCCATACATATTAAATATGGGAAAAAATGGAGATTGAGTTATCCCTGGAGAACCAATGTGGTGCTCCAGTTTGGTGACTTTCCCTTGGAAAGTCTGGTCAGAGAAGAAGGCACAGGAGTGAGGGATAAAAAGTAAACCCATTAGTACCTTTTTTTCAAGGCTATTCCCCTCACTAAATGATGCTTACAATAAGCAGAGAAGCTTTTCTTCCTAGGTAAATCATCCTTCATTCAATTCACCCTGAGGCAGGGTGACATTCTATTTTGACATTCTATTTTCAATCTGGGGCTATACAGAAGACCAGAAGGTCTAGATTTAAAGAAAGAAAGTATTAATGTACAAGGATTTCTCCCCTCAAGGACAGAAGCAAGGTATGTATATTGCCTTCCCATCTAAAGTTTAAGTTATTTGGAGAATGGGAACATATACACATAACAAACACACGCATACCAACTGCATAAGTGTTTTTATGTTTTTATACACTTGTACATATCAAAATATTATGGCATTACAGAAGAAAGTGATCATGTAGGTGTATAATTTTTCTGTGAATAAAAAATTATGATATGGCCATTATTATGCCACATTTATAGTTGAAAGAGTCAATTCTTGCTGCCTGCTCTCAGACTCTGATGAATCTGATAACTCTGTCCTTGGATATACTTGAACTCTGGAAATTCCATACAGTATAGGAATTAACTCTTAATCAAACCCTTGGCTAAAACTATTGGAATACTGTGTGTCCTCTTCTGAATATAGACCTGTCTTGCCATTCATGGATTTGGTAAATGCTATGGTTAAATGTGTCCCACAGAAGTTCATGTATTGGAAACTTAATCCTCATTGTAACAATGGTAAGAGAGTGGGAGATCCTATTACGGTAATTGAAAGGTGGAGCCTTTAAGAGGTGATTGGGTCTGAGGAGGACCATGCCCTGGTGAATGGATTGATTCATTCATGGAGTAATGAGTTGATAGTTTAATGGGTGGTCGTGGGTGTGGTTCTGATGGTTTTATAAGGACAGTGAGTGAGCAGGCTAGCACTCTTCTTCAGCTCATTCTTGACATGTGACACCGTGGTCACCATGGGACTCTGTAGAGCTCCCACAAAGAAGAAAGCCCTCACCAGATGTGTTCCCTGGATTTTGGATTTCCCAGCCTACAAACTGTAAGAAATAAATTACCCAGTTTCAGGTATTCTGTTATAAGCAACAGAAATAGGCTAATACAGTAAACCACTCTTTAAATCCACTTTCCCATTCTGACCAATCTTCACTCAAGCTTTTGAAATTAGACCTCAGATATGCAAGAATTTTTTAAAAACATTTTAAAAGTTTTTTATTATGAATATTCATGAGATACAAATCTAATTGTCACCCCGCTTGCCCATGATGTGAGGGCCAGATTCCTACTGGCAGCACACCTATTACCAGAAATTACTTTTGAACCCCGTGTCCCCCACCCAATGATCCTCCAACCTCCCTTCCCCCGCTTCCACTTTGTAGCACTAAGAATGTTTCCTTCCTCTGTAACACCAATGGACTACTGTGGTCTTTCTTTCCTTCCTTCTTTCTCTCTTAGCTCCCACATATGAGTGAAGTGCAAGAATTTTTAAAACTTGCACCATGCAAAATACATACGATGGTCAAACTTAGGATCTCAGAGGTGAGAGATGGACTCAGGGAGTATGTACAGAAAAAATTTACATTGAGTTCCTCCTGTGTTCTGTTGGGAGACTAAACAATGTTGTTTAGATGGGCATAGTACCTGAAATCAACATTTGGATGGGGATAATTTAAGGCATGAACAAACTATCAGAGTGGAAAGGACTATTGGCTGAATTACCAGCTGAAAACACTCTATGGAAAACATACACAAAGTCCCTATCACAGTATTGATGAACACAGGATGAACCACCACTCAGCAGGCACCAAATCCATTTCACTAATTCCCCTGGTCAGAAGAAAAGACACTAACCCAGAATGGAGCCAATCAGCAGAGCCAAGGTGTGCCATGCAAGCTGTATACATTGGCAAATGCATAGAACTATTGTAATTGAGGTATTCTCTTCATTTAGAAAAGAAAGAACATTTTTAAAATTTACATTCTCTATTAAAGAAATATTGAGATTATAAGAAAGCTAATCATCTAGAATTAATCTACTGTTAAGTGAAATTATTTAAATATTAAATTTATTGATAAAAATAATAATAAATACCAGTTACTAAGTGAATGCTGGCATGAGGAAGGCTTCATACTACTTACGTAAATACATTATTTCATTTAATTTTGTTTAACTCTCACACTAACTCTTTAAATTAGGTATAATTATCTCCATTCAATAAAAGAAATATAGCTCAAGGTACAGTGAAATGTTCAGGTTTCTATAGTTGGTAATGCTGGACACAGACTCAATTGGTCTAATAACAACGTCCTCCTTCAAAATCAGTGAGTATGTAGAAGAAAAAAAGCTCAGACCCAGATTAATACTTTTTTCCTGATAGCTAATTCACAGGATAATTTAGGGATCTAAATCTGAAAGTTAAACCATGTTTTCTGATAATACAACTATCACCTTTTATTTTTGAAAGCATAATAATCATACCAAATAACCATGAGGTCAAGTAGAAGAACAACTAAAGAGAAAAGCCAATTATTTCAATGTTTATATATTCATCCATTTACTCAAAAAGTGAATCCAATATTGTAAAGCACTGTGCCACTTAAGCAGGTTTTTTTCTAAGTGATAACACAGACATTCTATTTCTCCCCATCACCAGAGTGAGGTAGACTTGTATTCATGGCAAAATTAACCTTGGTTTTCTTCACCTGAAGTAAATTACAGGTATTGGGGTAATCTGGATAATATTCAGGTTTCTTAGAGGACCCCAATACTGAAGGAAACAGAAAGGTTCAACTTTATATGAAAGGGGAATGGACGACTAGCCTATTAACTCTTTATTAGATTCAATAATAAACTCTTTATTCAATAGTTTTAACTGTAACAATAGAACTCTGTTGGCTCAGAATTCAGAAAGAACACAAAACAACCATTTGCTTAGAAAAAACTCATTGATAAGTCACTTCTAAAAGTCACTAGTTGAAATTAAAAAAACCCCAAAACCCCAAACTATAGACATCCTGTTTACACAGCTTCTAGCCCACATATAAGACCTTGGAGCAGACTATGTTGCTTACTCCCCACCAGGAGCATGATGTGGAGGCCCAAATGGGAATGTTGTACATCTGAAGTTACCACCATAGTATGGTCATAAAGAAGGTACCTAGTAGAGTTGAGTTGGAGATGCTCTAACACATATATTCTATTTATCCTTCAAAAAGCAGCTTGATACCAGAGAAAACTCTTTTGCTATTTACTTTTTAAAAGTTTAAAAAATTATGGCTCCAGGCTAGAATGACTCTATATTTCTAGACATCCTACAAATGGGGTTAGTTCTATAAGCTGTTCTCTGACTTCACTTTGTTGGGCGATCTAAGTTATGATTCTGGTGGAAGCCTGGTGAGTATTATTCGAAGGCTCTGACATATGTAAATATCTCTAGACAGGACACTGAGCAACAGCTTGGAATTTAGATGAAAACTGCCTGATTCTTTTTCAGTTGTTACATTAGAATCTGAGACCCTTGAATAAGGAAGGAAGACAAAAATAACTTAAAGAAGATAGTGAGGAGATTTTAACAAGATCAGCAATACTGTTCTTACCCATGTGGATAACTCACCAATCAATTCATTTATTCATTCATGCAATATTACAAGTACTGGTCTTCTAGTGTTTGCCAACAATTGAGTTAGGCAACAGGGATATAATGCTTAACAGTGTACAATTCCTGCCCTCAAAGAGTTTAAAGTTGAGTGGGAAAGATACATAATCAAACATATGATTACAATTTAGTGAGACAGGTGCCAAGTTATGGGCATCTTTGATTAGGCAGGAGATGGGGTTCAATTCTCCTGGTGATGAGAACTGTATATCATCAATTTTAATTCACACAATTGCATTTAAGGATAAGCTTACATACAGAAGGTTCATTGCTTATGTAATTTTATCAATGAAAATAGATAAGGGAGAGTGAAAAACAATAAAGAAGGATAGAGGGAAATGAAAGGTCTAAAACATGTCTGATTGAAAAGTTTGCAAGTTAGGAAAAAGGGTATGTTAAAGGTAGGAGAATATAAAGAAATATGGAATCTGGATATTTTCTCCCACTTGAGTCCAAAAGCCTCATGGACCAGTGGTGATTCTTGGCACAGTTTAGAGACATGTGAATGTACTCGAGCCTTTTCCAATTGGATTTTTCTTTACCATGGAGAAAATGACTGTGGTGTGTGTGTGCTAAAAGAATTATACCACTAAGAAATGTAATTCACTGGAGCCCAGGTATGTTTGCCCAGGGAAATTTACTTCACAGGGATATTTTTACATGGGAGAACTGCGGTCCCGTGCTGAGAGCAAAGGGGGTAGGCACTTTGACCAGCAACATTGATTCCTTTCACAGGTATTTAACTGCATGATTGTGGTCGGAACCACACTGGCAGTGACAGTGGAGAAAAATGCATACCTTTCAGAGATGTTAAAGGGGTTGTATTAGTTATCTATTGCTGCATAACAAATTACCCCTAAACTTAGCAGCTTAAATCAACGAACATTTCTTATTTCATGCAGTTCTGTTTGTTTGGAATCTGTAAGCAACTTAGCTGAGTGGTTCTGGTTTAGGGTCTCTCTCTAAACCAGAGGTTGCAGTCAAGATGTCAAGAGGTTGATCAGAAATGCAGTCAATCTGAAGGCTTGAATAGGAATAGAGAATTTTTTTCCACAGTGGCTCATCCACATATCTGCAATTCAGTGATAGTTGTTGGCAGGGAGCCTCAGTTCCTCACCATGTGGACCCTTTATAAGGTTACTTGAGTGCCTTCATTATAGTGTAGGTGGCTTCCCCCAGAGCAAGCAATCCAAAAGAGCACAGGGGACCCAGAGGAAGTCACAAACCATCATTTCTGCTATATCTTATTGGTCACTGAGGCTACCCTATTCAATATGAGAGGAGACTACACCGAGATGTGAATACCAGGAGGCAAAAATCATCCAGGGCCATCTTAGAGGCTGGATACAATAGAGAAAAAACTGAAAACATTTATTGATTGGTAGTTTGGATATGAGAAAGAATGGGGAAATCAAGTATGAAACTCAGGAGTCTGACTTTTGACAGCATCATTGCTTTTGTTTAGAAGTGTTTTGCATTTGCACTTTTCCTGCTTAGTATTTGTTAACATGTACGCATGACAATTATTATTTCTTTAGGGAAAGTCACTGGTGTGATTTGTTAGATCACAATGAGGTTGTTATTTTGTATCATCTCCTGGAGAAAGGTAAGGGAAAGTATCCTAGGGACTATTATAAAGCTAACCATGTCAACAAATTAATGAAACTACAATGTATGTATCTCTACAGTATATCAAAGTTATAGGAATTGAGAATTGAGCACTAGAGAACAAAGTTTATTGTCATATGATATAAGAACTGCTGATTGTCTCTAAACCACAGTTTCTTAAATTTGTCACTATTGATATTTTGGGCTGCATAATTTTATTTTTTTTAACCTTTTTTTTATATTTGTGTACTGTCCTGTATCTTATAGAATGTTTAACATTCTTTTTATTTATTTTTTATTTTAACTTTTCAATATACATTGTAGTTGATTTTCATGTCCCTTTACTTGTTGCTCTTTCCCCCTCCCTCTCTCCCCTCCCCCTCTCTCTACATCATATCTGTTCACTTGAAAAAGTTCAAGGGATTATTGTGATCATTGTGTCTTCTTCCCCACCTCTCATTTATTTGTTTGTATATTTAACATTCTAATCCCTTGACACCACCCACTAGAGGCCGTTAGTGCCTCCTCCATTGTGAAAAGAAAATATGACTCTAACATCACCAAATATCCCCTTGAGAGGGGTACAAGAGGGTGAGGGGAAGAGTAACATTACCCTTGGTCAAGAACCACTGCTCTAAACATATTTTGTTACATTAAAACTTTTTCTGGTTAAGGCTTTGCAAAAATCATGTTAAAATAAAAATCTGGCTTTGGTAAAAATCTTGTAATTAACCCACATGCTCAAAAGTCAGTGATTGTCATGAAAAAATAAATTTTATCTAATTCAGTTGAAAATACAGAGCAGGAAATTTGTACAGATAAAAATGAAAACCAAATTTTATGTCAGGCAGCCTTCAAAAATTGAATGCCTGCAGTCTAAGCCTTCTAATAATTTGGACTTTTTGGATTGGAAAAGACACTTTCTGATCTCCTTTCCTATTGAACTGAAGAAAGCATGCAATTACACATGGGACAGAATAGAGACCCCACACCCTGAAGGGCTTTTCCTATTAGTAGTGTTAAGGAAATATTTTTGAAAATAGTCAAGTGTCCTTCATAAAAATGACATTATAAAGCAACCCAAGTCTTCCTGTTCTTTCCACAACAGTGCCATGGAATTAGGCCAGGCTGAACGCTTGTTGTTTTACTTGAAACTGCAGAAGCCAGTAAGAATATATCACTGCTCTTATTTGTAGAAGGCATAAAATAACTTTATTTCCTGCTGTAATGAGTGAGGCAGATTGCACAATAGCTAGTTGATTTCTTCCAAAGTATACAGTATTATTTTGTAAAATTATTTTGTACAAGATATAGAATGACTTTAAGAATGGCAGGACAAGGAGCTCTATGAATCCTCTTCTCACCAAAATAAGCATAAATAGTGATAAGTATTTGAAAGCAACTACCACCACCACATAAATTTTGTGAAAATTGTTTAAGAGCATTTGACAAATGATAAAATATTTATTTAAGAAAATCTACTAAATTTTGTTAAGAACGTTAAGAGCATTTGAGCCCATCTCACCCCTACCCCAGCTTAGCCTGATGGAAGCCCTTCCCAGGGTAGGTGCAGCCAAGAACAGCTTTTCCCCTGAGCTCTCAGTCTAGGACTATGGTTGCCCCAGGGGAATGTCAGGCCAACAGCATTTTTTTATCCTCCTCAGCTGTGAGTTGCAGAAGCTCTTTTTCAAGCAATAGCAGCTGAGAAGGCTGACGCTCTCTTTCACCACTGAGCCCTCATTTCTAGGGCATAAACTCTATTCCAAGAGTGGCAGATTGAGAATACAGGGACACAAATCACCTTCATTATAGCTCACTAATACAGTGAAGATTCTATGACAGGAGAGGCAAGCTGAGAATACCAGTGGCCACCATTGCCCACTCAGTATCCTACTCCTAAAGCTGAGGTGTCTCTCTGATAGAAAAAGACAATTTTTTCCTTCCACTAATAGAGCAGTGTTGTAGAGATTTTGCCTAGGGGGAGAGGTAGGTCATAAAAAGAGAGAGCTTTCCAAACTGCCCCCATACCCCTAAGAACTGACTTTATTTGGAACAATGTCTGGAGAAGTTCAAACTTGGGATGTCCTTAAAAACAGTGGGAATTCGGTGGTAGGCAATTAAGAGGAGGCTAGTAGCTCCATGAGTGCAACAAGCTAAGTTGTAGATGAACTAAAAGTTTACCTGGAAGAGCCAGAGAAAGAGGCAGCTAAGAAGAGTGAGGGTTGGATTAACTTCAAAGACTGAGCCAAAGACTATCCCTGCAAGAGGACTGCATTAAATTGGATCAACCACTGGAGCAGTTTATGCCCTGGGGCATTTTTGAAAACCCTAGAGCAACGAGTTGGCAATTAATAGAGGCTAACGGCCAGATGTGATATCAACAAAAATTGACAGCTTAATCAGCTTAATACAGAAATCAGGAAAAGAGATCATCAAAGAGAGTTCTGCTAAAACTACTGACATCCCACTGAGATTGAGTTCATGCCAAGGTTTCACCCTCTGAGGAGTGCCATCAGAGGCTGTGCACTGCAGGGGAAATAAACTTCCCTAAAAGGGCCCAGCCAAGTCACTAAACAAATAAGCAAACAGAAACAAGAACAAGACTCCGAAGGTGGGATTAGTATCTAGAGTTTCTACAACATATTTTCCAGCATGTGTAGTTTTCAACAAAAATTTACTGCGTATGACAGAAAACAGGAAAGTGAGACCTGTACTTAGGGAAAAAGAAGCAGGCAACAGAAACTGCCCGTGATGGTGCTCACCTTAGAACTGAAAATAATCACTAAAAAAGAACTAAAAAAAAAAAAAATGCTTAAAGTAAAGGAGGGTATGATGACAATGTCTTATTAAACAAAGAAAATGATAAAGTTATAGAAGTAAAAATTCTAAAAGGAAACTAAATGAAATTTCTGGAGATTAAAGGTACAAAAACCGAAATGAAAACATCACTAGAGAAGCTCGGTGCTAGATCTGAGTTGACAGAAAAGAGAATCAGTGAACTGAACAATGGTGATTATGCACTCGGAAAATAAAAGAGAAAAAAGAATTTAAAAAAAAGAAGAGTCTCAGAGAATTTTAGGCACTGCTAAACACACCAACATATGTGTACAATGATCGCACTAAAAGGAGAGAAGATAAAGACAGAAGGAAAAAACCTGAAAATTGAACGGCTAAAAATTTCCCAAATTTGATGAAAAAAACAGTATCTACATATCCAAAGTGCCTGCCCAATTCCAAATAGCATAAATTCAAACAAATTTACACATAGACACATCATAGTAAAAATTTTGAAAGACAAAGACAAAATCTTAAATCTGTAAAGAGAAAAATGACTCAGGTACAAAGTAATTTTAATAGGATTAACAGCAGACTTCCTCTAGAGACAATGAAGGTCAAAAAGCAGTAGGATGACATATTTAAAGTGCTGAAAGAGAAAAACTATCAACCCCAAATGTTATATACACAGCACAACTATCTTTCAAAAATGAAAGTAAAATAAAGACATGCCCAGATGAACAAAAACAGAGAAGTTTTGAATAGCAGGCCTGACCTGCCAGAAATACTACAGGAATTTCTTTAGACTGAAAGCAAGTGAACCCAGACAATAAATTGAGCTCACATGAAAAAATAGAGTGCTGAGGAAGGCAATTATGTAATTATAAAAGACAGCTTAAGTTCATGTTTTTTCTCCTTGCTTTTTAAAACTAATTTAAAAGCAATTGTATGAAACAATATGCATATAATTGTATTGTTGGACTTTAACATACAGGTATGTAATAGATTTGACAATAACAGAAGATGGCAGGTGGGAACAAAGCTGTATTAAAGAAATGACACCAGATGGCAACTTTAATCCACAGGAACAAATGAAATGAACAAGATACGATTAACAATAAACTCTGTAAACATATAATTGATCTCTTTTCTCCTCTCAGCATCTATGAAAGACATAAATATAAAGTAATTACAACATTGTATGATTGCTGTTGTAACATACATAGATGTAATATGTATGCAACAGTAGCAAAAAATGGGGAAGAAGGAATAGAGTTAGGTCGGGATGACATTTCTATATCTCACTAGAATTAACTTAGTACAAATCTGAACTGCATTCTCATATGTTAAAATGTATCTAAGTATATGCTATCTACAGGAGATGTACTCTACATTTAAAGATAAAAATAGGTTTAAAGGAAAATGAGAAAAAATGATATATCATGCAAACAACAACAAAAAAATTTAGAACAGCTAGGCAGAAAATTAACAAGGAAATAAACGAATTGAGCAACACTACAAACCAACTAGACTTAACAGACATCTGTAGAACATTCTACCCAATTATGGCAGAATATATATTCTCTCAGGCACACATGAAAAATTTTCTAGGATAGAACATATGCTACACTATAAAACAAGCCTCAAGATGTTTAAAATGCTTCAAATCGTGCAAAGTCCGTTTCCAACCACATGGAACAAAATTAGAAAATAAAAACAGAAATACATTTTGGAAATTCACAAATATTTTGAAATTAAACAATATACCCTGACATTAGCAATGGATCAAAGAAGAAATAACAAGGAAGTTAGCAAATACTGTGAGATTAATGCAAATGAAGACACAACATACCAAAACTGATGGGATGCAACTAAACAGTTTTTAGAGAAAAGTACATAGCTATAAACACGTACATTGAAAAAAGAAGAAAGATCTCAAGTCAATAGCCTTTTGCCTTAAGACACTGAAAAAAGAAGAGCATGCTAAATCTAAGGAGGCAGGCAGTAAATAATAAAGATTAGAAATAGTAATTAATGAAGTAAAGAATAGAAAAACAAGGGGAAAAAAACCCCAACAAAACAAAAAGTAGTTTCTTTGAAATGACTAATAAAATTGAAAAACTCTGAACCACAATGAACAGAGAGAGAGAGAGAGAGAGAGAGAGAGAGAGAGAGAGAGAGAGAGAGAGAGAGAGAGAGAATTCAAATTAATAAAATCAAGAATAAATAGAAGGTCATCACTACTGGGCTTCTGCTGCCAGAAATTAAAAGGATCATAAGGAAACAACTCGTTGCCAATAAATTAGATAATTTAGAAGAAATGGTTACCTTTTTAGAAAGAGACAAACTACCAAAATTTAACAGAAGTAGTAGAGAATCTGAATAAACCTATAAAAAGCAAAGAGATTAAAATTAGTAATTTAAAAATTTCCGCAAAAAATGAAAAGCCAAGATTCAGATGGCTTCACTAGTGAATTCTGCCAAACATTTAGAAAATAATTAATACCCATCTTCATGAATGCTTGAAAAAAGTAGAAGTAACACGCCCTAGCTTATTCTTTGGGGCTAGTATTATCTTTATACCAAAAACCAGACAAAGACCACATGCAATTAAAACTACAGACTGATAGATCTTTTGAATATAATTTCAAAACTTCTCAACAAAACACTAGCAAACAAAATGTGACAACATATCAAAATAATTATACAACATGACCAAGTGGGATTTATTCCATGAACTCAAGGGTCATTAGACTTCTGAAAATCAATTATTGTCATATACCGTATCAACAGAATAAATGACAAAAACTACACGATAATATCAGTAGACATAGAAAAAGCATTTGGCAAAATTCAACACAATTTCATGACAAAAACAATTAGAAATAGATGGAGTTTTCTCAACCCGATAAAAGGCATTAAAAAAAAAACCCATCACTAACATCATTCTTAATAGTAAAAGACTAAATGATAAAGATGTTCATTTATGCACATTGTACTTTTAGTTCTAGCCATGGCAATTAGGCAAGAGGATAAAATAAACAGTATTCAATAAGAATTGGAGAATTAAAACTATCTATATTTATAAATTATATGATCTTGAATACAGAAAATTCTAAGAAATCACCAAAAAAGCTCTTAGAGCTAATAAACAAGTTTGGTAAGGGTATATATAATATACGAGATAAATACATACATTTTTATACACTAGCAATGAGCAATCTGAAGATAAACTTAATACAATTTCATTTACAACAACATCAAAAATAATAAAAATAGCTAGGAACAAATTTAACAAAAGAAGGAAAAAGTTTAAAAGAGCATGGAGAGAAATTAAAAGAGATATAAATAAATTGAAAAACATCCCATGTTTGTAGATGAGAAAAATCAATATTAAGGTAGTTATACTCCCCAAATTGATTTACAGATTCAACACAATCTCTGTCAAAATCCTAGCTGCCATCTTTTGTAGAAATTTTGAGGCTGATCTTAAAATTTTTATGTAAACATAGTCAACTCATAACAGCCATAACAATACTAAAAAAAAAAAAAAAAAAATTGTAAGACACATTTTCCAACTTTAAAACTTACTACAAAGCTACACTAGTCAGGACAAAGAGATATTAGAATAAGAAAAGACATATAGATAAATGGAATAGAATAGAGAGCCTAGAAATAAACCCTTACACTAGACTGAGTTGAATTTCACAAAGAAAATCTAATGGGGAAAGGATAGTCTTTTCAACAAACGGTATTGTGATCACTGGATGTCCACATGCGCAAATTTATTAATTTGGACCCTTTCTTAATACCATAAACATAGAGTTAACTTAAAATGGATTAAATACCTAAAGTGTTTTATTTAAAATTGAGAATCTTTTTAATATGACTGTTTAGTAGTGAGTGATACTGTTGGAGAGCTATTCTTTATGGCATTTGTATATATCTCATGACAGCTTCTGTCCCAGACTATCTTTTCAAGAATGTTATACAGAAGAACAATGTTGATAGATACAGATAGTGCCTCCCTCTGGGGCAAAGTACATTTCTTTCCCCCCTGAACAATAGAAAGGAAGGAAAGAAGTCAAGAAGGAAGGAAGGAAGGAAAGAAAGAAGGAAGGAAGAAAGAAAATAAATGTTTACCTCTAGGACAAAGATTGGGTAGGTTTGTTAGCATTTCCTTTAAGAGATTGGGGTTTTCTAAGGTCAATGTTCCTCTCAATGACACAGACCCACTGTGTCTGTAGCGTCCACATGGGTCCATGTTTCTATTGCCCCTATGGGACTTGGGGATCAAGAAGAACTAATGCAGACATGAAGTTATGCTGCCTGTGGGGCTGTGAGTGATAAAGTCACGTCTCTGCCAGCATCTGTGAAGCTGTGGCAAGCTACCTTGTCAGTTTGAAGGTAGGGTAAAAATCTCAGACCCTTCATGATTCTTGATAGATACAGGCTTCTAAACATAGACTCACACAATGTGGATACTTAACATAATAAGCAAATGTTGATAAAAGTACATTGCCAAATCAACATACCTAAATAAATTCTACGATAATAATCACAGTACACCAGTATAATCTAATGTGCATCCTGATCATGGTCACTGTTCTACACATTCACTTATAAATCATGGAGTTTTCTTACATGTTTTCTATTTCTTTTCTTTTAAAAATTAAAAAAAAATATTTTTATTGATTGTACATATTCATGGGGCCCAGAGCTGACCATCAGCCTATGTGCCCAAGATATGATGATCAGATCACTACTATCAGCATGCCCACCATCACAAATTGAAATTGTTTTCTATTTCTTTCTAAAAAGTTTAGGTTCAGCATATTAAAAATCACAGTTTAAATATACACTCTCAGAATTTATCACAGAAAAAAATAAGCAAACAAAAGCCCAAATACAGCATCATTGGTATAAATGCTTTACCGATGATCTCTTGTCAGATTTGTTTTGTCTCCCTACAGTTGTCAAATTCAAAGCTTTTGTGTTGGTTGAAAACCAAGACCAACACACTTTTGTCTTCAGCTTAAGCTGTAATCCAATAAACACTTCGGTCTTAATAAAATCACTGACTATGCCAGGATGGTATGAGACATACTTTTTAATAAGTAAATTTGATTGTGTTATAGTATTAAATAGTTGTGCATATATTTTTTTCTTTTTGTTCATTTTTCTAGTTTAAACAGAATAAGGTGAAAGGGCAAGGACTAGCCATCCTTGTGTTCTGTACCACCAACAAAATAGTGTTCACTATAATAAATGTTTATTTATTATGAATGAATGAACTTTGCATGTTAAAAACTCCTATTGCTGCCATGCTTTACGTCTGTTCAACTACTAAAAATGGCTTGGTTTTTCACATTCAGATGGTGAGTCCACCTGATATCACTAGAGTAATTTTTACTGTAAAAGCTGTTTGAGAAAATGTATGTAGGAAACTCTGGCCAATTCTGTTCAAGGTCACCTAATTTGAAATATCATTGGTTCAAGTTAAGATGATCATATGTAATTCCTGAAGGTCCCCGAATGGCCTAACAAAATTTAATACTAAACAGTCAATGTTTATAAAGTAGCAAACCGTCATCGGATGACACCTCAATAATAACCATGGACAGGACCATACCTATAAAGGCTCAGGAGTTAAAATTGACAGGAAGGCAGGCAAAACATAGACAACTGAATTGAAAAAGCAAATGACTCTCACCATCTGTTTAGCTTGTTTCTGCTCTAATTTTGCCAGAAGCCTTTTGAGAAGACATGGAACCATGCTGATGCCCTTCATTGTGTTATCTCTCTTTCCCATCTGTGATGCCCTCTCCTATGTTCAATGACATCACTTCGGTTTTGCCCTTACCTATTGAAATATACATGATAATGGGAAGGGAAGAAAAGGGCCTTCATGAGCCCACAGAAAGGTTGAGGATGAGGATAGGATGGTATGCTAAGAAAGTTTCACTCTGTAGGGGGCCAAATGAGAAAATAAATAAATAAATAAATAAATAAGGTCTAAAATACAATAGGCCACATGGAAATTCATTTATTTATTCAATAAACATTTACTAAAATACTTGATGGGTGCCACGTAGTGTGGTCGGTTCTGGAGATAAAGGGGAAAAAAAGAATGAAAAAAAAAAAGGCCAAATTCTTGACTTCAGGAAGTTTATAGTTTAGAGGAGGCAGGAAACCAGTACACGAAATAATTATAAATGATTGTATCTGCCATGTAAGAAACAATCTCAAAGGTTAGATATACGAGGGTACTTCAGAAAGTTGGTGGAAAAATAGAATCAAAAGACAATATGAATATTTCTGTGAACTTTTTGAAGTACCCTTGTAGAATAACGGAGTGAGAGACATCTACTGTGGATAAGTTGGTTAAGTAAGACTTCAACCGGGCAGTGACACTTTAACTGAGACCTGAGTGCTGAGAATTCCAGTAAATAATGAGTGAGAGTTGGGAGGGGGTAACTTGAGTAAAGGAGCAGGAAGAACTTAGTGTGTCCTAGGAGAAGAAAGCAAGCCAATGTTCCTGGAGTATAACGAGCTAGGGGAAGAACAGTGGGAGAGGAGATGGGCAATAGACAGGCAAGCTCAGATCACGCAGAGTCTTGTGGCTATGGTGACAAGTTTTTATTTTATTCGAAGTGCTTATAGGAGCCATTAAAGATTTTTCTTAACAGGGGTAATATGATCAAATTTGCTATTAAGAAGATCACTCTGTTGCATCTAGAGTAGATTGTATCTAGAATAGGTTGGAGGGGCCAAGTACATTACAGAGAATATGGCGTGTAGTAGGGATAGTGTTTTAAAGAAAAGTTAAAATGGTGATTGAGTTCAAGTAAGGAGTAAGAATGAGAGGTAAAAGTGTTATCATAGTCACTTCTGGCAATGTCACAGTGCCAACAGTGTGGCAAGATGACCACATTTGAATGGGGTCTGTATTTTCTCTATGACAATATGTGTATGATTCCCATGGGGAGTACTGGCTACTTGTTCTATCTTCTATGCATGACCTGAATTCCTCAGTCAGAATTTCATATTTATATTTCTTCACAAATATTTGCCCACTTTTAAACAGGAAACATTGAATACATGCAGAAGATCCTGATAGTGTCTGGGATGGCAGCTTCTAGGTCCTGATTATTTGCTATCGGTGTTTCTGATGCTATCATCCTGAGGTCAAATATGGGGAAGGATATTGCGGTTTTCACAGAGGCACACTGGAGTGCTGCAGTCACTGGCCTTTTTGTTAAGATAACAAGTGTAGGTTCTCTTTGTTCAATGTGATGGACCACAGCTTTACAAATGGCACCAGTTTAAATGCCTTGTACAACATCGCAGGGGGAAAACTACAGGTTTTTCAGAGCCGAGAAGAAACTCTGCGTACTGGCTCATTAGGAAGAGTATGTTTCACAAAATATGGCCTTGTGGGCTAAAGCTGTCTTTCTTTGTTCCTTGGAACAGGAAAGTGTGGCTTTACATCTCAGGCCAATTATCTTCCACCATTTTTCAGAAACTGACAAAACCTATAAAATGAGCAATGATACGAAGACAGCATACCATTCTGCAGTTTACTTTGTACCCTACATTTGCATCTGATTTGGGTGTTTCTCTCCTAGGGGTGAAAAATCTAACTACGGGACAAAATATTTCTTAACATGAGCACAACATACAAAACAAATAGCTGCTAATTCCAGCTGCCTCTCATCTCTTTACTGGACAGCTCTCTTTAAGAAGAGGGCTTCCTCTATCAATACCCAACATTAATTATTTTTTTTTTTTGTCTAAGATAACAGGATTAGCCAGGGGCAAATCTGTACATTCTGCTGCCCTTAAAGAGAGCCCACGCTTCAGCCTGCGTTTGAGGAATGTAACCTTAGCTTTCACGGAGAACTGCTAGAGCTTGACGTGCAAAACAAACTATCTGGACATGTGGAGTGATTTCATACAGGCTTGCTCTCACTGGAGAAGAGCAAAGAGTCAGAGATAGAAATTAATCATGACTTTCCATCAACAAGGCACTGTGCGCCCTTCAGGTTAATGCTAGTTCTGGACCCTAGAAGCCCCAGGAAACCCAGAGACACTGTCCTGCAGGTTCCTGTTGGCAGCACTCCCCACAGAGTTGACAATACAGAAAGAGCACTTTAAAAATCCAAATGGGACTCAACAGAGGATATGAACATTTTCTGTTTTTTTTTTTTTTATTTCCAGAACACACATAAAATTCACTTAGAATATACCCATAATAAAAAGAGAAATGATCAGAGAGATGTAGAATAGAGACTGCTGCAAACTGATTTTCAGATACTCAGTAATGTTCTGTGAGAGAAAACATTGTGTCAAATGTGAATTAAATTTGAACAACAGCCTTTCAAATGCAAATCTTTCAGAAGGGATGTCATTGATATACAACCTCTATAAACCTTTCAAAAGAAATAAAATGGATAAATGTGATAATTAAGATCTCTATTTATAGGAAAATGATCAGATCACATTTGTTCTGAAATGTTTTTGTACCTGCAACATGGAGGGCACACATAAAAAGTAAGGATCGATTTTGAAATTTGCAGGTTGGAGGTGAAAATGGAATGATAGCTTGTTTGACAGAGGTGAGGATTTTCCTCCGGTATGCTAAGACCCATTATTATGCATCCATAATTGCCAAGGCCCCCACTGACCTCTATTCACTCTTCCCCATGCAGTCTTGTTTCAGCTCTACGTAGGACACCCTCCTCTTCCCAGTGAAAGGTGTTAGCTACTCTTCTATCTGCAGCAATATTCTGCTAAATGGTAGTATTGATGCTAAGCTGACTGAATTCCTGGACGAGGCAAGAAGTACTGTTTTACACTGAGGTTTTTGGAAACAAGGAGCTGTATGCAGAAGATTTATTGAGGAGTGATCTCAGGAGACATGCCTATAAGCAAAATGAGGAAGGCAGGACTGGGCAGAAGGAAAAGAGGGCTGACAATGTGGTTATGACTGAATCATCAGCTGATCCTAACACAAAGCGGGGTGGCCCTGAGCTGGAGTGACTCTTCAGAGTTGTCACAAACTGAGGTAAATGAAAGGAGAAGGGATGCAAGAATTTTCATGCCAATATCTGCCAATATTTGGCCACAGTTGCCCCCAGAAGCCTGTGTTCTTGGGTGAGAGAGATCTCTCAGGTCAAGGGCATTTCCCAGTGAGAGATGTAGCTGTGAGACCTCAGCAGGTGCATAGACCCAGCAGCTGGGGGATGAGTAAAATGATCCAGGTGGAATAGGGCAATACACACTCCAGTTGCATACATGATGGAATTAAGTTTCCATTTAATAAGTATTCTACTCAGTTTCTTAATAAATTCTCACTGAAGGGCCTCTACTTCAGAAGAGAAAACATTTGAGGCTATTCTCTAAAATTTACACCTGGCTATGAATTGCCTCATCATTTCCATTTCAACTACAGTGCTAAGAACAACTATAAGCTTAATATGGATGAATAAGGAGAAGACTCAGGATATAGAGGGTATATGAGAGAAAGCTTTGGGTGAGAAACTGGGTAGACACTGTAGAGAAAGAGGGCACCAGGTGTGGGAAAGCATCACATCATGCACATCAATGAGAGGATGCTACATAGAAAAGAAACTCTGGCTACTCAGATTTGTCCATGGTCGGTTCCATAACCTCACTGAAGAAATAACAGGAATGGGGATGAAAGGATGGAAAGGGAGTAAGCTCATATGAAGATTTCAGCTCATTCTTTCATCCTTGGGGTTTTTCAGCATTACTTTTTCTAAGCTTCTATCCTGGGAATGGGAGAGTTAGGAAACATGGAAGAAAAAATATGCCTTGGGGGACAATGTTGCTACATGGAATCTTAACTGTTCTAGGGTTCTATAGGTTGTTTCAACCAACCGTGACTCTGTGAACCACTGTAGCTTTTCCTTTCCTGACCAGACCTATTTAATACTATGTATACCATTCATGCCTCCATTCCTTTGCACATTTTCTTTGGACAAATAGTAACTAAAATCTGGGAAAGCTGCATTGTAGGGCACTTAAGGCACACTTTTCTTTGTTAACTGGCTGGACATGACTAAATTGCTGATGGTATTTTCCTGGCCAGATTTGTTAATGAAGTGGCCAAGCGTTCCAAGGACCGTTGTGCTCTTGGGAGATTTCTTTCAGCTGGTTCTCTACATGCATGACGTTCAGAGGGTTTAGAAAACCATCTGAACTCATAGGATTTTATTTGAACCAAAACCCAAACTTTGAACCTTTTATGATTTTGCACATCACAAGGAAATGTATCTCCTGCCTTGATATTATTCCCTCTGGTCCCCTCCTGACTCTTTGTCCCTGGAATAAAACTGAACAGTTAGTTGGAGATCAAAACTCGATCCAAGGGTCACCGCCGATTGATGACCTTCTCTTTACAACAACCACTTTAATTAAAGACCATGTCTATGAGCAACCACTTTTTCACAGGCCCTTGGATGTATTCTCAAGACAGATTTTGCGGTCACACAGCTGCTGCATCCCCTTGCTCTGAAGAGTGGCAAGTCCCAGCAGATCACAGATGTTAACCCCATGACAGGCCAACCTATTTATGTTGGCTACTAATAATGACCTATGTTTATAATGGCACTATTCATCCCAGAGGCTCACAGCACTCCACTGACCACATGTGTGCTCCTTATTTGGGCATGTGTCTATATACACCCACATATCACAGCTGCACAAAGGTCTTGACTGCTGTGGCTTTAATCAGCCCTTTCTTCCTTTTGCTTAGCTTCAGGGCCTGATCCCCGGGATTAGTGGAACCAGTGCACCCTCCTCTTTATCACTGGAAAAAACAGGATTGAACAATTGGGAGTCCAGCCCCTTATTCACTTTGTTGCTTATTAGAGTCTGTGTACATCAGCTGTGAGGCTACAAATCAAGTTGAGAGAGACCTTGTGCAATACATATTTAATAGTGGGAACTCTCCTCCCATTTCATCTCTTTCCCTTCTCTCCTTCCATTTAATGAACCAATTATTCTGACAAGGAGGAGAATGCTCCCTTCCCAGCTCCCTCTCACTTTGAGCCTTTATTCCCTGCTTCTCTAAAGTGCTGCCTAATTTGGCATAAGACCCTATTGTAGGTTATTTTTACATTCACTATGAATTGTGTGAAATTGTTTCAGCACATTGGAAATTTTTTCTTTTAAAGCAGGAGATATTATTTTATCCCCAGGTGAATGACAGAGAAGATGTGATGGTAAGAAAATGTCCAAACTTGCATGTGCTCAATTTCATTCCTTTTATTTAACAACATTACAGTTTGTTTTCTATAACAGATCAAACAAAGAAAAAAACACATAGACTACATATTAATGGATTCCCACTTCTGTTTTTGTGGAAATACTAAAATGCAGCAAATCTAGTTTTCACATTGAAGACTTTGTAGCTATTCATTATTCATGATGAGTGTTATAGAATTTTATTAATTTGCACATTTACTTTATTTACATACACAAAAATCTGCAGCAGAATTACTATAGATAACCAAATGTTTTGAGTATGAAAATGGAAGCAGATTTCAATACTACTACTGCTGTTTATCTTAAGACATTTGTTTATTCTTCTCTACTGGGCAGATATCTTGATTATTGATTTATCTTACATGGTATAATCTGAATTAGATGAGGCTCTTTGTCTCATCTCATTTTAAAGTGTTTGGTTTATTTTATAAATAAACTAAATCAAGTGACTTTGGTGTAATAGCTTTAATTAGAAGACCTGAGATTAGTTAAATATTTTATCAGTAATAAGTGCCAGGTACTCTGATAGATAATAGTTTCATTAGCATAAACAAGAAACAGCCTCTGCCCTCAAGAAGCTTCTGAACCAGTGGAGAACAGACTTTCTGAATCCACAAATGTCATTACAGAAACATGGCAGATATACTTGCTATCTTTGCAGTCTCAACATTCCTTCTTTTGGTAGCAACACTCATATTTACTTTTAAAGATTCACTGGCCCCTCTGATGTTAGTCTATGTAGTTAGGGAGAAGTTGACTCTACTCCCTTCTTCCAAGAGTAGTGCGTGTCTCAGTCCTGGCTAATTAAATCATGACATTCTCCTGGTCCCAAGAATGGATAAGTATCATAACTACCAATTACAGTGATTCCTGGGACTTTTTCTCGAGTCAACAAGTTTGCTAGGCTGATGGAACATAAATCTGAAATTCTTGGTGCTCACATTTGGAAATTAAGCTACCATGGAAAAAGCAGAGTTAAAGTTGGAAAGAATCCTATTCACATCACTTGATCATTTGGTTCTAGCCATAACTGAAGCCAGAAATTCTATGAACGTTTTTTAGTTAGAGGAGCTAATGCATGCATGTTTGTATACATATGGTCTGTAGGTATGTATGTGTTTTGTTTGATGTAGTTTGAGTTGGTACCCATAGATTACAAACAAAAAAGTCCCAAGAACATGGGCCCAAAGAAGAGGCAGTAAAATATTTCTGGAAGAGATTTCTAGGTAAAATGTTCATTACCCACTAAAAGCACAGTGGGTAATGAACATCCTAAAGTGGAGATGTTTATTTCATTTATGTCTAGAGATCAGAGTTAAAAAAGAAAATCCAAGAAATGATTTTACCATGTACTTATATTTAAACAAAACATCACAGAAACTTTTGTTGGAAAACAGGTATGCAATGTTCCTGTTCTCTTACCTGCTTCTCATGTATGGAGTTCTTAGTCATGAAATAGCCTTACTTGTAAGAGGTTGATGAGTCCAGAACTGCTCAATTGCATTTAGTAGGAATGAGAACAACTTTCTGAATTCATTCTGTGAGTTCAGCAAGCCAGCACTGACAGCCAACTGAAGAAAGTAAGTAAAACTTTGCTCTGAAAAGTAATTGTGCCAATTGACTATATTTAAATGTCAAGATAATAAAATATGTTGTGAATTAGTGCTGCAGGGCAGCATATGGACTAAATGACATTTCGTGATCCCTTCTACGTCTATGATCCCATGAGTCTATAAGGCTGTTTTTTTCTTTTCCCATGACATTTTCAACTAATATTACCACATAACCAGTTAGTTCTGAGTTTAGGTAAGCAAGTCATGCTCTCGATTTGAGAGTACCTGTTATTCGAAAGTAAGCTGTTGATTCTCTTCTTGCTGTATTGCATGTGCTTTTCTATCTTTCAGAAATAGATTAGTAATAAAACTGGAAAGGGTAATCAGCTCTTGAAATGGACCTCATTTGTATTTCACTGCAAATCCTCTTGACCCCATCTTGCCTTACAATGACTAGTTCTTCACAGAGACCAGCAGGCTTTAACCAGCTTTGGCCAGATGCAACGTAAAGGGACTTTGCCTTAAACACACATTGGTATTCCTCCTGCTTCTTGTCTTGGGGCTCCTCTGAATGCAAAGTGTAGACCCCGTGGGACTATCTCAGTGTTCATACTTGTATAAGCAGAAAATGCATAGGAGACAAATGCAGGTGGATAAATGCTCCCTTCTTACTGCAGGTGGATAATTGTGAGAAGGATTTCATATTGGCTCTTCAGAAGGTCACAGTGGAGATTAAAATCTGTCTCCATAGCCGCAAAGCTCTATGGCTAACTTGACAATCATTCTAGTACTGTTTTTTTTTTTTCTTCTTTATGTGTTTTACTAACTACCCTTTACTATGTTTTTTCAAATAAATTGCCTGCACATAAACCTTTGCCTCATTTTCTGCTTTGGGAGGTGGGGAGAACCCAGGCTAAACAGCTCTAATAATATTTCCTCTTTATAAAATATGTCAATGTTCTGATGCTGATGTCTAGTTTCCCAACGATAGCATTCTTATAACTACTCTGCCATGCTGCAATCAATAAAAACTAAACAAAAGGGAAAAACTGGGAGAGAAACATGTGCCTTTGAAACAACATTTGAACAACAATTGCAACAGCAACAAAAAACAAAACTCAATTTAAAAATTGTATTGGCAGTACAGACATGATTCAAGCTAGGAACCCTATAAGAATTATTCTCAACACTGTATTCTAGTGAAATTCATTTCACAAAGAACCTAAAATCCATATAATCTTAGAAGACATATCCATACCATTCAACATTTGCATAACTCTTTAAAAGATAACTCTTATCTCTGTTTTAATACATCCAGTGACCTGCTAATTATTGGTAGGTTCTACAAGGTAAAAATATGGAGAAACAAATATAAGAACATCACATATTGACATAATATTCTCTGAAAAATAAACTGACTCTGGGGATCATATACAAAATCATATTTTACACATTATCTGCGGGATTCTATTGTTAAACTACTTAGGTTTGAATCTCTGCTTTAACTCTTACTAACTTTCTAACTCTGGACAAGATAATTAACTTCTTTAAGCCTCAGGTTTCTCTTTCTGATAAACGGTTATAGCAAAACTTACTTCACTGAGTCTAGAATGTTTTAAATGAGAATATTCTGGAAAGCAGTCAAACAATGCCTGACACATAGTAGACACTAAATAAATGAGAGATATTTTCCAAGCCAGAACATAGGGATCAATTTTATATTCTAAAGAATAATAACGATAAGCTGTATAAGTAAAATGGAATAAAAAGGAAAAAAATGCTATAAAAGATGTCAGACAATTTTACCATGCAACTGAAACAATGCAACTTTAGAAGTGTGGTGTCTAAGTAAAGTAAATTTAGATGTTCCAAATAACTCAAACTCATTTCTTTAACTTGTCTAATATAAGCATTTTATTGCTAAAAATATATGTTTTCCTAGATTCCCTAAATATGTTACATTGTTCTATCTCCTTTTGTACTGGATAATCTAAGAACTGCATTTTAAAAATATTTTATGAAGAGATACATAGCCATCTCCTATTAGACAGCATAATCAATTGGTTTGAAAATGTAGCCAGTAGAAATAAAATCAAAGCAAAGTTAAAAATGAACAAAGGAATAGATTTAAATCACAGTTTCCAGAACCCTGAACTGGTAGCTGTAGTAGAAGATTCAATGGTTATTCTAAAGTCTGCCATTAATAATATGGGTAGCCTTCAGCAGGTCACTTAATTTCTCTAGGGTTCAATTCCCTCTAGACAAAATCTAGTTAAAACAAAAGGGATGGGCTCGATTATCTCTAAGGACTTTTCTAATTGTAAAATGTCAAGATTCTATAACTTTAAGTTCCCTTTTTGCAGAACAGATCAAAGTGTGAATAGGCTGGTAAGCTTTTCTTTCCACACAAGCGTGATTATGCGGCAAAATCATTTGTTCCTGACCTTGATCTTGACATAAATAAAAATTCCATCACAGAAATCACAGAAAATCAGAAGGAGTCCAGTTCACTATAATGCATGCTGTGTTTCTTTTGAAAAAGACACATGACATTTGGTTTGGGTTTTCTGAAGCTATAATAACAACCAAACCTGTAGTAGAACTTCACTAATGAGGATTTAGGATTGAAAAGGGAAGAAAAAATACAGACAAAAAAGATTTGTAATTAGCACATCAATTATTTGTATGTAAGTAGGTGCTCCTGAAGTGCTTTAAGGAGCTTAAGAATGAAAATTCTCTTAAATACTTCAAGCACTTCTTTGCTTTCTGCTTTACACTTTTAATTCATACTAACATTGAAGACAAAGATTACTGCTTAAAGATGAATTTTTATTCGAACATTTTAACA
The DNA here is from genome assembly GCF_027409185.1 of Cynocephalus volans. Taxonomy (NCBI): domain Eukaryota; kingdom Metazoa; phylum Chordata; class Mammalia; order Dermoptera; family Cynocephalidae; genus Cynocephalus; species Cynocephalus volans. The sequence goes on along the minus strand of NC_084461.1, from coordinate 147,642,390 downwards.
TTACTTTCTCCTGGTTTTGTGGGCATCTAAATAAATGAGTTTGGGTGATAGTCTTAAATATCATTCAATGACAGTTTCATAATTTCATAGAAATCAAAACTGAGGGAAAGATATTTGTGCTTTGGGGAAATGCCTAAAGAAGGACTCTATTATTTTTTTTCTCAAAAAAAAAAAAAAAAATCAATCTTTGTGGTGAAATGAAGAGAGGACATAACAATATAAGATGGCTTTCCCAACACCAAAATGTTTTTTTGCCACTTTGGAAGGAAAAATTGTTCAACAGATTTAGGCAACTTCCCCACAAATCTCTGGATCAGATTTCTAATTATTACCTGTCAGATTTTATCTACAATGACTTTAGAAAAACTGGCAAAGAATCTTATGGAATAATAATGGAAAATGAACTTGGAGGTTATAAAGGGAACACATGCCACCTATTGTTTGAGTAATTGGACAAATTAAACTCATGAATTAGTGGAAAAAGACCTTCCAAGCTCTCACCCCTCCCTAACCCACCCGTGAAAATGATTTCTAGTAATGGGGGGCAAGTATTAACAGGAAGTTACTTAAGCACATTTTGATGATTTAGGAGTAATGTTTTTATAATGCCATAGTTGGTTATTTTATGGTATCATGAAAAATTAAAGATAATTTACAACATAAAGCATCAACACTTTTTAAAATTTGGCACAGAGGAAGATAGATGCAATATGAAAAGCACATTTGATATTGACAAAGATTCTGCTCGGCCAAACTTCAGATAGGCTTCTGAATCTTCTGCTAGGTCCATCTGTCCACTTCCTTGTAAAATCCAGTTTTACAAAAGAACTTTGCTAACTCAGTTTAGCAAGAACCCCTCATCCTCAATATCTGATCATCCTCCAGAGCTGATCAGGTTCTTCACCCTCCACTATCCCCCAGGTGACATTTGATCACCCTTGTCTGTCTTCAGCAATAGTTGGGTTTAGCCAGAATCCTCCTTACCCCTGACATTTCCATTTAGTAATTTTCCATCCAGTGATATCTACACTGCTCCTTGGATATAAATTCCTACTTGCCCATGGTATATTCGGAGTTAAGTCCAATTTCTCTCCCCACTGCAAGACCCCATTTCAGTAGTCCCTTTACCTATTGCAATAGTCTTGAATAAAGTTTGTTTTCTCATGCTTTAACCAGTGTCACTGAATAACTTTTCTTTACAAATATTAATTTTGTCAAGCCCACAATTGGAACTTCAATCATAGTATATCATTATATGAGTAAAGATGCTTTTAAATAAAGCTATTTAAATAAAAAAAAATCTCACAATGCACAATGAGCATTTATTTAATAAAATGAAAATAATCACCTCAAAGGCGATGGGCATTTCATGTAGAACCCAAAAAGAGAATTTGCATTAAACCAAAAATTAACCCATGCTTCACCATACAGTAATTTGACCCAAAGATAACATTCCTATTCCCATAACTACAAAATGTGAGTTTCAGACAATAAAAACATTTAAGAAGTACAATGTAGAGTAGATTCAATAATACAAAAATGTTTCTGTCAAGTTCCAGTTTAACAAAATACATAAATCCATGGGCTTAACAGCGTTAGTGTAGGCTCTCTTCAAATGGACCGTGACAATAAGGAAGGTAAACAGAAAATAATCTAGGAAATTGATGTGTCTCATTTCATTTGGTGTTTTATTTTATATTAAGTAATTTGTGGCATTACCGAGTTTAAGAGAAACAAAGCCTTATAAGTGTATCCCATGCATGGAGGTTCTCTGAGGCATTTCCTTCACTCTTGGCTCATGAACTAATACTGTTTGGAATGTATACTTGAGTGCTGGAGGAGAACAGATTAACTTTGCTGGTTGTGAGGACAGGAGGAAGCCCATTGAACAGACAATTGGAGAGATGCTTCCCTTAGTTTTATTAAGAAATGTGGAATCTGGAAGGCTGAATGAAAAACATAGGAAAGGAAGGTTCATGAACTGAGTGCTCTTATCAGAACTGGCATATAATGGAGTTAACGTTGGTTTATGATTCACCATCTTTAAATCAAATTCTCAACACTAGCTCCTTTGACTTCACCATGCAACAAAGCACACAACCTGCTGTCCATAAAAATCAAAACAGAGCCATATCTTATGAAAATGATATATCCTTGTCAACCAAGCCTCCCCCTGCTACCTGGTAATGACAGAGTTTGACACCAGCTGACAGTTTACACTCATATAAAGGTTTCAAACGTATCATGTGAGAGATTCAGAGATCAGTCCCCATCTCCATGAAACCACTGAAGTGAGGCTGAAAAGCCATTTAGAATGGGCCCAGCACAGCAGAACACAACTAAATGTTTTCCTACCTGTACTGGAGTTGGTGCCTAATGAAGAAGGTTAGATGACCAGCAGTAACATTGAGAATGGTAGTTCTGACATGGCGCCATCAACCCGTTCATTTTTCATACACTTTGATACAATACCAATAAGTATTATTTTAGAGTTGATCTTGATTACAAATATTGGCTTTCCCCCACAAGTGCTTGCACCATGCTATAAGGCTATGACTGAATATATTCCATTGGAAACAACTTATTTATCCAATATTAAGTTTAGAATGCTTTCATTGGTGTAACCAAATTCAATTTATTGCTACATATTTTAGGTACAGTTCACAGATATGTTAGAAAAAGAAAACAATATTCTTTGGCTATGAGGTATATAATCCAGTAATTAAACACAATCCTTGAAGAAAATTCTGGTATCCTGGGACATTATTGGAAATACTTTGATAGGCATTCCTGCAACAGAAATCTTGCCAATATTTTCCCAAGACACTGTTTCTATAACCCATCAGTTGGCTTAATAGTTGTAACCAAATTGGTTTAAAGTAATATTCTGAACAGTTCAATGGCTGGAATGATTTGTATATTCAAATATACCAAGTTTAATTGGTTATAAGAGAGTGTTTCTTATTAGATGATATATTAGCCATAGATGTTTAGATTGCTGTTTGGAAATACATAAAAACAGGAATGATTGCAATGTTTAAGTAATATGAACTCATTAGTGTGTATTTTAGCTAGGTAAAAACTGATAGGTTTTCTTTAATTTCTAGATGCAGCATCTCTCTCCAAGGGAGAAGAATTTTGTTAGCATCCAAAAGCAATGACTGGCACAAAAGACAGGGCTATTTTGCTCCAATCAGAACCTTAAACAGTTCTATTAGAACTCATTACAGGTATTTATTTCTTAATAGGAATGTTCTGTTGTCATAGGAATTTACACATCTTCACCCAATTGGAGAGTGACTCATTCTCCTGGAGACTGGTGGTACTTAGATGTCTCGCTGTCTCTGAACACACCGTGTGCACTCTAAATTTCTGTTTCTCTTAAGACCTCTCTGGGACTTGATTGAAACTCTGTGAGTGGTAGGAATCTTCCTTGTGTGAAGAATTTTATTTACAACTGAACTTTTGGTTACATGTAGTATAAGACAATAGCTGTGAGCAAGAATTTAGAAGGTAAGAGTATCTAAGTCTGAATCCTGCTTCTGAAAAGGTCTTCATGTGCAAGTCTCTGTTGCCTTCATGCAAGAGTTTCTCCAAAGTATGCATTAAGTAAGTAGCGTTGCTTGGCTGTGGATATGTGCAAATGTTCCACTTGATTAATTAAACCTATTATACTAATTTACAAGGCGGGTTTATCACTAACTATGCCCACCATTGTTGGATGAGAGTGCCCATTGTCTCATATCTTTGACAACACTTGACATTGCCTGACCTTGTGATATATGCTCTCCTGGAGGGAATGATATTAGGTTTTCATATAATGTTAATAATATGGTTGAACATCTTTTCATATGTTTATGAGACATTTGTGCTACATTTTTGTTGTATTAGCACTCATTTCTTTTCTCCATTTTTTTATTTGATTGCTTGTCTTTGTCTTATTGAATCATTTCAGTTCTTTACTTATTGGGTGGGCCATTTGCTCAAACTTCTAGCAGCTCATTTTTCTTGCCTTAAAATGAGTATAATATTAGGATTTAATTGATGGTGTTGCCATGAAGAAGACATGAGTTAATTGAATTAAAATGTTTAAGACAGTGTCCAGCATAGAGAAAGAGCTAGTTGTTGTTGTTGTTGTTATTATTATTATTATTACTAAACAATGTTTGCTATGACTAATTCTATTTTATGAGGCATACTAGCTGAGAAAGTAATTAGTAGCTAATGTGAAGTTGTATGAAAATTCTAATATACTAGCTGTTTCTTTTCATGTAGGATACAGAAAGTCACTAGAGAATGTTGCTCATACCCAAATAATAAGAACAGACTAAAAAACCTACAAAATCATAGTTTATTAAAGCCCATTAGAAAGCAGAAGCCACAAGGAAACGTAAAAAAAAATAACAACTCAAAAATTGCCAAGTTCCTCCTAAGAGAGAAAGAAGACATTGCTGCTTTCCTCCTTGAAAGAGCACCAGGAAGAGATGGAAAGCTCCATAGATGTGGGTAAAAAGCAGCTAAATTTATTTTATACACTGAAAGTCTGAACGCATATTGATGTGGCAGTTTAGAATCTCAAGTTATGGCAGAAACAATGTAAATCTGCACCCACACTCCTTCCCACATGCCTTCAACAAATGTTTTGAAAAAGACTAGAGGCAGTGCAGGCTAGCTGAAATTGTCCCTTTCTGAAGCCAAGATACAGTATGCGGCTACCTAATACCCGAGGGTAGGGCTGGGAACTTAGAGAACCCTACAGATAATACAGTCTTTACATTGAGTACCTGAAAGCTGTTGGCCGTTACTGGGGATGGGGAAGGAGAGCTGAGAGTGCTCCCTTACTTGCCCCGTCACCTATGAAATAGACTCATAGGACCTGCTGAAATCTGAAGGTATTAATTTTAAAATGAGAGAACCTTATGGACACTTTGAGCCTTAGCTACTGAGTATAAACAGTGGCCATGTACGGCTGTATAGCTTGAAGTGAGGCAAGAAAGCTGAAAGAAATACTCTAGAGGCAGAGGCACATGGAGCCTGTTGATGTCTGAGGGCAAAATAGGAAGCAAAAAGTCAGAGAGAAATCCTACAGGCAGTCTAAACCTTTCACTGTGCACCAGGCAGGTGCCATCTACAGAGAGGAGAGGCAGAAAAAAGTGGTACACACTCTAGGCATTCAGATCTCATGTCAAATGATTTTAAGCTCGTGATGAAATTAATCTAACTAAAGTGGCAAAAAAGCCCAGACTCATTGTAAGTATAGACTACACATTGGAACTAGACTGAGAGACCACACACTAACAGTCAGACAGAAGAGGCATGACCTTTTGTAGATATAAATACTTTAGTCTTTATTTACTTTAGACATTCAATTGAAAATTATGGGACATACAAAAAAGCAAGAAAATGTGATTCATCATCAAGAGAAGAAATGATCAATGGAATTAGGCAAAATGTAGCCTAAATGTTGAAATTTTGAAAGGGCATCTTTAAAATAACTATGATAAATATATTAAATAGTATGACATTAAAGGTTTACAACATGAATGAACAAATGGGAAATTTCAGTGGAGAAATGGAAACTATAAAAAAAGACCTAAATGGCAATGCTAGAAATGAGAAAAAAAAGTGATAGAAATAAAACAAAATTCCTTTGATGGGTTTTCCAGCAGACAGAGGACAGCATTGGACAGAATCAGTAAATGTGAAGATAAATAGAAACAAAAAGTTGAACAGTGAAACAGAGAACACAGGATCCAAAGGACAATATTAAATGGTCCAACATAAGCATAATTGGTGTCATGGAGGGAGATAAGGGAGAATAGGACAAAAGAAATATTTGAAGAGATAATGGTCATGAATTTCTCTAAAATTTTTGAAAGAAACCATCCCACAGATTGAAGAAGTTCAGTAAACTACGAACAGAATAAATATAAAGAAAAAAAAAATCAAGGCAAGTCACAAACAAACTGATAAAAACGAAGTATCAATAGCAAATCTTAAAAGCAGCCAGAAAAAGAAAACACATACAGGCAAAATGATAAGAATGGCAGCTGACTTCTCATCAGAAAAAAACAAAGTAACATCTTTAAAGAGACAAAAAAAAAAAAAAAAAAAAAGGAACTCTAGTGCTCTATATTCAGAAAAAATATACTTTGAAACTGAAGCTAAATAAAGATAAAATCAAAAGAAAGTCAAAATCTGGAATAATTTGTCTCCAATAGACCTACCTTACAAGGAATTCTTTTTTTTTTTTTTTTTTTTTCCCTCTTTTTCATGACTGGTAAGGGGATCCCAACCCTTGGCTTGGTGTTGTCCGCACCGTGCTCAGCTGGTGAGCGCACCGGCCATCCCTATATAGGATCCGAACCCGTGGCGGGAGCGCCATTGTGCTCCCAGCGCTGCACTCTCCCGAGTGAGCCACAGGGTGGGCCCACAATGAATTCTTTAAAAATGTTTTTTTATGGGGGGGGGTGCTGAAGGAACATGATACCAGATAGAAATGCAATTTTGTGTAAAGGAATGATGAACATCAGGAATAAATATGTCAATATAAAGAAACAATATACAAGACAGATAAATAGATAGATATTTTAAATCTCTTTAAAAGTCTATTGACTAAATGTAAACAGTGTGATATGTTATTTGCCACATATGTTAAAGTAAACTATATGAAAACAAGAGTACAAAAGGCAGGATTGATAAGTAAAAGTATACTATTGTAAGGTTGCTGCTTATTGGCAAAGCAGTAGAAATTTTTGAAGTTAGGCTGAGATAAATTAAAGGTATATATTTTAATCTCTAGAGCAACCAATAAAAATAATACCAAGATGAATGACTAATAAAGCAATAGAGTAGAAAAGTATGGAATACTTAATCTATTCTATTCCATAGAACAAGGTGAAGAAAGGCAGAATGGAAGGATAAAAATCAGATAGTACAAAGAGAAATTAAACACCGAGATCGTAGACTTCAACCCAAATGTATCACTATTACATTGTCAATGAACCCAAATTAAAAGACAGATACTGTTAGAATGGATGAAGAAGCAAGTCCCAACCGCGTGTTTTTTAGAGGAAACACAATTTAAACATAAAGACACAGACATGTTGAAACTACAAAGAAGGGAAAAGTTATGTCATACAAAAATTATTAAAGAAAAAACAAAAAGATACTATATTAAAAAGTAATCTCCAGGACAAAGAGTTTTACCAGAGATAAAGAGAAGCATTTTAAATTATACCAGTCAAATAATCAAGGATACATAACAATCTTAACAACAACAAACAATCTTAAATGTGTGTGCATCTAGTACCATAGATTACAATTATATGAAGCAAAAAGTGATAGAATTGAAGGGGACGTAGAAAAATCTGCTCAGTTTCAGAACTTAACACTGTTTTCTCTTGAACTGATAGAATCAGAAGCCGAAAATATCAGTAGGAATATAGAAAATTTGAACAACACTATCAACTTATCAAAGATCTACTTATCATCAGTAGAATATATATTCTTCTCAATTGTACATGGAATATTTACTAAGGTAGACTACATACTAGGCCATAAAAATGAGTTAATACATATCAAAGGAGCATAAATCGACAGAATAAATTCACTGCCAATAATGATACTGAATTAGAAAACCATGGTAGTAAACTGTTTAAAGTATTTACGAATAATTTGAAAATTTAATAGCATACTTTTAAATAATCCATGGGTCAAAGAAGAAATCAAAAAGGATAGTTTAAAAAAAACTGAACTGATTGACAAAAATACAGCATAATAAAAGCTGTAGAATATAGCTAAACCAGTTCTTAGAGGTAAATATGTGAAGATAACAATAGTGAAAATCAACAAAGACAAAACTTAGTTCTTTGAAATGTTTAACAAAATTGATAACCCTTAACAGGACTCATGAATGGTCACTATCAGTAATGAATTAAAGGATATTACACTAGTCTTATGGACATCAAATGATGATTAATTTATGTCAACTAATTTGATAACCTAATAAAATGGACAAATGTCTTCCACTACTTACCATAACTGACACAAGAAGACTGAAGTAGTTCTAGATTCATTAAAAAATAAATTAGTCATTTAAAAACATCTAGTAAATTTAAACTATAGCCCCCCTAAAAATTAGAAAGATTATATAATAATGTGAACTATACATGAGGGTTTGGCAAAAGGGAAACAGTTTTGGCAAAAGGGTACTTTAAATGGTGAAGTAACTATGAAAATAATTTTTCTACCTACCTATCCTGTCTTGCTCTCTCACTCTCTCTTTCTACCTACTTACCTATCTACCTAACTACCTCCCTATCTCACACCCAAATGGATTATATCACCAGCTGTATTTTTTCTCTCTCGGATTATAGAGGAAGAGAAGAGGAAAGGGGAATTAATTCTCTGGTATGTATAGCATGGCATAGTATGGCAGGCACTATGGTATAAATTTTGCATTAAGGAGATAAATGATTTCTACAGGGAAATATGCTCTTTCTCATTTTTCTTGAAATTTGAGGTCCTGTCAGTCTAACTTGGCTTAATGTATGGAAAGACAACAGGGACTTATGGGGATATCTGGTGGATTTGCGAGTACTTGCCATGGTTAAAATTCAAAGAGATCCAAAAACTTACATGAGGTTTAAGAACTTCCTAGTCATGGTAAATGGGGGGATTTAGACCTAACTCTATCTACCTAATTCAAAAGTTTGTCTTCTCTTCAATATGCCCATACTAAAGCTTGTTTGATAACCATCAATTTTTAGAACCTCTCCATAACTTCATCATAACACATCCAGCTTAGGCAATAGTGTAGACTGAGCTACCAATTTATTATCTCATCTGGCTTACTACAGTGAATGTATATCAGACAACTTCAAGTAGTATATGTAGTCTACATGGAGAGTGAAGCATTAAGTTTGGAAGAAAAAAAACTGTGCTAGAAATAGAGACCCAAGTTTTTATGTGGTCTCTATTACTTATAAATAAATCTCTCAGAAACTAAGTCTCCTAATCTATACTTCTCCCATGGTTTTCAATACTTTATGGTAAGGAATTTAAAAGTTCTGACAAATTTTTGTTTGTTTTCATTTGGGAAAATGTGTTCTTAAAATATTTAACAAATTAATACGACAACAATGACAAGAAATTCAAAACCACAAAAATCAATAAGTTCAAGGTCTTCTTTGGTTCAGTAATTATTACAGAATACAGACTCTAAGATTTTTCCATGTACAAATACTTTATGAGTTGGCATGTTGTGTAAGTGGTATATAATAATATTGATAATAATAATGACAATGACAATAATAATGACAAAGAAAATAGCTAATATATTTACAGGTTAGTATGTGCCATTCACTGGTATAAGTTTTTACATATATTAGTTCATTTAAAATCACAACTATCCCAGGGTATAGGTACAATTATCCCCACTTTACAAATGAGAAAATTGAGCTTCAGAAAGGTTAGGTAACTTGTTCAAAATTACATTCCAGGAAGTGGCAGAGATGAAAATCAGACTCAGGATGTTTGGCTCTAGAGTATGCACTCTTAATCACAATGCTGTATGAAGACACTTTTTTCCCTATTCTAAAGAAACTTTAATAACAACATAAAAATGAAAGGAAATAAATACAAAATAATAAAAATTATTATAAACAAATAAAATTATAGCAAACATAAAAAGTGCATACTTACCAGAATGATTTGGTATATATTACATGAACTTAAAGAAGATCAATAAAGGCTAGAACTTTTACAAGTGGCACCATCAAGGCGAAGTATTTCAACTGGGCCAATGGCAATGAGTAGGACTTGAATAGGCACAAGGTCTAGATTGTGAATGGCTAAAATTCAGGCATTTAAAATTATGACAGCTTTTATTCATTTTTCTGTAGCTTGACTAACATTCAGATGATGGGCTGTCATATATTTCAGGATGGAAAAGTGAATAAAAACATACTTCTAAGAAAGAATGGATGGTTACAGAGGTGCAATTTCCTACGATCTTTTTAAAAAATGGTGGGTGCTTCTCTCTCTTGTGTGATCTAATAACTAATTTGAAGGAACAGTAGTTGAGCTAGAGTTTCAGGGAGTTTTGGACTCAAATGCTTTGGCATTCAGATATCTGAGTTCAAAGCAATGCAGCTTTCACCAAATAGAGGAAGCTCTTGTTTTCCCTCAAGTGACTCCATTAAAATGGAATGTGGACCACTTCTGGGGTAGATGTTCTTCACTCTCCAGTGGTGTGTTTGGCTGATTGGTACAAGGTAAGAAAAACTGTGAAGGCTCTCGCCTTGCAGGAAATATTTGTCCTCACCCAAAGATCTGTAACATCTTGACTTCTTTTTCTTTCAGTGGCAAATGCAAATACTACAGGAGAGGTCTACACAATTGGTAACTGTACTTTAATGAGAATAGTTTCTCCAGGTCACTTTTCTCTAGACCACAGAGGCATAGAAACCTAAGAGTCCTGGGCTTGGTGCCAGGTCCTATTTTGTAAAGAACTAGCTAATAACTATGAAAACGCCTTGTACTTTCTGAGGTCTATATCACTGATTGTTAATCTTTGAGGAGCCATAAATTCTTACATGGCTGTGATAAAAATAATTTATATCAGAAGACTGCACACATGTACATATCACCATCACGAGCAGCCACAGAATTTGTCATATTATTTCAGAGGATTTGTGGGGCCCAAAAGTAGCTAGAGTCTCCATAGACCCTAAGTTAAAAACTCCAGGTCCACATTCATATAAGGGATTATATGTTGAATTATACAGAGGAATCTTCTAAGAAGCAAGCACAGAACTAAACTCTCCACTCAACTTCCTCTTTCTCCTTTCTCGGGTACCTGATTGTGTGCCAATTTTCTTTTCCGTCTTTATTATTACTTCAATAAAAATTTTATGATTAAAAAATTGCAGTTAAATTACTAAATTTATTTTTAGATTATCAATATTTAATATCAATATTTACCTTATATTGATACACAGTGTACTATATATACAATATATGATATATTCAACTTAAAATGGGGTTACATCCTGATAAACTCATTGTAAGTTGAAAATCTCATCGGTTGAAAATGCATTTAATACACCTAACCTCCTGAATATCATAGCTTAGCCTAGCCTACCTTAAATGTGCTCAGAACAGTTACGTTAGCCTATAGTTAGGAAAAAATCATCTAACGTAAAGTCCATATTATGATATAGTGTTGACTATCGTGCAATTTTTTGAAAACCATACTGAAAGTGAGAAACAGAATGGCTGTAGGGGTACTTAAAGTACAATTTCTACTTAACGCGTATTGCTTTCACACCAACATAAAGTCGAAATCATTAAGCCCAACCATTGTAAATCGAGGATTGTTTGCATTAACTTTCTCAAGTGGATAGACGGATTTTTTAAAAAGAATTCACAATCAAATCATCTGCAAGCATTTTTGAACAGATGTCCAGATTTAGAAGCTTAAATTAGCAAACTTAACAATTCAATAATTAAAATTTTATTTTCCATTGTTATCTATTGTTGTACATCTGGAAAATATTTTTTTATTGATAATTATTGAAAAAAAAGAAACTGGGAGTTTGAGCCAGCAGTAAAACAGATCACATCTTGAACTGTTTCTCTTCCTGTCTCTATTTACTAGCCCTACATAAATCCACTGAGTCTCTGCCCCCTTTCTAGTCAATGACCTTTTAAAGCATTAATGGAATCAGACACTTCTTTCACTTACGGAATACATATTTTGGTAGCTTTTTGAAATGTAATTTGGGAACTTTACTAAGAATTCTCAGTAAATATTTCCTCGTTCCTTCTCCTCTGGATTCTGGTTTAAAACAAACAACGTACCTAGTTTGGTTGTTGGCCAGGTTTAAGTTTAATATTCTTTTCACGATCCTCTGCCTCTCTCTCTACTATGGCATCCTGATTTTATTTCAAACTCAGAGTCAAAATGTTATAGTACTTTATTGCATGCCATCATGACTATTGGCTAACATTTTGAAATAAAAATCAATTTGTTATACCATCACAATAGAAATTCCTCAAGTTGCAGATACATTAAAAAATCTAAATGAAGAAAATAAAACTAAAACCAAAAAATAAAAGAGTTTTTAAAATGACCTTTGAGATAGGGGAAAAGACGATGGCTTTCTAAACTTGAGGACTAAGTTATATTGATAATTATAAAAAGCAAGTTGCATAATCTAATTAAAATAGTATTCATGTGTTTGAAGAGGTATAAGAAAAAAGTATGAAAAGAATAATGTCAAACTCTTAAGAATGAAATGTCATGAATAATATTTGTAATTAGAAACACCTGCTAACAACCACAAAAATGTACAGATTATTCCTTCTTTATCATGACTATTTTTGTTCAATTTTACAAAGTAAAATTGTCTGTTTCGTGACCGGTACTCAGCCAGTGAGTGCACCGGCCATTCCTATATAGGATCCGAAGCCGCGGCGGGAGCATCGCTGCGCTCCCAGCGCTGCACTCTCCTGAGTGTGCCACAGGCTCGGCCCTTCAAATATATTTTTAACTTTCGAGCAATGCTTTCCATGTTGATACATGAGAATGGGCAGCTTGCCTTGCCATCATAAGATTCTGAAATTGATAATTATATATATATGTAAAATGGAACCAAATGAAATACCTTTAAGCTAGAAGGAGAATATGTTTTAGGCTGTCAACTACCCACTTGTTGATAATATTTTGAAGGATGGTACCAACTTTATATAAGTACGATAGCATTCTGAACCAAAACATTAAAGGAATCCAAAGTAGCTCAAAAAGAAACAAAAGGAATTTTAGAATTGTTCTGGGATTTTAAATGCAGAAATTTTAATTATACTGACACTATTATGTCATTGTAAAACATTTTTTTCAAATAATTAAAGATTTCTGAGTTTAGGTATATGTCGTTTCTACCTAAATGATACATGTACCGTCAAAGAATATACACATAAATCAAAACACTGTATGTTAAAATTTTCTTAAAAAGAATAAAATCTAATAAAATGTTTATGGATTTGTATTATTATATTAATTTTGATCTCTTAAGTTAAAATATATTTCAAATAGTTTGATTACCAATAGCATGCACTTAATTTGTCTAGAATATTGAGAATAGATTGGCTGATAAAATATCTTTATATAACTCAATCCCAAAATGTCTGTTCAACATTAAAAATGATGAACATGGCATTCAGGCAAATGCAACCAGCCCTTGGGGAACAGCACATCTTGGCTTCTGTTGCAATGCTGAGAAACTGGACGATTCTATGTCCAAGTCATGATCCTTTTGGCAATACAATTTCACAAAAAATTGGCTTGGGAAAATAATGCTAATGCTTTTCCATAGACAAATTCATGAACTAAGTGAAGCCTCAGATTGTTCACTATTACTGGAAATGCTATCTATCTAGTTAACTATGTATCTTTCAAGACTTAAACATACCTAGGAAACCCTTCACCTGAACTGCCAGAATTATATAGAACACCTGTTTTCAAATACTCATTCTTTTAAGATTTCAAACCTGCAGCTGATAGATTGTCACATACCTTGGATAAGCTCTAAGTAAAATATCACTCAGCCAACATTCTAATCTGATATTGACAAAGAGCCACATTTGTGGTGGTTGTAGTGGGAGAATTTGAGCAGGGGTAAGACTGGACCCAACTACATGCTTGTGATTGTGTTGGCTAATTAAGAGCATAACAAACATTCTCAATATTTTGCCAAAATCTGAGGAGGAAATGTACAAAATATCTGAGAGAATTTTTGACTCAATCCCATTAATGGGTACAAGAAGACTAGGGACTGGCTAGAGCTCAAGAAAAGAGAAAAGTAGAAATGAGATTGGTTCATTCCTTTGGGAAAGGAGGGATTTTGGATAAACTCTGTATGCATTTGGTGGTCAAAAATAAACACTAGAGTTCTTCCTAATTAGCTTAAGTTTGCTTGACTTATGATTTGATGTTCTTTGACCTTGAAAGTTGTTGAAATACTAGGGCCAGCCCGTGGCTCACTCGGGAGAGTGTGGTGCTGATAACACCAAGGCCGCAGGTTCGGATCCTATATAGGGATGGCTGGTTAGCTCACTGGCTGAGCGTGGTGCTGACAACACCAAGTCAAGGGTTAAGATCCCCTTACCGGTCATCTTTTAAAAGAAAAAGAAAAAAGAAAGTTGTTGAAATACTGAATTCACTAATAATTTACTGTTAGAAACATCTTTGGGATGGGTAACATGTAATCTTGTCATAGATAACGTAGCTAATATGTAACATGTAGTAGCTATAGATAAGCTTTAAACTTTCAACCCTTTGTTCTGGCTGTAAAATGTCAGTTGGACCCATTTTGGTTCTTTTTATTACTGCATCAAAACCATGCTGTGAATTTGTAGCTGCCATAAATGCTTAATGTAAGAGCTCATTGTGCAATAAAGTGTCCGAACACTGTTTTTAAACACGTTTTTAAAGCAACATTTTACAGCTTACATTTTTTCCCACTGCGTACTATAAAAAGTACAGATTTTCAATGTCACATTCATAAGGAGCACATAACCATTCCTGGGAAAGCCAAGAACGGTGAGAACTAAACATTTTCTCTCCAACCTTTTTATAAACACTGATTTTCCTCCCCTCTTTGGCTAGACCATTTCTGTCTTCCTCAAAAGAAAAAAATCACAACCTTGGATGAACATTGTGCAATAAGAGATTAATTTGGGTGCTTTGACCCTTTGACTGACTTAAACTTTAAACATGAGAGATGTGGATCTCCTACATTTAATCTCAGATTAACCTGCATATCATAAAATGACTTGAATACATACTTACCATCAAAAATATTCAAATTATTTTTTTATTGAAAGAGTATTTCTCTTTCAATCTTGTTTGAGTAGAAATTTTATTTTATCTAAAATCTTCTTTTCCTGCCATTATACCAACATTCTCATTCTGTCAATGTTAAAAGGATTACTTATTTCACTTGGTGGTCACTTGATTGTCAACACAACCTTGAGTACATCTTGAGAATTTTTTTTTTTCCTAATTATTTCCCATCTTTATTAACTGACAGTTTTTGTGGCCAGAGCTCTCTAGTAGCCGAATTGAGGTTTTAGTGGGCAGAATTTCCACTATAAGCCTTGGCCACCTCTTGTCATACAAATTTGCCAATCTTAAACTAAAAAGTACTACAAGATTTACTCTGAATTTCTGTTTCTGTCTGTGATTAGCAATATTCAATAACCATGGGTACAGTTGCATTCTCTACTTTTTAGGGTGCACCTGGATGGAGTTAAGAAATTGTTCCTGTAACTAAGTTTTCAGTATCTCCGTGGAGTGCTTTATAAGTTTTATAGAACTGGCAGATGACAAAATATCCTTCTTGTGGAATGATTCCCTCTTCGCCTGAAACTACTACACATGATTCTCAAGGCGCAAGGAATGAGGTTTTGTCTATTATTTCTTACCATTACATTCCCAGGAATTTGGCACAAGTCTGAGCACATAGTAAGTACTCAGTAAATATCTGTTGAATGTGTGAATGTATGATATAAATAAGTGAATAAAATAAACTGTATCCTTACAATCATTATTTTTAATATCCAAGAAGCTTGATTTAAGATTTACAAGTTCTCCCATTAGCATTATCCTTGAAACAAAGAGAAGAAAATTTATCTCAGGGTCAAATTTAAAGGTAACCCTCAAAAGAGACTGAACTTTTAAGTCCAAAATAATGGCTTAAGCTCAGAGTTTAGGAAGATTTTTCTTTGACTTGAGACTTTTTCTTCTTTTCCTTGATTCAGACATGGTTTCCTTTCCCCCCGCCTAATGTAAAAACACAAAATCAAGGAGTCATAAAATAGATAAGAGTTCTTTCTGAAGTGGACTGAACAGCCAATTAACTTCTTTGACTGTAAACCTAACTAAACTAATTCACATATTATTACATAATGACTTTCATGAGAGACGGAGTCCTTTGAAGCTACTGCCATCAAGAAAAACCCTAACTTTAGAGCTACTTGTGGTAAACACGGAAATAAGTTGGTGATTCATTCTTATTCAGAGAAAAGCATTTGATTTTCTTAAAGCCCGACGAAAAGTGCCAACTATAAAATGCCAAAGAGATTAAAAGGAAATGCAGACATACACGAGAAGCCTTTTAAAAAGTTACTTTTACATTCCTTCCACCTTTTTTTTTTTTTTTTGGCCACATGGCATGTATCTGTTTAATATGCATGAAGTTGGCAAAAAAACTTTTTCCTACTAGCTAGTGACAACTCAAGCATGTGGAATGTACAGCATTTTCCTATATTCTAAGGTATGACAATTTATTACCCATTTAATTTTTCAGAATGTTTTCTAACTATAGAGGTTGAAGCTTTACATAACTGTAGTGCCTCTAGCCGTACTGATCACTCCCTGAAGTTTCTCATTTATAATTTGTTAGAAACAGTGATGCCAGTGAAAACCACATTTTATTAGAGACCAAAAAGGAGAGACAAAAATATTTAATCTCTCATCAGCTGCTGTAGCCCTAGCTTCTATTATTTTCACCTGGCTTCTTTTAGATGAGTGTATGAGTAAGTACATATTTAATTGGAACACTAGCTTTTTTTAAATTACTGTTTTGAAAATTTAAATTGTTCTGCAGATACATAAGACAACAAATCCTACCTCAGGAGTCAACCCTGGATTTACTTTTGCTTCTCTTAAGCCAGTTTTACTCTATAATTTTACATCCAGTGAGAAATGCACTGAAATTCCTGAATTACTTTTATTGGAAGCATCTTTGGGTGGATGAATTGTTCAACCCATGAAATTCTGGTTAGGGAGTTAAGGTATTAAAAATGATCTGAAAAGCATATTACCTTTTGAAAATTAAATCCTCCAAATCTTCCATTTTGAAGTGCTAAACAGATAAAATTCAATTAAAAAAAGTGAAGACAGCTTGACAACAATGTTTTAAATTCTTATTTTCAGTTTGATTATAAACGATATGTGATATTCTAGTCTGTATAACCATCCCACTTGAAGACTGAGCAACACAAAAGAAATGACAAAAGAGGTTTGGTGGCGAATGGCAGGAAGATTCTCAGGGACAAGCTCTCGGGGAAAGCAAGGACATAGATCTTGATATCACAATATTAATTATCATCAAAACAATTCTTGGTGTTCACCAAACATGCTATAAGAAGTCCTGGTAGATTATGCCCTTCTGTACTGATATCACAAAGCAGAGACATTATCTTATGTTAAACTATCAAATGCCATAGATGAATATTATGTCAGACGATCTCAAAACCTCTGTCCTAAGTCCTTTTTCATTTGGTGGGGTTCATAAATTATTACCTGCTGCTTCTTACAGAGACAAGGGCTATGTTTTCCCTAGCACAGAAATAGGTATATATTAAAAAAACAAAAAACTTTACAAAAGCTTTAAGCATGCCTAAGAGAAAGTATTTAATTTTTACATTTTGATTTCTCATGTTTCTATGCTTTCAAGATGGAAAGCCAAATACCAAGATATGTAGTTGGTATAGGTAAAATTATAACTCATTTGTTTCCTCATTTTTTCCCACTTGGGCAACAAATATTGTTAAGCACTAGGCTCTGATTAGAGTACCAGAAATATAGCAGGGAGCAAGACAGATAAATTCAGACAATAAATAAACAAATAAATAAACATTATAGATCAGGTTGTTGTAAGTAAAAAAAAAAAAAGAAAAAACTATGTAAAGTTTAGGGATAGAGAGAGAAAGTGTAGTCGTCTTACTATAGAGTGAGAAAAAAGATTCAGAAATTTTAATCGAGTGAGAAAGAAAGCCACAGGACTATCTGCGGGTCAAAGTTCACGACACAGAGGGAACAGTGTAGAACTTATGTGCATTTTCAGCTACATTAAAGGACCCACATCTCTGTGAAATATAGAATGCATTATCCTTGGACACAGATGTTCTACTTTAGGTCTCTGATATGGGGGAAATTCTTGCATGCATTTTCACTGCAGCATTAAAAGAGTGAATGTCGAAAACAACCTAAATCTGCATGAACATATAGGTGTTTAAATAAATTATAATTCATCCATCCTATGAAAAACTCAGCAGCAGTTTAAAAAGTTGGGAAATCTATATGAACTTACCTGAAAAGACCTCCAAAATTATTGTTTTGTGAAAAAAATTTAGTTACAAAAAAATACTTAGAAGTTGATTTTAGTCGGGTTAAATATTTATAAGAACACAAATTCTCTCTTTCACCATATGTATTTTCGAAAAAAGTTCCAGATATTTATAAAAATTGATAAAAGCAACCATCTCTGTGGAAAGGATTGAGTTAGGGAGCAAAGTGGACTTTTGTTTTATTGTGTGTTTTCAAATTTAAAATATAGTACAAAAATGCATGTATTAATTTTCATTAACAATAACAAAAGTGAAAAATGACCCCATCTAAAAATGCATAACTGGTGACATTCTTTGTATTGGACCAGTCAATTGAGCCAAAAGTTTTTTTTTTTTAAAAAGTTTACCATGTAAATATTCTTATCAACATATTGCTGATTAAACAACATCACCTGATAAACATTTAATGTGAAAAAGATTGAAACTCTTAAAAGTATGAACAGTTATATAAAGAGAATATCTTTTAGATTTTAAAGGGTAAGAACTTCACTTACTTGATCAAAAGTGTTTTTGTTTTTATATCTAGGGAATGTTATATCTTCTTATCTTTCCAATTTTATTAACTATTGGCGTTACTAACTACTGGCATTGCTACACAAAGCCAAGGCAGAAATAGCAAGCAGAAAGAAAAATGTGAAGCAGTTAAGTCATGCAAAACAAAGATGAGGGTACTTTGAAAAGTTTTGGAAAACAGAACTAAAAGAAAACAGGAGTCTTTCAATGAACTTTTTGAAGTCCCCTCATACAGCTTTGGTTTAAGCCTGCTTGTTAGTGCCCTTTCACGTCATATGATAAGCAGTTCTAATTATCACTTAGTGAATTTGTAATTTTACTATAATGCCAATAGTTAGAAGCTTTAATTTTAAAAATAATTTAAAAATAATAAGCTGTGCTTACCCAGGCTTTTGTCTGATAACCAAACGTTTAATGAATCTTTGAAAATTGTTCAGAAGCTGGCCATCTTTTGGGTCTTTAAAAGTCTGCAGCTGCCAAGTTTTACCTGTTCCCATAGCTGGCTGAATCTGTGTGAATTAACATGTATGTGGAACAGGCTAAAAAAGCTGTTCTTTCATAAAATGAAATTTTTTTATTGGGCATGAGTGTCCCAATACCACTTCGCAGGAAATAGAAAACAGCTAAAGTTGGTTTTGATTAAACATTTTAAAGGGGATAGTTGCTTAGAGAACATAAACTAAATGAATGATCAGAACCTTTATGAAGCAATGTATAAATAATTTCTCTCAAGCATTCTGTCTTATTATTCTATTAGTGCAGCGTGGTTTTGCTCAGATTTGATTTGCTTGCAGCCAATCAGCATTCTCATGTTTGGTATTCCAATCAGCTAAATTCAGCTAGCATTATGACAGTTTAAGAACTAGCTTTAGTGCTTAATATGCTAGTGTTTCAGCACCATGCATCAGTAAAAGCTGGTGCCCTAATCTGAGGATGGACTCGCTCAAGTGAATTGCTTGATGCCAATACACCGAGCAGGTGGCTATGCTCTTAATTAAGTGAAGAACATCCTCCCTGAGGGGCTGGGATCAATTAGATCAGGCTGTCTCTTACAACAACAGCCACTTTTTTCTCCCCCATTGGAAGCTGATTGAGTCTGTGATTGTGGGGGAGGATAGAGTTTTAGCTTTCAGGAATTTCTGAGAAATGAGCTGCTCCCAGTGCTATGTCTTCTGAATTCCATTTAGAATTGTGTGTGTGTACATGTGTGTGTGCATAAGCATGAATGTATGTTTTTACTTTTTAAATAAAAAATGTCAGAGGTGGGTGATGGGGCTCTCTAGAAATGCATGTCATATGCAGCTTCCTCTGCAATATGACGATCTAACAAAACAGTTTTGGAACACATTTTGTGATGCGAAGTTCAAGAGATTCACAGCTTCTGTCCAGAAGATCACAACAAGATTTGTACATAGGAGGCTGATGTTAGAAAGTTGTAAGAATTACACTGAAGTCTAAAGATATGAGGGCTCTACAATTCACAACCTGGCATAGCTACTTGTGGCATTTAAGTGACAGATGTGAGTGTTTTGATGTAGGTTGGAGATTTCCAAAAAATGGAGATGCTATAGAAGATAAAAGAAGGAAAGGAGAAGAAGAGGAAGAGAGAAGAACAAATTAAAAATAAAAGAAGAAGCAGTAGCAGCAACAGCCTTTTGAGCTGTATTTCTTCTTTTGCCTGTCTCCTTAGTCTGGTTGGCAGCTTCATCAGGAGGAGAGGAAAATAATCTGAGAAATTAAGGCACTGGTTTCCTTATCAATCATAGAAATAGACAGAATTGATTATGGCTTTTGTTGGTTGGCTTATTTGGCAAGATTTCTCTAGGTCAATTTCATCTCAGTATTTGCAATTCAACCTCAAATACAGTAGGAAAAAGAAACTGCAAGTGGGGATGTAGTTGGGTTGACCACCATATTATTTTTCTACCTTAATAAATTATTTTAAAAATGATGCTCTAAAGAATCATAAGCTAAAAGAGTGTAGTGTATGATTGGGAAATATATCAGAGAAAGGAAAGGAAAAAAATATATGTACAGATACTCAAATGAAGCTTTACATAGCTTGATAAGCCAAACTATATTCTAACATTGTTTGTACAGGGTGACATGCCAACACACAGGAAAGATCTATCTCTCCATGGCTAGAACCCACATCAGCTCTGGTAGGATATTTCATGTCCAGGCTGGACCTAAGCTCAGCTGTGTATGGGTGACATGAATTTTACTAGACTAATTTACAAAAGTAAAAAGAGGAAGCTGCCATTTCTAGTGTCATTGTAGACACAAAATCTACACAAGTGAGTGGCACAAACAGGAGGACATAAATTCAATTTTGCCTTTGCCATTCGTCACGTTAAAATACACAGGAAAGTATACTATTCTCTTTCAAAAGTGTTTCTCGGCTTTGACATGGCCTCTTTAACATTGGTATTCAGTATCCTGTCAGACACGGATCTGGCATCTCTCAGGAATGATAGCCTGATTGGCTGAGGTTTTTTGATGCAATCAAAATTGTAGCCTCCATAACTGAAAATTATTTGGTAAATGTGTGTTTTCCCATTTTGCTTAAAAGAATCTTATGTGGGCAGCTGCCTTTTGAACGATATTAGTGCCAAAGTGAAGCTATATTACAAAGTAAAATGAGGCCAGCTTTTAATATTAGGCTGAAACGTATTGTTATGCAGCAGGAGGGTTGACCTTTGACTCCAGCAAGAAAACTGATTTATACAATAAAATGCAGAGAGACAGCCTTTAAAAATGCTAACATCCTTTTTTTCTCCTACTGAGAAAAGCCAGAAAAGAAATATATGTAGTTATAATATAAAAAGTACCCCAAGGAGAAATACCCTCCAAAGGGTCATCCCAGTAAATGCTTACACTTTCCTTAAACTGGGTAAAAAAGCCAAATTGACAGGTGGAAAAGGCACATTTCATTAAGGAGCTTGGGACAGAACCCATCTCAATTATTTAGCTAAGTACCAGAGAAACCCAGACAAATAGAGCAAACTAAATGAGATTGTAGCACTTGGTAAGGGAGCTCAAAACGTATGACACATGCTCACATGTTCCTTTGGTTTAAGATGGGTCGTAGCAGAGGGAGAATTTTCCTCATGTCCAAAGAGAATTTTAACGTGTGCAAAGGTAAAGAAGAACTCATTTGGAGGAAAGAGGAGGGTCACTGTACAATATGTCAGGATTTGCTCTGTACTGGTTTACCTTTCAATCAAAATTTCATGTCTGCCTGGCGAATTATATGTGCAGGGCTCAGGTTTTGTGCAGACATGTCAAAGATAATGTGTTGCTAGCTTAACTCAGTATATGTTTTCATTGCCCAGCCCAGAAAAGAGGTTTGTAGATACTTATTTGTAATGTGCAGCCACAGTTCTATTCAACAGGGCTGCATCACCATTGCAAAAATGGGCTAAAACTAGAAAAGGCTCACTGTGAAAGAAAGGGAAATGAGAATGATTTTAATATTCCAAAGTAAAAGGTATAGTGATGATAATGGATTTTTAAAATGTATTCCAGTCAATTTAAATATCATGTTGTCTTAAATATACAATATAATTCTCACATATATGTTATTGAGAATCATCTAAATTGAAGAAAACGTGAATAAAATGAGAGCCACTTGAATTTGCATTGCTTGTCAAACAGAGTGAGACAAGCACTATTGCTTTCAAAATTTTTTAGTAGAAAAATGTTTATCTTAGGCTTTGGACTTGGTTTTCCTAAGACTAGCAACAAATGGTGCTAAATTCTACTCTCTGTGCTTGCTTTGTACACAAGCTACAGAGGGAAAAGGAAGCCAAGACCACAGTTTGGTGCCTTCAAGGAATGTATTAAAATATATTATAAGCTCTTGCTTTATGGAAAACACATGGTTAAAATCTCAGGACAGTGTTTCTGCACCTTGCTTTTAATATTCTAAGTGTTTCTAGCAGCTTAGTACTGATTTAATTTTATAAGTTTAAGTTGCCCCAAATGCCTTACCATTACTACCCCTGGTCGCTAAAGTCATAACACTGCCATGAGACATTATCCAAATGTACGTCAAAATCCTGCTGCAACATATTTTGCTTTGTCACAGTGATCTGTAAACATCTAGTATCCTTCAATTCAGAGGACATGAGACAGAATCTGGACCATAAAAACCTTTTCTGCCAAATGCCCATTTTCTCTTGGTGCAGTTCAGAATCTTGAAGAAAGAGATGTGTATGAAAATAGAGAAATTGAGTTCAATTCTGACATATGGCCTATTATACCATGATGTCATCTTCTTGGCTTTGAGTGAACTTTCTATCTTCACTAAATAGCCAATATCTCTAAAGAGAAATAATTATTAAATGAGATATTATATGTAAAATACTAATACATAATAACTATTCACTTAGCAAAAGGGTAGCCCATGCTATTTGACTTTTCCTGAATCTGGAGGTCCTGGAATGTGTGTTCAAGGAAAATACTTTTTCTAGCACTTCCACTTTGGAGCAATGAGATATCAAGTTTTGTGAAACATTCCCCCATCAAGCCACTCACTTCAGTTCTTAGTCAGAACCTCTGTATCTGTTGCTCATATTTTCATTTCAAATACACATCCCTGTAGAGTTTGAAGAGTCTGTGATTGTCCTCAGACATTCCAATGCCGTTCTCTGTTTGGGGAGCAACTTGTCACCCTTCACTGAACAGAGTCTGACATATATATTGTTTTTTAAAAAATTCTGGAATTAGTCTTCTACCCAAGATCTTTGATTCAAGTTCAGCTTTGTCTATATTTTTATTTCCATGATACTTTTACTTATCATAGTTATCTAATAGGCTCTCAGGATCCAAGTAATATAAATTAGCATATATTTAAGTGTTCAAACACATAAAACTTAGCAATGGTGATTAATAAGTTCTTAAGAAAAAAACCAGTCATTATCACTTGAAATTGAAGCATCCCAATAAATTGGACAAAGCTTTGCATCAAAGTCAGAAAAGTTCAGTTCTACTTTTGGTTCTGCCATTAATAAGTGCATGGCCTTTGTCCTCAGCTATAAAATGAGATACTTGGATGAGATACTCTCAAAGCTCAACTTCTAGCATTCCAGGATTCTGAGACATACAACCCTCGTTTTGCAGTAATAGACATATGTTTCTGCAAACATCAAAAAGTAAATAACTCTTGTGAGAAAAGCTATTTCTGCAAAACCTATGATTTTCTATGTAAACCAGATGCCAGTTGGGCTTCTCTCTCCAATCACATGTACAGGTAAGATACATGTTCTGTGTGAAATCCAGTTTCCCAAGATTTTTGCATACTCCTACAGGGCTGACATTTTCCTCAACTCCTTTAATACCAGTTCCTGCTTCCACTAAGTGCAGTTTATGAATCACCCCGGTGCCATGCCCATGTTGCCTATAGCTTATGATGCTGGCCCAGGTGTGGAACTCAGCTGTTCTGTGCACTGCCATCAAAACAACAATCCTTACACAAGATTTCTTTATATGGCAGCTTCATTAAGGGGTTAAGAAGGAAGGTACAAGGGTTATATAGAGAGCATCACTTTTTAACATGTCTTTGGATTTGCTAGCCATCTCCTTTTCCCTCCTGTTTCTTCTAGGTCATTTATAACACAGAGCCGTTTAGCTGTCACTTTGTTAATTTGTCTCCCACCAACCAATACCTGGAATAGTCTTGCCTACTACCTTAAATGGCTTTTCAAGGTATCTTCTTAAACACTATTTGCTCTGTAAGAAGAATTCCGTGTTAAGCATGTAAAATACCTTTTCGACAATGCTAGATACATATCCTACAATTCCTCCTCTCTACTTTTTTAGTTGTCCTTATGAGGCAGCCATAAAAGACATCAGTTACCAACAACAACTGCATTTCTACATTTGCTTACTCTTCTGTCATACAGCTGGACAAATGGCAGGCTATGACTACATCCATGTGAAGAAAGTAAAAGGAGAAAAACATGAATCACTTCACCTAACACTTCTGAGTGTGTGGATATGTGTTTTCTACCAGCAACACTTCTGGGACCTGAAATCTCCAGTAATCACTTTGTTTTCCACATAATTTCTTTTTCTTCTTTTTCTTTCTTTTCTGCAGGGATGACTACTACCCTTTTTCAGTAAGATAATTTGAATCTAAGGGGACGTAGGGACTGACATATCCCACCACGCTATCTTTTTTCTTTTTTCTTTTTTTTTTCCCCCAGAAAAGCTGTAGAATCATTTTATTCTGGTTGTTTTAAATTACGTTTTGGTAAATAGAATCCCATCTGACTGTTGGCTCACATTACTGTCTCTGAGATGATTTACCTTCACTTAGGCTTGAACAACTACTGGCAAGAGCTCCTGTCTTTCTCCTCCAGATCCTCAGTCTCCTCCCTTCCTGCCTTCCTGTAAAGTAGTTAAGGATCTGTTATAAAATTTTAAAGGCACCAGGGGAGCTAGCTATTGAAAAAAAAAATGGGATAGGAAATATACTTATATTTTCACAACATGGGTCTTGAACAATTAAAATGATTCCCACTACTTAAATTTTCTGCAAAACTGAGAAAATCATAAAGGCTGATATTTAACTCAAGCTTTTACTTAGCATTTTGTGGAGAAGTGAGGCATACACCTCCAAGTTGTATTAGCAGGAATCTACTATTTACACATAGGCTTGGGAAAAATGGAGAAGAAAAATTCTCTTTGACTCCTAAAGACTTTCACCTACTAGAAGTAGCAAGGGTTGCATTGAGAGACTAAGCTCTGACTAGCATGCTGGTGGGGTGGTGTGTATTTTTGATTGTGAGAGAAGTGTTAGGGGAGAGTGAACCTGGGTCCAAGGTGAGTTGTGTTACAATATTTTCACAAGTAACAATGGCTTACTATTTACTGATGTTTACAGCTCCAAAATGGTGCTTTGCATCGTTGAAGATGCCAAATGTCAGAGCAGAGATACAAGATGAACGCTCAAAAGTTCCAACTCCTCTCTTCCACCCTTAAAGTGAGTCTAGAAACTTTTTCCAGACAACTTTGCATGGGTTCACTCAAGTCAACTCCATTACTATTGAGTCTAAAATGTCTTTTTCCATCTTCTATTAATGCTAAAGTCAACAGGGCTTACAGCCACATGATGTACTCATTTAGTCAATATTTGCCCCATATGTAATATCTGTGCTCTCTTTACAATGTGGGATATTCTTTTATTCTTTCTCATTATTCTAACATGAAATATCATACCTCAAACTAAGAAGGCCACAAAATGCTAATTTTGGAATCTCTTCATATTTTACTTTTATAGCATTTAAAATTTCCATTGTTTACTGTTATGGTGTGCATATTTGTGTGCCCCAAAATTTGTATGTTGAAACTTAATCCCCATTTTGATGGTAGTAAGAGGTGGGGCTTTTGGGAGGTGATCAGGTCATAAGGGCATGACTCATGAATGGAATTAGTGCCCTTATAAAAGAAATCCCAAAGGACATCGTCAAGACATCAGAAGAGACAATTCCCAGCATTGTACATTCTGTCAAGTAACCAGTTTATACCTATTTGAAAGCAAAGACTGCCAACCTAGAACTGCTGGAGCTGGGGGAGGAGGAGAAGAGACCCATGGAATTCATGGAGGTGCAAGAGGCAATGGCAAGAGGGTGTAGGGACAGTGCTTATTGTTCTGAGCCAGCCTGGTATGGAGGCAAGGACTAGCTGACACACGGATAAAAACTGGAAAAAGCTGCAGGGACACTCTTCACAGAAACCAGCTTGAAGTCAGCAGGGGAGAGGAGGGCTTCAGAGCACACAATATCAGCCCATCCACATAAAGACAACTGGCAGGACTCCCCCAGGCCCGCATAGGAGCAAGCAGCCACAAGCAACTGGAGAAAAGTGCTGCCCAGAGGCCAGTGAGTTACAGTGAGGCACATACATGGCCCACCCCATTGGGGAGCAGTTGGAGTACAGGGGAAAGGCTGGCCACCAGAGGACCCTTGGGCACAGTATGGTCAGCTGGTCTCAGTGGAAACTGGTCAGGGCAATAGAACTGCAAAAGGCTTGATCTGCAGGAAAGACTTTGTCCTGGACCAGAATTTCCACACAGCCCAGATATGGAAGTGATTAACAATCCACACAAAAAGCTTTCCCCAGAGAATCAGCAGCATTACAGCCTCCTCAAATGCCTAGGCATCAACATAAAGACATGAAGATTGAGAAAGGACAGAGAAATACTCTGCCACCAAGTGAAACAAAAACAAAGCACCAGTAATGGATACAGAGGAATAGCAGATCTATGAAATATCTGACAGAGAATTCAGAATGACCTTCTTTAGGATGTTCAGGGAGTAACAAGAAAATACAGATAGAAGACTAAATGATACCTGGAGAATAACTCAGGAGCAGAATGAGAAATTTAACAAAGGAATAGAATCAATTTACAAAAAACCAAATAGAAATTCTAGAATTAAAGAATCCATTCTCTGAATTGGAAACTCAATAGAAAGCAACAACAGACAATCAAACAGAGTAAAGTATGAGTGGGCTTGAAGACAAAACACATGAAATTATCCAATCAGACTAGCAAAAAGAAAGATGAATAAGTAAAATGAAACAGAAATACTGCAAATATTGGACTCCCTCAAGTGAAATAACCTCTGCATAACTGTCATACCTAAAGGAGAGGAAAAAGGAAGAGATGTAGAAAGCATATTCAAGAAAAAAATGGCTGGGAATTTCCCAAGTAAGGAGCAAGATGACAGCATCCGGGTACAGGAAGCTCAGAAGTTGCCAATTAAATTCAATAGAAGGAGAAACACCCCAAGGCACATTATAATCAAATTATCAAAAACCAAAGACAAAGAGAATACTAAAAGCAGCCAGAGAAAAGAAACATAGCACTCAACAGATCCCCAATACGTCTCAGCACATTTCTCAGTAGGAATCCCAAGGCAAAAAGAGAATAGGATGATGTACTCAGGCTGCTGAAGGAAAAAGACTCTCAGCCAAGAACTTCTTATCTGGCAAAACTGACCTTCAAATATGAAGGAGATAAAGAAAGTCTTTCCCACACAAACAAAAGCTAAGAGAATTCAACGCTAGATGTGCCATACAAGAAATGCCAAAGGGAGTTCTTAAATCTGAGAGAAGACAATGCTAAGGAGCAGCAAGAAAACATTTGAAGGTACACAATTCATTATTAAAGTAAGTTCACAGACAACCTCAGAATACTCCAATGTCACAGGGTGGGGACATAAACCACATGCCTACTTAGTATGAATACTACAAACTTCCATATACAACAATACTAAAGGCACTAACACATATAACAACAGAAGGACAATGTTAAAAGATGCATCGTCAAACAACTAGTTGTCAAAAAGTGGGGTGGGTGTGGGAATGACGCCAAAGCATAAAGTTGGCTTTGTTTTTTTTTTTTTCTTTTAGATATCAAAGCTATGTTTTTATTAGTCTAAAATAATTTGCTATAATGATAACATTTTTCGTAAGCCTTACGGTAACCATAACACCAAAAGTTGAAGAGACAAACTAAAAAAAAATAGCGAGAAAGCAAAATGTAAAGCTAGAGAAAACCACTCAGCCACAAATGAAGACAGTAAGATTGGAAAAAAGGGAAAAAATGACCCCCAAAACAACCAGAAAAAAAAATAGCAAAATGGCAGTAATGAGTTCTGACATATCAATAATAACCCTAAATATAAACAGAATAACTGCCCCAATTAAAAGACAGAGTGATTGACTGGATTATAAAACAAGAACCAACCATATGCCACCTACAGTAAAGACACACGTGCTGAAAGTGAAGGGATGGAAAAAAATTATTTCATGGAAATGGAAATCAAAAAAGAGCAGGAGTAGCTACACTTCTATGAGATAAAATAGATGTCAAGCCAGGGAAAGTAAAAAAAAAAAAGAAAAGAAAAGAAAGAAAAGAAAAAAGACAAGGAAGGTCATAATTTAATGATAAAGTGATCAATTCAACAGGAGGGTATAACAGTTCTAACCAGGTACAAATTGAACTCTGGAGTTATATAAACCCAGGTGTATAAAGCAATTACTATTACTATTGAACCTAATGGGAGAAATAGACTCCAACACAATAATCTTCCAACAAAGAAAACCCAGGACCAGATGGCTTCACTGCCAAATTCTACCAAACATTTAAAGAACTAATACCAATTCTTCTCAAACTTTTCCTAAAAACTGAAGAGCAAGGAATACTTCCAAACTCATTCTATGAGGCCAGCATTACCCTCATACCAAAACTGGAAACAGACACAACAAAAATGAACACTACAGCCTGATATCCCTAATGAACACAGACACAAAGATCCTCAACAAAATACTAGCAAAGAGAATCCAGCAACACATTAAAAAGATCATGCACCATGATCGAGTGGGATTCATCCCAGTCATGCAAGGATGGATCAACATATGCAAATCTGTAAACATGATACGTCACATCAACAGAAGGGGAAAAAAAGAACAAACAATCATTTCAATAAACACAGAGAAAGCATTTGATAAAATCCAACACCGCTTCGTGATAAAAACACTCAACATATTAGGTATAGAAGGAACGTACCTCAACACAATAAAGGCCATATATGACAAATCCACAGCTAATGTCATACTGAATAGACAAAAATTGGAAGCTTTTCCTCTAAGATCTGGAACAAGACAAGGATGCCCACTCTCCCCACTCTTATTTAACATAGTACCAGAAGTTCTCACCTGTGCAATAAGGCAAGAGAAAGCAATAGAGGGCATTCAAATCAGAAAGGAGGAAGTCAATATGCAGAATATATAGGGAACTCAAATGACTCAACAGCAAAAAAACAAATAACGCATCTTAAAAAATGGGCAAAGGACCTAAACAGACATTTTCCAAAAGAAGACATACAAATGGCCATTAGGCATATGAAAAAATGCTCAACATCACTAATGATGAAAATGCAAATTAAAACCACAATGAGATATCTCACTCTCGTTAGAAGTGCTATTATGATCACGACAAAAAAATAACAAATACTGGTGAAGATACAGAGAAAAAGGAACCTGCTGACTTTGCTGGTGGGAGTGTAAATTGGTACAGCCATTGTGGAAAACAGTATGCGAGTTCCTCAGAGAACTAACAATAGATCTACCCCATGACCCAGCTATCTCATACTGGTTATGTACCCAAAGGAAATGAAATCAATATATCAAAAAGACACCTATACTCCATGTTCAACAAAGCACTATTCACAATAGCCAAGAGATGGGATCAACCTAAATGTCCATCAGAGAATGAATAGATAAATAATCTGTGCTATATATACACAATGGAATACTATTCAGCTGTTAAAAAAGGATCATTTGCTGCCATGATGGAACTGAAAACCATCACGTTAAGTGATGTAAGTCAGGCACAAAAATACAAAAACCACATGATATCACTCATGTGGAATTTTTATTTTTTAAGTGTTTCTCAAAGAAGTAGAGAGTAGAATAATGTTTACCAGAGGCAGGAGG
The DNA here is from genome assembly GCF_027409185.1 of Cynocephalus volans. Lineage (NCBI taxonomy): Eukaryota > Metazoa > Chordata > Mammalia > Dermoptera > Cynocephalidae > Cynocephalus > Cynocephalus volans. Next base: position 147,612,171 of record NC_084461.1, on the reverse strand, counting down.
AGGAGGGGGAGGAGGAGGAGTGGACTAAGGGGTACAAAGTGTGCTACCTACCCTAAGTGAACCACTGTGCAGCACATACATGTATTGAAACAACATACTGTACCCCACAAATATGTACAAGTAAATGGTAAAATATTTTGAACAAAAAAAAAAGAGGGAGATCCTAGAGAGCTATCTCCCCCCTTTCACCATTTGAAGACACAATGAAAAGACATCCATCTGTAAAAAACAAGGAACCAGGTCTTCACCAGACACGGAATCTGGACATGTCTTGACTTTGGACTTGCCAGCCTCCAGAACTGTGAGAACTAAATTTCTGCTGTTTATAAGCCACTCGATGGAAGATATTTTGTTACAGCAGCCTGAACAGACGAAGACACTTATATACTTATGTTTTTCTCTCTATTCCTCTGTTTTTCTCTCTCACAAAAATGAAGATGATTGAAAAAGAAAAAGACGTTCACTGCAAAAGAAGTCAGAGAACAAGAAAAAGTATAAAGCAGAAATAAAAAATTACCTATTTTATAATTTTGTATATGATTACAGCCTCTGTGTGTGTAACATATGGGACTATTTTTATTTTTGGTTGTGTCCTACTTTTACACAGTTTTAACAATGGACTATTTTCCAAGTCTAGAGACATGTGATCTTATTTTATATCAATGATAATTGTGTGAGATGAGCAGGGAACATGATTCTCCCCTCACTTATTTTAGAACCATAAGAACCATAGTGTAGAGAGATTATGCCTAAAGCCACACAGCAAAGTGGAGGCAACTATAGTGACCAGAACCTGTTGTTGACCAGCCGCTCCCACATCTTTCTGTCATAGACCGTACTTCATAACTAACCTACATCAATCCTGCATTCTCTGTGGCTCAGTGTCTCCTTAAACCAGACCCATTAGCAATGACCATTTTTTCCTCCCTTGGAAATACAAATTCGCCAGCTTTTCTCTATGCACTGAATATCTGATGGCTTTTTGCCACGTGCATATATTAGTCAGTACTTGTCCATAATAAATCTCATGTTGTCTTTCTTTGACCCTGCGTTTGTCATTGTTCAGGTGATTTCAATCATTTTTAGCTGTGAGTCCTGTAAGCAAGCTCTCCTTACATTACGTTCAGTTTTAAATTTCATCGATATGCTTAAAGCTGCACCACTTCTCAGCTACAGTGGCACTTATGTTGTCTGAGGGTGGGAGGAGGGCTGATGTTTCTCCCTGATCCACAGATTATCCGCTAGGGAAAACAGGTAGACTGCAAAAGAAGTCACTTTCTTGTTTATTTTGAAGCCTTGCTCTTATCAGGAAATCCATTTTTGGCAGGCGATGATGGGGTTGCTGTCATCAGTGGCCTCCCCCAGTCCAGGACACAAACAGTCCAAGGGGATGCAGTGTCACCTGAACCTTAGAGATTATTTTTAAAAGACAGGTAGTTTAAAAGACAGTAGCAAAAACCTCATGTGAATAAAGGGAAAGGGTCATGAGGGCATAGACTGGTTTTATTTTTTGTGGTTGTTAACTGCTACAGTAAGTGAAGGAATTACTGACTTATATGGGTATTACAAAGGCTTTACCAGGGATGGCTGAACACAGCTCTCTCTCTCTCTCTTTCTCTTTCCTGAAAAAGAAAATACTTGTATGATACTTGGTTTTTTAGAAATGTGTAATGTCCTCAAATTTTGCATTCCTTTTGTTTCAAAGTGTTGAGAAACCCTTGTTTCCACATTACATGAGAATACTACATCAGAGTGGGGTGAGAGTATGGGCTATAAAGAGGATTGTTTAGTTTCCACTCAGCTTACTGACTGTATGACCTTGGCAAGGGACTTCCTTCCTCAGTAAACATGTAGAATGATAAAATCATAACACATAACAGTGCCTCTAGAAATTTTCGTGAGCTGAATGAGGTAATATTTGCAAAGCACTTAGCACAGTATTTGGAACATAGTAGGGACATTATGTTCTTTATGTGCAAATTCTGTCAGTGATGATTGTCCTCATCACTTTGCAAACTGAAATCACCCAGAATCTTTCTACACACTGAAGACAGGTGGGCTGGCACTTGTTCATAAGAAGCACTCTGAAGAGTCAGAGCAAGCGCATAATAGAAGTTCTTTTTCTTCATAACAGAACACGATTGGTTCATTAAACAAATATTTATGAAGTGTCCACTTTTTGCAAAGCACACTTCGAAGGGCTTGGGACAGATCAGAGAATAAAACAGGAAACATTTCCTACCCTTGCTGACTTACTTTCTAATGTGGCTGAGACTTATAACAAACATAAATTAAAAAACTAAATTATATGGCAAAGAACAGGGCGAGACAGACCATAAGCATCCAGGAAGGGGGGAAATACTGGTGTATATTGTAATAATAATAGGAATAACAACAATGATAATAACAAACAAGTAGCCTAAATGCCAAATTGATCATCTTCCACCTGGTCACAGAACCTTTCAGCAGGGTTTAGGGAAGAACAGGTAATCTACTACAAAAACCTTTATATATTTTTTATTTTTGACTGTTATTTATTTCTTTAATTACGAAAATCACATATGTTAATTGCAACATGTTTAGGAATATCTATAGAAATATTTTGCTTTGTGGGAACTAGAAAAACATCATGTAGTACATAGTACATAAGAAGCTTTGAATTCATGAATAGATGGATGTATAGATATCACCATATTGCTAGGGAAAAGCAAATCATCTCCTCAGTCACAGTGTCTTAGGTAAGTGGCCTTCACAAGTCTCTAGAGTCAGAATAAGCAGGAAAAATATAGCTAGCTCTCTGATGTATGCACAAATAGCTAGACCTCAGAATCATGTACAGTTTCAATAAACAAATCATTAACTACTTTCTGTTTGGCTTTGGAACCCATTCTATGTCTTCTAAGGGTGATGGGTTTTCCTCTCTGTTTATGCATCTTACTGGTTCTGGTGCCAGTCCTTATGTCCTCAGCACAGCCTAGATAACATAGAGGGTGTTAAAACTGATTAAAAGTCTGTCATAGACAGAACTGATAGAGTTGGCTATGCTTCTGAAACTAATAAAGAGCAGGAGGTATTTTATAACTCTTCAGTGAATATAACACCCCACCAAGAAGTCTATTCAGGTGTCCAAATATCAGAACTTTGCTCAATGAAAAAATATTAAGGAGGGGATGGAATATTATAAACAGGTGATCTAAATCAAAAGAAGGAAAATTGAGTATTTGAATCTCAATACTCCTGAATTTTGAAGGATATCTTTGTCTTCCATTACAGAGGAAACTTTTTGCAGCTGACATTTACTCTTTGAACAGTTTATGCATTCTTCTCTGTACCCAGAAGTAATAAAATAATAAGCTGGATGTGTAGACCCTATTTTATTTCTTTTCCTCCATGGTAGCCTCTGGTTTGACTTTCTTCTAATTATAGAAAGATTGCCCTTCACCTACCAGCCTCGCTTCCTGGACATAAAGCAATTTTTGCCAATTCCCTCGAAAAGAATGAAAGCCTTCTAGATGATTTACAAGCTTAACATTATGTCTTTAAGTGCATCACTTATCCCTGTTAAGTTTAAGTTAATAGTTGAAAACAAGATGTAATTGTCTCTAGATACAACTTCTCGCTGAGAAAAACATTTAGCTAAAGTTGACCCAAGTAGACAGGAGGACGTTCAAATTCCTTATTTGAGAACAATGTTGTGCAGGAACTTGTTAAAAGATAACTCCATATTATTCATCAAGAAACCACTGGCATATAATTCTGTAGTAGACGCTATTATAGAAACAAATATTTCTCTATCACATATTTCTTCCTCCACTAAAAAGATCATACTGTTCCCTGAAGATATCATTTTTATGCACTCATCTGGTCAATGAGGGAGAACTCCAGGTATATTCTACTTATTTTCAACCATTTAAAATACATTGAATCGACATCCAGGCCAGCAACAGAAGCCAGCCTGACATCCAGGGGGTCCTGGGAGAGGAGGGCCATGGGCCCTAGTTCCAACCCTGCCTCTGCCACTGCCACCGCACATCCAGGTCAACAAGCAATGGAAGCCAGCCCCACGCCCAGGTCATCCTGGGAGACAAGGGCCATGGACCCTAGCCCCACCCCCAGCCCCGCTGCAGCTGCACATCTGGGCTAGCAACAGGGCCAGCCTGATGCCCAGGGGGTCCTGGGAGATGGGGGCCAGAACAGCCCTGCTCCCACCCACAACCAGATCCTAGAATGTACTTATTAACCACGTGTATTTCTTTGGGTGTATGAATTATCCACTCATATCCTTCTCCAAATTTCAGGTTAGATTTTTCTAACTCATTTTTAAGAGTCATTTTTGCAATAAGGATGTTAACCTTTGTGTGTGTGTGTGTGTTTTGGTTTTTTTTTGTTTTTTTGTTTTAAAGTAGACACTAGAATAATGGTTACCAGAGGCTGGGAGAGGTGGGGGGGGGGAATTAGCAGTGAACTAATGAGGACAAAACTATGTTATGTACCCTAAGTGAATCATTGTGCAAGATATGCATATATTGAAACAACGCACTGTACCTCACACAAACACGTAAAAATAAAATAGAAAAAATAAAATAAAATATGTAGAGTCAAGCAAGAATTAAGTAGCTGTTTACTGCAATACTGTTCATCCTTTTACACAGAGTGTCAAATGGTGAGCTTTTACTTTTTTTGTTGTTGAAGTTCTCTGTTCTGTAAGAGTCAAATACTTGGGATATGGGAGCTTTCAGGGAGCACAGCAATAGAAATGCCAAGAATGAGAAAAACCCTATAAATTTGTAGAAAGAAAAATAAAGAGTGTTGAAAGAAAGACTCTCTGTCTAAGAGGACTGTGTCTATCTCTACTCTGTGTCTTGCCTTAGAGGGGCTTCAGCATGACCAGATCCAATGAATATGCTGAATGATTGGGTTTACCCAGTATTGCCAGGAAAATCAGTGTCCTGCAAAAAAAGTTTTACAAATAACGGAGGCTGAAATTTGCAGCACAAGACTCTTTGAAAACTTCAAGTATTTTGGCTGAAAATGTTTCTGAATGTAATCTGTTCTTCCATAATTTCTTATATAGTCTGAATATAATAGAAAATTCATTGATGAATTTAAATCAATATTACAAATGTTACACTCGTATTACAATTAGTATTGTATTACATTGGTATTACAAATCTTAATTAATGAATCCATGCCCAATTGAGACACTCTGTGGTACTAATTAATGTTAACATGGACTACTGTGTATTTGGCACAGCTTGTCCCTTCACTATATGGTACCACAAACAATTGTTTTTATATTTTTATAATTAATATATTTCTTATCTTTTTTACTGCCAGCTCTCATATCCCGTTTGTTTATTCTAATTGCCTTTTTTCCTACTTACAATTAATAACATGAACAATTAAAATTTGTTAGACTTTATAGTTTCATGGAACATTTCCACATTCTTTTTCACATGTAATTATATCAATCTTAGAAGAAAAATGAGCAATCATACACATCAAGTAACTTGCTCAAAATTCCCCCTCCAGAGGGGGAGAAGGGCCAACTTTGGAAGTCAGTGGGAAGAAAACTCAGACTGAATATAATGAATGGATTTCTAACAATTAGAAAATGTATAATAATGTACTTAACTATCATTCCCGTCTTCATTGTTCTATTGTAATATATTATGATAATTCTCAACAATTAGAACAAACCAGAACTGAAATCATAGAGAATTTTACATGCTGAGAGACAAAATATGCCTTCTAAAGCTTCTAAAGCAACATGCTCAGAAAAGCATTACAGAAGACAAAGAAACCCTCACAAGAAGATAACCCTAGAAAGACCATCTACGGGTTCTGGGAGACAATGTCCCTGCCATGTTGTAGTACTATTATAAGTAGGCAAAATTTGGACAGTAGGAACAGACAGTTCATCTCCTGGCATAAAAAAATGGTGAATAGATCTATAGAGAAGAAAGTTTGGTTGATGGTTGCAGTGAGGGCGTCTCGCAAGAAGGAGAATATGGAAGATTATGCAATTTCCTTATGCAATTATGCAATTTCAAGCTTAGGGATCAGGCTTTCTCTTGTCAAGATGGAGGGCTCTTAGCCCCCCACCAGAACAATCAGTGAGAAATCAGAAATTTACTTAGAAGAATTTTGATTCTCCTCAACTTTGTTTATAATTTTAGTATTTTGGACCCTAAACTAAGTTAAAAATCGCCTTTTTATGTAAAACAGATATAAAAACTTCTTTATTTATGAAACATTAGGTAATTGAAGCCTAAATTAAGTTTCTCATTTCTAACTTCCACCATCAACCAATATTTAGCTCATTATTTGTCATCAAAATCTTATCTTAGGCAAATCCCTTAATCGTTTCTTTTTCCTCGAACTTCCAGCTGAATGGAGTTAGGTCAATTCTTGCCTCTTTGTGGAACTATTCTTCAACCTTAATTATTAAGGCTCTTCTTGATACCTCACTGAACTTGCAGTATCAGTCACTTTAGCAGGCTCAGCTGGTTCCTGGAGCCCCTTATCAGTATCAAGCTAACTGCTGAGGTCTTGTTCACAGTCCTCTTTCACAGTCTTTCTCAGCCTCTTTCTTAAAAACATCTCAATTCTGTTCAGTGGGCCTCCTGATGTATTAATCTCTAGCACAGAGCTATCCTCCTGACATCAGATGTGTTTTGCCTACTGGCATCAACAACTGGATGTGTTACCAGTCAATTGAATTCATAATCTCTACCCCATTTTAACATTTTTTTTTTAGACATCCCAATTTCTGCTAAAGGAAGCACTACTCCTCCTGTTTTTCTAGCTCACACCATTAGGGAGGGAAAGAAACAAAAGTACCATTCTACGAACAACGATTCTCTTACTTCATTTTCTTTGCATTTAAAACCCTCGCATTTTTGCAGATTACATCCTACCTTATTTCATCATCAGTGAAATGGATATCTGTGGTTCCCTATCTCAATCCTGGCCTTGTTTTCCCCAATCCTTTGTATATATGACTGCTGCCATAATCTTCAAAAATACATGATTCTGATTGTGTTGCTATTCTACTCAAAACAGTCTGTCATTCATGGTTCTTTACACTCTAACCTTAAACCACCCTTTGAATCTAAATTCCCAATACTCAACCATATGAGGCAATACTCAGACTCTACTGATAATTTTACTTTTCTTTGCATATGTTCTGAACTTTTGTACTTTATTAATGTTTGAGATACCAACTTCCATATTCAACCTGTCAATGGGTTCTTGTTTTACAAATATCCTTCCTCAACCTATGTGACATCTGTCTACTTCGAACCCTCCCAGAACTGAGCCAAGGGACTTATATATAGGTTTCTAATAAATATTTATTAAATTCAACTGAATGGAAGGGAGATTCTTTCACTGACTCATAGTAAAAATGTTAAACATATAATGTTCTTTTTATTCTTTCTGCTCCAACAGAACATCAGTTATGTAATTGATCTTCTTTAGTATTCTTCCTTTCTACTCCTATACCCTTTTTTTTAAGCTGCAAAAGCATCAACTGAAAAGAAGTTACAAAGACACATGAGAACATCTGCTCTCAGAAGCCACTTGAAAAATAAATACGCCACAGAATTGGGAAAACATCTGTGCAATGTTGAAGAGATTATTAGTGGTGCTGTAGAAAAACAGCAGAGAGAGAAACACACACACACACACACACACACACACACACACACACACACACATGCACAAAAATCAGAAAATGAGTACTAGCAAGAGATACTGGCGCATCCAGTTAGAGACCAGAGTACTACTCTATTTCCCCTTAACCTTGTTCCTCAGTGTTTCTTCAGAAAGAAAGTGCTATTTTGTCCATCAGTTTGTATTCATCAATAGAAAATATTTACAACTGTGACTTCATCCGATTAGTCCAAATGAGATGTAAATTTCAAAATAGCAGCATTTTATCTCAAATGATGCAAATAACCTCATAATCAATGATATGTACATTTCAGGCAGCTGTCTATTTCTGGAATAGAAAAAGCCAAATTAGCATTAGAAGGCTTGAGTTCTGTACCTAGATTTACAAATAAAAATGGCTAGTTTAAAACAATTTTTTTATTTTATTAAAATTTGCTGTTTAAAATAAGTTCATTCCCCTTGTATCCTATTCAACATTTCATCTATATAACGAGAGCTACAGTTCATACCTAGCCTCAGTTAAACCGTGACACTCCTACAGAGTACATAAGGTAATTAAAAAATTGTTTGTACATAAGGTAATTAAAAAATTAACTTGTCCCCCCAAAAACCAAATAATATAGACTGTTTTTATTAACATATTAAGTATACTATCTTGGACAAACCGAAGTAGGATGTTAGCGTCTTCACAGGTCCAAAACTCTTGTTTCATCTATTTTGTCACAGGTTTGCTTGAAATTCCAGGAAATGTACACTAGCTGGGGTGTTTCCTGTAACTCATTTTTTAATTTGTGGGAACTGTAAAGTCCTAGTATATAGTTTGTTCAAGGCATTCATGTTTAGGACACTTGGGAATTTACTTGGCACGCATGGGTTAAAGCTACCACCTACAAACTGGATGAAATTTCAAGGGAGTAGTAAGCTTGGCACTATTTTTCCTCAATAAAGGGAGAAGATATGACATTTAGAGCTAAGAGACATAATAGACATCCAATCCAATCCAATCTTCTGAGCTTACAAATACTACACAAGACATAAGTTATAAGACAAAGAAAATTGTTCATGGCAACATGGCAGTGACTGGATATTGAATGTCTTCTCCATGCCTCATAGGGAAAGACTCTTAAGCTACCAACCACTTCTCTTAAAGGTCTTTGATATGTGCGTGAGCCTCCATTATTGTTTCCCAACTTTAATTCAAAATTAGAGAGGGGCACCTTATTTTTGTTCTTTTGAAATACATTATCCTGGAGAAGAGATGAATTAGAAGAATGATGAGAGGTCTTTCTTCAGATATGAAAATATGAACAGTCACAAGGAATGATTCATTTTAATCTGTGTTGCCCTAGAGGGTAAACAGAGGCTTAGTAGTTACATGCGAAAAGAAATCAAGCAGTAGTAGTTCCTTATAATGAAGAATGTTGAAACATTTACATTAAGAGTGGTACAGTAATTAATATAACTTCATTGTAGAGAAGAGTGTTAATCTCTGGAGGTGTTCAATCAGAGGCAAGGAGAATAGATGTTAGAGATATTCTGGAGAAGATCCCAGTACTAAATTTGTTCAAATCATCTGTTTATTAAAGAAAAATGCTTCGTTTATTCATTTAGAGTTGAAAGTGATGATGACAAATTAATTAACATAATTAATAACTCCCTCTAGAAAAGACAAGGAGCTGCCCTTTTGGAATGGTGTATCAATAAGCACTTGGAAGGCAGAACTTGGAAAGAACTGGAGGAATGAGGACAAATCGCATAATTCTTTCATGCTGTACTCTGTAAAATGGAAAGAAAAACGTTTAATACATGCATTATCAGTGGTTCTGCTAAAATGTAATATGAACTGATAAGGTTAGTGATATTCCTTCAAAGCCCTGCTCTCTTTAATTGTCAAGAGAAGAGGAAGAGACTGTTTTCATTGTCATTTGAACATTAAAGATTTGAATGATGTCAAAAAAGTCATTTCTCTTTGTTTAGTCTGTTTTTTCATCTCAATAGTTGATTGATTGAGACATATCATACTGTCCATTTTAAATACTATTATTCTTTGGCTCTAAATCTGCCTTATTCCTACTATCCAGATTGAGGCCAATGCTGGAAAATAACTAGCACGTATGTTTTTAGTTCAGTATCACTCCCAAAAATCCCATTATGAAGATAGATTGTTAGGTCTAAGAGAAGTGTACCTTAAGAATTCTACAAGAAGAAGAAAATGTTATATTTTCATATTTATACGCTATATATATTCATATACTCTCAGTGTTTTAACTTAAATTCCTTGCAGACCCTAAAATGAGGCCCCAGGGATTCTAAGGCTATAAGAACAGGATGACTATGTATGTCTCACTTCATCTCAGGCCCTGGAAAGAAAAATATTCTTGCTATGCAGCTTGGCATCAAGGCATAATGAAACTATTTCCCTATGGCCTCCCGATGGGTCAGCATCTTCCTGAAAATACTCTTCCTACAGGGTGAAAAATTAATCTCCATATATGTGAAATGCTTTGAACTCTTTAGAAGGAAAACGCAGGATAAATTTCAGCTATTATTATTATCATTATTATCTCTCACTCATTCAATGTAATCTGACACATTATATTCCCTTTAGGCCCATCGAACCTCTTTTCTGAATGTTGGTTCATAAAAAATTCACAAATAATAAAAAATTCTGTGTTTCTGGAAATTCAGTGAACCCCATCTTTTATAGGAAATCTGTTCCTTCTGATCATTAAAAAAATCTATTTTCTCTTGGATATTTGCATTTCCATCAGTCGAGTGTTCTATCAAAAGCATCACAGATACAGAAAAAAGGCTAGAGGAATAGAAATAAGATCATACTACACGATCTGTTCTATAAACCAATCTTGCATTTCATGAATTATTTTAGAAGCATTAATTTTTCCATATTCTCTTTACAGATCTGAAATTGGTCTTTCTTAAGAAAAAGGTATGAATCTTTTCAAGAGGTGCCATTTAAACGCTGAGTACATCACATTCAAAAATGAGGAATCCTTGCAAAGTACTCCATCCTGCCTCAGTTTCAATTCATTGCAAAGACTAAGATGAATTGTGTGTGATTCGTTCAAAGTGACACTTATTAGTATATTGTAAAGAAACAGGAATTGCAAAATGAGCGAGCATCTTTTCGGTATGTAAGTCATTTCCTGGGAATTAGATGTTTAGGAATATCCACTTACCACAATGGAGTTTGCAACCTCCGCACTGCACTAAAGAATAGCTGATACTTGCGTCTCTAGTTTAACTAAGGAGAGATAGCACTTAAGTACCATCCAACTTAAAACTACAAATTTTTTCAGTATGGAAAGTCAGCTTCACTAGTCACACCTTCTGGAGCTTAGGAGCAAGTTCATCGAATAAGATTTCTAAATTAATAGTTGCATAATTGATCCAAAGCATCTTCCTAGAACAGAAGATACAGGGAAGAAGAGTAAGACATATTCCCTTGTCTGAAACTCATGGACTCAGGAACAAAAAAACCCAGGTGTATAAAATATGCATTCCAGATATCAGCCGTACCCACACACTGTGTCCAATTTTATTCTGTTTCAAATTCCATGCACAACTAAAACTCTTTTGCTGTTCACTAGAAAGGGCCTCTCATACCAAAAGTATACGTGAAGTCTATAGTTTTGCTTAAAAGTAGGTGGTGGAAATGGAAGAGGGGTTTCTACCTCACACCTATATTGTTATGGTCAAGATTTTTTACACATGTGTTTTACTGGCATTAATGCCAAGTTAGGCAAACTTCCTTTTACTATATAAATCATTGTTGTTTATATATAAATTTTCACTGTCTCTTAAAGCACTATCTGGGCACTTAAGGGCACTCTTTTTGTAAAAGGCCAAACAAGACATACTTTAGGATTTGCAGGAATTTGGTCTCTGTAGAAACTAGTCAGCCCTGCAACTGAAGTACAAAAGCAGCCGTGGGAGCTACCTGTTTGGTTATAGCTGTGTTGCAATAAAACTTTATTTACGAAAACAGGCAACAAGCTGGCTTTACTCTAGAGTCATAGTGGGCTGAACCCTACCTAGATTTATACAGTATTTATTACATTTTCTTTAAAATTCCTCAATGCTGGGATACTATAAAGAAAATGAAAAACTGTATATGTTTTAGCCCATTGTGTGCTGCTATAACAGAATACCACAGACTGGGTAATTTATAAATTTAAAAAATTTATTTAGCTCCTGCTTCTGGAGGCTGAGAAATCCAAGACTTAGGAGATGCATCTGGTAATGGCATCTTGCTGTGCCATAATGTGTTAGAAAACATCAGATGGGCTAGAAAGAGTGAGAGAGGTGGCCAAACTCATCATTTTTATCAGGAACTCACCCCTGAGATAACTAATCAATGCTCATGATAACTTGCAATGATCTATTTAAGAGGGCAGAGCCCTCATGACCTAATCACCTCTTAAATGTCCCATCTCTCAACACTGTTACATTGAAGATTAGGTTTCCAATACATAAACTTTTGGGGATACACTCAATCCATAGCAGTGTACATCATTCAATTTTTTCAAATCTTTCTTTAACGGAGAGTATACATTAATCTATAATGGCAAGGAAATAATTTCTATAGAAATTAGTATTGCTTTATTTGAATCTTCTTTTTCAAAGTTATGTAACTATTTTCATTTTCTGGTTAAAATGTTTTGTATTTTATTGAAAAGTCACTTAGATTTCATTTTTCACAGGTTTTATTGATTTATAAAAATATATTTAAAAAAAATTAAAAAATAAAACTTTAAATAAGTGCTAGAGCCAAACTTAGATCTATTTAGGCTTTCCTGTAAAGCTTTTGCTGGCAGTATTCATAACCAGCATGGAAAGTCCTAACTTCAAAATAACTTCATTTTTTTCACCAAAGATTCTAATGCACTCTTTATGTAAAGATACTCTGTGGTTTCATTTAACTCTTTTAGTGCATTCCCTATCCTGTCTAAATTAATTGTTATTACTACAATAGAATTTAATCCTTGTTCCTTAATTGTTTGGGAGTTTTAGTAAGGTTAAATTTGATATGTGTCTCTTCAAGATATTTTATCTTATGGCAGATCCAGAAAATGCCATATTTATTATTTGAATCACTTCAGAGACTACTCACAGTTATGGCCGTGTTTTATAGTAACCCATTCAAACTATGTACTGTGCCCGAGCACAAAGAATGGTTCCGGATCTTCAGTCAAAATTCTGGCTTACATACATTTTTCTTTACCAACCATGTTATTTCCCATATCAAAGGCTTGCATTAGACAAAATTTTAAATCAACACCAAAAATTACAAGGTGTCTTTTTAGATCTTCACTTAAGTCAAAACTTCTGCATCTTTGAAGAAACATGGGTAAACCCAGTGGAATGATCATTTTTTACTCTTCTGTTTTCTTCTTTTGGTAAACAATATATTTCTACAATAAATACTAGATGTTTGACATGACTTTTCTTTATGATAATAATATCTTCATAAGAAATATTTACTTTTGATTTTTAAAATTTTTGTGTAATTTATCTCACTTTATCATCCACTAAATTAGTATCATCACTTAAAATTTACTATCCTTGATAACAATTTGTTTCATCATTTATCAATCTGTCTTACATGTTTGGCCATTCTAGCATTACATTTCAAAAATATTTCTATTAGGCCAACAATTTTACATCATTTTTGTTGTTGTCTGTGTAAAACATCCTTATGTTTAGCTAAATATTGGATGCATAATATTCACACCGATGTTTTGTATCAGAAATCACACCGATGTTTTGTCTCAGACAAGGTTTCATTCTGTTAGGTATTATTCATTGCTTGCTGTTGGTCATGCTTTTTTTCTGTTCTGATGATTGTATGTGGTATATGTGTATGTGTGTACAAGTGATATTTAGTATTCTTCTAACTGAGAACCTAAATGTTTCTAGTCACAAATATGATTTTAGGCTAAAGCTGCTCTTGAAGATTGGTACAGTAATATCTACATATTTTGCCTTTGAAATTGGAACATAAAAGCTAATTTCTAAAGTTTTATTATCCATTGGAAATAATTTTGGTTTAAAATAAAATACTTAACTTTTATGCCATCTTCAACCAATGGAGATCATAATTATAAACTTGAATCAGATTTTGTTTTTATGAGAAAATAGTTCTGCACTGTCAGAAAAATGTGGTGGCTGTACTCCAGAACCATCATCGAATAAGTGTAATATAATTCCAGTTTATATCATGCTTTTATTTAATTTGGTGATTTTGTGAATATAGTTCTCTTTGGCTTCTAATGGACAAAATGGATATGCTATTGTTGCTTCTGAATTGTAAATCAGATGTGATTTTTTAAAAAAATTCTCATTGCATTTGTAAGTATTCATATCCTTACTTACTAAAGCATGTGAAGATATAGATATTTTTCTGATCTGTTCAATTTGTGGAATTAATTGATAAGAATAATTTTCTCACTCATCTTTCTTGTTTTGAGCAGTATTCAGTATTCATTATGCAAAAAGTATATAATATCCTTTTTATGGATTTGTAGGTCATGTTTGACAGAAGTCTGTTTACTTTCATTGTTTCAAGATTTCAAAAATTTAACTAAACCACCTTTTTGAAGATTTGCTATTTCTTTTATTTTCTGCATTTTTTTCTTTTCTAAGCTTGTCTAATATTAGACTTGTACCAGTCTCAATTATATAAAAAAGTGACTGAAAAAAAATTTACAAACTTTGCATATAATTTTTATTAAAATTATTAATCAAAGGAAATGCAGAGAAAATTAAAGCACTTTTTGTTTTCAAAGTAATTTTATTCTAAAATTATTAAATTATTGATTACAATTAAAACACAACATATAAATTATACTTTTAAAATACCATAATTTAGAACCAAATTATTTGAATAAATTAAAGTGCTTTATTTACTATTTTGAAATTTAACTCAATATTTTAAAATAGTTTTATAAAAAGAAAATGTAATTCTAGAATATGTAATTACTACATACTCTCTGGTGCTTAATGTAAAAAATCTGTACCACACTTTATCACATTACAAATATATTGGTAAAGATTTGTGCAATATGTACAAATTAAAGAAGAATCTTCGTCTTCCATGTACAACTGTGGTTAATACCACACCAATGCATGAACACCCCCAGCACCACAAACGGAAGAAGGAAGAGAACGAGAAATACATACCTGCCACTACTGGAAAATAACATTACATTATTCAGAAATTTGTTATATTTATGCATATGAGAGAAAGGACTTGACAAGTAAATTAAGTCTTCTCTCTGTTTCCCTGCTCAAAACCTCTCTGTACTCTGCAGCACTGTCCATTTTCAATGTCAGCTGTAACACAACTCACAAACCTTCAGAGCATTGGAACACAGTTGCCTGTTTGAAGACAACAGGCAAAAGGCATGAAGAAGCACTTTCCTGGGGTCTGAACTATGATACTAAGGCTGATGAGTGCCCCAGTGCCAGCATTAAATGCCAGACCTGAGAGCAGAAGCATCTTATCTTTTTAATAAATGTGTATCTCTGTGTGTTTGAGATGTGCAAGAGTCCCTAAAATGTGAGAAACAATGCAAGGACTCCTCTTCTTTGTTCTTACCCAAGTGCTTTAGTGTTGGGGCATGAGGATGGTAAAGGGAACTAATTTCCAGTATATACTCTATCCTAGTGATTTTTTAACCACATGAATATATAGCCAATTCCAGAAATGCATATGATTTATTTTGGGTTTTTCTAGGAGCAGACCTTAAAACAAGAACTAATTTTATGTGGTTTAATGGGGTGACGTCTCAGTAAACACTAGTAGAGACGTAGGGAAATAAGACAGGAAAGGGAGGAAAATCAATGAACAGTACATAAACAAACAGCCACTGGGTAACCGGATCATAATCCAGTGGAGGATTCCAGCCAACCTTAGGCATAGGCAGAGCTGGACTATGGAAAACAGAGAGATATCTCTGCCCAAGAATTTCTGGTACTGGCTGTTGCAAATCCAGCTGGAATGCTCCAAAATGGTGTGTTTTGGGGGAAATATGAGCAAGGCACTGACAGTGTCTGCATCAATTAAAAATATATATTTACTTTAAATTAAGAAAATAAATGTTTGCATAGTGCCAAGTTAAAAATGAAGTCAGATTCTCCCTTATTCCAAAGGTAACATGAGTCTGTTGTAGATTACTATGGTGAAGGAATATGCACTAATATTTTCAAATATTAGTAACCCTTAGATCCATGCAGTGCCATTGGGGCTGAACTTGAATATTGTTTACAATACAAAAATAGAACTAATCATTGCATAATAAATAAGAACAGTTGTGATCTTGGCTACTATTAATGGCTACATTTATAAATTCAGCAGCATCCTTTCAGTATTTTTTCCCAACATACTCCAAGGGCCTTTATAAACACTTTGTATACATTTGCTTACAAAATCCTTTAAAACTGAATCAATGCTTTATCTTTCCTATGCCTCAGGCTAGGAAAAACCCACAAATCTCTGATATTATATAGAAGTGTACCTATTCTCAATGCACATAAACATCCTTTGTGTGCACGCTCTCTCTTTCCTTCTCTCTCTCTCCCTCTGTCTTCATAAAGTCTTTAATGAAAAAATATATACATAAACTTATTGCCTCTTCTTTCACTTCATCTTAAGTACACCACCCACAAAATTGCTTATAGTTTTAAAAAGGATTGGTCGGTCTTTTTAAGAAAAAGAAATCATAATTCTGAGAGTCTAGACTTTACGGTCCTTAAAAACAGTCAAAATTCATGCAGCAGATTAATTTTTATCAGTGGTGAAAGCATGACCTATAATCCTATTTAGGATAAGGTATTTAAAATGAATACCCAATAATAGTACATTTGCTTTGTCTATTATTTTCCATTTCAAATATAGTCCAAATATTTTCCTTGTAATTTTTGAAGTACTGTTGTTAAATGCAAGAAAGTCCTGTTTTTTAAAAAAAACTTAAATTATAAAGGTTCACATTATGAATTGTATTTTATTTAAAAAGCAAGAAACAAATAAATCATGTGAGCAAATAATCATTACTGATGGAAGTAATAATTACTGCATATAGATACAGACATAGGTTGTGAGAGTTTTCTTGGTGATGAAAATTGCTAATTTAAAATTATATAGACACATATGAAAATACCTAGCTAGTTTTCTTTTGAAATTCTCCCTTCAATTTCTTTTCTTTCTTTTTTAAAGAATACAGATATAGACTGCAAATTCTAAGCATCTAGCAGTAGACAAAAATAATCTGGTTGTCTCCTCACAACACAAAATATTTTCATTAGGAATTTAATTTACTGAATGTCTTGATTTCTCTACCAGTTAAGAACAAGAGTTTATGTTGTGTCTGTATGAGAAATTTCGCCCTTGCTGTAAGATATTATATTTTTTAAAAGAGGAAATGCAGTACACGATAGACAACATGGTGATTTTTTCCCCAAGTGTCTATAAACACAGACTTCAATATAATTTAAAACAAACAAAGAAAGCATGCTTAAATAAAGTACTGCCACATAGAAGAAACTCACAAATACAAAGGTGTCTGTTAATTTTTAGAAAAAACTTTCCACCTTCCAGCCAGAGCACACAGTAAAGAAACATATTTGATTTCCATGTATATTGGACATTTCTAGTTTCTCTTTCATATTACTGAAAGTGTTCTCATCTTGTGATTATTCTTTCATCTACCATAATAATCCTTTGTGGCATGCCACATGCTTATTGTACAGGGATGCTATCAGTATAGGAGTGTGGATTCAGGAGTACATAAGAATCAAGAGCTAATGAGGCTAAAATCCATTAACATGACAAATTCCATCGTCTAAAGACAGATGCAGTAAATATTCTTAAGAAAATCAGATACTGCAGTATAATTGTTCCTAAGTGATTCTGTAAGATTTCTTCCAACTTTTCTAGTCATTGAAAAAGACATCCTTAGCTCTATGTACCCATAAAGGTGTAAGAAACCACAGGCACTGTTACATGAATCAAATCACCAGGATTAAGACAGAAAACTAAGAAATAAATAGTTCAGGGTGACTGGTGATATTAAGAAGAAAATAAACCATAGGAAAACCACAATTGTGAGTTCCCTACTTGATCTATGAGGAATGTTTCAAGGGGTCTAACAAATTTTAAGTTTTAAAAGCTTTCTGTAAGGTGTAGACAAATACAAAGAACCATGATGAGATGTCTCTCAACTCCTCCAGAGCAGCATGTGCTTGCTGGTTAAAAGTAACATTTAAATATTAATATTAAATGCTCCAACAGAGTTTTATATATCTATATCTATATCTATCTATCTATCTATCTATCTATCTATCTATCTATCTATCTATCTATCTATCTATCTATCTATCTATCTATCTATCTATCATGCTCCATTCTTTGCCTCATTCTAAATGCTAGCACCATTGAAAATGGCTTTGAGTTACATTGGCTTTCTTGATGTCCAGTTACAGGGTAATTGAGAAACATTTAGGTTATATCTCCCAAGGCAAGGTGAGATAGAGAACTAAAAACAATCTATCCAGTCTGGGT
Organism: Cynocephalus volans; assembly: GCF_027409185.1. NCBI lineage: Eukaryota > Metazoa > Chordata > Mammalia > Dermoptera > Cynocephalidae > Cynocephalus > Cynocephalus volans. Next base: position 147,593,915 of record NC_084461.1, on the reverse strand, counting down.
GTTTTAGATCAAAGGGAAATACTTTCCACACTGAGCACTGAGCTCTCTAATCCCAGGGCTCCCAAGTTTCCACCTGCATCATCTCAATTATCTACATAGTTGCTCTAACTACCCAACTTTGTTAACACAATCTTAATATCTACTTACACACCTAAAAATACTCTAAATCCTCTTTGAAAGCTGTCCATCCAATTTACATTCTTTCAAAACTTGGTTTGGGGAAAATAAAACATTTAATTTATCAAAGCCCATTTAATGGAAGAAAGTACAGGTGAAAAGAAAATGGTCTCAAATAGCTAATATACATAGATTTCCCAACCATATCCACTGTAAAAAGTTCAATGACTATGTTAAATATTTATATGACGCTCTTTTAAAAACAGTGATCAAGCATAATTTAAACCATCCTAGTACCGAGAAACCAGTCTTCAAATGTTTATCAAGATGGTATTGCTCAAAAAGGTTCAATTAGATTAAAAAAGAACACAAACAAATATGGGTACTTAATTTATTAAAAGCTTGATTGTTACCAGGATTTTGAAAATGTGGGCTCTGTGGCAGGGAGACATTCACACACAGTTCTAATTAACACCAATCAAAAACGCTAATGGTAGAACCTACTGCTTAAGTAAATGAACATCCTTACCCCTGCTGCTTTGAAGAGCCTGATAGGCATGCACTTTATTGACAAAGTAAGCTAATTTACAGAATGATTGTCCAAGAGGGAACTGCTGTTTATTTGCAGAGTTTTTCCCATTGAACTCACAGGGCAAACATTGCACTTAAATTGTTAATTAAAATATCAACAGATAAAAATGTAAACATTGGGTTTTCTTCAGCGTAGAGTGACATATACTCATTCAGAAGAAATCCTGATGCCCTCCTGATCATTGATTTTTGAGGAGTGAACGTAAGTTTTCTGAGAAGGTTAGGTGGTTGAGTTTTATTTGTATCCAAAGAAGATCACTTATTAGGATAAAAACAAACACTGATTCAGCTTATCCACATAGAGTAGCCAGAAACCTAAGGAGGTCTCCACTTTGATTATGCCTTCAGCGATAGCCATCTGTGGTTATCAGATGTGAGCATCTGAAACTTGGAGAGCTCAGGGGTGCAGTGAAGCAGGCTGGTGGTGATATGTTTTTCTTAAGAAGTAGTCATAAATATTAAAACAAAAAATTTTTAAAAAGGAGGTCCAGCGTTTACTTAGCTGCGCAAGGAATATGTGACCCAAACTAGGAACAAAAAAGTGTTAAGCGTTTACTGAAAATGTAAAACTTAATTCTGGAAATCAGGGCTGTATTATTGTGGAATATAGAAGTGGATAAATGCACTGTTAGTTTGATTTGTTTCCGTTGGTTTCATCCTGAGGTGCTGCATCTACCCTATCTCCTTAGGCTACACACCCAAGAGAGGTCCTCACTTGGTTCCGTTCTTAGAATGAAGAAGGTGTATCCCTGCTGTTTGGAATCACGCCTTGGGTTAGTTCTGGAAATGCACCTGGTGATATAGGAAGTATGACCTTCTATGCTGTAAAACTAACTACTGTTCTGAAAAGTCACTTCTCTGGGCCTCACTTTCCTTTTCAAATTGGGTTCTGAAGAAACCCAGAGTTGCTTCAGGAGTTGAAGGGAGATGTAGAGGCATGGGATGCCAGGAGATCTCCTCCCTTGCATCCACTAGAGCAGCAAAATTTTATCAGTATCTGGCACTGGCATTCTACCCAAGAGCTAGTTTGAAGAAAGGGTGTCATAGCTGGGGGAAGACAAGGGTGAGGGGTCAACGGTGAGGGGTTAGAAGTTGGGGGAGAAGTAGGAGGAGAAGCTCCTGGACTAGAAGACTATATATTTTAGGTGGTTATTTTAAATAACAGAGAATTAAACAACTGCTTAACTAAACTAACTGCTTAACCCATCAAACAAAACAAACAGAATAACTGATCTAATGCTTGTCAGTGGACTTGGGGTGTGAGCTGACAGGTCAAGTGTGAATGTTTTTCTCATCCGTAAATGCCCTCCTCACCAAATAGAATTATTACGAAGATGGGCTAAAACAAATGCAATTTCAGCATTTAGAGCAACCTTGGTGCTCATCTGTGTGAAGCTTTTAATTCAGTGCTGTCCTACAGAACTGTCATGGGAGGTCACCAATGTGAGCCATGAGCCACATATGTAATTTTAGATTTTCTAGTATCCCCACTAAAAAAGTTTAAAAAGGTGAAATTAATTCTAATATTTTATTTAGTCCAAATTCAAAAAATGTTATCTTTTTAAACATGTAATTAATATAAAAATTATTTATATTATGTATTTTTTAACTAAGTTTTTGAAATTTGGTGTGTATTTTATACTTTTAGCACATTGGAATTTGTATTTAATCATATTTCAAGAGCTCAGTAGCCACACGTTACTACTGTACTAGACAGTGGAACTCCAAGCTTTGAGTGAATACTCTGCATATTGGGAAAGTATATTAAAATGGAATAATTTATTTAATTTCTCTTTAAAAAACTATAAAGAAAATTAGGAACAGTACAGATATTCTAGCAATGTGGGGGCTTACTCAAGCCCAAAACCAATCTTTGTACACTTGGAAGTATTCCCCGTTGCTCAGGACTGCTGGTTGGTCTCCAGGGTTGATGGAAAATATTCAGGAATCATAAAATACTGCTGAAGAAATGGAGTTGTCCAGAGCTAGAATGGTTGCAGGAGAACTGTCAGTTCACAGAAAATAGCTAAAAAAAAATAGCAACTGAAACACAAACCCCTTCATGACAAGAAACTTTAGCTCACTAGAAGTGAAACCTGAAATGAAAACAAAATGCTGTTCTTTTTCTCTTTGGGTTCCCATAGCTCTCTCTGTATTCTACTATGTACCATTTGCTGCGATGTTCTGTAACTATCCGTTTGTATATAATTTCTCTGTGAGTATGATGAGGACAGGGGCTGTATCATATTCATCTTTTTATCCACAGTTATATCAAAAGCCCTGACACATGTTAGGTGCTCAATAAATGTCAAATAAATAATTGACTACTTGAAGAGAACTTATATTTTTTAAAGGTCAAAGTGAAAAATTAATACCAAAGATTGTTTTATAACGTTTTTCTTATTAAAAATGTAACACATGCTCATTGATGAAAATATGGATTATAAAAAGGAAAAATTATGTGTAACACCAACATCGCTGCAATAATTTTTAAAACTTCTGTTATTTTATCCTTCAAGTTTTTTTCTCCCTATGTAGGCCACAGAGACATATACCATTTTTACTTCAAACTTTCAGATCACATCATATATGTTTGTTCAACCTGCTTTTTTAGCTAACAATATTGGGAAATCTTTTCCATTTCATAACATACAAGGGTACTTCAAAAATTCATGGAAAGATTCATAATATCCTTTAATTCTATTTTTCCATGAGCTTTTTGATGTACTCTTATATTATCCTACCACATTGATTAAAAAAAACACTTCTGTTATGAAAAATTTTAAACATTCAAAAGTAGAGAAAATAATTGGGCCAACCACGTGGTGCACTCGGGAGAGTGCGGCGCTGGGAGCAGCAGTGCTCCCACTGCGGGTTCGGATCCTATTTAAGGATGGCCGGTGCGCTCACTGGCTGAGCGCGGTGCGGGCGGTCACAAACAGACAAAAAAAAAAAAAAAAAAAAAAAAGTAGAGAAAATAATAAAATACGCTCAATTGTTTCCAATGTCCAAGTTGAATAATAGTAATATTTTGTTCATCCTTATTTCATTGAGCTCCATATATTTATATTTTTTCACACATCTATTTTAATAAGGACATTCTATTCCATTTTGGGGGGGTAAACACATTATTTAACCACTCTACATTTTTGAACATGTATTTCCAATGTTTTATTGAATTGTATTTTATTGGATTGTGTTTCCAATGTTAATTGGAAACATGATTTCCAATGTTTTAAATAATGTGGGAATAAGAAATATTTAGCTAAATTTTTGTACATGTCAATATTTATTTCTTTCTCTGATAAATTCTTAAAAGTGAAACTTTTAAATCAAAGGGATTGCAAAATTATGCTTTTGGTATTTATTATCAAATAATCCTCCAAAATTATTGCATTTATAATCTATTTATAATTTATTTTTTGCCAAGTTGATGAAAATATATTTCATTATTACTGTAATTTTCATTTCATTACTTGCATTTTTCCATGTTTAATAAATACTTATGTGTATATTTTTTGAAAATTGCATATTTATGTCTATTGGCCATTTCTCTATTGGCATATTTGCCTTTTGCTTACTGATTTATGAGTAATTTATATCTCAAGGATATTAACATTTCATAACATAAACTGCAAATATTTTCATCCATTTTTGATTTGTCATTCATTTTTTCATATGAGAATTAAATTATTATATGGTTATATCTATAAACATATTCCTTCATGGTTTCTGTTTTTTATTTCATAAAAGCAAAATTTCTTCATTCAAGTATTATATACATAATTATATTTCACCATATTTTTTCAAATAATTTATGCTTTTTAACATCCATATTTTTATTTCATCTGGTAATTATTTCGGTGTAAGTTGCAAGATTGGGATACAGATATATTATTTTTTTCCAATTATGAGCTAATTTTCTCAGTGTCATTTTCTGAAGCATTCCTTGTTTCCTTATCTTTATTATATTTTAAATACTAATATATTGGGATAGAGTTTTGGATATTATGTTGTGTGCCATTGATTTTTCTCAGATTTTACTTTGTCAATACTATATCATATTATTATTGCTAGCATTATTATTGTGGTGGTGATCATAACTTTTTATTAAAACCTGGCTAAAAGATTTCTTATCTGTTAGTCTCTTTAAATGCCTACTTTTGCTAACATCTTGTATTTAGAATCCAGATAATTTCCAGAATTATTTCCAATAATATCATCTGTTTTATTCTTAAAGTCCTAAGTTATTTAGGAAAATACCTTGCCTTCTTTGCTTCTCACCCTCACCTCTGTATACTAAACCCAGGACCAGCGGATCTACCTTTATAAAGAAGATAAAACTTTCTAGTCATTCCTTGACAGTCCTGCCTCCATCACCTTCTGTCACCCCAGACACCTCACAGTGTTGCCTTCCTGGGATCTGACCTCGCTGTATAGCTGACAACATAATGTTGATTTACCAGTGTGCTATATAGTAACCAAGTAATTGAGGGAATAGACAATGTCTTCATATTGCATCCACGAAATAGGCACCTTCTAGGTACGTAATAATTTAACCCAGTTTTCTCTAAATTTCAGTTATTTATATATCACTTACATATTGTTTGTTATTCCACATACAACTATACTATTAAATGCTGAATAATTTTTTCATTAGTTCACTTTTTAAAAAAATAGAAATGCCTATGTTAGCTTTGTCTTAAAGAATGTATATCAAACAATGGGTTTGGTTTGTGACTACATTTTTTAAAATACACCTTAAAACAAACATATATTAAAACTAAAAATGTTTCTCTACCATAGAAACCATCTCACATTGCATATGACAAGCATGAATCAATATGGAACATACTGATTTAATGCAAAGGTTCATGCCAGTGATCCCCGAACTTTTCTGCACTTTCGATCACCTGGGGATCTTTAAAAAATATACAACTCCAAGCCACTCCCCAGATCAATAAAATCACAATGAATGGAAGTGGAACATAGGCATCCATATTTCAAAGCTCCTCAGGTGATTTCAGTGTGCAGCCAAGTTTGGAAAGCACTGGTTTATGTTGTTTACGCCATGGCCTTCTGAGGCTAGTCTATTGTGACTATGTTGGAGCTCTTCCCATCCAAAGTAATCTGTGCAGAAAAAAAGCTGGACAGTTTCAAAACTTCAAAGTTGTCTACCTTTATGATCTTAAATTTATTAATTTCTTTGATCCTCAGTTTCTTCACCCATAAAACAAACATAACTCATCCTCTCCTGATAGCAGCATTGCTGAAATCCTGTTTGAGATTCGCCTGCTTCAGATTCACCTGCAGATATTTGTGAAGATGTTTATGTCCCCACCCCTCCTCATCTACTGACACTAAGTCTTTTGGGGGAGGGACTCAAGAATATGCATACATAACATGTGCCTCAAGTGATCTTTTATATGCAGTAAAGTTTGAGTTATCCTGAGTCCTAAGAAGTTGAAGGGTACGAATATGTGAAAGCACATTAGAAACTGAAATAGAGTGTGACTAGAAAACCCAAAATAGAATGCTACATTCTGTAAAACCTTCTTGCATCTATCCATTCTTCTATCTCCTGTCTGATGTTCTCCTTTGTGTTGAAAGGCACAAGTGCTTACTTGGACAAAGAAGGACTAAAGGAAATACTGTCTAATTTCCTGGCTAGTAGCATTTGTGCTCCTTGGTAGTTGAGCACAAATAAACCTCCTGCTGCAAAGTCTTTTCAGAAATGGGTTCTTGTTATAACCCCTTCTTATTTTGTAAGTGAGCAACGGAGCATCTACTGTAAAGATGGTGCTTTCATCTTAACTAGGGCTCCAGAAATCTGAATTAGAGGTCCTGCAAGAGAACTAAGGCTTGGATGAGAAGCCCTTGGTAGATTTCACATACTTAGGTGCATAGGCAAAAAGATTTGTTTTTGTCTTAAACTTTATTAATCATTTTGTCACCAATGAAACTGTAGCAGCGATTAATCACAAATGTAATCTACAACAGCTCTTCTGTTGGACTCCTAGTCCTGGTATAAATGATCATGTCAAGGATTAATCCATTTTATTTGCCTTAATCCTCTGTTTTCATTCTCTCTCTCTTTCTCCCCAACTGCACCCTGTTTACTCAGCTTTTGTGCAGAAGGATTCCAATTGTATGTTTGACAATTGGAATCTGAATGATTAATAACAGTGATGGAAACTTGACCAAGGGTTCAGCAAACCATGAATAAAAACATTGAGCCCAAGGTCAGCACAGGTTACATTTATGCTCCATCCTCAAACAAAAAAAGGGAGGGGGGAAGTAGGGGGGGATGGGATTAAGGGAGAAAAGCAGTTTCTTCAGACATTAATGTCTTCTCCCTGAGGATAATCTGAATACAGCTTGTCTGGTCATTTCCCCCCACACAGACGCCTTCTGTTATTAGACTTGCTGTGTAGGCCACCCAGCCTGGTGGAACGGCCCACTTCAGCAATTTCAAATCACAGTTAAATGCTGATGCCTCCAGGGCTTTGACTGCTGCAAATGAAGTGAGCTGGCAAGTTGCAGAAGCTTCCCTAAAGTGTGCTGTAGGATCATAAATTTCACATGATGGCTATTAAACAGCATCAGTTGTAGTCAGAATGTCTTACAATCAACGCTCCTCCTGAGGTTTCCGGTCAGGGCTGAGAGGACGCCCATCCCAAACTGACAAGCAGCAGTGCATGGTATTGATTAATTAGGGAACTGGCAATTCAGTTTTTGAAACTTTTATGCATCTGATGGGGTATTGTGTTTAATGTGAATGATAGACTCGTACATTGCAGGAGAAGTATTTTAAACCAAGTGTCCAGTGCAAAGCCACACACTAGCAAATGCTCAATAAATATCAATTAATGATGAGGACCTCAGAGGATGGCTCCGGTAAGTGGAGGAATGAAACTTGGCCACTGTGTTAGCAAATCAGATTCCACTAAGCATAAAATAAACACGTGGCACACTTTTCCAAAAGTCAGTCATTATGTGAAGAATAGTATGATGTTATTACATCAGAAAGCTCATTCTGGCCCAACACAGTTAATAAAATACTGGACTCACACGCATCTAACAGATATTCAAGGCGTGGCTTTGTGGCAAACATCAGGGGTGCCATGGTAAAGAAAATTTATGTGGTGTCTGCCCTAACAGAGCCCAAATTTGATAAGACGGACAATCAAGCAGCAATAATCACCAACTCCTCCGGCTCATTAATAAAGTTATAATAAATGTTATATCTACTTTCACTGGGGACCACTTGGAGTGAAGAGTCTTTTGAGTTCCACCCTTTTGCATGTCAGTCAGCATAAAGCAAAACACCCAGCTTAGAGACTAAGTATTTGTTGATCATGTGACAGATAACCACTGGTATTTTGAGCTTAATGGTTAAGAAGTTGACACAATGAAATAAATCCAGTATATTTTGTGATCAAAATAGGCTAAGGCAGAATTTAAACAAGATAAAAATTAGAGATATAATGAATAAAGTATTCTAGGCAAAAACCACCTTTGCTTTGAATCCATTGAATTACAAACACATTTCTGAGATGTTAATAATGACAAGATGGTACTTTTGTTAAATAGAATTTTCAACATCCACATTCAAGTTCATGGAAATACTTTCAGCGATAATTGCTAAACATGCCAAGTGCATTTATAAAAGCCAGCATATACGCTGATAGTAGCAAATGTCTATATTTGGGATGTTTTATATAAACATAGACATTCGGTAATTATCACAGTTGCTGTTCATTTCAATGGGGGGAGTCGGCACAAATACAAGAGCAATCATTTCATTTATAAAGCAGAAATTTGCTTTTTGGATCACAATTCAAGCCCACCATATGAATTCACAGTAGCCTCTTTATCTCTAAACCAAAAAAAAAATGTATTAAAACATACACACATATGCAAATACTCACAAGTAGAGATACCTGAAAATAGTTTATCTAAGGAGGAGATACTATAAATATAATTTTACACAATATTTTATCGACTTAGATCTCACAAATACATGTATTAATGAACTAAAATACTGAACACTCAGCACTGCTACGAGGGGAGAGTCAATTGTTTAAAAACTCTGCATTGATCAAAATTATAACTTTCATTCTACCTTCTGACAAAAAGACACTGGATGGAAGGCAAAGACTTCAATCACTCTGGATTTGTGTCCTGTAGTCAAAAATTCAATAATAATAATAACAATGATAATAAATAATAGTTTGCCCATTTGATAGCAAATATAAGAACACTGATAACAGCAACAGAATTAATAGCAATTTCCAGCACCAGAACTCTTATTGGATGCTTACACATGAGATTCAAGTCCTACAGTTAGCCCTATGAGAGCCCAGGGCTTGAATGGAATTACATGCTGTAAAAAGAGATACTTCTCTGAGTATCGCTTTCATTGTTTCTATGTTCCCTATTTTCTTTTCTTGGAGTTTATCTTCATTTCTTTTTCCATTTCCTGACAATAAATTATCCTCACTAAGTCATGAGGGGCCCTCTGAACAATTGTCTTCCAATGATTCCTCTCACAATCCTTCCAAAAGTTGGCAAGAAAAAAAAAATAGAATTGTCATAGACTTTTAGAGAAGAAGATATTAAATAATTAGCAAACTTTAAAACATACTCTGAGATTCAATGCTGAATTGTATAATTCTAACCATTGCTATTGTAAGATTTTTGCAGGAGAGGATACACAGTAAGATAACTGTACTAACTGAAGTAAAGGAAATCTGAAGGTCTTTGTGGCTCAATCACTGATGGCCTGAAAGCCAGACTAAAGAGACTAGATCTAAGTGTAAATCTTCAGAGGATGATGAAGGTTTATGGATAAGATTGAAGTAGTGTTAAAATTTGCACTGGGGCGTGAAAGTAAAGCTTTTCTCTTCGGATTTCCTAATCGCAATACCTGCCTGTGCTTGTACATCCAGTAAAATGATGTTTGTCTGTCATAACCATGCCAACCTCAAATGCTATATATAATGACATTCAGTTAGCTTACTCAAAATAAAAATAATTGCACGTATTATAAGGAAAACTTTCACATTATCCATTCTACATGTTCGTGTTAACTGTTAATAAATTGTGTGTGTGTGTGTCTTTGTGTGGTTAATTGCTGTATCAAAATGCATTATATCATAAAGACAAATTACCTAGCAAATCTCTGAAAGGAATACATTAAGTACTCAGCATCTGTCATCAAGTTTGAACTTTCCAAAAGCCATGGGGTCTAAGCAAATGCTTTTAAGAATGAATCACAGATTATATTTACAAAACAAGAATAGTAAAATCTACATGGACTTTTAGCTGTTGAATGTCTCTTAGCAACTCTTTATTATGTGATTTATTTTCTTTTGCCATTCTTGTATGTGTGCTATCTTTTTCATAAAGGAAAAGACAAATTTTCTGTTACTTGAAAATCTAGACCATATAGGTAGAGCCAGGTCTCCAAATAGCATATCTATCTCACTTGAAACCTCTAGCTTTGAAACCAAGAAGGGTTGGACTAGAACAGATGACAGGACAGGTTTTATTCTTTTTTTTTTCTTTAAAAAAAAATTTTATTGAATCAAAATTGATTATACATATTTTGGAGGTTCAACATTGAGATATGCTGATCAAATCAATATTACTAGCATATATACTGTTACAAATCATAATTATTCTTTATGCCCCTTGTCCAATCTTTCCCTATCCCCTTTTCCCTCCCTCCTCCCCCCTCTAATTACCCTAGATTTCTTCTCTCCCTCTGAAAGAATAATGGTTATTCTGGTGATTTGCTGCCTAGATGATCTGTCCAATGCCAAGAGGTGTGATCGTGTCACCCAGTATTATCACAGAGCAGATGCTTCTTCTGTCACTCTGAAATGGGCTTTGTGGAGAGAGACGCCCTCTTCTTTTCTTTATCTCTACTGGTGACTCTCCTTGTGTCAATGAACGCCAGTGGCTGGCAGACCATCTGCATGGTGGTTGTGGCATCTTGCTGCTTTTGCAGCAGCCATGGTTATTGTGGTCATGGGCTACCCATACGGAGGTGATGTTTTCGGCATGCTTCTTTGTGCTGGCAGTGTGCCTGGTTGTAGGGAGTATCCAGTCCCCATGAGGCACTGGCAAGATGTGCCTGGTTGTTGGCAGGGGGTCCAGTCCCTGGATCCATGCCTGGGGTCACCAGGCAGGCCCTGAGGCTCTGGCACAGTATGCCTGGTTGTGGGAGGGGGGTCTGGTCTCCTTCTCCATGCTTAAGGTCCCCAGGCAGGCCCTGAGGTGCTGGCCTGGTGTGCCTGGTTGTGGGTGGGCAGTGTGGTCCCCAGATCCAAGCCTGGTGTCTCCTGGCAGGCCCCAAAGTGCTGGTGGTGTGCCTGGGCCAGAACTACTTTTTTGTCCTTGGCTTACTTCTGAAACGGGAGACTTTCTGTGGGAACCAATACTTGAGCTGTGTAATTGAGCTAAATTGCTGCTTTACTGCTGTTTCCCTACAAAAGGCTTTTTGTGCAGCTCAGCATTTAATTGTTGACCTTATAGATACTTCCAGCTCTCCAGAGACCCAGTGCAGCTGGGATTTGTAGAAACTCTGATATGGGCCTGAGTTTTTTCATCAAACTGCACACATTCCAGACCAGTCTCCTCTGAGTGGTCCTGTGCTGATTGGGGGTTGGATTGACTGTCCTTGTTGTGTCCCAGTGTTCTCCCAGTGGGCCTGTCTCCCCCACTGCCCATGCTCCAAACACTTCCCATGGGACGGGCCCTGCTGCAGTCCTTTGCAATGACTCACCAGCCTCTGAACAGCTCCGCTTTTTCAGCTATTCTGGCTCCTCACTCCTGTGTGGATCCACGGGAACCCTATTAGTGGTCTTGCTGTCCTGGGGGCCACCAAGGCCCTCTTGTCCCCTGCCCCCTCCAAGTAACTCCATCTGAAGGGCACAGCTGTGGCTTCTGCCAGCTCCTGCTCCATGCACTCAGCAGCTCCAGCCTTAAAGTGGCCACGGCCTGAAACACTCAGAGTCATTTTTCCTTTCTCTCATTGTGGTTTCTCCCACCTTCGTGAACTCTGTAGGTCTCTCCTCCTCTTCCCTTGAGCTCCAGTGCCCCCAGGTTGGCTGATACTACATTTTTATAGTTGTAAATTGGTTGATTTGTGGGAAAGAGTGACGCTGGGGACTGTCTATTCTGCCATCTTGACTGGAACTCCAGACAGGCTCTATTCTAACACTGGTGGGAGGGAGAGCCAGGGTGCAGAGTCTAGGCTGGGAAAGTTGTGGTATTTGTTGATTGACAATGGGGGATATTAGACAGCACACAAATATTGTCAACATTTGAGTACCTTCTGTGTGGATCTCATGGTTGATTGTGTAGTCCAGAACTGGCTTTTACACCACTTAACATCAGTGGCCTCCCATTATCATCATCTTACCAGCTACCATGAGAATGTATTGAAAAGGCATCATTGTGGACAAGTGATCAGTTTCCCAGCTCCATCCCAGTTATAATTCAGGAATGGAAGCCACCTAAATAGTAATTTAGCTGTGGTTTTCCAACTATGTTCCTGTGAGTTCATAGTGGTCTTTTTGACTAGCACAAAAAGTTTGGGTGATGTGCTGAGATAGATCCCAGAATGTAGAATTTCAAGTATTCAACTTTTTTATTAACCAGAGTCATTCTCTTATTTTCTTCTTTAAATATTCTAGATTCAATAGAAGAGTTTGTGAAAAAACAAAAGCAAATTAAAAAAAAAACCAAAGGGTGGGTGCTACTCTTGCTCAGAAAGAAACAAAAAAACACAAGAAGAAACATATTTGTAACAGAGGATTTTTAGGGCAGTGACACTACTCTGTTTGATACTATAATGGTGGATACATGTCATTACATATTTGTCCAAACCCACAGAATGCACAACACCAAGAGCGAACCCAATTTAACTATGGACTTTGGGTGATAATAGAGTGTCAATGTAGGTTCATCAGTTGTAACAAACATACCACTCTTGAAGGGGATGCTGATAATGGGGGAGGCTGTGCATGTGTGGGGACAGGGGTATGTGAGAAGTTCCCATACCTTCCACTCAACTTTACTGTGAACTTATTAAAACACCCTAAAAAATAAAGTCTATTAAAAGAAAAAACAACCCCAACATGAAACCATTGACCTAGTCTGAAGCAAGAAATGATCTCAGAAAGGATGAATGCTTTGCCTTAAGTCACCCAGCTCATAAGTGTCATAACTGATGAGTTTCCTAGAATCATGATTTTAATATTGTTTCTAGACACAATCACATTTTACAAGATGGCAAAAGCAATGATCTTTTGGTTGGGCGAAATGTTTCCAAATCTCACTTAAAACACGCACACAGGAAATGAGGCTCCTCCTCGTCTAGGGTTTCTTCACTGCACCTCATTGCTACTCAAGCAGCCAAGCCTTAAGGTTAAAACTAAGCTTTCAGGTGATTCTAATTAAAATACGAATATGTTATATGAAATAAAACATTAAATGTAGGATACGTATGAGTATGTGTTGATAAGAGGAGAATAGAACAAAGCATGCGGGAAGGTTGGGAGAACAGTAGTATGAACAGTTATGTCTGGAGATGGAGAAATAGGAAACAGGTTCAGAAAGGAGTTTAGAGGACTGAGAGCACCCAGAAGATCCTAGGGGGATGGACATTGCACACATTCACGCACGCTCTCTCTCTCTCTCTCACACACACACGCGCGTGCATGCGCGCATCCTATGGCAGGGGTCCTGAAGACTTTTTTAATATGAGGAAATAAGTAGAAATTGCTTGGGAACTACATTGTAATTACAGTATAAGAAAAAATCAAGTAGTTCTAGAGTTATAATTTCACAAGTATTTTTTGTTAAATGATAGATAGTTGCATTTTTTAGTAATTGGATACCCCTCATTATTATATTGGGAAAAGCCAAGAACAAATATAGCATGTATGAACAGGAACCCTTTCTAGAGTACAGGAGAGTTGAATTTGAAAAACAGAACAATAAATTTTTTTTTTAATTGGCATTTTATTTCTTTCCTTGCTAAATAAGAGACCCAGGTGCTAGCTAAAGCAAATCAAGCACTGAAAACAAGTAACAGATAATTAGTTCTTATATATATTTTGAAACTCTTTGATAGGTTTTCGTTAAATTATTATGCATTGCTTTATGGAACAATTTTTCATGACTTGCGACAGCTTAAAGCTAACACATTTTATTATTGCAAAATGATGAGTTTCCTGGGATTGTGATTTTAATATTGTTTCAGGACACAATCACATTTTACAAGGTAGCGATAAAACGATATTTTTTGTTCTGCAACTCACATAAAACATGCATATATGAAAACGGACCATGTCCATCTGTTGTTCCTGTGATTACAGTTAGTATCGTTCAATTTAGTAAACATTTTGAGGGGACATGTGATGGTGCTTTAAGGCTTTATCTCTGGATATTTTAGGACAAATGCACACAAAAATGTTAGGGACAAAAATGCATTCACATATTGTGAATGCTGTGGAAGGGATGGTTGGGACTGACAGAAGGATAGTCCCACACATCCCCTGTTTAACGTAATGAGCGGCCCCAGGAAGAAAGGTCTCAAACTGAGATTTTAATAATGAGAACCAAAGATTCTGGCAGATAGGAAGAAAGAGTCGGTCTTGGGCATGAACACTCCCATGAGCAAATTCAAATGATTTTATGATGAGTAAAGGCAAGGGTAGGCAGGCAATTTAGCCTGACTGTAACTGAAAGCCTGGTCTGATTGGGGTGAGTGATTAGGGGGAAGGGAATGTGGTAAAGTGTTCTGCATTCTTGGAGCAAGAAGAAAAATGTATCCAAATAGTTAATTCTGTTGATTTCCTTGGTTCAACATAATTGTTTCATGCAACAGATTTTTCCCACCTGCACAAACATGTGGGTGTGGGACAAGGGTGTTGTATAATGAAGACATTACAGAATGTTGCATTACCTTTTTCACAAAAATTAGCCTAACTTACTTGATTACTTGAGAAACTACTTAGAAACTAACTCTCTGGGTTTGTACTAATGCAAACTGTAACCCAGACCTAGTCCTGAGCAAATCAGATCATGCCACTCCCATGCTCTCTTCTTATGGACTGTCAGAAAAGTACCAGCTTGTTATCTGAGTTTTCCATCATCATGCCCCTGCTGACCTCTCCTGGCTCGCTTCCCATTTCTTTGCCTGATTAACTTTTACTTCTCTTTGTAGATGTGGTTCTGGGTTGAATCCTCTGGGAAGCCATTTTTGATTGCTCCTCACTTGTAGCAGAGCTTAGTTCCTACTTGGTCTTCCTATAGTAACCTGTATATGTTTCCACGCATTTTCTGCATTACTGTATATTATCTTTTAAGTGTGTCAGTTGTTCCATTAGACTGTCTTGCTCATTACTGTATCCTTAGTTCCTAGCACAGGGCTTCTGTACATTCAATATTCAGTACATACTTCAGCTAAGGAGGACATTATCATTAATAGTTCTGAGTTTTATTTTGGGCAAATTACCCTTCTGTGGTGATAATGTCTTGCCCAACTGATTAATTATTATACTTTCAGTCTTGCATTTTGGGGATTAAGTTAGATCAATTTATTTATATAAGGTTAAATATAAAATTATTCAATTATGTGACTTGTTTCCCTATTCCATATTTAGCTAAGCAACCTGTGGAATATTTTAGAAATATTAGCTTTTAAATGTGTGTGGTGGACCTCATAGAACTGTTTACCAAGCACCTTTTTCTGGAGACTGACCTTTGACCTCACACCACCCACATGGTTATTTTGAGTACTGTTAGGTTAGTTACAATGGGAGCCCATCTTTTAGTCACAGTTGACCATTAAACATGGGCACCTAACCTGAACTGGAATGATGATTCCCTCCCTAGGAATTCTGAAACTAAAATGGAAGAGGCTTGTCAGTCTCTTTTTTAAAGTCTAGAATATGAGATGTAGTTCCTGGAAATCATTTGCAGCCAGGTTTCCTTCTACAAGGACCAGGGGAGCATAGAACATCCTTTTGCAGAGAGAAAGAGAAGACTGACACTGACCAGTGGAGAGAGGAGGCAAGATAGAAAGTCCTAGATATGTTTGTTGTTTCGGTAGTTCTTCAGGATCAGTCATATTCCTCTTCCTGGGTTTCATGAGTGACCTAAGTATCCTTATAATAAATCTATAATTTGTCAGTCTTAGTCAGATCTCTATTACTTACAACAGAGATCCAAACTATCACAATATACTAGACAGGGTCAAAGTTTCTCCTCAAATTATGCATTTCAATTGTTTTTCCTGATACATGACACATTTTCTTAAAATATTTTAGTTGGGTAATTGCAAACTTAATTCTGGCAACTAATTAGTGGAAAAGCAAGGTCTGTGAAAAAACAACCATCCCTACACTGCATGTGCAAAGAAGGAAATTAGAGGCAATTTAGAATTGTAGAAGCATAGAATGAATGAAGTCAAAATCCTTAATTTCACATTCTCTCTTTTTGTTCCAAAAACTCATTTAGAATATAAGACCCTCTGTGGCAACTACCATCTAAAAAAAAAAAGGAAAAGGAAAAAATTGTTCTCCAATTAAAGCAAAATATATTTGAAAATATTGGTCAAATTTTATGGTTTTATAACTTGCCTAGGATTTTTCTATCATCTCTTCATCTCATTTGGATGATGATTAGAGATTTTTGTAAAGTCTAATTCCACTAATGATCATTCCTGTCACTGGAGAGTATGTCCCTTTTCAACACACCTCACAAACATTTCTTGATTAAACCTTACAACAGTTCTTGGAAGGAAATTGGGTGATATTTTCCGTGACTGCACAGTCTCTGAGGAGAGTATCTGATGGGATAAACCAATTACGAGGACAGTGAGTGTATCTATCAGCAAAAGGATAGAAATCACAGCATCCTGGAAGTCTTACTGCTATCCTCATCAAACAGCAAGTCACTGCCAAATGAACATTTAGCTAATTCCCTAATGAAGTTCTCGTGGTGATTATAAGATGACAGCAACAAAATAATACAAGTATATCCAATAGGTTTTTTCCCATATTTCTTTGTGGTTAATTGTTCAAATATTTTTTAATTTCATTAAGAAATTGATGTTTAAAAACTTTTGCTTGGAAACAGCTGCCAGTCAACCTTATACACCATAAGCAAGCTGAGAGAGAGAGACAGAAAGAGAGAGAAGCAGGAAAAATCAGGGTCACATTGCACTTATTTGCTGATGAATACGTATCTGTCTAGGCTGGGTAATGAAGGCAAATATAAATTTTATTACCTAATTATGATAATACATCATTATCATATATTGTTCATTTATATTGTACTGTTGCTCAATATTTTATTTTCTTCTATCTACTTGGAGGTTAGATATGTAGAGATAGATTATAGTACGACATAAATTTTGCATTATGTATAATCAGGCAATAATTATTTTATAAATGTATATAAGTATTTATACACACATATACACATATATAATGGTAAGAATAGTTTAATAGCATCCTTCCTTAATGAATGAGAACATTAGGCTCCACTTACGAACTCATGCAATTATTAAAATAATTTTTTTAAACAATCCGAAACATTTCAGGCTTTGGGTTGGGTTATGGGAACTCTACATTAATCAAGAATATAACAATCAAAAACATAAATAAGAATAAATGGATTTTCCATTTAGTAAGGTAGGATGAAGTGACTTATGCTTTTTCAGACATATTAAAATTATTGTTGATGAGAAAAACAGTGGTTAAAGTAGAGACCAAAAGCGCACTAAAAGGATAACGATATTTTCAGCTAATATAGTTTGGATTTTTAAAGCTGGAACAAGTAAGAACAACTTACAAATATTTGGGGGAAACTACTTAAAAGCGCTAGAAAGACCACAACAGATCTTTTCCAATATCTACTGCAGAGATGAGTATATCAGCAGTACCGAGTGATCTCTATGTGTTACATGATCCTTCTTCCTCCATTACATAGCACAGAGCTGCTGGCAACGTGTGCAGTTAGATCCATATGCTTGTTGAGGAAGAGTGCACATGCAATCTCTGGCTGAGTTTAATCTGCTAAATCCATTTTCAGAACATGTTAGTTTGACCCCTGCTTTAGAAGTGGTGGGCACACTCACTGTTGGATCATCTGTTGCTTATTTAAATAATCACCTTGCTTATGTCATGAAAATGTTTGTTGTTAATAGCAAAACTCAGTGTGCAGGTGCATGAATTCATATTAGGCCATATTTTAGGTGAAATAAATAATAGATAAGGTGTTAACAAGTGCAAGTCAAGGAACTTTGGCACTGTGGTGGCTGTAGTGTATTGTCAATCAGCCCTAGAGAGGCTTTCGTGCACTGTTCTACAAAGGCCCAAAGTGGTGAGATGCTAAAAAAGGGCACCATTTTGCTGTGATTTACCCAAGCCAAATTAGATAATATTCTGTAGGTAAATTTCTGCTGCATTGTCTAACCTCTTCTTCATTTATTGATGCATTTAATGATAGATGGATTGATTCACTTATTTTTTATTTTATTTTACTTATGCATGCAAATATCATCTATTCAATCCCTGCTCAGTATGTAAAGTGCTGTACAAAGTACTGAGGAAAAAATATAAATGCAGCATAATATTTACCCATTATTTTTTCACTGTCTAGCAGATACCCAACAGATGACATGGTAACTCCAAAAATACTGATATGTAGAAACTATTTAAAGTTCATAAAAGGCCCAGCTGTGAGGGCTTCAGCATGGGCATGAAACCATGTTCTGATGTAAGAATATCATACCCTTCAATGCAGACATGTTTTACAAACACACTCTTTGCTCATTGTGAAGAAACATATTCAAAGACTTTGAGATTTAATGGGTGCTTAACCTCTTTGGACTTTAGAAAAGAAATCAAGTCTAGAGTTCTTTCTGCCACCGTAGAAATGTGTCTTCACCCAAGTCCCAGTTTTCCTATCTTTAAAATGGAGATAATAATAATGGCCTCAATAGTGTTTCTTAAGGATTATACATATGAGTGACTATAAAATGTTCATCTAGGTGCACAAGACATAGCTGAAGCTCAATATGTTGTCATCATTATTATTTTCGACAATTGCTATAGCTAAAAAAGAAAAAAAAATCTTTAACAAAGTTCTGGGCTTAACACTGAGAATAGAAAGAAGAGAGGAATACACTGCTATCCCTTGATTTATAATCCATTTAATCCAATCCAGTACAGAGGGTAGGGCATAGACATTTTAACCATAGTAAGAAAGGCAATGCAGTTTTTATGTTCTAAGTTACTAGCTAGAGATAGTTGAGGAAGGAAAAGAAGTTGATTGTTAAAAGAAGGGTAGGATTTTAGACATTTGAAAGGTGACACATTTTGTTTAAGACACCCTCTCATCAGAAAACAAATCAAAAACTCAAACTATTTAAAATTCAGAAAATCTTAGAATTGAATCTTTCACCCCAAAGTTAAAAGAATAAATCCTCCTCGTAGGTAACTCTAGATCATTATTCAGTCTCTTATTGAATAACTCCAAATGAAGATGTGAATGGTATATTGGGAGGACAATAAAAGTATAGTTTAGCTGTTCCGAGAGGATGTATTGGGAGTAGATACGGAGCAGCATTTTCTTTGTCTGGTACCCACGTTTTTTTTGGCACTGCTCTTTCAACCCATCTTTGTGACGACCACGGGAAGACTGAGTTGTGTAATATCATCTTTCCTCCTCTCTGAGAATATATTAATTTGTCCTGAGATGTGAAACTGATCCATCCTGGACCAGTCAATCTCTATTCCATGAAAATAAAGAAAAGTTAAACAGACATTCACTGTATTCTTATCAATCTTAACTAAAATACATCCTGAGCTTTAATGTTTAGGAAAGGTGGTGACTGGCTTTAACCACTAAGTATATCTTTACGAATCAGGTTGCTACTTGGCAGTGATGAAGAAATTGTAAATTTTAGCACTTATAATCCAATCACATCACTTGGGGATTGGTAATAAAGTATGGCTTATACGATATATCCAATCAGAGATAAAGACAGGGAGCATGATTGTCTTGGATAATTTTGTTATGTCACAAAATGCATAATTCTCATACAGATGTGTGATGAAAACTTAAGAGAGATGTGCGTGCTTGGTTGGGGTTCATTCTTTTTTCTAGGAGACAGTTTATGAGAGACAGTGAAGCATTTTTATTTGGCTGTTGCTCAAAGATAGGGAGACAACATTAAAAGGCAAGGACATTATCACCAAAACTTGGATTTCATGGAAGACCATGTGATCACTGAATCGAGCAATAATGTGTGTAGTGTCGGTTAGGCAATCTGAAAATAAGGTTAAAAATGATATTCAGCTGGCACTCAGGATGAGTCTTTTGGGGAGCTCGACTTCCAGGAATGATAAACTGAGCTAACATCAGGTTTGCTTCATTCTATTCTTTCTGGAAAGGGTCATCTTCTACACAAAGGAAGAAAATACCATTAGCACTCATTTAGTTCTTACTATGGGCCAGATCTAATGATGAATAATTTATGTGATGATGGTGGTAATCATGATGATGATAATGATAATGATAAATGAAGATGACAAAAGTAGAGAGAAATAAAAATAAAAATGAAGGATAAGAGGAGACAATGGAAGAAAAGGACAAGGAAAAAAGCAACAGGAAGAGATGCCAATTAACTAGACATTGCACCTTGTACTTCTCATATATTAGCTCATTGGTTTTTCACAGCTCTATGATATAGTTATTGCTTCCCCCATTTTACAGGGAAGGACTGATTTTCAGAATGATGAAGAGTCTCTCCCATGCTGTAGTGGACATCGGCCATTTCCGATGCTCAGAATCAATTCTCCTATCCTCATCTTCCCAAATCAAAGCATTCCAGTTTTCCACTGGTGAACCACACATCATCCACTCTTATTCCATGTGCTTAAGTTGAGGCTACAGAAAAGAGCATGTGACACATATACTGTCCAATCAATGCATTCCATTCCGCTGGCTTCAGGCATTGGCTCAGGTATGCATCTATCAGGCGTAAGACTTTTGCTCAAACTGTTGGACCAAGAGAACTCTATTTTATACTGAGCTTGAAGCTGAGAGTGTTTAGGGTTGGAGCTGCTGGACTCCTTTATGTCACCAAGTGGAGCTTGAGCATGAGAAAAGAGAGTTGAGACAGAGGGAGAGACTTGGGTCCTGATGACATTGTCTGAATCTTGAAGCTAACCATGCCTGAAACTTGTATTATTCTGGAATTTTTAGTTATATGAGGAACACATTTTTCTTCTCCTGATTTTTTTTTTGTTGTTGGTATTTAAGTCTGTGGTTTTTTTCTTGCAACAGAGAAAATGAAGCCTAATCGATACATAAAGTTAACCAAAGAGCTGGTGTTAAAGAGGGTATTCAAATTAGGATTTTCTGACTCCACAGCTTATGCTCATAAAAAACATCCTGTACAACTTTCCAATTTAAAGAAAAATTTCTAACACAAAGGATATCACTTAACAAGGGAACTAGTCCTAACTTTGGTTTAGCTTGTTATATAGTACCCGTTTTTCCTTCTTTTGCAAAATCAAAAAAATAACATTACCTATCATTGTGTTGCTGTAAGTACTCAAAGAGATAATATGTGTAAAATGCCTTAAATAATTACTGGAACATGGTAAACACACAATTTATGACAGCAATTATTATCCTTCAGATTTTTTTAGAACTTGAATGTGCCAAGGAAAAATTGCAACCATTTTCATAATTTTTCTCCTTTTTAGATGGGAAGAGTCATTAGGATATTATTTACCTGGGTCCTTACTTTTACTAGTTGTTATCAATTCTAACAAAAGAAGAAGAAAAGAAATAATAAATGCAAATGCTTTATACCTTACACTTCTGTATAAAAGTTCTATCTGGACAATTCCTTTAAGGAGACATCTCTTTCAAGTAACTCAAAACTTTGGTTTTGAAACATATACGGGCAAGAAAGCCACCCTAAAGATTTTTTCAGGTGTCAAAACAGTGACATGAGATTTGGGTAAGTTCTGCAATGTTGAGGGTTTATTTGGACTGATGTGCACTCCCAGTGCATCCTGCTCTGGCGGTCATGCTAAAATTTAGTTTTTGTTTGGAATCAAAGTGTATAGAAAAGGAAAGTGGAACTTGAGTTGTTTCAAGGATAGAGGCGACACCAACAGACTACTCTGAAAAAAAAAAAAATGGTCCAGTTGGTCACACTTATGCCAAGCAAACAAATTTAATCTGATTCCAGTTGTTCTCAGGCAGAATCAACGTAAAGAATATAAACTACAAGCTACTAGTAACTCCCAATGGACAGGGATTGTGCCATGTCTAAAGGCTCATGTAAATTCAAAACTTTAAGCCCTGGAGGTGCACTGAGAAATATTCTGGTAATATTTTTCGTCTTTCCTTGACTATCAGTGACATTCTACTAGGGGAAGTGAGTGCAAAAAAGCTTTATTTAATATCTCCCAAAAGCCACAGGTGCAAGCTGATTTCTAGAGCCAGCCTCTAGAGACAAGCAAACATTATATTACAACGGATGTCATTAGACATACAGAAGGTAGCATAAAATGCCTAATTTATTCACAAAGTGACATTTTATTTAGTGCAAATAGGCAATTTGGGCATTTAGCAGAGGCACTTTCAGTAATAAAGGGGTGTTACTAAAATAGGTTGGAACACCTGACATTGTTTTCTTTATAACACAAGTTGCTGTTCTTTGGCTGTGGCAGTAGAACCATAAAATATAAGATGTCTAGTGTTCAGTACCCCTCCTAATGAACACATGCTCCTCGCTAGTCCATCACTACCTGATAACCTCTCTTAGCCATAAGCTTTGGAGGTCAAGTTACTGTTAGTCTTTTATTATTGTGCATCAATGTTTCCAAAGTGATTTTTGCATGGGAGTGTTTTTTGGAGATCTGCATTAATTTACTACTACAGTCAAAGGTTAACTACTATAGTGAATGCTGTGCTTAGTTGAACACAGGGTCACTGTGTACTCTTGCTGCTCTGACAATTTATAGCTGTTTATAGGATCTGGCAATACAGCTTGATGGGGGGTCATTCTTAAATATTAGCTATTTTATATATTCCCATCAGCCTTCTAAATATTAAATACTGCTGTATATCTTAAGAGTGGGAATTTCTCATCCGCTTATTCTTTTTATGTCTAAGCTTATTGCAGAATGCACACAAAGCATATTAGAAATCAAATGACATATTTTGACAAATGGCTGTCAAGTGCACAGCTTAACAAAATGTAACTGAGTCTGTTGCTTGTTGAAATTGTGAGGGAATTAAAATTTGTTTTCTCTGCCCTCTTCTTTCCAAGCATGGACCTTGTTCTCTCTGCCCCAAGATCCAACTTAAACTTTATGTCAGATCCTTGAAAGAGAAGTGAATATACATTCATCCTTGAATTCCCAGGGACCAGGAGAGTCTCTGTACTTAAGAGGTGCTCAGTGCATGCTTTTTGAGCTGAGCTAAAAATAAAATAAAATAAAATAAAATAAAAAACAACTTTATTGTTTACCCATTTCTGACACCTTTGTATTTTAACAAATCAATCTTGAGGGTGTGAATGCCTTTGAGTACTGAAAAAAAAAATCTCTAATTGTGGATTTCAGATGTTGATTAGGAGAGGTATTTGAGGAAGGTTACCTCGGTGCATTCCTTTTTATTACATCTTGGACCAATGCCTGCTGCTAAAGCCAGATCCAAATGATATCTAACTTGAAAATGAAACTAAAATCTTACCTCCCATGACTGTGTAAACTACCCACATGGCATGCCTTCGTGCTAAGAGAAATAATGGTCTTTCGAAAAAATACTTCAAATGGTTATAAAATATAAGCTTCATAATTAGGAAGCTGGGAGTGAAATCCACCAAGCATTTTATTATTATGACTGCTGGTGTGTTTTGTTACAACTGTGGCAGATGACTTTAGGGGCCACACATGGCCTATCCATGCAAGCTTTTCGGGACACACCATTCTCTCTAAATAGAGCATGGTTACTGCTCTCATGCAGGTTTACTGAATGCCACCTATGGATGTGGAACACAACCATTCAAAGAAAGTTTGAGGCGCTTCTCCACCAGATTTGTGAGCTGCTTGGTACAATAGAGCCACCTGCCAAAGGTGAAAGCCTGCTTTCCAATGAAAAGGTAGCTTACAAATGATGGCTGCCCAGGAACTGTGTTCAGCATGTAGCCTGTGCAGGAATGGTCCGCCCAAGACACCGTCTCCTGTCATCTCCTTTCTCCTGAGTCAGCAGGGACTAGAATGCACAGGGATCCTAAATGCACCAGTTATCAAAGACCACAGATTTGGTGATGCTACTTCCTACTGGCTCACAAGAAAAGAACTCTCAACAAGAGGGACATGGAAAGTACTGTTTGAAGCCCCTTTTCCTAAAGGACTTCAGAACACATCCCCGCACTGTGAATAAATTCTAAGGCACCAAGGTACTAACAATTGTCTCTGTTGGATAGACTTAGAACAGCAATCAGAAAAAAATATATCCTGATCCTATCTCGATCTATCATTAATATGAGTTACTGCTAGATTATTAGTGATAGCACATAAAAACAACTACTCAGGAGGGATATAAACTTAAATTATACCTCTCAATGAGTTTCTTTTAATTTTCTGAAAGCAGTATGAAATTTTTACCATTTCACTCTGTTTTTGATGTTGCTTGATGTTGCATGTTTCATATGCCTTCCTGTCTTCCTATTGAACTACTAGTTTAATCAGCCAATTGGTAATGTGTAAGTGATCACAAGTGGAATTATGAAATAATTCCAGCATTGTTATATGGAAACACTTGTACTTCGGGGACGAATGATATCATTTGAGGAAGAAGAGCAGTTATTACATTGAACTTAATATTCAAATAAATATAAAATGAGAAGCTCTGCTGGAACACATTTAGTTACTGAATCTTGTCTTTCCACTCCTCAGAAAAATCTGCTGAAACACAATAGGAACCTACAGCAATAACACTCATTCCTTCGTGATATTGGTCAGTGCTGCTGATAGATTATTATGTTGTAATTTTGTTGAACAGAAAATCTAAAATGATTATATATACCTTTAAGTTTTTTGTAATGCCAATTACGATTATGATTGTGGTCAACATAAATGATATCCACTAGAGTTATGCAGTAAGAAATCTTAGCACAGTTTAAAACTACCCATGCCATTTACTACTGGGAGAGGGTATATGTATCAGCCAATACTCCTCAACAACACATTTCAGCAATTTTGAATAGCAGTAAAACCAAGATTATTTCAGGATTCCTCTTACAATGCATGCTGCTAGAAATAGCAATTATTGGTGTGTGTGTGTGTGTGAGAGAGAGAGAGAGAGAGAGAGACTGTGTGTGTCTGTGTGTGTACATGCACTCCTCCACTGAGTTATAAAACCATAATTCTTTGTATTAGTAGTGAGGTTTTAAACCTCAGTAATATATCCATTGCTAAGATATGACACAATGGGAGTCTTATATGTGAGTAAAAAATGTTGAATAAAGATTAGCCTTGCTTTAAGCAGTATTACAAATATCTGATTCTGCATTTATTTTTCAATTGTTCATAGTTACTCTTTTATTCTGTACTCTGCATGAGACTTCCATTTGACCCTAGATTGCTCATTATTACAAGAAACACAACATAAAAGCCTACTTTTCTGGGTTCTAATAACCACCAGTAAAACCCTGGAGTTTTATAGAAATAGATACAGGTATTGATTTCTCTCCATGAAGATCATAGGGAATTCATGACTTGGCCACTTTTAATTAGCATAAAACAAGCTTTGTTAAGTGAAATACTGGTCTCTGAATCTTTAAAAGGAAATGATTATAGTCATACTAGGAATATAACAATCTAGAGAGTCTAAGTAAAACTTTCTTCTCTCAAAATACATGCTCCCAAACTCTTTATGCTGAAGCTAGGCTACAAAATACTTTTCATTTTTTCCCTATGGCATTGTATTTAGTTTTTCTGTACATTTAAACCATGTCTACAATTGATTGAATGGTTGAAAGCAATGCAATGTTATCATAAAGCTTTTTGCAAGGCTGTGGTGATGTTAGTTCTGCCCTTGTACATTACTTGTCACTGTGGAAAATGTATCAGTATAAACATTGAGATCTTAGCAGAATAGAGAGGTTGTTTCCAAATCTGTGCCTGGCACAAAGAAAAATTTCACACTGAATTTGAAACTGTAAGGTCTCATTCTTGATGAGGAGGCTCCCTATTTATGGTAGCAAAACATACCAGTACAAGTTACTTGCCAATCGTGATCATGTGTTACTTATGAAAACCATATATATATATATATATATATATATATACACACACATATATATATATATATATACACACACACACACATATGTATATATGTATATATATATCTATTAGAAAAGCATCATCTTTGAGAAGTTACTAAAAATTTTCCTCTCATAAAATAAATTAAATTAGACACTCTGCCCTCAGACTTATGGCCTTGTCTCTTACAGCAACTGAATGCAGGCCTTACTCTTAGTTGGATAGCACAATGCTTTCCAAAGGCTGGACTGCAAAATCAATTTTAGTTGGTAATAACATTTGAAACACATAGCATGCAAAAGCTCCCTTTTCTAGTATTTTGGTGTTTCCTATCATATCAAAGAGAAAAACTGCTTAGTGCTATACATTTTTAAGACTTCTTCAGTATGTCCAATTTCTCTGTTTAACAAAGAAAAGACCTTTCTAAGGCTCAGATTTTTTTTGGGGGGGGGCAGGTAACAGTACCTAATTAGAGTTTAATAATGCCTATATCAGTTTGCTTTGGTTTTTTTTTTTGATGGAGGTATATATTTAAGATTATCTTTTATTCATATTAACTAATCAAGTTTAGAATAAAATAGTTGAAAATAATGAGTCACTTTAAGAATACTATTTAAACATTATACAACAGGTAGCAGGGTATGTGCTGTGGTGCCTTTCTGGAGGTTGTATGTAGTAGAATCCAGATATGCTCAAAGTCAAGAAAGTAGTACATTAATGTCTGCCATTTGAAGAGGACATTGTGCAAATAGAGTCAAGCATTTTAAATGCCAAACAAATCAATTCTTTCCTATATTGTAATGATGAATTTGGACAGAGATTGATTACCTTCTGTGAGTTTGCTAAGAGGCCAACTGAAGCCCATCCGGAAGGTTTTATGGCATGTAGAGGTGAGAAGAAGGTTTTGATACGCTGGGAAAATCAGGCAATATCCTACTCTGCCAATTTGATGGGCATATTAATCTCCTGGGGTATTCTTGTTAATATGCAGAGTTTGATACCGTGGGTCTGGGATGGGTCCTGAGATTCTGAATTTCTAACACGCTCCTAGGAGCAGTCCCTGCTGCTAGTCCAGGGTAGAAAGGAACACAGAAAGTTTAACACTGAATTCCTGGTAACTCTCACTGGAAAGCAGTTGAGAAAGTATCCTTGGAAACAGTGCATTGGAGACAGGTGAGCAAGAGTCAGCTGTTTTTGTAACTATTACCTGGATTTTGCAAACTAGACCTTTGTGCTCTAATTCAATGGAAGAATGTTATAACATAGTAACGGAAAGGTATGTCCACCCCTAAAGAAACAGACTGCTTAGACAGGAGGCAGAGCAGGGGTGAATGTCATGAAGATATACATTCATATGGCAATGCCCAGACCTGAGGGAAGGAGCATGCTGGAGAGCATATGGGTTAGGACAAATGAAGAGCACAGAAGTGCTATCATTATGAGAGTATGCTGGGACACAGAGAGGAAATGCGTGGTGTGTTACCAGACACAGATTGTGGAACCAGTGCAGAGAAAAGACAGAGTACTAGTGGGGATTTCAACTCTCTAGACATCTGCTGGAAATCTCATTGGGATAACAGCAGAATGTCTAGCAGGTCCTTGACTTGCCTTGCTAACAGCCTCATCTCCCAGAAGAGAAAATTTCCTGGGGGAACTGTCATTTTGTACTTATTTTTGGCCAACCAGGAAGAATTAGTTGGCACTTCAATTGTGCTAAGTAATTTAGGAATAAGACATCATATCATTTTAGAGTTCATGAGAGGGTGGGAGGAAAAAGATAGTCACATATATTCTAATTTATTCAATTGGATTCCAAACAATTTGGAGATGTTTGACATAAGATCTTTGGAAGGAAAATTGTATCAGCTCTTAAAGATTCAGTTTTGGCTGTGTAATACCAAACAATCTAAAGGAGAATAAAAAGCGGGAGGTACCTAGAAATCATTGTGAATACCTAGGGAACACTTTGATAGCCAAAGATAGACTTGCATTTTCTAAGGAGCTAATACGATCTCCATAACCAGATCTCTGTGTAGAAGGAATTGAACACAGCAGCAGGGTTGGATGACCTGAGTTTTGCCATCTCTGTACTAGCTGCACTGAATTAGTTTCGAATCTCCAAAGTACCATACCCTCTCTCACCTCCACGGCCTCCTACCTGCTGTCATATTTTGGGGGGAATATCCCTGCTTGTTGAATGGCTCATTCCAATGCATCATTTGGTGAGGATTTCCAGACAGGTTGGGTTTCCCACATTTCCACATTACAGTTATTTTATTTTGTGTATCCGTTTTCTCTGACAGTTGCTGAACTCAGAGACCTTATCAGTTTTGTTCTCACTGTATTCCCAGCACATAGCCAATGTCTGTGATATACTCAATAAATATTTCTTCTATGAATGAAGGACACTAATTATACATTATTTTAACCCATTAAGATCAAGGCCTCTATCTTATTAGCATGTGTGTCTTCTTGGGTTTTAATAATGCTTCTTGTACTTGTATATTCTCATTTTCATTTGTTGAGTTGATTTATCCCAATCCTTCAACCCCCTCCTGCCCCCATCTCTCACTTCTACTTATTTCCTTAGAGGGAAATGAATAAGAAAGACAAAAATATCAGTTTATTCCTTGACTTACCTGCTTTCATCAAACACATAAAATTATTAAATAGAATATAAAAAGAGAAAAGTAAAAAGACACAACTATGCCCCCCAAAAGAAACAATCTGAGGACTAGAAATGGAACAAAACCTTGGAGTGCTAACTGGAATTGACCTCTCCCAGTGCCTGCTGGGCTTTTGGTCTCAGGACAGAAAAAAGAAGCAGTGAGTATGTATTTGCTAAGGTACTAGGGGGTTAAAATTGTCCCATACTTCATGGAGATCAAACCTCGGTTCATTTTTTAAAACTACAGGTTGGGGCAGCCCTTCTCTTCCTGGGAATCAAAATGTGACTCAGTGACATCTGCACCTAAAGCTTATATGAATCTAAATTAAAAAGGTAAGAGATAGGCACAATCTCTGAGCCAAACCTGGACCAGCCTGCCCACTGGTTTGGTGACTAGATGTGACCACAGGACAGGAATCCCAAACCACAGCTATGGGACTGTAAGGACTTGGTTGGGGAGCAGGGGGTTCAAGGAGCCTGTTAGAGGGCTGAATGTTATAGGCTTGAAGGCAAATTTCCATTGCAGATGAAACTTAAAGCCCAAACTCCAAAACTGATTGGAAAAAGTTAGAACAACATGCAAGATCAAAAGATTGACAATCAGATGATTAATTTACTCCAGTATAAGTGGAAATGATGAGATGATCTGCAAAAATGACTTTAAACTGAATATGCTTAGGATATTCCAAAGATAAATTTTGAAATGATGCCCCCCAAATAAAACAGAAATTATGAAAAAAAATCCATACAAAAATGAAATAAAAACAGATGAGAGTTTTAAAAACAACCAATTAGAATTATTGAAGTGAAAAGCACAGTCATTGACTCAAAAACAGAAACAAAAACATTGATCTGGTGGGGGAGTTGAAACAATAAACAGGTAATTACACAACTACATGGTGAACGTGGTTACAGAGATAGCAGGTGGCACGACAACTGCCTTAACACAGCTGGCCCTGATGTAGCCTGATTGGAGGAAAAGGGGATCAGAAGAGCAAAGAGATTGAAATGAGTCTTGAAGGAAAAATAAAAGTTAGCAGGTAAAGAATTTCTGCCAGAGAGAATAAGCAAGGCAAGAAATAGTGTATAGAGGAACTAAAGCCAGTCAGTCTTACTGGAGCAAAATGTATAAGCAGAGGGGGTGACAAGCAAGGCTACAGAGGGGCCACAGCCTGAAGGACCTTTGACGCTATGTTTAGAAGCCCAGATTTTATGTTTTGGTGGACAGAGCATCCATTGGAAGGTCTAAATGTGAGGACACCGTGGTCACCTTTATTTTTGAGATGGGGTCACTTTCAGAGGCTGGGTGGAGGATAGATTGGAAGGGTTCAGCAAGGTCAGGGTCAGAGAAATTAGACAGAAGGCTGCTCTAACAGCCCAGTTGAGAAATGATAAGAACCTGTCTCTTATTCATCTTTGCACTCCCAGCCCTCAGCCCAGAACATGGCACACAATAGGTGCTGAAATCATGTTGGAAAAAGTGATTTTTTTCAGCTTACAATCACATCATTTCCAAAAATAATAAACATGAAGTCATCATTCATCACAGATCCATAGCCAGAAGCAGTGTGTCTGTAGACAGATCGGCAGGAATCTCTATCAACATAAACCCTTTGCATGGCTTTGAGAATGATAGCTGGATTATATCTTGTTATAAATGATGCATTTTAATCTCACAATCCTGGACATAAACTGGCCATTGGCTGAGGATTGGAATGATATTTATCATGACATGATCTGAGCTGTGTCCAGAATTTCTGTGTGATTGGACAAATCTCAAGCCAAAGAATCAGAGGAGTATTTCGTTCTTATTATAAGACTAGTGTGAGGAAATTAGTGAGAGGAAAACACATTTCATTTAGAGGGCAGGGAAAAACCCACAAAGAGATAAATATGTATAGGGATACAAATGCCCAACATGTACAGCCCACATTTCTGCCTGTGGAATTACACAGGGTTCTTTACTGCTCCTAACTGCTGGCACACAGCAAATGTAAAATATTAGCAATAATATTACACTCTGCATATGCTTAACGTCTGCCAATAAGGCTATGACTCTTAAATTCCCTTAAGCTTCTTTCCATTAGAAGCAGTAAATTAAATATATATATTCAAACAAATTAAATGCTGCTAACAGTTTTTCTAATTTGTAAACACTTGCATAAACATGAGCTTTATCAAATGCTTAATTAATGTGAAATGCCAACTTAAAAAGTGAAGTAATGAACAATAAGCATATAACCACCTTAGGATGTTATTCCATCTGGGTACTTTTTACAAGTTTAAAGATATGTTTCTATATAAACCAGCTCTCGGGGATTAAGAATAGTTTGGCACTGACCAAAGATGGTTAGCTTTCTGAATAAACGATTTGATGAAAAAGAAAATCTAATGGACTTTTAATAAGCAAGTGACTGTTAATTCAAAAGTGAAATCTAGATTTTATGCACTTGACTTTTTATTTATTGCAATATAGTCAACCATTTTGCTATAATTTTAGTAGAAGACATAATTAATTTGCAGGACTCTAAACATAATATTTTAAACTTAGGGTTTTATATTAGTCCTTGTTTTGAACCTATTGGAAAATATTCCATATTAACATTCTTCTGTAACTACTGCTTTTCAGAAAATTTTGATACAGATATTGTACATAATCCACAAAAGGTGATAGTTGTTGCTTTTGACAAATTCATTCTTCAATTCTTACTGTGCACATACTAGGCATGCAAAAATATTCTAATTAACTACTATGCAAACGAATAACTATATAAATGTGAGGATTACCCTAAACAGGAAAGAAAGGAAAACCTCTCCTGTATAATTTTCTTTTGTAAAGTGGAAGCTGCAAATCAGTGAAACATTAGACAATATCTATGAGAACTCTCAACTGCCAACATGCCAGATCAAGAAGGAATCCCCAATAATACGAGGAAGTTTTCAAAAAGTTCATGGAAAGATTCATATTATCTTTTCATTACATTCTCCATGAATTTTTTGAAGTACTCTCATATTAGCCAAAAGATAACACGTTTAAAGCTATGAGACTTAAGAAATATCTACTCTAAACCCACCCATTTTACAGATTGTGAAACTGAGTCCCAGAGAGAGAAATCAAATTACTGAAAGATACAATGATTAATGTTAGAGGTAGACAAGAAAACTTTATGTTGCCACTGCTAGGCCAGTGATTGTTCTCGCCACAACATGCTGTGACCTACACTGCCCTACCATCCCTTAAAACATTTCCTACCCTGAGTCACAGATAACCATCCTTCTAGGGCAGTCTTTTGGCATTCATGCGTCTTCCTAAGAGTAGTAGGGCATAGACCAATCTTCCTAGCCTACTAATGAGAATGTTATGTAAGAGAGAATCAGAAGTCTCAGTGAAATTGAGGTAGATTATATCCATTGCTTCCCCTTTATCTCATGGTGTGCAACTCTGTCATAGAAGGAAATTTAGTTGGTCTGGCATGTTTCACACTTCACAAAAACTTGTTTGCTATTCAGAACTCTGTTCCTTTCTGAGCAATTGCAATAGAATTAAAAAAAATAATAATTTCTTTTAGTGTCTTCTTGATTACCCCAAAGCTGACCAAAGTATAATTAGCTGGATGCTCATCTTTACAAATACCTATTTTTTAAAGCAAGATCTAAATGTGCTTTTTTTCTTTTGGAGCCTTCCTCTGCTTTTTTAAAGTTCTAGCAATTAATAGAATGGTGTTCTGCAAAACTATGTACCAATCTCTGAGCACGCAGAATTCATGGCATTGGACCCTGCTGATATTAATATACAATGATTTGTAAAGTATCTTCCACCATTTTCTGTCTTCAAACTTTTGGCTCCTTCTTTCTTCCATCTTGACTCTCTTGGCAATACTCTTTCTGATTATTGGTCCCAGATAAACGTTTTCTTAAAGACAGAAGTAATTTTTACAAAACAATGGAACCTCTGAGCTTTTTATTTTTGATTATCCCCCCATTTATCTGTCATCAGATTTCTCTCCATTTCTATCAGCATTTGACATTTTTTCTTGATTCTGTTTTGCTTTATAGAATTGAAGAATGTGTTTCCATGATCTTTTCCCTTTTTAAAAATTTTTTCTTTTGCTCTCATTTGTGAAGATTCTCACCTTCCCTTACTGAAGAAGAGGATGCTACTCTTCCTCCCAGCACAGCTATTTGGTTCAGATTCTGACCATATTGTTTCTCAGGCACAGGAATCGAACTAAAACTTCATTCATTCATTAACATTCATTCATTCAACAATCATCACTGAGCACTTACTGGGATGTGCCAGACACTGTTGTAGGTCCAGGGGACATTGCTGTGATACAGACAAGGCTGATGCTCTCATGGAGCTTATTTTCTAGTGGGAAATATAGCCAAACACGTGTAATAAATAAACATGGTGATTTCACATAGTTATAATCCCCATGAAATCACTAAGACAGAGTACTATGTTAGTTGTGTGATGATGGTGGGGTGTGTGGGATCAAATGAGTCCAAGTCAAGGATTACCTATGCCATTATGAGAATGAAACACTCATCCTTGCAGCCATTTCAGAGCATCCTCACTGGGTGCCCTCTACCACTGTTGGCAACCCCCTCTTCTGGATGCCCCAGGTCTTGGGCACACACATCTGGAAATCTGTTTGTGAAATACAGTGAGAAGTGTGTTTTCATCTCCATTTAGAGCAAGAAGAAACCAACAGAAAGAACAGTTTAGGGAGTTTGGCACAAATGACCTTACAAAGTGTAATCTAAAGTCATCTGAATGAATGGAATATCTCTGCATGAGTTAGATTCTCACACTGTTTTGATTTCTTTCAGTTAGCACAGTGTTGTTAAAACTAAGCACTATTGACATTCTGGGTTGGATCATTCTCTTCTTTTTTTGGCCCGTGGGCCAAATGCAGCCTACCACTTGGTTTTTTTGTTTGTTTGTTTGTTTGTTTTCTTAACAGCTTTATTGAGGTATAATTGATATATACATGAAACTGAACATATTTAAAGTAAACATCTGATGAGTTTTGACACATTTACAACCATGAAACCATCACCACAGTCAAGGTAATAAACATATCCATCACCTTCAAAAGCTTCCTCCTCCTCTTTTGTTTTGTTTGTTTTTATTGTGGTAAGAACACTTATCATGAGATCTACCCTCTTAACAAAATTTTCAGTGCACAATATAGTATTGTTAACTATAAGCATAATGTTATACAGCAGTTCTATAGAACTCATTCATCTTGCATAACAAACTTAATTCCTGTTGAATAACAAGTCTCATTTCCTTCTGCCGCCCAGCCTATGGTAAACACCATTCTACCCTCTGTTTCTGTTGAGTTTCACTATTTGGATACCCTGTATAAGCAAAAACATGCAGTATTTGTCTTTCTGTGTCTTGCTTATTTTACTTAGCATAATTCCTCCAGGTTCACCCACGTTCTCACATATGGTAGGATTCTCTTCTTAACTTTTAAGGCTAAATAATATTCCATTGAATGTATATACCATATTTTCTTTATCCGTTCATCTATTGATAGGTACTTAGGTTCTTTCTATATCTTGGCTACTGTGAATAATGCTGTGATAAACATGTGAATTCAGGTGTCTCTTAGAGATCCTGATTTCACTTCTTTTGGATGTATATCCAGAAGTGGCATATGGTAGATCTATTTATAAATTTTTTGAGAAAAAATATTAAATCCATAGAGTTTTGCATGGTGGCTCTACCATTTTACATTCCCACTAACAGTATACAAGTATTCCAATTTCTCCACACCCTCCCCAACAACTTCTCTTTTGTTTTTTGTTATTTTTTATAATTGCCATTCTAATGGGTGTGAGGTCACATCTCATTGTGTGGATAATTCTTTTATTGTAGTGGACTGTCCTGACACTTAAAGATAGACTATATCATTCTCTTATTAGACAAAAAATTCTCACAAAACATCAACCTCAAACCAAACGAGGTATCTCTGAGACCATGGTAAAGAGAGACAAAGTGAGGCCATTTGTATTTTTATCTAAACACAGACAAAATTGGGGTCACTTTGCCATTGACAAAATACCAAACACATCTTCTCTTGGCCAAAACGAATGACTGTTACTTCCACACTAATTGCAGATTTATCCTTCTTCTAGTCTCCCCTCCCTCTAGACAGAATTTATTGAGATACTCAATAACACAATTGTCCCCACTTTCTGACAGCATCCAATCAAGAGCAAATCCCTAATTCCTTAGACCTTCCCTATAACACTCAACCAAGACCAAAATCCTGTAATCAGGTCTTTCTAACATCTCTTACAGAGACACACCACGCTTCCCCACGGTGTGTTCTCCCTTGTTGCATCAAGCAATAAATACAATCTGTTTAACTACAAGTGTGTTCCTGGTTGTCTTTGGCTACAGGGTGTTGACAGTGGTATCCCTGCCCTTGACCCCCTGGATGCCAGTAGCACCCCAACTCCAGTTGTGTCTGGAGTCACAAAATGTCTCTGTAAATTGCCAAATGACCTATGGGAAGGGTGTGGAGACGTATCCCCTGGTTGAGAACCACTGAAGTCGCTAAGCCAAGATCATCAAATTGAGGTCAGCCTCACCATTACATATTTATAAATACAGTCAATCATCGAAAATTCTGAGTTGAAGGACCCTCCTAGTCTTCTGATGCTTTTGTTGGACTTTCTTCTTCTTTTTTATTTCCTCTTTTTTCTTCTCTGCAAACCCACTGTGAAATTTCCCTTTTAGCCATTTACCTTGTTTGAATTCTTTGTGTAGCATTTAAAGAATTTTTGTTATAATTTACTTCAGTTAATACCACATGTAAAAGAAAGAAAAGCCAACATCTAGTTTTATTTTTCAATAAAATCTGTTTTGCATGGATTTTAAGACCTCCAGGCACTCTAGTATTCTGTAGTTGTTTTCTTATTTACACTCAGTGGAGAATCTCAACAATCAGGGAGGTTTCCAGAGACTGCTATGAAAAGTTAGTCATGTGTTTATTTTTTGTACACATGCCCATAGGCCTTGGGGCAATGTTTAAACAAATAGAAATAATATGTAAATAGCCACATTGCCCCTAATTCGTCTCTATGATTAGTCCCAGAGAACGGCAATGCAGTTTTGTGATTCCACCTGCATGCTGTTAGGAAGTAAGACTTTCCATTTACCATTAAGGGTATTTATGAGATTTTACCACAATGATGTGAAATAAATCATATTTATTTACTTGAAAGTAGTTCTAATCACCTCTAGTCTCTCTTGCATTCTGTTATATTTTTGTATCATAAGGATTATTTTGTTGTAATCCATGGAAATTCACCCTGGCTAAGTTAAAAAAAAAAAACAGAATTCATTTGAAAGATGAGATAAAGTAAAAATAAAGAATAAGGCAAGGAAACTAACAAATAACAGGGGTCAGGAGCTTTAGGGAATCTTTGTAACAGGAACCCTATGAGAGTCTCTTTCAGGTTCTATCACTGAACTGAATATGCTCAAACTATCTCAGTGTTTGGATCATTTTGCTCAGATACAAATTTGTAGGATAAAGCACAGTTGGCTTTGCCTGGGTTATGTGACAGCTCTTAGACTAGAGAGGACAGGACATCTTGATTAAAGTCCCTATGAGGCTGTATTCAATGGAAGAGATTTAATTATTGTGGTCAGCGGAATAATGGTCTTCTAAAGGTGCCCATGCCCTCATTTCTAGAAACTGTGAATATATTAGGTTACATGATCAAAGGGAATTAAGATTGAAAATGGAATATGTTTACAAATCAGCTGACCTTGAAATAGGGAGACTATCCTGGAGTATCTCTATGGGCCTGGTGTAATCAGAAAGGTCCTTAATATATAAATTCACACGCACACACACACACACACACACACACACACACACACACACACACACACACACACTCACAAAAACCGGGGGGGGGAAGAAGATATAACAACCACAATTATTTGAAGTTGATACGACAAGCAAACAGAAAGGATATTGTTGGGGGGGAGGGAGAAGGGAGGGAGGTTTTGGTGATGGGGAGCAATAATCAGCCACAATGTATATCGACAAAATAAAATTTAAAAAAAAAAATAAATAAAAAAAAAAAAAAAAAAAAGAAAGGTCCTTAAAAGTGGAAGAAACTGGCAGAAGTCAGTCCAAGGAAGATGCGACTATAAAAGGTTAGGAAGATGCAACGTTGCTAGCTTTGAAGGTGGATAAAAGGTGCCAGGAGCCAAAGAAGGGGGGTTGCTTCTAGAAGCTGGAAAGGGCAAAGAAACGCTCTCCCTGTAGAGCCTCTAGAAAGGAATGCGATCCACCAGCACGCTGACTATAGTTCAATGAGTCTCATTTTGGACCTCTGACCTCCAGAACAAGAGATAAATTTGTATTGTTTAAGTACTGTTTGCAGTAATTTGTTAAGCAGCAATAGGAAATTAATAGAATTACTTACAAGAAAAAAGATCATTAAAATTTGTAACAAATATTTGATGGTTAAAAATCTGAAATCAAAATTAAAACGGAAATACCTACACATGTCTATAATAGAGCTCATTCCATAAAAATAAAGGAAAATAAATAAAAATAAAACTTCCGATATTGTATTATGCTTTTTAGGCTCACAGTATTTTTCTTTTCAGGAACTATAAAGATGACACGCAAAATTTACCACCACACAGAATTAACACAAAAAGTCGACTGTGGTAATGGATAATCGCCCATTATCCCAAAGAAAATTACTCAATACATGGACATTTTCTGAATTATTTTACAAAAGTTCTCAATTCTTCAGCTTCTCTCAGAACTGAACTAGTCAAAACCTTATTTTGTACAGAGGTTATATAAAGACTGCCTTATATTAGAACTTCTTTCTTCATTTTCTGTTACTAAATTAGAAACATTCTGTAATGTATAATGTTTCAGAAGTCCAAGTCTTGAAAAACAGATATGATCTAACAAATTCTGTATGTGATAGATAATTTTATGTGTCAACTTGTCTGAGCCATAAGATGCCCAGATATTTGGCCCAATATTATCCTGGTTATATCTGTAAAGGTGTTTTTTAGATGAATTTAACTTTTAAATTGGTAAACGGAGTAAAGCAGATTATGTTCACTAAGGTGGGTGGGCCTTACTGAATCAGATGAAGTCCTGAATAAAACAAAAGACTGACTCTCCCTGGGATAAAGAGGAATTCTTCCTGCCCGACTCTCTTCAAGTTAGGACATCAATTTTTTCCTGCCTTCAGACTCCAACTGAGAAATTGCCCCTGCTGACTGCAGGTCTTAAGACTTGTCAACCTCCATACTTGCATGAAACAATATCTTATAATCTCTCTCTCTCTTTACACACACACATGCACACATACACACATCCTATTGATTCTATTTCTTTGGAGAACTCTAAAAACACACTGTGTAAGAAAAAATTATATTCTATGATCATTGAAAATTCTCTTATTATTAGGTACATCTACTTAAAGAAAAAAAAAAATACTACTATTCCCATCCAAGTAACATGTGCTCATTGTGAAAATAAAACAAAAGCAGAAAAGTCTAAAAATTGCCCCTAAGCTTGACAATCAAATGTAACTACTTTCTCTCTCTCTCTCTCTATATATATATATGTGTGTGTGTGTGTATATATATATACACACACACACATATACACACATACACACATATTCTTATATATACATAAATATATATTGTTTCATTGTGTATTCAAAGGACTATGTGTTGTGCATGCATTTGTGTGTATGTTTACATTGTTTTATATCTTGCTTTCGTCATTATTGACATACTTTGAGTATCCTTCATTTCAGTAAACGTACTTCTATATCATTTCCATTGACTACATGCCAATTTCCTATTGTTCAACATTTGTTTCTAATTTTTGATGTAATAAGCAATACATCCTAGTATGTATCAGGATGCATTCTTGGAGGTAGAATTCCTGGGCAAATATATTGTTGATATAAAATGCCAAATCAGATTAAACTTCTGGAGTGTGTCATCACTCAGTGACTGGCAAATTAACTTTTGGTAATGCCTTCCCTGAAGGCAAAAGAAACTATAAGTCACAGAGGGGACATGGTACTCAGGATAAATTGCTCGTTGTCTTGGGAGAAAAAAAATCAGAAGAATTTTGAGGAAATGGAGAGAGAGATATAAAAACCAGCTTCACTAATGCCAGCAACTGGTTGCAGGATACACAGTTGCCAGTCATTTAAAAGGTGACCAGATTGCCTCCTGTTTGCTACTGGGAAGACCGTCTGGGTGCATTTTGGCTTTCGCACCAGCCAATTTTGAATCATTCTCCCTGGCTCATGCTGTATATTTCTCTTCATCTAGTCCCCTTCATACATCATACATCATGTGCTGGAACAAAATACTAGCCAGTTTTTGTGAGGACAGAGGCATTTAAAACCAAATAGCTAAATTTTGTGTTGCTTGTCATTAATTTTTAAGCATTTAAAATACCTCAATAAACATATATCTTTTAAGTCAGTAGAATGCATGTTATATATTTATTTACATATATAAGAGATATATATCTTTACATAAAGGTGATTAATTTTTTATTTCTCCCTAACAGGGATATCCAAAGACATTTAATCTATATTCTCTATTTTTCACATGAATAAATTTGCCAATCTCTAGCAAGTGCCAAATGCAAATTTATTATAATTTTAAATTGGCTCTATAATGGGCTGAGTGACAAAACATATGATTTAATATTCTTCATTATGGTATTGTTTATGTTCTATTGGAGAGCTCCTTTATTACTATTTAACCACATTAAATTTCCCCGAGGAGTCTGATTATCCATTAATGGTTTAAATAGATGTGTCACCCTGGACTGACTAAAGGACTGAGTTTAATCTTTGACAGAGACCAGATGATGTTTGAGAAGGGGAGACGGAAATATTTATTCCATGTAATTTGATTTATAAAGCACCTTAAGATGAGACGTAAGGAGTGAGAATAGATATTCCTTGAATTAACCAAAAATCATGTTGTAACTTGAAGCACAAGGTTAAGTTGTTCTTAGTTTCTTCACCAGCCTATATGAAGATGATACACTTACACGCTTCAGCATCTTTGTCTTCATCACTAACAATACTAGTCTTTGGTAAAGCAGGACTGCTTCTCCAGTCTTAGTAAACTTTGTTCTCTTTAATAAAGAAGCTAAATTTTATGTATAAAGTACAGAATAGTCATGAAGATTTATGCTGAATCATTAAAGAGACACTGTATAAAGCCATTTTTAAAGTCAGAGTAAGAATTTATTTAGATTTTGAGATATTTTATTTGGCACAGCTTAAAAAAAAATAAGAGCAAAGAAAATCTACCCTTTTAAATCATTCATTCTGAACTAAACATTCAATAATTCTTCTCAAGTAGAATACATTCCATTGGCTTTATCTTTTTTTTTTCTTCGTTATTTTTCAATGTAATTCAAACAGCATTTTTATCAGTCTAGAAGCTAGGTTGGAAATCTAAGCCCTTAAGAATGCTGCCAATAAATCATTACAGATTTCCTATTTATGCTCTGGTTATCCATGAGGAACGAATAGCATTTATACAAATGTCACAATTTCATTCTGACATTCATTCAACATATATTTACTAGGAACCTGGAAGGTGTGGAGTCATCAGGTGACGATAAATGTGTATCATTTATCTCCTAAGAGAAAACGCAGATACCTTAGTAAGGCTATCTTTCTCTGCACCCTTATTTCTCAACTTTTCTCCCTTGTTTCCTGGCTTAAGCCCCATTGGCCTTTCCAGTTCTTTCAATGCACTGTCCAAGATTTGAATTTCTTCTTGACATCGGCCCTTAGTATCTCTGTTACCTTTGTATGGAATATTCTTACCAGCCAGCCCTCCAGTAGTTAACTCCTAATCAGCTAACTCCTCACCCATCTTTTCTTCAAGGAAGCTTTCTTTTTTCCTCAAGTCTAGATCACATTCCCTGTTATATGCACTTTTTGCATGTAACATAATTATAATTATGTAAACATTAGAGTGATAATTTTGTTGACATCTATCTGTCTCCCTCTCTATCCATAAGCGTCATGAAGGAAGGACCATGCCTTCCTTTTGCAACTATTTTATTCCTATGGCCAAGAGTGTCCGTTGAAAAATGAAAGACATGGTAAAAAGAATACTTGAAGAATTGTTAATGAATTAAAAATGTAAGCAACTGCCACCAAATGTACAATGTAATTGGGAGTCAAGACTTGTATACATATACCAATAAATAAATAAATAAATAAATAAATAAGCAAAGTAACAATTCAACTGAATGAGAAATGAGTGATGAATGATACAAATAATACAGGCTTGTAAGATTTCAGCCAAAGATGGCAGGGTGCTGTGGGACAAATGCAAGGATATTGGGTTAGAGTGGAACCTGGTAAGATGTGGACGATTTGCATAAATGATAAAGAAAAAAAAAATTTCAGATTCTTCCTAGTGGGTTGCAAAATTCAACCCCAGCATTTGGAATAAAGCTTTGAATAGAGAGAAACAGGAAGCCAGAGCATTTAAAGATGGGTGATGGTAGAACAGGATTGAGTGTTCTGAGCTTGGAGCAGGTTGCTGAGTTGTCCAAATGGATAAGCTGGAGGAATAATAAATTTGAGAAGTTTCATTGAGGGGAGGATCAGGGGCAGCAATTGCATGTGTGTGCATGCGTGCACACACACACACACACACACACACACACAAGTGAACTTTATGACAGATTAGATTTAAAGAGTAAATAAAAGTAAAAATATGACTCCAAGAGTAATGTGATTGTTATTTTTCATTAAATATACTG
Source organism: Cynocephalus volans (assembly GCF_027409185.1). Classification (NCBI taxonomy): domain Eukaryota; kingdom Metazoa; phylum Chordata; class Mammalia; order Dermoptera; family Cynocephalidae; genus Cynocephalus; species Cynocephalus volans. The sequence continues at coordinate 147,552,315 of NC_084461.1, read as the reverse complement.
AAATATATAAAATGTATATGTAAATTTCCTAATATTGTACATTAACTCTGAAGAACTATAAACGATTATTCATAAGTATCATTTTGCTTTAGCCTCACAACAACTGAAGGAGGCATTATTTTTCCCCAGAGAGTTGAAGCAATTGCCCAGAGTCATACCATTGAGTAAGGTGGCAAACTAGGATCCAGACCCAGGCTCTGTCTTCCATGCTCTGTACACAGTTCTACATATGGCTCTCTACAAGTGCTTCATCTTTTCAGAGGTTGCTTTATATTAACCTCGTATTAATCTAATGCTACCTTCATGGTAGAAAAAAAATGATAACGAGGCATGCTTCAATAAGATCTGTCTTAGAAAAAAAGATTCAAGTAGGTAAAGTTTGTCAGGCTTTATTTAGGCAACTCTCCTAAGTCTGACTCTCACTCAATACTGCCTTGCGATCATTCTGACTGCTCTCACTTGAGCACCTCACCCTCTAAATACTTTTCCCATGCACTCACATCCTACATAGGCTAATAAAGGTTCTATTTCAACTGCAGTTCTAGATAACAAGCAAGTTTCTAGGGTCCATTCATTCAAAATAATTCTTTTTTGGATTAGGGTAGGGGCTAAATGTTATTGCTTGTTAATCAGTCTTCTCAAAAACCTGCATTTTAAGGTTAAATTTGATACTTTCGTCTAACAAGTTTCAATATTTGTAGGCACTGAAACTCCCATATTAAACGTAGATGAGAATATTGCGGCTTTGGTTGACACAATGGTGGTGGCTACTGCCTTCAATCCCAACAGCTGGAAAAAAAAAATTAATAAGGCACATGGAAAAAACAATTCTAGTTGTCAGAGTAATCCATTTAAAAGTCCACCGTTCTGACCCAAGGGAATGATTAACAGATTAATTTTAAACACTGGTAAGTCAGGATGAATAAACCAATGGATGGGAGAAATTGCATAGACTCCCTTAAAAAGTAAGCCACATAGACAAGCACTCACCCTCCCCAGACAAGAAGATAAAGTTATATCTGGCTTGAATGTGCCCAAGGTATTGGTCCTCAGGCAGTTTAATCAAGAATTCACTGGACACAAGTTATTTGCTTGGTCTCAGACCCAGAATAGCCTCGAATAGCCTCTTTGAATTTGGACGATCAAAGGAGAAAATAGAGATTGATGACTCCTTCTTGGAAGCAGTTGGTTTAATTGCAGTGTGGTTGTGTTTCTTGATGCCACCTGGACTTGAAGTGTCCCACGCTGAGCACCAATGAAAAATGGCCTTTTCATTTTGCTTAGGATTCTCTCCTGATCCTTAATGCCTTCCTTAATTAAGGAGTAACTACCAAGGCATGGGGCATTTCTGGGGGATTAATGGCCAGCTGGGAGAGTTGATGGCCTGGAACCCTGTGGGGACTCATTAACCTCAGCCAGTCATTAATTCCTTAGGATCTGTTGGGGGGGGGCTGGGGGGAGGGGATTAGGGAGGGGGCAGAACTCACTTGGTTGTATTTCCAAGAAAAATAAGAAGTTAGCTTTTAAATATGCACAGGCACAGTACCTCTCCGTCAGCAGTACAGAATGCTGTCTCTAGCATTTCAGCTGTGTTGTGCCATCAGGTCTCCCATCTCATAGTCTTTTTGACCAGGGGTGCTAGTGTTAGAGAGAGCAGAGATGAATGAGACAGTCTCTGAAGTGGCGACTGAGGCTAAGAGCCTGAGATATGCTAAATGATGAAGTTAAAAGGGTTACATTTCAGGCCAGCTGAGCCTCGCCCTTTTTGAATCACAGCCCTAAGACAGGCAATTAGGACGACACCAATATATTTAATCTTGTGCTAGCCCTCCCTCCCTCCCTCCCTCCAGAATATCCTCAAAAAAGCAGAAGATGTTTAAAAATATTACATGCTACTGAAGGTGGTAGAAATAAGACATCCTTTATGTGGTTAATAGGGGTTTAAATTGAAACAACCAATTTAAAGCAATCGGAGAAGCAATTGGATACTAGTTATTGAAATTTTAAACCTGTGTGCCCTCTGATACAGGATTCCACTCCTCTGTAGCATTCCTGGAAAAACATTGCATGTGTAGACAATGATGTTGTAGAAAAGGGAGTGATAGGCGAGCATGCTCACTGCAACCTTGCTTGTATCAGCCAAAAACTGTAACCAACTCAACATTCATCAGGAGGAGAATGGCTAGATAATAGCATATCTATATTATACGAGGCAGCAGTTCAAAGAATAAAGTAAAAAACTACATATACAAAAGGTTCCTTATATCACTTAGAATAGGAAAAATCATGAAAGGGTGATATATATCTTATGATACAATTTATGTGAAAATAACAGAAAATAATACTATATATTTCCTATAAATACACAGATTCATGTAAATCAGTAGAAAATAGTCTGGGAAAATAAAACACACAGATGTACACACACAGGTACACATACACACACGCATTTACACACACCCCAGAGTGAAAACTGTGATCATCTCCGGAAGAATGGGATTGTGGGGATGTCAGCTTTATCTCTATTTTTAAACTTTTCGTCCAAAGATAATATCCTCATTTAGTACTTTGTTATTTACAATTGATATTAGAAAGAAAGCAATATAATTAATGTAAGTTGGAACCAAGAAGAAGCCAGGTTTTGTAGGGCTCTTAAGTGTTTTGGGCATTATATGGCAGACAGGAGGTTGAGAATCTACATTTTTAGATGTACTTCACAAGATGGAATTTAGTGAATAGAAGATCCCGTTCTCCACCAGCAAGCCCTGATGCTGTTTGAATTGGGATCAGGAAAGAAAAAAAAAAAAGTCCCATATACAAATATTGCCTGCAACGGCAATACAAAGTCACTACACCATGGTTATTTACCATGTAGCAGAAATTCATTTAATGAGGGGAGTTAATGCCTCCATGAACATGTGTGGATGTGGTGTGGATGTCCTTTTTAATTTATTTTCTGTTACCTTCTATTCAGGAAAAGTTTTACTGATTTTACCTTTTGCGGCAATATTACACTAATCACCTTTAAATATGTTTAATGCATCTTTAAAGTGAAGTAATTGAAAGAGAAAGTACAAAGGAAATAGTATGTGGATAAGTGAAGTTTGGTCATTTTATCACTGCTCCTCCTGGTGTTGTCAGGATTTGATTCTTCTGGGGCCTCCTTATGTATCGTCCTTTGCAGGACGGCAGGTCCACTATTGTATCTCCAGGACCTTACTTAGTGTCCAGGCCCAGGAAATGGTCAAGAAATGCATGTTGATTAGGTGAATGACTGAAAGCAAAACAAAAGGAAAACTATGGATCATAACAAGAATGGCAGAGTGATTGGCTGGTGGCTGGTGACTCTGTTGGTACCTGATAGTGTGTGCCTGTGTCTGCTTGTGTGTGCAGAGGGGTTAGCATGGGTGAGTTAGGGAATGAGAGAGGTCAGGACCAAAAGTGGGCTTCTCCGTCCTTGGAGGCACCCAATTTTGGCTTGACTATGTATCTAGAATGGCGGTTTTCAAAGTTTGTCCCAGGACAAGTAGCATCTCTATTAACTTTTGCTTGTTAGAAATACAAATTCTTGGGCCCCGGCCCAGACCTAAAGAAGCAGAAAGTCTGGGGCTGGGGCCCTGAAGCCTTTTTATTTTTAGAGCCCTCTAGGCTTTTTTGATGCACACTAAAATTTGAGGGCCACGGTCACATTGACAATTACACAGGCTCAGACCTAAAGAAGCAGAAAGTCTGGGGCTGGGGCCCTGAAGCCTTTTTATTTTTAGAACCCTCTAGGCTTTTTTGATGCACACTAAATTTTGAGGGCCACGGTCACATTGACAATTACACATAATCAAAGTGGTAAGAAGAATCAAACTCAATTTGATGGGGTTTGGAGGCCAGAGATTAAGTACTTCTAGTTATCAAAATGGTTTAAAAATGGTTCAAAATAGTGAGTTTAAAAAAAGTCGAGAAACACTCCTTTTTGTAACTCTATGCATTTGCTATCTGCAAATAAAAATAACATAATAACCCCACTTTCACTTTTTTGAATAAATGCCAAACTCTCTTTCTCAAGCACAGGAAAATAAGCACTTTGACACTTCCTTGGTTTTAAATTCTAACTCATTCTTTCTCAATTAGCAAACCTAGACTACAGATCAAAGCAGGCAAAGGCATAAATTCCACCCAATTAATAACACTACTGCCTGAAATACTTCATACCGAAGACCCCCAAATCACTCACTTTTTATATTATTTGGGATAAACTTGGTTGGAGTTTTCTCTTTCACCATCCCGAAAGACAGCACAGAAGATAAAAAAATAAAAAATAAAAAAAAATAGAGAGCGGCTTGTCCAGACAGAGTGAAAAAGCCATTTTGAGAGCCCTTATATGCCTATTTAAAACATTTTCTTCGAAGGCATTCCCGCAACAATTATTACAGCTCATTTGCCTGCAAATGTGCTGTCTGTTGTTAATCAGTCAGTCATTAACCTCGGCAATATCCCTGTGTTGTCACCATGCATTTCAAAGAGGTGAATGAAGATGGGCGGGTGGCCTGTAAGAGCTTCTTAAGCTTAAAGAGCCCATTACACTATTCTTTCAAGTAAACTAACCCTCAAAACAAAGATTTTTATATTGGGCACAAAACACTCTTTCCTACGCTTTTCCTAGGGACCTTTATTTAGGTTCATGCCCACAGTTTACTCTGATTGCCAAGGTAATGATGGCAGAGACCACATAACACACTGCGAAAAATTGGAGGATTAGGACAGAGACAAAATCCAGTGGAAGGGCTACAGTTTAGGGTCTGAAAGAGCAATTGCTCTTGCCTTGCTCACTAGCAGAAAACCTGAGCCTTGGAGCAAGAAGCCAGGAGAGGCCAAAGGGGGGCCATTAATTATCCAGAGAATAAACTCTAATGTCCTTGGACTGTAGTTTTTCTCCCTAAAGTAGTCATTTAGAAATCCTTGTGGGTGCTAGGCCTTCTATCAATCTACTCAGAGGCCCATGCACTCTCCATACAGCACTTGGTCCTCCAGTGCCTGTCTTCCTATACGATCTCATGCAATGGGCGAAGGCTCTTAAGAGAGGATAGATGAATTGAACTATGTGCTACTCTTCAGAAAGCAGTAAACACTCTGAACTAATATGCACAAGTTTGTATCACTGGGAATTTTTCTGAGGAGACAGCCATAGCTTTCATCAGATTCATGATCAAAGTAAAAATTCACTAGATAAACTTCCCCAAATTCAATTTTAATGTGTATATATCAACTGTGATTAAATGTGCTTTTATATCTAGCATATTGAGTCACATGGAATGACCATTTTTATAGGTCAAACATAGCTGAGTACCAGAAATCTCAGTTGGTTCAACCTAGTAACTAAATAGACATTTAATAGAAACTTACAAGTAAATGAGCAAGTATATATTAAATAAGTTTTTATAAATGAAAATAACATTTCAATATAACTTATACAAACAGTATATTTAATAGTGTAATACTTAAACTTATATGAGTAAATCTATGTTAAATGTATTTGTATGTGGCTGTGTTTCACATATGGACAAGCAGTTATTAGAGTTTTGTTATGTGTAATGCCAGATACACAGGCATTTGGAGGGTAATAAAAACACTTTGGAGTCTTTATGTACCCAACTATTGGTCTCTGGGCTTATTGGGTGAGAATTTTTTCTTTTCCAGACTCTTATTTTTAAAGGGTATAATGTAAATATAGAGTCACCAAAATAATAAATCTCCAAATAATGAACAGGTCTCATCCTGCTAAGACCATGGCTACATTATCTTCTAAATGTTTAAAGACATCATTTTTATACAGAGCCCCGTTAAAAATTATAACCTCACGGAAAGGCCTGAAAATACACTGGGAGTGTACAGATCTGCCTAATAAAGTCATTATTCTACAAGGGCAGACTGCCCCCACTCTCTCCCACCCCATCTTCCACACTCCCTTCTTCTGTTATGGCAATTTACATACATAAAGCTATCAATTTAGTTAATTAGGCTTTAAAACTGCTATTTAAATAAGGATGAAACTTTTTTCTCTGATAAAGAGACGCAAATAAATTATTGCTGTTGTCATAGATTGCCTAGCTGAGACTTTGCTAGAAAGCTTCAAAGTGTAACTTTGATGTGAAAAGAGTCTTAGGAAATATGCATATAAGAGACGATTTTGAAAAGGGAAGCTTTAACGCAAAGTCTTAAGAAAATGGAAAAATACAGTGACCAGAACCCCACCTTTATTGGGTGGCAACTTAAGAAATTCAAAGAAATAAGATTTCCCCCTTTGGATAAAAATGATTGTAACAAAATATATCTTTTGTTCTCAAAATTCCAGACCCTCACTGTTTCCAAACGTGGAACTATAGAAAATGTTTTGAGTATTTGTGGATTCTGAGAAGTGCAAATAAAAAAAAAGGAGCTGAACCAATTATTGTGGAAGATACTGCATGCTTAAGGGGTTCAAACTGGACTTGTGTAAGTTGCTTCCAGTTGATAATTGATCAATCAGATAGGAGAATAAAATCTTTTCAGTTAAGATTTCAGAAAAAGAAAACTATTCCTTTTTGATGGATCTTATGCACTGGTTCTTAAACCCCAGCATCTGACACAGGAAACCTTGCCACACAGGCCAGTTCGAGAAGCCCCTAGGGGAGGGAGAGCAGTAGACTTGAGCAAACCAGGATTAAATGGTGCCTCAGCTTCTTTCCCAGGTGTGTGGGGCAAACACCCCCATATAATGCTGTCATTTTTTTTTTTCTGAACCTACTATCATAGAGCTAATGTGTTAAATTAATGATGAATGAATTGGTCTCCCTAAAACTTAATTTTTTATTCTATTCCTTTTAAAGTCAGAGGATAATTTAAAGCAAAAGCATGAAAATTTTGCTTATTCATTTCTCTTTGCAGGCAGCCCCTCCAACAAAGATATTATCAGATGAACATATATATATATATATATATATATATATATATATATACACATACACACATACGCACACACACATGTATTTTTTTTCTGTAGCTGCATACTTTAGTCCTGATGAAGACTTAACAATTTGTCATCCAGAGGCAGCCTTAAATTTCTGCTGTAAAGCAGTGTCTGATAAACACCATCTATTGCCAACAGGAAAGCAGAGGTAATCTTTAAAAAATAAATAAATAAATAAAACTCTAAAAAAGCTCAGGATGACTTGATAAGGATAAGACGCTCTTAAATGAGAAAGTCTTCCCTGGGAACTGAGACTAAGACACCACACAGTTCCCATCAAATTAAAATGCTAATAGAGAGGGTGGCAGGCTGCTGTATCTTAGATCAAGTTTTAGTTTTCTTTGGTTTTACTTTCTGTCAGGGTTATTCTATCATAATGTATCAGGAAAAGCATTGCACTCACATCAAATCAAATCGTTAATGGAAAGGGTGGCAGCCTAAAGTACTCTTGATCAACTGCTAATTTTGTTTTATTCTTCTTCCTCTTACAGCTATTCTCTGAAATGAATAACTCTGCATTCAAAAGAGGTTTTTGAGAGAAGCTGGGCACTAAAACAGATTAAGATGAACTGAAGACACAGAAAACCATTATGTTCACAGAACAAACAGTTTTAGTCATTTAACGTTACAATAAATGTATTCGGCTCTGACGTACTGCTTTTACCACTAAAAAATCTCTGGTTAAATATGCACATCTCCACACTGGGCCACTGATACCGGCAGGACAGTCAAAGGTGACAGTCCCACTGTCAATCTTGAATTTGTTATTCTGAGGAGCAGACAACTGCTATAAACATCCCTGTATTCAAAATGGAGAGGAAGTGAATTTAGTACTGCTGAGAAGTGTCAGATTTACTGCTTTAAGGTTCAAAGTAATCAATTTATCCGGAGGATCAGGAAAGGAGCAAGAAAGGCAGATTCCGCGCCATTACTGGCCTTGCCTTTGATGGCTGGAGCTCTGGGGAACAAAGGTTTGTCAGCTTTTGCCATACTCAATCCTTGGGGATCTGTGCTCAGACTGAAAATTCAGAGCCCTGGCTGCCCTACTGGAAAATGAGAGGGATGAATATCTAGCAGGGATGGGGTGAGACAATCAATTGCCATCCAATGTTCATTCATTCTTTCGAATAGAAAACATTCCTTCCAAGCACAGTGTAAAGGAAAACAAGACCAACAACAGCAACAAAAAGCTTTTTGATAAGCTGCTGACAGTGTGGATTTGGGTGGGGTTTTATTTACTCTGGAGACTGGCTTTGCAGCTCATAAGATATCTGCTATGTGACTCTGTGATGTGTTAGGCATTTACCTTCAGAAAGAAGTCCAGGAATGTAAGGCAATGGAAAGAGAAAGAACTGAAAACTATGGGGGTATTTTTAAAAAGTTCATGGAAAAATAGATTAAAAGATAATACGGATCTTTTCCACATATTTTTTGAAGTACCTGTGTCTTGTTAACACTTCCCTACCTAATGAAGAAGACACGACAGCAACTGAAAAATCATCAGACTCTCTTCTTGGGTTTCACAGAGAAGCACAAAGCCTCAGTGATGGTCCCAAAATAATTTTAAATAATATTTCTGGATCTTTCTCAATAATAAACGCCTTGAAAATTCTCTTCTTATGCCTCTATTTCTCTCTCCAATTAATAATCTGGCCTTAATTATTGTAAACCATTCTTGCTGTCAGAACTTGTTATGGAGTAGTGATTTCATTCTACTGTGGTTCAGATGTTGCTTTTTCATCTTTATGGTTTCCAAAATAATCACAGTATTTTCAGTTTCTTATCTGAAACAAATACATAAGTTTGGTCCCCGTTTTCCAATGGTATTAATGAGAAAACTCATCTGTTTCAGCATAGTGATTGGGTCTGATAATTCAAAATAAACAGTCAAACAAATAAAACTAAACCACAAAAAACCCTTAAAGATATATTTATATATATATATATATATATATATACACACACACACACACACACCAAATAAATGAAATGGAGGAAAACTGGGAACGATAAAATATTACCAGAGTGAATGTTTGATACCTGAAACTGGAATAATAAATGGAATACATTATTCACAATTTGGGTATGGACATATAACATATGCACAGGGGCAAAATAGAATTTTAAAATGCGGACTTTCTGATGGGAAAACTAATGATCTATTAAGAAGTTCTCAATTGCGGGAATCCACAATTACAATGATAGGTAATGCAGCTGTTAAGTGCTATGTGGTTCTGGGCAGAAAGATTTCTGGGGGGAGTGAAATTGGTACCATTTCAGGAAGAGATGCAGACCTCTGTCAATATTTAAGTCCATTCATCCCAGACAGCTCTGATCTCTCCTCCCTGCAATCTGGCACTTGGTGGGTTTGTTCTTCAGAATCTCATTGAAGCTTCAGTCTCCTTCCCTAATGAAATGCTTGTCAGCTGAGGCACAGGAGATGTCTCCCCAGAGTCTTGATTAACCTTTGCATTCAATGAGCCTCTAGAATTTTTCACCCCAGAGATATGGTTCATGATGAGTCAGTTTATTTTTGGAGTTTATTCCTGATCTGGTATATCCATATATTTGTGTATCTATTTATCTAAGTTTTCAAATGAAGAACAGAACTATCTGCTTGAGTTTAAGTGTTCATATATAAAATAACTCTAAACCACTTCTATCTAAAGCTTTTTTTTTTTTTTGGATAGGATAGTAGAGAAAGAGAAATCTGCTTTTGAAATATCAGTTTTGATCAATTTTATATTATCCCTTTTCCAGGTCTCTAATGTCTATTTCAAGGGATGTTTTAACATTTTAAGTTTTACAGCACCTCATAGCTGATAATGAAGACTTTTCCAGTACTATTTCTCCTTTGACACCTGAATTCCAAACTGAGATTTAAATATATAGTAATTATGAATAATATCACAGACGGATATTACATTAGAGCACAGAGCATATAAGACATCACAAATTCCTTTGTTAATGCTAAATTCCCAGCCAGTGGATACTAGAAATCGAGTTTCTCTTTTCTCTCTTTCTTTATGCTCAGTGGATTTCTCATAGACTTTCTTTAAAGGAAAATCTAAAGAGAATATGTCAGCATCAAATAAAATTGCTACTTTGTGTCCTATGGGTTTAGATTATCTGGCACAGTGGCTTTAAAAAAATTTGAATATTTTAAAGGAAGGATATTCAGTAGAAAATAACTTTTGATAGGTAAATAATACCAAACTTTAATCATTCTTGTGTTTCAATTTAAAAACAAGTTCAGGGATAAGTCTATTCTCTTCCAAAAGGCAAAGCAATAATTTTAAATACAAAGCATACAGGAAACCTTTCATCTATAGTCTTAGATTGTCTAGGCAGCACATAGAATGCTTTGTCCAAAGCATTGATCAGGCATTGTGAGGTTTCGGAGATGAGTATGACAGAGCCCTTAGAAGACAAAATATTTTGATAAAAAATAAAAAATAAACACAAAAACAAAACCACAAAAAACAACTAATTTGGAAGCAGACTACAGATGCAGTGAACTCATACCTTCAGATACAAGAGCTAGGTTCTCAATTCAACAAGGCAAGTTAAGGCAAACCACTACTTTTCAAAATTATCCTTGCAACTTCTTTAAATCTGGGGGACCTGGGCTCGGGGCAAAAAGCTGAGAATTAACAGTACTTTGATTTCACTTTGCCCTGAGACTTTTCTATCCTCGAGGGTGGTAGAGGCCCAAGACTACTTTGAAATGAGGAGAGAAGAGAGAGATGAGGAAAAGGGAATAAGGGCAAGGAGGGGGGATATCGAATTGAGATGGGAGGGGCTAATGAGATTTATCACTCTCTGTCTTTTATTTAATATTATTTTTTTTTTAAAGATGACCGGTAAGGGGATCTTAACCCTTGGCTTGGTGTTACCAGCACCACGCTCAGCCAGTGAGCGAACCGGCCATCCCTATATGGGATCCGAACCCATGGCCTTGGTGTTAGCAGCACCGCACTCTCCCGAGTGAGCCACAGGCCGGCCCCTCTGTCTTTTATTTTTCCAGGAATGTGTAGTTTGAATTCTCCTAAGTGAGGGCATGGTGCACCTCTGCTCTGTCTCTGATAGTTCTAACACTTACTGAGGATGGGACTCAATCACAGCTTCAGATGTTACCTTGGGTGCTATAAACCATGAGGTGCCCATGCATTTGCATTCATGAAGAGAAAACCCCTTGAGAATGTAGTTGCTCCTAGTAGTGGCTGGTTCTTAGTGTGAGGGAGAAACTCCAGGGCTACAGCCTCTGATTCCAGAGGTTAGGGGTATTAATTGGTTCTTTCTTGTATCTCTTTCCCTCATACCCATCCCTTACTCTATCCTCATCCCTCCAACATTGTCAATTTATTATCAAATAAAGCTACCTTTGGATGCTTTGGCCAACCATATTTCATCACCACTACCACTCAACGGACCGTATGATTTCTGAGGATATCATTAACCCAGGCTTCAATGCACAGAACACGCAGAGAAAGTGAAATAGCAAATGTATTTGTAAGACCTCTATTCCCCTACACAGTAATGGCTTAACACTTTGGCATTAATTCCATTTGTCAAGCTGTAAGATAAATATATGCACATCAGACACTTTCCAAGCATTATTCAAAGGGCAGACAGTGAAGACCACTATTTAAATGGGAAATGTGTCCATTTGTTTCTGAAAACAAAGCAGAGCTTCACAATTCACAAAGTATGTCAATCCTTTTAAAGAGACAGTGTAATTTTCAGAACAACATAACTGCTGGCTAGGCTAAATCTCCCTATAAGAACAACAATAATATTACTAAAAATTCTAAAATCCTAAAGCAAGGTAGATACATCATATTGTTTGGTAATAAAAAGTTAAAAGTCAAAATACCTAAAGCCCTTACCAATAATATTTGTACTTAGGAATTTTGTGTATCTCTCTCTGGAGGTTCACCTAATATTATTCCATAGTTTCTAACCTTGGGCAAACTGCATTAAGTCTTCTTTCTAGTGAAGCTTTTTACATGCAATGATATTCACACATAGATAAATTATCACATCTTGAAAGAGATTTCCAGATTTCCCCTTATGTCTCTTGCTTGAATTGATCTCTATTTATATTGCAATGCCAAGTTGACTTTCTCCTTTAAAATGATTTCTTTTCCCCTCAGCTTTCCAAGAGGTCTAACACATTAAGTACTAACGTATGACTTCATTCAAGTACTTGCATTTTTCTTCGAGAGATTTACTGCCGCTAAACAGGAATCACCAAGAAAGTATAGAAATTTTGAAACACTAGCCTATACACAACTTTAGTGTGCATAGAAATAAGTGCATCATTTTTTTTTTTCCAGGAAAGGAGACCTATAGCATCATTTATATTGTCAAAAAATTCCATGCTGTAGTAAAATGGTCAAGAAAAACGTATCTAGTCCAATTTTGTAATCCTCTTCACCTCGTTCCTTCTGACACTGTCAAGCACTCACTCACTGCTCTGCTTAAGTCCCTCCAGATGATTTCTCATGTTACTCAGAGAAAAATCCAAAGTACTTAACTAAGAGTTTTAAGGCCCAAGTGACCAGGCACCCCCATCTATCTGGCCTTTTCTTCAGACTGGAAAGTTCCATCACCACTTGTTCCCACACTCCCTTCCATTCTCTTCTCATTTGTCATTTGCTCAAGCAAGCCTTTCCCAACAATCCATATTATCCTCTTTCCCTAGTGCTCTTTCACTCCCTTGACATATTATAAATAATTATTTACTGACTCAGCTGATTTTCCAGCTCCTAGAACAATGTATGGCATAAAACAAGTATTCAATAAGTACTTACAAAAAAATCCTTAAATTAAAAAATGCAGCATATCTCTCATGAAAACAGTTGAGGAAACTGTGCAGATAAGTGTTTTTGCTTGGTCATCATTCAAATGCAATCAGAGCCAGAATAAGATTGGAGGTAAACAGATTCTCTAGTCAGTATTCTTTCTATTACATCATACCTTCCATAGAGCTTATTTTAAACTATAGAAAGGGAAAACAGGCGTGAGTAGAACAAATGGCATTCTAACTTTAATTTCTTTTACAGGTAATGGATGCTACTGTTTCTATCAAAAAAAAAAAAAAAAAAGAGAGAAAGCTACCAAACCTGGAATGACTGAAAATAAAGAAGCATGTCTGAAAGGTGCCAACTGAAATAAATAAGGCAATAAAAGCTACCCTTTCAGACTATTTTCTGAATTTAGTTACCTTCAGCTTTATATTCCCTGTGATAATATAAGGCCCATGAAGTCAAGGACTTTGTTTTCCCATAACCTAGAACAGTGTGCATGCCACATAGTGTATGTTCAGTAAATAACCAATGGATTAAGTTAAAGCACATGTCGTGTAACAGGAGGGTACTGTACTAAGCAACACAACATTTCACAGACTCTTACAAAAATCCACCAGGAGGCTTCTACTATTATTATTCTACTATTTATGAATAGGAAATTGAGATTAGGCTCAGAGAGTTTGAAAAGAGTGCTTCTAAGAACTTCCAGCCCATCTGCCTGCCAGCCCACCCAACTGATGGCATGTTGCAACCTTGCTGGCTCCTGGGAAGTGGCCTGCCTAGATGCACACCCAAGAGAACCTACTGCTGCTGCAGACTTGGGTGCCATGCAAGTGGTCCAAAACAGCCACTGCCACAATAGCTGACACCACAAGGGCAACTCGCCGCCACATCAGCCACCACTGCAGCCTTATAGGTGGCTGCTGACCACTCATAGACAGAAGGAGAGCCACCCATGGAGCCTGGGGAAAGAGCTGAGTTAGTGCAGATCTGTGATTCAGTGGCCCAGCCCACAATGGGAATTTCACTGCCATATGCAGTAGCACACCTGGGGGTGGGATGTATGTGCACAGCCCATGGGACTGCTTTGATCCAGGGAGAGACACATATAAAACCCCTCAAGAGTATAGAAACCCAGGATACCCAAATAAAGTAAGGAAGAAAATTCCCAGTCACTACCAACCCATCCCCCAACCAGGAGACTCAAGGTCCCAGGAAGATCCTATGTCTGTGGTAAAGAGGAAAGAGAAAACCTGCCCAGGGTCACCCATTCAAACTAAGGAGCACCAGTATACCTCAGTGCACCCATTAGAGCAATGGGGAGCTAACTGGTGTGCCAACAGGCCTTCCCCAGGTCACAAATAGCAACAAGGCACCCAGGCACTTCTCCCTAGAGCTCGAGAACTTGCCCACATCCTGGATGAACCAACATAGTGTCATTAACCTCAGCAAGGAATCACTAAGTACCAAAGTGACTAGGCCACAAAGGCACTCACATGCAATTCCAACACTGAATTCAGCTGAAGTACACACACAGAGACTGCACTACTGTGTCTACCTGGAACCAATACTTAACATCCCACCAGGTCCCCCAGATTTAATGTTCAAATAAAACACATCTACAAGAGGAAGTCTCTCCCCAAAGCCCACTCCAAAGTAACAAAAAAAGCAATTGCTCTACCAGATTACTAGACATCAACATAGAGATACTAGAAATACAAAAGAAAACAACAACAACAAAAACAAAACAAACAAAAAACACAAGAAAACATAACACCACCAAGGGACTATAATAATTCTCAAGTGACAGACCTTATACAGCAGGAAGAACTCGAAATGAGTGAAAAGGAATTCTTAGCAATAATCTTAAGAAAATTTAATGAAATACAGGGAGACTCAGTTACATGACACAATGAAATGAGAAAAGGTATCCCAGATCTGAAGGAGGAAAAGTACAAACAGATTAATGCTTAATGTAGCAGAACTAGAGCTGAAGGATTCATGGAATGAAACAAACAAACAAACAAAAAAACCCAAAAAACAAACAAACAAGGAAAAAAACATAACTGAGAGCTTAAGTAGCAGGTTAGAGCAAGAAGAAATAATTTCTAATCTTGAAGATAGTCTTTTTGAAATAAACTAGGCAGACAAAAAAAAAAAAAAAGAAATTAAAAAAATGAAGAAAACCTAAGAGAGCTAGCAAACAACCTCAAGTGCACAAACATCCAAATCATGGGTGTTCCAGAAGAGGAGGAGAAAGGAAAAGGCATTGAAAACCTATTCAATGAAATAATAGTAGAAAATTTCCCAGGTACAGGGAGAGATATGGATCTTCAGATCCAGGAGGATCAAAGATCCCTGAAAGATTCAATCCAAAAAGTCCTGTCTGAGACACATTGCAGTCTAACTGGCAAAGCTCAAACACAAAGAGAATCTTAAAAACAGCAAGAGAAAAGCATCAACTCACCTATAAGGGAATCTCCATCAGACTGACAGCAGACTTCTCAAAAGAAACCCTAAAAGCCAGAAGACAACGGGATGATATATTCAAAATACTAAAAGAAAAAAGCTGCAAGCACAGAGTACTATACCCAGTAAGGCTGTCCTTCAGAAGTGAGGGAGAATTGTATATTTCCTAGACAAACAAAAAGTGTGGGAGGTCACCACCACATGACAAGGCTTACAAGAAATCCTCAAGGGAGTATTGCATTTTGAATCTCCAAAACAAGAATCACTACCAGGAATACACAAGATAGAACAAAACCCACTAGGACAACAAAAATGCAAGTGAGAAAGAAAAAGAAATTGTATTTTACTCCTCAAAAAAAACTACAAACATGGGGAAAAAAAAAAAAAACCCAAAACAATAAAAGGGGAAGAAAGGAATAAAAGATATTCAAAACATACAAACTACCAAAATGGAACCAAGAAGAAACAGAAAACCTAAACAGACCAATAACAATCAATTAGATTGGAACAGTAATTAGCAGTCTTCTGATAAAGAAAAGTCCAGGACCAGATGGCTTTACTGTTGAATTCTACCAATAAAGAGGAATTAATATCCATTTAAATAGGAATTAATATCAATTCTCTCCAAATTATTGTCAAAAAATTGGAACAGAGGCTGTTCTCCCAAACTCATTCTATGAGGACAGCATCACCCTGCTACCAAAACCAGAGAGAGATACAACAATAACAAAACTACAGGCCAGTATCTCTGATGAACATAGATGCAAAAATCCTCAACAAAATATTAGCAAACAGAATACAGCAACACATCAAAAAAATTATACACCATGATCTGGTGGGATTCAATCCAGGGAAGCAAGCAAGGTTCAACATATGAAAATCAATAAATTTGATGCACCCCATCAACAAAAGCAAGGACAAAAAATCCATGATTATCTCAGCAGACACACAAAAAGTATTTGACAAAATGCAACATCCCTTTATGATAAAGACTCTCAACAATTTAGGTAGAGAAGGAAAGTATCTCAATACAATAAAAGCCATACATGACAAACCTACCAGCAATTTCATCCTGAATAGGGAAAAGTTAAAAGCATTTCCCTACAGGAACAAGACAAGGATCCCCACTCTCACTACTCCTATTTGCTGAAGTATTAGAAGTACTAGCCAAAGTAATCAGGCAAGAGAAAGAAAGGGCATTGAGATTGGAAATGATGAGGCCAAATTTTTCCTATTTGTATATGACATTGCCGTATATATAGAAAAGCCTAAAGATGCTACCAAACAAACAAAAACCTCAGAGTTAATAAACAACTTCAGAAAAGTTACTAGATACAAAATCATCACATAAAAATCAGTAGCATTTTTATACTCCAAAAATGAGCTAGCAGAAAAAGAAATCAAGAAAGCCAGCCCATGTAAAATAGTTGCCCCAAAAGTAAAATACCTAGGAATTAAGTTAACCATGGAGGTAAAAGATACCTACAATGAGAAGTACAAATCACCCTGGAAAGAAATTAAAGATTGCACAAGAAGGTGGAAAGACATTCCATGCTCTTAGATTGGAAGAATTAACATTGTGAAAATGTCCATACTACCCAAAATCATCTACAGATTCAGTGCAATCCCTATCAAAATACCAATGCTATTCTTCACAGAAATAGAAAAAAAAATAAAAAATAAAAAAAGCCCTAACATTCATGTGGAACAACAAAAGACCTCATATAGTCAAAGCAATCCTTAGTAAAGAAAATAAATAAATAAATAAATAAAGCCATATCATATTTAGAAGAGTGAAACTAGACCTGTACCTCTTGCCACATACCAAAATCAACTCAAAATGGATTAAACACTTAAATATAAGACCTGAAACTATAAAACTCCTAAAAGAAAACATAGGGAAAATACTTCAGGAAGTAGGACCGGGTAAAGACTTTATGAATATGACCCCAAAAGTACAGGCAACAAAAGGAAAAATAAACACATGGGATTATATCGAACTAAAAAGCTTGTACACAGTAAAAAAAACAATTAACAGAGCAAAAAGACAACCTACAGAGAGGAGAAATATTTGCAAACTATGCATCTGGCAAAAGATTAATATCCAAAGTATACAAGGAACTCAAACAACCTAACAGTAAAAAAAGAAATAACCTGATTAAAAAATGGGCAAAGGAGCTGAATAGGCATTTCTCAAAGGAAGGTATACAAATGGCCAACAGACACATGAAAAAATGCTCAACATCACTCAGCATCAGGGAAATGCAAACCAAAACCACATAGAGAAATCATCTCACCCAGTTAGACTTGCTGTTATCACAAAGACAGATAATAACAAATGTCTGTGAGGATGCGGAGAAAGGGGAACTCTCCTGCACTGTTGGTGGTACTGTAAATTGGCACAACCATTATGGAAAACAATATGGAAAATCCTCAGACAACTACAGCTAGAACTGCCATA
Organism: Cynocephalus volans; assembly: GCF_027409185.1. NCBI lineage: Eukaryota > Metazoa > Chordata > Mammalia > Dermoptera > Cynocephalidae > Cynocephalus > Cynocephalus volans. The sequence goes on along the minus strand of NC_084461.1, from coordinate 147,534,575 downwards.
CAACCTGGCAATTAAACTGCTGGGTTTAAGGAATGGAAAACATCCTGTCAAAGGGATACCTGCATTCCCATGTTTATCACAGCTCTATTTACAATAGCCAAGAGTTGGAACCAACCTAAATGTCCATTGTTGGATGACTGGATAAAAAAAGTGGTATATTTACATAAAGGAATACTACTCTGCCATAGAAAAGATTGAAATACTGCCATTCACAGCAACATGGATGAGCTTGGAGAAAATTATGTTAAGTGAAATAAGCCAGGCACAGAAAGAGAAATACCACATGTCTTCATTCATAAGTGGGAGCTAAAAAAATTTTAAAAAATAAAAGAAGAAAGAAAGAAAGATACAACAGTATAACAATACATTGAACTTTCAGAAGGAGAGAACAGAGCTGAAGCCACCAGAGGTAGGAAAGCGGAGGGGAGGGTGATAAGGGAGGAATTTTAAAGGGCCACGAAAATCGATTACATTGTATAATGTTGAATATACTAATTATCCTGATTTAAGCGTTACATATCACACACATATTAGGGTTTGTTATTCTATGCTGTACCCCACGGATATGTACCATCTCTATGTTTTAATAAAAAAAAGAGCCTCCCCAGTTTCATCTTCTGTTTGTCTAACCCTGTAAGAAAATGTCTCAATTTACAATGTACAGTTTTGAATGGATTGCTATTTTTTTCCTATTATTTCATGCGAAACGTAGGAACATTTGTGTAGGTAAGAGATACAGGAGCCCTCTTTCGTGATGAAAAACTAGAAAATAATCTGATGATATTTCTTACTTTGGTGCCTGAGGGTCAGCAATCAGTCTGCTTTTCATTCTCCATTTAAACACTGGTTGTCTAAGGAGATTACACCCTAAGCAATATTGTTACACACCAGAACAACTAAAACACAAACTGCCTGGGCTAAAACAATCTAATGTATGTAAAGCATTATGCTGTCAGCTCTAAATCAAAACTTATTTCTAGAATTGCAATACAAAGTCAATATTGGAACAAACATCGAAACTGAAAGTTAGAGGTTACTGAGTGTACATACTCTGTAAGGAATTTTCATTTTAATCTATGCTACATATTTATATCTGATAAAATTCTTAATTGAAAACTCTCAAATTCGTTATTATGTGTAGTACACATGAAATGCAATCATCAATAGATTTGAGCAATCAATATTATTACAATAACTGAAAGCAAAACAATTATAAAATACATAAACCATTGAATATCATTTTTTAATCCAATTATTAGTGTCTCTGAATCCTGCTTTGCTTTGGTTCTGTAGATAATATAAAACTATGTCTCATGTCACAATAACAGTAATGGTATTATCTTCTCTCCTTTAAACTCTAAATTGCTGCAATTTTTATGAAATGTATTATTTTTCATATCTTAAGCACCCTATTAAATTGTGACTGGATCATCATGGCATTTCTCCTACACCATGCATTATGCAGGGCAGATGTTCAATAAATATTTTTTGAATAAAAGAACATATATCTAATAAAACAATTACAAATATGCAAAATGTACAATACACGTGTGTAGTGACAAGAGTTACATGATTGTTGCTGGATGCTGGTCAACTTCATGGATGCCTTGAAGACTTCCACTGGCTTCTTACTGCAAACTAAATGAGGTTCAACCAGAAAGCCAAAAGCCAGCAAGACCTTGATGGAAGCAGCTTGATGGGACAACATGGTACCAGTCCAATAAAAGCACACACAGTTTTTCTGAAAGTAGGATTTCGGACCACCTTCATCAGAGTAAACTAGGGTACTTATTTAAAAAGCAGATTCCTGGGCTCCAGACCCACTGAATCAGAATTCTTTTTTTTTGGAACAAACTAACAAACAAAACTATCCAAAGTGAGTGTAGGCCCTATGAAGATTGATGCTCACTGTTCTAGCCACTTTCTCAAGGGAGATGTTAGGGCATTTTTGAGCAAGTTTGAAAAACAAACAAAGCAACAAAAAAAACCCCTTGTGGAGCTCCTCCTTCGTTTAGAGGATTAGAAAAAATGTCTCTTGAGGGTAGACATAACCATATTAGTAGGTTTTGAGTTTAGAGACATGAGTGCATCTAAATCTAAACCTATTGCCACCATTCTACCATTCTACTTGCTGCTTTTGTGCAGAGCATAAACTGAAAAACTGTGTGTGACGCTTCTGAGTATGCTGCTAAACACCAAAATATATAGCTACCGTATTTCCAACCGGAGAAGATACCTGAAGATTTACTACGTGCCCCAAGCCCTCAACCTAAAAGCAGCCTTTTTTCTCTCTACTAGAATTCCAGAAAACAACAACAACAACAGAAACCCAGTAGATTTCAGATCTGTGAAAGCATTTTCTGATGGAGAGGTTATTAAACACCACGGTAGGAAGTTAATAATGCCTAAATGTCTGGGGTGGGGTAAATGACCTCCTTACCAAAAGCCAGACTGGGAAATTTGGGACAGAATAATGTCTCAAATTCCCTTGAAGCCACAGGAGTTCACAATTTTATTACCTAAGGATGCAAAAATATTTGGCACATGCTGGATTTATGCAATTCCACTATAGCCTAAATGGCCTTTAAGATGCAGAGAAGTTTTACAAATCCTACTCCATGAACATTTAATATTTGAAATCATTTGAGATGAAAACATAATACCCAATTGTTACAGCTTCATGAGTGATCTCTTACTTGCCTTATTATGGCAAGCAGTGCTGTCAATAATAAAACATTTTCAAAAGATTAACTTTACACGATAAGAGCACCTGGCCAGCCCCAAGATCCTTTAAAGTGTTTTATGTATTTTGCAACACTGAGTGACCAGCAACTCATTTTAATATTTACAGACAAAATGATATTTGGATAAAACAAAGATCAGACCCAAAGAAAACAAAACAAGGTAGAATGACCTTCTAAATGAAGTTCCAGGTTGTAACTCTTATCTTGGCAGCCAAAATGTGAAGAGAAAAAAATAGAGAGAAATAAATTTCACTGCACTCTTGTTGTTAAGTACCACCAAAACTTAAACAATTTGTAAGATAACTTTAAAAGCATTGAGAAATCCTTCTAAGAAATCTCTGAAAATTTTTGCTCTAATAATGTTTGTTTCTTTCAAAGCATGAATATGTCCTTTCTGCTTTAGTTAATTGCACATGTAATCCTAGACCTGCTTTGCAGTGTATATTGATGATTTGTAGTTAAAAATTTCTTGTTTTAAGCATGTGAATGCTATTTACACTAATGATGAGAAACACAACAAAAGAACATGAAATATCAGTCTGACTCTCCACTTAGATGGTGTGATTCCCAATCTGGCTGAACATCAGAATATTCAGGGATGCATTCTAAAACTGTAGTTACCAAGTCACACTCTCAGTGATTTTGATTTAGTAGGTCCCTGTTTTTTTTAAAAAGTACTCCAAAGGAATTCAAATCAGCCAAGTTTAGAAATCCTTGATACGGGTGATGACTTACACATTAGAAAAGCAGGACTCATGAAAGTTTTCTTTATGTCTGGCATAGCTTCGTCAACCTACTCACCATATATAGAATTCTATTACAGAGAATCATAACTTTTCATTTTGTAGTTAGAAATGCAAACACTATTAGAATAAGAGACATTGATTCATATAATTCATGATGATCATTGACAACATTTATCAAGGTCTAGCTGAACCAAGCGCTGACTAGGGTATAAAAGAAAAACCAGGTATGACAAGAGCTTTGTCAGACTAGCATTGCAGAGCAGGACAAAGCTCTGATCAACTCCATAAGCAGATAGTTGGGTTTGCATCATGTTTTTACCGTGATTGAGCTGTGTAACTTTGAGCAATTTACTTAACCTCTCTGAGCCTCATGGATAAATCAGAATAATAGTACACACCTCATTATATTTTAGTGAGGAATAAATACATGAAAAATACTAGAAGCAATTCCTTATACATACCAATGCCCAATAAACACTATCTAGTGTTAATCATATTGATACTCCTTTTAGTTTAGCTGAACATTTCCTAACCTGGCTAAATGTTGGAATGGTCTATGGCCTATTTTTCAGGGGGTGGAGTGGTATTTATTTTCCCATTTCTGTATAACATGCTCAGATTGTGGTTATAGCCATGATTTTTCAGTTTTAGATATTTTCTAATCACTCTCTACTTTGAAAAATAAGAATGCGGTTTTTTAGTATCAGCACACACATACATACACACACCCCTTCCTCTCAACTATTCAATGTAGTTGTGTCATGACTTTTTGATTGATTAATTTTAAAATTTTTATATGACATATATCATGAAAATACAAATCACAATAGAGCAACGAATAATACAAATACCTTAATTTTTTCATGCAGTATTTTATTTTCAAATTTTTTTAATTATTAATGAAATAATTTCATTTTTTTCTTGTTTCGCTGTGGCCTGGTTGATTTCTAGGATTGCCACACAGTTATCTTTCTGGTACCTCACTTCTATACCATACTTGGAATTCCTATTTCCTCTCTCCTATAGCTGATACTCTGTTTCTCTTTCTTGATTATTTTCCTGTCTTAACAGAGCATATGCTTCAACAGTTTGGGGAATGTTACACTGAGATCTTGAATGTTTAAAAATGTGTATATTCTACTTTTCACTCTCGTTTGATACTTTGGATAGATGAAACATTCTACATTGAAAACAATTTTCCCAGGTTTTGGGGTTTTTTTCTGATCTACTAAATCAACCTCCTTCAACTTCCTGCTTTTCAATAGTACAGCTTAGAAAAAAAACCTGTATGTTGTTTTTCATATGGTTTTCAGAAGGGGAAAAAGGGAAACAAGTATCATATAAGCCAATTCTAGCTGCTGTAATAAATAAACCCTCAAAACTTAGTGACATAATGCAATATGAGTTTTTCTCTAACATAAATTCCTACTAGTGATGTCTTTGTGTTTGCTCATGTAGGCAAGTTCCGCTCATGTAGTATTCGGGACCTAGGAGCTGTCCTCAGTACATAAACGGTTGTTAATTTCCAACTAGCAGATGGGGAAACAGGGAAAGAGACAGAGCTTAGTACAGTGAAGAGGTTTTTGTGTGTCAAGCCTAAGTGGCCTATGTCACTTCCAAACACATTTCATTTGCCAGAACTCAGTCAAATTGCCACAACTAATATCTAGAGAGGCTAACGATTATAGTCTAGTTGTGTGCTGAGGCATAAATAGAAACTTATGTAGCTGGTGCATTGCTACTGAAGAAAAAAGTCTAATTGTTCCAGTCAGCATAATTTGACATAATTGGCCACGGAATTACATCATAGGAGCATTACAGTAAATTAGGTAATATTTCATCAAATTGAAAATGCACCCCCCTGACTATGACTTTGAAAGAGAAATGTTACCTCTATTCCATTCTGTGCCATAGTGCTTAATTTAGAAGATATATTCAGAAAATCTAAATTCTTTGAATTACTGTAAAAATTGTGGCAATAATTATGATGATGATAGTAGTAACAATAATAGATGACTTTCATTGTGTTATAAATCAATATCTGAGACTAGGCTGAGACTTTCCTTCTGTGATTTATACAACAAAACATAAGATAGGTAATATTTTTATACCTATTTCATAGATGAGAAACAGAGAGGCTAAGAATTTGCTCAGATTTAGGATCTACTGGTTCCAAGTCTAGATCTGTGCCGTTTAAAAACATAGTGGTCTTTCCACTATACCATGCTGTTCTGCATTATGCCGTAGGATTTAAATAGAGTCTTATAAAACATGCCCAAGGTATGGTAATGCCTTTCTCATTCTCCATCATGAATATGCCCTCTCTGACTTAACCAAAAAATTTGGGTTTGAGTTATAAGAAGCCAATGAATAGTTTCAGTATTTCTGGATCTTTTTTTCCTCACAAAAATCTTGGATATTTACTCTTTATGGTCAAACTGCTAAAATTCATAAGTGGAATAAATAATTTGACAATAGCAAGCCCATTGTGTTTACTGCATGCTCAGTGCTGTAATTCAGTCTCAAAAATTATCCTCTCTGGTAAAGCTGCCAAGCTGCCCAAACAATGAAGGGTTTTAGCTACAGAGTGAAGTTTTCTGGAATTATAATATTCCTTTTGACCTCTGGGATGACTAAATGCTATTTAATTCCTTCCCTTTATTCACTACAGTGAAAAAGACTTGGAAACATGCTGGAGCAGAGGTAACATTTCCTTTCAAAACCCTAGCCAGGCATTAATACTCCAGGGGAGCGGGGAGAACACTTTCAATTTGGTGGTGAAATACCTTATTTACCAGAATGCTACAAATGTCCTTCCTCCTTGTTGGGATTGCAAGAACTATGATGTAACACGGAATCAATTATTTCAAATTACAGTGACTGGAACAATTAGACTCTTTCTTCTATAGTAGTGCACTAAAAATTTAACTGGGGCTGAAATGGAACTAGTTTATAACCGACTGAAGGTAGTTATGCAAGAGCAGCATGGTGGCTCCTTTTTCAAGAGCTTTAGCTTTTAGGTACTGTTACTGCTAATTACTTTGGGTGAGAAACACTATAGCTGTCAAACTTCACAATCAACTCTGGCTTTGAACCAGGTAAAACTGAAATGCTTGAGTAGTTAGATTCCATTTATTTCACTGGCTATTTCATACAGGTGCTAAATGCAAAGAAACTGCAGTTGGAATCTTTGTGTTCAGTCCCCTCTCCTGGCTGATTCAATAGCATTTGATCTGATGTGAAGATTTTTAACTTCCTTACTATACATAGCCCCAGCATGATCAATACCAAAATGCATCTTCAATCTGCGCTACTTTACATCCCATTTGCCTAAAGAGTTTATATAATGTAATTCACAAGCAGCAAGATCTATAAATGAGTTACTGACAAAGAGAGAATGTCACCCAGAGATGTTGATTCTAAGGAGGAGTGATACCTGAAGCTGACTGATAAGGTTTAAAATAAAAAGCATGCCAGTATCATCGCAACAGCAGCACAGCCAGCCCCAGGCAAGACCAAGAAGCCAGAGCCACCTCCACCACTCTCCTGGGCTATTGCTCCATATTTAAAAGAGGATAACATCTGCCAACCCCTTTTCTCCCACTCCCTTCTTAGGCACTTCCTGCACTTATGTTTGCTACTCCAAAGTCTATTCTCAAAGCTTGTTTTCTAGTTCTTTATTTACACTAAGCTCATAAATGATAGATTAACAATGCAAGTGTTACCACACTTCTAAGAGAAGAGATGGCATTTTCAGAAGGAACAAGTCTAGGTGAAGAAAAATATTAGAATTTGCTATTAAACCAAAGGGCTTGGGAAGCATACGAAATCTTCTTGGCACCCATGAAACTTATACAATATAATAGGTCCCATACTTTTCCTATGGGTAAAATAAATACAGGTGTTCAATGAAATTTAGAGCCCAGAGAGCTAGGACTGGAAGATTTACCTAAGCTGGTGTTTCCCTTTTAAAATGGAGTATATGAAATAGCTCTTTCAGGTTAGCAACACTGAAGGTACTTGTTACACAAGCAAACAAATACAGGAAGTCATACAAATTCTTGAGTCTTAGCTAAATAGAATAGAATGGATGGTGCTAAGGCCCCAGAATCTGCATTTAAACAAGCACTCCCAGGTATTCTTTTGATCAGCATAAAATAATATGGAGTCAATCTGTCTGGGTTCCTGCACTCAGCTCAACCATTTATTAGTGACAAATTATTTAAGAAAACTGTGCTTCAGTTTCCTCATCTGTAAAATGGGGATGATAACGAATAACCTACCTCATTAGATTGCTATGAAGCTTAGAAGAATTGACAGATGTAAGGCTCTCAGAATAGTGCCAGGCTCTACAGGTGTTTGCTAAATAGTAGCAAAATATACTCGACTTTGAGAAACACAGCTCTAATGGTAATGCCTTTGAAATCATTGCCGTAATTTCAGATAATCAGTCTAAAAGATGATGCTGGTAAGTGTGGTATAATATGAAATATAATTGGTCATTGTCCCCAGTTCCTGTCACAGAGCTCCTAAAACCCTTAGAATTTCCTGAGCAATAGGAGTGTCTTTTGTTATTCATAATGAGGCCTTTCATAAAATCTGAGTTTATGCTAATGAGGTGGCTTCAGGTGGGGTCTCTAGATAGGCTCAAGATGGGAAAAGTCACCAGAAAGAGATATGGAATTTTCAGCTCCACTCATCAACATTTGAGATGGGGAGCTGGAGATTAAGCCCAATAAAAATTCTTGATCGAGGTTTGATGAGCTTCCAGGTTGCTGAGCATGTGGAAGTGCTAGGAGGGTGGCTCCCAGAGAGGGCATTGAGGCTCCTCACCCCTGGTCCATACTTGCTCTGTGCATTTCATCACCCAACAGTTCATCTGTGTCCTTTGTAATATCCTTTATAACAAACCAGCAAATGTAAGTGTTTTACTGAGCTCTGTAAGCCATCTTACCAAATTAATCAAACCCAAGGAGGTCATGAAAATTCAGTTTCTCAGAACTGTTGGTCAGAATCATAGGTGACAACCTACTACTTGTGATTGGCATCTAAAGTGGAGGCAATCTTTTGGGACTGAGTCCTCAACCTGTGGGATCTGGTGCTGTCTTCAGATAGATAATATCAGAATTGAATCGAATTGTAGAATGTCATGTTAATTCAATCAACACATTATTTACAAAAATATTTCATGATATATGTCAAAAGACAAAATTACAACAGATTTCATCTAGAGATCTTAATTGGCTTTTATTAGCAATTCAAGAATCCAGTAACATCTCCTTCTATAAAACAGAATGAGTGATGAACTGAGCAGAGGAAGTTGGTTTTATAGACAGAAAAGGTACGAGGAAAGCAGAAAAAAAGAAAAAAGAGAAAAGCAGATTGGTCGTTTCAAAGTTACTTTCCTTGTAAAGTTTAAAGCAGAAGGGACTTTCTTATTATGACACCTAAACCTAGTTTGTTTGGAGATTTGGCTATTATCTCTCACTCTCCTGATTTCTCAGAAGGTCAGGTAAACAACTTAGTTTTGGTTTGGTGGCATAGAACTTTAGCATGAGTGACTTCATTTTGGTCTGGTCTGTTGGGCCTAGTGCAGGAACTCAGTCTAAACCAATGGCCTCCTATAAATTTTATTTAACATATGAGGGGACATTAAAAAGTTCATGGAGGGACGAGCCCGTGGCGCACTTGGTAGAGTGCTGCGCTGGCAGCGCGGCGACGCTCCCGCCGCGGGTTCGGATCCTATATAGGACTGGCTGAGTGCCGGTCACGAAAAAAACGACCAAAAAAAAAAAAAAAAAAAAAAGTTCATGGAAAAATGAAATTAAAAGAAAATCCAAATCTTTCCATGAACTTTTTGAAGCACCCTGGTATATGACTAAATAGAAGGTATAGCACTATGTAGAACGCATCAAAAAGGGAGAAAAATACAGATTTGAGACAGGGATATGACTCTGGTGTTGTTGTAGCTCTTTTGTTTGGGTGTCAATTTATCCAAGAATATATTGATTGAGAAATACTTGCAAAAATTTTATATAATACAGGTAATTTGTGAAAACATGGAGAAGCCAAAAGCATGAAATAAATACTCCAGTGTGTAAAGAATCTAGCTTTTGAGAGTGTACCGATAGAGTAGGCCATGTGAATGAAATGCCCATCAAATGTGTTGTATCATGGACAAACATGGTTGGAATGATGTGTGTCAGAGTCATCCATGGAAACCTGTGCAATGAAATGAAAAGAAAGTAGCCTGATTTTCTTTGAAGTGTTTTCTTGTAACAAGAGATAAAAGCAGACATCTATTTTCTTTGATGTTTTTATCCTAAATTTTGTATTTGATTTTCCTATAAGTATTATAGGAAGTTTTCTTTTCAAATCACTATATCATACCCATATTTTCAGGGAAGGGATAGAGTTGCAGTAATGGCAAATCCCTTGTAGGTATTTCAACAACAAAGAGCAGATTTCTCATGGCAGGGTTGTGAGTTTCACTTTTACTTTTCTAAGTTTTAATCCATTATGCAAACAAATGTATCCACCTTAAACCCAAGTGCTGCATTTCAGTACTTTACATGCTGTTTACTTCTCAGAAGAGAAAGGAGAAGGGTGTTTAAACCTCAGATAAGCAAGGCACACATCTATGAACCACAATGATATCATTCAATGCCATGTTTACACCTAGTTAGAAATAAGTGAACATCTGCTGATTAAAAAATAGAACTATAATAGTGGCCAGTAGGGAATAAAACACTTTATTGAGCTTTGTTATGTAGATGTAAATGTGCTTTGTAGGAAGTGCTTTATTTGCAAATAAAACAACTAACTGCTGGAGCTAGAAATACATGCACAAAGAAGATTCTGAACTAATTTTGAGAAAATAATCGTTTATCGTGGGCATCAGCTAATGCTTCTGCCTTCCTCCAAATTTATATTGTTTTTGACTATTAGGAGGAAGACTTTCACGGCTCGGAACAAAATCCTGCTTAACAGGTGTCTGGTCATACTCTAGCCAGTAGTACCATTCCTGGTGCCTTTTCCTTAATTTCTTACAAAATGTTTTTGATCTTTTTCATTCATTCATTCATCCAACAAATGACTAAGATCCTGGCATATTGGTCTGATATCTAACACATCCCATCTTGTTTTTAAACGACATGTTGAAGAAAATCTTGGAACACATTATGAACAAAATGAGATTCTGCTTTATTTTCATCCTCAATTTACCTCCCCTCTCCTGCTCTGGAAACTACCTTCTTAGGTCATCCAGGTCTTCCCAGACTCCTAAGCCAAAATTTCTTCTACTTCACAATTTCTTCAGGCTTTATCCCACTAGAGCTCTGTGAAGAATTTTATAGTTCGACTGGCCCCTTCTTAAAAATATTTCCTGGCTGAACACCTGCAGCACTGAACATGTGTGATTGTTCCTCTGTGTCTCTAAGTATTCTTTCTCTAGTTCTTTGTTCTCCTGCCTTTCTCCTACTAGATGCTGGGCTTTTAAATTTTTTATATAGATACAACAATTAATAAGACAGTCTTTGTCTTCATGAATTTTATATTCTGGTGGGGAGAGACAGAAAATATAGCACATAAAAACACACTGATTATCAATCAACCAAAAAAATTTAAATAGAGTATAATAATTGCCAGGAACAACAATAAAAAAGACAGGGTGACAGGAGAAAAAGTGACCAGGGGGATGGAGAGAGGATAACTAGGCCCTTCGGAAAGCCTCTCTGGAGATTTGAACGACAGTGTGAAAACCATAGTGAAAAGATCCGGAGGGGAAGAGACGAGACGGCATGCCAAGCCCTTAGATGAAAGTGAACCGAGTGAGGGAGGATATAAATGGGAAAAATGGGCTTCAGGACACAGGTAGAGCTGAGGCCACCTTACTGGGCCTTGTTAAGAGCTTAGATTTTCTTCTCATTGCAGTGGGAAACCACTGGACGGTTTCTACAAGCAGAGGAATACTATCTCATCATGCGCATTTTAAGAGATGGCCCTGATTGCAATACAGAGGTTGGACAATAGGGGACAAGAGAAAGAAAGAAGGAAGACCAATGAGGAGCATGGAGCAGGTTTCTAGAAAAAGAAAGAGGCAGTGACAAAAAAAAAAGAGAGAGAGAGAGAGAGAAATGAAGACTTGGACTAAAACGGTATGAGTGCAGTTGGTAAGAGTATTTTTTTAAAATCACTTTTATTGTAAAATAAATAATAGCAGCAGAAAAGCATTGAAAATAACTGAATAGCTTAATCAGTTATTACAAGGCAAATACATTTGTAACCACCACCCAAAACAAAAAATAGAACTTGGCCAGACACTCCAGAAATTCTGTACATGCCCCGTAGTTACCAAAATCCTGTTCCTCCCCACAATAAGCACTGTCCTCACTTTATCCTTTTCTCTTCCTATTTTTTATAATCCTATCACCTAATGAGCATCCCTAGACATCATGTTGGGTCAAGCTCATTTCTTTCGTAAAGTTGATATATCTTTTGATACTCTTTTTATCTACAGCTTTCCCATCCTTCCTTTTCTTTTCTTTACATTTTATTTGTTGAAAGACCTGGAATATTTGGCATGTAGATTTTCATGGTCTGGATTTTGCTGATTGCATAGCACGGTGCTGTTGAATACTTGTGCTCTTCTGTCCTTTGCATTTTTGAAAACTGATGGATGGACCCAGAGACTTCATCAGATGTGCATTTAATCCTTTAGCAAGATTATTGGTGGTATTGTGTTCCTTCATTAGGAGATACATTACATCTGATTGTGTCTTTTTTTGTGATACTAGTAGCTAAATTCATTAGGGTTTCAAAACAATGATGTTTTAATTCTGTCATTTCATATAAGAAATACCTTTATAAAGAGATGTTTCCTCTCAACTACTATTTGGTTACGCAATGGTATAACTCATACAGGAAAGCTGGGATAAATCCTTGAATTTTACTATTAATATGACAGTTTTGGCCATAATGAATTTTTTCCCGTTTAATTCTCCCAAAGATAACAAATAAGTCTATTTTTTTCTTCTGAAAAGTCGATATTGTAGTCAGTCTTTAAAGCTATCCATACTATAAACCAAACCCACCTTCTAGTCTCATCCTGTATTATTCCTCTCTAGATGTCCCGCAGCATGCAACATCAACGTTTCTCTGCTTCTCAGTTTTCTGTATATGCTTCATGCTCTATGATCCACCGACCTTCACTGACATGATTCCACCCATCTGGAGTCCGTCTTCTCACCCTCATTCCCTACCTTCCACATGAATTACTTAGAGGAGACACATGAAAGGCTTTTGTTTGATGATTCTTCTGCATCCAATAACCCCACTTTAGGTGAGTGAGGACAAAAGATGCTGCAGACAAAAAGAGAATTCATGCAGGAATTCTACAAGAAAAAATTATTAACATTTCTCTTGGAGTCTGGCGGAGGCTTAGTGACTGATTATGTGAATGAAAGAAAAGCTAACCTAATCAGAGGCAGATAAAGCACAAATCAAATGAAGTTAAGTTTCAGGGTCACTACTTGCTCAAGCCTCCTCCAAGAGTATGTACTTGATTTTGTACTTGTAATATTGTACTTTTTTAGTAAAAAACACCCCTGAAATTGTTTAAGCATAAAGATCCATGAATGTTTCTCATTGTTTATTATAGAAAAAAAAAAGACAACTAAGAACTAAAATATTATGGTAATGTACTAGTTACCCTGTATCAGTTAACTTTCTTCTGCTCTAGTTTGCTCATCTGTAAAATGGGAATAATGTCATTTTCTCTGCCTATATCAAAGACTTCTGGTGAAGATCAGACAAGAGTTTTCAATCATTCAACAAATATTTATTAAGAACATAACATGCATCAGACTCAATGCCAGTTGTTGGGAGCTCACTGGAAGACAGACATTAATAAAAAGATCACACAAATAAATGTACTCTATGTTAGAGCATTTAATAAACTGTAAGGTGGTAAGTAAGTGTAATGCCACAAATGTGACAGTAAAAATATTTGGAATGTCTTGTGGTTTCTAAAGATCTGTGTTTTTAATCATCAGTGTACCCAGAGATGATTAATTCCTGAAGAGGAAAAAACAAAACAAAACAAAACAAAACAAAACACACACACACACACACAAAATAACTGTTTCAACTTATCCCAAACTCATAATTAATTGATTCCACCAAGTCAATTAAATAATGGATAATGAAAAATATAATGGCCATAGGGACTGGTATTCAAAATAGCTGATCAGCACATTCTTTCCCAAGAGAGGGGACTACTTAAAAAGTATCAGAAATTTGCTTAGTGAATATGTAAAGTGAGAAAAAGCCAAGAACTGTGAAAGTAAACCTAGGTAAGCTAATGACAATGGAGTCAGCCAAATGGGCATCCTCCTTCTAAGCAATACTGGGAGAATAAGCTCTCTAAATGTGCAATACTGTGTAGATGCAAATCCTGGCACTTTTCCCTCCAGTATAACATCCTCATGCAATAATCCAAAACACTCAGTTTTAAGGATTGCATTATAAGGTAGTTAAAATGTGGACTTTGCAGTCCGACAGATCTAGTGATAGTAATCTCAATTCCTCAGAGGTCTGAAAACACTTTGGGCACATTTACATAACACCATGCAAGATGGTATGAATCAGGGAAAACAGCTTCACTTCTGGAGTAAGAGATGTATTTAAATCTCTGCCCTAATACATACAAGTTACTTGGCTGTAGGCTAACTACCTGTGTTTAATTTCTCTTGGCCTCAGTTTCTTCTCTGTAAAGTGTGAATAATAATAGTTCCTTTGTATCAGACAGTTAGTTATAAGGATTCAATAAGAGAATGCATGTAAGGAACTTAGCACAGTGCCTGGAAAGTAATAAGCACTCAATAAAAATTCACTGCTGCTACTACTTACTACAACTGTCTTTACTACATTACTACTACCACTATCACTGCTGTTGCTGCTGCTACTGTTATTATAGACATAATTTACCTCAAAACCAGCTTGGAGTATTTTTGGGACTATTCACTTACTCCTTGCAAGCTCATTGAAGAGGGTGTGGCTGTACTGGCCCTGGAGGTTACCAAGTGACAGAATCAGGCAGTTGACTTACTGGTTATTAGACCATATTCTTCAATTTGTGGAAAGACTATTACTCAATTTAATATATAAATATATTTATTTATTATTATTAATATTTTACATTCTCAGGTGTTGTTGTGGAAGAGTTGGGGGAGAAGAGGAGAGGGGAAAAGGGAGAAGGATAGGGTGGGAGGAGGAGGAAGGGGGTGGTCGAGGCCCATGGCACCCCCTCTCATTGCAGCAGCGGAGCCGAGGAGGCTTCCAGTGGCAGCTCAGTCATTGCTGGGCTACATGCAGACTTCAAGGGGGCATGGCTGAGGCCCTCGGACCCCCCACCCTGGGATCCTGAGGCACTTCCAGTGGTGGCTCAGTGTTCATTGTTGGGCTAAATACAGACATAGGAAGGTGTGGCTGTGGCCCCCCACTACCCTGGCTCAGGATTCTGGGGTGCTTCCAGTGGCAGCTCAGTGGTCATCACTGGGCTGGTTGCTGATGTTGTGGGGGGGGAGGCTGAAGCCCTTGACCCTCTCCCTACCCTGTCTTGGAAGCCCAGGGGGCTTCTGGTCCTTCTAAGTTTTACAGGTGTTCTTTGGTGGTGTTAGACCTTTGTTGGTTAATATCAGAACTTTGTCTCTGATCTGTGAGTTTTTTTTTTTTTTTCTTTTAGTTCTGTGTTGGATTATTTCATTGTTCCCACCTCTTAAACTCTGAACTGGAACTAATTTGTTGTCCTTTGCTTACTTCTAAAATGGGGGAACTTCCTGTGGAGACCAGCACTTGAGCCCTGTAGTTGAGCTAAATTGCTGCTTTGCTGCTGATTCCCTGGAGAAGGCTTTTTGTGCAGCCCAGGTTTTAATTGTTGACCTTGTAAGCACTTCCAGGTCTCATGAGATCCAGTATCCCTGGGTTGTGTGGAAACTCTGGTCTGGGCCTGAGTTTTTTCAGCAAACTGCACCTCCTGCAGTTCTATATTCCTGACCAGTCTCCACTGAGTTGTTCTGTGCTGATTGGGGGGCAGATCAGCTGTCCATGCTGTGCTCCAATGTTCCCCCTGTAGCCTGTCTTCCCCATCCCCATGCTCCAAACACTTCCCATGGGGTGGGCCATGGGCTGGTCCCTTGTGATGACTCTCTGGCCTCTGAGTGGCTCCTTTTTTCACTTGTTGTGGCTCCTTGCTCCTATGTGGGTCCACAGGAACACTGTTAGTGATCTTGCTGGCCTGGGGACTACCAAGGCCCTCTTCTCCCCTGCTGCCTCCAAGCAACTTCATCTGAAGGGCACAACTGTGGCCTTTGCCAGCTCCCACTCTGTGTGCTCAGCAGCTCCAGCCTTGAAGCTGTCTGGGCTCCAAATGATTGCAGTGATTCTTTTTTTCTCTCACTGTGGCTTCTTCCACCTTCATGCACTCTGCAGGTTTCTTCTCCTTTTCCCCTGAGCTCTAGCAGTTCCAGCTTGGCAGTCATTGCCTTTTAATAGTTGTAATTTGGTTGACTGTGGGAGAGAGTGATGCTGGGGACTGCCTATTCCACCATCTTGACTGGAAGTCCACTACTCAATTTTTTGCTGTACACTAGTTGGGCCCCCTATGTTTGAGGTGCATGATGAGGAGGAAAATTGCTGTGATCCACTGGGCAGTCTCACCAGTTGAGGGCAGCAGGGCTCAACTCAGTTGAAGGGAAAGTCATCCTCTGCATAGCCCCCTGCAGATGATCATTCACTCAAATCCACTGCTCCTTTTCCCTTTTATCCAGATATTGGCTATTCCAAAGACGAAGACTGCTTCTATTAGATAAATCCACTCTGAGGAGAATGCCTTTTCCCTCAAGAAAATGGCCAAAGGAAGGAAAAAGATGAAAAGAAGTCAAGGTTTCTTCAGCTAATGTGTAAAACATGAGAGAAGTTGTTGAAAAGAAGAGAAAAGCCCTGATAGAGCAAATACAGCAACAAATGCTGAGAACTGAAAGGACAGACAGCAGGATTGAGAATGGAGGGAAAATAGATAGATATGTCCCAGCTAAAGAAATAAGGAGAAGAATGTTGATTTTATTCAGTATTAATAACAGGAGAGTTGTTTGATGTGGCAACAAGTATTTAATGCCTGGCAGAATCCCGAATGTATGCCATCCATCTCCTCTGACAAGGGGATTATTCCAATCTCTGTGCTAGGGTGAGGAAACAGAACACAAAATGTTGTTTTCTATGACATATCTAGGTTTTTTAAATTTTTTTTTTTAACTTTCCTTGATAAATCTTCTGCATTTTGGTTCTTTCTGTTCCAATTAAAATAGTTGCCTGAGTTCAGTTTGTGGATATAATAACTAGGATTTCTTTCAAAGCTCCATTCCTAATTAAAAGCAGCATTTACAGAGAAAGGATTTTACATACTTATGTGTTACCTGATTCAATCCAAGCAAATTGCTTCCCTATGTAAACTTCTGAATACTTTCATTTCTTCAAACATTGAAAGCCATTCTAATGTAGAGTTTGCATTAATTTGGGGAAAGAAAATGGAGCATTCTCTAAGTGGAGTTACTATTTCTAAAATTAATTCTTGATTTTATAAACTGATATAAACACACGTGTATTTGTAAATGTGTGTGTGTATTACTATCTACATAAGCCAAATGAAGTCTGAACATTTTGATTATTCAGAAATTTATGCAAACAATTTTCCTTTTAAATATTTTTCTTTCTGAGGAAATTAGGGTTAGAATTGGGGAGAAAATAACATAGTAATATGATGGTTAACAACACACATGAGTAATCTGAACCAGATTATTTACATGTAGCAACTAATTTAGTCCTAACAAAAGTTTATCATTTACCAATTTTCCCTGTTTACAGATGAGGAAGTTGAGGTACAACAATGCTGAGTAACTTGCCTAGGCTCACTAACTTAGATGGGAAGAGGTGGGATTCAAACCCAGGCAGCCAGGCTCCAAAGTTTCCTCTCACCTCCTCTTGAAACACAGCACAAAGCTTATCTAACAAAGAGAAATTATCTTTAGAGACAGACAAATCTGACTTTGCTTCTTTCTGGCTGTTTAATATGGGACCAGCCCCTTGGCCTCTCTGCTCCCAAGGTTTTTTTCATCTGATGAAATGGGGCAATCATGCCTGCGACAATGGGTCAAGGAGGGAGGTCAAGTTTAAGTTAACCTCTGTGAAAAGATCTTTCTTCCCTTTCTTACTCAGTTTGGCTCTAGAGATTTAATTAAACTTAATTCATAATTAGCCCTCTCTTCTCCTCCCCTATGCAGTCTCAGGCTGGCTGATGACTCCTAGCGACCATGGACTTAACAAAAATTTTAACAGGCTGGGTGGTTTCTGCATATCACATGGGGCTTGGTCCACTCATATGTCTTATTAAAGTGAACCTGCCTGAGGCCTTCACAGCTAGAATTTCTCATGGAATTGGTTGAAAAAATAAGCATACCCTTTATTGGACATAATCATATTTGTTTTATTTTCTTAAAAAAAATGCACTGGCACAGAAGATTTTTTAGAAGATTCTTTAGCTGTGTCTAACTGGGAGTTGACAGTGTTAGATACTAGCCCCGACTTCTGTTCAGAGAGGATCCCAAGGTGTCCTTTGATTCTGGAGGTGGGAAGAGTCATTCCACAATTGTTCCCACAGATCTGATGCCTGGCATTTCTCTCCTGTACTCCTATTGCATATTATCTATTAATAATGGATAGAAAAGGCTTTTTAAAAACTATGTTACCTTCTTTGATCTCCAAAACTCTTTTTAAGACCTTAACAAGCTCAAAGGGGAATCTAGAAGCCAGCATTTGTGGCAATTTTTCATATAAGCTATCAATCTAGTGAGCAGATTGTACAAATTTAGTCAATATACTCTGACAATGCTTGATAAAACTGTCATAGTTGAAGTTTTGCTGATGAATTTAAGTAAAATAAATTTAAAAGAAAATATGGTGTATCTCTCCACCCCATGCCTGATGTCACCGAAATAGAAAACTTCAGAAACAACAGGTATTTCAAAAGTAGTGTGTTATTAGAGAAGAGAATAATTAGGCATGGCTCTAAAAACAAAAATCAGACAAGTAAAATGTACAGTTAAATAAATCAGTTTCAGAAAGGCAGAGGTAGAAATGTAAGCCTAATGATTTAGTGGCTCACTCTCCTGTATGAAAAGCCTCAAGGTAGAAAGTTTCTGAAGGACCATAAAAATTAGATAAGATAGTTTCAAAGACATATTCCTCCAGTGTCCATCTTTACCTCTCTGCCCATGGCTAGGTAAGACCTACCCGAGTATATAAACTTAATATAACAACTGCATTATTAAGGATGATTATCCATTGTATACTCTTTGCATTTAACATTCTCTCAAATACCTGAACACTAACAAAATTCTTGCACAGGTGCCCCTTAAATTTTAAAAATGTGTTCAGTTCTGAAAACAAACACTCACTTGTTACACATTAACGCCCCTTGATACTTACACACAATAAATTTGTTCTTTCACACATCAATTGACAACGAGCATTCTGAGCAATCTTATAGAGGCTCTGCATGAAATCCAGTGATTCAGTTTCAACATCATCACCATTTGTGTTTGTGCAAAAATATTTGTGTAATCATTTGAATGCTTTATTGCATTTGGCCCTGAAAAAATGATAAGAACAATAGGTCTCATAAATTTGGTACAATTGAGAGAAAGATGACCATGATTAGTTTATACCAAGAGTAGAGAATCTTTAGCTAGTCAACTGTGCATTTATGACAGGAAAGAAATAAAAATAAAAGCTCACTTATGACTTACTGAATATGTGCCATCATGGAGTGTACCTAATGGGTGAGGTGTAATTAAGTATTACAAGATTTCCTTTAGCTCTCAGGGTATAGAGCTCTCCTTTATAACTTACAAATCTATTGTTAGACTTTCACACATTGAGTTTTGGATTCATTTTCAGAGAGGCGTCATGGATGTTTGTGGCTGGCAGACAACCACTAGCCTACGATGTCTTTCTTATTTCTGAGCCTCCTTTTTCTTCAACTGTTTACAGCCTCCTTATCCATCTGTGTATCCTGAGCCAGGCTTGCAAGAGGGTCAGTCATGTGTTAGTAGGATTTTTTAGACTTTCTGCTTAAAAATCAATTTCAAAATCTCATTGTTGCTGATATGCATTTTGTTTTTTCTGACTGATTATTTCAGTGTTTGCTCTTTTATTTGATACCTGTTCCTTGACTTCTCTTGCTGTGTCTTCTCAAACAGTCCCTGGAACTTTCTCATGCAGAAGTGGGCAAACTTTTTCTTCCAAGTGCCAGATAAAAAATACTTTCCGTTTTGTGGGACACTGGGTCTGTGTTGCAACTACTCACCTCTGCATTTGTATAGCATGAAGGTAGCCGTAGACAAGACGGAAATGAATGGATGCGATTGTGCTCTAATGAAATTTTATCTGCAAAACCAGTAGCAGGATGTGGGTGGGATTTGGCCCGCAGGTTGTAGTTTATTGGACCCCTGTTAAAAGTAATGATTTTTTTTTACTCTCCTCCCTTCTCCCACTAATGGATTCGAGAGACCACATCCTGGGAAGGTCTAGCCTTTCTTGAGCAATAGATGGTCTAACCTCTCTTACTTGCTTCACTGATTGTAAAATTGCAAAGCTTTGTGGCAGGGACATAGCAAATGAGAAAAATGTGCCCAGGAGTGAGCTAGTGAAATTCCTTAACAAATTTAAAAACAACAGCAACAATAGCAGCAGGAACTGTGTATGTGCACTAACTATACATCCTACTATTTACCAAGTGGCTTCCATCCCTTCTGTCATGTAACTTGCCCCACATTCTTCAGAAATAGATATTATTTGAACCCCAATTTATAAATGAGACATCTGAGGCTTTCTAAAAGTTACAGTTAGAAATATAATAAGAGGTGGGATTAGATCTCAGATTCTAATCCAATATTTTGTGGTCCTTTTTCATAATCTTTATACTACAATGGTTCCATTTAGATTAACACTCTCATTTCTAAACAAGATGCTTCAAAAGTAGTTTTTCATTTGATTCTTATAGCAATCCACACGTGAACAAGAGAAATTCATGACCTTTCATTTGTGATGAGAAAATAGGAACGCTGGAATGTTTAGTGTCAACACAAAAAAATATGTAGGAATGAATTTCTAAGTAAAAGGGTTTATTTGGGAATAATATACAAAAAGTAAGTTTGTGGTTCGGGACATGCATACAGACTAAGGTGATCTTCACAATGTCCAGAGAACAAAGGAAAAGTTTAGAGTTTATTGGGGAAAGAGGAGTTTATGCAAGCTGTTTTGAAAGAAAGCTTATTGGCGCTGACAGCATCTTACAAGAGCCAATGAGATCTGATTGTCAGTAGTTGTTAGGGAGGACTAGAAATCTCTGAGTTACTGTTGGGCCCTTGTAGTTTTGGATTGGGCTTGGGAGACAGTGTGTCAGGTAAGTGTTCTTGTATAAGTGACTAGCCATCTTTGTCAACTGAGGTTTGGAAACATTTTTTTGTGATGGTTCCTGTTATCAGGCAAATTGTGCGCGAGAGTTCTCCCTTCACGGCCTTCTCCAGCTCCATTTGCCAGGGTTTGACACGAGTGACCCTACTTTGAATCTTACAACTTTCACATTAATATACTGCTTAAAGCCAAAGAATCAGTAAGTTTCTGAGCTAGAACAGAAAACTAAGTCTTTTGACTTCTAATCAATGCTTTCTCAACCACACCGTATTGGATTGTCGGCCAACCCTAACTTTTGTCCTCAATTTTAGTTTAAATCTTCTTTGCTGCCCAGTCAAGGCACAGGAGATAAAGACCATGCTAAACGCAGAGGGTATCACTGAATTTTTGCTCCCTTGCATCTAACCTGCACCTACATGTGCTCACGGATGCATTCTCACCTGTGTCCATGAATGGAGACTGTGTGGTAGCTCTTGAGTTTACGTAGGCAAACAAAAACTATAGCTCCACATGGTAGGTCTTAAGAAAGAAGAATTGAAGAAAGTAGGTCTTAGTCACAGCCATATTTCTGTTTTTGAAACCAAATGGCCAGCCATTCAGCCAAGCTGTGTTTCTGAAAATGGGAGGCTAGTGGGCTCATCTCTGAGTCCACTGAGACACGGAGCAAAATCATGGCTTTAATTTTAAGTAAATTAAGAGACTCCAAAGAGCAATAATATTATCTGATTATATGCCCTTTTGAATATAAAATTAGGATATGTCTGAAAGAAAGAGCGTACAGGACAATGCAGGTTAAGCAGTACTTAATATCTACTAGATTTGGTTATTGGTTCTGCCAACTAGTCCTGGACTCATCCATTTGAATATAAAAATAGAGACATATTTTTTGATTATTAATATCATAATCGTTCTTTGGTATCCTCAAATTCATTGTATTTGATGTAAATCTTAAACAGTCAAGGACATCTCCTTTCCTTTTGTATTTTTCATTTTCTCAGCATATAAAAGGCCAGCAGAAAATGGGCCTTAATCACTGGTGAGACTCCCTGGATGCTTGGGAAGACATCCAGGTTTTCTCACTATATTATAATATTTACTCATTATACCTATTTTCATCAACACCAATTGATTTTTTTTTTTCTTTGTAAAGTGAGGTTAGATCTTCCAATAAAATTTATGCTAGTTTTATGCTAGTTTAATCTAACATGCTTTTAAGCTAATCTTTATCTCCCTTTAAAATTCAGGTTTCTAAGTAACAAAGCAGAAATTGTTCCAGTGAAGCTGTATTCAGCACATTATAGTCTAAAGAGACACATAATTAATAAAATGTGCACACACCATTTTAAAAGGTGATCAGACCTGTTCTCTCTGACGAATGCCAGAGAGAACATATTTGACCAGCTTACAGACCAGTTATAGTGTTTGAATAATTTACTTAAAAAAAAATTAAATGTAATACATATGATTTGTTTATTATTATAAATGTAATCTCCAATATCTTCCAAGTCACCAGTGTAGATTCACTTGGAGATGAATTTATATGCTATTTAAGTACCATTGATATTATCAAATGATATCAGATTTAATTAGTAAAAAGCAGATTTTACAAACAATGACCTTGGTTGAGGAGAAATGAAAAAAAAAAGAAAGAACTGAAGATAAGGAGATAACAATTGGTGGATTGAACATTATTCTATTCGAGAAAACAAAAAATGGTAAAGCATTTAGAAATTGAATTCATGACCTGCAAAACAAGATCAAATTAAAAACTGTCAGACTGGTAAAAAAAATCCCTGAATGTGTGAAGGCAGAACATTCTAGTTCTGAAATGTAAATGAGGATAGTTAGAAATGTCTGAACTGAAAACTGGTTTTCTTATTGAAAGAAAAAGGAAAAAAAATTTAAAAGAGAGAAAAAGTCAGTGTATATATACTGAATTCTGAATTGGTGGTAACATTGGAAGAGAGATAAAGTGCTAGCAATGGCATGAACTAGGTTAATTATACATTCACAAGGATAACAATTCTCCACCTGCATTATATAAAAAAAGGGAAATTTCTACTGAAGGAGTTGTAAGATAATTTAACCTGTGAGTATATAAACTGTAATATAATCTACTACATGCATTAAGCATTGTCTTGCATGTGGCAGAAACTCACTAATTATTTGTGAGAGAAATGTAGAGTTATTAAAACAAATTTGAAAATTAGCAGGGATAATAAAAGATAGTGTTAATACACTTCCAATGAATGTGTGAAAACAAAAAATATTTTTTGATGTTTGAGAGAAAAATGGAGAAATAGTACCAATCATACTGTGGATTTTTATACTTATATGAAATCCTAGTACAATTTCCCTGAGCTATAATTTATCTCTCTATACTCTGATAATAATAAAGACCTATGATTATTAAAAATACTATAAAGAAATCCTAACAACAAAGAGGCCAAGTGATCTTAATTTACCAGCCAGTCCTAAAAAGACATGAACATATAATAAATAGATTCTTCATGCTAGTGAATTTTAAAAGATGGGCAAAATTAAGACAGAATTTTGAGCTAATATTAGTAAGACAGTAATGACAACAGTGCATTAGGTTTAAAAAATGCAAACATTTTTAAACATCTCACATTTTATAACTCATCAGAGACAGGGTAGATATTAAACAATCTGATGATTCAGTTACTCATTTGGCTAATATTTACTGAATGTTTACTATTTGCCAGGGTCTGTGCTAGAAACTGGAGGTATAAAAGTGAACCTCTGCTTTCATGAAGCTTACAGTGCAGTGTAAAACAGGCATTAATGAAATAATCACACAAATGTCCGTACTGCAAACTAAAAAGAGTAGAAAGAAAAGAAATGTATCTTTATAAAAAATTTTCTTTGAATGAAAAACTAATCCAATTTGTAGAGCCAATGAAGGCCTCACTGAGAAAGTAATAGTAGTGTTAATAAATGAAGGATGAGCCATATTTAGTAATATAAAGGACTAAGGAGAGTGGAATGGAGGGTAACAGCTTTCCAGGTAGAGGAAAAAGCATGTGCAAAGGCCCTGTGGTAGGAGTGACAGTGGCACAACTTCTCAGCTTAGAAAATTCCTGTTTCTCCATCTAGATCCACATCAGATACTATCTCTTTTGTCAGTTCCCCCAAGCTGCCCAGGTAAATACATTTGATCTATCTATTCTCAAATCATTAGGGCCATGGTATTACAGCCCTTATCAACTTCTAGTGTAATTATTATTTTAGCTTTTTCTTCAACTGACCATAAACTCGAGGTGAAAGCTCTCTGCCAGCTGCACTTTTCAGCGGCTCACTCAGCAGTGCATAGCACAATGTGTAGCATAGATGAGATCTGAATAAGCTTTTAGAAAATGAGTGCGTATACAAACGAATCTGGGAATTGTATGAAAGCCTACCTTCTCTTACAACGCCAAATTAGGAAATATCAAACTTTTTTTTCTAGCAAACTTTTTAGGACAGAATATTTAACAAGAGTGCTTTTTAAAGCAAATTGAAAACACAGGTTTTAGAGGGTAAGTACATAATATGGTAAATTGTTCTAAGGAGATAACCAAAGCAAATGGGATTTTGGCAATGATTTCTTTGTACTGCATGAAAGGCAAAAACAAATCTGTCTTGATATCTTGAGAAGTATATTTAAATATAATTTTTAAAATCCAAGAACTGGGTTATTGTCCTGTTCTTCTTCAGGAATGAGAGCAATTTACAAATGTTATAGTAGGGCCTGGAAAACATGTTAATTTGTCTTCCTTGTTAATAATTTACTGAGGGAATATGATGCATCTTTCCTTCTCTCCTAGACATTGCTGGTTTTCTTCTTCTTCTTCTTCTTCTTGATAACAAGACAATTTATACCCAAAGTGGTTGAGAAAAATGCCTCAGAAGACTGGAACACAGCTATCTTCTGTTTGTCCACGGAGGCTGTGCTGGATATTGATTTTGGAATGTGTGGAGCAGTATTCTTTTTTCTAACTATTGGTATCTCTTTTATTTTTGTCTTAGTAAAAAAGTCAATATTTCACCATTTAGATATCTCCCCTGAAATTACTATCTTATGAAATAGAAATATGGAGTTCTGAGCTCCCAAAAGTATCCTGGAAATATGATTAGTATGAATGACTTGAGTTACTTACTAGGAATTAAGTGCTGATGTTTTCAAGTAAGATCTAATGGTTTCTAGATAGTGCTGGCAAACCCATAATCTGTCTGGCATGACACCCAACCAATGTTTAGTGTAGAATGAAAATGACTTGGGGAATAGGAGGCAAAAGGATGTGCATATGCACTCACATGCGTGCATATGTTCTGTACTCGTACATGAGTATGTGTGTGTGTATACGTAGTCTGAGAAAGTGTATTCAGTATTAGGAGACAACTTCGTATTAAAGCATTTTTAAAAAAATCTTATTTTCTCAGTACAAATCTCTAAAATCTAACAAAAATTTTCTTGGCTAGTAGGAATTGTGACTGAAATAATGTTGAAACTACTGGTCTTGTCTTTGACTGACAGTCACTAGTCAACATGCTAACAATGGACCAAATAAATATCATGAATCATCCACAAGCATCACTTAGCCCTCTTCTGGGCCCATGCTTACTTTATGCCGGCTAACTTTGGTAAATGAGACAGAAATGAAATATCGACAATAGCTATATTTTGAATGTCTTTATTAGCCCATCTGCAATAAAATTTTTAAAATTCACACAGGCAAAATAAAAGCACAGATAAAAAATACATGAATGAAAGCAAAAAGCATGCCCATATACACTAAAAACAAACCCACAATGGAGCAATCTGGGAAATCTCAAGATCAACAATTACTTTTGGAGCAGCAAAAAGCAATACTATTTTGAAAGAAAGAGTTCCGGATTAGAGTGTCTAAGGTAAAAGGCAGACTTCACAGGTTGAAATAATTGGGAAAGGCAGAGGTACAGCTAGAAATCCAACACTGCCAGTACTGCCTCTTATTTTGTGTCCCACCCCTGGTTCTTTCTGGGTGTCAAATTCTATGTCATCTTTGTACTGCTATCACTAAAGATATGTGATAGGGTGCACTAACAGATAAACACCCCATGAACTACACAAGATTGATTGAACATCCTTTTGTTTATAACCCATATGCAAACAAACTTATTGTATAAATGCAACAATACTAAACATATTGTTCTATTACCTGCTTTTAATCCTTAACTATCATTCATGCTAGTACATAAATGTCAAGTCTATCTTTTTCTTAATGACTTCATAATATGAATTCATAATATGTGTTCAAATCTGTCACTCACTGGCTGTACAACCTTGAGCTAGTATTAAACATCTCTACAGCTCAGCCATCTTCTTCGTCTAAAAAATGGAGATAATTATCATACTATATCTTTAGGATGTCGAGAAAATTAAGTGACATAACCAACGTAAATTGCTTAGTATATTGCTGACACATGGTAAAAACTCAATAAAGGTGAAAGTGATATATTATTAGTGTTATTATTTGTATTATTACTTTTATCAATTCCACATGAAATATAGTTTAATTTTCATCAATACAAACAACACAGCAATAGATATTCTCACATTTTTCTTTGCACTTAAATCTTTTCCCCCCCTCCTTTAGGACTAGTTTCTGGGAGTCGAATTAATAGATCAAAAGGTCTGCACATTTAAAATGTTGAGACATATTGCTAGGTGGTGCTCCTAAAAGGTTTTGTCATTTCATACATCCACGTCAAGGAACATTTCTTCACAACCTTAACAGCATTAAACATTTAGATGGTTACAGGTGAGTCTGGTCTAAATTCTATCTTTGGTTTCAAAATGAATATTCTTTATGGCCTGTTTTCCTATAATGTTACAGGTATTTAAAACAGTGGTAAAAGGAAGTAAATAGTGTTTGGGGGCCATACACAAAAAGTTTTCCAACTGAGAATCCTACTGCTGTTGATTAAGAAGGTGTCTGGGGAAGAGTTAAATAATACTTCTGGGGTGAATGGCCTTAGTTGCTAAGGAGAATATTTTGGAAAAAAGCCAAGTAGTTTTAATTTCCCACAATACATCATTTCAACCATCTGTGAGAACAATAATGTTCTCTTTAAAGGAGAAACAATTACTGAAAAAGGGGGTTTAGGGGAATAACTTGATACATATTTCTTGTTCTTCAATTAGCTCTTTGCTAATGGGTTGCTAAGACACATAAAAAGACTAATTAATGTCTGAAATACTAATGCTGAACAAAATAAAGATCCATGATCTAAAATTAAATAATATTCCAAGTTATAACTACGTTGTAACTTTATTTGTGCCTATGACAATATTATAATCCCATCTTTATCTTCTTTATGGATGCATGGGTAGACAGATAGTTAAGAAAATTCCTATTATCAATTGACTTGCTTAATAAAAGATTATTATAACTTAGATGATAGAATAAAAAGAATAGCTTCCCCAAAAGAATAAAACTAAGTAGGAAGATTTTTAAAATATTTGTTATGGGGGTTATGGCTCATTTTCATTTTGTTTCTGCACAGATGAATATTATTTCAATTTCTTTGATATTTTTTTCTCCCTAGTTTATCTAACAAATCTCTAGTCTTAATCTTTTATTGATATAGCAAATATTCAGATTCCATCACCAACTTTATGGAAGTAGGACAATTTCCTAAAAAACTGCCTCTGTGGCAGAAACAGTTAACTACACAAAGAACAGTACCATAAATTACAGGATCAAATATCTCAGTGAACACGTGCTCTAAACATATATTAAAATTCATCTCTATAGTGGTGCTACAAACAATATTCTTGGAAAAATCACGAGACACTTCAAATTATGTGAAACATTTGGTATGCAAAGACAAGTTTTTAAAAAATCCCCTGCAAAATTTCCTAGAAACACAATTTATGTCCTAACACGCTTAAGGGCTAGGGTTGTCCCAGGCAACAGTAGCTTTTGTTCAGCATTTCTGGCTTTGGATGGATTCATGGACCGTTTGCAATCAGTGTTGAAATGCAGGCTCTAGTGAAAACTGTGAGAAGCTGAGAAATGTTACATGCATAATTCATGATTCCCTCCTTGCTGGATGTATGTGTGTGTGACAATGCAGGGTTACACTGCTACCCTAGTTCATTGAAAGTATGAGTTTGGATATATTCAATATTCTTTTACTCATGTTTTTAAAAAAATTCCATTCTTTTCATTAAAAAGATCTTCCGGAAGATATTCTCACCTTAACACTCCCACCTAACTACATGACCTACACAGCCCCAAGTGATTTGGTTTCTATATACTGCTCCAACCTCATTACACATTCCTGTCTCCCTCCTCCACCTTTCAGCTACACTTGGCCTCCTGACAATTCCTAGAACACTCCAAGCTATTTTCAGACTTAAGACTTTTTGGACCATACTGTTCTATCCAACTGTGGTAGGCAGACTAAGATGCCTGATGGCCTCAGTTTTTCAGTGTCTTTTGGCCAGAGATCTCCTTCAGTGTCTTGCCATGCAGTCCTCTCCACAGGGCAGCTCACAACATGCAGCCGGCTTTTCTCAGGGCAAACAAGACAAGGCACGCAGTCTTTCTATTAGTTAGGTGCTAATCACTGGGTCCACTCTCCACTCAAAGGGAGAGGACTAAAAAAGGGCATGAACATTAGGAAGAAGGGATCATTGGGAGACCCAGTTAAGCCTTCAGAGACCACATCCCAGGCCAACAGCATAACTGCAACTTCCTGAGAGACCTTGGGACAGGGGTATCCAGCAAAGCTATGCCTGGATTTGTGACCCACAGAAACTGTAATAAATGTGTGTTGTTTTAAGCCAATACATTTGAGGTGATTTGTTATGCGGCGATGGATAACTAATATACCACCTAAAACTATTCTTCTCTTGGTCTTTGCATTTCAGGCTTCCCCGTCCCTACTTCATTTCTTAGCTTCAACTTCACCTCCTTAGAGAGGCTAAGTCTAATCACTCTATGTGAAGTAGACGCCATCATGTTTTATTTTCTACTTAAAAACTTGTTTGATTTCTTTATTAGATTACCAAGTAGTATAATTTTCTATTTGCTTATGATAAAATTTAAGTCCAAGGGAGCTCCTGTGCTTCTCTTATTCACAGTGCCTAGTACTTAGTAAAAGCTCAGTAAATACACACCAAATGGATCACTAAGAATGGGTGCCATTCATCTGAAACCTGAACTGACCAAATTAGAACTCCACAATACCTTATAAAATAAAAAGTATATTAATTCCAGAATAGTTTAGTTTTTTAAAATTGAAAAGTATTTTGATTATTATTATTGGTAACATATTTGCATTTTAAAATGACTATGAAAAAAGAATAAAATAGATACGTCATAAATATGTAATGAACTTCATTTAAACATCTATTTCAAATTTTTTCTTAAATGATTTTGTGACTGCTTAAGATTTATAGGGACTGACTATATATAAGAGATAGCAAGGTCCATCTTAGATAGATTCAAGAAACAGAGAGAGAAGAAACTCTTTCAAGTGTTTCTGAAATATTTCATGCCTTCTCTAACTTTAGGTTCCTCATAGAATAGTAATTATTGATTAAAACATAAGACGTAGATGTCCATAAAATTTCCTATTATCATTTAGAAAGCTGAATGGTTTATCAAAGTCACCAAAATTTAAATTTTGATATATAAAGAAACATTAATAACTTTTAAGTGAGTTAGAATTACAGATTTGTGAATGTAAGAATTAAGCAGTGGTTTAAGATGAAAGACTTTTAATCTTCTAAGACTTTTTGAAATATAGCATTATAAAGAGAGACTCTCATTCCATTTAGGACAATATCCTCAGCTAATGCCAAAGTAATCTATAGTTTTTATAACTTATTCAAATTGAGTTAAAGAAAGACTCAAATAGTAAAAACAACCATGGAGGCCCATGATGAAATTCTTTTGAAAAATATATCAGAAATGCTGAAGTAGTCTGTAATTCTTAGATATATTTCACAAGAGCTGAGGAGTGATTTAAATGATAAAGCAAACTATGTAGGATAGGGTTGAGACACTTTTCTTAACAAAAATATTAAATTCCTGATGGGGTCAGACAGACTTGGATTCTTATCCTTGCTCTGCCCCTTACCCACTATATGATTTCAGCAAATTACTAAACATCCCTGAGGCACTATCTGTAAAATGAAGAAAATGACAGAATCTTCCTCTGGATTCAAGTGAGGGTTAAATGTATTTCTGCATATAAAGTTAAGCACTTAGCACTTAGCACAAAATAAGGCTCAATAACATCAGCTATAGAATTTATAGAAATTACTATTGCCTTGTTATTATTACCATTCCCAAAATATGGGGGAGGAAGAGAAAATTGCTTATATCATATCTATCTATCTCAATGGTAAATAAAAATGGGAATTATATTAGCATGTTGAGAAAGGGCCTTTGATTATTACCCACGAACAGCAATGGGAGAACATTTAAAATGATCTCTGTGAAACATAAGCTATATGTCTGAATCACAAAGCTTTTTCTGCAACTTATTACTTACAAGAAAAATGCATAAATCCAGCATTATTTGGTTATACAGAGCAAATATTTATGAAAATATTAGAAAAAATAAACAATAGTGTTAGGTATCTTTACACTGTATCTCCTTTCTCAGTATTGCAGTGAACAAATAAATGTGTCTGGAGTCAACATAGTATTCTGTTTTGCCCTCTAAACATAAAATATATGATCGCCAAGGTAAATTTTCAATTGCACATCACACTTGTGATAGATTTAGTTACATATCTGTGAATATAGATTTGATGATTTCGACACTTGTATCTACCAAAGTTACTATAAGTGCCAAAAACACATCTTTGGTCTTTTCTACACTAAAGGCACTTAGAGTGTCTTCTAATTACTTCTTAGGGCTTTCTAAATAGAACTGCCCATTATTGCTTGTAGTTGTATATCAATGTTAGGTCACTAGGTAAATTCACTTAATAGTCCTTGGTTTTGAAGGAATCTCTGACAAATTCTTTAGCAAGATATTTGAGAACATTCACTATCAGTCCAATCTTGTTTTCAAACTCACCTCCTACCACTGTTCCCATCACATAACCTTTTATTTAGCCTTAATAAACTATTGGAAATAATCTGAATATGCCTTGCATTCTCAGAGCTGTAAGCTTTTACACAAACTTCTACATCTGGAATACTCACCCCAAATTGCCTTGCTTTCCTTCCTTTAAGTCCCCTTTAAATTCTCATCATCTCTACAAAATCCCTACTCACTTTGTTCCTTACCTATCTTCCACTTCTAGAAAGAATTAATGTCTTCTTTTTTGTGCACTTAATTTATTTCACCAGCAGAGTATTATAGTCAACCGCTGGCATTTGACTCCTGTATTATTTTCTCTAAGAGATTGTGATCTCAGTGACAAAATTCTGTACTTCATTCATCTGTCTTACTTGAGGGCTAGCGCACTGTTTGGTAACCAGAAAGTGTACCTACTACTTGATGTACTGAATTGAAACAAATTTCATTATTATGCTGAAGCTTAGTCTTCAAATATTCCCTCACAAAGTTAGCACATAGCAGGGACCAAAAATATTAATGAATGGATAAATGAATAACTCTGCTTCTTGTGAAAAGTAAAAGACAGAGAGATGAAGAGAAGCTCTCTGCCTTGACTCCCTCCACAGATATGTATGTCTCATTTGAAAAATAACAATAATATGATTATCACAGGAAACTTCTGACTTATGATGAATAGAATTGCAATTGCATTACCTCCTGATTTTATAATCTTTCTTATTATAAATAAGACCTATCAACATCAACAACACAAACACAGTTAGGACTGTAAATTCATGAGTGGTAGGCTTTTATTGGCAAAACTGTGATGATTGGAGTTAACTCTGCTGATTGGATGCTTCTACCCTTAAAAGAGCCATCAGATTTTTGTAAATTTTCTTAAAATT
Organism: Cynocephalus volans; assembly: GCF_027409185.1. Classification (NCBI taxonomy): domain Eukaryota; kingdom Metazoa; phylum Chordata; class Mammalia; order Dermoptera; family Cynocephalidae; genus Cynocephalus; species Cynocephalus volans. Next base: position 147,502,580 of record NC_084461.1, on the reverse strand, counting down.
TGAAATTATTTTTCACTCTACACCGTGTGAAAAAATTCAATGCACAGAATGTCAAATAACAGAAGTGTCATAAGAGCAGAAAATTTTGGAAACAAACATCGTATTTTAAGGCAGAAGGGTTTGGGAGTGAGAGCCTCCAAGTTTAAATGGTTGTCTTCCATGGTAAGCACAATTTTGAAGTGCAAGGTAAAATATATTGAGAAGGTGCAGAGTGCCAGATGGACACACACAGCACTGAGGATATGTATGTATGTATTCATCAGTACATTTGGGCTGCTGTAACAAAATACCATAAACTGGGTGCATTATAAACAACAGAAATTAATTTCTCTGAGTTCTGGAGGTTGGGAAGTCCAAGATCAGGGTGCCAGCATGGTCAGGTTCTGGTGAGGGCTTTCTTCTGGGCTGCAGACTGCTGTTTTGAACTTGTGCCATCACATTCACATGGAAGAAGGGAAGAGAGATCTCTCTCAGACCTCTTTTATAAGGGCACTAATCTCAGTCATAAGGACTTCACCCTCATTACTTAATCATCTCCCAAAGATCCTACCTCCTGGTATCATGACCTTGAGGGTTAAGATTTCAGCATATGAATTTTGGGGATACACAAACATCCCGTTCATGGCAGTATACATGTACATGTATCTATACATACACATGTGTGCATGTATGTATATGATGGAATAAATAGTGAGGAAGGAAAACTTTTGATTGCATGATGATATACACTTAGATTTTATACACCTATATTCTTCTGAGCTGAGGGATAATGTTATTAAAGGCATTAATTTTTCAAAAACTTAAGAATTGTATCAAGCTTAAAAAGAATTTAAAAGAAGGTTTTTTTTTGGCATGAACAGGATGATATTATTCTTCAGTAAGAATTAGCTTTGTATAATAATCATAAGACAGGGCTCACAGTGAATGGGCAAACATCAGGAAGAATTAGTAAAGAAATTTTCAGAAAAATCAGCTGAATTTGCTGAGTAAGAAGGCTTTTGCATGTAACAAGTGCCTATTTTAAAATGTCACTTAAAAAAATAAATTTAAAAAAATGCCATTTTTGAAAATGCATGGCTCTTAAGCAGCTACACTACTACGGAAAAATAACAGGAGCTCAGCTATAAAGCAAACAAATTATTAGAGGCTCTTTTAGAGTTCACCAATAAAGACTATGACTGGGTTGGAAGAACAGGGGATCACTGAAGAAAAAGGAGTCAGATGGAAAACTTGCTGTCCTAGCATGTACCATACAAAGCCTCTCAAAAATAGGCAATTTAATGATAATGACAATGTTTGGAATAGATGAGTCTGGCTTTGAATCTTTTTTGCTGGTGTCTTAGGGGGGTGACCTGCCCCAGACCTTGCCTGCCCATTTGTCACTTGTCTGATTAATAATCTTCCCTACCTCTGACCATACATTAGTGACTATACTCAAAAAAATAAATAGTGTTCTTTCAATAGTCAGTTCTAGGCAAGTTCCTATTGGTCACTTTTATTAATTACAATCCATAAAAATTACAACTACACTTATTTCTGATTTTCTTCAGCTGACCTTGATGTCTTTCACCAATTTCACTGTAACATGGTTTTGATTGAGCTTTTCATATTTCTCATTGATAAGGCAGACTCAAAAGAAATGTATATTGATAAACAGGTCAACCTTACTCTATCCAAAACCATGGCTTTCCTTGAATGAATCCCTTCCCTTCCATTGTTCCCAAGAGGAGTTCAATGAGAAGCCTAAGATATGAACCTCAGGAGAGAAAGATTCGTATATAATACTGAGAACACGTTTAAAGTCTGTACAGTTACACCAGAGGGGTTTCTTCCCCATACTAACCAAGAAGAGACAAAAAATAATCAGTTCCTTTCAAAAATGCATAAGACCAAGGTGATATGTATCCCATTGTCCTATCCCAGTCAGCTAGCTAGAAATCATTTTTTCAATATCAGAAATCAGAAGAAGGTTCCGCTCACTGAAAAGAAAGAGAATTTTTTTCAGACTTCACATTATAGCAGTTGCTCTGCCTTACTGAACACAGTGAGGCACCTAACCTTTTCCTGTCTTGTTATCACTCAAGAAAGTATCTGTTCATGCTTGACAATGGCAATTGTTAGCAATGATTTCAACTGAAGACCTTTTGTTATTGTGGCTTAAAACTGATATAAGATATACAAGTACCTACAGAAAACAAACAAAACAAACAAGAAAACTTTCTGAAGATTTGGTTTCAAAAAGCCTGATTCTTTAGAATATCTATAATTAAAGTTTCTGAAAAAAATCATAACTTTCGTAATTATGATTCATAGCTCTCTATAATGTGAATGCACAATAAGTGAAATTTTCAGTAACATAGAAATTCAAACTCTAAGAAAAAAAGATGACCAAGAATTGGACACTAAACTTGGCAAATGAACTGTTTTATCGAGAGCCATTACCGTGTAAAGTAGAAATGAGGACTGCCATGGTCTGATATGTCTGTGTCACCCAAAATACATATGGTGAATCCTTAACCCCCAAGGTGATCGTATTAAGAGGTGGGGCCTTTGGGAAGTGATTAAAGCATGTGGGCAGAGCCCTCATGAATGGGATTAATGCCTTGTAAAAGAGGCCCCAAAAGTTGCCTTGTCCCTTCCACCATGTGAGGGCACAGCAAGAAAACACCATCTATGAGAAAGAGGGCCCTCACCAGGTACCAGTTCTGCTGGTGCCTTAATCTTGGGCTTCCCAGCCTCTAGAACTGTGATAAATTTCTGTTGTGTATAAGCTACCTAGTTTCTGGTATTTTGTCACAGTAGCACGAATAAACAAAAACAAATACGAATGGATATTTTAGTATTCTCTCGAATGTGGATTTGACTACTGTGTAGACACAGTCTCATGACTTTAGGATCACGTCGCTGATAGTTCTTTCTATATGTCCTTAATTTTTCGCATCTCTTTTTGAAGGCACTCCTTCTATCTCCCTATTTATAGGATAATGGTGATAAACTATGTCAGTGCTAAATAAATTCCACTATGTCAGTGCTTCTGAAACTTTAATGTGCATGAAAATCACCTGGGGGTCTTATTAAGAAGCAGATTCTGATTCTCAGGTCTGAGCTGGGAATAATGATTCTGCATTTCTAAAGAGCTCCCAGGTGTTGCTAATGCTGCTTGTCCATGGACCATACTTTGAGTAGCATGGCTCTGTGTGACTTGGCATAAGAGAAATGCATTGTTACATACAGCAGTCAGAAAATTACTAGCCTTGTCATTTACTGTAACTAAATTCTGAAACAAAGAGAACTTCAAGTGACACTGAATTTAGAACTTTTTGCATTTGTAGTTTGATGACCTAAAACAAAATGTATTTCTCCAAGTATACTTTTATTATACATACAATGGGGACAAAAATAATACTTAAAATAATATCATGTGAAGATTAATGAGATACTGTGTTGAAAGCACTTATCACAGTTCCTTGAATATTATAAAGGCTGAATAGACATTACTTATTGTAATAAATGAATAATAATATTAGTACTATGCTATTTTTAGCATATCATCATTGTCTCACTTTCATCAAAATAGAATATTGAAGACTGTAGGGGAATCCATTCCAGTGTATTTATTACATAGGTAAGGAAATGGAATCCCCCAAAGTGGAAATGACTTGTTCAAGACAAATCAGTCGTGAAATGAAGATGTAAACCTGATCTTTTTTAATATGAGTAATTAATTCACTCATTCATTTGTCAAACATTTTATTTTTTTATTTTTTTGTTGTATTTTTTTTTTTTTTTTTTTTTTTTTTTGGTGTTTGGCCAGTACAGGGATCCAAAATCTTGACCTTGGTGTTATCAGCACCACATTCTAACCAACTAAGCCAGCCCCATTCGTCAAACCTTTTAGTGTCAACTATGTCAGTCACTATGCCACAAATACAAAATAAGAACAGAAGACATCCTGTCCTCAAGAAACATCCAGGAACTATTTATCAGTATAGAGTTTTCTAAATATTTATACTAAAATTGCTTTAATAAAGGAAAAATTGCTATATTGGAGCAGCACCAGGAATACAAATGGAAGATTACGTAGAAAATTAGGAGTTTGCTTGGTAAGCATGGAAAAGGGTGATATGTTAGGCAAAAGGACCAGCATGTGCAAAGGCAAAAGCCAGACTATAACACTGGCAGGAGCTGGACATGTAGGCTGGTCTTGTACAGCACAAATATGGATGAGACTGCATAGTACGTAAGGCAGAGTAGTCAACAGGCCAGTAGGAGACCCAGCCCACTGGTAAGTTTTGTTTATTATGTACATGGTTTCAAAATTTTTGAATTAGTTATTAACATTTAAAAATTGGAACAGTTCACATGAATATTCAGCTTTTTAGGTTCCCTTGAAAACTCAGAAGATCATTTCATACTGGGTATCCTGTTCCATCCGGCAAAGCTTAACCAGATCTAGGTGATGGTTACACCTTTTAAAGGGCTTATCCGTTTTCCAGACTCAATCCCCTATTGATGCACATTTCACTCCTTTGTGACCCAGGCAGCTTATATATTAGAACTTTTCTACTTTTAACATTGAACAGCATTGAGCTGTTTAGAACCTGAGCTTCTTGGCCATTGGATGATACACCAGGTGACAGATTTTCCAAATACCTCCTCCATTGGGCAAATCGGTCATCGATACCAAGGAGGTACATTTCAGATGTGAGGACCTCTGTTGATTATTGACTAGAATCTAAGAGACCAAAGTCACAAGTTCAATCTCCTTGGATACAAATTTGCTTCCTTGATCCATGGCTATAAACACAAATGAAGAATCATCATTAAACCATCATCCATAATAAAAACAAATTTTAAAATAAAATACTCAAAGCAAACCAATCAGTTGTTTATTATCTACATTTTCAAATTTCTACATATATACACAGAAAGTAGACAAAAATATAAAGATAACCCCTTAATTAAACTCATATTTAAAAATGGACATAGAAAAAAGCTCCAAATGTACATAGATATGACAAAAATAGCTCTGTAAAAAGAGGATTCTTTGTACAAGCGCTGAAACATATTTGCAGAATGAATAAAAGTCTTTTGAATATTTCTGACTGTTCAAAATCTTCAGTACAATTCTCCAAACTAGTTCAATTTTATGAAATCATCAAATTCCACTAACATATTTGAAACCAGAAGGGAAATTTTACTGGTGTTATTTATTTGAATGTACAAAATGTATTTATTTATTCATTTGGTATTTTAGAAGAGATGCAACCACTGGTGTGCTTTCTGAAGGTATAATATATATTTATACAACTCAGGTTTTGGAGAAATAGTCTGAAAAAGTATTCACGGGACTATTTCTAGTATTTGTTGGCATAGAAAAAAAGAGCATGACACAAATTTTTAAGCAAACAGAGTAACAGGTTTCTGAAACTAAGTGGTCATAGAGAACTGTCAGTATTCTTTTTGTTAATCTATTCTTTGCTTTTTTTTAGGATGATTAAATTGTGTACTACTTTTATCAGTCACACATATTTTAAAAGCCCTCTGCTCTTTTGCGGTAGTTTTTGGATGGCATTTTAGGAGGCTATTGCCATGGAAAACAGTGATGACCTTAAGAGGCAGCATATGTAGTATTTAACAGCACGTAGAACGAAGCATCTATTTATTTATACAACTTTATCAAGGCATAATTTACACAGTATAAAATTACACATTTTAAGTGTACAATTTAAAAACTTTTAGTAAACTTACTGAGTTTTGCAACCATCACCATCATCCAAATTTATAATATTTCATTACCTCAATAAGACCCTCAAGCCTGTTTACAGTTAATCCCCATTTTCACGACCAGCCCAGGCAACCACTAATCTACTTCCTGTGTGTAGAGATTTGTCTTTTGTGGACATTTAATATAGAGGGACACTTATAATAGGTAGTCTTATGTGTCTAGCTTCTTTCACTTAGCATAATGTATTAGAGGTTCATCCATTTTGTATCATGTACCAATATTTTCTTCTTTTTTATGATATGGATATACCTTATTTTGCTAATTTATTCACCAGTCTAAGCATCTATCCTACTGTTTTAATCTAATTCACAATATTTAAGGAACTAATTTGTTGGCTTCACTTAAAATGCTTCAGATATTGGAGATGACAATCATAATGCTTGTTTGCTCTTGGGGAAGAATGTGAAACACACATCTGGATCCTATTTTACCTCTAAGTTGGCCAGGCCCTGATGACTTTGCATTCAAATATCTAACTAAATTAAGTATTTACTATTAGCCAAATATAGTATAATTAGTATAATTTAATTGTGACTCCAAATTTCATTAAAATTTTTCAGGACACAAATAATGATTTTCCAAGACACTGTCACACAAGCAGGGCCAACAGTATGAGCCACAGGAAGGAGATCTGGGGAAAGAATTACAAATGGAAAAATCCATTAATAAAAAGAGCATGCTTAAAGATATTCCATTTTTCTAGCAGAGGTCAGAAGAAGCTGTTTTGTTCAGCAAAGCTTTAATGCTTTATGAACACACAGAAAGCTAATCCCTAGCTAGTTAAAAATGCCAAGTTCATACAATGGCAAAAAGGAATGTTATATTGCTTATGGATTTGTGGAAAGGAAAAAAAAACAAGATAAAATATTACAAAATATGTTGCTCTATATGCTAACAGGCTTTGGAAGAAGCTTCATTCTGTTTATAATCAAAATGCTGATATTGGCTGACATACACTCAGAATGTGTAAACATAAGAGAGAGAAGCAAGAAAAGGTGTGGAAGATTAAGCAGAGTATTGTATAATTTATGAACTCCTGGAAAATGATAGAGTATAACAGAAAACAACTGAGACTCATTAACTGTGCACTACATAAAAAATAGAGACCACCTGAGTAGCACTCAAATACATTTTCGTTGTAAGCCTAATATACTTAATTTGCAGTTAGGGTTTTTTTCCTGCTGATGATCATATATTTTATGAATTTAAAATTAGACAAAAAATTCTGCATATTCTGCTTTACACACACACACACACACACACACACACACACACATTTAAGCAAATTGGTAAAAGGAAATCAACACCAAAATTTTGATTCTTTCTTGACACGTTTTTCAATGAATTTTCATATCAGTTGTTTTATTTTCTCAGGACCAAGTCTAAGTTCTCAACATTTGTAAGTAGTAAAACCCCTGCTTCACTAAACAAAGTCCTCGGAACACAAAATATTTCTCTACCATAGGTCAGGGACAGTACTTTTGTCATGGCACTCTGTTGAATTGTTAAAGAGAGAAATGGAGTCTCCTGGAAGTAAAATAATACCATTATTTCATAGATGTTTAGAAATATTTTATTTCTCTTAGCAGTTACTTTGCTTTGGGATGAAGAGTTTTGATACTTTATTTCTAAAGATATATAAACCATTCTCTTGAGTTTGGAGAAAAGTAATTCTATTATCTAGAAAGTTCCTTCTTAATTTTGATTCTATTTTTTTTTTCCAGATTCCTTTGAACATAGCAAATGTTACTACTATTTGCTGGTTTTTATTGAACCACTCTAGAGTTTCTTGGTATGAAAATGTCTTAGTACATTTCTGAAAATGATCAAGCCAGACTAGGGAAATGAACTCCTGACAGTGACACTGTATACATTACTTCTAGATGTTATTCCTTCACTCAGATACTTTGGAATTAATTAACTCATCCAGTCATTCCACAAATATGTATTGAACATTTGCTACATTATGTTCCAGGCACTTTTATACACACGAGCTGGAGTAAAGAACAAAGGAGAAAACAGAATTCCTGCCTCATTGAGTTTACACTCTAGTGGGAGTACAACCAACATATTATAGGTAGGTAAAATATATAGAAGCTTAAAGACTAGAGAAGTAAATTAGAAAAAGGGAATATGAAATGCTGGGGTAAGATGAAATGTTAAGGGAGGTCTGGAAAGGCCTCACTAACAAGATGAGAGAGTTGGCACTAGCAGTATCTGGAGGAAAGGCATTAAATAAAAGAGACCATGCAAAGGCTCTGAAGCAGAAATGTGATTAATAACCTCAAATTATCCATAATCCAACAACATCTCACCATCTACTTTTCTACCACCCTGGCTCAGCCACCAACATTACTCTCCTGGATTACTGCAAAACCTGCTCCTTGATGGAATTATGAAAAGCAGGTAGGGATAGGATGGAAAAACTCAGCTTTTGATATTGCTCAGATAAGTATCTGAGCTACCCATCAGACATCCTGGTGGAGCTGTAAGTTGACAATGGGATATATGCATCTGGAGTTCAGTGCAAATGTTTGGATGTACATATTATGTTGAGAACGATCAGTTTACAGATGGTATTTGAAATTATGGAAATAGGTGGATTATCTTGGTAGTGAGTGTAGACAGAAAAGAATAGAGGTACAAGTAATGAGCCCTGGAGCACTCCAAAATGCAGAGGTCAGAGATGAGAAAACACTTGCCAAGAAACTGACAAGGAGCTATGAGAAATGTTCGAAAAACCAGGCAAGTGTGGTGCACTGGAATACATAAGGAGACAGCCTTGTAAGTTTCTTTAGCAGTTCTGACTCAAATCTCACTCATCCCCCAAACCCACTGGGATGAGCCTAGGGAATAGTGCCAACTATCCTCTACTTGCCCAAGCCAGTAGTATGTGTGCTATTCTTGAACTCTTGTCAATTGTCTACATTTAATTAATCACCATGTCTTGTCTATTCAACTGCTTATGTGCTTCTCAAATCTGTTCCTTTCCTTCATTTTCTTGTCATTATTGAAGTTCAGGATACTATCATCTAGGTTCAGGATAATGAAAGATCCTCTCGGTCTTACCAGTGCTTACATCTCTACGGTCTTCCGTCTCTTAAATCTATCTTCCAAATGATGATCAGAGCGATCTTTCTAAAAGGTAAATCTAACATTTGGGAAGTTCTTTCATCACTTCCAATTACTTTCAAGATCAAGTCTACACTCAAGGCCCTTCACAATCTGAATTCTGCCCAATTCTCTAGCCTCACATCATCCTTTACTGACCCCACACACTGCAGCCATTGAATATGACTTTTGATTCCTCTAAAGCATCAGCTCTAGCCTCAAGACTATACACAAGCGGTTCCCACGGTATGGCACTCCCCTCTTCCCAGCTTCACCTAGCTTACTCCTACTCATATTTTAGTTCTTAGTTAAAACAGTATTTCCCTCAGGAATACATCACTGGCACTCCTTATCTGGGATTTTTGGCTTTCTTCTAGGCTTGTTTTAGCAATGATCACACTGATTTTTCAGCACTTATTAATTGGTTTGTTTCCCCACCAGGCTAATCATTAACAGTGTCTTTCCTGATCATTGTGCTTGCTCTGCTTCCCAGAATATTGTCAGAAACAGTGTAAGTATTCAATAATTAATTACTAAATAAATGAATAAATAAAATCTCACCTGCTTGTGTCCTCATCTGAATAATAGAACTCTTAGCCTCTTGCCAAGTCTACTTTCTTTTGCCCTTACTTGGGTACTTTAGGGAGTCCCAAAGGGGATTTCTCATGTACACACAAGAAAGTCTACTCTCACTAGGCACCAAATGGATATTGTGCCCCCAACCATCTATCACTTCATGCTGGTATCTCATCCCCACCAGCTCTCTGCTGTGATTCCTCCATAGTCAGGCAATCGCAGAGGTGTCCTGGAACTGTAATGGTGGCAGAGCACTCTATGTGCAGGCTGAAATGAGTAAAATACTCATCTGTCTCATTCTGGGTCACAGGTTATCATAACATGACCTACGTGGAATTGCCTTTGCCCTGTGTTTCTTCAACACCATTGTGTAAACAGTTCCTTCTATTTCTCCCTAAAGCCCCTCTTTAAATGTGGTTCAAACTTAGTTCTTAGGGCCCATGCTGGAGAACAAACTTCACATCATTCTCATTTCTTTTTTTTTTTTTTAATCTGAGTTTCTAGATACCTGGAAGTAAGTTCCGTTTATAAGCTCCTTGTCCTGCCCTCCCAATCCCCACTAAATGCAAATCAAATGACATATATTGAGATCTATGAGACTGCTAAACTAACATCAGGCTTAGCCAGAAAATTATTTCTAATACTCCTTTGCTATCAATCCCCAGAATAGTATAATTAGATTAAGTGGGAAATTGTGGATACGATGCTTAGCTCAGGGTTAAACACAGGATAACCAATGAATAATTGTTAACTTTTTATTATTATAGCATATGTTAGATGAAAGATATTTTAAAAAATAAGAATATTGATCATGTTCTTATTGTCTAGGAAGACTTCTGCCAGTACTCAACTCCATCCATACCAGGTTCTTGGAAAAGTTTCTTACAGTGAGTCATGAGTCAATGATAATATTGGCCTGAATGTGAAAATCTTCAGGAAGCTGCAACAAGTAAAATGCTCATCTGTCTTATTCTAGGTCACAGGTTATCACAACAACACCTGAGTGGGCCTGCATTCTCTTGTCATCAACCCCTCTCTGTCCAAGGATCCACATGTCATGGGGTTCCCCAAACTTGGAACCCTACAATGTTTTCTGTACTTGTTTTGCTTTACCCCTTTATAACAAAATAATGTCTGATAAAGCTATCTTAGTGATAACTCTATCAGAAAACATTTGTTTAACTTTTTTCTTTATTTTTCTTTCTCTTTTTCATATGCTGAACGATATAAAATTGCAGATTTTCACCATTCCACATTGGTCTCCCATCTTTTGATAGCAACAAATTGTAGAGAAATGTATTAATGGTATAACTAGTACCTAGGGTCTCCTTATCATATTTACCATAAAATAAGATTTTTAACAAGTGTTTTGGCCTGCATTGTCTTTTTTTTTTCTTTCATTTTTTTTACAGCAATATGATGGAACTGTTTTCACCTATCTCTTTCAAGATTTTACTATTTAATTTCCTTCAGATCTTCCTGAAGATTTTCTTGATCACATTTACCCCAATATAATCTTTTCTTCTCTAATTTATTTTCTCCCCTGAAATAGCAGATAATCTACTATTTTGTTATATATTACACATTAGTGTTTTTCTTCCATAAGTTGACTTCTTGCCAGTTAAACTAAATTATTGCAACTAATTCCAAAAAAAGTGAAACTTTTATTTATTTTACGTGGGTCTTACCACAAGCTTTAGAAGAGTGCTAAGCACACAGCATGTGGTTAATGTCTTTTTATTGATGGATAAATTGAGGAATATATAAAAATCCAAAGATCAATATACAATTAGGCATTATCATCTTTATTAAGCCAAGTACTATGCTGTTAAAAAGCTACAGAACCTCTTCAGCACATCGTTGACTTCTCAGACTTACACGTAATTTCTTCTCTTAAAATATTTATCATGGTATGCAAGTCAGAAAAAAATAATTCCCAAATCTCTCCATGAGCAAATGTAATTTGCTGAGGACCTGGCTTTGATCATTATCATCAGACTTCTTATTAGATCCACTTTCTGGTCACCTTTACAAACATTTTATTTTAGTTGTCCTGTTGGAAAATTTCCTAATTAATCTGATTTTCTTCAGTGGAAATTTCAACTACTATAAAGTTCATAATAAACACTCAGAGAATATTTAAACCCACGCATAATGAATAAGTTGCGACCTAGTACCAACTTCTTAAGGCCATTTTGTCTTATTCCAAATCTCTAAGGCTATTTTTAATCTGGAGGTAGAAGATGAAATAAAGGGAAGGTCTTCATTTGTTCTAAAAAAAATTTCCGGAGTTGGCAGAATGGCCCTCCAGTGAGGAGTCACCAGGGCCTGCCAGTCTTACAGTGGGTCTTGAGAGCCTATTGAAGTGCTAGCTTAAAGCTTTGAACGTAATATTTATACCCACAGAGTGTCTTCTAAAGGCACTTCAAGTCTTATACTATATAATGCTAAGTCTCGACTGTAGACTAGCTTACTGATATCATAGCTTCAGCATTTGCATATTTCTATTTGATTGGCTATAACAGAAAACTTACAGTAATAGTTAATTTCTAGATAAACTTTTGGTTTCTCCCCAAACCTGGGCAATAACTAGGAAGCATTTGTTGATTCTTCGTTTATCAGACACACTTTATTCTATTTATTTTCAATTGCAAATTGTGTTTGGTTGTTGTTTTTAACCTGTTCTGATCCTTTGCACTACTTCCACTTCAGGGTGACAAAGAATCATTTATTTTTCCAGAGTCTCTGACTACTTCGAGATTTCTTATGGTAAGCAGGTTCATGTGCACAAAAATAATTTCTGGATGGAGAGGACAGACATGATATATGGCAGTCCATCCATTTACCCGGACGTACCCATATGCTGGGCTAGATTAATGAGCAACAAGATGATGGTGTGCAATATAGAAAGAATATAAAGTATTATTAAGTACTATTTAGGTGCTATTTTAAGAAGCACAAAATGTGAACTAAATCTCAATCGTGTGCCTACAGTTAACTGTGTGTATTTGTATGTGTGGGTGTGTGCACTTGCACATATATATATGTGTGTGTGTGTGTGTGTGTAGGTTTTTATTTTTTTAATGTGCAGTTGAATTTCTTAGTTCATACCCTATCTCAAGATATGAACCAGAGACACACTCATTATTTTATGCTCTTTTGTTACACCGCTTACTAAGGGTTATGACTTTAGCTTCTGTTTCTAGAATACCTTGAGGAATATTGCCTTGAGCATGCTGTTCATATGTTCATAAGTGTTCAGAATGCTTTCCTGAATGACTAAGTCAGTGACACACAAAATTTGACCAGACTTTGATAGTCACACTGATGACAAAATGCATTTACAGTGAAATTCTGATGCTGCTGTCCTGTCATGAAAGCTACTATTCATTTTAGCTACCCAACCACTGCCCACAATGTGGGAGTTTCCTGCTAGCTCAGCTGGGGGTTTTCGCCACTTTTGTAGCCCTTCTCTTAAATTTAGGCCTAATGGGCACAGTGTGTCTTCATAGAAAGAGGCTGCATTGATATGTCTTGGGATATTCATGTCAACATTAAATGTGAAGGTTAGTGGGCACTTAGATGCTTCTACATATGTTCATTTTTTATTTAATGGAGCCTAGATGCTTTCTTACAATTTTAGAATATATTCTTCAAACTGAGTGGTATTTATGGAAAATAAATGGTGACTGTTGCCGCACCGGTCCCTGTGGTATTGTGGTGTCCAATGTCATGTCTCTAGGAATTTCTGAGCAAAAACACCAGTGTCTGCTTCCTTAGTGAGCTCTTTTCTGCACTGTTGCTCAGAGATTCCTTTTTAATCCCTCACCCTTTATTTGCTCAGTGTCTTTTCCAGTTGATTCCTCTTCTTGGTCTCTTTGCTTCTCCACTTCTTATAACTCTCAGTCTTGACCCCAATCTTGTTACTAGCCAGGTTCTCAGGTTAAAGTAAGGTGGAAGGAGGAATAAATGCAGGATTGAATAACTCATAAAGAATAAATTTCATCAATCCATTATCCACTCTTGCAATTTTTTGGTCCTACTTTTACAGTTGTTGGAATATTTTTGAAATTTTATGTAGGAAGATAATGTTTCATATGTATACTTTCCACTCTATTTCTCTATATCACATGACCATGTCCTCATTTCATCAGCAAGGTATTTTACATCATTGCTTTAGGAGACAGAATGACATCTATGGATGTCATTTTAGCTGGAGAAACTAAAAGCAAATTCCTGGCCTCTGAGTTTCAAAACCCTATGCCTCAGAGGACTGGGATAAAAGGCAGGGCAGGAGCAATACATTCAGAACCTGATGTGAAAGAGTGACTTACATTTCCCAGAGTTAGGGGGGGAAAGGGAGAAGCAGAGAATGCTAAAAGTGAATGGATATATGGGTTCCTGGGAAAGGGAACCTTGTGGTTCCATCTCTGGACTTGGGCCCTGGTTGGAGGGAGATAAGAGGGGTGTCCCTAAGGCGTTTGTGAGATCTGATACTAGAAGGATTTGTGATTTGCTTCCTGGGTAGTGCCCCAAGACAGCTGATGAGATGCCAGAAATAATAGGGCAGCACAGAGTGTTGAGATAAAGGGGGCCTGAAAGAGTCTTATTATACTGTCCAGTGTAATAAGAAGACAGCATTAATATGACTAAGAAGAACCTGATCCAGAAGAATCCTTGAAGATGGAACTGAAAACTGACTTAGCACCGACAACTGATGTGCAGCAAATGTGTATGAATGACAGACATATGACAATACTTGGAGTGACAAGATCTTGCCCATCGCACTGGAAATTCCTCTACCATCATACACACTCTTACCACATTGAAGGTCTATATAAGCTTCTGGGAATTCATACCTAGTCCATGGGGAAAGGTGGAGGAAAACCAGCAGTCAATCGAGTTTAAACTTACATAAGAGCTCAGATTAGAAGTTAAGCTAGGCTCTTGAAAAATAAATGTTGTATTTGCTACTCATTTGAAGAGTTAGGTTGCAATTCATATCAGCTACATATATAAGAATGCATTTTTGGAAATCAGGTTTCTGTAGAATGCACAGTGTCTTATTTCTTTAGATGATACTTACACATGGGAAATGAAATAGAAAAAGGAAGAAAGATCTATAAAAATAAGTTGTTGGATATCTGCCATGGGTAATACAGTGTGCTAGGTGTTTCACGAGTATTTAGTAATCTCATGAACTCTGCTTGATAAATAATATTTTCCCCATTTCACAGAATAGAGAATCAAGGCATAGGGATGCCAAAACACTTCTCAAAGTGATTAAAAAGTGATAGAACTAGGATTTAGTGCTATGCTCACAGATATTAAGAGAACCTCAAGCTGTTTTTTATTTCCCACTTAACAAAGACAGATTAATTGAAATAGCCAGATAATGGAAAAATATTTAAAAAAAAAAAAACCACCAGATTTTTCTCCCAAATCATGAAGAAAATTCCCTAGATTTCCAACTTATCTTTAACTTTAAATGCAGACATAAAAGATATTGATACCTAAATTTTAAAATGCTTTTTCATTATTATACTAAGAAATCTATTAAAAATATCATTAAATCCTGCCTTTGAAAACTGACTATAAGTTTTTGATTTTAGTTGTATTTAATGAGGATTATTACAATGGACGGAGAAGTTTAAAAAATTACATGGAACCAATTACAGAAAGGTTCATAATACACATATTGATTATCACGTAGTATATTATGAGAGACAAATACCGAGCTCTGAGTTGCAAATAGAACTTAAAACACAAAAGAGAAATGTGGAACCTAGAATTTAATTATTTGGATTTTATTCTGCTACTCCTCTTTAGATTGTAGGATCCTACAAAGGCTTATGTGGTCATTAGCATGAAGGTGATTTATATATGTTTTTCCACAGGTGATAAATTCTAGTTAACAATTAATAAAAATTTGAAAATAATGAAGGAGCTAGAAATCCCAGAAATCACTGACACTTTGAAAATCTTGTTTACTGGAATCAGTGCTAGATCTAATGGAAACAAATTTGTTATTTACATAATCTAGAGGTGACAGATAACAACTTGCAATTGTGAGTCAAGTAAGAAAAATTGTTACTTTAATCCAAAACATTCTACAAATCAATCAACACAACAAATTATCGGTGTGATAATATATTCAACACATTTGACATTTACATTAATTGGAGGTAATGAAGAAAATATTTTTTGTTGTTTGTTGGATGAAGTTAAATGGGCTGGAAATGCATATGAATAAAACATCATTATTTCTCTCACTGTACACCTGTTCAAATTTCTATTGACAATTTGATATTTTTATTAGAGCCCGAATGAAAAGATGACAAGCACAAATGACAATTTTTTACCCTCACAGGATAAAAGTAAACAAGCAGTGTTTTTTGTCCAGCTCTCTTAAACCATGGCACTATGACAAGGGCTTAACTAGCCCCCAAACACTGCCACTTAGTCATGACTTCTGGTTTTATAAATTATTTACAGTTTGCTAGGTATGAGGCTGGTGGAAAATGCCTTTCTTAGCTGCTTGATTGACAGTATAATTATACTGTGTTTTTGTTTTAAGCACTGTTATGCAGAATTGTAATGCCATAAAAAGTAAATAGGAATTTTATGAGCTTTTAACTTTGACAAGGTCATGCTGAAGCGTACCAAAGAGATGTCATGAAAAGCCATAGCCGTTATTAGCCGTGTCCTATAAGTGCCATTGCACCTCAAGACTCCGTTTGGGTTAGAGCATGTATTCACCACTATCTACCCCATCAGAGGAAGTGAGGGGATGATGTAAACCACACAAGAAGCACTCACACTTAGTCTTTTAAAGTTTTCTTTTTTCTCCCATTAAGCACAGCCTGGTTAACACATTGAATCTTATAAATATAATAAAATGAAACACAAAAGCAGTATGAATAATTTTAGGTTTGATTATATTTTTGGTCATGACTTACATCTAGGAGGGCTTATTCTTTCTTTTCCTGTTTGCTTACTCTTGATGATTTTTTTTTTTTTTAAATTTTTAACTGTGTTAAGGTGGTGATGGTGCCAGTGATGATAGTGATGGTGGTGGTGAATAATATCAGACATTGTTATCATGTGAGTGTCATTAGTGCCATGGCTATCGACCTTGACTTCTCACATGTTCTCCCAAATTTGCCTCAGAATAAACGCCTACTCTTTTAAAAACTGTTGTGGGTCTTTAAAATAAATAGAACACGTGGGGTTTTAAGGTCATCCCCCAAAGGCCCATATACCAAGCCAAACTCGATTGATCTAACTTGGCAGAAAGGGAGTGCTCATGTACCTGGTTAGGATTTGAACCCTTGGAGAGCTGACTACGTATCCAAAACTTGTTCTTCATGTAGAATGGGGCCTGGAGGTTAGCTTGGAAAAGGTATTTGCTTTTACATAGTTATCTACTCTTACATAGTGTGTTTCTTAGCAATTTTGGCTTTGATTTGGTTTTAATCCCCTAATATTGTGATGATGTTACAAATCTTTGGAATCAGCCCCTTTTCCATTGCATCAACAGGATGAATACATTAATATTTGTCATTCACATCCTGTTCCTGCTTTGGTACTGTGACAACATATTTTTTCATTTCTCTCAAGTCATTTATTCTTTGCGCTCAGTCTCCATGACTGCTATAAGAAAATGAGAGAGGAACACTGCATGATGACGGTGGCATTGGCAGGGCACAAATGTCACTTCAGACTTTCTTGTCCACTTGTATTCCAAATGCTGCCCATCTTGGCTGAGAATGAGTGATTGCTGAGCAGCAATTCTTTTGATCCGTCATCTAGAAGTAAATTGTTCTGAATAATGACCTATTCCATCTTTCCCACTCAAAACATATATTACAAGATGCCTGGAAAAATACTATTTCAACTCAGCCGTAATTCAAGATCACCATAAATGCAAGGCAGAAGTCTTGGAGTCTTGGGGCCTTTAAATGTGAAACATGGCTATGAGTCAGATTCAAGCTTCTGACAGTTGTCTGGGTCCATTTACATCCAAAATTTTGCTAGAAAATGAATTTGTATAGTAATTGCAATAGAAATATCGTGGGCAACCATTATAAATGTGTGGGGAGGAGTTCTAATTTTGCAATATCTAAGTTTGAAATGGAAACGGAAATTTGTTTTCTGTGGTTTAGTGGTACAAGACAGTATAATAATCTGATTACTTTACTTGTGAAACTAAATTCTTTCCTCCTCATAGGATCAAGTGGAATCATTTAAGTTCCTTATCTCTGTAGCATAAAGAAGGGGAGACAAATTACCACCTTCTGTCATCTGGTGCTGCTGAGAATATTCAGATTTTATCTGGTACTATTAACTTATCTTGGAGGATGTTCACAAAGAGAATCCATGGAGTGCCAAAATTCCCACAGAAAGATGAAGCGTCCCCAGCTTTGTGGCTGTACCTGATCCAGAAGCTGTGTTGGTATCAGTTTTTAGACTTTTCCTTAGGTACCAGAATAGGTTCAATTTTCTTGCTTTATATAAAATCTTATAAATATATATGTAAGTATGTCTATTTGTACACATACATGTAAATATGTATAGGTAAATATGTATTTATACACACATATATATTATTAATAGGCATGTATCCTGTGGTTATACGTATGCATACATGATTCAAACTTGGTGATGTTGAATTGTATGTTAAAGATACTAAGAAAGACAATTTTTTTGTGTGTGTGTGACCGCGCTCAGCCAGTGAGCGCACCGGCCATCCCTGTATAGGATCCGAACCCACCGCGTGAGCGCCACTGCGCTCCCAGCGCCGCACTCTCCCGAGTGAGCCACGGGGTCGGCCCAAGAAAGATAATTTTAATGGTTTCAACTTAACTATTTTTTCAAAGTTAGTAATTATTCAACATGTATCTGCAGTGTAAAAATAAGTTCAAATGTTTCCAATTTTTAAAGAGAGACGTCTCTTAAAAATGAAGGAATGAGGAATGAGAAAATATTTCTCACTCCTCTTTTGCATGTAAGGGGAAGGTATACCCATAAAATAGTGCATATATTTGCATGATTCCCAATTGATCTAATTCCCCCTACTGAGTAAATGTGTATAGGGGAAAACTGTCTGTTTTTTTATGTACTATCAAATAGTTTAACTATACATTAAATGTCGGCAACATTGTGCTTAGTTCACAACTGAACAGTGGCAATAGATTTCTGTGGTCAGGATAATAAACTGCTTTTTATCATTAAATCTAAACTCCTTTAGTTGAGAAAATCACTCATTTGTTCGATAACTCTTCTCCTTTAGTCTTTATTAAAATGTAGCAAAAATTATGAGGAATGAGTCAAAAATCACTTTGACGAGAGTTATGTACTAACCATCTGCATCCTGGTTTTATCCCTAAATTCTTTGGAGACACTCCCTCACCAAGTGGTTTTGACTAATTCAAATCTGTTTTCAAAAAAGAAAATAAGGGCCAGCCCGGTGGCTCACTTGGGAGAGTGAGGTGCTGGGAGTGCAGGGGGCGCTCCTGCCGCCAGTTCGGATCCTATATAGTGATGGCCGGTGCGCTCACTGGCTGAGCGTGGTGCAGACCACACTGTGCCAAGGGTTGCGATCCCCTTACCGGTCAGGAAAAAAAAGAAAAAGAAAAAAAAAAAAGATGCAACATATTTTTTAAAAATTTTTATTTTATTATTATTTTTTCTCCTTTTTGTGACCAGTGAGGGGATCACAACCCTTGGCTTGGAGTCGCCAGCACCGCGCTCAGCCAGTGAGCGCACTGGCCATCCCTATATAGGATCCGAACCCGCGGCGGGAGCGCCCCCAACCTCCCAGCACCGCACTCTCCCGAGTGAGCCACGGGGTCGGCCCAAGATAGAACATATTGTAATGGCTAAAATCCAAAAGACTCTGAACGATAAATGCTGGCGAGGTTGCGGAGAAAAAGGAACTCTCATACATTGTTGGTGGGACTGCAAACTGGTGCAGCCTCTATGGAAAATGGTATGGAGGTTCCTCAAATAATTGCAGATAGATCTACCATATGACCCAGCTATCCCACTGCTGGGAATATACCCAGAGGAATGGAAATCATCAAGTCGAAGGTATACCTGTTCCCCAATGTTCATCGCAGCACTCTTTACAATAGCCAAGAGTTGGAACCAGCCCAAATGTCCATCATCAGATGAGTGGATACGGAAAATGTGGTACATCTACACAATGGAATACTACTCATCTATAAAAACGAATGAAATACTGCCATTTGCAACAACATGGATGGACCTTGAGAGAATTATATTAAGTGAAACAAGTCAGGCACAGAAAGAGAAATACCACATGTTCTCACTTATTGGTGGGAGCTAAAAATTAATATATAAATTCTCACACACACACACACACACACACACACACACACACACACACACACACACACACACACACACACACACACACACAAACCGGGGGAGGGGGAAGAAGATATAACAACCACAATTACTTGAAGTTGATACAACAAGCAAACAGAAAGGACATTGTTGTGGGGGAGGGAGAAGGGAGGGAGGTTTTGGTGATGGGGAGCAATAATCAGCCACAATGTATATCGACAAAATAAAATTTAAAAAAAACAAATAAATAAAAAAATATTAAAAAAAAAAAGAAAAAGAACATATTGTAATGACATCAAACTCTTTCATGTCAGCTGGGTTCCATGAATACGTATTGTTAGTGAACACTTTCACTCAGGTCAACTGTGTGAAAGCTGGAACATCATCGCTGGATGTAAATGTTAACATATATTTATTGAACATCTATTTTGCTAGCTCTGTACATGAATACAATAGAGAAAAATTAGTATAGCCCCTTTCTCATGAAGTTATAATAATTTACCACAGACAGCAATCAGTATTCCTACTTCCAGTGAAGCACAATTTGATATATTCTACAAAGTCCTGATGTTCTAGAGTAAGCTTAAGACAGAAATGCTCAAACTTTTATGCATCTCAGAATCACCTGCTGTGCTTTGTTCTTTGTTAGAGATGCCAGGGCATCTCCTCTGGAGTTCCTGATTATGTCAATCTGGGGCAAATCCTGGGCATTTGTATTTCTAGCAAGTTCTCCAGGTAATCCTTACCTGCAACAAAGTTTGACAACCACTGGTCTGCATGCAATTCTTAATCTTACTTCTTTTCTTTCTTTTTTAACATAAGAAATATTAAGAAGGCTAATGTATTCTATAAACATTAAGTTTAATACCTAAATTAATGGACTGATAAAGGGGATGACAGAAAATAATTGAGTATAAGTCTGTTGTTGGGACCGTACTTGAATGTGTTCTTATAATCTCTTATTGGCACTCAATATTTTTATTAACACTAATGATTAACACTAATTAATACTAATATTAACACTATTAACACAGTGTTAACAATGTTAACACTATCAACACTAATCTTAGTTTACAAATGGCGTATCAGTGAGGTTTTCCAAAAAGGATTTCTTAGCTCATATGCCCTAGAGGTAATATGATGGTAATATAGGCTTCAGGTGTGGTTCGATCCAGAAGTCTACACTCTCTTTTAATCCTGCCTTTCTCCATGTGTGAACTTCACTTTCAGAATGGCTCTTTTAATTATATTGGCAATGGTCGCATGATTTCGACATGTTATATTCTTAAACCACACCATGTAAAAAAACATGAGGACTTTTTTTATCCCCCAAATTGACTAAAATTTCTGTACTTCACTCTGACCACACCAGTTTAGATGAGGTACCCATTGCAGAATCAATGCTTGTGCAAGATATACAGAACTATACTGATCAACTTATACTAATCAGGACCCACTTGGAGTTAGAGTCCAGGGTCCAGCACACCCCGAACTCACGCTGCTACATGATAGAGTGGAATAGATTCTAGGGTGACAACCTCAGTGTCCAATGTGGAAGAAATCGCTGTGAGACAGAAACTTAAATCATTCCTGAGCTAGAATAGAGTATTAACTCTAACCCTTGTCAAGATGTTTCCATTCTTTTTCTGTCATAATTTTTCCTCAAACTGTATGAATCAAAAAGAAAATTGTCATTAAACTTAGGAGAATCAAATACAATGCTCCAATTCTTCTGCATTGCAGAAGTTGTGGGCCATTTAATTTCATTGTAGGTATCATAAAGTGGCAGGGCAGATGGGTAGTAAATGCTATTACATTTACATATAGGGCACATACATGATTACGGTCTTCTTATAACTCAGAATGCAAGTAACAACATTATTAATTTTGTAAAAGTGAGCATGAGGAGCATAGAAAAGAGTTTAGCTAAATGTGGACCAGATATTAACACAGGATGTGATGCATATTAAAAGAAATGGTGGCAAGATCCATGCTGTGTGTAGTGCGATGACAAACTGCATAGAGGTCAGTCATTTTAAGTTTAAGAGCAATATATCAGGAGCAGTCAGTGAATTTCAATTCACTGCCTTTGGCTTCTGCCAGAGAAGGAACAATGGGAATTCTCCAGAGTGTTTTTGGTGTGAGATGCAGGAAAATCACAGTTTGACCACCTGGTAGCCATCAGTACTACCATACGGTACCGCAGTACAGTAGAACCGCTCAGAAGATTGGAGAAAACATTGTACCTGAGTTCTACTTAAGAAAAAGAAAGAAAAAACCCTTAAAGAAGAAATTCCAGGCTGTACTCCACACTGTAGTGTTTCACATAAGGTAGAAACTCCTCTAAGCATTATGGTTAAGGGCTTGGGTTTTGGAGTTGGGTCTGGCATAAGCAGCTGAATTCTTCTTCGAGATAACAAATGAAGGCAATAATAGATTTTACCCTGAGCATTGTTGTAAGGAACAAACAAGGAAATGCTCATGCAGCACCATGTCATCAGACCAAATATAGGAAAGCAAGTTATTTTAAAGTAATTTTATTTTTCTAACACTCTCTTTACGTCTAATGTGTCATTTTCACTATTAAAAGTAGTATGGAGTCCATGGTGGTGTGAAAGGGTGGCCTCAAGAGCTTTTGTTTGCCTCTAATCCCACACGTCCATCTCAGCCAGGTTTTAAACAATTCTTCAGAGTCTGAGTGTGATACATCGGGACTAATGCCCACTTCCCCTCACAGGATGAAATCTCAGGCCTCCCTCAGCCAGACAGGTGCACTAAATGAATGAATCATCCTGCTTACATTGTGGTAATTGGGAGACTGTGTACCCAGGTAAGGGCTCTTGCAAGCCCTCTCCCCAGTTGCCAATATGAGAACTGACAGATATTCCATTTTTTCAAGACAAGCTCAAAACCATTTTTTTTCAATGAGAAATAGCCTCATTTAAATAAAATTTAAAAATAGACTATAAGTCAAATAACAAAGGGGTGCAATCCAGACATGGCTTGTGAGCTCCCAGTTTCTTCCATTTGTCCTTTGGGAATCACACAATAGTAAGATTAATACCTCTTTTATCAGGGTTCTTCCATGTGTCATGTACCTTGCAGTTCATATTGTGGCTTGTTATGCTCTTTTGAACGTAAAGCTCAACCTGTTCTTTTTGACCTGCAGTTTTTCAGTCATCAAAATGGTTGTGTCCTTCAATGACTTTACAACTTATGACTCCTAATTTTTGGCTGAGAATAAGAGTGACAAACTTAAACACTTCTGGAAGCAAGGCATTTAAAGCTAATATTTCAAGGCATTTCAAGCTGGATGTAAAAGGCCAGGAAGAGGTGGAAACGGTGGGGCATGCAATAGTGTATAACCTCCCCTTAGAGGACAGTGATAAAGTTATCTTTCAAGCCACAGCACTCTGAAAATAAATTTAAAAAGTGTTCTGTTAATAATTATGCCAGATTAATAGGTGTAAAAATGGACTGTCTTAAACTTGAATGTATGACCATCCTAAGATACAATGACTGCTTGGGTTCAGCAACTACTCACATGGTATCTTCAAGAACTTCTGATTCATAAAGAGAACCCAGAAACATGCATTTTGTGGTATATCTCATAAGTTTAAACATTTGTTGGCAATTTAATTTTTAATCCCTATTTTTAAAAAAACAAAACAATTACACAAACCCACTACCCAATCATATCTGTCAGACAGATCCTGCATTTTGTCCTCTAGTTTGTAACCTCAGTGCTTGACTTTATATCTTGATCTTTCTCCTAGTACATGTTTCTGACTGGTTGTTCTCTCTGTCCCTTTTTTTTTTAGATGCCCTAATTTGACTTGCATGTAAACATTACTTCTACCCATCCCAATCTTTAAACCTGATCTTTGGAGGCTGAACCTGCTCCCACCATGTCTCATTTCCATTTTGGTCCCTGCTTATGGCAAGTCTTAACTTTGCCTATACTAAACGAGGCACCTTCTGCCTCACCTTTGCAGTTCTGGTCCTAATGTCTCATTGTCAATGACAAGTGCTTAGGAAAAAAGTCCTTTACAACTGGTATTCCTATTCTTTGGCAGAAAATTACCTTTGTCAAATTTACTAAATATAAAACTATTGGCAAACATAAAATAATTACACTCCTATATCAGTAAACACACAACTGGTACACAATTTCATAAATAAATTTGGCCCCTGTAAAGCTACCACAAATCTCAAAGCTGAGTGAAAAATGTACCGGCAATGGTAAATATAAGATTAGGGAAATTTTCATAATTGCACTATTTTGTTAGGAAATTAAGGAATTTTCAAAGTGAATCTCTCTAAATGTTATATTTAATACATGCATACTCTAAAAAAAAAAAACCTTCAGCGAATGAATAAATGCAACAGTGAAAGCAATACATTTTCCAGAGTTAAATTTATGCTTGTATGATGTACAGTGATTTTACTTGCATGTACATATTTAATAGGTGTGTAATCTTCTAGTTTGAATGAGAGTCATCATATATGCAGGCATCAAGAACTAGCAAAGAAAATAAACATTAAATTGAGTTTAAATGTTCTTCAAAATTGATTATGGCAAATTACCCAAACTAAAGCTATATTTAGAAGTAAACCTAGGAAATCTTGTTTTGGCAGATGATATAGGTCTCCTGACTAAAGATGTACAAATTCATCCCTGAGGGCTTAGAAGAGTACTTCTGAGCCGAGGGGCAGAGCTATGCAGACTCTTTTTGATTCACTGTCATAGTCAAAGCTATACACTTATAAATTTTGCATTTTGATCCACGAGCTCAGCTTCAAGTAAGTAATATTTCCTACAATTTGAAAACTAGTAGACATATTTTTATGACTGTCTACTTGATCATAATTGGACATGATGGAATCCTTCCTTTCCTTGGTTAGCACAGGTTTAAGTATCTGAACTTCAAAGAGTTTGATTTCTCTTTATACACCTCTCATATGCTTCTGTCCTATAATCTTCATAGAAAGTGTCAATATTTCCATAAGAGTTAAGTTATTTTGTCTGCTAGATCTGGTTAGTTCTTCAAACAGTCTTCAATATGCAGTTAGCTCTCTTCATTCCAAAGGTACTTAGAATTAATTTTATTCTTATATGTTATGCCAGTGTTTCGATTAATTTCCAATGCATAGAGATAACCTATTAACAGGCGATGTTCTAGAATTCTGTAAATACCAAGTTGAATATAAATGGTAGCAGCCCTCAAGTAGTGTCAAGTAATGACAAGATAGTGGAATTCATTATAAGTTGATAACACAATAACCTCTATTTTAACCACTACCAATAGCAAAATTTACAAGTTCTAAGATTTATTAACTGATCACTATATGGTATTGTACTGTTCATTTCTCTATAAACTGATTACTATGTGGCATTCTCTGCTCATTTCATAGATATACATTATTTAGTGATAAGGAAACTGAAGATTAGCAACTTAGAAAGTTATTCATTAGTAAGTCAGACATCAGTAATTTGAACTCAGGAAGACTTGGTGCTTGGATGCTATGGTACTTGGGCAAAGGACCAATTAATTACACATGCGAGGATTAGGAAAATTTCATAGAAAGGATATTTATTTTATTCACTTTACAATGTGTATTAAGTATCTGTTACAAGCCAGGTGCTATGCTAGATACTAGAAGCACATATGCAAGTAGAGAAGATGGCTTCATAAAAAAATGATTGACAAAGAGACAAGGGCAGTAATAGAGACATATGGAATGAGGGCAACAGGAAGTCAGGTACATGCTTGGGTGGGTGAAGAATGGCTTCACAAGGAAAAGACAAGTCCTACTGAGATGAGAAGAATAAGATGGAATTACCAGATGGCCAGAGCAAAGTTCGTTTGAGGCTCAGCATGTGGAAAGGCATGGAGGTTTGAAATGTCATTGCGTGTATTGGTACGTTGAAACTGGGGCTTCAGTGGAAGTCAGAAGAGTTTCTTGGGTCCAGTTGGGCAGGGCCAAGATCAAAGTAGCACTTGTGTACAAAGTGTAACAAGTTGTACTTTAGAGTCCTTTGTACTAAAGACTGTAAGATGTTATCCTATATGGCATGTAGAGCTACTGAGAAATTTATCCAGAGGATAAAATAACCAGATGTGTGATTTTAAAATAGGGCAGGAGTGTAGAGAATGAGTAGGCTTTTTCTAAGCACTATGGTGGAGGAAGGCCTTTCGACAGTGCAGGAAGAAGGCATGACAGAATGGCACTGTATGGTGTGCTTAAGAAAAAATGAGTAATACAAGTGGGCAGAGACTGAGACTAGAAAGGCTGACTAGGTAGACTTTAAAGGACCTTCAATTCTATGCATAGGAATTCGTTTGTTCTAAAAGAGTTGGTCAGAAGGATAATTTGATCATATCTGGATTTTAGAAAGATAAATCTAGTAGAAATCCAGAGAAGTGAATGTCAGCAGACAGCACAGGGAATAGGTTTTGTGATAGTCCAGTTGTGAGACAAAAAGATCCAGGACTGCAGTAGCAAATAAAATGGAAAGAGAACAGTGGATTTAAAAGAATTCTATGTAAAAACAGCATGACTCAGTATAGAAAAAGATGTACATGGTGGGAAATAGGGCAGAGTTAGGGGCTATTCTAAAGTTTGACTATATGCTCTTGTCACAAATTGGTGTTACAATGTTTGTAATGTGTAGATGATCTGTCTTCTCAAATAGGTTATACATTTAAAAAAAGCTCTGTGTTTAAATTCAGGGTGGATCACATTCGAGATAGGCAGAATCTAGGAATGGAGAAAGAAGAGGGGTCAGGTACAAGGCAGTGTCTTGATCACAAGGAAGCCAAAAACAAAACAAAAAACCCTAGCTACTGGCTCGAAAGGCACAGTAGAACCAGTGGCACTGTTGATTTGGTAGTAAGCAGACAAACTCCTGTTTATGGCTCCTTATAACTGCCCAGGAGCAGCTTGAGTTCTGCAAAGAGCTAAATGTACAAGTGTTAGTTATACCTAACTTATAGTGCCAGGTAAATGCGAAATTGCAAGCAAGGCATCGCACAAGTAGAATATTTTTTAGGGGAGATAGGGGAACTACTACTTGTTGAACTTCTATTTCTGTGCCAGATACTGTGGCAACCGGTAATAATGCTGAGACATAGACATTATTATTCTCATTTTACATACTTGGAAGACTAATATTCTTAGTGGTAACTTGCCTCAAACTGCATAGCTATAAATGGCTAAACTGAGTGTGCTCTGTTTAACTCCAAAGCCACAACAAATTCTGCTGCACCATGCTGGTTCCCTGGAGTAGTCCACAGGCCCACTTCAAAATGCTTAACATACACACACACATACATACACACAAACACACACACACACACACACACACACACACACACGTGCGCCTGGCTGCTGACGTTCTAAATGCCTCCTAAATCAAAGAAGTGGCGTTGTTTCTAAGTCTGAACAGAAATTGAAGAGATATCCTCTAAGCAAAAGATAAAAAACAGGAATGTATTGTTCTGCTAACTTCTCCTGTTCCCTGGTAACTTTAACTTCTTGCCCTCCCTGCCACCCTGCCCTCTTGTGACACCTTAGTGTTCTAAGCTACCAAACTTTTCTTTCCCTGCTGACTGAAGTCTACCTAACTGTTGACTTTTTCATCTCCTCCTTGCTTACAATTGGAGGAACAATTGTAAAACAGGCTTGGATTCATCCAGGCCAAGTAAGGGGCAGGAGGTCATTTGAGTGACAGCCTTCCATTCTGCAGAAACTGTATGTCTTACCTAATCAATAAATCATTTAGAGTCATTAGGTCAGGAGCATGAATTCCCTTGTCACCTCACTATCAGAACTCCAGCCTCTGAAATATTTTTCAGACCCGCCTTCTGGAAGTCTGATCAAGATGGTGCAGGAAATGGTACAACTGAAGTGGTGTAAGGTGGAACACTGACCATCTGCTGGAGAAGCCACAAGCTGAGATTCAGTTCTGCTGATTTTATACTATTTCTGCTACAGGGAATCCCCTTTGTCTTAAGGCAAATAAATTAGCTTTTGTAGCAGGGAGTGTTACTTCATTTCTTACTAAATCATAGAAAAAAATCTAAATTGGCCAAGTGCTAAGATTTGCTATAAATCTTCTAGCAGCCAGGACTTGTACATTCACTCAGGAAAAGGACTGTCTATTTTTATTTTTATTTTTTTTCACTGCTTTAAACGTGGTAGACAATTAATAATTATTTTCTGATTAATTCATAAGAAATCTGAGAGTGATACAAGGAATCTATGTTTTTCTTGTGTTCCTAACTTATTTTATTTTGGACAATTGTGCTTTCTTGTCCCTGGGTTGTATGCAGGAAGATTTATTAAACACCTTAATGCAGCCTTTTATAAACTAAAACTGTCTCATATGAAAGATGAACTTTATTTTTTAAAGACACGGATTCATTTGTGCTTGATTGTGAAGGAATCCTAAGTTATCAAAGGACATGATACCAAAAGCCCAAGATGAAGTAGTTTATTTTATTCCCATTACAGATTCTGTAGATTGCTTCCTTGCAGGGGGAGGCTTTGTTTTCTACATCAAAAACAACTCATAGCTTTCATTGTACTGTGTCACCCTAAAAGATACTAAAGAAGGAAAAAAAAAAAGAATTTGTATGATTTGTATGTTTTTTTAGTGGATTTCAAAAAGCAATGTGTGGTTAAGAATGATATCATGTAGTTGATAATTTGAATTTTTAATAGTCAACTCACATTTTGAAATAAACAAATCCAACCATCCTATTAATGTATATTCAGAAGCTACAAAGGGTAAGACACTGTGCTGACTGCTAGGAAGTGCTAGAGAGGAAGGAGATATGTTCTAATTTCAAGGAGGACTCGTAATAGAATGGGATCCCTCCTTTCACATACACACAACACACAGCAAGTGAAAAAAAAGACAGACTGACACACTATAACATATTAACCGAACACCAAACGAGAATTAACACACTTTCACAATGTGTGTTCTTCCAATCCAAGAGAATGGGATGTCTTTCCATCTTTTTGTGTCCTCTTTAATTTCTCTCATCAGTGATTTGTAGTTTTCATTGTAGAGATCTTTCATGTCCTCAGTTAATTTTATTCCCAGGTATTTTATTTTTTTGGTGACTATTGTAAATGGGCTAGCTTTCTTGATTTCTTTTTCTGCTAGTTCATTGTTGGAATATAAAAATACTACTGATTTTTGTGTGTTGATTTTGTATCCTGCAATTTTACTGAAATTGTTTATCAACTCTAAGAGTTTTTTTTTGCAGAGTCCTTAGGCATACAGAACTGCCACACAATCCAGCAATTCCACTACTGGGTACAAACCCAAAGGGATGAACATCATCATGTAGAAGGGATACCTCTATCTCCACGTTTATTGCAGCTCTATTTACAATAGCCAAGGGTTGGAACCAACATAAATGTTCATTACTGGATGACTGGATAGGAAAATGTGGTATATTTACAAAATGGAATACTATTCTGCCATAAAAAAGAATGAAATACTGCCATTTGCAGCAACATGGATGAACTTAAAGAAAATTATATTAAGCGAAATAAGCCAAGCACAGAAAGAAATACTGCACACCCTCATTTGTAAGTAGGAGCTAAAATAAAATAAAATAAAATAAATAAAAAGGAAAGGAAGATATAGCAATAACAATAAAACATTGAACTTTCAAATGTTACATTGCATAATGTTGAATATACTAATTTTCCTGATTTGAATGTTACATATTGAACACAGGTGTTGATATTCAGTGATATACCCCACAGACATGCACAATCAATGATATTTCAATTTAAAAATAACTAATACACAAACCTAAAACAAACAAACAAATAAACCAAATCCAGGCATATTATCACTATTAGCCCCAAATCCCCTGGAACTGAAAGAATGTTCTAAAAGAAATTCCTCACTTATCACTTAATTAAAGATAGGAAGGACAGAAGCAGGTAGGAAGATGTCCACGATTTCTGGTCAACAAGAATAGGGATATCTCAAATATATCTCACCTACTTAGTTAACATGCTAATCCTGGAGTAGAGAATAAAGGAAAAGATAAATGTGGAGAAAAAAGACAGATGAGGTACAAGACAGATACACATGCATAGTACATATGTCTAAGCTGAAATAAAACAATATAGTTTATCTGGCTGTAAAAATTTAAAAAGATACATCCCCCCATTTGCCCCGAAGGTGTACGTCATGGTTGTGCTGATACCAGTTTATCTCAAATACTGTGTTCAGATCATGCTAATTTCCTTCATGGTGATGGTTGTGGGAATAAGGGCAAAGAAGGTAAAATAGCTTTTTAATAAAATGTCCATGTTTTGAAGTCCGGTAGATTTGGAACTAAATCTTGGTCCAATTATTTCCTAGATCTTTGACTTACGCAACTCATTTGACTTTTCTGAATATATGCATTGTCATCTGAAAAATGAGAAAAATAATCTTACAATATTAACAAGTTAATAAATGCTAACTTAAGACACTGCCTGGCAGATCGTAAGAGCTCAATAAACTATAGAAGAGAGGTAGTAAGAATAGTAGCAATCGTATGTGTCACTGGAACAGTGGATTGTTAATTTGGCTGGGGATTATGACTAATGGCATAAGAATTGTTTTCAGTTTCTACAGAACTGTATGGATTGTATGCTAATGTTCAGAGTGATGCCTTTAGTGGGACAAAAGCAGACTATTTGAAAAGATCCTGGAAAAAAACACTGTTGGCAATATTTTCAGTTTGCTCCAGTTTACATTAGGTATAGATCTTAGTTCCATTTCTGGCCTTGCTTAGAATCCCTTCCTTGGCAATCCCACAGATCAAAGAACACAGAACTCTACATAGATTTTTGTTTCCCAATAACCCTGAGTTTAATCTCAACCAATTTTAGACCATAATTTGGAGCAGATGCTGCTGGCGTGGCTATAGTTGATCTGAAGATACATTTTCTTTGGCTATGCAGTTATTTTAGAACATGGAAGTGAATCCCAAAGAATTTTTATTTTTATTTTATTTTTTCCTGGAAAAGAAAATCAAAAAATCTGAGCCCAGAGTTCCTAAGAACAGTAACTGGCTGGAGCTAAGTGGTCGTGTAGAAGATACTGGTGACTGGTATCTGTTCCTGACAGAACTGTTTAAGTACAGGTTGACAACTTCATGTGGCCTTTATGACTCCAAGAAAGGTGAACCCCTCAGTTTCTTAATTTTCATTTATGCCAGATATGTGTTCTTCCAAGAATATATGACCAAATATAGGCTAATAAAATGTTAGGAGATATTATCTATGGCTTCTGGAAATGTTTCTTCCTCCTACATCTTCTGAGAAACTCCCCCAAATGTCCCTTTCTTTTCTTCAGGATACTAAACTCATGATTATAAGCCATCTTGCTACCACCTTGAAGACAAAACCCTACACAAAGGAGGACAGAGCCGGGAAGAGAGAGAAAGAGTCATTAGAATAAATCATTTCAAAAGCCCACATTATCTCTGGATTTACTTACTATCATATAATCCAGTACTGTAGTTCCTTCATTTAATCCATGTTTAATCATGGTTGTTGCCTGTCTTGAATGAACAAAAGAGACTAAGCAAGTACATTCCCCCATGGGCACCTCCACATCTCCATAGCAATATCTCTTCACACATGCGCCCTGCTCTATTTTTTTAGTGTGTGCATTTGTGTCTTTTATTACATATACTGAAAGAAATCCTGATCATGAACATATCAAGTGTTGTGGTGTTTTAGGAGTTAGAGTAAAATATGGGAACAGGTAACTTCCCTTCCTTTTAAAAAAGGATCGACAGAAGGGGACACTCTTGGGAAATGTCTCCTACTTTTCTATTTATGGATAAGGTTTCTGCCCAGGGGATAGTATAAAATAGTACTTCAGGTTGAGAGTTCTTAGAACAAACTGCCTGGGAATAAATCCTCATCCTTCAGCTTGCCATCTACTTAACTTGCAGTAAGTGACAAACTTTTAAAGTCCCGATATTCTTATCTGAAATATTAAGATAATAACTTTATCTAACTTTTAGGGCAATTGTAAGAAGAAAATGATATAATAGATGTATAGAATTTAGCAGACTCCCTAATTTACACAGAATACTCAACATATTCGTATTTAAAAATAAAAATGGACATATTACAAGCAAGGACATTATTTGAATGGTTTGGAGTCAATACATCTCAACTAGGAAATTGGTCTTTAAGATGCACCTTAAGTGATGGCATATAGAACAAATAGATAGTCAAATGCATATTTTTCTTTATTGAGTTTTTATTTTTTATAAAACTAAAATCTTTGATCCACACTCTTGAAGTTAATTTTTATATTTAAAAAAAAAACACTTCATTTAATCCTCATCTTTTTGTAGGGATATTATATATTTTTTATTTTTCAAGAACAGACATCAATGAGCTGCTTCTGCAATGCATTAGAATATATTTAAGAATTAAATTTGAGGATGGATACCTTGGATAGCTCCTGTACATATTTCCCAGAGGGTTATATTTTAACTTACGAAAAGTTCTCCATTTGGACTTTAAACAGAAAACTACAACTAAAAAAGAGATAGATAAAAATTGCACATATTTGGAATTTTGATTCAAGTAATTAAAAAGAATGGTATTTTACCCAAAAGGCAGGAAATAAATTGATAGTCATCACTAATGCACTGAACTTGGTTGCTAGAATCATTCAATAGTTTAGCTCAGGGATTTTTGCATACTTTTACTCAACAAAATCTTTTCAGTCATTAAATTAATGTACACACCTTGAGCAGAATATAAATTAAATTAACCTTTTTTGACACCGCTACATTTGTTCTCAAAGTTTTAACTAACTAGAAGTGTGGGTTGAGTCAGATGGAAGGAGCGCTACTATTCATTTCTATTTGCTTGCAACTGGCCTACATTATTTTCAGCAAATTCTTTCTAGATCGAAGTGAAAGTCAGAGATCTAGGAATTATAATTTGAGCTCCAGTTATGCTAGAATGGTATGATTTAAGTAATTTCTCTGGCTCCCCAAAGATTTAGATTTTTAACATAAAAATAATGATAATATCCTCGCCTGTTTTTTTCTCATTTTTTTTATTGTGGTAAAATACATATAACATAAAATTTACCATCTTAACCATTTTTAAGTGTATAGTTCAGTGGCAGTAATTAAATTCATACTGATGAACAACCATCACCACCGTCCATCTACAAAACTCCTTCATCTTGTGAGACTGAAGCTCTACAAGTATACACAATAAACAATAACTTCCTAATCCCTCCTTTCCACAGGCCCTGGAAACCACCAATCTACTTTCTACTGCATTATTGTGACTTTTCTAAGTAGTTCATATCAGTCACTAACACACTTCACTTAGCATAGCATCCTCAAGTTTCCTTCACGTGGTAGAATATATCAGAATTTTATTCTGTTTTAAGGCTTAATGACATTCCACTGTATGTATAGAGTACAATTTGCTTATCCACTCATCTTGTCAGTGGGCACTTGGGTTGCTTGCATACTCTAGCTATTGTGAATAATGCTGCTATAAATATGGGTGTAAAAATATCTCCTCAAGACTCTGCTTTCAATTCTTTTGAATATATACTCAGCACTGTAATTGCCAGATCACATAATAATTCTATGTTTAATTTTTTTAAGGAACTGCCATACTGTTTTCTATAGACTATACCATTTTACATTCTCAGCAACAGTGCACAACATTTCCAATTTCTTTGCATTCTCCCTAACACCTAACACTTTCCTGTTTTTGTTTGTTTGTTTGTTTGTTTTTGCTTTTTATTTTAAATAGCAGTCATCTTAGTGGGTATGAGGGGTATTTCAGTGTATTTTTAACTTGCATTTCCCTAATGATTAGTGATGTTAAAAATCTTTTCATGTGCTTAGCAAACATTTATATATATTCTTTGGAGAAATATCTATTCAAGTTCTTTGCCCATTTTTGAATTGGGTTGTTTGGTTTATTTGTTGCTAAGTTTTAAGAGTTCTCTATATATTCTGGATTTTAACCCTTATCAGATATATGATTTTCAAATATTTTCTCTCATTCTGTAGGTTGCCTTTTTACTCTGTTGATAGTGTCTTATGATGAACACATGTAAAAATTTTTCATAAAATCAAATTTGTCTATATTTTTATTGCCTGTGCATATCTAAGAAATTATTGAAAATTCAATATTGTAAAGATTTTTCTCTATTTTTTTTCTAAGGTTTTATAGTTTTAGGTCTTAGATTAAGGTCAACTATTCATTTTAATTAAATAATTTTTGTATATGGTAATAAATAATGAATCAAATTTATTCTTTTCACATGTATACCCAGTTTTACCAGCACCGTTAAAAAAAATACACTCTTGGCAGGCCCACACCCAAGCCCCAGAGAGGCCTGCCCACAGACTGAGCAGGCACCCAGGTGAGTGCCATCTTGTATACCAACACTGCTACAGCCACCAGCCCAAGACTGAGACCCGAGAGGCCTGCCATATGTCTGAACAGGAGCCAAGGTAGCAAGTCACCAGCAGAGACTACAAATAGAGGAAGAAGTCTTTCCCCTCATAGCCCACTCCAGAGTAATAGAAGAAACAAGTGTTCTACTAGATGACCAAGCATCAACAAAAAATATTAGAACTACAAAGAAACAGGAAGAAAAGATACCACCAAAGGAATATGGTAATTCTCAAATACCAAACCCATAGAGCAGGAAATTCTTGAGATGCTTGGAATGGAATTCTCAGCACTGATCTTAAAAAAAACTCAAAGAGAAAAGAGAAGAATCAATTAGAG
Organism: Cynocephalus volans; assembly: GCF_027409185.1. Taxonomy (NCBI): domain Eukaryota; kingdom Metazoa; phylum Chordata; class Mammalia; order Dermoptera; family Cynocephalidae; genus Cynocephalus; species Cynocephalus volans. The sequence goes on along the minus strand of NC_084461.1, from coordinate 147,467,911 downwards.
AGCACAATGAAACTAGAAAAAATATCCAGGATATGAAAGAGGAAACTTACAAAGAGATTAATACCTTAAAAAGAATGTAACAGAACTTTTAGAACTGAAGGATTCACTTAATGAACTAAAAAACAGAACAGAAAGCTTGAGCAACAGGATAGAGCAAGCAGAAGAAAGAGTTTCAGACCCAAAGATGGTCTTTTTGAAATAACCCAGGCCTACCAAACAATACAAATAAAAAAAAGGAAGAAGGACTTTTAGAAAATGAAGAAAATCTAAGAGAGCTAGCAGACAATCTCAAGCATACAAACATCCAAATCATGGGTATTCCAGAAGGGGAAGAGAAAGACAAAAGCATTGAAAACCAATTCAAGGAAATAACGGAAAAATCCTCAGGTACTGGGAGAGATGCAGACCTTCAGATCCAGGAAGCCCAAAGATCCTCAAACAGATTCATTCCACAAAGATCCTCTCCAAGACACATTATAGTCAAATGAGCAAAACTCAAAGACAAAAAGAGAATTTTAAAGAGAAATTTTTTTTAAAACAGCAAGAGAAAAATATCAAGTGAACTTTAAGGGAGCACCAATCAAGCTAACAGCAGACATCTCAACTGAAACCTTACAGGCCAGAAGAAAATGGGATGATATATTCAATATACTAAAAGAAAAAAAAAATTTCCAGCCAAGAATTCTATAATCAAGGGTTATCCTTCAGAAATGAGGGAGAAATAATGTATTTCCCAGACAAACAAAAATTGTGGGAGTTCACTACCATGACCAGCTCTTCAAGAAATACTTCAAGGAGTCCTGCATCCAGAAACTGAAAAATGATAATCACTACCAAGGATTTACAAGAAAGAGCAAAACCTGCGATTAAAACCAAAATGCAAATGGGAAAGAGAAAGAAGCTAAATAACATCACTTCAAAAATCAAACTAACATTGAAGATGAAAAATAAAAGGTGAAAAAAGGAACAAATAATATTGAAAACAGCTAAACAAAAAGCAATATAATGACAGGAGTAAAGCAATATATGTCAATAACAACCCTAAATGCAAATGGTTTAAATTCCCCATTCAAAAGACACAGACTGACTGGATGAATTAAAAAGCTAAGCCCAAGTATATGCTATCTTCAGGAAACCTACCTCACCTATAAAGACACACACAGACTTAAAAGTGAAGGGATGGAAAAAGATATACCATGCAAATGGAAACCAAAAACGAGCAGGAGTAGCTATTCATATGTTGGATAAAGTAGACTTTAAACCATAAACCACAAAAAGAGACAAAGAAGGCCATATATAACAATAAAGGGATCTATTGAGTTAGAAGACATAATGATCATAAATATGTATGCACCCAAGACTGAAGCAGTCAGATATGTATAGCAGACACTAATAGACCTAAAAAATGATAGATGCTAGTAAGATCATAGTGGGTGACCTGCCCAATGCTCTCTCAGCATTGGACAGATTTTTCAAGCAACAAATCAACAAAGAAACAAAGGATTTAAATAACACCTTAGAGCAACCGGTCCAGGCAGACATCTACAGAACATTTTAACCAACAACTACAGAATATACATTCTTCTCATCAGCACATGGAATATTGTCCAGGATAGACCACATGTTAAGTAACAAATCAAGTTTCAGCCAATTTTTAAAAAGTTGAAATCATTCCAAATATCTTTTGAGACCATAATGAAATAAAATTGGAAATCTACAACTAGCAAAATCCAGGAAATTATACAAGTGCATGGACACTAAACAATAGTCTCCTGAATGACCTATGGGTCCAAGAAGAAATCAAGCAGGAAATCAAAAATTTGGGGGAAACTAATAAAAATAAAGATACAACATATCAAAACCTGTGGGATACTGCAAAAAACAGTATGAAGAGGAAAGTTTTGTTGCAATAAATGCTTACATCAAAAGAATGAAAAAACTTCAAATAAATGACCTAACACTATGCCTCAAAGAACTAGAAAACAAGAACAATCCAATCCCCAAAATTAATAGACAGAAAGTAATAATTAAGATCAGAGAAGAACTTAATGAAATAGAGACAAAAAACACAACAAAAAAGATCAATGAAAGAAAAAGTTGTTTTTTTGAGAAGATAAACAAAATAGACAAACCTTTAGCTAGGTTAACTAAAAAAAAGAAGAGAGAAGGCCCAAATAACAAAAATCAGAAATAAAAAGGGAGACATTACAACTGATATGGGATACAATCAACACACACAAATCAGTGGCATTTTTATACCCCAATAACAAACAAGCTGAATAAGAACTCAAGAAAGCAAGCCCATTTACAATAGTTACTAAAAAAATAAAATACCTAGGAATAAATTTAACCAAGGAGGTGAAAGATCTCTACAATGAGAACTACAAAACACTACTTAAAGAAATTAAACAGGACACAAAAAGGGGGAAAGACATACCATGCTCTTGGATGGAAAGAATTAATATCATAAAAATGTCCATTACCCAAAGCAATCTACATATTCAGTGCAATCCCCATCAAAATACCAATGATATTCTTCACAGATATTAAAAAAAGAATCCTAACACTCATGTGGAACAATAAAAGACAATGAATAGCCAAATCAATATCGAGCAAAAGAAAAATAAATAAATAAAGCTGGAGGCATAACACTACCCAACTTCAAATTATATTACAAAGCTATTGTAACCAAAACAGCATGGCACTGGCATAAAAACAGACACTTGGACCAATGGAACAGAATAGAAAACCCGGGAATCAACCCACTTATTTACAGCTGACTGATCTTTGATGAAGGCAACAAGAACATACATGGGGTAGAAGGCTACCTCTTCAATAAACACTGCTGGAAAAATTGGGAATCCATATGCAGAGGATGAAACTGGACCTGTACCTCTCACCATGTACCAAAATCAACTCAAAATGGATTAAAGACTTAAATGTAAGACTGAAACCATAAAATTACTAAAAGAAAACATAGGGGAAACACTCCAGGAAGTATGACTTGGCAAAGATTTTATGAATAAAATCCCCAAAGCACAAGAGACAAAAGAAAAAATAAACAAATGGAATTATGTCAAACTAAAAAACTTCTACACAGCAAAGAAAACAATCAACAGAGCAGAAAGACAACCTATGGAATGGGAGAAAATAATTGCAAATTATACATCCAACAAGGGATTAATATCCAGAATATACAAAGAACTCAAACAACCATACAGTAAAGAAACAAATAATCCAATTTAAAAATGGGCAAAGGAGATGAATGGACATTTTTCAAAGGAAGACAAACAAATGGACAACAGGTACATGGAAAAATGCTCAGCATCACTAATCATCAGAGAAATGCAAATCAAAACCACATTGAGATATCATCTCGCCCAGTTAGACTGGCCATTGTTAAAAAGACTGAGGATAATAAATGCTGGCAAGGATGTGGGGAAAGGGAAATACTTCTGTACTGTTGGTGGGACTGTAAATTAGTACAGCCATTATGGAAAACAGTATGGAGGTTCTTCAAAAAACTACAGATAGACCTACCGTATGATCCAGCAATCCCAATACTTGGTATACATCCAATGGAATGGATATCATTATGTCAAAGGAATACCTGCACTCCATGTTCATTTCAGCTCTATTTACAATAGCCAAAATATGGAGTCACCTAAGTGTCCATCAACAGATGACTGGATAAGGAGAATGTGGTATATAAACACAATGGACTACTACTCATTCATAAAAAAATAACGAAATTCTGCCATTAGCAGTAACATGGATGAGTCTGGAGAAAATTATGTTAAGCCAGACAAGGAAAGATAAATACCACATATTCTCATTCAAAACTGGGTGCCAGCAACAAAGGAAGGAAGAAAGGGAGGGAGTGAGGAAGGAAAGAAGGAAGGAAGGAAGGAAAGAAGGAAGGAAGGAAGGAAGGAAGGAAGGAAGGAAGGAAGGAAGGAAGGAAGGAAGGAAGGAAAGAAGGAAGGAAGGAAGGAAGGAAGGAAATCCCACAACAATACATTGAACTTTCATCAGGAGAGAACAAAATCTAAGGATAGTAGAGACTGGGGGGAGGGAGGGCGGGAGTTTGGGGAGTGACATGTCAGGTAAAGGGCATAAAAAAAATCTCGATTTGTAGTAATGAATTTGCTAATAATAAATAATAAAAAAAATTTAAATGACATTCTTTCCCCATTGAATGGTCTTGTTAGCCTTATTGGAAATCATTTGACACATATTCGAGAATTTATTTCTGGTTTTCCATTCTATTTTATTGGTCTATATGTCTTTCTTTATGTCAGAACCACACTCTTTTTGATTATGGTAGCTTTGTTACCATTATTCATGACTTCTTTAAACATTTTTTTATTTTAACATTTACTTGTAAGTATTTGGGGGGTACAGTGTGTTATTTCACTACATGCATATACTGCGCAATGATTCACTTAGCGTAGATAGCATAGTTTTGTATCCATCAGTCCACCACTTCTCTCTCCCTACACCTGTCCCTTCTCTGCCTCTGGTAAACATTATTCTACTCTTTGCTTCTATTATAACCACTTGGTTTTTTTTCTCTTTTAGATTCTACATCTGAGCGAGATCATGTGATATTTGTCATTTTGTGCCTAATTTGCTTTGCTTAACATGATGGTTTCCAGTTCCATCCACATTGCTGCAAATGATAGGCAATCATTTCTTTTTATAGCTGAATAGTATTCCATTGTGTGTATATATCACAGTTGGGGTTTTTAATCCATTCACTTATTGATGAGCATTTCATTTGATTCTACCTTTTAACTATTGTGAATAGCATTGTGATAAACATGGGAGTGCAGGTATCTTTTTGATATAATGTTTTCATTTCTTTTGCGTATACACCCAGTGGTGGGATAGCTGTATCATAAGGTAGAACTATTTTTAATTTTCTGAGGAACTTTCATACAGTTTTCTACAATGACTCTACCAATTCACATTCCCATCAATAAAGTAGGAGGGTTCTCTTTTCTTTGCTCCTTGCCAGCATTTGTTATTTTCTGTCTTGTCGATAACAGCTATTTTAATGGGGTGAGATTATACCTCTCTCTGGTTTTAATTTGTATTTCCCTGATGATTAGTGATTTGAAGAATTTTTTCATTTGTCCACTTGGTCATTTATATGTCTTCTTTCGAGAAATGTCTGTTCAAGTCCTTTGCACATTTAAAAAATGGGTTGCTCATTTTTTCATTGTTGAGTTGCTTGAGTCCCTTATATATTCTGAATACTAGCCCCTTGTCTGATATGGTTTGCAAACACTTCCTTCCATTTTGTAAGCAGTCTCTTCACTTTGTTGATAGCGTCCCTTGCTGTGCAGAAGCTTTTCCATGTGATGTAGTCCTATTTGTGTATTTTTGCTATAGTTGCCTGTGCCTTTGTAGTGTCATTGAAAAAAGTGCTGCTAACTCTCATTTCATGTAGTGTTTTCCTTATGTTTTCTTCTAGTAGTTTCATATCTTAAATTGAGGGGTTTAATTCATTTTGTGTTGATATTTTTATATGGTGAGGAATAAGGGTCTAGTTTCAGTCTCTTACATGTGGATATCCAGTTTTTCCAGCATCTTTTATTGAAGAGGCTGTACTTTCCCCACTGTATATTCTTGGCACCTTTGTTGAAAATCAGTTGACTGTAAGTCTGTGGGTTTATTTCTGAGCTCTCCATTTTGTTACATTGGTTTCTTTTTTCTTTTTTTTAATGCTAGTACCATGCTGTTTGGGTTACTATGGCTTTATAGTATACTTTGAAGTCAGGAAGTGTGATGCCTCCAACTTTAATCTTTGTTCAAGATTGCTTTAGCTATCTTGAGTGTTTTGTGGTTCTATTCAAATTTTAAGATCTATTTCTGTGAAAAATGTCATTGGCATTTTGATAGGGATTGCATTGAATGTGTAGATTGCTTTGGGTAATATGGACATTTTGATGACGTTAATTCTTCCAACCCAAGAACATGGGATATCTTCCCATCTATTTGTGTCCTCTTCAATATTTTCCACTAGTTTTATAGTTTTCATTGTAGAGGTTTTTCACCTCCTTGGTTAAATTTACTCCTAGGTATTTCATTTTTTGTGGTAGCTATTGCGAATGGGATTATTTTCTTGATTTCTTCTTCAGCTATTTCATTATTGGTATAACAGAAGGCTATTGATTTTTATGTGTTGATTTGGTATCCTGCCACTTTAATGAATTCATTTATTCTAGTAATTTTTTGGTGAAGTCTTTAAGGTTTTCTATGTATATGAAAATGTCATCTGCAAATAGGAATAGTTTGACTTCCTCCTTTCTGATTTGGATGTCCTTTATTTTTTTCTCTTGCCTTATTATGCTGGCCAGAACTGCCAGTACTATGTCGAATAAGAGTGTAGAAAGTACTATATCGAATAAGAGCATAGAAAGTGGGCATCCTTGTCTTATTCCAGATCTTAGAAGTAAAGCCTGGAATTTTTGTCCATTCAGTATGATATTAGCTGTGGATTTTTTGTATATGGCCTTTATTGTGTTGAGATATATTCTGTCTATACCTAATTTGTTGAGTGTTTTTGTCACAAAGTGGTGCTGGATTTTGTCAAATGCTTTTTCTGCATCTATTAAAATGATCATGTGTTTTTTCTCCTTCATTCTATGGATGTGATGTATCATGTTTACAGATTTGCACATGTTGAACCATTGTTGCATCCCTGGGATGAATACCACTTGACATGGTGAATGATCTTTTTAAAGTGTTGCTGAATTCTGTTTGCTAGTATTTTGTTGAAGATCTCTGCTTCTGTAATCATTATTGATATTGATCTGCAGTTTTCTTTTTTTGTTGTGTCTATTTTCCAGTTTTGTTATGAGGGTAATGCTGACTTGATTGAATGAGTTTGGAAATATTCCCTCTTCTACTTTTTAGAAAAGTTTGAGAATAATTCATATTAGTTCTTAAAATGTTTCATAGAATTTGGCAGTGAAGCCATCTGGTCCTGGGGTTTTCCTTGTTCGAAGACTTTTTATTGCTGCTCAATCTTATTACTCATTATCGGTCTGTTTATGTTTTCTAGTTCTTCATGATTCAGCCTTGGTAAGTTGTATGTACCCAGGATTTTATCCATTTCTTGTAGGTTTTCCAGTTTTTTTCACATATAGCTGCTCATAGTAGTCTCTTATAATCTTTGTATTTTTGTGGTTTCAGTTGTAATGTCTCCATTTTCATTTCTGATTTCATTTATTTGAGTCTTCTCTCTTTTTTTCTTCATTCATCTAGCTAAGGTTCATCAATTTAGTTTATCTTTTTGAAAAACCAACTCTTTTTTTCATTAATCTTTTATTTATTTATTTTTTTAATCTTTAATCCATTTATTTCTGCTCTGATATTATTTCTCTCCTTCTACTGATTTTGTGTTTGGTTTGTTCTTGTTTTTCCATCTCCTTGCGGTGTAACATTAGGTTGTTTATTTGAAGTCTTTCTTCTTTTTTGACATAAACATTTATTGCTATAAACTTCTCTCTTAGAACTGCTTTTGCTGTATCCCATGGGTTCTGATATGTTGTGATTTCATTTTCATTTGTCTCTAGAAATATTTTAATTTCCTTTTGATTTATTCTTTAACTCACTCATTGTTTAGGAGCATGTTGTTTAATTTCCATGTATTTATATAGTTTGTAGTGTCCCTTTTTGTTGATTTTTTGTTTTATTCCATTGTAGTCAGACAAGGTAGTTGATATGATTTCACTTTTTTAATTTGGTGAAACTTGTTTTGTGACCTAAAATATGGTCTATTCTAGAGAATTTTCCATGTGCTACTGAGAAGAATGTGAGTTCTACAGCTGTTGGGTGAAATGTTCAATACATGTCTGTTAGGTACAACTGGCCTAGAGTTGAGTATATTTCTGATGATTCCTGGTTAATTTTCTGTCTGGATGATCTGTCCTTTGCTGAAGGTGGGGTATTAAAGTCCCCAACTATCACTGTGTTGGAATCTATTTCTCACATTAGGTCTAATAGTAACTGCTTTGTAAAACTCCATGTTCTGGAGTTTCGTGTGTATATATTTAGAATTGTTATATCCTCTCTTTGAATTGATCACTTTATCATTATATAATGACCTTCTTTATCTATTTTTTACTTTCCTTGGCTTGAAGTATATTTTATCTGATGTGAGTGTAGCTACTCCTGTTCTTTTTTGGTTTCCATTTGCATGAAATATCTTTTTCCATTCCTTCAATTTCAGATGGTGTGTGACTTTATCAATAAAGTGAGTTTCTTATAGGCAGCATATTTTTGGTTCTTCTTTTGTAATCATTGAGCCACCCCATGTCTTTTGATTGAGGCACATAACCCATTTAGAGTTATTACTGATAAATAGGGACTTGTTACTGCCATTTTGTTACTTTTTTCCTGGTGGTTTTGTTGATCCTTTTTTCCAGTTTTACTGTCTTCCTTTGTGATTGAGTGGCTTTTTCTTAACATTACATTTTGATTTCTTGCTATTTATTTTTAGTATGTCCCCTATATATTATTATACAATGAGGCTTACAGTAAAACATATTATAACAGATTATTTTAGACTAATTATTTGAGATATCTAAGAAAAAAGGAAAAACAATGACAATTCTATGCTTTGGCATCATTCTCTGCCACTTCCCCCACTACTTTTGACTATTTGTTGTTTCAAATTATGTCTTTTAATATTGCCTGTCTCTTATATGATTGTTGACTACGTTAGTGTCTCGTTGAGTTTGACCTCTAGTCTTCATACTAAGGATGTAAGTGGTTTATTCACAACCCTTACAGCATTGGTGTATTCTGAGGTTGTCTGTGAACTTACTCTGCTAATGAATTATGTGACTTCAAATGTTTTCTTGCTCCTCCTTAGCATCATCTTCTTTCAGATTTAAGAACTCCCTTTAGCATTTCTTGTAATGCAGATCTAGTTTTCATGAATTCCCTTAGCTTTTGTTTGTCTGGGAAAGATTTTACTTCTCCTTCATATTTGAAGGTTAGTTTTGCTGGATAGAGAATTCTTGGCTGACAGTCTTTTTTCTTCAGCACCTTGAATATATCATCCCATTCTCTTCTGGCATGTAGGGTTTCTACTGGGAAATCTGCTGAGAGACATAGTGGGGCTTCCTTGAACATTATGTGTTCTTTTCTCTTGCTGCTTTTGGTATTTTTTCTTTGCCTTTGTTTTTTAATAATTTGATTATGATGTGCCTTGGCGTGTTCTTTTTTGGATTAAATTCGATTGGTGACCTCTGAGCTTCCTGTACTTAGATGCTATCATCTTTCTACATACTTGTGAAATTTCCAGCCATTATTTTCTTGAATGTGCTGTCTACATCTCTTCCTTTTTCTTCTCCTTCAGGTATGCCAGTTATGCAGCAGTTATTTTGCTTGAGGAAGTCCCATATTTGCTGTATTTCTGTTTTATTTTTTATTATTGTTTTCTTTTTGCTCCTCTGATTTGATAATTTCATATGTTCTATCTTTGAGCTCACTGATTCTTTCCTCTGTTTGATTACATCTACTGTTGGAGCCTTCTATAGAGTTTTTTCAGTTGAGATAATACGTTCTTTATTTATAGACTTTCTATTTTTTAAAAATTGATTTGATTCCTTTGTTAAGCTTCTCATCTGTTCCTGAATTGTTTTTCAGGTATCATTTAATTTTCTATCTGTATTTTCTTGTGACTCCTGAACATCGTTGAGAGAGGTATTCTGTATTCTGTCAGACATTTTATAAACCTTCCTCTGTGTCCATTCCTGGTGCTTCATTTGTTGGTGTCATATTTCTCTGTTCTTTCTTGACCTTCATGTCTTTATATTGATGCCTGGGCATCAAGGCGACTGCTACCTCTTCAATGTTTTAAAGATGTTCTTTGGTGGTGTTAGGCCTTTATTGGCTAATATCCAACCTTTGTTTCTGGCCTGTGATTTTGCTTAATTCCAAAATTTGGGTAACTTCCTGTGCAATCAGCACTTGAGCACTGTGGTTGTGTTAAAATTGCTGTTTTGCTGCTGATTCTCTGGGGAAGCCTTTTTGTGTGGATTTTAATTGTTGGCTTTTTAATCACTTCTGGGTCTTGTGAGGTCAAATACACCAGGGCTATGTGGAAATTCTAGCTTAGGACTGAGTATTCCCAGAAAACTGCACCTCCTGCAGTTCCACTGCCCTGACCAGTCTCCACTGAGTGGGCCTGTGCTGATCAGAAGGCAGATCAGCTGCCCACTCTGTACCCCATTGTTCTCTATTAAGGCCAGCCTCCCTCCCACACTCGAAATGCTTCCCATGGGTTGGGCTGTGTACAAGTCACTCATGATAACTCACTAGTCTCTTGGAGGTTCTTTCTGTCAGCTGTGGGACGACCTTGTTCCTATGTGGGCCTATAGGAACCTTGTTAGTGGTCTTGTTGGCCTCGGGGTTGGTAGGGTGTGTTCTATGGCCCTCTTCTCCCCTGCAGACTCCAGGCAACCTCATGCAAAGGGCTTGGCTGTGGCTTTTGCTTGCTCCTGCTTCATGTATACTACAGCTTCTTATAACCTCTCACAGAGCTGGCCTTGACATGGCTGGGACTTGAAACAGTTGGAGCAGTTTCTTCTTTTTGCTGTGGCTTCTCTTGCCCTCATGAACTCTGCAGGTCTCCTCCTCTTCCCCCAAGCTCCACAGTCCCACATTGGCAATCTTTGCTTTTTTTATTAGTTGTAAATTGGTTGAGTGTGGGGGAGAGTGATGCTGGGGACTATCTATTCTCCCATCTTGATCTATTCATGCCATCTTTACATTCTTTCAGTGATATTTTGTAGTTTCCATTATACAAGTCTTTTACCTCCTTGGATAATTCCTAAATATTTTATTCTCTTTGATGGTATTGTAAGTGGAATTGCTTTCTTAACTTCCCTTTTTGAATTATTCATTGTTAGTGTATAGAAATCCAACTAACTTTTGCATGTTGATTTTGTATCCTGCAACTTTCCTGAGTTTGATGATTGGTTCTAAAAGTTATTTGGGATATAGGATTCTTGGTTGACCCTTTTCTTCTTTTAGCACTTCAAATATATCTGATGAGAAATCTGCTGATAATCTTTTTGAGGATGCTTTGTACATAACTTGCTTCTTGTTTGCTGCTTTCAAAATTCTTTCTTTGAAAAGAAAATCTTTCTTTGTCTTTGACATTCTACAGTTCTATTATAATGTGTCTTGCTGTGGACCTTTGTCTTTGATTTTAATCTAGTTTGAGTTTGTTGAGTTTCTTGGATGTTTCTATTCATGTCCTTCATTAAATTTAGAAAGTTTCCAGCCATTATTTCTTAAATATTCTTTCTGCCTCTTGCTTTTTCTCTCCTCTCCTTCTGAGACCTCCAAAACATGCATGTTGGTGGCTTGCTGGTGTCCCACATGTCCCTTAGGCTCTGTTCACTTTTTAAGAATCTTTATCCTTTTTGTTTCTAAGACTTAATAATTTTCATTGTTTTTATCTTCAAGTTCACTGATTCTTTTGTCTGCCTGCTCAAATCTACCTTTAGATTACTCTGTTTTTTTAAATTTCAGTTATTCTGATTTTTAGCTCCAGAATTTCTGTTTTGTTTCCTTTTAAGGTTTCTATTTTTTACTACTATTTTCATTTAGTTCATACATTATTTTCTTGACTTTCTCCATGTCTTACTTTAGTACTTTTTGCATCTTTAGGCAGGAGTTTTAAAGTCTTTGTCTAGTAGATCCACCAGCAGGTGTTTTTCAGGTTAATTTATCTCCTTTGAATAGGCCATGCTTTCCCGCTTCTTTGTGTGCCTGGTGATTTGTGTGTGTGTGTGTGTGTGTGTAAATGCATAAACTGGACATTAGATTCTAATAATGTAGTAACTCTGGAAATTAGATTCTTTCCCTTCCCCCAGGTTTGTTACTTTTTTTGTTATTGTTTGTTTTTATTGTTATCTTTTTTCTTTTTATATTGTTGCAGATTGTATCAGTAGAGAGGACAAGTTTGAAGTGTAAACTTAAGATCTTTTGTGATCAATCATTTTTAGTCTGCACCTTCCTTTGTGTATGCATGGTGATTTTCTAATTTCTTCCATATATACAGTTTATTTTGAATATCCTATTCTTCAATGTCTGACTTCCAAAAGGAAAAAAAAAAAAAAAACAGAAAAACAAGGGGAAAAAAAGTCATTGGTTCTTTAAATTCCTTGAAAATCACTTCAGTCAGAGAGGAAGTGGCTTGTAACAATGTGGAGGAAGTGCAACAACAGTGGCCACTGCCTCTATGTCTGCACTCTGTAATCAGAAGCCGCAATCAGTGATCAGTGCATAGATCCCTGATATTCAGAAGACAGAGTTCTTTTTACCCTCACTGGCTCTCACAAGATGTGTGCAAGCTGCTATAGGTGACAGATAGGTAGCTGTTACTGTGCTAAGAGCTGAAATTGACTGAAATAAACCACAATTTACTGTCTAAGCCTTCCTCTGGAAGTTGCAAGCCTTCAATAGACTCCAAAGTTCCAAAATGATTACATCAGATAAATTCTGCTAGTGAAATTGTTCTCTAGGTGGGCAGACAGATTTCTAGTGCTTCCTATTCTTTCCCCTTCCCAGAATCCTTCCATCCATGATTTTTTAACCACAGGATAAAATTATATAGTAGATAAAATAGTGTTTTGAAAAATTAAGAGAATTGAAGGAAAGAAAAATTATTGTGTATAAGAAAGTAACTGTTAATAAGTCATTATTTTCTCCAAAGCACCTGGTGACTTTTTACTGATGTATAATTTACACAGAGTGAATGCATAGATCTTAAGAACATAATTCAGTCAGTTTTTAGCAAATATATACACTCAGTAACCTACATGCCTATCAAGATATATAGCATTTTCATCATCCCAGAAAGATCCCCCATGCCCCTTCACAGCCAGTTCCCTCCCCTCATTCAAAGCAACCACATTCTGATTTGCATCAACATTGATTTGCTTTACCTGTTCTAGAATTTCATAAAACTAGAAGCATAGACTACATAGCCTATTGCGTCTCAATTCTTCCCCTCAACATAATGTCTTTGAGATTAACCCATATAGAGTTTTTTTTCTTTTTTATTTCCCATGTAATATTTCATTGTATAAATATATCATTGTTAGTTTATCTATTCTTTTCTTGTTAGACAAAGGACAGGACTGCTTCTAGGTTGTAGCTTTTTCCAGCAAAGCTGCTATAAATATCTTGGGTTCAAGACTTTTGTAGATATATGTTTTCATTTCTCTTGAATGAATACCTAGGAGCATCATGCTACTTTACAAGAATCTAATTTGAACCTAAGCGTGGTTTCCTCAAGGATCATGACTTTTTCAATATTCAACCTAGAGAAATTCAAATATTATTTTCTAAGAACCTACACCTCATACTGAAGATGGCCTCTTCTGCCAAAGGGGGACATATCCTGCCAAAGAACATCAGTATAAGCTTCATCAAGTTGCACCATTCCTTCCTCTGAGCTCCCTCCATGTGGTAGAAGATAATAGGAAAGTGCCCAGAAATCATGCCCAGTACATTAAATGGATAATTCACTTCAAATGTGAGCAGAAGATAGAGTTGATTAAAATGTATCTGCCCAGAAATCATGCCCAATACATTAAATGGATAATTCACTTCAAATATGAGCAGAAGATAGAGTTGATTAAAATGTATCTTTGGGGCAAGGGTAGAAATACGTGTGTGTGTGCACGTACACATAATTTCTTCTTTATTTCTAACAGTCCTGAAATTTAATGGATTAATGGAAATTAAAGTATGAAAACCAATTTGATGCTCTTATGTGAATACCATTATTAAATTCCAGTCGATAACAATACAATGCCACGAATTATACATGATAAAAACAGTCCCATCACTCTTCCTCCTATTTTAGTTAGAAACAGAAAAACAATATTCAAACAGACATCCCCCCTGACCATTTTATTCAGAAACATTTGAAACAGACTATGGCATTATCAGTGACAATTCTGGAAAAAAAAAAAATCTTTCTCATCCTTGTTTTTGATGTCAGGAGTTTGGCTGTGTAACTTGAGGCTGAGTGCATTATTTTAGTTTTCCCAATCAGCACTTTTCCTCTTAAACTGTCAGTTAACTTAAAAATGTCAACTATCAGATGTTAGTTATATACTTCTTTTTCCACTCGATGAGATGAAGCATTATCATTCTATGCATCAAAATATTTATGTGTGATACAATTTTACATATAAAATTTCTGACTAACTAGGCCTTGGTATCTAGGGTTACAGTATTATTAGCAGACAAATAGAAGAACAACATACAATATGCAGTGCAAGACAGGGTTCCCTCATTATGAAGTCAGAGCACCCTCTCTGTTAGAGGCAACATTTATGCAACCCAAAGCGTGTTTCAATAAATGTCCAAACTAAGCCAGGAGAACAACCTGGGAGATGATAATGAACTCATGATATCATTGGTTAAATACAAGAACGGAGGAAAAAGACAAGAATCCAATTACTTATCATACCAAAGCACTTTCCTTTAAGGATATAACCTATGGATCGGAATCCGCCATGGTTACTGGCAGAATATAAAATAGTACTCTTGTCATTGAGGAGCTAGTCTGTCAACAGGAAACTAAAAATCTAATTTTCAGGCAATTGTACAGTATCAGCAAATATTAACTTCTCCCACCACTGAACAGAAAGGGATTAAAGCATGAGAGAAAGAACTTGCATTTTTCATTTAATTAGTAAAAAAGAACTTAATTTTTATTCAACTGACCTTCATATCATTGTGTATTTATGTTTAACATAATTCTGTTAGTAAACACGTCTTCCCATTACTAAATATTTAGCAGTTCACTCTTCAAGTGTAATATAATGAGATATAGAATGTGCATTCTTTTGGCAGAGGAAGGGACAACTGCAATACAAAGTGCTACTAAGTAAATGTTTACATGTGTGTTTAAGAGATATATACTACTCAGATTCACTACATATCCACAGTTTGGGAAAAATACCCTTTGAAAATATGCAAGATAATTGGGTAATGGATAATTCATATTAGAAAATTTTAAACCTTTTTTATTTCTAAATTAAGGCTGATACCATACCCCGCCTCATTTCTTTTGCCTCTCTGTTTTGTAGGCCTACTGGTATGCACATGTGGGTTGCACTCCCAGGCAGTACCTGAGCCAGCCTTGACTGAAACAGGGATCACAGCAGGAGGTGAGACAACACTATCAGGTGCATTTCAAAATCAAGTCTCATCCTTCAAGCCCGTGACTTGAGTCCTCACTTAAGTTCCTTTCACACAAATCAGATCCAAAAGTTAAAGGTTCCAATGGCAAAGCCTGATTCTTATTTGCTTTCTTAAATATTTCATTGCTGTCTTCTATTTTTACAAAACTGGCTTTCTGGAAATATGAAAGGGTAGTAGCAGACCTGGGCTCTGACTCTGTTCCCTTCCCCAGAGGAAGATGGAGACTTGTCATTACTGTTTGTTTTAAAAGTGGTATTCTGGAACCAACCCAAACTGACTCATGATCTTGTTAAATATTTAGGAATTTTGCAAACTTGTTAAACAGTCATATTTAAAAAATTAAATTATATAAATTTGCAATGAAATTAATTACATGAAAAATAAAGGTAGTAAATACACAAAACTCAACACTTCCATGTTTGTTTCTGAGGGCAGCCATAACAAATCACCACAAAGTTGCCACAAGTTCTGGAGGCTGGAAGTCTGATGTCAACTTGCTCCCATGCTCCCTCTGAAGGTTCAGGGGAAGAGTCCTTCCTTGCTTTTCCTAATTTCTGGTGATTGGCAATAATCCTTGGCATTCCTTGGCTTGTGGCAGCATAACTCCCATCTCTGTCTGTCTTCACACGGCCTTCTTCTCTGTGCCTCCTTATGTCATCAAATCTCTCTCTCCTCATAAATACACCAGCCATGGGATATCAGGCCCACCCTAATCCAGTATAACCTCAACGTAACTTGATTATACCTGCAAAGACTGTATTTCCAAATAAAGTCACATTCATGGGTACCAATGATTTTAGAAGTTTAACACATATTTTTCTGGAGACACAATTCAACCCACAACAACTTCATAACTACTTTACTACATTTTACTGTTATATTCTTGGGCTTATTTACATCTCTTGCAATAATGTGCTACTGAGCATTTCTCCTCAAGTCTACACTCAATGATGTCATATTGGTAGCTTGAAAACTGTTACAGCGAAAATATTTACACTATGGAAATTAGCAAACAGTACAATTCAGTGCTTGATGTATCATTTTGTTGACGACAAACATTTTCTGTACAGGACTAGAGAGTAAATATTTTAGGCTTTGTGCGCTGTAAGTTTTCTGTAGCAACTACTCAATTCTGCTGTTCTAACATGAAAACAGACCTAGATAATACATAAACAAATAGGCTTGCAGTATTTCAAATTTATTTACAAAAACAGGCTGGGGGCCATAGTTAGCTCATCCCTAAGCCTGAGCTTCAGGAAGTTATGGAGAAAATGTTAATACTACAAATAAATTTTAAAGAGAATCATGTCTGTAGCTGTTACATTATTAATAGCATAAATGAAATTGAGTATTATGTTAAATAGAAGTAGAGAGAGTGGGCATCCTTACCTTGTTCCTGTTCTTAAGGGAAAAGCCTTCAGTTTTTCCCCATTCTCACCACTTCCATTTAACATAGTACTGGAGAGACTATCCAGAGAAATCAGTCAAGAGAAAGAAATAAAGGGCATCCAGACTGGAAAAGATGAAGATAAACTGTCCGCATTTGTAGATGACATGATAGTATATATAGAAAAACCTAAAGACTCTATCAAGAAACTCCTAGAACTGGTTAATAATTTCAGTAATGTTGCAGGATGTAAAATAAATGCCCCCCAATCAGTTGCATTTATATTCTCCAACAATGAACTAACAGAAAGAGAAATCAAGAAAGTAAGCCCATTTATAGCAGTCATGAAAAAAATAAAATACTTACGAATCAGTTTAACCAAGGAGCTGAAAGATCTCTACAATAAGAATCACAATCCACTACTGAAAGAAATTAAAGAAGACACAAAAAGATGGAAAGACATTCTATGCTCTTGGATTAGAAGAATTAACATTGTGAAAATGTCTATACTACCCAAAGCATTCTACAGATTTAATGCAATCCCCATCAAAATACCAATGACATTCTTCACAGAAATGGAAAAAAAAAAACAATCTTAACCTGCATACAGAACAACAGAATACCCCAAATAGCCAAAGTAATCCTGAGCAATAAAATAAAATAAAATAAAATAAATAAAGCCAGAGGCATAAAACTACCTGACTTCAAATTATACTACAAAGCTATAGTAACCAAAACAGCATGGTAATTGCATAAAAATAGACACTTGGACCACTGGAACAGAATAGAGAACCCAGAAATCACCCCTCAGGCTTACAACCTTCTGATATTTGACAAAGGAAACAAAAATATACATTGGGGAAAAGACTGCCTCTTCAACAAGCAGTGCTGGGAAAATTGGATATCCATATGTAGAAGAATGAAACTAAACATACATCTCTCACCATATACTAAAATCAATTCAAAATGAATTAAAGACTTAAGTATTAAGACTTGAAACTGTAAAATTATTAAGGGAAATATAGGTGAAACACTTCAAGAACTAGGTCTGGGCTTGAGTCTATGAACATGAGCCTGAAAGCATTGCAACAAGTTAAAAAATAAACAAATGGAACTATATCAAACTAAAAAGCTTCTGCACAGCAAAGGAAACAATCAATAGAGTGAAACGACACCTACAGAGTAGGAGAAATTTTTTCTAACTAAGCATTGGACAGGGATTAATACCCTTAAAATACAAGAAACCCAAGCAATTACACAGTAAAAAACAAATAACTCAGTTAAAAACTGGGCAAAAGAGCTGAACAGACTTTTTTCAAAGAGAGACATACAAATGGCCAACAGGTACATGAAAAAATGCTCAGAATCATTAGCTGTCAGGGAAATGCAAATTCAAGTCGCACTGAGATATCATCTCACTCCAGATAGATTGGCTATAATTAAAAAGACAGAGAATAACAAATGCTGACAAGGTTGTGGAGAGAAGGTAATGCTCCTACACTGTTGGTGGGACTTTAAATTAGTACAACCACTATGGAAAACAGTATAGAAGTTTCACAAACAACTAGAAATAGTTCTTCCAGCTGATCCCACTTCTGAGTATATACCCACTTCCTAAGATTGGTCAGAACCATACCCCTCAAAGGTATTACATACACCAGCATTAATGTATACAATTAAGAAATTAGAACCCAAGAGAATGCTACACAAATAAATCTGCATCACATTTACGATTAAACTTTATACTTGTATTAGATTGTGATCTCTTTAGGCAAATCTTTGTAAAACACAAAACCTATCCAAAAGAAGTGACCTAAAGTTGCAAAGACCTCCTAAGTCACATCTGAATTTGTGATATCTTTGGTACATGATGACTTGCACCTGTCTTGTTGCTTCTTTCATTAAGGCCAGCTGACCTTTGAAGCTGCATCCTGTTTCTTATCATTTCTTTCTTTCCTTTTTTTCAAGTGACACCAAAATGTCATTAATTTTTTAAAATTTTAATATTTATTTGTTCATATTTGTGGGGTATGGTGTATTGTTTCAATACATGCATGTACTGCACAATGATTCACTTAGGGTAGATAGCATAGTTTTATAACCATTACTCTAAGCTTTATTTCTTCATCTGTAAAACAAAGTTTATCAATGTGTCTCTGCAGTATACCTACTAAAGACTTAACAGAAGTAAAATACAGAAAGAGCTCTTCACACAGTAAGTGCCCAGTAAATGTGTGCTATAATCATTGCTCCCACAAATTCTGCTATTACTAACATAATTATCAATGTTTCCAGTAGGCCTAAATTTTATGAGAATCCAGGAAGCCTGTGCCAGTCTCCATAGCTGGATATAAATGACATCTATAAAACAAAGTATAAATAATTTGATTTCTGTTCATTTCTCCTAAAGTCATTCTAATGTATAAGCAACAGGACTGGTTCTGGTGGTATCATGGCATAAGATACCTCATGGCAGAAACTGTCTTAGTTTCAAATAATTGCATCCATGCATGCAGGCACTGACTCTGGCTAATGTTAGTAGACAGAAATGCATGCTGAATTCTGTCTAATGGAGATCACTACATGTAAAATCAAGCCATCAGTGAAGAAGTGGTTATGGCGTGATCGTTTTTACATTGTGTAACACGTTCCTGTAGTACTGTCAACAAACATAAAATTTAATCTCACAAAGAGAGTTTCTGTAAACTATATGTCACACTAATGCTTTTATTTTGCATGGTTCTTTTCCCCAGAGAAATTCCTTTTACCTTTATTTCTTTACCACAATTGTAATTCATTTCTTGCTGACATGCTGACAAATCTATTCAATTTCTTTACATTACTGTACAGCCATTGATTATTTCAACAAATTTTAGCTCCTTTTTCCTTTTTAAAATAAATACTGTTCCCATTGTCTGCATAAATGGCTTTTAATACATATTCAAGTTGAAGGGGAAGTACATGTCCCCTATACTAGGCTTGCCATGTCTAATTTTAAATTTGGTAGTTTAACTTCGCACAGTTGATTGAAATAATTTCCTTCTCAACAAAAATGTTCTTTAGAATTTAAAATTTATTAGATAGTGTGATTTTAAAAAGAAATATAGCCTATCTGTCTATATAAAATAGTTGAGTGTTAAATTCAATTTTATGTCAGATTAGACCAACCCCAAAATGGAAAAGAGGGACTGATATCTTACGAGGTGGCTGGGTAATGTGTTATCTATGCTATTCCCTTTTTCCAAATCCTTTATTTTTTCCATCCTGAAGATATTCCATATCATGTTCTTCAAGGCCACATTACAGTTCTCAATTCATCTTGACTTCTGATTAATTTATGAGCATTGTTCTTTCTGCCACTTGACTCCCGGCAGGCATTTCTGTTCTAACCCATCAACACTTAGCTTCCGTTCCTGCTTAAATGGGATTGTAATGACTAGGGAGACACAAAAATATTCAGAATTGCTTTCTATTTGGAACAATGAATCTATCTCTTTCCCATCACTTTAGAGGGCAAGAACCTTGATCACCTACGCCTCTGCACAGTTCTCGGCATATTACTGGTACTAAACTCATACTTGTTGACTGACGAAATTAATGAAATCCCACAAAAGGTTGATTTATACTCTCATTTCTTATGTCCTATTACAATAATTGAAAGAATGTTTTTGAGGAGGTCAGCTTGGTTTTTACTTTACTAAGACCACTTTTCCTTGCGCCTACATTTTCTTCTGAAATCAGTTCCTGCTTTGCAGAAGTGGCACCCATTGAGATCACAAAGTTTAGTGTATTTCTTCCACAGATGATCATTTTAAATATTGAAAAAGTGAGAACTTTTATTCAAGACATTACTTCACTAATGCTTTAAAATATATCTCAGTTTAGTGCATATAAAAAAGATGAAAGTAAATGAAATTTAAGTAGCCTTTGTTTTACACATATATTTAAGCCAGGTTTGCTAAAACAAAGTTATTGTTATAGTGAGCCTTGCAAATTAAATTTGTTAAAATTACCTAAATTTGACTCTTTCTTCTCTGATATTTTTCAATTGATGATTATTTTTCATCTACTGTGATTTTGATATCAATTCACAAGAAATGTGATATGCTGTCTACTTCATTTACAATTTTAGAGCCCTGAAAGATGGCCATATTTTCAGGAGCTCAAAAATAAAATGGTTTATTGATCCCAACTATTCTGAGATGTTTTTGATTGACTGTCCTTACAATCTGGTGGTAAATATGCTGCTTCTTTTCTATGCATTTGAAATCTTAGTTGAAAACCATAAAGTATTGCATGAAAAGGCAGTAAGCTACAGAGGACAATTGCACTGATGACTATTCTATAGCTAGAGAAATAAAGTATTACAGTACTCTATAACTTCTAATGCCATTCTTAGGTATTTCTAGGCTTAACAATTTCTTCTATGTTCTATTTTTCCTGCATGTCCAAAAAGGAGAAAGGATACAAACATTGCAAATTTAGGAACCACATATAGTACCCTTTTCATGACACTCCTTTATTAATAAAACCCAGAATCAAATGTTAAATTTATGCTAAAAATTTCCTGGCAATCCACCACATTTCGGTTCTTTTCTTACCAACATTCCTTTAGTTTTTAAAATAGCCTATGATTTATTAGTTTATCTTTTTGTTGTTCTATCTTTTGATGCTGACTTCCCAAATAATTGCACATTATTTGCCAAATCAAGGCAAAGGTAACCCTGCTATACACATTCGACAACAGCATAAGGCAGCATATTTGTTAGCCTTTAATGTTCTGTAACTCTACCATAACTAATGGAGATTCTCTTCTCGGAAATTGAGTGGGGAAGGCATTCCTGTAGAGTATGCCATTTCCAGACAATGTTCTTTTAATTTTTTAATGCAACTATTATTGTGATTTATAATTGCATTGAAGGTTCTCTGTAATCTTTTTCAGTATATGTTCATTGTTATTAGTGAAATCCTTAACTCCTTGGAAGAGATGTTTCATGAACCTATTTAATAATATATAACACTTTTCTGGAAAAAGATGCAACCTTCAAATTTTTTTTTGTAGATCAGATTTACACCTGCAAATTTTAAAGAGCCTCCTAAATCTCAATAACCCTAACTAGAGAGGTATTGAATTTTAGGTTAGTTTTTCATTATCTGGCTTACAAAGAAATACAAAGTACATATTGTTTTATATGACATAATTCTGAACTGTTTTGAACAGTATCCACAAGTTAGTGTCTGTGATGTGGTTTAAAAACATTGGTAAATGGTTAAAGTTCTTCATTTTATAATTATAATTGGATTAAAGCTCTGTGCTAATTAATAAATTCTAATTGGATAGAGCATATCAAAATATGTTTTTTGTAACTACTATACTAACTTGACTTAACAATGACTAGCAGCTATCTAGGAGCAAGCAAAAATATTTTATTAATAGGAAAAATGTCTTCAAACTACATTGCAGCCCCAGCATTACAAAATTTTTTAAATAGAAAATTCAGTGGAAGAAGAGTCTCTATTGGACTATGTCTACAGGGTCTATTATCCAAGATACTGGAAGGAGCCTACTATGAATATGTTTCAGTCTTGTAGTCTGCATCTTGAGGACAGTGGATTAGAAAGGCTCCAGCGTATGAATTATATATGCCTCTTGACAGTGCATTAGTACAATAATTGTAAGACAGAATTTCAATAAATTCCTCCTCCTACTCTACTCCAAATACCTCAAAAGCAGGTTTTTGTTATAGAAAAGTTTTGGACATTATTTCTCATGTATCCAAAAACTTAAAGAGAGAAGACTCATGTATCCAAAAACTTAAAGAGAGAAGAAAAATCTGTGCAAAGAAATATATTTAGTAAAGTTAAATGTTAGTTTGGGATTAAATATGTATTTCTATTTTTTTTTAATTAGTAGATATCAGTGGTAGAACTTGGAAAAAATTTGACCAGAAATTAGAATCTGTCACGCATTAATATTTATTTGATGAATACAAAACAAATTTTAAAATAATGTGGAAGTTAACAATTAGGAGGGGGAAGTCTATTGAATTACTTCTAGAATAATACAAAGAAAACTGTAAAGAGATCAAACCAGACAGAGGTCATTGGATACAGAGTTGTTAGAACTGGGGACTAACATAATGAATGTTTTTAAAAAAATCAAGCACCTGAAAGTTATCCCTATAGTAATAGGAATTAAGCAGGTGCAAATGAATCTAGGTGAACAAATCAAGCCATAACATCAGTTATTAGAAAATGTCTCAGACTTTAGATTTACATATATTCTGTTCTCAAATAGTGAGAATAGGACAAAAAATTATCACGATGTGTTTCAGGCTAGATGGAAATCCATACATTATAATATTTGTAAACAATTGCCAATAATATTATTATAGAATTCAGCAATGTATTTAGTCATAGAACTTTGAAAAGAAGAAAGAAGGAAGTGGGAAGAAAGGTAGGACAGAGGAAAGGAAATAAAATATCAACATGAGCTATAGTAAACATTTTTTAAAAATCTTATGGTATTGTTATAATGGCCTTCTCAAATTTTCCAGGAGATATATAGGTTTATAGGATGGTTCCTATCATCACTTGCTAATTTACAGGGTCATTAAAAAAAAGTCAGCTCTTACATATACTACTTAGCTATTTTACAAAACTGGTATTAAATTCAGAAATTGGGTTAAGCCACCAGGAAATTGATATTCTGGCAAAATATTACTTATTCACAATAGAATGTGAATTTTCAGGTTTAATACATTAATTTCAAACATAAAAGTATCCTTTAAAAAATTCTTCTCTGACCCCTAACGTTTCTGAATTGATATTGTATACACTCTTAGTGTTTACTGCAGGTTAATTATGCTGTAGTGGATTGGATTATGTCCATCCAAAACTCCCTGCAGCTTGAATTGTGTCCCCCAAGTTTTACATATTAGGAACTTAGCCTGCACTGTGACTGTTAAGAGAATAGAACGTCTTGTTATGGTGATTGAAGGGTGGAGCCTTGAAGAGGTGATTGAATTGTAGGACCATGCAGTAGTGAATGCATTAAAAATGATGTCCAAGGGCATGGTTCTGAGGGCTTTAAAGAAGAGGAGAATCTGTCTTTCTCTCTCTCTCCTCTCTTTGCTTCCACCACCTTGCAATATGAGACCTCTGGGTCATGGTCCCCACCATCAGATGGACTTTGGACTTTCCAGCCCCAGAAACTGGAAGCAATAAATTTAGTTTTTCTTTATAAATCACCCAGTTTCAGGTATTTTGTTATAAGCAACAGAAATGAACTAATACAGTAGTCTTGCCTCATTTTGGCATTCTAAGTTACATAATTTATAACATACTACTTAATTTACAATCTGACTGGATTGTTTTATTGTGTAGGAAGACTCAAATGGAATATATTTCATTATCTTAGCTCCTAGAAGAACATTGTGGAGATTGAAATGGGCTTAAATTGGCACATCTCACATCATGCTAGGTTTCAAAACGACAAAGTCTAGTTGCTTTTAGCTAAATCAGACAAATGATCTTGCCAAAATTCACTAATAAAAAATTCCTTGGCTACACGTGGATATTATCAAGTATACAGGCTGCCTCTATGACTGGCAAAAATTGACATTTTTTTAGAGATAGGAAATTAAGAAAATCTAATCATTGCTGCAAAGATAGAACAAGAAATTGTATCTTCACACTGTCACAAACTAAGATATTAAGGAGTAGCATTCATTTCTGTAATTTCTTAGGCTTCAAACTCTCTCTTACATAGCATTCTTTCATGATCTACATCTTCCTTAGCTCTCCTGTGATTTTCCTCTCAATGAATACCAGCCAGAAGAGAACCACTGGTGGCTTTGTGCATGTGGTCCACGTGGTCATTCCCTGTTACTGCCCTGTTTGACATCGTGTAAACGTAAGTCTCCCTCTGTGGGTCCTGTTAACAGGGATTCAAACCTTTTTTCAAGTCTCATTACATGTGACATACATACATAATCCACACATGTAACCGGTAGTGTAAGAAAGGCAGGCTACGGGCTTTGTACCTTATGAGGTAAGTAGAAAAAATATGTATTATTGTCAAAACTGCTTTCAGCATTCATTAAAGAATGGGCTCATCTTTCACGAGAAGATGATGCCCTGAGACCTCTGGGCCTAATGGCAAGAGGATGTCAAGATCTGCTGCATGTGGGCAAAGGACCCATAGAGAAAAGTGTGTGTGTGTGTGTGTGTGTGTGTGTTTGTGTGTGTGTGTGTGTGTGTGTGTGTGTGTGTGTGTGTGTGTGTGTCCGCTTAAGGGGGAGAAGGCAGGTGAGAGAACTAAAGAGGGAGAAGGAAGGAGCAGAGAGAAAGGACGGGGGAGAGGGTGAAACTTCTATGGCAGGGTGCCAAGAGAGATACTTCTGAGGGTAGTAAGAAAGCTTCTGGAGAACTTTAAAGTCCAATAAAAATACGTTTTTTGAGCTTTAGGGTCTAATATGTTATGAACACTGTTATTATCAACACTGCTGTAAAGATGACCATGAGTTGGCTGACTTGTGACTATTCATAAAGGGGATAAGTTTCACGTCTGTGTCAACATGGACAGATACTGCATGAAGATACCTCATGAAAACAGAGATCCTATTAGGGATTTGCAGAAATCTCACTGAAAAATTTAGTATTGCATAGGATGTGGAGCTGCGGTTGGGATCATACCAATTTTTTTTTCTGAATGTAAAGGGCAATGTTCAGGTAGAGTAAGTGATTGAAATGAGGCAGACAGGAAACATTAGGGATGATAGGACTGTGAGAACCTGGAGTTTCCTGTGATTTTCAAATGAATCTGCTGCTCCTTAGTTTCACAGTATCTGGGCCATATGAGAATGTGTGCTAAGTGTTGCTAGAGTTAACTAATTTTTCCAAGAGAAGCTACAAATCTAAACATTTAGGTAAAATCCCTTTGTTAAAAATAAACATCTGTGGGCCAGATTGATATGGGGGCTACCAGTTTGCAAACCCCGACATGTATATTAGCTGAAATTTTGTTCTTTTAGGAAACCAATTAAAATGGTGTAGTCAGTTGTTTTTCAGCTAAATAATAATAAATAATACAAATGTTCACTTTCCTGCTCCTCAAGGTGTGACTCTCATTTAATAGTCCAAGATTGAGTTCCAGATATCACATCCAAATTTTAGGAAGCAAATGGAGGAAATTTACAAGTCAAAGACAATGGAGTATTCTCTTAATTGTAGATAGAGCTTTCTTCTTCCCATAGGACAAGCATGTAAAGCAGGCATCTCCTAGGGTAGGTTCCCATAAGCCCCACCTGATATTCCAAACACATACCACTGGGGTAAACTTAATCATGTGGTTACAACTTGCTGTAAAGAAGCCTTGGAAATATAGATCTTTTCTGATTGCTACCTTGCCCATTTAAAAACTTTCATTATTTTGGAATAAGAGTAAAGCAGAAATCAGGGAAGGTCCATTACTAATGAATCTTTTTATATGGTTGGAACTAGACAGTGGCTATAACAATGATACTCTACCACTATTTATACATCCATTAAAAACCCTCAATATAATGAAAATAATCCACTAGACAAAGCATTATTAATTTTACTCATTCTCAATTAAACTGTTGAAGACATGAAATAGCAATGAAGTTCAAAACCATTTTTTAAATATGTTAAGGTATTTCAAAAAATTTTTTTGAAACATAAATTTTTAATTAGGAAATATTTCAAAGATAGAGAAAAGCAGAATGATTGATAATACAGATACCCTTGCACCTGCCAGATAGATTTAACAAATATTAACATATTATCATATTAGTTATCTCTTTCTTAAAATAGACGCCAATATGCCAATGCTCATATGAAGCTAAATTTTTTGAAGATGAAGGAAAGCTCAGAATTCCACCTTTTGTATAATCACCATTGCCCCCAAACCTCCACTGTTCCACCAAGAACAGTAGCATGATTCAACAAGTCATTGACAATCAAAGACATATAAATCCTATTTTTAAGTTTATTAGAATTTAAACTTCATGCTGTAGATCAAATTTATATTCCCCGCAAATTCATTTCTTGAAGCTTAATCTCCAATGAGATGATATTTGGAGGTGGGCCCTTTGATAGGTGACTTGGGCTGAGGACAGAGACCTCGTGAATGGGATTAGTATCCTTATAAAAGAGACCCCGCAGAGTTCCCTTTTCCCTTCAACCATGTGAGGACACAGCAAGAAAACAGTGCCCAGGAACTAGGAAGTGGGTCCTTGCTACTTCTGAACTCCAGAACTGTGAGACATAAATGTTAGTTGTTAAAGCCACTCAGCCTATGGCATTTTATTTTTTTTTATAGCAGCCTGAAAAGACTAAAACACTTTACAAATTTAAATTTTACACCAGCAGGAAAAACGAGTCTGCAGTACAACCATAGTTTTTCTTCCTTCCTTCCTTCCCTCTCTTCCTCTTTCTCTTTCCTCCTTCTTTGCTTCTCTCTCTCCTTCCTTTTAAAGGTGCTCTTAGTTTTATTTATTACACATGAAAACGTTATGTGTTCTGATTTTATTTGTATCTAAGGTGATTTCAGGAAACTTCTGAAAAGTCTTTGGACTAATTCGCTATTTGAAGAGGATGAGTATGAATGTCTACCTATAACACTTTCAAAAGTAAAGTTCAAAATCATCAGTCAGAATACTATGATTTTTTTATTTTACACGATTGGTTATAATATAACAAATGTCTTGTCTTATCCTTTCACTAAGTCAAGCATATGTAAACCTCATAGAAGAACAATAAGTAAATGATGCTAAAATGCAAAAACATGATTACATTATAATCACCTCTAGTCTATGATCTTTTGCATCTGAACTTAAACAAGGGTCCCATTCAGATGCCTAGCTTGATACTGCCATGTGATTTCAAGCACTACCATTGCCATATTGAATTTTATAAAAATACCAGTAACTTCATAGAGAGATGAGACTCACAATTCTAAAACAGGTATTCTCCCAGAGTTTTTTTGTTTTTTCCACTTCGGCTGTGATCCACTTAAGCAATATTGAACAGTATGGTGGTTGGCACACAGAAAATACAGGTCTCAAAATGTCAGGGACGAGTGATGTATTTCTATGCAGCACAGCTAAAGAAAGCATTTCATTTCCCCTTGAAAGGCTCAATTTGTCTAATTTATCTGAGACACAAGCCCCTAAGAGTTCCTGAACGAGTTTTACACAATGTATTCCACACACTTCAAAAGTGAGAAATAAATACGATCTGACTTACCCTGACCTCTCTTCCAGTAACACCTGCCTTCATTCACTCATCATTTCTAAAGAAAGAAAAAAACAAGAAGCACTTATTGTCAGTGTACCTCCCACTTATATAATTTAATCCAGAATATAATTCAAATTAGCTGCCGAAAGGGCATCTTTGCTTTTTTTTAAAATTTTAAATCTTTGACAAGTTGTTGAAAATTGTTTTAATGTTTGCTGTCATTAACCATCCACTTTACCAGTTGTAGACCAAAGTAGATCAGGACACATCTGTTCAGGAAACCTAGACTGCTCCCTTTTCTTTCAGAATCCATCTGTCTTTAGATTTTGAGTTAAATGCAGTATTTGGATCTATATTTCACTTTGAAATTAAAAAAAAATTCTTTAAATACATTGAAAATGAGAACACATGAACCAATTTTCCCTTTCCTGTTATTTACTTTGTTCAACAGCCCCCCCCATTTACTCTTATATCTTTAATTGTCTCATCTCTAAATATGTCTACATTGATTTAGAAGAAACAATCAGGCAGCCAAATTCAATATGTACTAAGCAAAATGGATACTGGGAATTTCACACATTAAGCATGTATTCTCGTCTTGCAAAATGAAGGGAAGGCGAGGGTGGGTGTGAAGGAGAAATAGCTGAGTTAAATTATCAGATCACAAAGAGTTAATTTTAAGAATCTAAGCATGTGTATCGGAGAAATAAATTCTATTCACTTGAAATATAGTCATGCATTTGCTTAATAACAGGGATATGTTCTGACAAATTTATTAGTAGGTGATTTCATTATCATGCAAACATTATAGCATGTACTTCCACAAACCTAGGCGGAATAGCCTACGACACACCTAGGGTACCTGGTATAGTCTACAGCTCCTATGTTAGTAATACATTGTGCTACGTCATTGCGACAGCTACAATGGCACTAGGCAATAGGAATTGTCCAACTCCCTTATGACTTATGGGACCACCTTCTTACATATGGCCGTCCTTTACCAAAACATTGTTATGCGGTATATATGCAGTTTAAGTTTTATTACTTAAAAATGTAATAAATCAGAGAAAGATGGTTTGATACCTAGTGTAATTGGATAGAATTCTGAGAAATAAAGATTGAGGTCTGTTAACAACTGGAGAGTCACCTCTTTTTCTAATTGCAATTTTATTTAAGCCCAAATTGAGCACCCTCATGAGCCTACTGCTATTAGAATAACAAGGTATGGCTGGCAAAGACACACGAGCTCCTTAGCCATTGGGTAAAACAGACAAGAAAACAGCAGTAAAATAAGAAGCTGGCACAACCACTTCCTTCTGTCACATGCTGGCAGGGAAAAATAATGAAAGCTGCACCAACAACTGTACTTAAGATGAAAAATGCATTTACATGAAATACTTGATTCTGAGGCAATTAGAGTTTTCATTTATAGCAGCCTGTTACAAGTGGTACCAACAGTCCTTAGTAATTAAAGGTGTCATTTCATCCCCAGACCCTTGGTGAGAAAAGTGAGAATTCATATTCTGTGTCTTAAGAATTGCAGTTTTCTGATCATTTTGAAACAGAGGGTGACTAGTGAAGTCACCTCCTCACCTGTATTACATAAGTAGCCCGTCTTGAAAGCAGCTTCTGAGGAACCGAACATCCCCTTTTGCTCCCACTCCCCACAATAATGTGTTTTATTTAATCCCTCACAATCCCGGCCAGCATTCTTTTAAGGAGACCTGGCTCTGAACTTCCGGAAGAATGTGTTGTTTTACGTTAACACCAGAAGCTCTATACATCAAGGAAAAAAACATCAAGTGATGGGGGTTCAAACAGATTCCTAATCTTTACAGTCCTCCAGTTCTTATATTTTAAAAATGGAGACATAATTTATTTCTGATGAAACCGAATTGCTCAGCTCTCTGCTAAAAGGATCCTCAGGGCAAAAAGGGTAGAGAAAGAGTCATCATAAAAAAGCAGAAAGCTTCACAATTTTTTGAAATTTAAACTAGACACAATCAATTAATAATTATGTTTGCCGTGATTATTGCACATTTATGATACATTGTTCTCATTTAGTAAATGGGACAATAAACTCAAGTGGCCCAGAGGATAAATAAAGACCAGTAATATTGATCTAAGAAGGATTGGGTACCATTCTTTTTTGTTAAGTAAGCCATTCAGCCATTTGGAGGTGTCAAGGTACAATATAATTCTTTTATCCCTTCTCCTTATGCTTTTTTCATCCTAAACTCAATTTGACTGGTTGCCAAATGTCTTCCACCCAGTGTGAAGAACTTTCTGCTCTTGTTACAGAACTGTAGTACAGCTCCCATCTGGTACAAACACTTTTTTTTTTTTTTTTGAGCCCAATCATGAAGATTTATTTTTCATTCAGTCATATAATCAAAGGAATGCTTAAATATCTGAAGTGGTCATTGTGGAGAGACAGAGCAGTATTCTACAAAAGCATCATCACTAAGGCAATGGAGGTCCATCTGCCTAATTATCCAGCAATAAAGACCGCCTTTAGTAAGCGAAATACTAAAACTGTTTTGAGTTCTTCAGTGTTGCTGCAAAATAATGAAAGGAAAGACAATAATAGAATGTTAAAGTGGATGGCATGGAGCAAGGGCTCCAGGCAAGCTTTGTGTTTCCTCCTGTGAAAAGTATCACCATTTATTATCACTCATTAAAATTTAATTTTATATGGCATCTTTAAAAGGTCATTTTTTAAATTGGAATTTTGTAGGCAACATTACTGACTGGTTAACTACTGTGAAAAAACAAATCTTCATAGATTTATTGTTTTAAGCTATTATTAAAGAGGCACCTTTAAAAAACAGAACAAATTATTTCCCTCTTACAGAGCAAGATTGTTCTCCTTTCTAAGTAATTTAGTTTATACAATATTTTCAGTTGAATTTTGCACTAGAAGCACCTTGAAAACCTAATTAGAAGTGGGAAATCATTATCATATAGAGGGTTTGCTGTGGATTGACTGAATTGTTTCTCCCAAAGTTCATATATTTGAAACTTAATTCCCACTGTAACTGTTGAGGGTGGGAAATCCTATTATGGTAATTGAAAGGTTGGGCCTTGAAGAGGTGATTAGATTGTAAGGACCATGCTGTAGTGAATGGATTAATAAAGGTGGTCAGGGGTGTGGTTCTGAGGGCTTCAAAAGGAGAGCACATGAGAGTCTCTCTCTGCTCTACTATTTTCTGCCATGTGTGACTCCTACACTGCTATAAAGCCACCACCAAAGAAGTCTCTCACTGTGCGGTCCCTGGACTTTGGACTTCCCAGCCTCTGAAACTGTAAGCAATAAATTTTATTTTCTTACAAGTCACTCAATTCTAGGTATTTTGTTATAAGCAACAGAAATGGACTAATACACAAAACTGGTACCAGAGAAGTGGGATGTTGCTTACAACAGATACTTGAAAATGTGGAAACAGCTTTGGAACTGGGTAATGGGCAAAGCCTGGAATAATTTGAAGAGGCAGGCTAGAAAAAGCCTAGAGTTTGGTGGGAGTTTAGAAGACAAGAAAACCAGGGAAAGTTTGGAACTTCTTAAAGACTGGTTAAATGGTGGTGAGCAGAATGCTTATAGAAATATGGACAGTAAAGGCCATTCTAAGAAGTTCTCAGATGTAAATGAGAAGGCACTTGTTGGAAACTGGGGCAAAGATCAACCTTGCTATGAACTGGCAAGGAACTTGGCTGAATTCTTTTCATGCCCAAAAGTTTTATGGAATGTGGAACTTAAAGATGCCGAACCAGAGTATTTGGCAGAAGAAATCTCTAAGCAGCAAAACTTCAGAAAGCTACATGGCTACTTGTAACAGCCTACACTGAGTTATACCAGCAAATGCATGACATAAAGCCAGAACTTAAAAGGAAAACAGAATGTAAAGATTTGGAAAATTTGCAGCTTGGCCATGTGGTAAAAAAGCAGAGAGCATTTTCAGGAGAAAAATACAATAGTAAAGCTCAGCAACCATATGCTAAGAAGATTATTACAAAAGAAAGGGATTATCAATAGAAGGGAGAAAAGGTCCTGAAGGCATTGCAAAAGCCTCTGTGGCCAACTATTCCATTACAGGACCAGAGGCCTACAGAGACAGAATGATCTTGGGAAACAGGCCTGAAGCATCCTCTGTGGGCTCACTGCCCAGGGCCACCTTGGGATGCTGCTCCCCACACCAGCCTCCTGACTGCTTCAGCTGCTCCAGCCATGGCCAAGTTGGTTCCAAGTGTGGCTGGTCCTGCTGCTTTGGAAAATATAAGCTGGAAGCCTTGGTGGTGTCCACATGGTGTTAGGTCTGCAGGCTTGCAGAATGCCAAGAGCTGTGAAGGCTTAGCAGTCTCCACCCTGATTTCAAAGGAAGTATGGAAAAGACTGGGATCCCAGGAAGAGATTTGTCACAAGGGCGGAGTCACCACAGACAGCTTTCACTAGAGCAATGTCAAGAGGATATGCGAGGTTGGGTCGGAGTTGCAGCAGAAAAACCCCATCAGCACTATGCCTAGTGGAGTCATGAGAGTTGGATTGCCATGAAGACCCCAGACATGTGGAGCTACCCAAGTGGAACACCAGCTTGGGAGAGCAAGGTGTGACCTGAGACCAGGAAAGCCATAGGAGTGGAGCTGCCAGAGGACCTGAAGACCCAACCCCCACACCAGTGTGGAGAGGCCTTCGAACATGGAGTCAAGGTGCATGATTTGCCAGCTTTGAGATGTAACATCTGCCCTGCTGGGCTTCAGACTGGTTGAGGATCTGTTAGCCCTTTCTTTAAGCCTATTTCTACCTTTTTGAGTGGGAATATGTACCCTAGGCTTGTCCCACCATTTTATCTTGGCAGTAGATAACTTCTTTTGATTTCACAGATAAGACTTTGAACTTTGGACCTTTGAGTCTAAATAAGTTAAGACTTTGGGGATGGAATGATTGCATTTACCTGTGAGGAGGACATAAACTTTGGGGGCCGGGGTGGAATGCTGTGGATTGATTGAATTGTGTCCCCCAAGGATCATATATTAGAAGCTTGATTCCCTCTGTAACTGCTGAGGGTGGGAAATCCTATTATGGTAGTTGAAAGGTGGGGCCTTGAAAAGGTAATTAGATTGTATGGACTATAGTGTAGTGAATGGATTAATAATGGTGATTAGGGGTATGGTTCTGAGGGCTTTAAAAGGCATGTGAGAGTCTCTCTCTTTCTCTCTGATCTGCCATTTTCTCCTATGTGAGACCCCCGCATTGTTGTAAAGTCACCACCAAAAAGGCTCTCACCATTAGTGTTCTCTGGACTGTAAACTTCCCAGCCTCAAAAATTGCAAGCAATAAATTTCATTATCTCACAAACCACCCAGTAGTTTTGTGATATTTTGTTATAAGCAATAGAAATGGACTAATACAGGGTTTAAGCCTATAGTTTAACTGACAAATTTAAACCAAGACTAAGATGGTAAAATAGAAATATCACTAGAAAAGAAAGTGGAGAAGTTTAACTTACATTTTATCTTTACATTTATTGCAGTCAAAATCTATTTTTCTCATAGGTGAATTTTATTTTATTACAGACCATGATTACTTCAACTTCTTATCTAAAGTGGTTTCATGTAGTGGTACAGTTATAATAAATATTAATACTTATAATATCAATATAAAATAAGACCCCTTTTTTTTTCAAAAGGGGAGAGGAAAATATTTATAGCACCAAGAATTCCAGGCCTGTTAGATACATGTTATTATTTAACCCTGTAAGAACACATTGGGATGGACATTGAACACATTTTGGAATCAAGAAAACTAACGTTTAGAGAAGAAATGTCACATATGCTAAAACAATGCAAGAAGAATGTTTCATTGAAAAATTAACCTATATCTCTCTGACTCAAATGGGTTTCCACTACCTAGGCTATCTTGTAATGAAAATGTGTCAACCTGCACTAGAACAGGGGACAGAAAACTTTTTCAGAAAAGAAAAATAGTAAATATTTTCTGCTTTGCAGGGCATATTACCTCTGTAGTAACTGCTCAATTTTGCCTTTACAGCATGAAAGCAGCTGCAGATAAAATGTGAAAGAATGGGCTAGCTATGTTCCCAAAAAACCTTTATTTACAAAATGAGTAGCAGGCCAGATTCAGTCAAAGTACCACAATTTGCCCTGCACTAAAATATAAGATACATAAGGCATAAACTTTATTTGTTCAACATTATATGACAAAATCCCTAAAAAAGTGATGATTAATGAATGGCAATACTAAAAATAATGCTAGCTAGTACATTTATAGTTTGTCATATAACTCATTTACTTTTTTCAATATCTCTGTAAGTTAGTTACCATTTTTACCCATCTTAGGATATAACAAAGCTGAGGAATAAGTGATTAAATAGTCAAGATAACCCAGCAAGTAAGTGGGGAACCCAGGGTTTAAATTATAAAAGTGCATAATACACAGTAGAATCTCAATAACTAATTTATTAATTAAGTGGATGACTAAATAAATGATTAAATGGATCGGTATAGAGAGACAGTCCTGGGTATTTTAAGGCAGAGGTACATATCTTGGGCATTTTGGAGACATCTCTCTTTCAAATAGTCCAGGTTTACATAGCCACAGGGAAACAAAAAAAAGAAGAGGCAAATCAAATGAAGGAAAATGCTAAACTGCTACTGATCATGTATTTCAGTATTTGAATTAATTAAACTAGTTATCTTAAATGAGACTGAACTTTAGATAAGTAGGTAGAAATTTTTTGATTTAACTGACAAGTCCATGTTTGTCATAAAGAAATGTATAAAGAAAAGAAGGAAAGTAGGAAGAAAGGAAGGAAGGAATGTATAAACATGGGAAAAGCAGAAAACAGAGATGGTAGTAGGGGAAATCTGGTGAGAAGAGAATTGAAAGGAACACCTTTCATTCAATAGGTACTTACCAAGGGTTTAACATCTGTTAGGCACTGACATATACACTGGTGATACATTGATTAAAAAAAGAATTTAAAAAAAATTAAGGCTGCTTCATTCATAAAGCTTACAGTATATTAAGGAGATAACATAAAATAAACATCATATAAATATCATATAAATAAATATCATACAAATCATGGTAAGTGCCACAAAGAAATGAATAAATGCTCTGAGAGTGTACCAGTGGAATTTAATTTAGATTGAGGGGTCTGGGAAGTTCTCTTTGAGTAAAGGATATTTAAATTGAGAGTTGAAATGAACAGGAATTATCTGAATAAAGACTAGAGAGAACAGCATTTCAGGAAGATGAAAAATGGGAGTAGGTCCAGAGACAGAAAGAATTTGACATACTAGAGGGACTTTAAAAAATGCCAGTATGGTATACTGCCCTGAGCTGGAGAAGAGTAATGTAAAGTAACAATGGCCAGGTATAGCGTTTGTGAATCGTATTAATTCTTTAAGATTTTTTCCCAGATTTTATTCCAAGTTTGATGGACAACTATCAAAAGCTTTCAAGCAAGGAAAATAAATATCTGGTTCATATTACAAAAATAAAAGAAAGCTGACACACTTGGAGGCAGAAGTTGTGAGGTTTCTAAGAGGGAGAAATGGGTTAACAGGGTTAATGGGTTAATAGGGTTAATGGGTTAATAGTCCAGAAGTTATGAGTAGGAGTGAATGGTGCAGCTGCAGAGAAATAGATAGTTTGGAGACAGATGTTGGCATGAATCTGTGGATTAGTTATAGCAGATGAAAGAGAGAAAGTGTTACGTGTTGGTAGAGTGGGGAAGTGGGAATTCAAGAGTAAGATTTTGGACACTTTAGGATATCTGGAAGACATTCAAGCAGAGATGTCAGGGAGGCAGTGGATCCATAAGACTATCTCTGAAAAGAGAGGTATGAATAAGTGACAGGAAATGGTACAT
Organism: Cynocephalus volans; assembly: GCF_027409185.1. Taxonomy (NCBI): domain Eukaryota; kingdom Metazoa; phylum Chordata; class Mammalia; order Dermoptera; family Cynocephalidae; genus Cynocephalus; species Cynocephalus volans. The sequence continues at coordinate 147,432,118 of NC_084461.1, read as the reverse complement.
TTTAGGATTTGGATGACATTAAGTCATCGGAATGGAAGATTACTTAGGTAAAGCCTGTAGAGAGAAAAGAGAACTTCGATACAGGCATGCCTTGCAGATACTGCAATGATAAAGCGAATATTGCAATAATGTGAGTCACACAAACTTTCTGGTTTCCCAGTGCATACAAAAGTTATGTTTACACTGTACAGTAGTCTATTAAGTCTAAAAATACAATGTACATACCTTAACTAAAAAATACTTTATTGCCAAAAAAAAAAAAAAATGCTAATGATCATCTGAGCCTTCAGTGAGTCCTAATCTTTTTGATGGTGGAGGGTCCTGCCTTGATGTTGAAGGCTACTGACTAATCACGGTGGTGGTTGCTGAAGGCTAGGGTGACTTTGGAAGTTTCTTAAAATAAGACAACAATGGAGTTTGCCACATCAATTGATTCTTCCTTTCACAAAAGATTTTTCTGTAGCATGTGATGCTGTTTGACAGCATCCGCTGTAAAACTTCTTTCAAAGCTGAAGTCAGTCCTTTCAAACCCTGCCACTGCTTTATCAACTAAGTTCATATGATATTCTAAATCCTCTGTTGTCATTTTAACAATGTTCGCAGAATCTTCACCACAAGTATTTTCATCCTCAAACCACTTTAGGGCTGGCCAGTTAGCTCAGTTGGTTAGAACATGGTGTCGTAACACCAGTGTCAAGGGTTCAGATCCCCATACCTACTAGCCACCAAAAAATAAGGTGAAAAAAAAATCACACTCTATTTGCTGATCTGTAAGAAGCAACTCCTCATCTGTTACAGTTTTATCATTAGATTTCAGCAATTCAGGTACATCTTCAGGCTCCAGTTCTAATTCCAGTTCTCTGCTACTTCCACCACTTCTGCAGTTACCAGTTACTTCCTCCACTTTGTCTTGAGCTACTGAAAGTCATCCATGTTAACTGGAATCAACTACTTCCAAACTCCTGTTAATGTTGATATTTTGACCTCCTCCCATGAATCATGAATGTTCTTAATGGCATCTAGAATGGTGAATCTTTTCCAGAAGGTTTTCATTTTACTTTGCTTGGATCCATCAGAGGAATCTCTATGACAGCTATAGCCTTACAAAATGTATTTCTTAAATAATAAGACTTGAAAGTCAAAATTACTCCTAGACCTATGTGCTGAGGAATGGATGTTGTGTTAGCAGACATGAAAACATCATTAATCTCTTTGTATACCTCCATGAAAGCTCTTGGATGACTAGGTGCATTGTCAATGAGCAGTAATATTTTGAAAGAAATCTTTTTTTCTGAGCAGTAAATCTCAACAGTGGGCTTAACATATTCAGTAAACCATGCTATTATAAACACATGTGCTGTCATCAGGCTTTTTGGTTCCATTTACACAGCACAGACAGAGTAGATTTAGCATAATTCTTAAGGGCCCTAGGATTTTCAGAAGAGTAAAAAAAAAAGCATAAGTTTTAACTTAAAGTTACCAGCTGCATTAGCCCCTACCAAGGGAGTCAGCCCGTCCTTTGAAGCTTCGAAGCCAGGCATTGACTTTTTCTCTCTAGTTATGAAAGTCCTAGATGGCACCTTCTTCCAACGTAAGGCTGTTTCATCTACACTGAAAGTTTGTCAATGGTCTTAGCTAGATTCTGGATAACTTGCTGAAGCTTTTCCAGTAGCACTCCCTGCTTCACCTTTCACTTTTCTGGTACAGAAATGGCTTCTTTCCTTGAATCAACTTCTGCTGGCTTCAAACTTTTCTTCTGCAGCTTCCTCACCTCTCTCAGCCTTCACAGAATTGAAGAGCATTAGGGTCTTGCTCTGGATTAGGCTTTGGCTTAAGGGAATGTTGTGGCTGGTTTGATCTTCTATCCAGACCACTAACACTTTCTCCATATCAGCAATAAGGCTGTTTCACTTTCTTATCATTCGTGTGTTTGCTAGAGTAGCACCTTTAATTTCTTCAAGAACTTTTACTTTGTGTTCACAACTTGGCTAACTATTTGGCACGAGAAGCCTAGCTTTTGGCCTGTCATCTTTCAACATGCCTTCCTCACCAAACTTAATCATTTCTAACTTTTGATTTAAAGTGAGAGATACACACATCTTCCTTTCACTGGAACACTTAGAGGCCACTGCACGGTTATTAATTGGCCTCATTTCAGTATTGTTGTGTCTCAGGGAACAGGGAGGACTAAGGAGAGGGAACTGGGAGTCAGCTGGAGGAGCCATCAGAACACACACACGTTTATCCATGAAATTAACCATCTCCTATGGCTGCAGATTGTGGTGCCCCAAACAATTACAATAGTAACCCCAAAGATCACTGATTACACATCACCGCAACGGATATGATAATAATGAAAAGTTTGAAATATCATGAGAATTAGCAAAATATGACACAGAGACACAAGTGAGCACATGCTGTTGGAAAAATATTGCCTGTAGATTTGCTCGACACAAGGTTACCAGAAATGCAATATCTGCAAAGCACGATAAAATGAGGTATGCCTCTATTTACGAGCGTGTAACCTGTGATGAGACTGAGAGGCACAGGCTAGAGGAGAAAAAGGAAAGCCAGGAAATCATGGTATTATAAAAGCCACCAGTAGAGAGTCTTCAGGAAGGAGGCATGGGCAACCATGTGAAATGTGGTGAGAAATAGAGTAGGAGGAGGACCAAAGGTTCTTTGGATTTCCAATATGGAGGTCATGGGTGCCCTTCACCAAAGCTGTTTTGGAGTCATGGGTGCAGAAACGAGATGTGAGTGGTAAGGTACCACAATGGTAATGGAGCAACAGCGTGTACAGGTGACATTTTTTGAAAAGCTTCAGGGTGAATCAGATGGATAATGGAGTATCTGGAGAAAGATAAAGGGGCAAGAGTAGAAATTAGTAATGTTCAAATGTTGATTGGAGACTACAGTAAGAAGGAGAGGTGAGGATGGAGGAGTTAGAGCACCTCCGTGTAAAGTTACGAAGGAAAATAAAAGGAAAGGGAATTGTGTGAAAGAGAACAAGAACGCAGGCTTAAGAAGAAAGGAAAGAGCAAGTAAATGAAATTGAATTGGGGTTGGTACAGACAACAAGAAAAACCTAAAATCAAAACCACCAATAGCTTATACTGCAGAGATCTTCTGGGAGGCCTGAAAGCTGATCCCACATAATAATTTAAGAGTAGTGTGGATTGCACATTCTCACTTTCTCCCACTATTTATGGGTGCAGTCAATTAAGCTTAGCAACATTACACAGTAGTAGCAGAGCTATTGTGTTTCCTATCCTGTGGGGCTGTCAGCGCATAGAGTCATTTTCCAACTGTCAGGGCAGAGGATGTGGTCTCTAGACAGTGATTATAATGCTCTAAATGTTTATGTGAAAACTCTTCCTATTCAGAGGAGGAACTGTTACCATGAGCACTATCAGCAAATGATACACTGCTTCCTTTTTCATTCTTAACACAAACATAACTAAGCTACCAAACAAATCAGAGAAACAAAGACAGTCCTTAGGAATTATTTTCCTGAATTAAAATTGTTATTAGGGATCAGATCTCTACTTCTGTCTTCTCTCTCTTTTAATTTAATTTTACCAAGCCCAGCGCTTTACCTTTTATTCATTAAGTTATTCAACAAAAATTTAGGAAGTACTTACTATCAATGAAAATGAACAATTCAGCCATGTCCCATCTTTCATGGAACTTATGTGCTAGTGAAGGAGAAACATTTTAAATTTATTTTGCTGCATTCTTTGAAGTTTACAATTATTTGAAACACACAGCAACATCAAGGAGAAGGCAGAGTAAATAAACTCATTTTAAAAGAACACTAAAAGGAATTTGGGAAAATAAAACTAAAAAGCGTGATGGCATATCACAATTGTTCTCAGAGTGTGTTCCCCCATCCATCGTCAACTGGAAACTTGTTAGAAATGCAAATCCTCTGGCCCTAATCTAGACTTAGTAAATCAAAAACTCTAGGATGGGGACCAAAAATCCGTTTACCAAGACCTCCAGGTAATTTTGATGCACACCCAAGTTTGAAAAATGCTGGTATAAAAGAAAGATATTGGACTGAATTAGAAGACTTAGCATTGGGTAATGAGAGCTTGGAAAAACTACTTAACTATTTAGTGTCAGTTTTCTGAAAATAAATCCTATCTTGCATTTTGCTATAAGTAAGTCTAAGCCAGGGGTCACAAACTGAAATGTTTACAGGTTTCAAGTCAGCAACATCAGTGAATGAAGACGGCCAGGCATAAGAGAAAACAGTAGCATCGGTGAGGGGACAAATAACACACGGGTTGCTGGGAGACAGGAGTGAGTAGCAGAAACTGTAGCAAACTTAAAATAACAAAGCCCCTGTACAAAAATTTTTCAAGAAATAATAGAAACCTGAATTTATGTGTGTGTGTGTGTGTGTATGTATAACCTCTTAGTTATGAGATATGAACACTGTAGTCTAAAAAGTTGTATGTCTGCAAAAAATAAAATTGGAGAGAAAAAAAGAAAGGGAGAGAGACAGATTGAGACAGAGACTTCTGGGCTAAATTTGGTGAGAACCCTGTCAGCCAGGGAACTTTGGCTACGTTTTTGATGTCCCATAAGTAAAGTAATATCTCTGTGGGTAAAGGTAAGTGTTGTGGTAAGACAGGATTGACGAGATGGCAAGGTAGAAGTGGGAGACTTCCATGATAAACTTCTGCCATGAAGGTCTTGGTTAAGGTTATGTAACTGGTAATTAGTGGAATAACACATATTATTGTCAATTAAGATATCCAACTAAGACTCGAAAAAAAAAATGGAATAAATTTAAATTTGCAATGCTGTTAAATTCATCTGCTGGGCCCCAAGTGTCAAAGAGACAGAGTTGACCAGGAAAGGCCAGGACTGGAAGTCTGGTTAAAAGAGAGGTCTCACAAGGTCTGGATAGGCAAAATTTGTATTAAAATGACAGAGAAAAACAAAAATATTGGTTAAATTCAATACATGTGGTGTACGAAGATATGGTACAAAAGGGTGAAAAAGGTGCTTATTCTAAAATAGGTAAGGAGATGGTATTTGGTCAGGAAGGCAAAATTAATGAGCAAAAATGGCAGAATGAAATCTGAGATCATTTTTTTCAGCCTTTTAAAATATACTGAATGATAACTTTGACTGTTCTTGGGCCACAGAAGATGACAATTGCCTGAAGGTGAAGAGAGGTACGGAGATGACTCTCATCCCTCTTTGGTCCATTGACCAAAATGATAGAAAAAAGTTATGGCTATAAGTCTCTATTTCTATTATTTTTAATAGAAACATAACAGAATATGACAAATAGAGAATATGGAAAATTTTAAAAGGATCCTTCACTATAACTGAGAACTCATGCCCGGCAAGAGTACTAAGAAAGCCCCCACTGATGCTATTTTCTAAAAAGTAAATGCCCTGTTTAATGTCAAAAAAGAAGATGTTCTTTGCTACTACCTTCCCCCCAAGTTACACATGTTAGATTCAGTTCAAATCCAAATTGGCAAATTTGCAAATATTGTACTTACACATGCTTTAGAATGTCATTACCTATATCATAACAATTTTTCATGATTACAAACTGACCTGAACCAAGACAAAAATGATCATATTTTAAAAAGTGTCTCTATACTAGCATGAGAAAAATCTTTTAAAAATTATAGTTCAGGTTCTTCTTTTTTTGTTACTTGACTTATTTGATAACCTTATTAGGACACAGAGAGAGGGAGACAGTTTCTAAGTGACAAACAGTAACTCCCCATGACACTGTTTCAAATCATGTCAGGGCTACAGGTCCCATCAGTGGGCAACAGGGTGCAGTGCCTCAGAGCCTTTGCAAAGGCTCTTTGCTCTTAGCACATTCTCCACTTTTCTCTGTACTTGGCAGATTTCTGCTTATTCTTCAAGATCCATCAAAAGTGACATCTTCTCTGTGGAGCCTTTCTGTACTACTCTAGGCAGAGCTAACTGCTTTCTTCCTGCTTCCAGAGCTCTCTGTCCATATCTCTCTTTGATATTTTTCTCATCATTTTGTAACTATTTACATGGCTATCTTCTATTTTAGACTGAGTTTTTCAACAGTAGTGCCCTTATCTACCTCTTCTTATAATTTCCAGCATTTATCAGAATAACTGGCTTATGAAATGTTCACTAAATAAGCACAGATTTGAATGAATGAATGGATGAAGTGTGATATGGAGGGAAATATATATTTCATTAATTCAATTCCAAAGTTTCCCCTTTGTTATATGTGAATGGTTTAGTCAGGATGTCGTAACATACAATTGAGCTTAGTAACTCACGGGTCAGCCTACAAGATCTAGGTATATTGCCACATTGTGAAATTCCCATGGCTCATGTATGCATATATAAGTAGAAAAGAATATATATGAATTATATTTACATGATATTGGAAAAACCGTCAAGTAAGAGGATTCATTCAACCTCCAAGAATTACTCCCACATGGGTTTCTACAATCATAATGAGAATTTTCAGAAAGTACAATAGTTTATTTTTTAAACCATGATCCTATGGTTTCTAGTAGTTAAATATGCATCTGGTTTTCCACTAGGAATGCAACATTGTGTCTAATGCATTTTGGGACTGAGAAGAAGGGAGAGCCATTTGAGACTGTGGTTCTACTAACACTCATTACTTCTGATAAATTTAATTCTATTTTATAGTAACTTTACCTTTGGATAAGGGTGGGGAACTGAGAAACACTTTTTCTTATGAAACAGTTGTTGTATCTTGTTTTTATACTTGTACTTTCAGAATGAATTTTTAAGATTATGACTATTGTCCCTTCTGTTAAAAATAATATAAAGAATATTTTGTCAAAATGATGTTCATATTTTTGCCCCATATATGTGTATACACATGTTTATGCACATTTATACAGACAAAAAACAGTAAATGCCTGAACCACCAGAAAATGACACACAATTTGAACAAAAGGGGTGAGAAATTGCAGGTCTGTGTCATTTCACATGAGGGAAAATAAAGAAAATTGCTTGAAAAACACAGAAAAGTTGTAGGGAAATGTTCAGCAATTGCAGAAGAATTACTACTTCATGAGGCATTTTTCCTTATTATTTTTATCTTTAAGTAGAATATGCAGTGCTCTGTTTATGAACGAGTTTACATCTCAGCTTTTTTCTTTGATCCTCATTTAGACCTAGCAATTGACACTGTTTTCAAAGGATCTTGGACAATGTCAAAAGAGGATGTGACATATTCAACAGTATACCTGCAAAGAAGTGCAGAACCTCTTGGTGAACAACCTATTTCTGATTCTCAAAGACTGAAATGCTGGAGTAATTAGCCTACATTGTTCAGTATCACTCATGCCACAGGCTTAAGAAGCTTAAAGAAAAACATGCAAAAAACATAACTCTCCTAATATGAAGCAAAAGGAAATCTTTATTTTGTCTGCTTTAATTTTCCAGACTTAATGCCTTCTCATTTTTTTTTCTTTCTTTCTTTTTTTTTTTTTTTTTAATGTCTTTCTGCATTTACTGTTCAGGGCCAGTCACATTTACCTCATGTATCATTTTCTGATATTCAAATTCTCTCTCGTGCTTCCTCTAATGACAAGTCCAGTCTTCTGTTGGGACACAATTCTGCTCATGTTGCTAATTTCTTAATTTCCCTGCCCCTACCCTCTCTCTTTATTGCAAAGTATCACTTGAGACTAAATGAGATTTTTTGTTTTGTTTTCTTTTTAAGCCTTCAACTGTCCTGCTGCTCAATTTCCAGCTGAAGTTATAATCTTCTGTTTGGGATACCACAGTTGATTACTGTAGAAACGACTGTAATATTCATTATCCACCATTTGTTGGAAGTGTGGAAGAAGGCTGTGATTAAACAAAAATTGGCTTGGATTTTGCTTCAAACTTCTACTACATTACTTTAAGGACTTAATCAACATTTTACTGTTGGTGTTGCAAAATGTTTTTCTCTATCACTTGCTTGGTCAGTACAAATAGGGTAGATTACTTACCACTACAGGAATCCACACCCTTTTCCCTGGAACTTTGAAGTTCCTCCCACTGGAGACTGAATTCACACCTCCAATTTGACATCAGGGTCAATCATGTGGTTTGCTTTGACAGATAAAGCTTGAAGTTTGCTTGAATATTCAGGCTTATCCTCTTGTACCTTTTCTGTCTTTGTAAAAAGAACCCATTCTATTAAGATGTCAGCCCAAGGAAGATGAATAATATAGAACTATATTTGGACTCAACCCACACCCTGGAACCCATTACACACTAGAAAGCCAATTCCCTGCCTACCCACACACAAGGAAGAAAGAATAAATGGTTGTTTTAAATCACTGAGCTTTGGGATTGTTTACTGTGTAACAATAGCTGACTAATATGACCACCCATTTTGATATTTATGAGGAAAACAATGTATTATTAATTAACTTCAGTTGCATCATCAATTAACATTTATAGCATACTCATTGTGTATAGAAAAATGCATTTTTGGGAGCCATAAAATGTATAGAGAAGTTTTGGATACTGCTCTCGAAGATTCTGATAAAAGGTCATAACACTCATATAATTAATTATTTTAATAACATTTATTGCAAGCTTACTCTGTGCCAGAAACTGCCACAACCTGGAAGAAAAAAGATAAACCAGGCCCAGGCCTGACCTCAATGAGCATGAGGCCTAGGAGGAAAGAGACTTGCAAACAAAGCAGTGTTGTATAAAATTACACACCAGGACTATGTTTGAATTATACATAATGCAAACAGTTTGGAACCCAGCATATTATGTCAGAGTGCTCAGATTAGAATCCAGGCTCAACTACTTCCCTTACCTTTATTGGCCTTAGTTCCATCACTTAGAAAAGCCAGAGAATTAGTTTTCATGACAGTGCCAGACACAGAACATGAACTCAGTGTTAATTATTATTATCCATACCATTATTATTATCAGTATCAGTAGCACCAGCACTATTAAAGATGAAGTGGCTGATATTTCCTTGAGCATGTCATGTTTAGAGATATTGAAAGCACTGTGCTAAATGCTAAACAGTATTAGGAAAAGAATGAAGCAAGACTCCACTCTCAGGGAGCTTCCCAGAAACATTGACATGGAATGGCTGGTAATCACAGAGGGTTGAAAGACTGGTAACTGAAAAAGATCATGTAATATATACCTTGTCAATTCAAACAAATTAAAAAAAAAATTTTTATGTCCATATAACCACCCATACCTGACCAGTTAAGGGCTTTCACTTGTATGGTGACATGTGTCTCAATCTTGCTGAAGACAACACTATGTAAACTCACTCTTGGTGGTTAAAATTAAAATTAAAAGGGAAGAGTTTGTATTTCATCCTTGATAAATGGACCGAGTCTGATCTACATCATTAGACACACAGTCATAGACAAAAAACTCCTGTGTAGTTCTATTGAAGTTGTATACACTAGTCTGGAGCCATACCTCTGCCATTTGTAAATGAAAATGTAAAAATTAATAAAGTTTCTATAGCTTTCCTTATGTACCACATTTCAAATCCAGACTAAGTGCCTGTAAAACAACCTTTATATTAAACCAAGTTATCGAATTAATCACAGTATCTAATTTCCATCCAAAATATACATGCAAAAAAGACCCAGAAAAAGCTTGTTATTAAAGTTTAATATGAAGAATAAAAGCAATTATAATATGATAATAGATAGCTTAAAGTGTTTGTGTGCCTGGAACGAGGAGAGGACCAGGGAAATTCCCTGCACATGGTATAGATGACTGTTAGGGTGTTTTAGGTGAAAGTGCAGAGGTAGGGTGACAAATGGACTGATTATACATATATATATAAACCCCAAATGTTCTTTCCTTCAAAAGTGGATATTTGGTTGATTACAGAAGCTTATATACACCTATAAAACACACAAACACACACATACACTCACAAATCATTAAGTAAAGACAGATATCTTCATAAAAATAAACAAAGGATATATAGACAGAGTTCATAAGGAAATATAAATGGCTATCATATTAAATCTTTGACCTTACTAGTAACTAGAGAAATTAAAATAAAATTAAAACAATATTAAAACATTTTTTACTTATCTGATTGGCTAAGTTTAAAACAAATACGTAATGACAAGCTGGTAAGAAAACAGGATAGAGGGTCAGTGATAGACACAATTTTGTTGTAAAGTATCTTAACGGTCAACTTGACACTCTCTATCAAATTAAAAAATGTGCCCACCTCTTAGCCTAGATGTTCTACTTGTAGGTATCTATGTCAGAGAAATATTTGTACAAGTGCACAAAGAGGCATGCACAAGGCTGTTCATTGTATTGATGCTTTTAGTAGAGAAAAGCTGAACACACCGAAGTCTTCATCAATGTGGGAATGGTTAGAATCCCTTTTATCAATACTACTCTGCAGAAATTTTAAAAAATGAGGTATAATTCTGTCTATGAAAGTGGAAATGTAATTGATATCATTAGATGAAAAAAGCAGATTTCTAAACAGTATCTGAAGTATGATACCATTTGTTTTAAAAATGCACATGAAAAATATATTATTCTACATGAAGATATATATCTATAAATGTATGGAAAATGGTCTTTAAGAATATCACAAAAGAGTTATTATTATTTCTGAGGAGACATCCTGCTGATTACTAAAGGAGGACTTTTTCTGTATTAATTCACAGTTTTAATTTTTTACAAAAAAGTATACTCGTGGTTTTCTGTGTAATTAAAAATAAATAAATAGGACTTTCATTTCTGAGAAAGGTGGAATAACAAAGATTGGATTTATAACCTCTGCTGAAACAACCAAAAAAAATTGACAAAATGTATGAAACAATTTCAAGATGCTGGTTATGAGGAGGTAAGGGTCAGTAATCTCGACAAATGGGAAACAAATGCGATGAGGCTTATGACTTTCCAAGATGACTGCCTTGAGAAAGTTTCTAGGCTGCAACACAAAAAAGGGGAACCCAGGCAACGCCCAGAGGATTCCTTTCATTGGCAACAGAGTTGAGATTCTGGGAGAGGCAAGGTGGTAACTAGCATTTTCAGGACAGAGTATCAGAAAGGAAGAGCTGTCCTCAAAGAGAACTCCAGAGGTCTGCAAAGAGTTCCTCTAAGAATTCAGTGTGTGCTGATCAGTGGATTTATTTGAGGGAACCGCCTGAGGCTGGAGAAAGAACCATCTGAAAGGAGACATCACACAGGGCTGGGAGTAGTACTGTTTTTATGATTCATGGGGCATTAAGTAGAGCAAACACAAGGATCTTGCCATAGTATTGTGTCAAGTGAAATAACCATCCAAAGACTGAATTCTGCTCTGGTCCATCTATCAACTCTTAAAACCAAGACTCTTAAGGATCAATTTATATTCAAGTAACTTAACTGCATCCCACAACAAAACCTAATAATATTTACAGAGATGCGAGTAGCCAGCACTCAACAAGGTAAAGTTCAAAATGTCTTTCGTCCAAACAAAAATTACTTTTAAAAACCCTACAAAATCACAAAATTATAAAAAGAAACTTTTAAATAAGGCCTATGCATAGGAGTTAAATTAATTAATTAAACTGACCCCAAACTGACACATGTTATAATTTGCAGACATGGGTATTAAAACAGTTGTTAAAATTGCTTTCCATTTGTTTAAAAAGTTAAGTAGAGACATGAAATATATCTTTTGAATATATATATGTATATATATATGCACATGTATTTCTTTTATATATGTATTTCTTTTATATATATTTATATCTATATAAAGGGCCACCTTAAATCCTAAAAGTGAAAACTGCAATGTGTAAAGTTAAAAATACACTGGATGGGTTTAAGGACAGAATAGACATTGTTAAACAAATGCAAAATAACTTGAATGTGTAGCAATAAACACTCAGATGAAACAGAGATAAAAGAGATAACTTTTTTAAGAGAGAGTGAAAGAACATCAGTGCCCTGTGAGATATTGCAAGTGGCCTAATATATGTGAAAAGGGATGGGAGAGAAAAACATTTGAGATATAATAACCGAGTTTTCTACATTTAATGAAAATTATAAATCTAGGGATTCAAGAAGCAAAAGGAACCCCCAAGCACAAAAGACATGACAGAAACGACATCAAGGCACACCATAACCAAATTGCTCAAACCAGTAATAAAAATAAAATCTTAAAGACAATCTTCCATACAGAGGAGCAAAAAAAAAAAAAAAAAAAAAAACCAAAGGATAATAGTAGATTTTTTGTTACCAAAAAAAAAAAAAAAAAAAAAAAAATGCATCTAAGGAGATAGTGAAGAAATACTTTCAAAGTACTGCCCACCCATCCCTCCATCATAGTCTAGAATTCTACTTCCAGTGAAAATATCTCTCAAAAACAAAGGTCAGATAAAAGCATTTTCAAACACACAAAGCTGAAAGACTTCCTTATTGGTAGATATCCACTACAAAAACCATTAACAGAATTCCCTCAGGCATTGTTAGACTTTGATAAGTTAAAATGTGAGCTATATACCCTAAAGCAAACATTAAAATAACAAAACAAAGAATTTTAGCTAATAGGCCAGCAAAGGAGATACATTTGAATTTTATAAAATACACTCAATCCAATAGTTGGGAGGAAAAAAACCCATAACTCAAAGAACAAAGTATAGGTGGGACAAATAGAAAGTAAATACATTGATGATAGACTTAAATCTAACCATCCCTAAAATCACTCAAACATCACACTAAATGTAAATGGTCCAAATGTCCCAATTAAAAAGACGAGATTGTAAGCTTGGATTAAAAACAACAGCAGGACTCAACTATACACTGCGTACAAGAAAGCCACTTCAAATATAAAGATACAACTACAAAAAGATACAAATATAAAAGTAAAAGGATGCTAAAGATATACAATGTTAACATTAGACAAAAGAAAGCTGGAGTGGCTATTAAATATCAGACAAATAATACTTCAAAGCAAAGAATATCATCCATGACAATTCTTTCTAATAATGATTAAGTGCCAATATATCAAGACATAATTATAAAATTTTATGCACCTAATAACAGAATTTCAAAATACATGAATCAAAAATGATGAGAACAGCAAAGAGAAATAAACCAATTCACACCTATAGTCAAATATTTCAATATTGCTCTCTCAATAATTGGGAAAACAGTAGAAAGAAAATCAGTAAAGATATAAAAAATTGAAAGCAAGTAGGAACTAACATGACATTAACAGAACACTTTAGACAGCAAAAGCAGAATACACATTTTTTCCAAGTGCACACAAAAAATTTCCCAAGGTAGACTATGTTCTGGACTATAAAAATAAGCTTCAATTAATTTAAAAGTGTTTCAAATTATATAAACAATATCTACTGTGATATAAATAAAATAACAGAAATATTTTACATAATATTCAGATTTGGGGAACCAAATAATACAATTTTAAAGAATCTATGGGCCAAAGCATATATGAACTGTCTTCAAAAACTTCATGGAAATATTTTCATTATATATTTTTTGTTTTTAAATGAAACATAATTAATTATACATACTTGTGAGGCACAGAGTTGAATATCAATACTTGTATACAATGTGTGATCATCAAACCAGGATAATTAGCATATTCATCAATACAAAATGGAATCGTTCTTTGTGTCCATTAACCAATTTCTCAATAACCCCACTTCTTCTCCCCCTTTTCTGACTCCAGTAACCATAATTTTGTTCTCTTCCTCTGAAAGTCCAATGTAGTATTGTGATTATTGTGTGTTTGTTTGTTTTTAGTTCTCACTTATGAGTGAGGTCATGTAATATTTCTCTTTCTGTGTCTAGCTTATTTCACTTCACGTACTTTTCTCCAAGCTCATCCATGCTGGGGTGAATGGCAGAATTTGATTCTCTTTTATGGCTGAGTAGCATTCCATTGTGTATATACACCATATTTTCCTTATTCAGTTGTCTTTCAATGAGCATTTAGATTGGTTCCATGTCTTGGACATTATAAATAGAGCTGCAATAAACATGGAAGTGCAGGTATTCCTTTGACATGATGATTTCCATTCCTTTGGTACTGGGATTGCTGGATCATATGATAATCCTTTCCGTAGTTGTATGAGAAACCACCATACTGTTTTCTATAAAACAGTACTAATTTACAATCCCACCAACAGTGTAGAAGGGTTCTCCTTACTTGGAATCCTTGTCAGCATTTGTTATTCTCTGAATTTTTGATAATAGTCAGTCTAACTGGGGTGAGATGATATCTCAGTGTGGTTTTGATTTGCATTTAACAGATGATTAGTGTTGAGCATTTTTTCATCCACCTGTTGGTCATTTATATGTCTTCTCTTGCGAAATGTCTGTTCAACTCCTTTGCCTATTTTTTTAATTGAATCATTTGTTTTTCTTACTATCAAGCCGTTTGGGTTACTTGTATATTGATGTGTTGCTGTATTCTGTTTGCTAATATATTGTTGAGGATTTTTGCATCTCTGTTCATCAGAGGTATTGGCCTGTAGTTTTCTTTTTGTTATATTGTTGTCTGGCTTTGTGTCCGGGTGATACTGGCCTCAAAGAACGAGTTTGGGAAAATGGCCTCCATTTCAATTTTTTGGAAGAGTTTTTCTGTTTCAGGGTTGCTTATTTTATTTTATTAGTCAGTTTGCCTTAATTACTATAAATCAAGTATTTTTACCATGTTCTTTTTCCCCCCTTATTTTATTTTATTTTATTAGTAATATGCACATTTATTTGTTCAAATAACATAACAAATACATAAACTGAATAACGGATGAATAACAAAATACTCTGTAGAAAGTAGGGCTTCTAGTTTTCACTAAAACTAGAGATGTCAAACATTAAAATTTACATGTTTTATTTTATAATCTCTACAATTATTTGAAATAGCTCTCTAAAGTCTTCCAAAAGCATGCAAACAGTATTTTCACAGGAAGAAAAATAAACTTTTCAAAAGCATATTAATATCTGATGAAATATATATAAATAATATAAATAAATAAAAATACAAATAAAATATATATAAATATATATTTTAACAGAGGAAGATAAACTTTTCTAAAGCATATTAATTTCTAAGCTAATCAACAAGCACACTTAATAAAAACAAATCAAGAATAGAAATTAAATATTTAAGTTTATCAACATAAATTGCAAAAAAAAAATCAACAAAACAGAAATTAAACACAAGGGCACTTCAGAAAGTTTGTGGAAAAATATAATTGACAGATAATGGAAATCCTTCCATAACATCTT
Source organism: Cynocephalus volans (assembly GCF_027409185.1). Taxonomy (NCBI): domain Eukaryota; kingdom Metazoa; phylum Chordata; class Mammalia; order Dermoptera; family Cynocephalidae; genus Cynocephalus; species Cynocephalus volans. Next base: position 147,416,848 of record NC_084461.1, on the reverse strand, counting down.
TTCTTGTTTGTTTTGTGTTCCATTTAAATTTTTCCTATTTTGTAAAAAAGAACAACAACAACAAAGACCAAGATCACAGAAAATATGTTCTCTGACCACAATAACAGGAGGAGATTTAGAAAACTCACAAATGTGTGGAAATTAAACAATACTCTCCTAAATAACAATGGGAAAAAGAAAAATCACAGGAAAATTAGAGAGTACTTTGAGGTAAAGATCAAATCACAATATATCAAAATTAATAGGATACAGTACTCATGCAGTACTTAGAGGAAAACACCTATATTAAAAATAAGAAACATCTAAAAGCAGTAATGCAAACTCCTACCTTAAGAAAACAGAAAAAGCAGAGCAAACTGAACCAAAAGCAAATATAAGTAGAAAATAACAAAGATTATAACAGAAATATATGAAATAGGGAATTAAAAAATAATACAGAAAATCAACAAAACCAAAAGCTGATTCTTTAAAAAGATCAACAAAATTTGCAAACCTTTACCTATACTGACCAAGAAAAAGAGAGAGAAGACCAAAATAACTAAAATCAGAAATAAGAGAATTCCAGTCAAAATGGTGGAATAGACAGTCCCCAGCATCACTCTCTCCCACAAGTCAACTAATTTACTACAATTAAAAAGCAACAACAGCCAAGCTGGGGCCACTAGACCTTGGGGGATGAGGAGCAGAGACCTGCATGAAAGCCAGAGAAGCCACGATGAGAGAAAGAAAAAATCTCTCTGGCAGCTTTGAGTCCTGGCCGCTTTCAGGCTGGAGCTGTTGAGTGCATGGAGCAGGAGGTGGCAGAAGCCACAGCTGTGCCCTCTGGATGAAGTTGCATGGAGGCAGCAGGGGAGAAAAGGTTCTCTGTGAGCCCCAGGCCAGGAAGACCACTAATTGGGTTCCTGTGGACCCACATAGGAGCAAGGAGCCACAACAACTGAAAAAATGGAGCCACTCAGAAGCTAGTGAGTCATAGCAAGGGACCAGCATACAGCCCGTCCCATGGGATGTGTTAGCAGCATGGGCAATAAGAGAGACGGGCCTAACCAGAGAACACTGAGACACAGCAAGGACAGCTAATCTGACACCCCAATCAGTGTAAGACCACTCAGAGGAAACTGGTCAGGAATATAGAATTGCATGGGGTACAGTTTGATGAAAAGTCTCAGGCCCAGACCAGTGTTCCTACACAACCCAGGTGCATTGGATTTCATTAACCCGGAAGTCCTATATAGTCGACCATTAAAACCTGAGCTGCACAAAAAGCCTTCCCCAGGGAATTAATAGCAAAGCAGCAATTTAGCTCAAGTACTCATCCCCACTGGAAGTCCCCCCACTTTAGAAGTAAGCAAAAGACAACAAATTAGTTCCAGTGCAGAGTTTAAGTGGTGGGAACAGCAAGTAATCCAACACAGAACTGAAAGAAAAAACAGAGTACCCACAACTGGAGACAAAGTTTGATATTAACTAGTCAAGGTCTTATTTCACCAAAGAACACCTATAACACCTAGAAAGACTGAAAGTCCCCTCAGCTACCAAGCCAGAAAGGGGCAATAACAGGCACACTGCCAGTACCGTGGGGCCTGCCCAGGATCCTGAGGTATGGAGCCAAGGACTGGACCCTCTGCCCACAACTAGACATACTGCAAGTGCCAAGGGATCCACCTGGGGTCTGGAGGCATGGAGTTGGGGACTGGACACCCCTCTCATAACCAGGCACACCACCAGTGCCACAGGGACCACCCAGGGTCCTGAGGTGTGGAGTCAGGGACCTGACCCCCTCCCACAACCAGGCATGCCACCATTGCCACCACCAACTGGGCAAGGAGCATGCCAAAAACTTCACCTCCATGTGGGTGGCCCACCACAGCTACCACAATAACCACAGCTGCTGCAAAAGCAGCTAGATGCCACAACCACCATGTAGATGGTCCATGAGCCACTGGAGTGCATTGACACAAGGAAAGTTACCAGCAGAGACCAAAGAAAAGAAGAGATGTCTCTCTTCATAAAGCTCATTCCAGAGTGACTGAAGAAGCACCTGTTCTATGATAATACTGGGGGACCTGAACACACTTCTCAGCATTGGACAGATCATCTAGGCAACAAATCAACAGAGCAACCATTACTCTTTCAGAAGGAGAGTAGAAATCTAGGGTTATCAGAGGGGACAGCAGGAGGGAGAGGAGGATAGGGAGAGATTGAAGAAGGGGCATAAAAAATATGTATGATTTGTAACAATATATTTGCTAGTAATATTGATTTGATCAAAATGTCAATGTTGAAACTCAAATATACGTATAATCAATTACGACTCAATAAAAATTTTAAGAAAGAAAGCAAGGGCATTATTACATTGTTGTTATGTTTTTTTGTGGAGGTAAGATTTAGTTTCTTTCTCATTTGCATTTTTGTTCAATAGTGGGTTTTATCTTTCATGGATATTCGTAGCAGTGAGTATTGTTTTTTGGATTCCAGATGCAGGACTTCCTTGAAGATTTCTTGTAGGTAGGTCTGGTTGTGTAGTAGTGAACTCCAGCAGTTTTTATTATTATTATTATTATTATTATTATTATTATTTGGTCTGGAAAATACAGTATTTTCCTCTCATTTCTGAAGGATAGCCTTGCTGGGTATAGTATTCTTGGCTGGCAGGTTTTTTTTTTCTTTCAGTATTTTGAATATATCATCCTATTTTCTTCTGGCCTGCAGTTTCTCTTGAAAAATCTGCATTAGTCTGATAGGGGCTCCCTTATTGGCAACCTGACACTTTTCTCTCATGTTTTTTAAGATTCTCTCCTTGTTTTTGAGCTTTGCCAATTTGACCATAATGTGTCTTGGAGAGGATCTTTCTGGGTTGAATTTGTTTGGGGATCATTGAGCCTCCTGGATCTGAAGGTTCATGTCTCTCCCTATACCTGGGAAGTTTTCTGTTATTATTTCATTGAATAGGTTTTCCATGCCTTTTCCTTTCACCTCCCCTTCTGGAACACCCATGATTCAAATGTTTGTGCACTTAAGGTTGTCTGCTAGGTCTCTTAGATTTTATTCATTTTTTAAAAGTATTTTTTTTCCTTTTTTTTTTTTTGTATGATTGGGTTATTTCAAAAAGTCTATCTTCAAGATCAGAAATTCTTGTATCTGCTTGTTCTAGCCTGCTGCTTATGTTTTTGGCTGTGTTTTTTATTTCATTGAGTGAATCCTTCAGTTTCATGAGTTCTGCTGCATTCTTTTTTAAGGTATTAATATATTTGTAAATTTTCTCCTGGATTTTTGTTTTTCTCATTTCATCATGTTGTCCATCCAAGTCTTCTTGTATCTCAATGAGTTTCCTTAAGACGGTTGCTCAAAATTTCTTCTCAGTCATTTCAAGGGTTTCCTGCTCTAAAGGGTGTGGTATTTTAGAATTACTGTATTCTTTCGGTGGTGTCACATTTTCTCGGGTTTTTGTATTTCTAGTATCTTTATGTTGATATCTCGTCATCTAGTAGAGTAGTTGCTTTTTCTCTTACTCTAGACTGGGCTTTTTTTTCTCTTTTTCTGGTCTCTGCTGGTGACCTTCCTTGTGTCAATGTAGTTGAGTGTCCAGCAGATAACCTGCACAGTGGCTGTGGCTGCTGCTGTGGCATTGAGATGCTTTTTCAGCAGCCATGGCCATGTTGGGACACCCATGTGGAGTGGTGTTTTTGGTGTGCTCTCTTGCCTGATTTTGGATGGGAGGTACTTCCCTTGGCTCCTTGCTTAGGACCTCAGGGGAGCCCACTTGCCTGCTTCCAGGCAGAGGGGGCTGTGGTCCTTGGCCTCTTTTAGCACTTTGAATATATCATCACACTCTCTTCTGGTCTGTAGGGATTCTGTTGAGACATTTGCTATTAGCCTTCAATTAGGTGATTCCCTTATAGGTGATTTGACACTTTTCTCTTGCTGATTTTAGAATTCTTTCTTTATCTTTCACTTTTTGGCAATAATGTGTCTTGGTGAGGTCCTTTTTGGTTGAATCTATTTGGAGATCTTTGAGCTTCTTGGATCTGTGAGACCATATCTCTCCCAATCTTGGGAAGTTTTTGGATATTATTCAATTAAATAGGCTTTCAATGCCTTTTCATTTCTCTTCCCTTCTGGAAAACCCATAATACTGATATTTGTATGTTGAAGGTTGTCAGATCTCTTAGGATTTCTTCATTTAAAAAAATTTTTTTTTTTCATTTTTCTTTTGGTCCAACTATGTTAATTCAAAAAACCTGTCTTCTAGTTCAGAAATTCTTTCTCCCACTTGTTCTAGCCAGCTACTTATGCTCTCAGTTTTATTTTTTGTTTGAATGAATTCTTCAATTCCAGGATTTCTGCTTGGTTCTTTTTTATTGTTTTTCTTTGTTTAATTCCTCATACATGTCCTGGATTATTATTTTTTTTTTTTACTTCATTGTGATTTCTACTATATTTTCTTGCATCATGGTAAGTTTCCTTCATATTGCCATTTGTGGTTCCTCTTCAGGTGATTCACCAATTTCCTGTTGTTTGGGGTCTGATATTGGAGAACTGTAGTCTTCTCTTTGGGAAGTCATGTTTTCCTTTTTTTTCATGCTTCTCATATCTCTGTGTTGATGCCTGGGCATCTGGTGGTGCAGTTGCTTATTTTAGCTTTTGGAGTGATTTTTGAGGAGAGAGACTCTTACCTATATAAGTGTTCTATATCAAAAGCAAATAGAAAATTAATAAAACCAAGAGATGGTTCTATTACATGATCAATAAATTTGATAAACTTCCAGAAAGACTTGTCAGAATAATAAAAGAGAAGATACAGAATACGTACATAATGAATGAGAAAGGCAACATTAATATAAATTTCCTGTATTAAAAGGATGGTAAGAAAATATGGTAATAAATTTGAAAACTTTGATGAATAGGACATATTTCTTGAAAGACACAAAATATCAAAATTAATCTGAATAGTCTTATATCCATTAATGAAACTGAATTTGTTGTTCCAGCCTTGGATACCTTCACTGGTTCATGTTACAAAAGATTTAAGAAAAAAGTAATAACAAATTCTTGGCAAACTTTTGTAGAAAATTATAAAGGAAGGAATATTTTCCACCTCATTTTATATGGCCATTATTATTCTGATACCTGACTATACAAATAAATTACAAGAAACTACAGAAAAAACCATTAATATAGATGAAAACATTCTAAATAATATTTTTAAAAAATCGTATCTAAGATTTATAAAGAAGATTATATGCTATCACCAAGTAGTGTTTATACCATGAATACAAGTTTGGTTTGACACTATATATTAATATAATTTAGAAAAATAACCAATTAAAGAGGACATAAATCAAAGAACATATCAGTAGATGCAGAAGAAACATTTTACAAAATCCAATATTCATTTCTGATAACATCTCTTAAGAAACTAGGAAATAGTAAGGTATTTCCTCAGTCTGAAGAGTAGGTCTATGAAAAACCTATAGTCAATATGATAATAATGATGAAAGACTCAGTTAGTTCTACCTAAGATATGAGAGAAGATTAGAATGTCAGTCCTCACACTTTTATTCAACATTTTACTTGACATTCTAGCCAGTGTAATAAAGCAAAAAAGAAAAAAAAAGTAAAAATTGTTTATTTCCAGATGATATAATTGTATGTTGGAAACATGATAGATTATACAAAGTAGTTGTAAGATTTATAAGTGAGTTTGGCAAGGCTGCAGGATGCAAGGTCAGTATTCAAAAATTAATTGAATTGTTATGTACTAGCAACAAACAATTGTAAATTGAAATAAAAATGCCATTTGTATTAGCATCAAAATATAAAATTCTTAGAGATACATCTGAAAAAAGATGTAAAAGATCTATACACACAAAAAAATTTATTAAATTGCTGTAAGGAGTTAAGAAATAAATAAATAGAGTATTATACTATGTTCATGATTTGAAAGACAATATTGTTAAGATGTCAGTTCCTCCCAAATTGATCTATAGATTTAATGCAATCTCAAACAAAATATCATCATGATTTTCTTATAGAAACTTAAAAACATATTCTAAAATTCATAGGGAAAGAAAAAAAAATAGAGTAACCAAAACAATTTTTAAAAAGAAGAAAAAAATTGTGGGGCAAACAATTCCTGATTTCATGACTTGTAAAGCTATAGAACTAAGACAAGGTGCTATTAACATAAAGATAAACAAATAGATAAATGGAACAGACTAGAGACTTTAGGAATAGATCTTCACACATAGACAACCGATTTTTGACAAAGGTGCCGTTAAATTTCTCCAATTAAGTGGAGAAAGGACAGTATTTAACAAATGGTACTGGATCATTTGGACAATCTACCTGCGATAAATGAACTTCAATTCATGCCTCATGCTATACATAAATATTAATTAAAAAAGAATCATAGACATAATATAAAACCAAAATCTATAATATTTTAGCAAAATAACAAAAGACAATTTTGTGGCCTCAGGTTAGGCAAATGTCTCTTTTTATAATATTAGAAGCATGATTCATAAAGTAATACATAAACAAATTATACTTCCAAAACAAAGAAAAGCATTTCTTTAAAAGACAGTAAGAGAATGTAAAGACAACTTTTGCACTGGGATTTAATATTCACAAATTATGTTTGATAAATGACTTATATCTAAAAATATATAAAGAACTTTCAAAACTCAATAATCAAAAACAAACAGCCTAAAACAAAGAGTCAAAAATACTTGAATAGACATCTCACTAAGGAGGACATATGAATGTCAGATATGCATATGGAAATATGTTTAACATAATTATTCATTACTGAAATTTAAACTACAGTCAGAAGCCACTACACACCTATGAGAATGGCAAAAATGAACAAAGACTGAACATACCAAGTGTTGGTGAGGATGTGTAGTAACTACACAAGAAAATATTCACTTACTGCAAAAGAAGTCAATAAAGGTAGACTAGAGGAACCAAAAACACATGAGAAACATAGAAAACAATATACTATTTTGTGGAAATCTTTCTAAACCAATGGATGAGATATAAGCCACCCTTATCCTTCTAAATGCCTGCCTTATACTCTACTTCGTGCTATGTTATATAATTTAACTCATCTACTAGAAATGGTAATTGTTTAGATTGTATCCACGTCTGTTATTAAAACAAAAAGAAATTGTTATACTCATAGAAATGTATTTGCAATTCAGCACTTGTTTATCTGTTTGTTTTAAAGCACTAGCTCCTAGTGCATGTTCTCTCACAGTGGCTAGCTATGGAGAAAAGCACAGTGTGAGCACAATATATAACCATGGTACTTTTTCATACTTAAGAAATAACTCAGGTTCCTTCCAAATATGAGCTAATCCAAAACTACTTGGACTGCATTGGCAATATAGATGGTCCTTCTGTTCAGGATTAAATTGTGGCAAAATTTCATGTGAGCCTTATACTCATATTAGGAGAAAATTTCTCAGCCTCAACGTCTATGCTTGTGTTTATACAGGAGCGCATGCAATAATAGGTACCTTCAGACCAAGAAGAATAAGGTAAGAAAACAACAACAAAATAAATTACCAGCACTACCACCACAAATACTACCAGTAATGTCATTTATTCTGTGCTTACGTTCTTAATAGCAAGCAGCGCACTAAGTACTTTCTGTTATCTTATTTACTTGTCAAGGTAGTAAAGGAGGTAGATATTACTATCTCTGTTTGATAAACAAATAAATCTAGGTGCAAGTTGTTTAAAGAATTTTCATACAGTCATTTAGCTGGTAAGAAAACGGTCAAAGATTCAAATGCAAATCTTTCCAACAAAAAAGCCACACTCAGCCAGTACCTTACTGCTACGTTTAATATAAAAAAAAAAAAATCTGTAATTTCAGTGTCCAACTATAAGAAATACATTGTGTAAAGATTGGAATATATACATGATACAACATTATGCACACAGTTTTATTTTATTTTATTTTTTCTCATTTTTTAATGTTTTTTTTTTTAGGTGGAAACTTTATTTTTTTAAATAAAGCGAGGATATGCATATTTATTTGTTCTAATACCAAATACATAAACTGAATAACAGATGAATAACAAAATACTACAAAGTAGAGCTTCAAATTTTCACAAAGACTGGAGATGTAAAACTTATTAAAATTTATATATTTCATTTTATAATCTCTATAATTATTTGAAATAGCTCTCTAAAGTCTTCCAAAAACATGCAAATATCAAATTAATTTCAACAGATGAAGATGAATAAACTTTTCAAAGGCAAATTAATTTCTAATGCAATCAAAAAGTCCACTTAATAAAAAGAAATCAAGAGCAGAAGTTAAATATCCAAGTTTAGCAACATAAATTGCGTAAAAAATCAATGAAACAGAATATAGATAGGAGGGCACATCAAAAAGTTAATAGAAAAACAGAATTGAAAGACAATGGAAATCTTTCCATGAACTTTTTTTGTTGTTTTGTTTAAGTTTTTCTTTTTTTTTTTTTAAAAAAAGACTAAGATCATAGAAAATATGTTCTCTGACCATAATAACAGAAGAAAATTTAGAAAACTCACAAATGTGTGGAAATTAAACAACTCTCCTAAATAAACAACGGATAAAAAGAAAAATCACAGGAAAATTAGACAGTACTTTGAGATAAAGATCAAAGTACAACATATCAAAATTTATGGGATGCAGGGGTCATGCAATGTGTAGGGGAAAATTTATACTCATAAACACCTATATTAAAAATAAGAAAAATTTCAAATCAGTAATGTAAACTTCAGCACACATTTAAAACATATAGTCATAATTTATTAATTAAAATGAAACTAGGCTGTAACACATAATAATTCAAATTTCGTTCAAAACTAAAAGTGTAAGAGGAGATAGAGTCTATCTACATTGCTCCAAATCTTTTTTTTTTTTTTTTTAACCTTCATTTTACTTCTCCTTGGCATTAGAAAGACTATATCTGCCAATTTACTTTGCAATAAATTTGGGACCACGTGGCAGAAGTAATATAAGCCACTTGTATACTTGGTTCTTATAAACATCCTTTATGGGCCTCCTGTTTTCTTATGTCACCATAGTAAACTTGGAGGACATGTGTTTTGAATAATTTAAGGTATGGTGGTGCCTTCAACAAAATGGAAATTTGAGTGACAATGGGGAACAGAGCTCCTTCCAACCTGCATTTGATGTGAATTAGGAACAAACCTTTATTCTGCTAAGCTCCTGAAATTTGCAATTTGTCACTGCAGTATAAGTTAGCCTATTCTGGGTAATACTTTCTCCCTGGGTTTGCAAACACACACACACACACACACACACACACACACACACACACACACACACACACACACACACAAATATATCCCAGGAAAATAGGCACCAACATAAGAGATTTTCTCTTTTAATTTTGAGATTTTTTTCTTCTCTGCATTTCAGATTTTTTTCTCTAATGTAATAATTTAAATTATTTTTTTATTTGTCTATATACCTTTTGTAGTTATTAATCAGAATAAACTCACTAATTCAGAGAGATTTTCTCTACTGCTTTTTGGGAAGATTTTCAAATTTATTTCTCTTTTTCAGTTTCGCATAAGTTTCAATCTCAGCCCATCGTTCCTGTTATTTGAAGTCTTTTGAATATATACTAATCTGTATTTACACTTACCTTTTTGGAACAAATAATTTTCCATTAAGTCCCGTGCTTTTTTATTTTTTTTAAATGTTTGAGAATTTATTTCAAATTTTGTTTGAAAATTCTGATTACATTGTTTTATTGGCTTTAGCATCAAAAAGTTTTTTAAATACAAAAAATCTCTCTTGTAGTTTTTAGTATTTTATATAAGCCCAAGTATAGCCGTGACCCCAAAATATTTATGACTTATGCCCATGAACATAAAAATCTTTATTATAATTCTCACATTACATTTTATTCAGTATTCAAGTACTACATATTGACACACTAAGCATAAGGGACCAAAGAAAGGGATAGGAAGTGATTATTGATAAGGAGATGGTTGGGTCAATCTTATCTCAAATAGTGGTCTCCAAGAACCTCTGACAACTGTGTATTGAATATTGATATTTCCCTAAGTCAATAAGTTGATACGTTTTGTGAGTACTTCACTAAAAACAACACTTAAATAATTTCTCTCACTGATCCAGTAAGCAACTGTTCTAATTGTTTTTTTTTCTGCATTTATGAGTGTGCATATGTGTGTTTGTGTTTATGTGCCTATGCACATAGAAGGTGAAAAGATTAGAAAGGAAAGAAGGAAGGAAGGAAGAAAGAATGAAAGGAGTTCACACACAAAAAAGATCAAGAAGTCATTTGCCAGCTGGATTTCTTTTCTCATGAACAGTGACACCAAACAACAGCTCACCTTGCATTATCTTAGACTCAATCAAAAGAAACACCAGGTGAAAAAATACGAGTCGGTGAACGTCATTTGGATTTTAGGAGATGGAGGAGTAATAATGCTTTATCAAACACTCAGACAGTTAGAGGTTGGTTAACAAATACAGAATGACAACTAGATAAGAAAAAGTTCTAGTATTCTATAGTAGTGCTAGGTGTGCATAACTAACAATAATTTATTGTATATTTTTAAATGGCTAGAAGAGAGGAGCTCAAATAATGTTATCACAAAGAAATGATAAATATTTGCTGTGATGGATGTGCTGATTAGCCTGATTTGATCATTATGCAGTGTGTACATGTATTGAGATATTATTCTGTGTCCCATAAATACACATGATTATTATGTATTAATTTTTTAAAAATTTAAAAAGGAAAAAAACTCAAATAGCATCAGGAACTACAGGCTCCTGCTTTACCTGCATTATTCTATTATCATCAGAACACAAAACGTTTGGGACAGTATTCTCCAAAAAATCATGTTTCTGAATTTGACAAATTTTCTATTTTTTCATATTTAGGAAACAAAACATGTTTTAAGGAAACATTTAATGATAAATTCTGAAAAATATGCTGCCTTTTAAGCAAAGACTTCCTGAAGTCATAGGTGAGGGAGAGAGATGCCCAAGGCTGATTGAGATTTTAGTAATTTTTAACTCCAAGGTTTATGCCTTAAGTAAATATTCTTTGCTTCAAAGTGGGCATCTGTCCTTACCCTCTCATAATCATTTCCACAGTTCTGCAAAATTGAAAATCAACATGGAATGTGTGGCATTCTTATATTCTCTAGTCCCAGAATCCCATGGATGCTTTAGTTGCAATCTCATCCTGATTTCTTTCTAAAACCTTTGATTAGCCATGTTCTGCACCTTCTCCATTCTCAGTCTGTGTTCACCCACAGGTAGCCCTGCACATCAACAGAGGCCCTAAAATGGAATGCAAGAAATGACAAGACAGAAACAATCTGTCCTTTAAGATGTAGTTTGCAAACTCTTCCTTGTTTGCTGCTGCCTACTGTCTGTTTTTAAATAATGCACAAATCATCTTCAGTACCATGGAAATAATCAACACAGGATCAAAACCTGGAGTTTCTAGTAGAGCACAAATCAAAAGCTGTAGGATTCCAACAGCTGGAGCCTGTCTCATTATTTTCCTGTTCTTTGATGTGCTTTTCAGCCAAGTATCTTAGAGAATTACTTGCAGATATGTCTATCTACAAATTCTACATTGCTTACATATTATAGTTTCCAACAGAGATAAATACTGTAACTGAGTTCTCATTTTCAAAATAGAACCCCCTCTTTTTTTCATCTTCTATTATGCACACAATCTTGTAAATGGCGGAACTGAAAATCAGCTGCATCTAATAAGAGAATCAAGTTCGTTATTGACTCTGAGATGCTAGTTTCCATTAGATCATCCATCATAGCTTTATTATGTGATCAACTGCCTAATTAATTTTGTACTGGGGTATTTAGACAGAACACTGAATGTTTCAGTGGGGTTTTACTATAATCCTGCACCTGCGGCCTCAGAGATTTAGATATCCTCCTATCATAAGTTTGTACGGTGCCTATAATCACTTCTGCTTCACTAGGATTCCAGCAATTCAGTCCAGTAAAATTCAGCAATATTAATTTCAGCAACACCAGAACATTTGCATCTGTGGTTATGTTTCTTTGGACTTTAATCAGATCAAAGACACTGCAAGATATTAAGAGCGCTAGATACAATATTTTGTTCAGACAGTTTTAGTGGTTAAATCAGACACTGTTTTGATTTTTTGTGCTTATCTGTTAATATGAACAGATGCAATCGTGCTATTGTATAATGACTCTTGATTGCCAGCAGTATTTGATTTCGCAACCATTCGGTAGTGATAATTAAAGATAATGGAATATCCTATACAGTAATAATTAAAGATAGCTTGGTGGGCTTTATCACATGAATAAATGCCATAGAGGAAGAATTGGTTCTTTGAAGTTCATTATGCAATGCGTACTTTTGGAAGGCCAAGTTTGAAAAGTCTCAGAAAGAGACATTTAGGTGCAACAGGCTTAGCTAAATCCAAGCTGATTTGAAATTTTTCATTTGTCCTGGTTGCCACACATTGAGGCTTTATTCTTTATTTGTATTTGTTCAGGAAAATATCGGGAAGGGAGTGATGCTCACAAGACAGAAATAGAGAGGAGTCAAATCATATGAAATCTTCTATTTCACACATAAACAGGCATTCATAAAAGTACATATAAAGAATCTTTGAATCTATCTTCGATTTGAGGATAGGAAATAAAAGCCTGTGAAACCCTGTCTTTATCGACTCATTGAAGCCAAGCAACAATTCAGGATGCAGAAGCTGCTCTCACAGGACATTATGCCCCCGGGGACCGAAGATGAAGCAAAACATTTTCTTAATTGTTTTTGTCAATGGATTTAAAAAGATGACAATGACTTGTCACAAAAGGCAAACTTTAAAGCAAGGCCATTGGGGGGTCCAGCTGATGATACCTGCCTCTAGGATTACATGGCTTATAAAGGTAGGGATGCCATGTAAAGTACGGGACATCCAATTAAATTTAAATTTCAGATTAAAAAATATGGTTTATCTGAAATTCACATTTAACCATATGTCCTATATTTGTATTTGCTAAATCTGACAACCTTATATAAACATCTGTACTTTCTGACAACCAGGCTTCAGAACACCTGTGTTTTTCTAAATGATACTTGATGGGGTAGAGCAAAAGTTAGAACAATAGCAGAATGAAGCCCTGTAAAGAAGAAAGTAAGACCTGATGGCCAGGAGTTTGCAACCTAAGCGGTAGCCAGATAAGTTCCCTGGGCAGGGGAACAACCTCTTCTCGGTTCAAATCTACATTTGCTTTCTTCTCTCCTGCTGCTCCTTGGTGCTTAATTGGACAGCACTAGAGGATGATGCTGTTGAAGGCGCAGGCGGGGGGGGGGGGGGGGGGGGGGGATGGGTGGCCCATTACTTTAAGCGGCTTTAATCAGGCATCTATCGCACTTAGAAAAGAGAGTTTATAGTTTTTATCAGCTTCTTAAATGGATGAATAATAAGTAAAGATCCCCTATTGCACCACAACTTTACCAATCTGGAATAGCTTATATATTTTACAAACCTCTTCTCTTCCCCCACCCCTATCCTAATTATATTCTTGACCCATGGAACATCTTTTCCTCTTAAAGGAAGGGTTAAGATTAAGTATCTATATAGTCTCTGAGGCAGACATTTTGATAAGACAAACTAAAATATCACAAAAAGATACAGAGGGTAAGAAATTTGGTAATAGGTTCTCCTGTGTAGAAGTTATGAGTCAAGAGGGGAGACTTTATGGGTTCTTCCTGACAAATTTCTACATCAAGAATTGAAAATATCTGTAAGTGAGTGGGTTAGACAGCCTGGGTCAAAGTACCCAGCCTTCCACTTATCAGCTATGCAACCTTAAAGAAATTACTTACCCACTTCAAGCTGTAGTTTCCAGTTTTATAAAATGGATATATTAACAGAACCACAGAGACTAACAGTGAATAGCAAATGACAGAATGCATGTACATTATGTAGCACAGATCCTGGCACATAGCATCCACTTGCTTAAAATGAACCATTCTCTTTATAAATATCACTTGATCATTCTTAGCAAAATCAAATTTTAAAATACATCTTTAGATAATAATTTTGTAAAGAGTCTGACAAATATTTTTATCCTTCAATTAGGGCAGCCTGTAAGTGGACTTGAGAAAGCCAAAAGTGCAAAATTGCCACAAACCTTATTAGACTAGTAAAAATTTTCAGCATAAGGAGGAGTGTGTTCAATAGAAATATATTCTATTACTAGTAAAAAATAGTCCTCATAAAATAAAAGTGAAATGGTTAAAACCACTAAAAAAAGTATATTCTATGAATATTAGAATTTTGACATGACAGTTTTATGACATAAAGGACATATATTTTATAACAAAAATGTTCACCGATTCCAGTTAAGTCAATACTGTTATAATGCTTATTGTGAAAGCAAATTTGGTCCAATGCAATTGGCATACTAGGGAATAACTTGGGTGTAATGTGAATCATGTTTACTTATGCACAATTTCATTTGCATGAAATGCTAGGTGAACAGAGAAAGTTGCACCCAGCTAATCGACTTTGCAGGGGGCTCAAAACTCATACCACAAATATCTACCAACTACTGAAGTTCATAGTCTCCGTAATGAGCCACACCTATTGTCATTCAGTATTACAGCTTTCCTTCTAATACCAGATAACCCTCCTTCTGCCAATTCAGAATAAGTTGCAGCTCTTCTTAACGCCCACTTCTGCAAGCAAATTTCAGGGTTTGTTTTTTGTTTTAGATAAAATGCCATACTTACCGTGGTATTTATGTGTTTCTTAATATTTAATGTGTATAAAACTGTGCTACCTTTTTTTTTATTAGGTTTTACCGTTTTTCATCAATGATAAATGTCAATAATAAATGTTAATAATAATAATGACAATAATAAAATTTTTGAATGTCATACCCCAACCTCACTTTCCCCATAAGCTCCTGGTTCTTATTGTGTGCTTTGGCATAGCAAAGAGGTTTTTAGAAACAAATATGTTGCATTACAGCAGAAGTCTCTGAATAGTGAAGGTACAAATTTCCCAACTGTGAATTAAGCTTATAAGATAAAAATTATTAATCATTTTTTTGTTTCTGAAGTTTAATTTGTCCATAACATAAGCATTTAATTCATTGTTCATTATTTAACTTGTGCATTTATTCAAGATTAGAGGATGAAAGTGGAAAATAAAAGGCTAGTATTAATTTTTTTCCTGTTGATAGTTTGATACCTCATCCTTAATAATTAGCTGGATTTTGCCTAACATAAACAGTAGCTTGCTGTAAATGTCTCTGTGGATACTTAAGAAGCTGAGTCAAACATAAGTAAGTATTTATACCCAGTAAACCCATTGTTAACAACTGCACTCTCTTCCCTCAAACACAATAACAATTGCACAATTTTTTAAATAATATAATTTAATAATTTTCAAAGTACTTCAGTTTTAAAGCTCATTCTTTCCTCAGCATTTAGTCATATAGATACTTATTTCAGTTCCAGGCAAAAGCATTTCCTATCTTAGTGCTCGTATATATCAATGTTGAATGGGCACACGCTATTAAGCAGATGCTGCCATTTTCAACGTGGCGTTCGAATGCTAGTCACTAAATTCCAGATATCATGATTAATTTTGATCATGGTTCAGGATTCAGCCTAGCCAGCATCCCAGTTAGTTCACTAGTATTTCAACTAATAAGTAATAAAAAAAATTTTAAACACTTGCATGGGGAACTTCATTTGTTTAAGAAGTGATTTGTGTCATGCATTCAGAAAGGCCAATTAAAGCACTTTTCTTTCTTAAAGCTGCTGACTGTATATTAACATGTGCCTGTTTTTTTTTTTTTTAAGAAATCATGTATGCTTTTCTGTTATTCTTACCTGTCTGACAGTATTTTCCTACAAAAAAAGTAGATGGATAACGGTGCTTTAGGTGTCCTGTTCCTCACTTTGGTCCTGTGTCTTAGGAAGAGATCAGTCTCTTCAAGAAAAGGAGCTCTAGAGGCATTTGTGCTGACGGTGTGCTAGTACCTTTTCATTCCAATGTACATATAATAGGGGGAAGCATTTTTATGACTCTATGCATACCCTATTGGGGTGACAGTGTAAGCCTTGATTAGCTCATCAGAGATCAAACTGTTTTGCAAGTTACCGACAGACACAGTTTTAAATCTGAAACTGGGTCAGGCTTATCACCTGCACCAATCCTTTTATACAGTAGGGCAGAGAAATAAAGGGGAAGAGAGAGAGCATTTTTGTGCAGAAATGAGTTGACAGATGCAATACCAAAATAAGCTTCATCCTTCAGAATACCCCTCATTTAAAAAGAAAAAAAAAAATCAGCATTGCGTCTCAAGGTAGGGCCCATCCCCACTCCAGGCTGTCCTGTGTAAAATGTGATTGTGCTTCTTGTCATGAATATAAAGATGGTTTTTCATGATACATGGTAGGGAACAATAAACATCATTCTTTAATGCTAATATAGACATGTCAACTAAGTTAAAACCAGTGTAAATTTGGCTTTTAACAGGTCTTCTGATTTAAAATATGCATATATTTGCCAGCTGAAAGATGAACCCATTATAGTAATATTTAAACCAAAATTATTCTAAGAAGTTTCCACAGATTTTGATGCTTGTCTAAAATTTTTTTTTTTTTTTTTTTGACTGGTAAGGGGATCGCAACCCTTGCTGTGGTGTCGCCCGCACCGCGCTCAGCCAGTGAGCGCACCGGCCATCCCTGTATAGGATCCGAACCCGCAGTGGGAGCGCCAATGTGCTCCCAGCGCCGCACTCTCCCGAGTGAGCCACGGGGTTGGCCCTAAAATTTTCAAGTGAGTATTTCTGTTAGATCATCAGTTCCACATTCAATCTCTCTCTCTCTCTTGCCCTCTTAGCATGTTGTTTTCCATTACTTAGATTTTGGAGGAAAGAGAATAACAATTCAAATAGTCTCTGTATCCCTTACTGAATAATTAATTAACAGGGGAAATAAAGAAAATAATCACAGTGGGGTTTTTTCCATTAAAAATTAGGAGTTTGCTATTTATATTAATAAATTATAACACGACCACAAAATCTTTTTATTTTCTTGGTCGCCTTTTGCATTTAATTTATAATGAGTCACTAAGAGTCAATAATAAATGCCCTAGATTAAAACACTTACCATCTACATATGCTATACTTATTAGTGTTTTTATAAACTAAAATAATAGTAAACTAAGCCAAAAAATGATATTCACAGAGAGGCTTCTGGTCAAGATGTGGAATAGATGGTCCCATGTCACCTTCTCCCACAAACCAACTAATTTACAACTTTTAAAAAGCAACGACAGCCAAGCTGGGGCCACTGGAGCTCAGGGGAAGAGGAGGAGAGGCCTACAGAGTGCATGAAGGCGGGAGAAGCCACGATGAGAGAAAGAAAGGATCACTTTGACCATTTTGAGCCCTGACCACTTCAAGGCTGGAGCTGCTGAACACATGGCAAGAGCTGGCAGAAGCCACAGCTGTGCCCTTTGTATGAAGTTGCTTGGAAGGGGCAGGGGAAAAGAGGTCCTTGGTGGCCCCCAGGACAGCTAGACCACTAACAGGGTTCCCCTGTGCCCACACAGGAGCAAGCAGCCACAGACAACTGAAAAAAGGAGCCACTCAGAGGCCAGTGAGTCATTGCAAGGGACCAGCACATGGCCGATCCCATGGGAAGCGTTTGGAATACAGGTGGTGGGGGAGACGGGCCACTCAGGGAACATTTGGCACAGCATGGACAGCTGATCTGCTCTCCAATCAGTGGAGACTGATCAGGACTATAGAATTCCAGAGAGTGCAGTTTGCTGAAACGTCTCAGGCCCAGACCAGAGTTACCACACAACCCAGGTGTACCAGAACTCACGAGACCTGGAATTACATACAAGATCAACAATTAAAACCTGAGCCACACAAAAATCCTTCCCCAGGTTTTCAGCAGCAAAGCAGCAATTTAGCTCAACCACAGAGCTCATGTGCTGGTCCCCACAGTAAGTTCCCCTATTTTAGAAGTAAACAAAGGACAACAAATTGGTTCCAGTGCAGAGTTTAAGTGATGGAAACAGTAAATAATCCAATACAGAACTGAAAAAAAAAAAACCCCACAGATCAGAGATGAGGTTTGATATTAACTAGTTAAGGTCTCACATCACCAAAGAACACCTGTAAATCCTAGAAGAAACAGAAGTCCTCTGGGCTCCCAAGTCAGGCAGAGGGGAGGGCCAGGGGCCTCAGCCATGTCCCCCGCCATCTGCAACCAGCCTAGCAATGACCACTAAAACACAGGAAGCGCCCCAGGCTCCCAAGCCAGGGCAGTGGGGGGCTGAGGGCTTCAGCCACACTCCTTAGACATCTGCATCCAGCCCAGCAATGACTGAGCCATTGCTGGAAGCTCCCTAGTCTCCCCTGCAGGAATGAGGGGGTTGCCACAGGCCTCAACCATGCCCCCCTCCTTCCTCCTTCTCCCACCCTATTTCCTTCTCTTCTCCTCTCCCCCTCCCCCCATTTGCTCTGCAACAACATCTTAGAATGTAAAAAAATAATAATATTAATAATTAAATAAACTTAAAGAAATGAGATTCATGGAGAGTCATTTTATAATTAAAACATATGAATCCTAAATATGTTTTCTTGGCCAATCATGCCATCTCCAAGGCTATACCATCAAAATCAGAATGCAACCACTATTCCAATTAATGTCTCTATCTTGGCTGACTTATATAGTGAATTCAGAAAGCCAGAATATTCTAACAACTTCACATATACAGCATGAGATCTGGGCCCATACTTTAACATGTTACTCTTTCCAAATACTGGCACATGTTCCTAATACAAAATGACAGGTATAGTTCAAAAGCAACACTATTAAAACCTAAAAAAAAGATAACAAAAAATCTTATTGCATATTAATGTTTGTAACTGTAAAAATATGACACACCTATTTTTAGGTGGGAGTGTTGTATAGCTCAACCCATATTTGCAAATATTTGTGTGATTTTTGTTCTGACCAAATGAGTCCACCGAGGTCATGAACTTGAAAGGGTGTTTGTTAAAAAGTGATGACACGCTCCATTACAAATAAATTAAAAGACATTTTCAAAACATTTAATAGAGTTAGTTATTTGGTTGGACAATGCTTCTGAAATAAATTAACAAATTCGTGAGTCTATCAAAATCTTTCTATTCTATATTTCATCCATCGATTCCACAATTAAAATCCACGAATGTCAAGGCGCATGTTGCCAGATTATAATCTTAGTCAGGTATCATCCTTTTAGAGAAATGGCAGGCAGACAAAAGAGAGAGAGAAATTATTAGAAGTAAAATATTTGTGCAGATCGGGGCAGATTTTAGCTCAAAGAAATCTTTCAGGATAACATATGTTCTTAATTTAAGTTTGACTCTTTCTCTGACTTGCTGTTTTTCTAAAACAATATTTGATTGGTTTCTAAGGTAATTGACAAATTCCTTCCCAAAGCCATTGTTGCTTGGTATCTATGCCTCTTTGGTTGCTATTAGATATTAAAATATGGTGTTTCATTTTGTTATTACACCATGTCAGCTGTATATAGCTGAGATAGTTCCTATTCCGCTTTCTAGTACTCAGCATCTGGTTATTTAGGCTTCACTTTTGTACCTGCTACTTTGCTCTGTTTCTAGATCAATAACAACATGGAAACCAGATTTTTAAAAGGGTGATAGCAGAATTTCTTGAAGTAAAATTACCTAAGGGACTTAAAAATGCTTATTCCTGGGCTCTGGCACTGCCCCAGTGAATCAGATACTTGGGGTCATAAATCTACAATATTAACAATTTTCTCAGTTGATTCTTATGTCCACTGATGTTTGAAGATGAGTGCTTTCAATAATTTCACAGCTCAATAAAACCTCCACTGTAAGTTAACAAGCAAAACCCAAATGGAGAGAATAGAGTATCATTCTCTTTGTTAGTCACACTTTGGTGGAAGCCAGATAAAATACTGACTAAATGAGCTTTTGGAATTGTGCCTGGCCTTTATTAATTTCTGCCATTTTTTTCCCTACTATCATAAAAAATAAAAATGTGATGACCTGAATTTTGGGTCCATTATATAAACTGAATTTCTGAATCCATTTGTGCAAAACTATCCCATAACTCGTCAAATGGAGGCACATTATATGCATCAATGCATACACTTTTGCATATTTTTCTTATATTGACTGCATATTAATTGTCACATATTGTGTGTGAAAATTACTGTTTTAAATCTGGGACTAAAAAGATAAATAAGAGAGATCTCTGCCTTCAGGAACAGAAACGTGTGGTCAACAATTTGGAAAATAAATATGACTGGTATTCAGTATAATTGAGGTATGGACAAAGTGCTGTAGGAGCACAGGGAAGTGATCTATTAACTCAGCTCTTGTGGGAAATAAAGAAAAGGGATCAATAAAGTCTCTGAAGCATGAGTTGGGCCTTCCTTAGGCAAATAAGTTGTCATGAGCAAAGGCATAAAGGTATGGAGGTAGGATGCATTCAGGAAACAGGTTAGAGTGGCTCGCTTATAAGGTACCTGGGAATTTATGTCAGAAAGTGGGGACAAAATGATCAGTTCTGCAGTGTTTTTGTTTATATTTTTGAGATGGGTTTAGGACCTGTGTTCACAGAAGAGTTGACATTAAAGCTGTCTACAAAGATAAATAGGATTTTACCACCAAACAATGAAATCATACTCTGAGAGCAGAAACAACATGAGCTAAATGCATAGGAGCATTAGAATGTCCCTTGCACTAGAGAAAAGGTAGTTTCATACCTTTAGAATACAAGGGTACTTCAAAAAGTTTATGGAAAGATTTGTATTATCTTCTGATTCTATTTTATTTTTATGAACTTTTTGAACTACCATCCCCTACAACGCATGTGGTGGTAAATGACATTATATAAACTAAGAAGATTAGATTAAAGTTAGATTATTAAAAAGCTGCAAATTATAAGCTAAGATTAGATGTTAATCTAAATGAAATGGAATAGAATTAACTAATTAAGGAAAGAAGCAAAAATATTTAATAAGGGAAATGGCACGATCAGAGGTATCTTATAAAATGATAATTACAGTATCAGTCATTTTGGGTGCTGTATAGAATTCCATACATAGATATGCTACCCATTAATATCACAATTGATAAATGATAGCACGTGTATGTATGGAATACTATATGGCACGAAAAATGAGTGAGACACAGCTTCCCACAATATCATATGAATCTTGCAAGCATATTGTATGTGAAAGAAGCCAAGCATAGTGAAATACAGACTACATGGTTTTATTATTTTTTTGTAAACAATTAAAAGAACAGACAAAACTAAGCCATGATTATTAGATGGTAAAAACATGGTAAAACCGAGGGAGTGCTTACAATAAATGGCAGAACGATGATTCCTTTGCAGATGAGGAAGAAGTAGTGACAGGGAGAGGCTAAGAAGGGGATTCCAGGGTATATGTCATGATCTATTTATTGATATGAATGTTGGTTTTATAATAATTCATTTTGTTCTGACTATAGTATGCCTTTTTCTCTGTGTTATATTTGATAACACAAAAATATTTTTTACAATGTTTTGTTGGCAGGGTATAGAGGTTAGGAGACTCATTAGGGGTTTAAATTAAAATATATACATATATATATATTCTCTCAACATTTCAACACTATCAGAAGCAAGCAAAACATCATTTCCATTACATCAAAATAAATTTACTTTTGCTTATTAAGCAGTCACTAATTTAAATTTTGAATGTTCTATTAAAGAATTTGTTAAAATTTTACTGCTGATGTTCTTTCATATCCATTTGAATTGGTGTTCTAACTGAATTTTCTGTACCCCAAGTAAAATTTGCACCAAAATGTTAGATCCGTACTTCCTCTACTAACTTGCTTTGACTTCCTCCAGCAATTCCAAGTAATTTGCTTACTCTATAGGCTTTCGTATTTCACAAACCTCTCTGAAAAATCATGATGAGAGGGATTTAGATATTCTATGTCAATTTTACCTAGAGAAATGTCGCTTTTGAAAAAAAATCAATCCTTAAACATGCTTTTATTTTGTCATCCCTCTGCTCAAAATTTTTCAACATTTCACTGTGGTTTAAAGATTAAAAATATATAATTAGGAGATCATAGAATTAAACAAGACCTTCAGATCACTCAGCCCACCTCCATCACCTTATAAATAAGGTAACTGAAACCCACCACAGATGTCATGGGAGTAGATTAGAAATAGGGTTGCCTTTTCCCCCCTAGTCCTTGCATTATATCAAACAGCAAATTCCAGAGTCCATAATTTAAGGGCTTCCAAATTCAAACACCCCCATTAATTTTTTCATTGATCACTCCCCCCCCAACACATACTATTCCCTAACAACACAATCAAATATACCTACTACATTCCAAATGCCTTTGGCAAGCAATTACTATTATTATTATTTTATTTATCAGGTTGGATGAAGGTTTTGATATAATGGTATCAGTCATTGTTCTTAGACTGCAGCCCAAATAACTGATTTTGCCTAAAATTGAATATATTGGAACGCCATAGAATATATCCTCATATAGAAAGGGACTCACTTACAACCAGACCTTGGTAAGAACAGAATTCAGGGCAGCTTTGGCAATCTAAGGCAAAAAAAAAGTTAAGAGGCATCCTCTTCAATTTTCCACATAGAAATGAGTCAGGGCCAACCATTTTTTCATCTTTGTGTCTCTCTGCTTAAAATTCAAATATCAGAGAAAGGGAGTCTTATTTGTGTCATTTGGGTCACATTTCCACCCACTCTTGGGTCAGGAAGGTGAGTTGTCTCCATCGACAATCTCATTAAAACTACAGAACAGTGGGGATGAGGGAAGGAAGTAGTTCTCTAGATGAAAATAAAATTGAGGCGCTCCTGCCAGAAGGGAGAAGGAATGCTGGGAGGCAAAAATAACAGATGTCCACACAACTCATCTAATCCAAATCAATGAATAGATCCTTTCTACCATATCTCCCTTCCTTAGAAATTTCCAATTTAGAAATTATAACTAGTTATGCCCCATAGTTTACACCTTTATAAGCCTAATAATTACTAAAATACACATAGCCTGTGCTATGCAGATATAGAAACCAAAAAAAAAAAAAAAAGAAAAGAAAAGAAATGGTGAATTATAAATAAATACAGAAGTGATAATATATCTTTTCATAGTCCAGTAAAGATAAAAGCTTTTAAAAAAAAAATAGAATAAAAAGAAAATAAATCTTTAACTTTTCAACCTAACAAAGTAAGAGATTCTTTTCAGGTAATTCCTTCCTGACTTTTCCCTTTAAATTTTCACTGCAAATATGGTTAATTCATTCACATCTTGCTTTAGTGGATGAGAACCCCACATAAATCACAGCTGCCTTGCCCAGCCCCTCCTGCTTTCAATGCTGGGCTTTGGACTTTATCCTGTGCCATCCACAGCACTCCAGATGGGTCTGGGAACTGTGCCATGAGCCTCACTGACTATCCAACATGATTTTATGGCCTTATGTTGGAGCATTATACAGCACTATAGAACCTAGATGACATTTTTTAGTCACAATAATAATGACATATGGCACTGTCTTCATAACCCTTCCATTTGGGAGAAAACAATTTTCTACTTATTTTCTTAAAACATAGGGGCTGAGTGACTGCTGTAGCTTCTGAAATGGACACTCAGCACTAATGAGCCCTACCCTAGAGTGACCTATTCAGAATGGAAGGCTCACAGTGTGACATTCTGTTTAAGTGGGCTAAATGATTGGACATCAGTCACAGGAGTTTAAAGGTCTGAAGAGACGGCAAAATATTATTAATTCAATATCTCTTTAATGCTAAAAAGTATGGCCATAGGGACCCTTTGACAATTTCTTGAGCTATCAGAATACCTAATTGGAGATTAATCTCTAATAACCTCTTAATACCATTCAGAAGTTTAAATGAAGCCCAAACAAGAAAGAAATTGTCAGTTCAGTAGTGTCATTTACGGCTAATGCTATGGAAAACTATTTAATTCATTACAGAGGCAGAGAGGCCCGTTTCAATTTTTGCCCTATTTCTATCTGTCCAATTAAATATAGTGCTGGCTAAACATTAATATTAGAAAATGGGAACTTCTGTGCCCAGAATTAACTTCTTCGAAGACTTTCAGGGCTGATGTTTCTGGTTTCAGGCTAACCAAGGACTGTCTTCCTTGTACTCCAGGGTAGGTTAGGCCCTCTGTAAAGCATACATCTTTTATAACACTTACTAGAACTCAAATTGCACTTGTTTTAAAAAATTATCACCTCCCACAGCAAGCAAACAAAAAACTCCATAGGGACAGACCATTTATCTTCCTTACTAATGCATCCCAACACCTTGAAAAGTGTCTGGCTTAATAAGTAGATGTGCTCTTACTTATTAAAAAAATAAATGAACAAATGCATGAATGAAGGAGTATACACTGAAGCCTGATTTTAAAGTCTAATGCAAAATGTTACGTATTTACTCCTGTCCTACAAATATTACTACTCTATTAGTACACAGTTTTAGAAGAATGAAAGTATTTTTGACATCTCTCTACCATCTTCAGCCCTTAGAGAAGATGTATCTATGGTTCATGAGGTTCTCTGTGTGATCCTAGATCTAGTTCAGAAAATATGTACAAAAGGAAAGAAGGGACCACACCTTGGCATTCTTCATATTTGTTCCCCAAATTTAATTACTCACCATGGTCACTTAGCAACCCTCACCTTATCTTCATTTAGTCCATGGGGAAGCTGCCCCTGGTTTCTGGCGTAAGGAGCCCCTGTGCAATGGGCAGTCATTCCCATGTAGCAGGGAAAGGTGGGTGCAGTGAAGACCCTGCCCCCATTTGTTGGTGTCTGACTGCTGACTTCTTTGAAGCCTCATATTTCCCTTCCCTTTGGCCCCACTCTGGACAGGCTGAGAAGAAAGCCCACACATCCCCCCTTCTTTGATTCTTGTGGGAAATTCAAATCTAGCAAATCCCCAACCCATACTGGGGTGCTCTCCACAGTCTCATCCCCTAAATTCTTCAAAGGCTCAACCCCCTCCTTCTGCCTCAGTCAAGCCAGTTTGGATCTGTTTGTGCCCACCCTGCTATCCCCAGAAGTCCCTTGTGTGAGTGATCAACTTTCTTTCAAATTCCCTAAAATTCTTGACATCCTACCTATTAACTGGGAGGCAGTCCAACTCACCTTTATTGGGTGACCATAAGGTAGCTAGACTGACAGAAATAGTTTAGCTTGCTTAAATATTTTAGGTACATTTGTGATAAGAGTTTATCCGTAGAAGGCCCATGTTAAAATCCACATTTGACTCATGATTGCATATTCGTTGACTCCACAGAAAGAGATTCTAATGGGAAAGATATTATTTTTTAAATTTTCTCTGGTTTTATTGAGGTATAATTGAAAAATAAAACTGCATAAATTCAGGGTATACCATGTGATGACTTGATAGACATATGCAGTGAAATAATTACCACAATCAAGTTAGTTAACAGATTCATTGTGTGTGTGTGTGTGTGTGTGTGTGTGTGTTGAGAACATTTAAGGTCTACTCTTTTGGGAAATTTCAAGTCTGCAATACAATGTTAACTATAGTCACCATGCTGTACATTAGATCTCCAGAATTTATTCATCTTATAAATGAAAGTTTGGACCTTTTGACCAACATCTTTCCATTTTCCACACCTCTCAGTCACTAGCAACCACCATTCTACTGTGTTTCTATGAGTTTGACTTTTTCAGATTTCACATATACTTGAGAAGTTGATGTGGTGAAATCAGAAAAAAAAAAAGATGTCAAGTTTGTGGCTCATAAGTGTAAAAAAGCCAAAATCCAACACATCTTGGACACAAGTGTTGATGGTCAGCTTTGTACCCCATGAATATGCATAACCAAATTAAAAAAAAAAAAAACAGAAGGTAAATAGTGAGCTGGTAAGGAGGATGGGCTTCGAAGTCAGCCTGACTTGGCATAATCCCAGCTCCACCGCTTTGGAACTGGTGATCCTGGGCTACTGATGAACATTTCTGAGCCTCAGTTTCCTCATTAGTAAAATGAAAGGGGTAAATAAAACAGAACAACCACTTTGGAAAACAATCTTTGAACTTGTTCATTAAAGCCAAAGACACTAATAGTCTATGATCCAGCAATTCCACTATTAGTTACATACCTTAGAGAATTTTGGACCCCCATGCGCCAGAATTCATTACAAGAATGTTCGCTATGTCCAAAAAGGGGAAACAACACAAATACTCATGTACAGTGAATGGAGAGATGAATTGTGGTATTTCATACAATGAAATGTACAGCAACAAACATCAATTAACTTCAGATATGTGAAAAAATACAAGTGAATGAATTTCACAAAGATAAGAGTAAGTTTTAAAAAACTCAAAAGAATATATGCAGTATAATTCCATTCACTTATATTTCAAAATTAGACAAAACTAAACTATATCATTTAGGAATGTATGCACGGGAAATAAAACTATAAAGAATGCAAGGGAATGTTTATCAAAGATACATGCAACAGATATATTACACCTTAATAAATTATAGAGGATAAGAAAAAATAAGTGTAAAAAAGCCAAAATCCAGACAGAATTAAGAAAAAATTGTGAAGAATATTTGCCAAAGTAATTAACTCAGCTGTGACCCCAGAGACAGTAGGATAGTTGAAAGTAGACCAGACCTGAGCCCTCCCTGCAGGCCCTAGTGGGCACCAAACCCTGCTGAGGGTGTCAGACACCAAAAATTTTTGAGAGAACAGAGCATGTCTGAAGAAATTAGCCCTAGCCCATGTAACATGGCATGAGGAACTGCTGTTTATTTTCTTGTAGAACAAAAGATGGTGAAGTTCTGACACCAAAAGCTGGCAGACAGAGGAATATCAGACACAATGAAAAGATGCCCAAGAGGAACACAGGATGTCACCGTGGAGAGAGAACGAGTCTGAACAAGGTAGCTTGAGCAAATGCGGATATAATATTCCAGAATTCAGATGAGCCCGGGGAGATGCTGGTAGGAGCGGGGTGAGAGGAATAAAAACTAGATTAATTGCATTGAATCCTAAAATAAAGTAGTCACCATGGGGCAAACTAAGACTATATGTTTGGCCACCAGGAAGAAAGGAAGCTCAAGACAGAAAAAAACTTAAATTATGACAAAACTTACACTTTTCCCTGCACATCTGAGTTAGTGGCTGAGAAATATCATTTCCAATAATTCCAATTAATATATCTATGTGTAGCTTGTTAACTTTGTCTTAGAGAACTCTTTCAACCAAAAATACACTGAAATATCACTGACTATTTTACTAAATAATATTCTGAAAGCAAAATGAGCTAGTCACCAAGGACAAACCATGTCCTCTGGTAGACTCTGCATAAATGATTTCGGTTAGCTTCCTTTCATCAAAATTTTTGCCAATTAATTCATAAATATTAGCATTTCATTAATTGCACCAATATTAACATTTCATGTCAGTAGGGATTTTAAAGCAAATTTCTAATTACATTCAAAAAGTAAAACAAGAAAAAGGTTTTCTAATAATGCTGGTATTAGCAGGCGCTAGAATTAGTTTTGTCTTGAGTACACATACATTCTAGTAGGAAAATCTGTCGCTCTGGGTTTTAATGATCAATTTTATGGGTATATTATGAATAACACATACTGAGTGCCATTAATTGGCTAATGAATTTCAATGCTTAGAATTAATTTAAGCAGCAATCCATGCATTTTATGCATCTTTTTTTTTAATCAACAGAAAATCAAATCCAGGGAAGTAAAATATTTTTATATGCTAATTAAAGTAATCAATAATTCAAGTGAATTATCAGTATAATTTAAGAATATTTTTATTTTGATCATTTTTTCCAATAGAAATCATTTCTTTGGTATAATAAAATAGAGAGGATCTTTGAGGAAGATAATTTTTATTTTAGATTTTAGGAATAATTCATATAGACACTTCCACTATTTTGAGGTTTGCTCATTATTCATAGTACTAAACTTGACGTGAATATGCCATAATTTAATTTGCTTTACATACAAACTGTTCGTATATTAGCAACATGCTACAGTAACTAAAATAATATTTTATTTGTTTAATAATCCTTATTATAGAAACTCCTAAGGTCTAATGAGGTGGGAATGTTGGAAACAATGACCTTGCCGTTTCAGTTGGCATAGGTCATTTTGTTTGTTTCACCTTTTGTCAGTTTCATTTTAATTTCCATGTGGAATTTTCATATAACAAGTGAAAATTTGGTGACAAATAACAAACATTAAGGCAACTTTTGAATTATATCTGTTTTTGACCTAATGCAGATATATTATATTATAACATATTAATTATATAATATATATCAATTAATATAATTATAATTAATGAGAATTAATTATAAGAACATTAATTCATAAGAGCATCAGTTTTTTTCTGTATCAATTTTCTCTTAATTTTGTGACTATTTTTCTGAAAATTTTAAGTCACTTATGAGGAAGTAGTTGGCATTTTTTTCCTTGAAACTTGAGTGTATAAATATCCCTATGATAACCTCCTCCCTTATCATGCTTCAAACACCGGCCATTTATCCAATCCTTGTGTGTTCTGAGGACTTCCCCACCTTAAGTCTTTTGTACATTCTGTACCATTCCTTTAGCTAATTCTTAATTTTTAAAAATCTCATTGTAACAATTTCACTCCTCAGAATCTTTCCCTGACTATTTAATTTGAATTAGATAATTCTGCTCTTAGATAGCATCTTCGTTATCTTCTTGGCATTTATTAGAATTGCACTATGTATTTTTGTATGTATTTATTCTACCTACCCCCACCTGTCAAATTGGACTAAATCCAAGAAGACAAGGACATTGTTCTCTCTTTCAGTTCACTGATGGTTATCGAGAACTGTTTGGCATGTAGTTGAAACTGAATAAGTATGTAGACAATGAATGAATGAGTGAATGAATGAATGAAATTCATTTGCCTACAGAAAGACCTGACACTAAATTACAGTCAGCCCTCCATATTGATGGGTTTTGTGTCCACGGCTTCTGAATCCAGGAAGTCAACCAACCTCAGATAAAAAAGTATTAAAAATAAATTTAAAAATATGTAACAACAATAAAAATACAAATAAAAATGTATTATAACAATTATTTACATAGTATTTATACTGTATTAAGTATTAAAAGTAATTTAGAGATGATTTAAGCCATATGGGAGGATATGCATAGATTATGTGCAAATACTGTGCCATTTTACATAAGGGACTTGAAAATTCACAGGTTTTAGTGTCATCAGGGGTCCTGGAACCAATCCCCCTAGGATACCCAGGGGAGACTATACATAGAATTCAGCACAGCATCACTATACCACCATAATGGATATTCATAATGATGTTCCTGAGCCCTCTGGAATAAAGTTAAATTAAGTTCAATACCTTCTGTTTAAGAAGGCAGAAAATACAAAAAGTATATAGAATAATAATTTCCATAAAAATTTTTGAAATAGCACTTAAGGAGAAGGCTTCAGTTATGGGCAAATGTACATATTGTAAAACATCTCATATTTCTAACCAGTTCCGTATGCATCTCACTTTATCAGAGTCACTTTTTCCCCTGAAAATCAAAATACTGACTCCTTCAGAAAATCCAGTTAACAACTGGAAATGTTCTTGAACTTTAAATTTTAGCAGCAGCTTATTGGATAACAGCTAGAGAAAATACTGGAAATTTACAAACATTAATTGAAACTCATAGCCTGGTCAAATGCTGCAAGCCTAATGCCTCTCAAAATTTTTTCAATTAATTATTTCAGGTTTCTCATGTATGAAGAGGAAAAGATATCGAATACAGAAACCCCATACACTGATGGCCTCCTTTGGATCAGCGTGTTATGAAAAGTTGGTAACTGTCATTCTGATTGACTGAGAGCAACACAAAACCCCCGAGGCCTTCTGTTTCAGTTGGGATTGTAATGATAGACTAGCAAGATAAAAGTCTGCCAGAACATTAGCTTCAACTGTATGACAATGCCCTCCCCAAGAAGATATGATGCTGTGTGGATGAATATAGATTGAAAATGTGGATCCTGTCAGCAGCACTGATTTCACTCAGAAAGCCTAAAGACCGGGAGGATGCTGTATCTGCTCAGGGTTAGGACTTCAACAATGTGTGAAAAATTCGTTTTCTCAGCTGGAAACACTCAAGTGTCTAGTTGTATAAGTGGTAAGTTGGGGGTCCTTACTAATGTTGAAGCTTAGAGGGGGAGGGGTGTGGGAATATCTGCTCCTATTAGGAGTGAGTGGGTACTTTTTGGTCTAATCCTAGGGCATCGGGGGCAGGAGGGAGGATCTGCACCTTGTTCAGAAATACAATTTCTTTCTAGGATTTGTGAAGCCCTTATTTTCCAAATCCACCCTGATGTCATGAAGTAATTCATTTTCCTCTCTTCCATAGAACAGACATAGTCGTCATCATTTTTATTATTTCTCTGACTGATTCTCTCCTTCTGACTCCACGGAGCAGAAAATTTACCCTCCAGAGATGCAGAGAGGATAGATTTCCCTCTAATTTTATTTTTTCTCCAAATAGGAGTCTTGGAAGAAAGATGTAAAAAACTTCTACACTCATTACTAACATAGGGTTAATAAAATTGACTTTGGAATTAGACAATGCTGAGCAGGATATCGCTAGCTGTGAGGTCTTAAGAAAGTCACTGTAACTCTCTAAAAATCATAGTGCTGTTGTATAGATTTAAAGAGATGATTAACATAAAGTGAGGCACACAGAAGCTCCCTGTAAATTTGAACTACCATATTACCACTACCACAAATGCAATGGGAACACCATCATGCTGTTTCAATCATACTTATTGATATTGTATCCTACGAACTCAGAAGATCAGGCTGAAGTATAATAATTAATGTCTACCTTTTTAAAAGAGAAAGGAGCCAGGAGTGGCATAAAAGTTCACCTGAAATTTCTTTCTCAAAGTAGGATGCGTGAATTTGGATCTTCACCTTAGTGAAATGATGAGGAAAAGTCCTTTCTGTGACATGACTATAAAGACATCCTGAGATTTGAGATAAGAATAAGATATTTCCATGAAAAACTTAACAGTCCTTGGACTTGGTTCCTATGGGATGTGTATAATTCAGTCTTAGCAATTAAATACTAATTTTTATTCTTTATGCAATACGCAGTAAGCCAAATATTTGGCATTTTCTCTTCTAAGTCCTCTGAAATGACTTTTCTTGTGGTTGGTAAAAACTGAATGAAAACATTGCTTTTAATTTTAGTTTTTGTTGCTAGATATTTGTTGATGAGATAAAAACTTGATGATATTCTAACACATAACAAGTATATGCGAAATCTATAGCATTTTATGTTTCTCTCACTGTGAGTTCCTGAACTGGTTGCATGCAAGAAAAAGTCTGAATTTTGAACTTTAAGATTATTTAGGATGAAAGATCCTAAATAATCATCTTTCTTTTGGGGAGTTAATGTATATTATCCCCATTTATTATTCACCATATATATTTTTCTTCATTTTTTTTCCTTTTATTTTCATACTAACTCAGTCTGTGCCCTTTAAACCTTATAGAACTAAGAATGGAATATGACAACATCATTTTATTTTATGTAAACTCTTTTTATTTAAAAAATGTTAGTCATTTATGTTATAAGAAAAATTACTTGACTTTGACTCTTTATTAACTAAGATGTGGAAATATAAGAAGAGAAAGGTAGTAAGCTTGTTTTGAACATACTGTGTTTTACATACCCACTTAAATATCATCCATCTGGAGATGCTCAGCACACTGAGATATAAATCTGGACTATAGAAGAATGACATGCACTAAAGAACTCCCAGGTTATGCTGATGCTGCTGGCTGGCAGATCACTCTGTATGTGGTAAGCATTTAAGGTCATCCAGGGAAAAAGTGTAGACCGAAAATAATAGATAACTAGGGAGATGATCTTGGATAATACATCAGAAAATAATTCAAAGAGGAGCCATGAAAAATATTAAATGGATGAATTAGAGAAAATAAAAACATACAAATAAGAAAAATAATAATAGTTAAGAGAGAAGCAATTTTCAAAGAGAAGTGGGTGGTCAAACAGGGCCAAATGACATGAAAAACCAGACCACAGAAAGAAGAAATGAAAAGTCCATCTATTTAATAATTAAAAGATCATTAGTCATTTCTATATTCTGCCTACTAGTCCTTGCTAGATATATGTACTGTGAATATTTTCTTCCAGTCTGTGGTTTGCCTATTAAGAGATTTTAAATTTTTATGAAATCTAATATTGCAATATTTTATGATGTAGATAGTGCTTTCTCGGTCCCATCTAAGAAATTTCTGTCTACTGCAATGTTGTGAAGAGTTTTTTCCTTACATTTTCTTCCAAAAGTTTTATAGTTTTGGTGTCTTTTATGGTTAAGTCTATATTCCATTTTGAATTAATTTCTGTATGTGGTATGAGGTAGGGGTTCTGTACAACTAAATAATAATAATCTTGAAAACGCAATAAAAATGGGGAATATATTTGAACAGATAGTTTACAAAAGGACAATAGAATTAAGAAACACTGTCCAGCATCCTTTGTCATTAGAAATATGCAAATTAGTTCAATGACCACATTGAGATACTGTTACCTACTTGCTAGAATGATCAAAATAAAAAGACTAAAAACATCAAATGTTGGCAAAAATATAGAGTAACCAGAATTTTTATGCACTGCTGATGAGAATACATAATAATACATCCACTTAGGAAAGTGGTTTGGAAGCATCATGATATAGGTTTAAACATACAACTGCCCTATGATTCAGAAATTCCCTTCCTAGGCATTTACCCAAGAGAAATGAAAACACGTTCGTAAGGAGACTTACGCAAGAATGTTCATAGCAGTTTTATTCATGATAGTCCCAAACTGTAAACAATGTAAATGTATATAAACAAGAAAAAGAATTGATAAATTGTGGCATGTTTATATAATGAAAAGCACCTAGTAGTAAAAGAGAACGAACTACTGCAAAATACAACATCTTGGATGAAACTCAAAAATGTACTGAGTGAAAGAAGTCAGACACAGAAGAGTATGCACTATATGACTCCACTTATCTGAAGTTCTACAACAGGAAAAATAATCGACGATGAAAGAAACCAGAAGACCTTGAGTATTCCCCCAGTGGCAATGGTGGTTCTGATTTCTTTCATCATATCTAGAAGATAAGGTTATAAAATTATGCAAATGTCACCATAAGTATGTGGTTTACAGAGTGCACACATTCTAAAAATTACTTAAGATCTGTGCTTTTTAATGTATATAAATTATTTCTAAATTTAGAAATAGGTAAAAGGCAAAAAAGGAATCAATTATATTTGAAAGACATAGTTCAATGGGATGGTCGAAAAGACATTTATTTCAGGGACTGAAGAAATGTCATGCAAAAATATACACAATATTTTGAAAATTTTAGCCTCAAAAAAGTAAGACTCCATAGTTCTGTGAAGTGAAACAGGAGTTATGTCGACATTGTTCAATTTAGGTAACGTCTGATAAAATTTTTAGCATAATTAGAATTAGCAAAGAGGAGGATGAAATAAAAAGGATTAGATCAAGAAAATCTGTAAATTGACAGTAGGGCTTATGAATGAGGTAAAATTATCCTTAGGTCTTGCACACTTGAATCTACGTCAATTGAAGGAAAAAATGCTCTGAGCCCTTAAATTCTGTTTATTGTTTTGTTTTGTTTGTTTTTTGCCTATGATAAGTCCAGCCTACATTATTACAGTTAAAAGCCAAATGCATATCTGCTTAAAATCATGTTAGGAGATTTAGAAATTCTTATAGAAATATTGCTTTGAATAAAATTTATTGTGCTCTCTATTCTTGTTTGTTTATTTGGTGAACCACTTGTTAGGTGCTGAAAAGACTTGAGGATAATTCATTATTCAGGCTCAAGGAACAGAGATATCATGAAGAAAAGAAGCTACTCAAATGCCCTTGGCATTTTACGTCCACATTCTTAAACTGGTGGTCTCAGCTCTTTTAGGTTTGTCATAATTCTGATAGGAGAGGTTTCCTACAGCAGTTGGTTTTCATGTCCTCCTATCTGAAGCAAAAGGTACTCTAAAGTCTGCTGCAATTTAAAATAAAATATTACCTAAAATAATTCACATTTAAGAATTTTATGAAAATTCCTGGGATTAAAAAAGAATAGCATGGGTACAACAAAAACAGAAACAAAAAAATAGAAAGAAAGGCTGTGGATTCCTGCATTGCAAGAAACACCTTTGATAATGTTGCCTCTAAGGTAAACAAGAAGAAAGCTACTTAAGTTTCACATTTAGATGTAATCTATTTGGATATGATACTATTGAACTCAGGTTGCCATAAGCCACGTTGGAGCCTTCTGCAATGAAGTAAATATAGCAAAAAGCCATTTACTAATATTTTTCAGGTTCTCAATCAACCGATTACATGCTTTATTTCCCAGTTTTACACTGTTCTTTGGGTAATGTAGAGAATTTACGTGATGTTCTTCTCTATCTCTTTATTTTTTATCTCGATTGTAGATATTGAATCTATTGTACTTGACACACACAAAAATCACGTTATTCATCCTAATTCACCAGTTTTATAGTGGATTTGAACAGAATATAAACCCAATAGGGAAAATAATATGAGAAATTACACAAGCACAGAAGAAATTAGTGTTTCCTGACCTTCAGGAAAATATAGGAGAATTCAATCAAGGAGGTTTTCCTTGAGAATGGGAATCTGAAATCTTGAGAGGAATTTACAACATAGAGGTTAGAGTACTGGCTTTGAAGTCAGACTATTGGGGTTCAGAAGTAACTCAGTCTCCATGTGTCTCCAATTACTCATCTGTGCAATGGCTTTAATAACAGTAGTAACACCTAACTCACAGGGCTACTGTGATGAATAAATAAAATAATATAAGTACTGTTGAGTAACAGTAGGCACTCAATAAATATTAACCATTATTAAATGACTTCATGCTTCCAGAAGTTGCTCTACCTTACTGAAACGTCATATACATAGATACACACACACAAAACAAAACACTAGATTTATATTCCAAAATATGTTTAAATCCACACAGCCATTGTTCTGGATTTGTGACTCCTCAACATACAGTTCTAGCTAAACTGAACTGTGTCTTCTTCCATAATTAACCTAGAATTAATTTATCAAATGCCTGCCAAAATTTTCGTATGGCTCAAGTAAAATTTCAAATTTTGAAGCATACACAACACACTATCATCCCCGTCTGCTCTCCACGTATGCTTTTAAACAAGTCTCCTTTTCTGAAATACTAGAAAGAAAGGGACTCCTCTTTATTCAATACCTTAGTTTCTATTTTCTTTCATAATGTGGCTACACTAGTTATTCCCATGAGCTTCCCGGTTCTTTTTCAGCGCACAGATAGCCGGCCCTGAAATCTTTAATTACTGATCATACCATCATCTTAATCTTCTTCCCTCCTTAGTCTGTTCACCCAAAGCTGATTTGTGTCATCTGTCAAAGTCCCTACAGATGAAATTGTACATCTGCTCCCCAACCCACTGATTTCTAAAAAACAAAAACTCCTATTCTGCAAAGAATGCTACTTAGAAAGGTTGTTAATCACCACATGCTTGTTCTGAGTCGTATTGTTCTGCATTGTATCATGCTGCTCGATTGTAAGTTCCACAGGGCAGAGCCTTTGTTTGTTATGCCCTGACTATTATTCAGTGCAGTGCACATTGATGACACTATAGAAAAAAACAATGACACTTTTCCACATTTTTCCATTTTAATTGTCAAATGGGATGGTATAAAAGCATGATTCCCACAAGAAGTTGAGTACATAGTTTCTGGAATTGCTAAAATAAGCCATGTGGGCTTTAGGGGTTAAGTCTGCCTTTTAAAAATATAACTTTCAACGTTTGTCCATTTGTCATTATTTTTCTGTAAAAATTACCTGCAAGTCAGTCATGTGTATCTAAATGATTGCAGGTACCCTTAGCTCATCTGACTTGAGGGAGAACTACCTGGGTGTAGAATCTAGTACCCAGATATGCTTGGCACTGCCAGAACTACAGGGATTATAAACAAAGTCCGTTAAAGGATTTTCACAAGCTAGATCTGTAAAAGGTTCCATTCCCCGGCAAAGACCACCATTAGCACCATGGACAGCAGTCGGCACATAATCTGTTTTTTGTGAGAAAGTGATTAAAAAGAGAGAGGGATAATGTTTTAACAAAGTACAATTTGCCCTATCTCTAGAAAACTCATACACAGCAAACATATCAGTTTACTTAGTTGCCAAGTATTTTAACTACTTCTGCCTGACATTAGTTCTTATAGTATATCCCACTTGGGATTGTTTCAGTGCATTTTTGGATTCAATACCTTACTAAATCAAATGTTGATTGAATGGTCAAAGCTCTAGATGAACTCTAAGAAATAGCAATATTACAGATGGCAGACATATAAATACCATAAATATAAAAGCAGATTCCAGGAAAATTGACTTATAAATGAATTCATCACACAGGTCTAACTGTAAGGCTTCTCCGAAGTCTCACATATAAATACATATAATTTTAAAATAAGTTCATAATAACATATTTTAGAAATTTTTATATAGGTTTAAATCATCTATAAATGGTGGTCTTTGATCTTTGAAGACAAAATGATAGAATGCAAGGTTTTCTATAATTCCTGTATCTTAAGAGTTTCCCAGGGCATTTGTCAAAAGTAGATTCCCTGACTCCACTCCAGAACTATTAATGCATATCCTTTAAGGGAGAATCCTAGGTATTTGTATTTTTAAAATTCTCTCCATTGATTCTTATTGATCAGGCAATAAGTGCTGCAATAGTAAAATGGCAAAATTTAATTGGAAATATAAAGCACTGATTTCTTGTTTGGATTGTTTGCATACTGTAAGACACCTTCCTGTTGGGCTTGGGTCAGTTGTTTTAGATTCTGAAACTCCTTTCTATCAAACAGAAAAAGAAGGATCTGGATTGGGTACTCTCTAAGGTACTTTTCTACTCCAACATTCATTCTATGATTCGAATTAAGAAGATGAACTGGTTCATATTGTTTTCTGATTCATCTTTACATATCTGAGAGATTAAGTAAGCTTGCTAAGAACAAAGCACATTTGCTTTGTTGTTTCTCTTGATACATATAACTCAAGGCTAATTTCCCTACTGCATGTGAATGCATTAACACTGATGTAGAAAGAGACTTCCTCGAGAAATCTGGCTTATGGGGGGTGTTTAGAAGGAAAAAAGTAAAAGTGTTTGATACAAAGATTAAATTAGGTCTTATAAGACTCTTAGAAGGCTCCTTAAACATCTATTAATGATATGGCCACAAGCCCCTGGAGAGTCAAATAAATTATTCTAAGATTCTTTCATGAGATAATAGAGTCTAATTTGAAGAAGTAAATAGTAATTGCAATATTAAGCCATTCAAACCACCTTTACAACTATTTCTGGAACTCCCCATGCTGACAGATTTATTTGATGCTAAGTCCTTTTCCCTCATCTTTTAAAAAGCATTTTACATAATCCAGCATTACCTATTTTACATATGTGGCATTTTGCTTAGCATTAAAGTAGTTTATTTGGAGAAGATTCTTTACAGACTATTCTGGGGAACAGCCTGCTACCATCTTCATGTAGCAGCAAAAATGCAGGGATGCTTGTTTAAATGTGGCTTCTCTTAACAGCTTGTTGAGCTAGGGAGCAGAACAAGAGTGTAAACATTATTAAAATAGTCTACAGAGCCAAATGCAAGAAAGCAAATGCCAAAAATTCTCCAAAAGTAGCAAAGAATTGACAGAAAATGCATACTCCACTATTTACACTCTTGCTTTACTACGACT
Organism: Cynocephalus volans; assembly: GCF_027409185.1. Classification (NCBI taxonomy): domain Eukaryota; kingdom Metazoa; phylum Chordata; class Mammalia; order Dermoptera; family Cynocephalidae; genus Cynocephalus; species Cynocephalus volans. The sequence goes on along the minus strand of NC_084461.1, from coordinate 147,378,807 downwards.
TACCAGGGTTCCTGCACCAGCCACGTGTTCTAATCGGTAAGCTCCAGCTGTACACCTTCTCCTCTCAATGGCTCTGCAGAGAAAACAACAGGTGTTTCTAGTCAAATAATCCAGTGGAACACAGTCAGTAAAGACCAAGGTGGGCCCAGTAACCTACACATTTGCTTTAAGATTTTCCTTCAATAGTCTCCTTTGCTTTTCTGGTCTTTGGAAACACACACACGTGCACACACACACACATTTGTATAAAAACCAATTCTCTTCCACTGTTTAACAGAGTTCAACAATGTTCCCACCCTAACAACAAGGGCTTAAGGTAAAAAGAATATAATAGTCACATTTTGTGGCTTCCATAAAAAAGAATACAAACATAGGGATTTCTGACAGTGCTGAGTACATTAAATGTAACCACCCCTGCCCTTTGTAAAACACTAGCTGCTCTATACTTGCACATGAATGGAGTTCAAATGCAGAGCTGAAACAATAGCTAAGTCCTTGGGATCCTCTTCTGAATACAGTATACGAGTGTGTGGTGAGGATCATGAAAGCTGTTTCTGCTAGGCATGAATTTTAATCTATACCCTCTGGTCTCCTGGAGGTTTGAAGGTTTTGTGTGGATGAGGCAGGAATTTACTCGTGCCCTGAAAAAAGATGATGTTACAGGCTATTTTCCTTGGCAACGGGATATGTATGTGGTCCCTCCAAGGAGACTAACCCTGCCTGACAGCTGGTGAGTCTCGCGTTACTTGAACTGGTTTTCTCACAGTTAATCCAGTTTCAGGCATTAGTTGACAGTGGCTGGACATGACAGGGCTATTTTGGTTATTGCTTTTTTACTAAAGAATCCAAAAGATAAAAAAAAAAAAATTCCTGAGGTTGCCGGTTACAAGTTTGGATAGCTCATTATAAAATCTCCATTGAGATATAGGAAATCTTGTTCTCTGCTATTTTTTTGTATCACTGCCTCATTTTTAAGACTAAAGTCTTGGTTGTTCTAATTTGCTAGATGCTTATCCATCATACTCTACTGTCATTTGTGGAAATACTGATATCTAATGAAAATTCCTTAAATTGATTTTTTAAGTTCCTAGAAGGTAAATTAGAACTAGCATATTTCTGGACACATAGTTGACATATGTTGAATGAATAAATAATTATGATAATATGAATAATACTAATGAAAACATTTTTGAGTGTTTCTTATGTGCCAAGCACTATATTACATTTTTTTTGCATTACTTCATGTAATCCTCAGAATAACCCTGTAAGTTAAATATTTTTCCACAAAAAATAACAGAATAAGTAATTTGCTCTAGATCCTATAACAAATGAGTAGACTGGAAATTAGTCATGTCTTGCTATTTATTCATTATTTTAGAATGTCTTACAAAGAACTTGTACCCTACTAATAAGATTCACTTAAATGTACAGATGAAAATATACTAGTCATATTTTTCAACATTTTATTTTATAGTGTAATGTTAAGTAAATGAGCAAGGTACAGGATAATAGGTGTTATAATTTTATATACCTATATACATATGTGTGTGAGTGTATATATGTACGTGCCCTTATATATACACACATACATATATACATTTGACCCTTGAACAATGCAGGCGTTAGGGGTGCCGTTGAATTTTCTGGCATAGTTGAAAATTTGCATATAGTGATTGGCTCTGAGGAACCATCGTATGTGAAAAGTTGGCCCTTTATTTATGTGGGTTCTGTATCCTGTGATTACTGTATTTTTGATCCATGGTTGTTTGAAAAAACTTTGTATATAGGTGGACCCATGCAGTTCAAACCCATGTTGTTCAAGGGTATGCTGTATATAAATACATATAAGTATTTCCTTACATATACATATATTCATGTATGCAAAATTTGAACATACTTCCTTCTGGCCAGTGAAATCGCAAGTGATCATTTTTATTTTTTGCTTATCTCTATTTTATTTTTCAAATTTGTACATGTATTAATTGTACATAAGTATTTTTAATGATATTTAGCAAATTAGAACTCCAAGATCAGCAATAATGGGGTGTCACTTGGGCAAAATCTCATAAAGGAAGGTGATAGAGCTAGTCTGAAGATTCTCTGATTTAGGTCAATGAAGAAGGTTGGTAAAGGCTTGTAGAGAGAGGACAAAACCATTCAGACAAAACCAGAGGCAAGAAAATAACAGAGCATCTTCCAAAGAGAAACACAGGCCAATTTCCCACACCAGATAGAAGCCAGTATACAAAAAAGAAGGGGCCAAACAGGGGAGAGGTGTCCCTATCTCACAGTTTTCAGGATCAGTGTATTCAGCCTTTCCCAAACCCCTCCCATAAAGAAATTTAGAAATACGTAAAGCCACAGATAAAAACTAAGATTCAATTCACTTTTGAAGTATCACGTCAGTCATTTCAGTCAAGGTCCATTATTTACACTCTCTTTCTTTTTCAACCCCTACATGGCCCAGTGGTCTTCAAGTCACAGAAGGATGTTGAAGTCATTTATACTTGGGTATAAAATTCTGTCTTTTGCAAAACTGGGCAAATATTAGTACCATCGTCCTGGTGTTGTGATGGGAAATGCATAGGACACTGCATTTTGAGTACTGAGCACAATGACAGACACATGAAAGGTGTTCCACAAATGGCAGCTGTTAGCAATTGTACTCAGTTCTGGAGATAACTGAAGACAATGGTCACTGGCAAAAGTGCTTGGTAGGTCACTGAAAGTCCTTTTGTAGGAGAATGTTTTCCTCATCACATTGCCTTATAGTCTACATACAGTCTAAAGTTTCTACCACTAGTCATTCCGCTGGCATAACAGGCAAAGGCTTCTGCTTAAATGAAATAGGCTTATTTAAGGAAATAGAAAAGAGGAAAGGATCTAAACATTTACCAACAAACTGATATTTCCCCAGGTAATATGCTAGACACTTTATATGCATTCCTGTATTTAGGCCTCACAAAATACCTTGCACAGTGTCTGTTTTTAATCTAATTTCAAAGAGAGGTAAACAGAGACTACAAAGGAGTACCTAAATGCTCATAATCATTGGTTAAAACATGGGAAAAAATGGAATTCCAACCTATTTCAGCATGCTTCTGAGATCGATGGTCTTTCCATGAGGAGTCATGCTTAATTGGAAAGAAGTAAGGCATAGTAGCATGAGCATGGAAAACTTGAGTTCTGGGTCCGCTAACCATGTCTTTAGCCTTGGCCAGATCATTTAATTCTCTGTGTGTAGGCATATCAACTGCTAAGGGAAGGGATTAAATTCTGACCGTGTCTCAGGATCCGTTCTCTTCTAAAATCTATCAAGCCTATTTAAAACCACTCTCAATGGACACTTTTTAAGGAGAGCTAAAGCTTATATAGTCCTTAAGGATAGGTCAGTAGCTGTTCTAAATGCTTTCCATATATTATCTCACTGAATCCTCCAACAATCCTTTGTCATAGTTATTATTATTAGATGCCATTATTACCGATATTTTTCGTATGAGGAAACCAAGGTACACAGATGTTAAGGAACATGCTCAAAGTCAGGTAAATGGCAAAGCAGGGCCCTTAATCCAGAAACTCTCAATCTCTTTTGTGCTTTTAATGGCTGTGCAACCATCGGTTTTTTGAGTCAGGTTCTTCTGAAAAAGTAAATAAAGAATGTACATTTCAATGCAAAATGGTAAAAATCCTGTGCTTGTAGGTGAGCAATGTTGTATAGCCAGAAATGTCTTCTGAAGCTACTGAATACCTGTAAAAAGATCAAAAAGAAGGGGAAAAGGGCTGAAATGCAAGCAATTGTTATAGGTT